>NC_141687.1:1436205860-1437480360 GCF_964263255.1 Lissotriton vulgaris | reverse complement strand
CTGCAATTCCAATATGGCAATAAAAAGACTAGAAGACGGTGGTGATGGATTTGTTGTGATTCGAAGTTTTGAACCAGAAAGACAGACACACACAAATAAAAGTAAATAAGGAAGGAAGAAAGTAAGAAGTTCAAGTCTAGTTGTCAAGGAAGTATAGCTCGTCCTCAAACTCTGGGGGTTAAACCAGAAGTAGGTAATCGTCTAACACACTACTTCTGTCACCTAAGTTTCTGTCCTCATCTTCCTGCGTTGATTCATGTATTGTGTAATTTGGTGGTATAAAGTGCTGATTTATTTTGATCATGGTTAACCTCTCCATGTTTTTGGGTGAGTGACTGATCCTTTTCACTGTTACAATGGCACCAGCAGCACTGAAAACATGTTCAGAAGAGACACTTGCAACAGGGCAAGCCAGATAATTTATCACCATCCTGCTGGGCACAGGCCATTGGCCCTTTTTCCCCATACCAATACCGCAATGGGTTTTGATCAATGTAGACCTCTTTTGGGTCATCCAGATAGGCCTGGACCATCCACTCAATGTTCAGGGGTGCTACACTTTGTTTGGCCTCTTTTGTCTTTGCATCAGCACTGGACCTAGCAAGCCCTTGCTGTAAATACCAATCCTGTGCTGATTTTACTTGGGCTGGTGATTATCCGGTTCTTGTTGTTGTCAATAGTGTTGGTGACCGCTCTGAGCCAAAAGCACTGCCCTCAGGCTCTGAAGTGGAACTTGATGCCGGTTGCCCTGCTGCAGTACTTGTTGTGGGTTTGAGTAGCGGGCCTTTAATTGCAAGACATTCATTTTTAAAGTCACTGGCTGCCTCAGCTATCCAAGTTTTGTACCGGGCAACCTCCAGTTCTGAAAAAGGAATTAATGTCTTACTGTTCAGTGCCGGTTTGTGCCGTGGATCCAGAATTGTGGCACAAATGTAATGTTTTTCCGACACAATCTTAGTTTGCACCCTTTTAGGATAAGCTCTCCGCCAACTCATATGCTTCCTTTTTTTCCTCCACACCTATATACGCTTCAGACACCTCCTTCAGCTGTTGCTCTAGCATGTGCAACAATGGGAAAGCTTGGCCCATAGTACAGTCCTCTTTGCTGACTTCACGTGTGAAAACCTCGAAAAGAAAAAGCATCTCTGTCAGGCATTTAACTAGGCACCATTGGTCCATCTGAAGGGTCATGCCTTTCACAGTAGCATCCCCTCTTTGCATGACATATTCATTGATTGGTCTGTACTGCTCAAACAGACGGTCAAGCATATCATAAGTTGAGTTCCAGTGTGTTGCAACCTCCTGGATGAGTGCTTTGACTGGCATTCTACAGTCACGTTGAATGATCCTCAGCTGCTTCCGGGCTTTAAAAGAATGGCTGAAATGTGTGCATATTCTTCGGCAGGTGGTCAGTAAGTTGCTGACTATGGTTTCTTTTTTCAGAAAGTCTTGAACCATAATGCTAATGCAGTGCGCCAAACAAGGGACCCTGAAATAAGCACCATCCTCCATGGCCTTAAGTACATCACTGTCATTATCCGTGGCAACAAAACCAATGTTAAGCCCTCTTGGGCACAGCCATTCAAAGACCTTGCTGTTAAACTCTTCCAAAATATTTGCAGCAGTAAGAGATTTCTCCATGGCGAACATGGCTACAGTTGCATGTTTCCAAGTAGCATGAAAAATCGCAGCAGTGTCAACAACACTTGCTTTAGATATCTTTTCTCTAACCCCAACAAAAGAGATCCAGTGTGCAGAAATGCATATGTAATCAGTGGCTTGGCAACTGGTCCACATGTCTGTTGTCAGGTGGATATTGTGAACAGCACTCTGCTGCAAAGCCTGTCCAAGCAATTCCAGCACATCGTGATGTAGGTCTGGAACAGCAACTCTGGCGAAATAGGACCGGCTGGGAACCTTCCATTTAGGGCATATTGCTGACACAAATTCAAGGAAACCCACCCCTTCCACAAAAGAAAAAGGGAGAACGTCCAGTGCTAACATTTTAGTCAGCTTCGCATTGTACAAACATGCCATTGCGCGGTTGCTTCGCACTTGCCCTCCGACCTAAGCATGCTGTCAATGGTAGGCTGGATTGTTTTCTTTGTGGTGCAACTGTCTTCTTGAACCCAGTTAAGCTCAACAACCCACTTTATTTTCATTGCAGTACCAGGTTGCCTTGGTGTCTCAGTCTGACTCTGAGTATGACTCTTCTTACTACGGTGCCACTGAGATGTTGCTGAGGATGTGGGCGGTACCACTACACTGCTGGGGACAGGGCTAGAAATGTCTCCCTCTTGTTCACCTTCCACCGTGATCATATCGTCTTCTACTTCTTCATCCCCACCAACAGCCATGGGTGCGGTTTTACTTTTTTCTTGTACACAAAGTAGGTGTGCCTCCCACTCGATCATGTGGTGTTTTTCTTAGATGACTTGTTTGGCCACCGGTACCATAGCTTGTACCAAGCTTGCCCCGCCTAACAGCGTGTCAACAAATTGAGCATATAGCAACGTTCTCCTCCTTACTGCTAACCGAAAAGAAGTCCCAAATAGGGGAGGTGAACTTTCTCGTGCTGCTGGAGGTGCCACTTTCAATGCCAGATGAATTGGAGGGTGGGCGTGGAATTTGACTCTGTACACTTACAGTAGCACTACCTACTGAGGTGGTGGTTGAGTTCGATGTAGATGTAGGTCCCTACCGGGCCTTAGCAAATGCATATATGGAAGATGGAGGTGGTGTTATTACCTGTCTTGGTAGTATCTGTGCTACATCCCTCGCTGCAATTTTGGATAAAGAAATAATGTTGGTCTCCATCTCCTCTGGGCTGGAAGTGATGTTCATGATGACTGGCTCATCATCAACATCCCCCTCTTCTACATCTACCTCCATAACTCTAAGGCTTTCTGGAACCTTCCTTTTCACTAGCCTTGTCTTGTGGTGTGCATCACTCTCAGACTGAGCTGGTGGGTTCCAAGTAGCATCTAAATCATCAGAAGAGGGGATTGAAGAAGAAGTTGATGGACTAACCCTCCTTTTCCTTGCTGGGGATCTGGAAGACAATGGATCTTCTGAAAGAGTGGCCTGCTCCTCCTCATCTGCAGGGAGCTGGATTTCCTGAACTGCCCATACTTCAGGAGGAACATCTACTATTGTGGGCTGTTTTTGCAGCTGTTGTTGCAGCTGTTGTGGCAGCTGTTGTGGCGACTGTTGTTGCGGCTGTGGTTGCCCACTTATCTGCTGAGTTTCCACCTGCGTTGATTGGGTACTACTTTGCGATAATGACATTTCAACATTACTGCTCGTTAATAGGCTGGCTACCTCTGCAACACTCATGGGCTTGAGCCTAGGTTGGTGGAGTGGGTCCACTGATGTGGAGGTGCTGCTCCCAGCTTGGTCCCCGGACACCGCTGATGCAGGCATAATTTTTTGTTTCCCAAAAAACATGTTGGCCGGCACACCAGTCTTGGTAAGTGCCACTTCTTCTGTTCCCTCTTCTCACTTGCAACTTTCTTGGTACTGGAGGACTTGGGACCTTTCTTTGGAGCCATCTCCTTCCTCCTGATGTCAGCAGGACGCAGGTGCACAAGCTGCAGAAATGTCTGCAGTCAGCCATGGACGTGACATGGTGCGCAGTAGGACTTCTCTCTGGCAGTACAACAGGTGATGATGACAACTCCTCCTCTGTCTTATTGTGCACGTAAAAAGCAAAGAAGCCAGGAGAAGAACATCAGTGAAATGTTGCATTTGTTGTTGTGGTTCAATTACTACTAGTACAAACAAACAAATATAATATATAACTTTGTATATGGTGGTCACACTTGTTAGAGTTATATTATTCAATATTATTAACTCTGTTTAAGTTATAAAAAAACATAACAATGTAGCCATTCATTCGACTTTGACAACAGGGGCTTTCATGGTATACTGTGTACACTCAGGAAGGATAGGAAAGAAGAAGAACAAAACCAAAAATACAAATGTAATGGAAGTGGAACCTGCTTGGCATTAATTTGCTCATGACGTCATTCAGGGAGCTGCAGCTGGAAAAGGGGATGGAAGCCAAGAGGAACATAGGAAAGACATGCAGGCATATATGGCAGAAGCAGCAGACTACACACTACTGAACTACCACCAGAAATGGCCACCAGCCACATGGACACACAGTCACAAGCAACAAGCAGGAGGCCTGGAAAACAATGAACTGAAGAAGGCCATTAATAGCCAGGCAAAGGAGGCATGCAAAACAAACCAAATGCAAAAACGAAACTCCACAGGGCTAAGCAAGGTGTGCAAGTTACACAACAAACACACCACACACACACACAACAAAGGCATTTATTTAACACACACCAAAAAAGTGAAATGCCCCCCCAAGACACATTTTGGAATTCAATCCAATGCCATCCATGCCCTTTATGATGTTTAAATTCAACAGAACACACAGAAACAGTTGTTTCATGTACCCATGTCTAGCTCTGAGGCTACTGGATGAAAGGCCTATTGGCAGGCTATGCTACAACCTTGCAGACCCATGGCAAAATAACACTGCCTGGCTTCAAAATGGCCACCAGCCATATGGCCAGACCCACAAAAACAAGAAACTAAAGGGAAGACAGACAATGCAGGCCTATGGCAAAAGCAGACTGCCTGACTTCAAAATGGCCACCAGCCACATGGCCAGGGCCACAACAAAAGGATGCCTAGGCCAACAAGGGACAAAGGAAACACATGCAGGCCTATATGGTAAAAGCAGCACCTATAACTACCACCAGAAATGGCCACCAGCCACATGGACACTCACAGTCACAAGAAGCAACAAGCAAGAGGCCTGGAAAACAATGAACTGAAAAAGGCCTATAATAGCCAGGCAAAGGAGGCATGATAAACAACACACATCTTTTAATGCAATAAAACGCAAAAATGAAAATCCAGAGGGCTAAACAAGGTGTGCAAGTTACACAACAAACACACATACACACATGGCAAAGGCATTTATTTAACACACACCAAAAAAGCTAAAATACCCCCCAAAAACACATTTTGCAATTCAATCCATGCCATAAATGATGTTTAAATTCAACAGAATACACATAAACAGTTGGTTCATGCACCCATGAGTACATCTGAGCCTACAGGATGAAAGGCCTATTGGCAGGCTAGGCCACAAGCTTGCAGACCCTTGGCAATTGCACACTGCCTGGCTTCAAAATGGCCACCTGGCCAGGCCCACAACAAGAAACTAAAGGGAAGACAGACAATGCAGGACTATGGCAAAAGCACCCTGACTGCGTTCAAAATGGCCGCCAGCCACAGGGCCAGGCCATCAACAATAAGAAGCCTAGGCCAAAAAGGAACAAAGGAAACACATGCAGGCCTATATGGCAAAAGCAGCACACTTATATCTACCACCAGAAATGGCCAATGAACTGAATCAGGCCTAAAATAGCCAGGCAAAGGAGGCATGCTAAACAACACAGCTTTTAATGCAATAAAATGCAAAACTGAAAATCCACAGGACTAAACAAGGTGTGCAAGTTACACAACAAACACACACCACACACACGCACAACAAAGGCATTTAATAACAAACACCAAAAAAGTGAAAAGCCCCCCAAAAAACACTTTTTGCAATTCAATCCAATGCCATCCATTCCCTAAATGATGTTTAAAATGAATTTAACACACACCAAAGGAACAGTTGTTTCATCATCCACCTATGACTAGCTCTGGGCCTACTGGCTACCCACAGTAAATTGTTTTTAAAATGATTAAAAGTCAAACAATTCTTTCGTTGCAGCCACTGCAATGCACCAATCAAACAACACCAACTTACTTGTAAAATCTCAAATCCAAAAGTCCTCAAATCAAATGATATATGATGCAGCAGCCACAAAAGTGATCTTCCAGCTCCAAATCCAAATGAAAGTGAACAGGACATGGAGAAAGCACTGGGAGGAGCCTGTTGGACAGGAACAGGAAGTGGGAGACTCTGGAGCACTTCTTTCCTCTCCAATAATAAAGTTTTTTTTAAAAAGGACTCCTTGCTCTAAAAAGTACAGCCAAATGTCAATCTGAGTAGTTTTTTTCATCCAAAACATCATTTTCGAGAAAGTTTTATGCTGCTCAAGATATTCTTCTTCTCCATATTGCAAATGTTGCGTGTTTGGCATAGCGAGCTTCACCAAACTGGCGCCGGATGTCCGATGGTGCGTCTGAATGAAGTGTTCGCAATCGTACACTTTTGTGGTGTCTGATGGGGTGCCCGAATGACGTGTTCACGATCGCACATTCTTGCGCGATTGCGCGGCCGGCTATTAAAATCTTGTGGCGCATGAGAACGAATAGGAAAATACGTCGGCAATGCAAGGATTTGGTAAGTCGCTACCGCGTGTGTGAAAACGCATTTTTAAAGCGTAAGCAAGGAAAATTCCGCTACGCAGCGGTTCGCGTATTTTTCGGCAATTCCGCGAAATTGCCGAAATTACACAAATTCTGCAAGCGGAGTGGAATTTACCACCCAGGCCGAATGCAAACATTGTTCATAACAAAATAAACATTGAAAAAAACATATTGAAGCTTATACTTTTTTGTCTTTCTTTTTTTCTAACAGAATCTAAAGAAATGGCTACACCAAGGCAATCAACATACGTGAAATCAAGACGGGGCAACAAACTACTCAAATATGGTGGCTACCTTTATTGTAAGGATAGATTGACTGAGCCCAGTGGAGATGTGTACAACATTTTTCATCCCATTGCCCAGAGCAGTTACTCTTGGGGACTGTGTGGAAAGCACATCTGATCATAACCACTCTGCCTCTGTAATGGAGATAGAAGTTAGAGAGAATGTTCAACAAATCAAACATCTTGCATCCGCCTCCAATGAACCCTATGGTGCGGTCTTGAGGGGGTATTACAATACCTTCTCATCCATGTTGCTAGTAGTTTACCTGCAATACCCAAACTCCGAAGCATGATCCAAAAACAGGCAAGTAATCCTCGGCGTGTGACCCAGAAACCTTTTCTGATATTAATATTACCCAAGAACTTACAATTACTTTGACTAATTTAACTTTGATACTGCATGATAACTAAAACCCTAAAACAAACTGAATATTTTCAACAACCCATAAACTAGTAACACTTGAGAATAGCGGTATTTGGATGATGGATGGTACTTTTAAGTCCACACCCCATCCATTCACCAAAATATACACTAATCATGCCAAAGTAAATAATAAAACAGTACCATTGGTCTACAGTTTACTCCCTGACAAACATTCCTCAACATATTCTGAATTTGTTTCAGTGATAAAAACCAAAACCTTAAATCAAAGCCAATAGAAAAGTGATTGTTGACTTTGAAATATCAACGATTAATGCCATTACTCAAATATATCCCACTCAAACTCAAGGATGGTTTTTCCACTTTTCACAGGTATTTTGGAAAAAAATCCAGAATAAATCCTTATTTGAGGATCAGAGAACTGACAGTAAATTGCAATTTGAATTACGTAAACTACCTGCCTTTTGCTGTGTACCACCTGAATGTGTAGATGAGTTCTACACATCCATTACTGAATTATATTATTACGTACAAAACAACGTCAAATTGGCACCTTTACTAAATTATTTTGAAGACACCTGGATTTGCCATCTAAGCAGGTCGGGTCAGAGGAGGAAGCCCAGGTTCTCTATTGACCGGTGGAACTGCTATGCGATCTGCTTTGAGGGTGGTGTGAAGACTAACACTGCCATTGAGGAATGGCACAACTCCTTCAACAAATCTATTGGCAAGCATCACCCAAACCTCTATCACTTCCTCGACATTTTGAAGAAGGAGAAAACTTTTCCAGGAAATTAGATTTACACAGTCTTTTACAGTTAGTCCGAATCCCCGGGTATCTAAAAGGAGTAAGGAAATGTCAGAAAGACTATTGGGAAAAATTTAAGACTTTTCTTTGATGGGTGCTTCAGACTTCCAGGAAAATATTGTCATTATTATTGTACTACTAACATCCTCTAACACTCTGTCCCATTACTTGCCTGTTTTTACAGTTTTCTAATTTAATTTGCCATTTAAAAAAATATATTTTATTCACAAATATTTTAAAACAAAATCTTCCTACCTGAAAATGTCCTTTTTTTTAAAACTCATGGCAGCATGTTAACTCCACCTGTCATAAAGAGTTTTTCATCCCCAACTATCCAAATAACTCTCCCACTACCAAATCCACAACAATGACCCTGAAAAAATGTTTTGAAACAAAAAATCCAATCCAAACCAGAGATAGATAACCATCCTCTTTTATGCAGAAACAGTGAACCAAAAACAGGTTCCAAAACCTTTTCCAAAGCAGAACTTTTCTCCATGCTAATGCAGAATACCATTTAAAAATGCTGATATCCATTACCAAAAAGTAATCCATGCTTGCCAAGCAGTCTGTTACAAAATGTAAAACAATCCAAACAAGTTTCCTTTCCTTCCAAAGAGCAATCCGTTCAATGAGAAGAAATTCAAAACATCTTCTTTATCTAGAAAGGCAGCATAAAAAAGAACACTTTTTTTCAAAAACATTGAAAAAAGTACTTACTAATGTGTTTTCTTGATTTTTTAAAGCATGTTTTGGAAAAAAATACAACCACTGCGACACAAGCATAGTATTGCAACCTTTATGGTAATGGAATTGAGTGATAAACATTATAATAATACAAAATTGATCAACCCCAGTGCTACAACCTCCCCTTCTATCCTTACAACGAATGTAGTCACCTATATACATCTAAAAAGTAAATAAAATGTGTCTTACTTGGCTGCAGCTCTCCTTTGCTTCCGAAAGAGGTGCACAACTGCGTACGTAATAGCTTGATACAAAAAGAGGACTATTTTGCCCGTTGAAATCAATGGAATATCGTGTGAATGTAACTTTAAATATCATTTTTTAGTATTTCCTAATGTTTAAAAAATATTTTGAAATGTTTTAAGAAGTGAATATTGTTAATGAAGGTTTTACATTTTATTGTTGTTTTAAAAAAATCTTTAATTGTTTTCAATGGAAACAGTGTTGTGTTTTTTTTTATTAATTCTTATTGAATGTTTACATATAAATTATTTATATGTTTTTTCTGAGTGTTTATATTTATTGAAAAACATAAAAAATGTAATAAACCACTTCAACTTTTTTACATTTTATTTTATTAACTCTGAAGTCTTTAATTGTTTTTAAAATGAATGCGCAGGTATTAAAATTAAAATTAATACACTTCCTGCCTTATATCCTCATATCCCTTACATCACGTACTTGAAAACAATGATCTTTTAGTTTTTTTGTGCTCATTAAAATTATGTTTTTATTTATAGCTTTGTGGGATTGATTAATACTGAGGTATTTTTAAAATGAATACCTGAGTATTAATAAACTTACCCACCCTATACCCTTACATCCCATCCCTACAACCAGTTGTCTTTGTTATTAAAATGAATGACTAGTAATTCTTTAAATATGTTTTATTAAGATTAAATTAGTATTCAAGTATTTTGTTTAATTAATACCTGATTATTGAAACACTTTTTAATCTTCCACATAAAAAACAACATTTTTATTTTGGAAATGTAGAGTAAATAAAAACTTGAATATTTAAAATAAATACCTGAGTATTAATAGACTACCATTCCCTATACACCAACATCCCTAACATTCCCGTTCCTAAAACCATTTGTCTTAAATTCTACATTTTTTAGTTGTTATTTTTAAAACTACTACTACATTTTATATTAAATTAACTCTTGTTCTATCAAACAAATACCTGAGTATTAATACATTTCCAACCCGATATCCCTATTACCATTACATCCCACCCCTAAAAATATATTTTTATTTTGAAAGAATTTTTTTTCCAAAAACATTAATATAGAAGTGTAAATGAATACTCAAAACATTAATACAAGAGCATTAATATATTTCGAAATTCAGGAATTGAATTGCATTAAAAACCCTCAACTATTTTTAAAATCCAGTAAACAACCCTAATAAACCTACCACTATACCTACCGATATACTTACAAATATATGCATGGTAAAGGCATGTGTGGTAATGTCACATGCATGGTAAAGTCTTTGGGGCAGATTATAATGTTTTTTGAAAGTCTTTGAATGGGATTCGGTATCTCACAATACGATTCAGAGCCCTTGTTTCTGACCAAATCTTACACATTTCCCAACAACTGATTACGATGCCCGGAAACAGGTCAGGCTGTCCGATGATGCATGGCACATTTAAGTCCACACCCCATCCATTCACCCAAATATACACTATTCATGCCAAAGTAAAGAATAAACTGTACCATTGGTCTACAGTTTACTCCCAGACAAACTTTCCTCAACATATTCAGGATTGTTTTCAGTGATAAAAACCTGACAGGCCAAGTCTTTTGGAGGCGAATCGTACAGCTCTATGGACACGGTTTCTGAGTAAGCGGTTACGATTACCAATTCGGACAGCCATTCCGATTCAGTCTTCCCGACATAAAATGGCTGCGGGAATCTGCCTTTGGGGGCCCGTTGCAGGCCCTCCATCACCCGGAGGCATCCAGTTGGGGCCTGTGGCGGTACCAACCATGCACCATGGGGGCCCGCCACAGGCTGCAAGGTTTTCCCCAACAACCCCTTTTTTCAATGGGAGCCTGTGTTCTCGTTCGGAACACAGGCTCCCTTGAAGTCATACTCGCATAACCCGATTCGGTCAAAAATGATTCCCAACAGATTTGGTCGGAACAGTTTCCAAACAACATCGTAATCGGCCCCCATTTTTGTAACTACATGTTGTGGTAATGACTGTGTGGTAAAGGTAAAGGCTGTTTCCCTTCTCTAAGGGCTAGTTGGTTTGCCTCCTGTTCCTAAAAGCCTCAGATCATCAAAGACTTTTTTTGCCATACCGGCGCTGCCATGGGACTCTGATTCTGGCAGCTGAAACCTCCTCAGACTCCACACGTCCCATCTCTGAAGAGCAGTGCTTCACCTTGGGTGGCTGATACTTCATGCCCCCCATGTGCGTGCCCTGTAAGTGGAGACTCCAGATGAGACTGTTACCTTGGGCAGGGTGTCAAGTGGATCATCTATTACCTTCAAACAAGCTGCCTGGTCAATGTGGAGTGAAGGGACTACGTCATCCCCGCCTCAGCTGCCTTGAGCCATCCGACGCCAGAGACCCACTTCCCTTGTTCTCAGCACCTGGAGCAGGTAGGGATCAGCAGATCTCAGAGGTCCCATCAGCCTCTGTGCTTCCACTGACAGGCAGTGGAATCTGCCTCAATAGTGTGGCAGTGTTGTTTCAACGCATCTGTTTTTTGTGCCTGGTAGTGTGAAACGGTCACAGATACTGTGACTGCCTGATCCAATGCAAGTGTTCTTTTAGCACTCAGTTTGCTAATCTTGATTTTTACCTACTTTAGACAAAATGCACTTACGCTAGTTTTTTCCGGCAGTCCAGAGTTTGCTAATCTTGCATGTTTGCCAACTTTAAAGAAAATGCTTTAAACGCAAGTGTACTTTTGACACCCAAGAACTATTGAACACTGAAATTCTTTATATACTTTTATTGTGCATATCTTGAGAAATATATGTCATTTTATATCGTATTGGTCATGTTTTGCTAATAATACTGACTATTTTTATAAATCAGTATGGAGTCTTTCTGTGGGGTATTCATTGTTTTACTATGTGTGTGCTGCACAAATATTTTACACATTGCCGCTTTAGATAAGCCTGAGTACTCTGTGCCAAATTACCAGAGGGTGAGCACAGGTTATCTTTTACTGTGTACTTAGCTTACCCTGACTAGAGTGGTGGTTTGTGTCTGACTTGGGTGCATACCTCAGCCAACCAGGAATTTTTGTTTCTAACAGAGCCCTTCAAGGTTTCCCTCAGAATCACCTTCCAACAGAGCCCCTCATGTTTCCATGTGCCATCTCACATGCTTGTCATTTGTTTTCTAGCGCCTTTCATGCCAGTGTAGGGAGTCAGAGCACTTTACATCATGCTCACATTCAGAGACAATGAATCATACATGTGCAAATCACTGTTTAAAAATGTTACATGAGACAAAAGAGAAAAGAAGGTGCCGGATTTACATGTCATCCATACCTGTAGGCATTTTTTTAAAGTACTTGGTCTGGAGATGCACAAACTCAGGATTCAAAATCTAACCCACTAGTTGGATTCATTAATAAGATTGTATTTCTACATAAATACACCCGTTTTAGCAACATTAGGATAATGAAAGTCGGGTAAAGAACATAACTTTCGAATCTGTACCATGCAGTTTGTATAAAACTCTTTGATAGGAGGTCATAACTTACTAAGCTAGATTTATTACAATTTTAAGTTATGCATTGCAAGTAACTAAAGGACCTCTGTGCCAAAAGCAGTAACCCATTGAGCTATGCACATTAAATACAGTTCTGTCATTTGTATGGTACACATTCTTTGCAGCAGGCATATTAACCCTGTGCACTACATTAGATGAGCCAAAACTACCAATAGACAAAACTCTGATCTCTCTCCAGCAGGAAGATAAACCACCAGAGATATCAATCTTGACACTTTTATTGCTGCCTGTAAACTGTTGTGGATACAAGGAACTCGGCAAAGCGAGTGAGAAGTGAATCATTACGCTGGACAGTCCCTCTGATTTTGTTACTAGGGTCGACTGCTGCAAAACCGGCCCCCAGTAACAATACCAGCCCCACCCTTCCAGCCTCCTGGGGAAATGCCTGATTCCTAGTACAACCATTTCAGCCTTGACTATGGCAAAGCACGGGGAAGTCTTCAAAACTAAAACAGTTATGAATGACTGATCTCCCAGATGCAGGGTGGCCCACTCTGGCAGCTGACTTCTGTGGACCCTGCATACTGGGGCATACGTCCTAGTCGATTGATGAATATTCTTGTTTCCCTATACTATGTCAGGTGCCCTCAACAGCAGTGACAGTCACTCATCCCATCCCGGACAATTATTTTTCAGCCTTTGTGTTCTATTCACCCTCAAAACAGACAATGGATCCCCTTTCACAGGAGAAACTTTTTGCAGGTTTATGACATATCTAGGGCGACATAATCAGCAACAGAATGGCAAAAGGATTCATGGTCACCATAAATAAAGCAAAAGGTCAAGTTAAAGCAAATATCAAATGGCCAGCACTATGCCAAGTTATTCATGAGTACTGTAAAACACCCCGTAGGACCACAGGGAAGTGCCCATCGGACCTCGTGCTGGGGAGGAGAGTTGGATACAACTGTTACAAATGGAAGAGAAGGCCCCATCAGATCAAGATGTCTTAGTAGTTTGTGAGTACGGTGCTAAGGGAAAGATAAAAATGCAAGTGGATACTCGGTGCCAAGCAACCATATCTGCCCTCAAGGTAGCTGACCTAGTGCTGATGCTCAAGCGTCAAATTTGGAAGTCAGCTATCCTTTTCTGCCCAAGCCACTATCTATCACCAGAGTATAAGGCACCATGATAAGGGCAGTGAATGGGCCTCACTCCATTAACTGGAACAGTTCATACTTCAAAAACGTCTACATAGTCAAAGAAGATGATTGGCAGTGGCTTAACAAAACCTTTGGGGGCCCCCCTGCAACAAAGTAAGAGCTGCCCCCCCATAATGCCCTTACCTTTTCAGTCACCAACCGCTCTGTAGACGTACTTCACCTTTGCTGCCTGCATCCATGTGACATCAGCAGTAGTTTCCGGATACATTTAGGAACAAAGAGAAACAAGCATTGGCAAAGCCACTCGCTCTTACCTTTGCAAGAAATATTGACTTTTCCAATGTGTTTAACTATGTTGTACACCAGCGTGGCTCCTGTTTATCATGGTTAAAGTTAGTGGCAAAGAAGAGAGTGGCAAGGGGTGAAATGCCATAGACTGGAGTAGCGTGGAGTGTCGGAGTGTCATGGAGTTGCATAAAGTGTTGTGGTGTGGCGTAGAGTGTCGTGGAGTGGAGTAGAGTGTAGTTGAGAGGAGTTTTGTGAAGTGGCGCAGTGTCATGTCAGGAGCAGAGTGTAGTGGAGTAAAGTGGAAGGGTATAAAATAGAGGAGAGTGGTGTAGTGTGTCATAGAGTGAAGTGCCAAAATGTGTTGTAGAGTGGAGTGACGCAGGGTGGAGTAGAGGGTTGTGGAGTAGCATAGAGTGGAGAAGAGGGAGTTGTGTACAGTGGAGTAGCTTGTCACAGAATGGAGAGGCATAGAGTCATAAAGTGTCATGGAGTGTTGTAGAACGATGTGGAGTGGCATTGATTGTCATGGAGTAGAGTGCCGTAGAGTAGAGTGGAGTGGCATACAGTGTGGTGGAGGGGCACAGAATTAACGGGCATAGGGTGGAATGTCATGGAGTGGCAAAGAGAGTTGTAAAGTGGCGTAGATTGCTGCAGCGTGGAGTGAATACATTGGAGTAAAGTTACTTGAAATGGTGTAGAGGTAGTTGCGTAGATTGGCGTAGAGTTTTGTGGAGTAGAGTGTCGTAAAATGAAATAGATTGATTAGGAGATAAGTGGCATAAAGTGGAGTAGAGTGTTGTGGAGTGGCATAGAGTGAAGTAGGGTGTCGCAGAGCGGAGTTTTGCACAGTGAAATATTGTGGAGTAGATTGTTGTAAAGTGGAGTACAGTGCTGTAAGGCAGAGGGGCATAAAGGGTTGTAGAGTGGAGTGGCATAGAATGGAATGGCATAGAGTGGCGTAGTGGTGTAGAGTGGAGTAATGTGTGAAAGTAGTGGAGTAAAGTTTCAGGGAGTGGCAAAGAGAGAGTTGCGTAGAGTTTCATAGAGTGTTGTAGAGTGGCATAGAGAGTTCTAGAGTGGAGTGGCATAGAGCAGGGCAGAGTATTGTAGAGTTCACGGGCTATAGAGTGTTGTAGGGGGAGTGGTATACAGTGTTGTAGGGTGGAATTCAGTAGAGTGGAGTGGCATAGCATACAATGGAGTAAACTGTCATAGAGTGGAGTCGCACAGAGTGGAGTTGCAGAGAGTAGTATGGCATAGAGTGTAGGACCTTAGAGCATTGGGGATAGAGTGGAGGGGCATAGATTAGAGGGGCGTGCCATAGTGTGCCATAGTGTGCCATAGAGTGGAATGGCATAGAGTGGAGTGTGGCATATAGTGGAGTGGTGTAGAGTGGAGGGCCATGTTATAGAGTTGAGTAGCGTAAAGTGGAGTAGCATTACCAGCTGTCTGTAGACCTGAGTTAGAGATGAAGAAAGTTTTAGCAGGTCTTGTAATCACTTTCATAAAATTATTGAAGAAAGTGTGAGAAATATATCAAGTGATTTGATGGAGAGATCTGTCATATCTAGAAGTTTGGAGATATGAATGTTGTTTGCTCCTGTTCTGAACTGCGCTAGAAGCTACTGGACAGTAGTTCTTGGACACTGGCTGATTTGGTGTCTTTAAAATGCTGGTAGGGCTGGGCGGAATATGTTATATGCAGGAAGGGTCTACTACAGCTCCAACCTTATGACATTTCAGAGATACCAGCATGTTGTGAAAAACCTTTGGATTTCCATAAAGGTCAGTCCACCTGCAGCTAACATCTGTATTAAAGATAGACACAATTTGGTTAGTGTCCCCCTCGTTCCTCTGAGCACCACTGCAACCAATGCACCTTTGTGTTTACAGGTCTCCCAGTTCCTATCTGCAGTTCTCCTCTTCTCCCTTCCTTTCACTGTCTCTCCTCCCTCAAATACTTTCACCATCTCTCCTTCCCATCATCATCCCTCTCACTCATCCGTATGTTCTTCCTGCCTTTTTTCACCATCAAATTTAGCTCCATTTTTTTCTGTTTGTCCTCTTCATTTCCCCCTACACTTACTCTGTGCTCAAATCTCTTCTCTCCCTTTCTCTATATCTTTTTTCTACCTCTGGTGTCCCATCCTCTTCCTTCCTTAACTTGTGTCCTTCATATTTTTTCTCTTTTCCTCTGCAGTCCCTTCTCATTTTTCATATTTCTCATTCCAATATCTTTTCTTTTCCATTTCTGTGCTCTCCCATCTCATTTTTATTTTATTTCTCTTTGCCCTTCTTATTTATGCATTTCTCTCAGTACACTTAAATTTCTGCGCTCTATTGCTCTTTATCTTTCCTATAGATTTCCTATAGATTTCCTACCTTTCGCTAACCATCTCTTTTATTTCATTATTTCAGTTGTCTCCTTTCTTCTTTCTACCCTCCTCTCTGTCATTTATATCTTCTACTTTTTCTCTCTAATCTTGTTGCTATATTTCATTATGCCATATTTCGCTTGCTGTCTCTGCTCTTCCCTTATGCTATGCAATGCGTATAGCATTGGTCTAATTTGTCACCCTCACCTTTCCTTCTCCCCTTTTTATCCCCACCCTGTCTTCTCTATCCCTTTTCCAGCTGTCATTGTCCTTATAGCGCCTCATGACCTCTTTCCTTCTGCATGTATCTCCTTCATACTTTCTTGCCAATTTCTTTTTCGTTCCCACCACTGATTACTTTTCCCTCCTCTATTATTCTTCATACTTTACTGTCTCCTTTCTTTCTCACAAAAACAAAAATCATAATTGTTTAGAAACCACTGTATACCACTTGGTGCCCTTACATACTCTGTAGTGCTTAAAAGCTTTAATCAGTGCAGAGAATGCAATGGCACAGAGTGGTATTTGGCCATGCTATTTACTTAATGCAAAAACAACAGTTGATGTTCAGAATGCAGAACAATGTCATACATTCACCCCAGTACAGAGATCTGGGCCTAAATCCATCGTCTTTTTGCACTCCACACCACCCCAGTTCAGACATGGCCATATGCAAGTCAGTCTTGACCCTGTGTCTCATGGGAACAGTCAGCCGGAAATGCTAAGCCATGTCTTACCTAGACCGGAATCAAGCATCCTAAGACCGGTTTCTGGCTATCAGCCGTCATCAGCCAGGATAGCTTGACTCCAGTGGTGTGGAGAGCATGGGACTCACATCTGAGCATACCCGTCCCACTCGGGGTGACAAATGCAAAAAAAGTTGATGGACAGAATGCAGAACAATGTCATACATTCACCCCAGTACAGAGATCTGGGCCTAAATCCATCGTTTTCTGCACTCCACACTACCCCAGTTCAGACATGGCCATATACAATCCAGTCTTGACCCTGTGCCTCATGGAAACAGTCCAGCCCGAACTGCTAAGCCATGTCTTTCCTGGACCGAAATCAAGCATCCTCGGACTGGTTTCTGGCTATCAGCCATCACCAGCAAGGATAGCTTGACTCCAGTGTTGTGCAGAGCACGGGACTCACGTCTGAGCATACCCGTCCAACTCGGGGTGACAAATGCAAAAACAACAGTTGATGGACAGAATGCAGAACAATGTCATACATTCACCCCAGTACAGAGATCTGGGCCTAAATCCATAGTTTTTTGCACTCCACACCACCCCAGTTCAGAGATGGCCATATGCAAATCAGTCTTGACCCTGTGCCTCATGGGAACAGTCCAGCCTGAACTGCTATTTACTTAGGCAGAATGCATCCTTGTATCCATTTTTGGACTAAGAAAATAAGGCAAAAATTGAATGTAAACTTCTCAAATTTAGCCTACTCCTTCTAGCACATGTCCCAAGCATCCACAGAAGTAGATCCGTAGGTCGAGCCCTCTCATACATCGCTCATAAAGCATGACATGAGCTCCCAGTTCACACGTTCTTCTTGAATTATGCAAGAAGTTGAAGATCTGGCTCCCTTTCTGAGATTAGCCAAACCTACCTGCAAAGTGCCTGGAAACCCTAATCAATCAGAGTACTTGTAGAGCGTGCTACTTACCCGTGAGGGTCTCAAGGCACTGAGGGGAGGGGGGTGCTGCTACTGCTCGAAGAGCCAGGTCTTGAGGAGTCGTCTGAAGGTGAGTAGGTCTTCGGTCAGCCGTATGTGGGTAGGGAGGGTGTTCCAGGTCTTGGCGGCGAGGTAGGAGAAGGATCTGCCACCGGAGGTCGTTCGTTGGATGCGGGGGACAGCGGCAAGGGCGAAGTTGGTGGAGTGGAGCTGGCGGGTGGGGGTCTAGAAGCTGAGTCTGCTGTACAGGTAGGCTGGTCCAGCGTTGTGGAGTGCTTTGTGTGCGTGGCTGAGGAGCTTGAAGGTGATCCTCTTGTCAACGGGGAGCCAGTGTAGGTCTCTCAGGTGGGGGCTGATGTAGCTGCGGCGGGGGACGTTGATGATCAGTCGGGCAGAGGCGTTTTGGATGCGTTGTAGTTGTCGTAGGTGTTTGGCTGGGATTCCTGCGTAGAGTGCGTTGCAGTAGTCTGCTGCTGACAAGGGCCTGTGTCACCGTTCTTCTTGTTTCGTTCGTGATCCATTTGTAGATCCTGCGGAGCATGCAGAGGGTGTTGTAGCAGGAGGAGGAGATGGCACTGACCTGCTTAGCCATTGAGAGGGAGGAGTCAAGGATGAATCCTAGGTTGTGTGCATGGTCGGTGGGTGTTGGCGCTGATCCCAATGTGGACAGCCATCAGGAGTCATCCCAGGCTGAGGGGGTGGGTCCGAGGATGAGTACCTCCATCTTGTCCGAGTTCAGCTTCAGACAGCTGCTCCTCATCCAGTTGGCTATGGCCTTCATTCTCTTGTGGAAGTTGGTTTTGGCGGTGTATGGGTCCTTGGTGAGGGAGAGGATGAGCTGGGTGTCATCGGCGTAGGAGATGATGTTGAGGTCGTGATGGCGGGCCACTTGTGCGAGGGGGCGATGTGAATGTTGAACAGCGTCGGGCTGAGGGATGAGCCCTGGGGACGCTGCAGATGATGTCGGTGGCTTCAGATCGGAAGGGTGGGAGGCGGATGCTCTGGGTTCTGCCGGAGAGGAAGGACGTGGTCCAGCCAAGGATCTCTTGGCTAATCTGATGAGGTGGTGGTGTCTGCAGGTGGCGTCCTTGTGGGCTGCGTGGTTGTCCGGTGTGCGTTCGTGGAGCCATATTTTCTTCAGTTTCCGGCAGGCCCGTTTGGAAGTCTGGAGCTCGTTTGGTGAACCAGGTGGCTCTCTTGCTGGCGTGGTTGTTGGAGGGTTTCTTGAGCGGGCGAGGGTGTTGGTGCAGTCATCGATCCACTGTCTGAGGTTGCGGGCTGCAGCGTCAGTGTTGGTGGGGTCGGGGGTGGGTTCTGGGCGAGGGTGGTGGTCAGCCGGTCCTCTGTGACTTTGCTCCAGCAGTGGTGAGGCAGCTGTTATGTGTTGGTGGTGCGTGGTTGGTTTCTTGAAAGTGAATTGGATGCAACGGTGGTCAGTCCAGTGGAGTTCGGTGGTGTGGTAGAAGGCAACGTGGGTGCCTGTGGAGAAGATGGGGTCCAGTGTGTGAACGGCGGCGTGGGTGGGTACGGTAATGAGTCAGCTGAGGCCGAGGTTGGCGAGGTTGTCAATCAGGGTGGCGAGGTTGGCGTCGTTGTTCTCGAGGTGGAAGTTCAGGTCCCCGAGGAGGATGTAGTCCATGGAGGCGAGTGTGTGGATGCTGGTGAGGTCGGGGATGGAGTCGCTGAACTGAGCCCGGGGTCCGAGGGGTCTGGCGATGAGTGTTCCTCTGAGGGTGGTGTTGGGGTTGGTGTGGATCCGGAAGTGCAGGTGTTCGGCGGTGTTGAGGGTGTCGTCTGCGTAGGTGGCGACCTTGAGGGTCGATTTGTGGCCGATCGCTATTCCTCCTCCGGTTCTGTTGGTGCGATCCCTGTGGGTGATCTTGTAGCAGGCCGAGATTGCTATGGCAATGTCAGGTGCCAAGGAGTCGTTCCACCAGGTCTCGGTCAGGAAGGCCACATCTGGGGCAGAGGTGTCAAGCAGATCCCAGATCTCGACGGCGTGTTTGCTTGTGGAGCGGGTGTTGAGGAGTATGCAGCGGAGGTGGTTGGGTCCTGTCCTTGGAGGTTTGGTGGTTCTGTCTCAGGTGAAGCTGCAGGTGCGGCAGTAGAAGGGTCCGTGGGTCCATTTTGGGGTGGCCTGGAAGCAGGTGTGGTTTCGGCTGGCTTTGAGTGCGTGGAGGTTGCTGGCTTCATAGTGGAGTCTGGTGTTGTGGTGTTCGCGGTGTCCAGGGGTTCTGGTGCTGGGCGTGGTCCAGGCGCGGATGGGCGCTGAAGGGCTTGCCTTGGGCGCGCCTTTGGCGTGCCCGCGGCACGCTCGCTGCGTGCGTCCGCTATGCGTGTCTGCTGCGCACGTCCGCTGCGCAGCTGCCACCTTTTTAAGGGGAGCTGGGAGGGAGGAGCAGCTGGGAGGAGGGAGGTGGGAGGTGGGAGGCAGGGGTCAGCGACTGGGCAGGGGGGCAAGCCTAGGGCACAAAGCGCTGGTTGGAGTCGCAGCAGGGGAGCGACCTACCTGGAAGGTCAAGGGTGGCTCTCCTCACCCTGCAGCTGCCTCCAATTGAGGGGAGCTGGGAGGGAGGAGCAGCTGGGAGGTGGAAGGCAGGAGGCAGGGGTCATCGAGTGGGCACGGAGTGCGGGCCGCAGGGCCAGCAGCAGCAGGAAAGCAAGTGGGCAGGGAGGACAAGCCAAGGGCACAGGGCACCTAGTGCTGGTTTGAGCTGTAGCGGGGTGAGCTACCTACCTGGGAGGTCATGGGTCGCTCTCCTACCCGCGCAGCTGCCGCCAATTTGAGGGGAGCTGGGAGGGAGGAGCAGCTGGGAGGCGGGAGGCAGAAGGCTGGGGTCAGCGAGTGGGCGCGGGGGCAGGGCCACAGGTGCAGCAGCGGCAGGAAAGCGAGTGGGCATGGGGGGCAAGCCTAGGGCACAGGGCACAAAGCGCTGGTTAGAGCTGTTGCGGGGGGAGCGACCTACCTGGGAGGTCATGGGTCTCTCTCCTCACCACGCAGCTGCTGCTGATTTGAGGGGAGCTGGGAGGGAGGAGCAGCTGGGAGGCATGGGTCAGCAAGTGGGCGCGGGGCGGCGGGACCACAGGGGCAGCAGCGACGGGCAAACGAGTGGGCAGGGGGGCAAGCCAAGGGCACAGGGCACAAAGCACTGGTTGGAGCTGTAGCGGGGGAGCGACCTACCTGGAAGGTCAAGGGTCGCTAATGGGTGACAGTGTTCTATTCAAATATATATAACTTAGCATACCATGAGGTCTGTGCTCCAGTGCTATTTTTCCTGCTCTCCCTTGTGCCCCCAGCTCCACAGCTCCATACCAGGAGATGATACAGAAAAAATAAACATTGCACCTTGCCACAAACATTAGTTCATTTCACTACATTTCATTGCAAATTAGTATTTGGTCAACATGTTTAAATCTGACTTTATATGTATGTGTGTATTGATATCTAAATATACCTGGATATATTTATACATTCTAAACCAACATGTATGTGTGTGGGGACAGACAGACAGACAGACAGACAGACAGACAGACAGATAGATAGATAGATAGATAGATAGATAGATAGATAGATAGATAGATAGATAGATAGATAGATAGATAGATAGATAGATACCGGCATGACTGGTATTTTATTGTCCCTGCAATACAAAAATTAGAAAAATCAGCTAAAGTCGTATTGTATTCCCTTTATCAGAACATACTTCAAAAAGTTAATGTAAGAAGAAAACACCTTGAAATGTGATATAGAGCAGCCTTAATACCACAACTGATAATTTAAGTGAATAAAGACAAACCCACGTTAAAATAAATACCATTTTATATACAGTTGTGCTTAAGAATTATGTTGGGGCCTTTGCAGAATATTAAAAAATTCAAAAGAGGGCCAGTATTTTTCTCTGGGAAAGGTGACAACCTTACGTACCTCTCTCCCAAAGAGCTGGGTTCAGTCCAAAGAAATAAATAAAGGGGCAGATGGTCGCTCGAGGCCATTGCTGACATCATAAAAATATTGTGTCGTGTGTGAGCTTTATGTCAGTGCCTCGCGGTGATACCTAGCTGCATCCCCAGGGCCTAGCCTGCATGCTACACAAGCGATGAGGCTTGTGCAAGTCTGCATGCATCACTGGCAGCATATTCCTGACATCTCATCATCGGCGTATGCATGCCTGGCAGCTTTGCACCTCGGTGATCCCTGAAGGTCTACACCCTAAAGAGAGCCTGCCCTGAGGGCGAGTGTGCACCTCAACCCCTGCTGCTTTGCAGCACTCTGCAGCGGTTCCCCACTACCTCTCCTGCAGCGGCTCCAGGGAATCCAGGCATGGACAGACTGATGTTGCCTGCTGTGGCCGTGAGAAGCCCACCTGTTCTTCCACTGCTACGTTGGCTGGTGCGTCCTCCCTGCCTCATGTCTACGGCTTCCCCAGAGGGCTCACACTGTGGCCCCACTTGCTCCTTCTGCACGGACACTCACTTCTCCCCAGCCACTCCTGCCCTCCTACATCAGTCGGCTGTGACTTGCATTGTCATTAGTGTGTGAAGCGACCCCAGCACGGGCGGAGATTGAGTACAGACGCCTGATCATGGGTCCTCACCGCATACACCACGCGGATCACGGGTCTCCCCTGTAATGGAACTGAGAAGCATCCAGAGGAGTCTGCTACCCAGCTCTCAATGGTGCTTCAGCCCTATCAACCTGCACAAGGTGTGGACCAGCTGCCAGGTCAAGTGGTGGCATTGGCTACAATAGGGAATCCAAAGATTTGCTTTGCTGCCAGGCCCAACCTGCACTCCCTAGTTACTGCTGATTCGCTAATTTATGTCCCCTTCATCATCTCACATGTCCACAAAGCGGCAGTGGGATTATAGCACGTTAACAATAAATACTTGCCAGTATGAGTGTGCCACAGCAAGACCAGTACCCAGAGAACCAAGCATGCACTGACACAGCCGCCTACTCCCATGCCTCTGTGACGCCACTACCACCTTTCAGCAAACTGTCAGGTACGGCCACAGCTGCGCCCAGGCGGTGTTCATGGATTGGACGAATACAGCATTATTTCCACGCTACATGATAATTGGATGGGGCCATGAAAAGATTGTTACTCCTGCACTTTGGGGTTACAGAGCTATATGAGCTATTCAAGACACTATTAAACATTGGGGGTGACACCGATTTTCACACAGCAGTGAGGGTAGACTCGATTATGAATGCTTCAAATTACGCCAGGCCACCCAGGCAGGTACAGAGTCAGTCAATATATTTTATGCACAAATATAAAAATGAGCGTGCACCTGTATCCACATCAATCAGCAAGAGGAGATCCGGGTACAAATAATACAAGGGTGTCGGTCCACAGTACTACAGTGCCTCATCTTAGCCCAATCAAATGAACTGTCGAACACCAGGGCCAACAATATAAAAGCATCCCTGGGAAAGATGGCCCCTCATTCCGGCTCCCAAAAGGCCCCAACATCAAGGTGCAATGGGTTAATGTCATACAAAGACGCACAGGCCGGCATGGCAGATGCCAAGCCCGAAGCAAGGTGAAAGCTCTGGAAATTGATGGCTAGAGCCCAAGGTGCCAGGCATGTGCTTCGCCAAAGGGAAAATGGGCTTGAAGTGTAGGAAAGCCAACCACTTTGTTTGAAGGTGAACCGATCCGGAAGATCTCAGATTACTCCCAAGTCCCAGAGGACAACAACCACGGCCCTGTACCAGCTGTCACTTAAGGACATTGCGGAGGCGGGAGACCTCAGTGGTTATGGGCAGAGCACCCATCTGGAAAAGGAGGACGTCTACGTCGTCATGGAGTTTTTTGCCAGAAGAGTGAAACACAAGGGGCGGCTGCCAACCATGAGCATAGTTCACATAAGAGGTACTCTGGTAAAAGCACTCATTGACACTGGAGCATCAGTGAATGTGATGGATTCCAAGCAGTTAGAAAGGTTGACACCACACACTAGCTATCTGCCAGCCGAGTGAGGATATTCACACATGGAGGTACAGGTCGCTGCAGCTCCAAGGAACCATCGAAAGAGAATCCCCCTCGCCGAATTCTCACAGCTTTCCTAGGGTCTTGGAAAGTTGAAAGGCACGCAGGTCAAGCTGCACGTAGATGAATCCATTGAGCTCACAACCTTGAGACACCCAAGAGTCGCTTAACACCTGCAGCCCCTGCTAAAGCGTGAGCTGCAAGGGCTGGAGAACAAGGAGTCATTGAGCCCTCACCTGCACTGCTGTCTTATGGGACTGGAGCCCTGAAGCTGACAAGGCCAACAGGGCTAGTAAAGAGGCCCTACTTGGCAAGGTCACCATGGCCTACTTTCATCCCCACAGGAAAACAAAGCTGATAGTTGAAGTCAGCCTGTTGGGCCTCAGCACTCTACTCATGCAAGAAGGAGCACACAAAGAATGGGTTCCTGTAGCGTACGCTAGTCCTGCACTGTCAGATACTGAAACGCGCTAGACGCAGATTGAGAGCGAGGCATTGGCCATAAGCTGGGCATGCTAAAATTTGCTTCTATACTTTTCCGGTCATGTATTTAAAGCTCAAACACAACGTCCAACGGTATGGGCAAGAATCGGGCACACAAGTGTATAATCCTGGTAACTGTATTTCCAATAGTTTAGGACTCACTCCACTCTCAGTAGTCCCACCGCCTCTGGACCAATTTTAAACACAATATAACCTTGATCCGAAAGGAGCACTTTTTTCATCAAAATACCCAAGTTAATTGCTCTTTATGTAGCTCAATTCACAAAAAGTCCATAGGCAATTTATATGTATCCAATTAATGCATTTTATTTCACAATGTTCCCTTCATTTATTTTTTGTATTTGTTTTCTTATTTACACCACATCCACCCAATACTACCCCAATTTGCTCAGAAAAAAGAGTCTCTATTTGACCAACCTCAATCAAAACTTATTATGACCATATATTTCAAATAATTACCTCAAAACATTAGTAGTCGCAGCTAGTTTCTAACAAGCTAACCCTCTTGGCATCATCCATCTGTCCTTTCAATTGTATGTGTGATCTGGGGGAAACGGGAACATAGTATAACTGTCAGTCTAATGATGAGGGTGTCCCTCAATGCACTTTATCCTAATCACTCTTCATTACTGTCACCACCCTTGTTTAGAAAAAGTAAAAGGCATAAATATATTCCAAAAGCCTTCCATCATATTCTATTAGTGAAGCGAGACCTGCCCCTCTCAATCCTTGGCAAGCCCTCCTTCACTGTCTGCGAGCCATGACTCAATCCAAAACTAATATTTCAGTTCCTCTGTTCAATTAAAAATGAAGTCCATCTGGATGGTGCGATCTTTCCCACCAAGTATTTTCACCACAAACTTATCTACTATTTGTACATTTACTCCTCCAATCAGGAGAGTGGATTTTCAAGCCTCCATTAGGCTAATTTCTGACTGCTCCCTCTCTGGTCCTCCTTGTGTGTTCAGCCAATCATCATACAGTGCCAGAAACTAAGTCAACTGCCAAGTACTTTCACCACAAACTTGCCTACTGTTATTGAATTTTACTCCTCCAATCACTAGAGTTGATTTTCATGCCTCCATTATGCTAATCTCTCACTGCTCCCTCTCTGGTCCTCCCCGTGTGTCCAGCCAATCATCATACAGTATCAGAAACTAAGTAAACCGTCATTACAATGCGGTTTCCTCTCAGGTTCTCATAGTTGCTGGAACCTGATTGGATAAAGAAACTCCATGTATCTACCAATGATAACAGTCTGCCAACTCTCCATGACCCTAACCCTGCCGCAACCTTCTAAATATGTTGTGCGTGATTTCAAGCACACTTTCACTGCAGGGTGAAGCTACTTCCCAATGCCTGCAGTGCATTACAATAAATTGCAATTTTATCAACTTCACTATCCTCATCTCAATTTTCACCAGACAAAAGCAGTCTACAAGTTCTTATTCAACATCATCAGTCTGTTACAAATATGCCGGAATCGCCCCTACCTGATATCAATATAAAGGATCATTTTTATTATGTTGGTTAAGTCGGAGTATGTCGTAATGCAGGATCAGCTATATGCCATGTCTACCTCATTCCAAGTAACTCAAGTCACAGCATGGGACATATGACCCTGACCACATGCAATTACAGTGTGATATTAGTCTCATTCGTGGCCCTTTTGCCCCATGATAACTAATTACCCTGATCAGGTATGCAAACCCCTTCATATGAAAAACGAGAGCAGTCTCCATCTAAGTCCTGGTCCTACTCCACATCTCTATTCCAAGCAATCAGAATATCTTGTGTGGCTTTACAAGTAAAGCAAACCGCGGCATCAAACACCCATACCATAGGAGCACGATCCGTACTTTCCATCACAATTAGCTTGGATCCCTCATGAGTTTCACAATTAATACAAAACACAAAAAAATCCCAGATCCCTGACTACAAAAAGTAATGGAACTCATTATCACTATTCAAACCAAGTTCAACTGACCTCAGCCTACTGATCCACTTTGCCTCTTCTTGGCTTAATTTCAGTTCCCGGTTCCCTCATCTAAAATTAACGGTTATTTGTTTGATGCCATGAAATTTCATATATAGCGAGGCCGGATGTCTCTCCTTCATATGTTGGTATATAGTGACCTAATATCATTATTCAATATGGCACGTCTGTGCTCTTGAATTCTGATTTTTAACACTCTCTAAGTGCTTCCAACATACACTTTGTCGCAATCACAAATTATCACATAAATAACACCACAACATTCACAGTTTATGAACTCATTAATGTGGTACAGTCTATTGGTGTTAAATCTAAAACTTTTAGAGCGATTTATCCCGCAATCACAAATACTACATGATCCACAAATAAAAAAAACTTTCAGTTGTTGGGCGAGCCAACTTTTCCCTCAATCACAAATTGGTTCCAGATAATTTCAGACTTTTTCTATACATGACTGTCGGTTATTGATAATATAATTTAATTTGTCAAACCTTGAACACTTTTCAACAGATTCCAGTTTTTACTGAGAATCTTGTACACCTGATTATGTTGTATATTAAAAGAAGAAATAAAAGCCAATCTTTCTTCCGATTCCCTTCTTTGCTTCTGAATGAGGATGTCCTCTCTTCTTATACCCAGTACCCGGCTCCTGGCCTTCACCAAATTAGATCAAGTATACCCTCTTGTCACTAGTCTATTCTGCAACTCATTCCCTAGTCACTGTGGAGGATGAGCACTATCAGATCTTGAGATCGAGTTAGTGGCTGTTTGTTTTCTATATAACCTACTTTGTAAGCTCTTGTCCAGTATGTACAACTGCACATCTAAAAATTCAATGGTGTTCTTATAGTGAAACATGGTGAATCTAACGTTATGGTCATTTGCATTCAGGAAATCACAATATGCTGACAAAAACTGATTAGTTCCCCTCCAAATCAGCAAAATATCATGAATCTCTCCCAAAACAGGATTAAGTCCATCCATTTGCTTTTGTTCCAGGCATGCTCCCTCTCAAACCACCACATAAGAGGTTGGTATAAGAGGGAGCAAACCTGGATCCCATGGCCGTCCCTCGGATCTGGTGGAACCCCCCCTCCTCAAACAAGAAAAAATTGTTGTTCAATATAAGATTGTTCATTTCTAAAACCATGTTGGTATGTTCATGCTAACTAGCACTCAGACTACCCATAAAATGACTGAGTGCCTGCTGTTCCTTCTCATTGTCATTACATGTGTATAGTACCACCACATCCAGCGTTACAAAACTAATTTCATCATCCCAGGTAACATCCTGCAGCTTATTCAACACATCTATTGTATATCGAATATACGAGGGAAAGTTAACTACCAAAGGTTTCAGAAACAAATCAACAAATTCCGATGGGTGTACAGGTAAACTTTCTATACTCGGGATTATGGGTCTGCCCTGAGGATCTCACATTGATTTGTGTATTTTTGGGAGTATACATATAAATGGATAAGTAGGACTGGTATTGTTCAAATACTTATATTCATGCTCATCTAATAAGCCCTGCTCTTTCCAAGAAAACTATCTTTCAGTGATGAGCCTACCAGTTTCTTTCGATGGATTCCTTCTCAACCTTTTGTAACAGGTCTCATCACTTAGCTGCCTGTTAATGTCATTGCTATAATCTGATCTCCTCATTATAACAATGTTCCACCTTTGTCAGCTTCCCTATTCACTATACTGGTGTCCTTCCCCAATTCCGTTAGAGCCAAACGTTCCTCTTTGGACATGTTTCTATTGTCAACATGACTGCACTTTCTCCCATTTCCCAATCCTCCAATTCATGCAGTTCGCTCATAGCCCTTTTCACAAATAAATCTATTGGAGCAAATTGTGTCCCCTCCGGTACAAATTTGGAAGTGGGTCTCAAACCACTGGTGCAACTCAAATCAGAAGAAATATTTAATATAGCCGTAAGATCCTCTATCCCATATTCCTCCCCTTCGGCTAAGGATAATAAAAATTGTATGTCACGCATGTGTGCAATAGTTGGTTCAGATGATTTTATTATATCTTGTGGTACAATATCATATCTGTCAATAGTAGAAAAAAAACGTTTCAAAGTCTTCTTGCAAACTTGAGTAAATCAATATGTAAATCAGTGTAGTTACATCTCATATTTGGACAGAAAGAGAGCCCTCGTTATGCTTATTCAAAATCCGATCAGACAAATTAATAACTTGCAAATCATTGCCATCTTCTGCCTTAACCAATACAGACCTATCCTGTTCTTTCACACCGTGTTTTTGTTCTGCCTGCGCATGCCCATTCTTAAATTTTCTGTGCCTCCGCTTGCCCCTCCTTGTTCTGTTCCAACTTTCCTCTTTCCCCTGCGCATCCTTTGAATTTCCTCAGAAAAAGAGGAACTATTGGTGGGTCTAGGTCCTACTGCAGTAATAGCCCCCTGATCCTCGTTAGAAGACAGGTCTGAGCTACTGTAATTCACTGAGCTAAGCACC
The DNA here is from genome assembly GCF_964263255.1 of Lissotriton vulgaris. Classification (NCBI taxonomy): domain Eukaryota; kingdom Metazoa; phylum Chordata; class Amphibia; order Caudata; family Salamandridae; genus Lissotriton; species Lissotriton vulgaris. The sequence goes on along the minus strand of NC_141687.1, from coordinate 1,437,451,536 downwards.
CCTTGTCTTTCTGCTCCTTCTGCTGGTTTAGGTCTATTCACTTCATCAAAACTTATAGCAAAAGTAAATACTCTTCCCATGTTGTAATCCCTTTCGTCTCTCCTAATCTTACTTAATTTATACTCCTTAATTTGGAGATTTTTTTGTGAATTGAGCTACATAAAGAGTAATTAACTTGGGAATTTTTATGTATTTAAAGCGGTAACCGATCACAAGCCCCGTCTCCCACTCTTTGCAGGAATCACTCGTCTCGCACCTCCACGAATTGAGCAATGGGCCGTGCAATTACAACCCTATGCCTTTGAGGTCACCAACTGGCCAGAGGTCAACAACCCGAGAGGACTAGTTGCCATGGCAAACGTCGCCCCAAGAGACGGAGGCCCTGACAGTTGAAGAAGAAGGGAGCCAGGATTCCATCCGAAAGATTGTAAATGAATCCTGTCACAAGGTATTAACTCTCGAAGAAATCTGCAAGACAACCAAGAACGTGGAAACCTGACCCGAGTGAAAAAAGCGTTGGCAAGAAAGTAGTGGATATCAAAAAACAACCATTCAAAGAGGGTCACAGGGATTCAAAGTTTATAGACCAGCCCTGGTTAATATCCCCAGAAACCACTACATGTATAACACAGAAACACAGGGGGTCTAACAGCCGAAAAAATAAGCTGCGCTGTCGAACCGAACTATCAAAGTTTCAGAGTGCTAAAGTCACCTAAAGACAGCCGGTTAAACAAATAAGTGAGAATATTGTTAAGAAGCATACAGACACGTGTGGGTCATCTACAGATTTGTTGGCATAGTCCGCACCATGGCACAATGGGTTACCACCAAAATAGACTTGATGATCAGTCCTATCATCTGGCCATACCCAGGTGTAATATAGGCTGGTCCCCTGATCATTGGGACTAGTAAGCCACACCACTCGTTGCTGGTTATGGATATGTTCCTACCAACATAAATGAGCCACCATCTGATTGCTGATCTTTTGATGGTTAGTGAAATAAAGTGCAACAAAACAAAATATCAAGTGTAGTGAATTAAAATAGGATGGTGTGTCCCTCTTCTATAAATTTTATTCTACGACTGAGCAACACCTCCTAATTAAAAACTAGAACAGTGCAATGAAGACAGTCAACAAATATCCGTCTGATAATGGGCCAACATGTTTCTGCCTATCGGGCGACCTGTCCCTTGGCTTTAATCAGGGCCTCTGTTCTTATAATCGTTGCACTTGGTGATTTGTAAACAAATGAAAACACAAATAAAGAAAAAGGTTGGATACAATACAACCTGGACCAACCAATACCTTATAACCTCTGTATCACTTGGAAAGTAGGATTTCTATAAAGGAAAAACATACAAAACAATGTGACCTATCATGATCTGTAAGTTCCTAACATATGCATCACAACATATCTTTTTCGAAGAATAATAAAAAAAAATTGTTTGCTCACCCTTCATGATAGGGGCACTGACCTCACCTCACCTGGACCTTGCTCAGGATCTATGAGGCCACGCACTGTATAGAAAGAAGAAGTAAAGCAGAAATTGGAAACATCATGCAACCTTTGTCAGCCTATCTAAGCCGTGAGTCACATAATGCTTTCCGCTAAAATTCACCACTTCTAACTAAAGAACAACAAAGCAAAGAAACAGCAGCTAACTGCTCGGAACACATGACAAGTCTCTAAGTGTCACAGACTCATCACTTCATCTTAAAATGTACTTCATTTCTTAAGTTCATAACGATGTTTGTTGTTTGGAATACTGCTATTCCCATTCGAAAAAGCAGATATTATCAAGGAATGTTTATCTCTTATTTGCAATAGTAGTCATTAGGAACAGCTATATTCAAAGTCCCCTTTGAAAACATCATTAACAAGGAGTTTCTAAAAAAGAAACAAAGTGTAGTTGCTCACTCACCTCTCCGTCGGTACCTCAAGCTCACATCTGAGTCTTGGGGGAGGTACTGACACAGAGGGAGTCAGCCTTTTTCAATTGTGTGACTTCTAGGCGTTGACACGTGAAGCGGTTGCTCCTGCCCACCTCCTACAAGCGCCTCTGTGGTATCGTTCGTGCTGCCTATCCTCTGGCTTTTATTCAGAAAGCAACTCAAAACGTGGATATTCGACAAGTAACTCCCCACCCTTCTTCAAGCGACTTGAGACCCTCTGGGTATGTAGCGCGCTATACAAATCTTTTGACTTGACTTGACTTGACTCATGTAACCCTCCGCCTCACAATGCTTGCTCCTTGATAATGCACACTGATAGGACGTGAGCCCACACAGCGCAATACCTTAAAGTCATCATAAACTCAAAAAGGCGACATTTACCGTCTATTGCCTACCATCCGGTCTTGGCACTACTTTACGTTCGTGTGGACTCGGTGCATAGGTGCTGCATGTGTATCCCTCCACACTATTGTGCTTACTGCAGACCAGTTAACCCATAAAAGTCAGAAACCCAATCAGCGCGCTATATTGAAGGCACAATGAACTCACAAGAGACGGTATTTATCGTCTGTTACATACCGTCCTGTCTTCGCACTACTTTACATACGTGTAACCTCCGTGAAAGCGAGTGTAATTCCGCGATGAACTACAAAGTGATGTCCTCCCGCTCCCGTTTGGAGTTCTATGACAGGAGCGGGTGCATCGATAACCTCTAGAGTTCCAAAAATTGGAAACTCCATTTGTTTTAGATTGAATAACATCTCTATTTGAGTGTGGCTAGTTCACTAGATAGTACCGATGGTTTAACTTAATCTGCATTCTGACTACATCGTGATGTCATGTCGGCCATTTTGGTAGTTTTTTAACCTCTCATCTCTTTTTTTTCAAGCAATGTATTTTAGCCGATGATCTGACTTCGCAGGGATTTCTAAACAAATATATATACATAGATCCTAAATGTACTATAATAGTGGTTGTCTATCTCTGCAATAAAATGACAGTAGGTCACCATTCATTTATTGTATGTAGAAGTAATAAGGAATGTGGCTTCTTCTACATACAGTTTCTTCTTAAATCAAGTATTTTGTTTAGACTGTTGATCTGTCAGTACTGGATGCCTAGAACTTCAATATCAGGCTTTACAAGAGGGTCCACGGAATGTCATAATTTAATCCATCTGTGTCAGTATGGAGCTTGCTTCTGCTCCCTCTGAAACAGATAACTGGAAACATCGCTAATATGCCTCGGTATGAAGGGCTTTTCGAGAACTGTCCATTGAAAGTCAGTTTCGCGATGTTGCTTCTCCAGGAAATGTCTCATTAATTTAGTTGTGGATTTCTTGCATCGAAAAGAGCTTTTATGCTCTAACATTTGAACGCAAATTTTTCGAGTGGTCATACCCACTTATCGAATGGAGCAAGGACACGTCAACAGGTAAATTAAATTATTGCTATTGCAGTTACTAAAACTGCGCTGTACCCACGGTCTGTCAGTGCCTATATCTACTGCCCTTGAATGTTTAGTTTGGGGGCAAATTGAGCAAATCCCACAGGGATGATGACCCATTACAGGAGGTAAATCCCACAAGGTTTCTCCTGTTTTTTTCACCAACTCCTTAGGGCGAGTGTGCACCAAGCGGTCTCGAATATTGCTGGCCTGTTTAAATGCAAAGAATGGTAAAGCAATCTTATCGTTGCTAAGATTCAAGATCCGCCAATGTCTTCTGATGATCTTCTGAATGTTATTGCTCCTGGTGTTAAAAGTACTCACAAAAGTGAGTCTTCCCAAAGGAGGTTTGGAAACAGGTGGTTCTAGTAGAGCGTCTCGGTTATTGTTAATTGCTCTCTTTCGAGACTTCTTAATCAGAGCTCCGGGATAGTGCCTCTCTCTCAATTGTAATGACAGATTGTCGGCATGTAAATTAAAGTCTTCGGTACTGGAGCAGTTCCTCCGAACTCGTAAGAACTGTCCATATGGCAGGTTTTGGCGTAAAGACTTAGGATGGTGACTATCACAAAGGAGTAAAGAATTCCATGCCATGGGTTTTCTATATAGCTCCCTCTGCAAGCCTGTAGGTGTGGCATATATAGATCTATCCAGGAAAGAAATCCTTTCCTTATGAGCCTCCAGTGTGAATTTGAGATATTGGTTCTGACTGTTTAACCATAGGTGGAATTGATTGACAGAGTCTATGTTGCCTCGCCACACTACCAACACGTCATCGATATAGCTCTTCCACCATCGAATAGATGCGTGGAAGGGATTGGTGGAGGTGAACACGTGCTGTTGTTCAAAGTAGTGTACGTATAAGTTCGCTAGGCTCGGCGCGAAAACGCTGCCCATGCTTGTACCAGATATCTGGAGATACACTTTGTCTTCATATTGGAAATAATTACTCTTCATGGCAAGCGTTGCTAGAGCCTCGATGAATGGTACTGGTGTTATGGTCTTGCAGATATTATCCCTCAGGATGGATGTAACGACCTCTAAGGTTTCATCCTGAGGGATAGAGGTGTACAGTGACTCTAAGTCGAAAGAGACCAATAGGTCTCTTTCGAGATCAAATTCAATTTCCGGGAGGACTCGTAGGACATCCTTTGTGTCCTGTAGATATGTGGGCATTTTTTGTACTATAGGATGTAGAAATACATCCACAAATGTGGAAAGTGGCTCTAGTGCAGACCCTATACCCGATATGATGGGCCTACCGGGCGGAGGCCTTTCTGGCTTGTGCACCTTGGGGAGAATGTAGAAATAGGGTGTGACTGGGTGCTCGGCCACCAAAAAGATCGCCTCATTGTTAGTAATCCACCCTTCTGATGATGCCTCTTCCACTAGGTCTTTTTATCTGCTTCATGATTCCCTCAGTGGGATCTTTTTGCAGAATCTGATATGCCTGTCTGTTATTCAATTGTCTCAAGCATTCTGCCTGATAGTCAGCCGTATTCAGAATCACCATAGAGCCGTCTTTGTCCGCAGGCTTTATTGTTATTAGTTGGTCTTCTGATAATGCTTTTAGTGTGGTCTGTTCAATTTTTGAGAGATTGTTAAATGGTCTTAAACGTGTATTCCAAATTCCAGCAATGTCATCAACCACAGCTTTCTCAAAAGCTAACACCTGTGGTGGGACTAGATGTACCGGAGGTTGAAATTTTGATTTTACCTGAAGACCAGTGTTAGAATCAGTACTCAATCCATCATCATTCATTTTATCCTTAAAAAAGTAATGTAGTCTGAGTTTCCTGAAAAATTGACTAAGTTCACACTGGAATATAAAAAGATCACCACAATTTTTCATGACAAATCCCAAACCTTAATTTAGTACCTGCTCTTCCAGGTGGTTCAATCTTTTGGAGGACAGGTTAACTACGAGGGATAATTCCCTGATGGACCCGCCTTCTGGTTCTTGGCTGTCTGGCTCCGTGTCCCTGCATGGGGTCCGGTCTGATCTTCCCATTGGACGCCTGGCTGTTGTGCCGGATGTCTCTTGCCTCTTGGTCGACGTTGGCCAAACCCTAAAAAAGGTTGGGGATTAAAAGTACCCTGAAACCCCTGGAAATTAGCTGGAGGTGGTGGAGGATAAACTGGATGTTGTTGTGGTGGAAAACCCCACGGTGTAGGGGGCCACCATTGTTGGTATTGGTTCCCATACTAATAGGGTCTATTGCGTCACCCTCTACCTCGTGATTGAAAAGAAGGTGTGCCAGTAGTGGTGTTATCAGTCACTCCCATCTGAACCTCAACTTGAATAGTTGGACCCATAACGTTTCCCATTATTTCTGAATTCTGGTGGAGTGTAGGTGTCACTCGTGTATGGGTATACTCGTTCTTGTTTCCATTTTGACAGATCTTTTTTTAATTTATCCAGTTTCGTCTGCAGAATTGTGTCTTTGAATTCATATGAATTCTTATTTGATTAATCTTGTTATTTTTTAAACTAGATGGGTGTTACCGTAGCTCAAATAGCTGTCTCCAAAACTTGGATTTCAACTAAGATGTTATCAGCTATTCTTTTGGCTGTACTAATGATTAAGATCAACCGGTCCCTTGTGCACCTCCATGCGATAAGAGACCAATCTTTAAGAAAGCTCTTATCCTGTAAAAACAAACGAGGTGCATTAGAAACAACTAAACCTGGCAGGGCACAACTAGCTCTAAGGTATTCTGCCATAGTTATCCCATGTACCAGTGTGCGAGCCTGTGACTTCTTCAGAATCAGAACTTCCCCCCACTCATCTCCAGTGTTTGTAGTTGTCGACGAGGGTATATCTAGTACACTTGGCATACTATCTAATATTGATTTGTATATTGAATCATCATAGGCTATCCCACTTATTTCAGCCAAGATGATTTTACGCTGTGATAATGTCAGAGACATCAAGACAGGACCGCACTCTAACAGTGGCAAAAAATCTTGCTCCGTTGTGAATCAGTTCTAACAAATTAGTAACTGTTTATGACCATCCACTGGTATAGTCCAATTATTTAAAATGACCCGCAGCCAGGAGGCTGCTCTAACAATATCAAAAAACAACCATTCAATGAGGGTCACAGGGATTCAAAGTTTATAGACCAGCCCTGGTTAATATCCCCAGATACCACTACATGTATAACACAGAAACACAGGGGGTCTAACAGCCGAAAAGATAAGCTGCGCTGTCGAACCGAACTATCAATGTTTCGGAATGCTAAAGTCACCTGAAGACAGCCTGTTAAACAAATAAGTGAGCATATTGTTAAGAAGCATACAGACACTTGTGGGTCATATACAGATTGGTAGGCATAGTCCGCACCATGGCGCAATGGGTTACCATCAAAATAGACTTGATGATCAGTCCTATCATCTGGCCATACCCAGGTGTAATATAGGCTGGTCCCCTGATCATTGGGACTAGTAAGCCACACCACTCGTTGTGGTTATGGATATGTTCCTACCAACATAAATGAGCCACCATCTGATTGCTGATCTTTTGATGGTTAGTGAAATAAAGTGCAACAAAACAAAATATCAAGTGTGGTGAATTAAAATAGGATGGTGTGTCCCTCTTCTATAAATTTTATTCTACGACTGAGCAACACCTCCTAATTAAAAACTAGAACAGTGCAATGAAGACAGTCAACAAATATCCGTCTGATAATGGGCCAACATGTTTCTGCCTATCGGGCGACCTTTCGCCTTGGCTTTTATCAGGGACTCTGTTCTTATAATCGTTGCACTCGGTGATTTGTAAACAAATGAAAACACAAATAAAGAAAAAGGTTGGATACGATACAACCTGTACCAACCAATACCTTATAACCTCCGTATAACTTGGGAAGTAGGATTTCTATAAAGGAAAAATAAACAAAACAATGTGACCTATCATGATCTGTAAGTTCCTAACATATGCATCACAACATATCTTTTTGAAGAATAATAATAAAAAATTGTTTGCTCACCCTTCATGATAGGGGCACTGACCTCACCTCACCTGGACCTTGCTCAGGATCTATGAGGCCCGCACTGTATAGAAAGAAGAAGTAAAGCAGAAATTGGAAACATCATGCAACCTTTGTCAGCCTATCTAAGCCGTGTGTCACATAATGCTTTCCGCTAAAATTCACCACTTCTAACTATTGAACAACAAAGCAAAGAAACAGCAGCCAACTGCTCAGAACACATGTCAAGTTTCTAAGTGTCACAGACTCTTCACTTCATCTTAAAATGTACTTCATTTCTTAAGTTCATAACGATGTTTGTTGTTTGGAATACTGCTATTCCCATTCGAAAAAGCAGATATTATCAAGGAATGTTTATCTCTTATTTGCAATAGTAGTCATTAAGAACAGCTATATGCAAAGTCCCCTTTGAAAACATCCTTAACAAGGAGTTTCTAAAAAAGGAACAAAGTGTAGTTGCTCACTCACCTCTCCGTCGGTACATCAAGCTCACATCTGAGTCTTGGGGGAGGTACCGAACCGGAGGGAGTCAGTTTTTTCATTTGTGGGACTTCTAGGCGCTGCTCATGTAACCCTCCGCCTCACTCTGCTTGCTCCTTAATAATGCACACTGATAGGACGAGAGCCCACACAGCGCACTACCTTAAAGTCATCATAAACTCAAAAAGGCGACATTTACCATCTATTGCCTGCCATCCTGTCTTGGCACTACTTTACGTTCGTGTGGACTCGGTGCATAGGTGCTGCATGTGTATCCCTCCACTCTATTGTGCGTTCTACAGACCAGTAAACCCATAAAAGTCAGAAACCCAATCAGCGCGCTATATTGAAGGCACAATGAACTCACAGGAGACGGTATTTATCGTCTGTTACATACCGTCCTGTCTTCGCACTACTTTACATTCGTGTAACCTCCGTGAAAGCGAGTGTAATCCCGCGATGAACTACAAAGTGATGTCATGCCGCTCCCTTTTGGAGTTCTATGACAGGAGCGGTTGCATCGATAATCTCTAGAGTTCCCAAAATTGGAAACCCCATTTGTTCTAGAGTGAATAACATCTCTATTCGAGTGTGGATAGTTCACTAGATAGTACCAATGGTTTAACTTAATCTGCATTCTGACTACATCGTGATGTCATGTCGGCCATTTTGGTAGTTTTTTAATCTGTCATCTCGTTTTTTCAAGCAATGTATTTTAGCCGATGATGTGACTTCGCAGGGATTTCTAAACAAATATATATACATAGGTCCTAAATGTACTATAATAGTGGTTGTCTATCTCTGCAATAAAATGTCAGTAGGTCACCATTCATTTATTGTATGTAGAAGTAATAAGGATTGTGGTTTCTTCTACATACAGTTTCTTCTTAAATCAAGTATTTTGTTTACACTGTAGATCTGTCAGTACTGGATGCCTAGAACTTCAATATCAGGCTTTACAAGAGGGTCCACGGAATGTCATCATTTAATCCATCTGTGTCAGTATGGAGCTTGTGAATTCATTTCTGCTCCCTCTGAAACAGATATCTGGAAACATCGCTAATATCACACGTTAACAGGTAAATTAAATTATTGCTATTGCACTTACTAAAACTGCGCTGTACCCACAATCTGTCAGTGCCTATATTTACTTCCCTTGAATGTTTAGTTTGGGGACAAATTGAGCAAATCCCACAGGGATGATGACCCATTACAGGAGGTAAATCCCACAAGGTTTCTCCTGTTTTTTTCACCAACTCCTTAGGGCGAGTGTGTACCAAGCGGTCTAGAATATTGCTGGCCCGTTTAAATGCAAAGAGTAGTAAAGCAATCTTATCGTTGCTATGATTCAAGATCCGCCAATGTCTTCTGATGATCTTCTGAATGTTATTGCTCCTGGTGTTAAAAGTACTCACAAAAGTGAGTCTTCCCAAAGGAGGTTTGGGAACAGGTGGTTCTAGTAGAGCGTCTCGATTATTGCTAATTGCTCTCTTTCGAGACTTCTTAATCAGAGCTCGGGATAGTGCCTCTCTCTCAATTGTAATGACAGATTGTCGGCATGTAAATTAAAGTCTTCGGTACTGGAGCAGTTCCTCCGAACTCGTAAGAACTGTCCATATGGCAGGTTTTGGCGTAAAGACTTAGGATGGTGACTATCATAAAGGATTAAAGAATTCCGTGCCATGGGTTTTCTATATAGCTCACTCTGCAAGCCTGTAGGTGTGGCATATATAGATAGATCCAGGAAAGAAATCCTTTCCTTATGAGCCTCCAGTGTGAATTTGAGATATTGGTTCTGACTGTTTAACCATAGATGGAATTGATTGACAGAGTCTATGTTGCCTTGCCACACTACCAACACGTCGTCGATATAGCGCTTCCACCATCGAATAGACGCGGGGAAGGGATTGTTGGAGATGAACGCGTGCTGTTGTTCAAAGTAGTGTACGTATATGTTCGCTAGGCATCGGCGCGAAAACGCTGCCCATGCTTGTACCAGATATCTGGAGATACACTTTGTCTTCATATTGGAAATAATTACTCTTCATGGCAAGCGTTGCTAGAGCCATGATGAATGGTACTGGTGTTATGGTCTCGCAGATATTATCCCTCAGGATGGATATAACGACCTCCAAGGTTTCATCCTGAGGGATAGAGGTGTACAGTGACTCTACGTCGACAGAGACCAATAGGTCTCTTTCGAGATCAAATTCAATTTCCCTGAGGACTCGTAGGACATCCTTTGTGTCCTGTAGATAGGTGGGCATTTTTGTACTATGAGACGTAGAAATACATCCATAAACATGGAAAGTGGCTCTAGTGGAGACCCTATACCCGATATGATGGGCCTACCGGGCGGAGGCCTTTCTGGCTTGTGCACCTTGGGAAGAATGTAGAAATAGGGTGTGACCGGGTGCTCGGCCACCAAAAAGATCGCCTCATTGTTTGTAATCCACCCTTCTGATGATGCCTCTTCCACTAGGTCTTTTATCTGCTTCATGATTTCCTCAGTGGGATCTTTTTGCAGAATCTGATATGCCTGTCTGTTATTCAATTGTCTCAAGCATTCTGCCTGATAGTCAGCCGTATTCAGAATCACAATAGACCCGCCTTTGTCTGCAGGCTTTATTGTTATTAGTTGGTCTTCTGATAATGCTTTTAGTGTGGTCTGTTCAATTTTTGAGAGATTGTTAAATGGTCTCAAACGTGTATTCCAAATTCCAGCAATGTCATCAACCACAGCTTTCTCAAAAGCTAACACCTGTGGTGGGACTAGATGTACCGGAGGTTGAAGTTTTGATTTTACCTTAAGACCAGTGTTAGAATCAGTACTCAATCCATCATCATTCATTTTATCCTTAAAAAAGTAATGCAGTCTGAGTTTCCTGAAAAATTGACTAAGTTCACACTGGAATGTAAAAGGATCACCACAATTTGTCATGACAAATCCCAAACCTTTATTTAGTACCTGCTCTTCCAGGTGGTTCAATCTTTTGGAGGACAGGTTAACTACGAGGGATTCCCTGATAGACCCGCCTTCTGGTTCTTGGCTGTCACGCTCCGTGTCCCTGCATGGGGTCCGGTCTGATCTTCCCATTGGACGCCTGGCTGTTGTGCCGGACGTCTCTTGCCTCTTGGTCGACGTTGGCCAAACCCTAAAAAAGGTTGGGGATTAAAAGTACCCGTAAACCCCTGGAAATTAGCTGGAGGTGGTGGAGGATAAGCTGGATGTTGTTGTGGTGGAAAACCCCACGGTGTAGGGGCCCACCATTGTTGGTATTGGTTCCCATAAGAATAGGGTCTATTGCCTCTCCCTCTACCTCGTGGTTGAAAAGAAGGTGTGCCAGTAGTGGTGTTATCAGAGTCACTCCCATCCGAACCTGAACTTGAATAGTTGGACCCATAACGTGTCCCATTATTTCTGAATTCTGGTAGAGTGTAGGTGTCACTCGTGTATGGGTATACTCGTTCGTGTTTCCATTTTGACAGATCTTTTTTTAATTAATCTAGTTTCGTCTGCAGAATTGAGTCTTTGAATTCATATGAATTTTTATTTGATTCATCTTGTTGTTTTTTAAACAAGATGGGTGTTACCGTAGCTCTAATAGCTGTCTCCAAAACTTGGATTTCAACTAAGATGTTATCAGCTATTCTCTTGGCTGTACTAATGATTAAGATCAACCAGTCCCTTGTGCACCTCCATGCGATAAGAGACCAATCTTTAAGAAAGCTCTTATCCTGTAAAAACAAACGAGGTGCATTGGAAACAACTAAACCTGGTGGGGCACAACTAGCTCTAAGGTATTCTGCCATAGTTATCCCATGTACCAGTGTGCGAGCCTGTGACTTCTTCAGAATCAGAACTTCCCCCCACTCATCTCCAGTGTTTGTAGTTGTCGACGAGGGTATATCTAGTACACTTGGCATACTATCTAATATGGATTTGTATATTGAATCATCATAGGCTATCCCACTTATTTCAGCCATGATGATTTTACACTTCTAACTATAGAACAACAAAGCAAAGAAACAGCAGCCAACTGCTCAGAACACATGTCAAGTCTCTAAGTGTCACAGACTCTTCACTTCATCCTAAAACGTACTTCATTTCTTAAGTTCATAACGATGTTTGTTGTTTGGAATACTGATAACTGAGCAGTTGGCTGCTGTTTCTTTGCTTTGTTGTTCTATAGTTAGAAGTGGTAAATTTTAGCAGAAAGCATTATGTGACACACGGCTTAGATAGGCTGACAAAGGTTGCATGATGTTTCCAATTTCTGCTTTACTTCTTCTTTCTATACAGTGCGGGCCTCATAGATCCTGAGCAAGGTCCAGGGGAGGTGAGGTCAGTGCCCCTATCATGAAGGGTGAGCAAACAATTTTTTTTATTATTCTTCGAAAAAGATATGTTGTGATGCATATGTTAGGAACTTACAGATCATGATAGGTCACATTGTTTTGTATATTTTTCCTTTATAGAAATCCTACTTTCCAAGTGATACGGAGGTATTGGTTGGTACAGGTTGTATCGTATCCAACCTTTTTCTTTATTTGTGTTTTCATTTGTTTACGAATCACAGAGTGCAACAATTATAAGAACAGAGGCCCTGATGAAAGCCAAGGGACAGGTCGCCCGATAGGCAGAAACATGCTGGCCCATTATCAGACGGATATTTGTTGACTGTCTTCATTGCACTGTTCTAGTTTTTAATTAGGAGGTGTTGCTCAGTCGTAGAATGAAATTTATAGAAGAGGGACACACCATCCTATTTTAATTCACCACACTTGATATTTTGTTTTGTTGCACTTAATTTCACTAAGCATCAAAAGATCAGCAATCAGATGGTGGCTCATTTATGTTGGTAGGAACATATCCATAACCAGCAACGAGTGGTGTGGCTTACTAGTCCCAATGATCAGGGAACCAGCCTATATTACACCTGGGTATGGCCAGATGATAGGACTGATCATCAAGTCTATTTTGATGGTAACCCATTGCGCCATGGTGCGGACTATGCCAACCAATCTGTAGATGACCCACAAGTGTCTGTATGCTTCTTAACAATATGCTCACTTATTTGTTTAACAGGCTGTCTTTAGGTGACTTTAGCACTCCGAAACTTTGATAGCTCGGTTCGACAGCGCAGCTTATCTCTTCGGCTGTTAGACCCACAGTGTTTCTGTGTTAGACAAGGAAGTAGTGGAAACACTTCTTTGAATGAGCTCGTACCCTGACATCGGAAGAACATATGTCGAGGCAGCAGTTGTGGAGGGTGAGGAGTGAGCTAAGCAAGTACTAAGATAACCTGTTGCAACGTGGGCAGCTAATTGTGATGAAGAGGAGTCTATGCGTCTGCTGGTCAGCCCTCCACACTAGAGACACCAAATAACTGTAAAGATGAAGGTTCAACCATTTAGCAAAGTGTGGTTCCTGGGCATGGATAAGAAAGTGTATAACTATCATTTGTGCCATAAGGAGTAGAGACCCGTTGCCTGCCCACCACAGAGCTGACTAAAGAACACAGCCTCTAGTCCTGGTCACAAATCTGCATTGACTTTGGGAGCTTCCTGGATGGATGAATCAATGTGGTAATAATGGACTCCACTGTGTTTTCCCATGTCAAGCCTGTCCTAGAGAAGACATTTGCAATGATGAGCCTCCCAGAGGAAATAAAGTTGGACAATGGACCGCCTTTCCAAGGGCATGACTTTCAAGAATACCTAGAGTCACTTGCCATTCATCACCGGAAGATTACCCCAAAATGACCCTAGGCCAATGGGGAGGTAGAGAGGTTTATGCTGTCTCTCAACCAGGCACTAAGAATAGGGGTGTACCAAGGGGAGGATGGTGAATGCTGCTTGCATAAATTCTTGCGGGCCTAGAGACTAACCCCACACAGCACAACCAACATCTACTGTTCGGTAAGCCAACCTCGGATAGCATTCCGGTGGACCTGGAGCGGCAACCGGCTGACAAAGACATTGAAGCCGCCCAGGCCACAAGAAGACTTACCAACATGAAAGCCAGTTAGCGTCACATGGTGCTGAATCCCACTCAGCAGAAATTGAGCCCCAGTCGAAATGAAAGACATCCAACCTGGATTGGAGTTTTGAATGTCATATGAGCCAGAGGTCTGGTAGGTGGTTAAGATTGATAGAACCGCTGATTCTAGCACCGTCCAAATAATTTCAATAACTAGGTGGGGCTCATACCTTCAACACCTTCACATTGATGGAACCATGGGCACTATCCAGAGAGAAAACTGCATAGTCACAAGAAACAGCTCCTGGTTCAAGGAGGTTGCGTCTGCCGTGGATCGGCATGGATGAAGGTGGAGAGAACACTGGAGCAGAAGAAGAGTACCCTATGAGCTCCACATCCCCACAAAGGAGTGGCCCGTTACAAGTGGCAGAAAGAGGAGCCTTGTTTAAGGCTACAGATTTGTCCCCAATTGTACACAGACAACAAATGAGTTCCCTGGCCGGGGATGTTGGTGGTGATGGCTCTGCCAGGTGAGGGACTTAGAACATCTCCTAGAGCCATAAGTATGGTCTGCAGCCAAACCTGTCCCCTAGCCAAAGACTTCAAGACTTTGTGTGCTAGATAAAAGTGGTCTGACTCACCACATTAGAACATTTTGAACGATGCAAGAGAGTGCCACCCAGCCTCTACGATAAAAAGTATCCACTTGACATTCAGAGAGCCCTGGGCTCTGTCCGAGGAGATAAAGGGGCAGGTGGTCGCTCAAGGCCAGTGCAGTTGTGTGTATGTGTGCTTTATGTTGGTGCCTTGCGGTAAAGGGCCTAGCCTGTCTGCTACAACATTGTCCAAAGAGAGAGTGAAAGAAACCAGTCTAGCAAAACAAGCTCTTGCTCAAGTGAAGAGTGGCCCGTTACAAGTGGCAGAAAGAGGAGCCTTGTTTAAGGCTACAGATTTGTCCCCAAGTGTACACAGACAACAAATGAGTTCCCTGGCCGGAGATGTTGGTGGTGATGGCTCTGCCAGGGGAGGGACTTAGAACATCTCCTAGAGCCATAAGTATGGTCTGCAGCCAAACCTGTCCCCTAGCCAAAGACTTCAAGACTTTGTGTGCTAGATAAAAGTGGTCTGACTCACCACATTAGAACATTTTGAACGATGCAAGAGAGTGCCACCCAGCCTCTACGATAAAAAGTATCCACTTGACATTCAGAGAGCCCTGGGCTCTGTCCGAGGAGATAAAGGGGCAGGTGGTCGCTCAAGGCCAGTGCAGTTGTGTGTATGTGTGCTTTATGTTGGTGCCTTGCGGTGAGGGCCTAGCCTGTCTGCTACAACATTGTCCAAAGAGAGAGTGAAAGAAACCAGTCTAGCAAAACATGCTCCTGCTCAAGTGAAGAGTAGGGAATGCAAGACTGTTTCTGAACTACACTCCATGCAACTCACCCGGAAGCCCAAGCAGCTGATAGAAGAAATATGCACAATGCAGTAAAAAAACCCTTGTGGTTTTCCATTCATCTTTTCCTTTCCATTCTTCCCCTCTCTCTCTCTTTTGCTTTTCTTTGTTTTGTTGAACAAGGTTGCGAGATGTGGAGGGGAAAGGGCACTGGAACCTTGCAGACTCTGGGTAATGGGATAGAACTTCAGGACAGCTGGTGGGAGAAGCAGGAAGTAGGGGTACACACATAATTTGAGATGGATTTAAAGGCCATGGGCAGGACCAGACATCAACTCTGCCAGCTGCACTTTCTATGCTGCAATCTGAATAAAGGAGCCTCTTTCCATGCCCAACTGATCTGTGTCCGAGCCTTATTTCGACCTGCCATGTCATTAAACAAATGATATGATATACACCACATCACAACTGAAGACTTCACACTTTAACCCTTTCCTACTACTCACCTACTGTCTGGCCTGCAGCTCTGCCACTAATTTAGCTGGATGCCTCATCACAGCAGATTACCCTTCTTCAGGGAGATTGAGTGTAATCATCACAGTGCCAATGGTACAGTGCAACAATTGTGCGGTAATGGCGAACAGTGAAGTAACAGTGAATATTATGGCAACATATTTTCCAGTGAGACCATAGCTAGCTTCATAAAATTCAGTAAGCTTGACTATAAGTGGGCTTTTTGACCCTCAGGTCTCATCAAGATAAGAGTAGCAACATGTCAACAGTGTCACTCGCAACACTTACTCTTCTGGCGTAGCACTTACTTCATTGCGCACTCTCCACATTTATATCAGTTGTTCCTTCTCTGAGCAATGCCAGTTGTGGGCTTCTCTTAAGAAGTTCTGCCATGACCCTCGAGAGAGAGAGGGAGTCAATGACCTTTACAAGGACTGAGTCAGACTTAGTGGCATCACCGATCTCCTGGAGGCTGAGAACCGGCTGGCAGCCACCTTGTGTCCCCAGGGTGACATATTCTTCTGTGGCATTCAAGCTGTCATGGTTGTATTTGGCATGAGTAGGCTGGTGACTGGAGAGAAAATCAGTCGGATTCTTGGCCCCATGTCGGTAAATTATTTCCATATGGAAATGTTGCAGTTGGGTGACCCAGCTCTCGATCCATAGAGGGGGATGTGGAGCTGTGCCGCAGAATAAAGGGACAAGTGGCTGATGGTCAGTGACTACACTGAACAGACTGCCGCTGAGGTATAGATGGAAATGGCCACACGCCCATATGATGGCCAATGCTTCTACCTCTATTTGGGAATATCTGGTCTCCATTGGTGTCAGGGCTTTGCTAGCAAATGCGAGTGGTGACCATTTCCCTGGCTCCACTTCTTGTGTGAGGACCTACAGTGCTGGAATCGACCAGGAGTTCAGTTTGTCTTTTGGGATTGAAGTAGTGTCTTGCTTTAAGGTGTCTTTCACTTTTTTTAAATGCCTCTTCCTCCTTCTGGCCTCACTGTCAGAGGACGTCCATTTTCATCAGGGCAGATAGAGGCTCAGCAATCGTCCCTAGGTTTGGGATGAACCAGCCACAATAGGTAGCCATGCCCATAAAGCATAGAACATCAGAAACCATTGTTGGTGCTGGGGCCTGTTTGATAGCATGCGGCTTGGGGGATCAATCTGAACTCCATCCTGGTTGAAGACATATCCAAAGAACTCGAGGGAGTTCTGAAAGAAAGAGCATTTCTCCCAGTGGAGGATGACACCAGGCCCTGACAGTCTCTTCATTGCTGCTCGTTGGTGTCTATGGTGCTGGTCAGTGGTTGTAAAGCAGATCAGGATATCAACAGTTACATTCATGATGACCCCTGTAGGCCTGACAGTGCCTCTCTGATGGCATCTTGCAAGACTTCCGCTGCTGACGATATCCTGAAGTTCAACCTCTTATATCTGAGTAATCCTAGATGTGTTGAAAGGGTGTGATGTAGCGACTCTTCTCTGCTAGGAGCAGCTGGTAGTATCCTGCGTTGAGGGCCAGGCTAGAGAACCACCTTGGCCCATTCAAGTCAGCAATGATGTCATCCATTGTTGTTGGGATATGTCATTCCGCTTTATGGCTTGGTTGGGAAGCCGCATATCAAGGCACAAACATATTTTGCCGGGCAGGTCTGGCTTCTCAGCGATGACCATTGGTGACACCCACAACGTTGGGCCGGAATCCTTTTTGATCACTGATAGGCTTTCCAGTTTGGTTATCTCTTGCACCACCAGCGCTCACAATTGAAAAGGCCTGCATCTGTGGCAAAGGGTGACTGTATGTGATGTGTAACTTGACCAGCGGGGCTTTCAGGCATCTGAGCCTATGGGATAATCCAGAGAACTTGCTTACAAATTTGCCTGTCTGGAATGCTTTCATGTACCTTACAAAAGGCACTAGACCGAGGTCTTCTGCTGTGCTGCTGCCGATGAGGGTATCAGCTTCTATGTCAATGACATGGACTGTTGCCATGACCTCAAGATCTTCAGATTTTATTACTTCCATAATCTTTCCTTTTAACAGGAGTGGTGATTGGCTTCCATATGTGTATATTTTGGTGTTTGTACAGACCAATGTTAGTTTTGATCGAAGACCCTGATACTGTTGGATTCCCATTAAATTCACTGAAGCGCCGGTGTCAATGAGGGCCTTGAAGCTGGACCCTGTGATGTCACCTGGGCCATGGGTTGAGGTTGTCTGTGTTGCTTACGTTCATTTGTGAACAAGATGAAGAACACTTCCTCTTCGTCATTGTGGGAGTAGTCTTTCAGCTGGTGTCGCTGTTGGGAGGGCACCTTAGTGGCACCCAAGGATTTATGGTCATCCGTGGATAGTTGTGAGACTGACATAGGTTGGGTCTTTCTCCCTTGGATGTCCCTTCTTTTGAGTCCCTTCTGCCGATAATGACAAAATGGTTCCGCTTGCCAGATTTGGAACATATGCGAACTTCGGCTGGGCATTCGTCCATGGAGTGTTCACTGCAGCCGCAGTGTCCACAGCTTGGTCCTGGTTGATGGGGAACTGATATCCGTTTCTTCCTTGCCCTGCCACCAGTATGCACAGTGTCAGGGCATTCTACTTTCACTGTGGGCATGCATTCTGGTTGTTGCGTGATTGCGATGTCCATTCCAGCAGCCCTTGATGCAGACAGGTAATGAAACCTGGCCAAAATCAGGATATCATCTAGGCTGATAATTGGTTGCCTTAGGATAAGTCCCTTCAATACCATGTTCCTGCAGCCCTGGTTGATTTTGGCCTGCACTTCTTTGGGCAGATCATCAGCTGTGCAAGTGCGGGCTAGCTCATGCAGTCATGCATAGAAAGTTTCTCTTGACTCAGCCTTCCTCTGGTGAGCTTGGCAGAGCTTGAAAAGCTAAAAATCTGGGTTTAACTGTGGGTAGATTGACACTTTTAGTGCCTTTACCACTGCTTCATAGTCAGTCACAGCACCTGTGTTAGGAAGGTGCTCAAACCGTTTACAGATCTCTTTGCCTGAATAATGGAGTAGGAGAGAATGCTTTATGACCCCCATCGGACTCAAAGGTAGGTATGAAGTGGGTTTCTAACCTCCCAATTTATGTTTTCCAGGGTGGTGAGGCTGTAGTTGTATAAGCTAGCTCGCTGAAGGGTGCCAGTGCGCCAACAATGGCATGTTGTGGAGCAGACAGGTCTTGTGAGGATGTTGGCAGGGTATGCAGTATTAGCGTTATCTGGATTTTACATGGTGTCAGCTTCTGGCATGCCCTCTCACGTTCCTGTACTTTGTTATGTTCCTTCTAATGTTTTCTTTTTGTGGTTTTTTTCCAGTCAGTAGTGTTTCAGCCGTGCCCGAATTTCGCTTGCTTCTCCGATGGGCACACCGGGAGCAGAGTGCAGCAGCGGTCAGGGGTAAAGATGTGGAGGGAGGGATTGGGCCCTCTGAAGCAGGATGGTCTTGGTGAGTGGAGGCGTGAAGGAGAAATGGCCGATGAGTGATCTGTGCGGCCGCTCTAGGCCAGGGATCTGTGAAGTAATTGGCTAAAGGTTGTGCTCTGCTGTGTGCCACGTGAGGAGGGTGGAGCGGCGAGGATTCCGGGAGAGGGAGGCCTGCGTGGCCAGTTGAAGGATAGATGCAGCGCTGAGAATCAACGATAGTAAGGGTGCAGCTCTCACCTCCATAACCGGGAAGGTAATTTCTGCTAGGCATGAGCTGCACACCACCAGCACAGGTCAATCAGTTCAGCGTTGAAGCAGGCCACACAGAATACACAGCTGAATCGATTGATGGCACCAGTAGGAGTCGGCAACGCAGTTCCCAATGAGTCACTGTTGTAGCGGCAATGTGGCCCTTGTCTCAGGTGGGGTTCGGGCCTACCCTCGTTGCCAGTGTAACAAACCCCACTTTGGGTACTAGGCCTAACCGTGCTGCGCAGCAGCAATGACACACTCACACAGAGTTATAGTGTGAGTCAAAAGACCACGTGAGTCTCGGCCCATTTGATAAATAGCCTCTGGCCACGACTGGCCAGAGGATGCATTAGGTACAGTTCCGGGTCATGCAGTCACCATGGAGGCGGTGCCTGGTGGTGTTTACAGTATGATTCAGAGCAGAGACCATCATCAATGATGGAGAGTTGAAAGGAATTATGAAATCCCTGCCCAAGTCTGACTAGTAAATGAGGCAGTTCAGGTTCTTGGCACTTAAATGTAGGGACATTGCAAAAGGTGAATAAAACCAAAAGCCCAAAGTTATTTGGGTAGTCAGCAAAAGCATTGCAGCTAGCTTTCCAGCCAGAAAATGGTCTGAGGTTCAATCCTGTCAACAGGTAAACACCCCTGTCAGTGTTGAAATTACAATGCACACCCATAAAAAAATACCACTGTCTGAGAATGAGATGCCCCACTTGAAGAATCATTTTCCATCGGAGAAACAAAAAACAGATACGTAAATATGGGCTTGCCACATCTGCATAGGTGCAAATCTTTAGACATGTCAGAACTCCTGGGGTGCTACAACATTTGCAGCTACACAGGACTACTCCTGGAGATCTTTTGAACTGAGAGAAAGTGGAACATGTGCTTCAAAAGAGATGCCCAAGGGAGTACATGTGCAAATGTAATGACTTTCCCTCTGGGGAATCAGACCTTTATGATCAAACACATGGAGCCAATTTCTGTCACATCACACCATCAGGTCTGCTTACTTCTTATCCAAGAAATGTAACTCTCCTCCAAAGCTGTGAGCAAATCGAATATGAGTAAAATACAGAACGTTCTTTGCATGATCAAGCACTTGGCACAAATCATCAAGCAAGCTGGTGGAAGATGTAGGCTGAGAAATTTAAATCTGTCTCAGATTCAGTGCTGAAAGACAAAACACACCTGTCATAGTGTGCCTGTATACGAAATCTGGATAACATAGACTTTTAAAATGAGTAAAACAATTAAAATGTAGTTCTGTTAAAAACCTGTCTAAAAGACTGTCTGCTTAAATTAAAGCTGAATGACATCAGTTATCAGTGAAAGCTCCCACTAGATTGCTGAGAGTCATGAACATCAATTCACCAACACTCCAGAGATAGCGGAATTAATCTATTGGCCTCAATGACATCACAGGAAGTCATATCATGAATTTGACCATAAATCTTCCAAGGAAGTGGTATTACATGCCCTAAATCCTGATGATATCACAATAAATATTTTAAATAACTAAAGTTCCATAATAGTGATATGATTTAAAAATACAGCTAAATCTCTATTCTTGATACAATCTATATATTAATTAAGGTGCTGACATGGTATGTCAATGGAATATTACACATTTGTCGTTTTTTGTCTTACATGACATATGAGGTGCTTGTGTGAAGAGGAGGAAACTGTGCCACAAAACACAGTACAGTGCAGGGAACAAACGGGCATCATTTCATGGCTTCACACGCACACACACACATATATATATATTCGTGAACAAGCCTGCTGGGTCAGGCGAAACGCGTTGAAAAGCAGCGATAAAGGGAAATAAAAGACGTTTCACCACACTTGATGTCGTCTCCTCTTCGTATCCCGTGTTGAGGCTGAGTTTGGAATATATATATATACTACCATATGCAGAGATCACATCGTTCGGTGGTACAGATACATCGACAATGTTTTTATGATCTGGAAGGGGACACGAGCACAGGCAGAACAGTTCATTGTACAGTTGAATATTAACAACTGCAACCTAGCTTTGACCTCAGATATCAGTACACAACATGCCACATTCCTTGAAGTTGCAATTGAAGTCAGCAATGGACATTTGGAAACATCTCTGTTCAGGAAGCCCACAGCGGGCAATACAGTACTACATGCTCTTAGTCACCATCCTCCACATTTAATCCGGAGCATCCCTTACGGGGAGATGCTCAGGATAAGGAGAGTATGTAGTACTGAGGTCCAATGCAGCATAGCACAGCAAGCCAGTAAGCTCAGGTTTTTGGCCCGCGGCTATAGTGAGAATATAGTTGCAGCGGCTATACGCAAAGCCAATGCAATGCCGCGTGCAGTGGCCTTACTTCACAAAAAATCACAAATTCCAACCGCAACATCTGTGCAACAACCTGTCAGACTGATATGGTCTTTCAACAGCCAACATGGTGCGCTTAGAAAGATCATCAACAAATACTGGGACTTAGTGACATGTGATCCGGTCATTGGAAAAACTATGCCCAAAAAAACGGCCATCACTTACAGGAAGGCTTATTCTTTGCAAGACGCATTGGTAAAATCTAGCCCTGAACTTGAAGTAAGGAAAGATTGGCTGGCAGGAAGTAAAGGGTTTAGAAAGTGCGCTTCTTGTAAAGCCTGCACACATGGGGTGAACAAAACAGAGTACATTACCCCTTTCTCCAATGTCCCATGTAAGATCAGTAAAAAGCTTACCTGCAAGAACGATTTTGCAGTGTACGTGTTGGAGTGCCCATGCGGTCTGTCATATATGGGCAGCTCTAAGCTGCAGGTACATAAAATGGTCCTTCAACACCTCAGGGCTATTAACACTAACGACCCGACATATCCAGTGGCTAGGCACTTCAGGGAACACCACAATAGCAATAGTACATTGCTGAAATACTTTGCCATTGACTCAGTAGCACCCCTGAGGAGGGGTGGGGACAGAGATGCTGCACTTAGAAGATTGGAAGCTAGATATATCTTAATGTTGGATAGTAAGGCACCGAATGGGCTCAATGCTTCGGAAGACTTTTACACCTGTCTTTGAATAAACTATTCCCCTTAACAGACCCACTCTGTGGGGTTTCTCTGCATGATCATTGGACAGACCAACTGACAGGTGCACATTGTAGCATTTCAATGTAATACCAGCTTGCCATTGTACTTGTTTTTTCAGATTATGCTTCAAAGTATATATAAGTTTGCTTATCCTGCCACGGTTTGTGTTAAGATGACAGGCGTGGTTCAGTCTGATTAACATCTAAAATTTACGCAACTAAATATATGTTTTGTTTAGTTTACACTACACCCAGCACTTTATTATTCTTTTTCACATATTTATTCAGTTGGGGGTGTGATTGTTTGAACACATATGAGTATGGTTTTTGCACATTACGCTGGTTAGCCCACCATTGGTGTAGCATTGATGGTTATTCACTTTTTATGCATATAGAAAATTGGATTTTTTAGATGATTTGTACTTACAATTCGAACGTTATTGTATTAGATGTATGTATATATGTATATATCTAGTTGTAACAGAATACCTATGAATTATATTAGGACTGTACACAACAATACGTACTCTTATCATCTATGCTTCAATAGTGGTCTAGTGAAGGGTTCCTTCATTAGTTAAAATGGATTTATCCTGTAATTATGTTCTAACCTATTTACACCAGCGCATTATATATGATTAGCATTATGCTATTTCATTTTTATGCAAATGGAATTAAGTGCAATACCATGCTTGGCGGGATTTATCCCAATACTTGTGTTCCTGTTTTCACAGCGCATTTTCATTTTAAATGTCATTACAATATGTAGTATGTTTACTATTTTCATTGCGCTGTGATTTACAAACCCACGATGATTGGCTTAGCCAATTGCACTAGCACTTTAAATTTCTGCCATCCCCCTTTGGGGTGCCATGTGACCAAGGCCTCTGGGAGGCCGAAACGTTATGCTGTCCGTTTGTTGCAGAATAAATTCACTTTTACTCACGGAAATACTGGGTCTCCTGTTCTTTGGCGGCGCTGCGGTGAGATTAAGACTACGGCGTTGTTCGTGAGAACCTGTGTGGATACATATATCTATATATATATATATATATATATTCAATGAAAAAACCATTGGTTATAGAACATATATAGTTAGGAATTTGCATTTACAAAACCTTGAAAATTCAATGAAAAAACCATTGGTTATAGAACATATATAGTTAGGAATTTGCATTTACAAAACCTTATTTTACTCGCATAAAACCATTGAAATTCCATATATAGTTAGATGCGCTAACTATATATCGCGCACCCGCAATCCACTGCTGATGATGTCACATATTACATCATTCATGACATGGTCAGTGACATCACTGATGACATCACTGATGACATCTCAAATGACATCACTGATGACATCACTGACATCTCATTTTACATTACTGATTACATCACTGATGATATCATTTATGTGATAATACATCTTCAGACTCTAATATAACCTTAGATACACTCAGTGTAAACAGGCACTCACAGACTGTCACACATCCATGGAGTTACCCACACACCTAGTCAGTCATGCAAAGAATCAATCACACCTCCATTTCCTCAACTATACAGTTATACACACCTTACTTATTCAAACATATACTAACACATATTTACTCTCTTATACAATCATTGATACAAGTTCACAATGATTCATACAGCCACTCTCACATTCACTGGCTCTTATGTTCAGTTATTTATATATGTCAACTCTCACATGGAGTGTGTTTTACATATGTACTTACTTTGACATGTAGAACTGAGATATCCATTCACTCACCAATATACTCATGCACACAGTCAACTGTCCATACAGCTGTTTCTACATGCACTTTTGAACCCATACACCTAGGGAATCAACTGCTCACACATCTATGCACAGAGTTATACACCTCCCAGCCACCCACACACATACTCAGTCTCTCATACAAATACTTGGGCAACCATTCAATAACCCATATAGTTACTGATATAGCAACTGATTTAAACATGCAGCAGTTTACAGAAGAACATAAATAATGATTGCCAAATTAAGACACTTTAATCACTAACCCATGCACTCAGTGAGACACATTTAATCATTCTCTCATACAGTCAGTCATGCACCTACAAAATCCTTCATCCAGACACTTATACATCCACTCATTCTTCAATATGTAAGACATATTTTAACTTTACAGAAACATACAGTCACTGGATGTTGTCATCAGTGATGTCATCAGTGATGTCACTGACCATGTCATGAGTGATGTAATATGTGACATCATCAGCAGTGGATTGCGGGTGCGCGATATATAGTTAGCGCATCTAACTATATATGGAATTTCAATGGTTTTATGCGAGTAAAATAAGGTTTTGTAAATGCAAATTCCTAACTATATATGTTCTATAACCAATGGTTTTTTCATTGAATTTTCAAGGTTTTGTAAATGCAAATTCCTAACTATATATGTTCTATAACCAATGGTTTTTTCATTGAATTTTCAAGGTTTTGTAAATGCAAATTCCTAACTATATATGGACTATAACCTATGGTTTTTTCTGTGAATATATATATATATATATATATATAATACTATTGAAATAATGAACCACAGCACATTCACTGGATGATGTCATCAGTGATGTCATCAGTGATGTCATTTGAGATGTCATCAGGTAAGTGAGATGTCACAAGTGGCAGAAGACTTCCTCATAGTTCGAAACTTCTCCTCACATTTTCGGCTGCCTCAATAAGCAGCCACGGGCCTGCTGGCGATATCGCGGTGGTGCTTGCCCTCGACCTGGCGGGATGAATTGTCTGAACTGAAGCGTTTGCCTTTTGTGGGATGCCGGCCCACAAGGGTGTGACTATGTTAATAAATTGAGGGAAGCGTCTGCTTTCAGAGAGTCCCAAACAACTTCCAAGGATGTTCTACCGAAGTTCCTCATATGACCTAGAAAGTCACTGTTGACCAGTAATGCTCGCTCAAAGCTCCAATTAGTAATTCCTCACATGTATTTAAAAATTACAACAGAAAAGGGAAAAGGTTCAAGAAGAAACACTTTTTCAACAATTTTGACATTTACAGAAGCCTCTGCTTCTCTACGTCCCCTACACAATCCTAAAGATATATATTTTAAATAAACAGTATATTCATGCTGATGAACTGAGACCTATTTTTGAACATGGTACTTCTTTTGCACTGCTGATGTCTCACAATAGTGATGCAATAGCAGCGCAAAAAAGATGTAAAGCCATCATAAAATTGTCTCTAATATTTTAAATGATAGTTTCAGGATGCAAATAAGATGTCTGCTTTGAAGAGCTTTCTTTGAGGTGAGGCCTATTCCTTTTTTTAAAAGAAACAGTACCCGGAAATACAGCACTATAAGCATTAAAATTGACACTTACAGAAGACTCAGTTTTTCCATATCTACCTCACATTTCTAAATGTATATCATAAGTACAAACAGAAGAACATTAATTATACATGTTTTATGGTTTATTTTTGCTGTTCTCAGAATGTATCAAATTTCACTTAAATCAGTGACTTGAACGTATTCATCATGTAACAGCGGGGAAAAAAAACACAATCAAAATGACTGTGTTTAAAAAACCCATACAACCTAAGAAATCTGATTTCAAAACTCCTTAAAATTAACTTACTTTCAATGACGTCGAAGGATCTCCTATGAACAGCATTCACTCTGTTGTGCTATAAATATTTTCAGCCCGCCACTTTCTGGAAGAAAACCTCCATCGATACGAAAAATATGTTACATAGAAGAAAACAGTTCTCTCATTCTATCACATGTTTCCACTAGGCCAAATCATGTTGCCGCGATTCGCTACTCTTGTAATTCTTCCAATCAAATCCCGACATTTTTTATTTTCGCAACTTTCTAAAAAAAAACATTTGAGATTATATTCACAATCCTGGACTACTAATATCTTACCCTTCTTTGTCACTCATGTTCTCCTTTTCCTATGACACTGATACTGCTTACTATGAAGCAGACTTACTTGCATCAGGTTTATATAGTTGGATTTTTAAATTGACATTATAATTAAAAGTTTTGGACCAATAATCTAGACAGCATTACAGACTTACATTCCCTCTACTTCATGAACCTTTTGCAATTCTTCACAGAAAATCCCGAGATTCTTTCATTAAAATTTTGGTTTTAAAAACACCAGGTAAGAATTTTTAAGGTCAAACGGCAATTTTTTTTTGAAAGTTACAACGGAATCATTGCAGAATGACCAGCCGTTTCGAGACTTTAAATAAGCTGTATAATGTCCTGATGTTGTTGAAGGACCATCGTGATAGATAATTGCTACAGTTACAAAAGTCCTTTCTGATATTGAAAGCTGAGAAGCCACAAATTTTTTTATTAAAGTTGACAATTTTGATCCATCAGGCCTACATCGTTGAATCATTAAAATGACATACTGTCCATATCTACGTATAAATAATGTTGACATCATTTCAGATTTACATTGGCTACACTCCATGTTGTGATCCGCTGCATTTACTAGCTTATTAAAGGAGACTGATTTACTGTCTGGCAAAGTTAAATATATAAATCTTTCTGAGTCTACACTAGTAGTACTTGATACCCTACAATTCTCGCAGTCATGCTGCCATTGATAAGAAAGCCCAAACAGGTGATCTACATCTACACCCTCATCTTGCAATACATCAAGCATATACATTAAAAACTCCTGACAATCTTGCTGATTATTTTCAGAGAAGTCTGTTTGCCCTGAACATTCATCTAACAGATAACGAACTTCAGACACACTTTCTACTTTTGTTCGATCAGTGCTACATTTCTCGAAAACAGAATTCAATAAACAGCATAAAATTTGTTCTGAATTCAACAGAATCTGTTCTTTTAAACTCTCTAGTGAAAAGAGAACATTAACCACTACATTTGCATAGCAGTTGACACCAGAACTGTTTTCAAATTGAAAACCGACAACATCTTCAACAGAATCCACTTTCTTTCTGCTTACAATTTTTGGTTCATCGACTTTTGGTCTTTTTGCATCAACCTCCCTACTATTACTGATATTTCTACGTTTGCGGCCTACCACACGTTTCTCAAACAAAGGATATTGAGGCAAATGTGGCGCATACTCTCTTCTTAACCTATTGTATTCCTTAACACAATCTAGATCCGCACAAATGTTTGTGACATCACAGTCAATCAAGTACAATCCTGATAAAGTTCTTACTCGTGACAATGCCACATATGCCATACCCTCCTTGAACACAGAACTGCCAATATTCACCAATGCACTGTCTACACTTAAACCTTGCGATTTATGAATTGTTACCGCATATGCCAAGCAAACAGGAAACTGTTTACGGCGAACATATAAGTCTTTAACAAGCAAAAACCTAGCAGAACAACGACCAATTAGCTGTACTTCCTCAATGCCATCAAATTTAATTTTTAAAAATTCTATTCCATCTCTATTTCTGTACTTCTGAAAATCAACAACATTACCCATTGATCTTTTTTTTTTTCGAAATAGAATTCGGGGGGAAAACATGGCGGCAGTCGGCTGACTGCAGCAGTGCTCCGCTCCTGTCTCGTCTCCTGATGCCTGATTCCAGGTGTATTTAGCCCGCCTACTGTATCGGCATTCTGGGCTACATTGCGCACTTCGCCTCGTTTGGTTTTGAGGCATTTGGGATTTGAGCCTTTTTCATTTTTTTATTTTTTTTCTGTTTTCACCGACCTTGAAGTGCCTTGAACGGACGACAAGCCTCGGCGCTCAGGAGAAAGGGTGCAGCGGTTCTCCGGAGTCGGGTAGCAGCGGAGGTGAACGCCCACGCCTAGGCAAGCCCACAGCTGAGCCCACAGCTGAGCTGTTACGCTGGGATCTAGCAGCCCTGGAGCTCCGCAAATCAAGGCGGATTCGGAGTCTCCGCAGTGATACTCTTACCAGCGGCGCCTTCTACAAAATCAAGCCGGCATTTGGTTTCACCGTTTCACCGCCCGAGGTCCCAGTTGACGGTCTCGTCCTGCCTTCCGCCCAAGCAGCACAGGAGGGTGAAGACAAGGGGCTTACTACAGAAAGCGATCTTTACGCAAAAGTGGAAACAAACGCCAGAAACCACCGAAAAGCTGTAAGTTTGTCTTTGGGACACATGAGCACTGCAGAGGCTGCTAGGAAGCTAAGAGGTAAGGGTGCAGCAAAGGGTGTGTTGGGGATTAGTACAGCTAGTATATCCCGTAAAAAGAGAGCTAAAGGTGCGCCACAAGTGCCACAAGTATCGGAGGAGGAGGCTGGTAGGGAGGTTTTTGAGTTTGGGAAAAGCCCTCTTTCAAATTCTCCAAATTTAAACGCTGTTCGGGAAACATCCTCTTATCTGTCAACTGAGGTTAAAGCAAAAAGGGGTAGGAGACGCAGTAAAGCTAAATCCTCCACGGACTCCGTATCTAAAATAACTCCATCTCTGTGCTCATATTTCAAGGTTGTCCCCCAGATATTGAATATTGGTAAAGAACATCCGCAACACAGAAGTAACATCACGGAATCTTTGCCAGGTGCAGCGATCATGTCAGGTAACGGGCAGGTTCTGTCCCCTGTGATAGAGGGCATAGAGTTAGCCTCTGTTAAACCCTCAGAACTTCAGCTTCAATCCGTTAATTCTGACTCCTCTCACATAACAAGACTAGAAGAGAGTTCATCTGCCGTGCCTGACGTAGAGAATCTAATGCTTGAAAATACTGCAGATCTAGCTGACCTAGTTACACAAAACCTTGATATGTCGAGGGAAGTAGGTGAAACAGTACTTCCCTCTGCATCAGCAGCAGCTGGATTTAGCGCTCCTATCAGCGATGTTATTAGTATTGATCCAGTCAACATGGAAGACAATTTTGAGGCTGGCATATTTTCTGAACCACCTATAACCTTTCAAGAACCAAGTGATGTGGCAGGGTCACCCTCAGACCCTATTTCTATGGTTTCAATACAATCAATGTTCGCAGCTTTATCAGCGGAGATTAAGCAAGGCTTCGCTGAATCAGCCTCTAATCAAAGAGAGATAAGGAGTTTCTGCGAGTCTCTCGACGAGAGAATAGTCACCTTGTCACTGAGAACCCAAGCATTGGAGGAAACTGTGGGCCAAATAACGATGAGGGCCGAGGGCACCACGGAAGATATTACTAGATTGAAAAGAGATGATCAAGTTCTGTCGGAGAGAATGGAAACATTAGAGAACAACGCGAGGCGTAGTAATATACGCATTTTGAATGTTCCAGAAGGAAGTGAAGGTACAGACATCAAGAGTTTTATAATCACTTTACTAAAGGAAACCTTAAATCTTTCCCATTCTACTGAGGAGTTAGCAACGGACATACAGCGCATACACCGGGATCCTTTCAGACTCAACCCACAGCGGACTAAACCCAGGAAAATTCTGGTAAACTTTCATACTTACTCCTTGAAGGAGCATATTCTAAATCAAGCGCTTAGGTTGAAATCACAAGCATATAAAGGCTTCAATTTTCAGATTCGTTCAGATCTGTCCCGTTTCACTTTAGACAAACAGTGGGAGCTAGGCAAGAGGATGGATGCCTTTCGCAAATTTGGTGCTACGGTACAGATGGGTTTTCCTGCATCACTCAAGATAATGTTAGACAACAAAATGTACAACATTAGATCAGTGCAGGCCGCAGACGATCTTCTACTATCTTTTGGTAGCAGGAAACAGAGGGAGTAAAAATTGAGAGGAGTTGGAACCGTATAATAATAGCACCAACAGTTCTGAATGCCAGTGCGCAAAAAGTCTTGTTAAAAACCTGAACGTTACTAAATATTGAACTATTAGGAAAAACGGGATTAGGTGGAAAAGGGGGAAGAAAAAAAAAATATATATATATAATAAATAAAAATGAAAATGAAAAAACACAAACAAAAGAAATTCACACAAGAATAGCATTTGCCCATAAGATGTGTAGAACATCCAATGGCGAGTTCACACTATATATAGTAGAGGCACACAGGGTCGAGACGGGGAAGAGCTAGGGGCACTTACTTCCGGAAACTCTTCCGGGTGGTGAGTACAGGGTTTTCCCAGGGGGGGAGGGCGGGGCACGGGGGGGTGGCGGGGCATAAGCATATTTTCATAAAAGAGCTCCAATCTTTGTGTTTAATTAAGTTTGTGGATACAAGGTTTTATACTCATCTCATCTCAGATAACATGAATCTATACAAACAGTCATATACTTCACTAGTCCTACAGTTAGTCTTACCAAGCAACGTAAAACCACAACATAATGAGTAAACTTAAATTATTATCCTGGAATGTTAATGGTCTCCGCACCAAGCCCCGAGCGAACAAAATTATGCAATATCTTCGTGATACTGATGCGGGGATCATTATCCTCCAGGAGACACACCTAACAGAAAGTGAGATACACGAGTTGGTCCAAAGGAACAGATGGATAGAATCCTCTATTTCCACAACACAAGGTTCTAACATACGGGGGGTTTCGATCTTCTTCAAAAAATCAGTAAGGTTTAAGATAAAACAACAAAAAGTGGATTCTGGAGGGCGCTGGGTCATTGCAGCAGTAGAGTTAGGAGAAACGAAGGTAACATTAGTGGGCTACTATGGTCCAAATATCGATGACCCCTCTGTATTGAAAACCCTTTTCAATCACTTGCTAAATTTCCCAGACCCGGTGATTATAGCTGGGGATTTTAACATCACTTTAAATCCACTTTTAGACAAATCCCCTAACAGTAGACAAAAAACCACCTCTAAATCTAGATCTTGCTTAGTAGGCTTAATGAACCAGTACGATTTTATCGACATTTGGCGGTTTAGGGAGGGTCTGAGGCAAGATTTCTCATTCAGGAACTCGAAGTATAGACACAAATCAAGAATTGATTTTATTCTCACTAGTAGAGTTCTGGCTGATAACATTACCTCAATACACTATAATCCAATGCATCTCTCTGACCACTCCGCAATTGTGTTAGAACTAAATTTGGACATGTCACCTCTAATAAGAATGTGGTCCTTTGATAGGTCTCTACTCACAACAACAGAGGATATCGAATTTCTACAGTCAGAAACTTGCCACTTTTTTAACACTAATAAAGGTACAACCCCAATAGGAACTTTATGGGATGCATTTAAATGTACATTGAGAGGTCTTATTAAAAACAAAGTGGCCTATAGAAGAAGACAATATGCAGAGGGAGTAACCGTTATCGAAAACAATATCTTATTAGTACAGGCCGATATAGATAATACAGGTGTAATCGACAACGACCTTGCCGGAAAACACGCTGAGTTGGACAGGCTAAAGCACTCACTATCCGCAGTTCTAGAGAAACGTGTCCTTCAGAGATGGGAGGCAAGTAAGCTTTCGCATTTCCAATATGGGGAGGGAGCAGGGAAATTACTTGCCTGGAAAATTAAATCAGACCGGGTTCGCAACAACATTTCGTCTGTTACATCCACGGAGGGCACCTTTTCAAGGGATGATGAAATCAGAGTAGTTTTTAGAAATTTATTTCAATCCATCTATAAGGACGACCTAAATGTTACCCAGAATGACATCACGAGCTGGCTAGAGGGTATCTCTCTACCATCTCTAACACCAGAACAGAATCGCTCTTTGGATGAGGAGATAACCATTACAGAGGTAGAAGAGGCAATAAGGAAAGCAAAGGGAGGAAAGGCTACAGGCACTGACGGCTTGCCAAGCGAAATATATAAAAAACTTATCACTCAGGTCTCTCCAATCCTAGTTATTCTTTTTAACCAAATTCTAAGACACGGCGAAATACCACCTGAATCATGGGACAATGCCTCTATAACTCTCATTTTGAAGCCCGGCAAACCCCCTACAGACTGCGGTTCATATCGGCCTATTTCTATATTAAACGCCGACTATAAAATCTTTGCCACCATACTGGCCAAACGGTTGGGTCGGGTGGCGCCAGATATTATAGCACATTACCAAAAAGGGTTTATAAAGGGGAGACAGCTTTGTGAGCTCACGTATGAATTACTAGGTTCTATAGACATCGCCATAAAGGAGGTTATCCCCTTGGATGTCCTCACGTTGGATGCAACCAAGGCCTTCGACAGGGTGAATTGGTTGTACCTGTCGGAGGCCTTGAGGAAGTTCAATGTGGGGGACAGATTTCGGAGAACGTTGAATTTGTTATATAGGTGCCCATCTGCCTCACTTTTGATAAACGGGGGTTTGACTGAGACCTTCAGGGTCACGAGGGGAACTAGGCAGGGTTGTCCCCTGTCACCCCTTCTTTTCGATGTATATATCGAACCCTTTGCCCAAACCTTAAGAGACAGTATACTCATTAAACCTTTTATTTTTGGTGGCTGGGATAAAAAGGTGGCACTTTACGCAGATGACATTATGATTTTTACAACGAACTATGATGAAGCATACCCAGAAATAATTGACCAGGCTCTAAAATTTGGTAAAGTCTCTGGGTATGAGATTAATGCCCAAAAGACAGAGTCAATGTCCTGGAATAGTAACTCAATTGGCAACAATGGGACATCCAAAACCCAATTTCGGTATCTGGGGATCAATATAGTTAAAGACATCAATTTGATCGCTTCACTTAACTTCAATAAAATAGCCGCAGAGTGCCGGAAACATATGAGAGACTGGTCACATCTTCCTCTCACTGTTTTGGGAAAGGTTAACCTAGTGAAGATGAGTATCTTACCTAAAGTTTCTTTTTTGTTTAACTCTATTCCACTTTTTTTTTATTCAAAATTGATTGTAAAGCTACAGAGCGCGATTACCAGCTTTATCTGGAATAGTAAGAGCCCAAGAATTTCGTGGAAAAAAATCAGGCGACGGAGGGAGAAGGGAGGGTTGGCTGGCCCAGATCTCCAAATCTATGCATGGGCGTTTCAGCTCACGCACACCCGTATGCTACTTAAAACCCCTACATTAACAGGGCTGGGCCTTCTTTTTTCTACGTTACTTGAATGTGAAGGAGTAGACCAATCTGCTTTTTTGTTTAAATTTGGTGACCCCAAATTCTTCAAGAAAATAAAATTGAAAGTTCTACAAGGGATTGCATCTACTTGGTATAAAGTGAGGCATGCGACAAATGTTGGATACTACTCTGGGAGGGCTCCCATATGGGATCTACCCATCCCCCCCTCATGGACAACAGATGCCCTTATTAACCCGCTAATAGTGGCGGGTATAAATAGATGGGATGACCTGTTTATGGAGG
Source organism: Lissotriton vulgaris (assembly GCF_964263255.1). NCBI lineage: Eukaryota > Metazoa > Chordata > Amphibia > Caudata > Salamandridae > Lissotriton > Lissotriton vulgaris. The sequence continues at coordinate 1,437,417,770 of NC_141687.1, read as the reverse complement.
GGACATTACTTCCATGGGACTATTTAATAAACAGAGTAGGCACAAGTTTCTCGAGATTTAAATATATTCAGATCTCCAGCTGGTCACAGTCATACAAAGAGCAGCCAGCATGGATTAGTAAACTGCCTATAGGTGGCAATAGTGACTTGGTAACTTGCCTCTTGGACAGTCCAGCCGCAAAAAAAGAAATTTCATGTTGGTATAACAAAATAATCGATGAAATAGATGCCAACTTTCATCTACCGACGTCATTATGGGCTGAACTAATGCCAGGCGTAGATGTTGAAGAACTTTGGATAGCTTCTTGCTCAATGCTCTGGGACCTAGTTAAACCGGCATGGCTTCGTAGAAACCACCTATTCACTATACATAGGGCATACTATTCCCCTCAGAGGTTGACTAAGTTTTCTTTAACAGGCCCAGTCTTATGCCCAAGATGCGGGTTAATCGCAGCATCAGACACCCATATGTTTTATGAATGTCCAAGTCTATCCGCTTATTGGGTAGCCATTGGTAATAAGCTTTCACAACTTCTGGGTGAACATATCTCCATAGACCTTGCTCTTGTTATATTTGGTCTCAAGAGTAAAACCCGCAATGCCGCAACTAATCTAATATTCTACTCCATTCTAGCGGCGCGTAGGGAGATATGCAGGCATTGGAAAGACGCTCAACCACCTACAGAGCATGAATGGCGAGCCTCACTTCTTCAAATTTCCAAACTCGATCTCGCCAGAGCAGGAAACCCCAATAGGAGAGCTTTTTGGGCTATGCTAGGATAGCAGCGATAAACTTGTTTTTTTTTTTATTTTTTTTATTTTTTTTTTTATTTTTTCCCCAAGTCCTATGATTAACGCGTACATTGCTTATCCTTGCTGCCATGACTAACAGTCCTGGAGCTATGGGGGTCTCGATAACTTGGACACTATCTCCTGAGGCACATCCCTAAGCAAAATCATGTTTGGCTGTTGTGATTGGTGCTGAGGGGAACCGGTCTTCTTCCCTCCCGAATGAACTTTCTCCTACCAGCTATAAGCTGAGACAGCACTGCACGCGACCATTCTTTCCTTTGCTCTGTGGCGGTCCTTTGGTTTTGATAGATTGGAGCTATGCACGTAAATGAGGACAAAAAAAAAAAAAAAAAAAAACATTACCCATTGATCCATTTATCAGACCTCTTTCAACATGTAAATTTCTTCTCAAAATGATTCGGCAATTTAAACACACATTCAAAGTCTTTTCAAAACCCGCTGTTTTAGATATAGTCTTCTCTAATGAATCCAATTTTGATTTCAAATTTTCTGACAAAATAATTGTTGATCCCATGTGCTCTATTTTGTCAATAGCTTCAAGTTTCACAATCTCTTGCTTTTCTAAATTCAACATTTTGTTGTTGAAGATGGCACATTCTGCAAGAGTTGGCATCAAACATATTCCGGATTTCTTCTCAGTAATTTTCTGAAAAATATTCTCAGCCACAATCTCTTGTTCGGGATATAAATTTGAAAGTAATCGTGCATTCAAAGCTTCTTTTCCATGCTCGGTCACTTTTCCAATTCTAATATCTTGTAGAATATTCTTGTAATCTTCATCTTTTGCCTGACGCATATTTTCATGCAGTTCAGCATAATTGAAGTTTAACCATATATTGACGTTGCCAATGCTCCCTAGGCACTTCCTGGTATCTTCATGCGTGAGTATTTTGAACACAGGTTCTCCTTTTACTGGTGTCAGCTGCAGAAGATCTCCGAAAACAATGATGTGTTTGCCACCAAATAACACATCATATTCAGTTTTAAGTACTTCTTGCATTCTCAAATGCACAAAGGCAAGCATGATATTGGAAACCATGCTTACTTCGTCAATGATAAGTAGTTTCATTTTCCTCAAGACTCTTGAAACTTCAAAGCAAGCATCCCCAGATAACTTGTGATATTGTAATTTGTTGTCATGCTCCACCGGCAGCATCAGTAGACGATGCAAAGTAATACCTTTAATGTTATGTGCTGCAAGTCCAGTAGGAGCGGTGACAACACAAGACAGCGATGACTCAGTCCTTTCCTGCAAATAGCATGAAATTGCTTTAATAAGGAAACTTTTTCCAGTTCCCGCTTCTCCACTCACATACAGTCGGACAGGCTTCAACGATGTACATGAGCACTCTTTCTTCTCATGACTTAATCCATGCTCAATTTGCTTGGTAACTTCTTCATATATTTTCCTCTGCTCAACATAGAGTTGTTTTTCCAAGTCTTCTAAGTTAACTGAATCCTCCTGAGCATGTGCCATGGCTCTTTCCACTTCATTCATAGCAGTGGCAGCTTCATTTTCGATAATAGGTCCTCCAAGTGGATCTTGACTCAATGAAACAGAACTCTGACTGTCCTGAGAACTGTCTCTGGCAATCTCGGCTGCAATCGTTGCTTCCTGCTCAATTTCCAAAGTTAGCATTTCTTGATATTTGGGAAAAGCAGGACATTCTATGCTATCCTTAGCAGCAGTGAAAGAGTCTTCGTAACAGAGGAAATCTCCAAGCAGTTCCTCTTCTGCACGCCAAGGCTTGAAAAGTTGCAAAAGTGCTAAATAGAAAAACTCCTTTGTTTCTGAAGATTCGCCACTCAATTTTCGATGGTTTACTAATTGGCATTTTCTTTGCTTGACCAGGCATCCCTCACTTCCAATTACAGCATACACTCCTTTCTCAATATCTTCTTTGATGTTCCTCTTGAATATATAATTTTGTAGAACCTCATATAGACAAACATTCTCAAGGTGACTGCTTCCATTTGGATAATATGTATCCAACATGTTGGTCTTCAAAATGTCGGTACTGTTTGGTTCCTTTTCTGCCAAATATTCAATTTCCCGGACAGGTTTTAGAACCCGATTTCGCGTTGCAGCAAGACCAAGACTCGCCCAAACAATACTCCTGGATTTGGCATAGAGACTTGCTGAAGACAATCGATCTGAACATTCGTAAGCTCCGATTTCTCGATGCGACAACATCTTCAGACTGAAACTGTACAACTTCTTGCTGAGGCTCTTTTCATGGGAAATGTCCTCCCACATATCCTTCAGTTCTGTCTTTTCTTTTTTGGTGATGTAAGATGTCACATACCGAGCCACAGCCATACAGTTGTCACCCACAAACTGTATATCCATGTTAGCATTCCACATGGACAAAATCACTGGGTTGTAGTCGTTGATGTACTTGGACTCTTCGTTCCTTTTCAAATTGTATGTATTTTTGGGTGATTTCCTCGTCACATTATGTCGCAGTGAAGACATCAAACTGTTCACTTTTCCTTTAGAAATCACCGGTCGTGGAAAGTTGAAACGACATTTGGTGTAGAACTTGTCCTTGTTTCTGAATTTACGACGACAGTACTTTCCACAACGATGGCTTTGGAAACGTAAAACTTGTTCTCTTAGGCTTTTCTTCTCCGTTGCGTTTGGAACAGCACACGTAGAATACTGTTCTATGAAATTCATCACTAAGTCATCCGGATCTGTTCCAAATTTAGGTGCATCCTTGATCCACAACAACATATGTATATGAGGAGCACCTCTTGCTTGGTACTCCTTTCTCCAGAAGAAATCCAACACCTCTCCAAGAGGTGGATTCTTCTTATTTGTGATGAAAGACATCATAGCTTCAAATCTATGATTGAAGTACCTGCATACATTCACAGGATCCAAAGAACACAGTTCTCCAGGTGTCTTGAATTCAATGTTTTCAATATTTCCATTTGCCTCCCGTAGAAATTCAAGTAAGTCTTCCCAGCCATACTCGGCACAGCTCAGAGTGAGGAACCATGTCGGAGTTCCTAAGTTCCTCAGCATACATTTTAAATCACCATGACGACGGTACCAGTACTCATTAGTACCACGCTGACACGCCATGAGATTAATTAAGTGAGAATCCAAAATACTGTCTTGGACATTGACTTTATGCATAAAGTCCCTTGCCGAGATATTTCACATCTGTATACCACTTTTTAAGATGTGGTTAACTGCATATGACAGTCCAGACAGATCGCTTTCAAACAGGAGATGAAACAAATATGGAATGCATTGACGAAACCTAGGATCGTCTGCATACAATCGTAAAGTCCGGTATTCAGACGCAGGAATTTGATGAGGTCGCTCATCATATCTTCCTCCTCGACCTGTTGGAAATAGCTGTGGGAAACACCGAGCTTCCAAACTTTCCTCCCAAACACTAATGGGACTCCCTTTAGCTTGTTTCATTTGAAACAACTCAATAGCATTCCCCATGACTTCCTTGGAATGCAAAGGATGAACACTATAATGTTCATATATTTCTTCACTTTTAGAGGCTTCTACTTTCTCAATTTGGCCAGCACACAAATCGCTATCCTCTTCATCACTTACTTCCTCTTCTGGAACATATACATTCTTATAGTACTTATTATTTGTCTTCAAATACACTGTTGCTTTTTTGACTTTCCTAACATCCACTAAATCTTGCCATATTTTCTTATTCTTTGTCGGAACCCCATTAACTAAGATAACCAGAGGTTCCTCTTCCACTTTTTCTATTCCAATTGTGTTAATGTTTTTGTTCAAATCTAGAGGCAAATAAACAACTCTTCCCTTTAATCCTCGCTGTAAATCTCCTGGAGGCAACTTCCCTGTCTTTGGCTCCATTCTTACAATAGCCTGAAAGGGATGGATACTTTGAATCAAAATACATTCATAAGTATTTAAATCCTTCAATTCAGAAGGAATCTCAACCAATTCCAGATTATTATGTACTGCCCTAGCAGGCATCTGGTTTTGGTTTAATTTATTACAACAATAAGTACACACACGTTGATCCGATCCTAAATCAAAATAATTTTCTACCATCAAGTATGTGGCAAAATCCTTCCATTCACTATTATTTTCCCTTTCACTTTTTGCATATAAATCTACTACTTTAGTCTGATTCTTATAATAAGTGCGTCGACAACATACACAAGTGAAATTAGGCCTCTCACTTGATTTCATCTGAAAAGTGGCAATTTCCTTCTGAAAATTATCTGTACTGGAAACCTGTACATTATCTTCAACATTACCCTCTACTTCAGGGTCAATTTGAACATTCTCATCTTTACTACTAAAGTAACAAAACTCAATTTCTTCACAAATATTCTTCACATCTATTTCTGAACCATGCAAAAGAGCAGCACATAATTGTTTAAGCATAATTGCAGGACTCTTAGCATAATACAACATTCTCACTAATTTTCTCACTTTATTATGATGCACTGCTACCATCCTGAAATGATGAAAAACACTCTGGCATACTCTCCTGGAAAGACAAGCCAGTGAATGACCACGCAAACCTGTCATTTGTCTCACTCTGCAAGGATCTAAATTTTGCAACAACTTCGTTTTCTGCTTCAAACTTTTCTTATTAAATGTCCGTATAAAATCACAAAGCAAATTGATGGAAACCTGTCGCACACTGCAAATAGAACTACACTTCCAAATGTACACAGGACCCTTAGGACGTCTTCCTAAAACCTCATCACTTAGCACCTCTTCTGTCTCTGTTGTCACAAGTTTTTCCTTTTCAACTGGACAACCATCCTTCACTTCATAAGCTCGACCACTGGTGTCAACTGCAAACATCAAATCATTATGCTGAAAATAACTCTCCTCATTAAAAAATGCCTCAGAACTTGAACTATGCATCCATTCTCCGGAAAAAACTTCACAAAAGTTACTACGATTTACTACTCTCTTCCATCTACTGTTTGTTTTGAAATCAGAAATTACCTTGCTTAGTTTCCTAATTCTATTGATTACCAAAATAAACAACTTCCGCTTAATTTCAAAAGCATGATCAATAATTTTCTCTACATTTTTCTTCTTCTTATAAAATGCCGCTTTCTGTTGGCCTTTTTTAATATTTCTTAATAAATTAACTATTATCCTGTTACGGAACATTCGATGTCGAATGTCCCTAAACTGTTGTTTCCTTCTACTATCATGCACAGAGTTATCTCTTCCTCTACCAATAACATTTTTGATGGGTCTTTCCTTTCCATTTAAATTACTCTTCTTTTTCTGAACTGAAACATTTTGGCGAAAAATACTTTTTTGACTAAAAATACTTTTTAAGAATGATTTTGTGCTCTTACCCGGAGCTTTCTTGGTGTTTTGATAAGTATTTGGGGAAGAGGACTGCTGCAATAAAACATCATCCTGCTGTCTTTGACGTTTTCAAGCCTTTCTAATTCTATTTTTCGTAGGCATTTTTCAAATTTAAAAAAGATCTGCAGTTGAATCTGTGGAAAAATATAATAAAAAATGTTATTAAGCACTATTACCAAACAGTAAATGAATAACAGTCATCAAAAACTTAACGTCCTACTTATTATTTAACATAGAAAATCTTTTGCACCAGCACTGCATCACAAGGACATTTTCAGTCATTTCCTCTTGAATGCAGATATACAATTGATTTATGTGCCGTGTTTATAAACGATTTTTTGAAATCAATTACATTTCTGGATATGTACTGCTAGAGCTTTATAGGTTGCTTTGGGTCATATTTATAAGGCATATGAGTGTCTATAATGTTATTTTTCCTTTTTAAATGGAAAGCGTTGTTCATGGTGCAAGTTTCTTATAAATACGCTTCCACCTGCGAAACGGAACTTTGCGCGCAGAAAGCTGATTGGCTCTCCGGTGTCTGTCAACATTCTAAACAGACCGGAGCGGCCGCCATCTTATCTCTCGGTAGGATCGAGAGAGAAGAAGAGGTGAAAAACGAAGGGGGAATTTAATGAAAGGGGGCAAGGTATACCCCTCTTGACCCCCTAGGAATGTTGTTGGAGTTTTTAAAGGGTCCCGTGGGGAAAATAAAAAATATATATTTTTCACGGTAGAAGCGCTTTCCGAACACCGAACTGGGCCGCAAACTGCTGGCAAAACGGGAATAGGTATAAGGGGGTGCGGGAGACCATTTTGTGCTTCGTTTTAATTAAATTACTAAGTATAAGGGGGTGCGGGAGACGTATCCTAATCCCTTATATTTTCTGAGGGTGGCTGAGAAGGCTCATATATGTTGATACATGTGTTCCAGCGGCTCTGCGTGAGCTTTTTTTTTTCTTTGCTACGTCACGTCTGTTAACGTTCGATTCGAAGGAAATCGGGAAGTGTTGACAACCAATTTGTCAGTGCGATAAAATATTTCGTTATAAATGAATCCTTATTGATAAACATTGTCTGCGCCATCTTGTCTTTTTTACAATGCCACAATTTTGTCGTACACGGTAGCCATTTTAGATGCCAGGCCGGTCCCAGGCTATCACCTAGCCCCAGCTGTAGAGAATCCACACATACCAACCCTCCCGATTCAGGCGTCAAACTACTGATTTCAGTGCTACTCTCCCGCCTCCCGATTCCTGCAACCAAAAACGCGGGGGTATATTACCAACCACTAGCGATAACTTCTTTAGAGACAAAAATTATCGCCGCACATCGGCGATTTTTATCGCAGATAAACCTTGCTATTAGCAAGGTTTATCGCAAATGCGATAAAAAACGGCCGCAATGCATGAATATCGCTGAAAAGTCAGCAATATTCATGCATTATCCAGCAAATGCTCTTAGCCATGTTATCCACCTCTCATTAGATAACATGGCGAAGAACTGCTCGCAAATGCGATAAGAAGCGGCCGCAATGCATCAATATTGCTGAAAAGTCAGCGATATTCATGCATTATCCAGCATATGCTTTTAGCCATGTTATCCACCTCCCATTGGATAACATGGCTAAGAACTGCTCATGGTCCCATGAGGAACGCTTTCCATTTAAAAAGGAAAAATAACATCAAAGACACTCAAATGCCTTATAAATATGACCCAAAACAACCTATGAAGCTCTAGCAGTACATATGCAGAAATGTAATTGATTTCAAAAATGGTTTTTAAAAACAACATATCTGTTTCAGCTTACATAAGAGACCATGGAATGGGCTTCCTATACAACAATAACTTGTGTTACTGCATGCCAGAATGCTACACCGAATATGCAATTACAATTTCTCAAAGTAACAAAATCTATTTCTATATCACTACAGACAAAGCCACAGTTTAAAAACTCTTCATCATTTTCTCCTTAATTCATACTATTCTCTATCTAAAATAAATAAATCTTTTCTCACCTTAGCAAATACTTTTTGAGTTTTGAAAACAGTCTCAGAAATACACCAAATTGTCTTCAGCAGAAGAAAAAGTATGCACTCCAGAGGCTGCAGCTATTGAAAGCACAGAAATACAGATATTCATTTCACATATCTCTCATATTAGCCAATCATAACTCTTCCCTCACTTTTTTCAAATCAAAACCCTTCCCCCCTCTGCCCTCTCTACCTTTTTTCCATAGCAACGACCTCCTGGAAGACCTCTCATGTTTGCAAATTCACACAACAATGTTTCAATTGAACTCTGAACTCTCAGTGCACCTGCGTATCCAGTGCAATCTTTCATTAAAAGTTTCTTCCTTGACCATTCAAATTACATCTTTCAAAGAACACATCCATGCACCCTAACTTTCTGTTTTCAGAAATGGAAATACACCAATCACTGCTAATGAATCATTAGCATTGGAAATCCACAGTTTTTTTTCTTTACAAACTCCTACTGTTTCAACTGCCCTTTCATTACCACACTTCATCTGACTGCAGCACAACCTTCTCCCACCATGTTTAACGTCTGGATTGTTGGACATAGTTACATCCACTGGGCTCAAAGGTATGCCGAGAACAGAAATTTACACAACCTCAATTTACAAGATGTGGAAATTAAGTGGTTGGGCCAAAGAGGATTAAAATGTCACCAATTGATACCATTGGTGAAAACCTTTATGCATTTGCCAAAACCTGACCTGTTAATTGTGCACTGTGGAGGTAATGATTTGGGCACTTTGACAGGAGTAGGTCTGGAAATGCTATTAAAGGACACCTTTGAGCAATTAATGGCACTTTTTCCTCAAACTGCCTTGGTATATTCCAATATATGCCAAAGACAGAAATGGAGGTGGTCCAACCAATTTTGTCCACAAATTGAGAAGTCGAGGAAGCATGTAAACAAATCTGTTTCAGCTTTCATGAGAGACCATGGAATGGGCTCCCTGTACAACAATAACTTGCGTTACTACATGCAAGATATCTACAGAGGAGATGGAGTTCACTTCTCAGATGAGGGCAACAGAATTTTCATTCTGAATTTAAGAATGTGCATTGGTACCTACTTATAAGTACCTAAATGAACCATAAACCCAAAAGCTCTTCTCAGAGCTACCCTTCATCTAATCACTCACAATTATTATTTTTTTCTAACTTTTTTCGCTAATTTTCCACAAAATACGCTCCCCGGTTCGCTAACCGAAAGCTAACCTCGCGGAATTTTTTGAAAAAATGTTTTTTTTCCGCACATTTAAACCTCCTCAGCCACCCTCAGAAAACCTAGGGGGTCAAGATAAGTCTACCGTGCCCCCTTCTACACATTCTGAACATTATTTGCCCTCCATCTTGTATCTTAATGCGACCGAAACACAAAATGGTGGACTCCCGTGACGCTTAAGGTTCGCTAACCGGGCCGCTTTCCAGAAAGCGATCCTAAAAAAAGGTGGGAAAGTAATTAGCAGAAAAACGACTAGAGACACTCTCACCAAATATAGATTACCTCATACTACATAACAATCCCTTTCATTCTCACAAATTTGATTGAAATTTCATTTAGCCATTTAGCCTGTAGACCTATCTAAATACCCTGAGGTAAATTACTTCACAAAACACATCTAAAATATTGGAATTGACAACCAATGAAAACTTTACTTTCATTTACAATTTTTATTACCTGACATTTGATTGGTTATATACCTGAATATATATAAAGGAAGAGAAGGAAACACAGCCATTTTCACTGCTACTTTCTGAACTACATTTCAAGAGCCTTTTCACCTCCCTGTAAAGTTATTTGATAATTTGTAAGTGGCACTTTAAATTAATTTGTAAAAATGTTTATTGATAATTATTTACTGACCCCCTGCTATAGTTATAGATACAGATAACCTCCTCTGTTACATTTATTGATTGACTTACACTTCTCTGCTATAATTATGAATTTACTTACTTTAACTTCACTGTTAAAAAAACAGAACGACATGTCTGAACTTAAACCCAACAGTGCCCTAAGTCTTCTAATATAATTTTTTTTTTATACAATTTACAGCAAAAAAATGGAAGGGGAGCAAGAAGAAACTAATGTTTCCTTCGAGATTACATCCGAAGACATTGTAACTGAAGAAAATGTGGATGAAGATTTTATGGATCAATCTTTTGACGAACAATTTATTCAAACCTTACAAGAGACAGAAACATCCATGTTCGACGAGATACCAGATGATATAATGCTGGAAGTTTTAATGAACTATGAAAATAATAAATAATTTTTTTAAAAATCAAAATAAATAAATAAATAAAAAAACGAACAAAAACAACAAATAATTAACATACAGTATTAGAAAAGTCTATCATTCTTTTATCCTTAAAGTACGCTGCCCAGAACGCTTTCCGGTTCGCGAACTTGGCGCTTACCACGCAAAAAAAATATATATATATTTTTTCTTTTGGACCCTCCTAGGCCCTTTTAAAACCTCCACATAAAACCTAGGGGGTCAACGAGCATCTACTATGCCCCCTTATGGTAATTTCCCCCTTTGTTTTTGCCTCCTCTTGTCTCTCGATCCTACCGAGAGACAAGATGGCGGCCGCTCCGGACTGTTTAGAATGTTGACAGACACCGGAGGGCCAATCAGCTTCGCTTCGCAAAGTTCCGATACGCGAAAAGTTCGCTAACCGGATCGCTGCCCAGAGCGCTGTTACAGATATATATCTTGATTTAAACGGTAATTTCTCAAAATCCACTGAAGCACATATATTGAGACCTAGCAAAGGCACATCGGGCTAACAGTCCCTACAATTTTGCCAAGTTTCGTGAAAATCCATTCAGCCGTTCGGGCTAAAAGTGAGTCCAACCGCCCTATGGAAATTAACATGGGAAAAACGCGTTTTGGGACCCCCCTTTTTTCTCGGCCCCCCCTTGACGACCCCCCCCCAAATTTTCAGGGGCTGCTCAGAAACAAAATGTGCCATTTTCCTGAAAATGTCAGCCGATTCCATCCACAAACGCTAAAGTTATTAGACATAGAATTTTCAGAAATGCCATAGGGAAAAAATCCTAACTATATATACCTACTGGCGACCGCCAGTAGGTAATATATATATATATATATATATATATATTATATATATATATATATATATATATATATATATATATATATATATATATATATATATATTCACTGAAAAAACCATAGGTTTTAGGCCATATATAGTTAGGGATTAGCATTTACAAAACCTTAATTTACTCGCATTGAAATTCGCATATATAGTTAGATGCAATAACTATATATCGCGCACCCGCAATCCACTGCTGATGATGTCACATATTACATCATTCATGACATGGTCAGTGACATCACTGATGACATCATCCAGTGACTGTATGTTCCTGTAAAGTTAAAATATGTCTTACATATTGAAGAATGAGTGGATGTATAAGTGTCTGGATGAAGGATTTAGTAGGTGCATGACTGACTGTATGAGAGAGTGATTAAATGTGTCTCACTGAGTGCATGGGTTAGTGACTAAACTGTCTGAATTTGTGCATCATTATATCTGTTGTTCTATGAACTGCTGCATGTGTTGATCAGTAGCTATATGAGTAACTATATGGGTTATTGATTGGTTGCCCAAGTATTTGTATGGGAGAGTGAGTGTGTGTGTGGGGGTGGCTGGGAGGTGTGTGACTCTGTGCATACATGTGTGAACAGTTGATTCACTAGATCTATGGGTTCAAAACTGCATGTGGAAACAGCTGTATGGGTGGTTGACTGTGTACGAGTGTATTGGTGAGTGTATGGATATCTCAGTGCTACATGTCAAAGTAAGTACATATGTAAAACACAGTACATGTGAGAGTTCACATATATAAATTACTGTGTATAAGAGCCAGTGAATGTGTGAGTGACTGAATGGATCATTGAAAACTTGTATCAGGAATTGTATAAGAGAGTAAATATGTGTTAGTATATGTTTGAATAAGTAAGGTGTGTATAACTGTATAGTTGATGAAATGGAGGTGTGATTGATTCAGTGCATGACTGACTAGGTGTGTGAGTAACTCCATGGATGAGTGACAGTCTGTGAGTGTCTGTTTACTCTGAGTGTATCTATGGTTATATTAGAGTCTGAAGAGGTTGATCGTATTATCACATGATTGATGTCATCAGTGATGTTGTCAGTGATGTCATTTGAGTTGTCATCAGTGATGTCATTTGAGTTGTCATCAGTGATGTCATCAGTGATGTCACTGACCATGTCATGAATGATGTAATATGTGACATCATCAGCAGTGGATTGCGGGTGCGCGATTTATAGTTATTGCATCTAACTATATATGCAAATTTCAATGGTTTTGTGCGAGTAAATTAAGGTTTTGTAAATGCTAATCCCTAACTATATATGGCCTAAAACCTATGGTTTTTTCAGTGAATTTCAATGGTTTTTTAATAGCAAATATCTATAGCTGTAACATATATTCTTATTCTAATTCACAAATATATTTTATATTTATTTTTTTAAGCAAAGGACCCAGATGCATTTACAGTTTATCACTAACAATGTTCCAGGCTAATGTATTTTCACGGGAAATTAACAACTGTCCTGCAAGTAAAATATTCCTATTTCGTGAAAAAGGGCGTTTCTTCGTCCCATGAGGGAGCCGTTGAGCAAAAGAGACTCGGCCTGCTGTCTTAGTCGCTGATAGGCCTGATTATCGGATTTTTATCGATCACTTTATGTTCCAACAGTGGAAAACAAAACAGCCCTTGCCCATTTATTTTTACAGCATTCCTGCGTATTATACCCTACCCCCAAACAGTATTTTGCCTGTTACCATAGTAGTAGTTTATGGAACACTTACGTCAGCACATAGGTTAAAATTTCACCACAATATGTTGCTAATGAGTGAGCTTCAGCATTATACTTCAAATTATAAATATCATTTCTATTGATGACTGCTACCCCCACAAAAAAACAGACGTATGTAATTTTTTAATTAACTTTTATTAAAACAATAACCGGAACTATAACTAAAAGATAACACTACAATAAATAACTAGAACTATAAGTAACAAAACAATATAATAAACAACATATAATATGGAGTCCAAAATAAGTATTGTAGTTAATCTGCAAAACAAAAAGAAAATTAGTGTTTAAAATTAGATTGAAGTGACTAAATGAGATCAAACATCACAAGTCAAAGTAAAACTTGACAATATTTATATTTTTTTAAATCTTCGCAGTGTGCCTGAAACGCTTCCACTGGCATTCATCATGCAGACTTTGGTCCACCCTCTTTATCAATTTTTGCAGTTTGAAATATAACGTCCTACATGTGTTATTCATCTCCTACTTTCTCCTTTCAAATTCTCTTGTAAAGACCTTAACAACAAATAAAGGGAACATTTTCTGCATATTTTTAATAAAGCATTTGACACAATGCATAGTAACACCATATTTATTGAATATTTTGAAATTAATTTTCACAAGTCTTAAAAAAGGTGAATGCAAGAAAAGTTACTTGCCGCATATGCAAGACTGCTTTCAAGAGGAGACCCCAATAAAAAGGACTTGTGTGGAACTGCAAGTATGCTGAAGCAGTTGCAGACTAAGAATCCGGTCAACTTTGCAAGGGAAGAGTTAAGGAGATTGAGAGCGGCTCCTTCTGCTTCATGAGAAGGCCCGAGTACCAGTGGAGCAACACCGTCAACCTCTAGAGCACAGCCTAATATTTGTACCCAATTTGAAACCCTTTAAGAGAAAAAGTAAGAAGGTTGGGAGCTTTGTATGCCATCCTAATATCTAATTATCCATAGTTATACAGAGATCCGCCCTGTATCAGACTCATATGTACAAGTGTATATTGTAGATTATCTGCCACCGAAAACCTCTCAAGTACCTATATCCATTACTTTTTAACTTCGTTGAGTAGTCATATTGTGATTATTTACCTTAAAGTTGTTAATTTTTTATTGATTATTGCTCTTTGAGATATTCCCTGTCTACAAACAGAGAAGAATAGGAATATTCTGTCTCCCTTTGCAGATAGTGAAGGATAGGTAATGCGGACTTTTGTCCCCCGTTGTATTCCGTCATGCCTGTTTTTCTCCCCACTGATTGATTGATTGGCTGGACATTTATTGTTCAAGGAATAGTTCTAACGAGGTATTCTCTGTTTGCAAATAACGTGGAATAGAAATATTCTGTCTAGTCTTTGCAAGTAGTGAAGGGTGGGTAATGCGGACCTTTGTCCCCCGTTGTAATCTGTCATGCCCATCTACTCCCCACTGATTGAGAAACTAGTTCCACCCGGACCATTTATTAGAGGTACATCATCTGGCTCAACCGGAGAGTACCCCTAATAAAGAAGACATATGTAAAATACGAAGTAAAAACGGTATCCTGTTAAACAGAAACTTTACAATGAAACACACTTGAAAAAGAAGGGAAAGAAATCGAACAAAATCAGTAGGCCACTGATGAGTTTTTGACTTCTCTAGAAATAAGAAACATGGAAGTGGTGAGAGAAGCCAAGCTTGACGTTACGGCAGCCACGAGGTAGCTAACCTCCGCCACTCCCCCACTGCTCCAAGCATGTCTGTCCCACCACCCGCCACGCCCAATAACGGTAACATGAAATAGATACAAATCAGCAGATACCTACCCCCATTCCGGAAACTCCCGAAGTGCAACAGGTCCACGGTTACGCCCATCCGGAAGATGAGGCCTCGACACGTGCAGGGCGGGGCCCGACTAGCCGCCATCAGCCGGAGAAGTCGTGGGATGGTCGGCCCGGAATGTGCTGGTCCTCCCTTTCTCTTCTGGCGCCCTGCAGGCCACGGGGGGGATGTCATGCCTCTGCCTCCGACCCCCCCCCCTCTTATCGCCTGGTCCGGACATCACGGATATCAACGCCTGACAAAATGGCGGCCAGCACCCTGTATCCTGGACTCGTTGTTGACGGCGCATTTGCTGAATACTGTAAAGGTTTTCCTACACTTGGCGACGTGCTCGCTGCCTTGAATTCCTGGCGTGAGTCCATGAAGTTTCAGTCCGCCAGGCCGGAGGGTGTTCTTCTAGACGGGCTCGATGAACCGCTTTCCACGTGTGCTTGATATGAGCTCCCCATTCGGGCCTGAAGCGGCGCCCTGCAGGCCACGGGGGGGGATGTCTTGCCTCTGCCTCCGACCCCCCCCTCTTATCGCCTGGTCCGGACATCACGGATATCAACGCCAGGTGTCGGCGTGGGGTGCGCTGGAAGGGAGAGGCAGCGCGAACGAGCCTCTCCCACCTCCACTGGTGGGGGCCCCTCAGCTGCACCCCCAACGCTCCACTCACCCAACAAAAGGGTTCCTCCACTCTTGCGATGCAGCGGCGCTGCACTCACCCGACAAAAGGTCTCGTCCACTATTGCGAGGCAATGATGCTCCGCTCACCCAGCGGGGGTCTCGGTTACTTTTGCGGTACAGCCTGAAAATGAGTCCTGCGTCCAGAAACGTTCTCCTCAACTTTGAAGATTCTATAAGAGCCACGGGGGCCCCCGACCCCCGATGAGAAATGACTGCCATGATCACCCACGGAACGACCACGACGTAGCCGAGGGACGTCGGCGCGCTCATGCCGGCGCCGACCTCAGTCTTGAAATGATCAAAATCCTGCAAGACTACCAACTTGATCAGTTCCGGTGGGACACCAGTATGACCCGGTAGGAGAGATCGTTTCCTCCCACCCCACTTTCACTGATGGTTCATGTCACCAGTCCCCTCTGCTACCCTTCAACAAAAACTTTTGGACTGCCGAAAGAGGTCCCGGTCCAACCACGAGTTGGTGGAGACATTTTGACTATACTTGGACCTTCCTGACCTCACCCAAAATGGCGCCGGTACAAATGAAACTCTCAACTCCTTGTTGTGCCCCGATCGCTCAGCCTTGATATCATGAGATATAGATGCAGTTTTTACCACATGAATTGATATGGGATAAGACTGATTACACGTTCGAATAATGAATTGATATTAAGTTCTAATGCATCATTGATTACTGTATTTATTATTGAAGGTTGGAATTGTCGACACTAATGGTACTTGCTCACAATGAATTATCGATATGATTTTGTTGCACTTGTCGCACTTTTTACTATGAAATCAACGACCACTGACTCTGTTATGTTTTCCACAAATAAATACCCCCCTCCCCCCCCCATTTACAGTTCCAGCCTGCTCCGTGGCCGGCCCGCGGGGTTGTAGGCCCGTATTTGGGCAGCAACATTTTTATTAAAGGTTTTTGAAAAAGCAAACGTAGTTGTAACGCGTACATTGGTAAGTTTCGAAGAAATGGCCACGGTTTCCGATTTTTTTTTTTTTTTTTTTAAAAGCAGGTGAAATGAAGCAGCTCAATTAGTTAAGGGTTAAAAAGTATAGTACGCAGAAACATTGAAAATATGAATGGTCCAGGTTTGTTGTATGTGTTTTTCATTTTTGTACAGCATAATGCAATCGATAAAGATCCTGGTATTTAGCCTCTACTTTATATGCTACCTGTATCAGGGAAGTTGTTTTAAATGCCCCTAAGCCACCCCGAAGGAATGTCACCTGGCCCCCCTAGTACGAACGAAAACGACCCCGTGCCACTGTAGGTTATCTCTCTTCCTCAAAAATGACAAAAATTACTTTCTAGGACGTTTTGGACATTGATGATTTTCATATGATCTATTTATTAAAGTAATACTCATCTCTCCGCATGAAATTAATTTTCCACATGCTACACAAGTCAATCTCATCTGCCCAAAGTTCTTTTGCAGATTTGGGACCGTTTCCCTTGCCTCTGACTCACTTATTGCTAAGTCATTGATGGATGTTTTTGCCGGTCGGGGGTTATCCACCAAATCTCGAAGTTGTGCTTTAGAATAATTCGGAGGGCGCCACCTCTCCATGTGCCGATGCATGGTATGATTACCATAGCTATATCTTTTTTTCGGTCCCTCTCGAGAGTTTTTTTTTTGCAGATGAGGCAGGTAACGAACCTGGCATTAACTTTCTTTTCATGAGAAGGAAAAGAAAAAAATTGCCAGATAAAATTCACTTTCACATGGGACGTTCTTGGCATTTCTTTCAGAAACTTTGACATCACTGTGTCATTTCTTTGTCTATCCTGGTTAAAGCAATGTCATATAAATAGTTGTTTAAAAAGTTTTTTTTAACGTGTTTACTTTGTTGGAGCGTTGTATATATTTATAAGTTATTAAAGTGTTATAATCCTACTACTTTGTTGGAGTGCTATATATTTTTAATGTGACACATAATTGTGAAGACTTTGATGTACAAAAAGGCATCCCTGGAATCTTCCGCTTCAGGCTCGGTCCCACACACCCTTACAGTGAGAATCCCCTCCCCAATCACAATACAGGATCGTTATCAGATCGTAGGAACGCGTGTGGTGTGACGGATCTCATGAAGTGGCGACCTTGATCTACTGTAACTCCTTTGAACAGGGGTGATTCTTTACAGTTGGGGCCATAAACTACATCCGCAGGGCTAGGTGATAGCCTGGGACCGGCCTGGACAATCAGACACAGAGGAAGAGGAGTGTCAGAGGGTGCGGTAGTGAATAGGGTGAAAGGGAGGTGTCGGGCGGGCACAGGGTGTGATACTCAGGGAAGAGCAGCGCAGATGGGGGGAAGTTTATGGCCCATGCATGAGAGAGAGAGCAGGGGTGATCAGTGCGTGGGGGAGATGCTTGCGAGGGTGGGGACAAAAGTGTGGCATTGGAAAAAAGCAAGATGGCGCAGACAATGTTTATCAATACGGATTAATTTATAACAATTATTTTTAACAATATATTTACTCGCAGTGTCAAAATGGCGATCAACACTTCCTAATTTCCTTCGAATCGAACGTTAACAGAAGTCAAGCGGCAAAAAAAATAAAAACGCTCATGCGCAACCGCTGGAAGACAAGTATCAACATATATGAGCCTCCTCAACCACCCTCAGAAAACACAGGGGGTCAGGATACGTCTCCCATACCCCCTTATACCCAATACTCACATTGCTTTTCCTCCATCTAGTAATTTAATTAAATCGAAACACAAAATGGCGAATTCACGTTTCGCTACCAGTTTGCGACCCGGTTCGCGAACCGAGAAGCGCTCTTACCGCGAAAAATCAAATTTTTTTTATTTGCCCCACGGGACCCTTTAATAACCCCAACATCATTCCTAGGGGGTCAAGAGGGGTCTACCTTGCCCCCTTTCATTAAATTCCCCCTTCGTTTTTCTCCTCCTCTTGTCTCTCGATCCTACCGAGAGACAAGATGGCGGCCGCACCGGACTGTTTAGAATGTTGACAGACACCGGAGAGCCAATCAGCTTCGCTTTGCAAAGCTCCGTTACGCGAAAAGTACGCGATCTGGAGCGCTACCCGGGACGCTGTCACAGATATATCTGTTTTTTTAAACGTTCATTTCTCGAAATCCACTGGAGCACATATATTGAGACCCAGCAAAGGCACATCGGGCTAACAGTCCCTACAATTTTGCCAAGTTTCGTGCAAATCCATTCAGCCGTTCGAGCTAAAAGTGAGGCCAAAGGCCCTATGGAAAAATGAATGGGAAAAATGCGTTTTGGGACCCCCCTTTTTGCTCGGCCCCCCCTTGACGGAACCCCCCCAAATTTTCAGGGGCTGCTCAAAAACAAAATGTGCCATTTTTCTGAAAATTTCAGCCGATTCCGTCCACAAACGCCAAAGTTATTAGACATAGAATTTTCAAAAGTTCCATAGAGAAAAAATCCTAACTATAACTACCTACTGGCGACCGCCAGTAGGTAATATCTATATATATATATATATATATATATACATATATATATATATATATATATAACCTACTGGCGGTCGCCAGTAGGTAGTTATAGTTAGGATTTTTTTCAATGTTAAATCTCAAAATTCTATTTGGAATAACTTTGGCGCCGGTTGACGAATCTGCCTGAAAATTTCCTCAAAATGGCCTCGTGGAGCTCCAGTCCTTCCCTGAAAGTTGGGGGGGATGCGTCAAGCGGGGGCCGAGATAAAAGGGGGTCCCAGAACGCGTTTTCCCCATGTTAATTTCCATAGGGCGGTCGATGTCACTTTTAGCCCGAACGGCTGAATGGATTTCCACCTAATTTGTCAAAATTGTAGGGACTGGTAGCCCGATGTGCCTTTGCTATGTCTCGAGATATGTGCTCCAGTGGATTTTGAGTAATTTAGGTTCAAAAAAATATATATATCTAGAGCCGCACCCCGGTACGCGCGCAGGGGAGCGCTCAAAGCGCGCCACGCGACTTGCGTACGGAAAGCTGATTGGCTCTCGGGTGTCTGTAAACATTCGAAACAGTCTGCAGCGGCCGCCATCTTGTACCTCGGTAGGATTGAGGTGGTATAAATCAAAGGAGCAAAAGGGGGCAGGGTACACCCCCCTGACCCCATAGGTTTAATGTGGGGGTCATAAAAGGGCCGTACGGGGCAAAAAAAAAATTTTTTTTTTTAATTTGCGCTGGGGGAGCGCCTGGTACGCGCACCGGTGAGCGTACGATGGAGTATTCACCATCAGTGATGTCATTTGAGATGTCATCAGTGATGTCATCAGTGATGTCACTGACCATGTCATGAATGATGTAATATGTGACATCATCAGCAGTGGATTGCGGGTGCGCGATATATAGTTAGTGCAACTAACTATATATGGAATTTCAATGGTTTTGTGTGAGTACAATAAGGTTTTGTAAATGCGAATTCCTAACTATATATGGTCTATAACCTATGGTTTTTTCAGTGAATTTTCAAGGTTTTGTAAATGCTAATTCCTAACTATATATGGTCTATAAGCTACGGTTTTTTCAGTGAATTTTCAAGGTTTTGTAAATGCTAATTCCTAACTATATATGGTCTATAGCCTATGGTTTTTTCAGTGAATATACATATATATACATACATATATAAACATATATCATCGGTATATCTATATAAATACAAACATAAATGCATGCATACATATACTTATATGCATACAGATGCATGTTATTTACATGAAAGTTTACAAAAACACTAATAAAAGCAAAGCTAAAAAGCCACCTCATTACAAACAGAATGGCTTTAACTTAAACGAGGGCGAGATCTATTGCATTTTCAATGCTTGTTTACTTTGGTTCCATCAAGAAGGCATTCAGATGTGTCACACATTTGCCATAAATTCTGAATGTTAGCACTCTAGTTGCACATTAGATCACTGTAGTAAAGCTACTGCTCACCAGGGACGTCTGCTGCTGGTATTCAAAGTGCATGTTTCAGTCTGCATGTCAGAATTTTTTTAATGAAATAGAAGAGGATTTGAGAAGTCGCTCAAAATGATCCCTAATTTTTCTTTCTGAAGCACTAATCAATACTTTCTATGGCAAAATTAACCCCCTCATGTTGTTCCTTTTTAAATTGAGTGTTTTCAGACTTACCACTTCATTCCAATCAAGATGGCTTCTGGTGTGCCATACTTTTGTCATAAGTAAGACTGTTAGCGCTCTAGTTGTTCTTTAGAACACTATGGGACATTCTGTCATTGGGCTATACTTGGGGTACATCTGGGTGATATTTGGGCTACATTTAGGCTCTTTTGTCTCTGGTGGCCATCTTGGGAGACTGTATGTCAGAATTTTTTATTGAAATAGAAAAGGATTTGAGAAGTCACTCAAAATGTGCCCTAATTTTTCTTTCTGCAGCACTAATCATAATTCATATGGCAAAATATACCCCCTCATTTTGTTCCTTTTTAAATTAAATGTTTTAAGAGTTACCACTTTATTCCAATCAAGATGGCTTCAGGTGTGCCATACCTTTGTAATAAGTAGGACTGTTAGCGCTCTAGTTGTTCTTTAGAACACTCTGGGACATTCTGTCATTGGGCTATACGTGGGCTACATCTGGGTGATATTTGGGCTACATTTGGGCTCTTTTGTCTCTGGTGGCCATTTTGGGAGACTGCATGTCAGAATTTTTTATTGAAATAGAAAAGGATTTGAGAAGTCACTCAAAATGTGCCCTAATTTTTCATTCTGCAGCACTAATCATACTTTCTATGGCAAAATATACCCCCTCATGTTGTTTCTTTTTAAATTAAATGTTTTAAGAGTTACCACTTTATTCCAATCAAGATGGCTTCAGGTGTGCCATACCTTTGTAATAAGTAGGACTGTTAGCGCTCTAGTTGTTCTTTAGAACACTCTAGGAGGCTGCAGTAGAACACAAAGGAATCAACTGACAGTCTCTGTCCTTGTTGGATGTACATGTTTTACTGAGAATGTCAGACTTCATTTTCACATGACTGAGAAAGATAATGTGAATTTACAGAAAATATGCTTTCAGTTTATCTTATAGATCCCCTTCCAAACCACTGTGGGAAAATCATGAGATATTAGTTTTCTTTCAAACAATATTCATGATATCACAGCAGAAGGTTTTTTCACATGGTAAAATCACCTTAGAACCCACCACAATTCCTAAAACGAGTATGGTACCATCAACAAATGATTTATAATGTAACTAAAGTCCTAAAACCCTCTATTAACTACAATGCTTTTTAATGAGGTGCTATCATGTATATTGGTCCCAAGATGGCTGCCAACACTTCTTGGATGAAGTGCTGACAGCCAATCAGATCAGATGTGTGGTTAGGCTCCGCCCAGATATATATCTTTTTTTTAACTTAAATTACTCAAAATCCACTGGAGCACATATATTGAGACCTAGCAAAGGCACATCGGGCTAACAGTCCCTACAATTTTGCCAAGTTTCGTGCAAATCCATTCAGCCGTTCGAGCTAAAAGTGAGGCCAACCGCCCTATGGAAATTAACATGGGAGAAACGCGTTTTGGGACCCCCCTTTTTTCTCGGCCCCCCCTTAATGAAACCCCCCCAAATTGTCAGGGGCTGCTCAGAAACAAAATGTTTCATTTTCCTGAAAATTTCAGCCAATTCCGTCCACAAACGCCAAAGTTATTAGACATAGAATTTTCAAAAATCCCGTAGAGAAAAAATCCTAACTATATATACCTACTGGCGACCGCCAGTAGGTAATATATATATATATATATATATGAGATGTAGTGAACAAGGTGGACTTGTCCGCCGAAACACGTCTGGTCGCTTTTTTGGAATAAAACCTTTGATTTTCATCCATCCAAAGAACAGTCGGTGCCTGTTCTTTCTAAGCCAACCAGGATTGGATCCATATAAATATATCTATATATATATCTATCTATATATATATATATATATTTATAGCAGTGTGAGCCCGCCCCACGCAGCACCCTCCAGAACACGAACATGAACAGTGCATGCTGGGACTGGTAGGCGCAGATCCAAGGGCGAGCTACCAGGGCTGCATGTGATAGGTATTCACCTTTAAGGAGCGTCACACTGCATAACCTATCAGGAAGGGCTAGATATTTTATCTGGAAAACACGCCCTTTGCTCACATCATTTACACCCTTGGCGCTGATGAAGGCAGCAAACACACAGAAATGCATTCGCCGATTGTGGATGATGCGGGACTTTCACTTGCCTGTGTGATGGAATAAAGATGTTTCCACCGGTTCCCCTGTGTTGGCCTCTTCACTTTGTCCTCGGAGAAGGTGTGCGGTTTGGATTTATTTCAGCGCGGGTTCCAGTAACGCGCAAAGAGGCTCCCATTTCACTAAGTAGGCTCTGGCCAACTAGTTTCTACTTCAGTGGATTTGTGGATCCGGGTTACCGGAATTACCAGAGCTCCCCTGAGAGTCCGGGAAGAGGTGTGGCGGTGTTGAGGCCATTCAGCTTCACGCTGGGCGAGGTATGAGTTTCTGCCTTGCCCCCGTCCAATTGACTCCCATGATTGCAGGGTGAAACATTTGGGGACTGGAGGAGACAGCGTGTTTCGTGAACATGGGACAAGGATGGTTCCCTATCCAAGCAGTGTGAGCCCGCCCCACGCAGCACCCTCCAGAACACGAACATGAACAGTGCATGCTGGGACTGGTAGGCGCAGATCCAAGGGCGAGCTACCAGGGCTGTATGCAATAGGTATTCACCTTTAAGGAGTGTCACACTGCATAACCTATCAGGAAGGGCTAGATATTTTATCTGGAAAACACGCCCTTTGCTCACATCATTTACACCCCTGGCGCTGATGAAGGCAGCAAACACGCCAAAATGCATTTGCCGATTGTGGGTGATGCGGAACTTTCACTTGCCTGTGTGATGGAATAAAGATGTTTCCACTGGTTCCCCTGCGTTGGCCTCTTCACTTTGTCCTCGGAGAAGGTGTGCGGTTTGGATATACATATATATATATATTCACTGAAAAAACCATAGGTTTGACACCAGTTATAGTTAGCTGGAAATTTTACTGACATAAAACCAATGAAATTCCACGTTATAGTTAGTTGGACTCACTATAACTTGCGCGTGTAATGCACTGCTGATGACATTACATATTACATCACTCATGACATGGTCAGTGACATCACTTATGACATCACTGACGACAGACCTCCTTTAAGTGTAATGTAACCCTTAAAACACATATTGGAAAATAGAAATTAACATTTTCAAAAAAATGGACATACCCATACCAGTTACAACAACCAATTCAGTAATTCCACCATCTATATACACATTCTCTCATTCACCAACAGTTCTATATAGTCACTCATACATATACTCACTCATCATATGTAGTGATACACCTATACATCCTGTTACACACCGACAATCATCCAAAAGTTACTCACACACATACTCACACATGCAAATAAACTATTGAACATCCATTTAATTGCATGTAAAACTATACACACTCAACCACCCATACAGTCCTGCACATATGGTGTCTTCTAAACACATACAAAGAGAGAGTTAGTCATTCATGCATCTATGTGATTAGTAATACCCCCATGAAACCATAGAAACACTCATACTGATACTAAAAAACATCTAAGAACCCAAATACCTACACATGTAGGTACTCATCAACCCATGCAGCCAGTTATTCACAAAGTGAAACACTGATACATATATTTAAATATTTAAACATTACTCGCTAATATATGTATTCACTAAGGTACACTTAATAAGCCAGTTATCCAATCATTTCTTTTTGAAAAAAGCATTCATTAAGACAATAATTTAAACATTTATTCTTTCCTCGACCTTTACATATACATATATAAAACATATTTATTTTTTAGAAAGACACACATTTACTGGATGGTGTCATAAGTGATGTCGCTGATCTTGTCATGAGTGATGTAATATGTAATGTCATCAGCAGTGCATTACACGCGCAAGTTATAGTGAGTCCAACTAACTATAACGTGGAATTTCATTGGTTTTATGTCAGTAAAATTTCCAGCTAACTATAACTGGTGTCAAACCTATGGTTTTTTCAGTGAATTTCATAGGTTTTTCAAATGCTACTTCCTAACTATAACGTGTGTAAAACCTATGGTTTTTTCAGTGAATTTCATAGTTTTTTTGAATGCTAGTTCCTAAGTATGTAATCACGTTCGTAACTACATAGTGTCACCGCCTACACGTCCTGAGAAGCGCATGTAAAGTCACGTGACTTGAAAACAAAACTTCCAATTGGTTATTAGTAGTTTCTGTTCTGGAATATACACAAAGCACTCCACCCACTTTCCTCACAATCTTTTCTACTCTCAAGAGACAACAACGTCGAGCATCTTCCGGAAGTCTTTGCTGAAATGGCTTCCCTACCAGATTCATCTTCCGAATCTGAAGGAAATGAGCGACCACCGTTAAGAAGAAAAAAGGAATCTAGATCAAAAGAAAGTGAATGCGCCAAAAGTAACCTGCACGATATGCAATTCGGAGCTCTCAAGGGGAAATCCAAATAAAAAATATTCCTTTTCTGCACACACCATGCAGCGGCATGTTAAACAAAGGCATCCTGAGCATTATGCAAAAGCATCGACAAGAGCCCTGGGCACGCTATTACCATCAGAGGTGGCCAGCACATCTTCTGGTGTACGACCTGTATCTCCATCGAGTGCTGAAATGGACTTGAGACCATATCTTGCGAAGGTGCATATGAAATGCAACAAGTGTGGAGAAATTCTTTTATATGGAGAGCAGAGCCTCGTTCTTATTAAACTCAAAATTGACAGTCACAAATGCCCCAAGAAAAGATACATTTCTTCACTTCATTTTCAAACTATTACATACTGAAAAATGTAGTAGCAACTTTAAGAAATCGAAAGCATTATAACACTTCTTTCCCCCCACAAAAAAAAAAAAGTTCTTTTCAGAACTAACTCTTTCTACCAAAACGTGCTCCAAGAGCAAATTATGAGATATTTTTTCGCCGCTTTATTTTAGTGCGAGACCGGGTGCGCGCACCCTCCTATCGCGTACAGGACCTGACACTTGCATATGAAGTCATGTGACTTCAAAACAACACTTCCAATTGGTTCTTGGTAGTTTCTATTCTGGAATTTACACGCAGCACTCCACCCACTTCCATCACTTTCTTTTCTACTCTCAAGAGACAACAACGTCGAACATCTTCCCGAACACTTCGGTACAATGGCTACCGTTCCGCATTCATCTTCCGAATCTGATGAAAATGAGCGACCACCTTTGACAAGAAAAACTGAGGCCACGCTATTACCATCAGAAGTAATCAGCACATCTTCCGGTGGACGACCTGTACCTCCATCGAGTGCTAAAATGGACTTGAAACCATGTCTGGCGAAGGTGCACATAAAATGCAACAACTGTGGAGAACTTCTTGTATACGGAGAGCAAAGCTTTACTCTAATTAAACACAAAATTGAGAGTCATAAATGCTCCAAGAAAAGTTAAATTTCTTCACTTTATTTGGATAGTATGACATACTGAAAAACGTCGTCGCAACTTTAAGAAATAACACTTGTTTCCAAAAAAAAAAAAAAAAAAAGTTATTTTCAGAACTAACTCTTTGTACCAAAACAAGCTTGAAGAGCATATTAGCTGATATTTTCTCGCCGCTTTCTTATAGCTACCACCTATCGCGTCGAGACACGCATGTGCAGTCATGTGACTTTAAAACAACACTTCCAATTGGTTCTTACTAGTTTCTATTCTGCAATTTACACGGAACACTCCACCCACTTCCCTAGAAAACCAGTTTATCGTAAATCTTTTAAAGCCTCCTCTTATGAAATTTTCGACATCAATCACATAGCAGAGTACTAAATAGCACTATATACACTCCGTCCCTTAATTATAAGAGACTTATTGCTATGTAAAATCAACTTTTGTTTTCCAAGATAATGTAAAATGCTGAGCCTATTACATAATTTTATTACACATATATGTTACTAGTCTCCTTCGAGTACTAACACCGTAGAAAATACCACCAATAGCGGTGATATTTTTTACACCGAGAACGGGCGATTTCTATCGCTTACAGCCCTTACAATTATAAAGTTTTATTTCCTAAGTCTCTGATCTCCAACTGTGTAACGTAGATCCCCTGTGTGTCGCAATAAGGTCCATAAACAAAAACTACAGAGCCAGCATTATAAACATACACAAAACAACAAAACGACAAGAGCCACCTTGCCCCTTAATATAATAAACCTCTGAGAATAAATACATATTTCCGGGCAGCCCATAACACAAATGTGGCGTCCTCTGACTCTGCTCCATTACCAAACACCGTAACTCCCCGCCCCCCTCACTTTTCACTAAACTCCGCACTCCACCCCAGCCAAACCCCCTATTACAAACCCCCAACCTACCCTCCCTGCCCAAACCCACCATGAACCTCAAACCGCCCCTAGAAAACTTATAAGACACAGGATTACTAAAACTCAAAGAATACGCAACAGGCACATAATGTAAATAGTACATAAAGACACATATTTTTTCCAAAATACTATTTAAAAACATGTTCTATTTTTAATAAATCTATCATGCATCTGACCCTCTAGAACTGCTTTCAAAACGTGAACTATAAACCTCTACTTTTCATTTTCAAACCATACACTTTCTTCTGACCCTCTAGAACTGCTTTCAAAACATGAACTATAAACCTCTACTTTTCATTTTCAAACCATACACTTTCAATTACATTATTTTTTTTCCACAATTCATGTAATGTTACAAACCTTTTCTAAAATACACCAGTCTGTATCATTTATAAGGATTTATTTTCAGTCTTCATCAGTGACACTTTCTTCACATACAATAGAAATCACTATAATTTTTTAAACAACAATGCTAACGCGGTAAAAATAACCCTTCATTTACTTTCCTTTAAGAATGCACACTATGTACCCCACGCATGCGTTTCTTAATCTTTGTATTTGGCAGCGAATACCGACCTTGAATCGGAAGACATGAACAAGAGCGCCATTGTCACATTTAAAACTGAACGTTGCATCTGCTCACACACATATCTTTCACTAAGCTAACATTCACAGAAAACAGCATTGATGTAAAAAAAAATTGACCTTGCTTTACAACTCCCTCAAATCACTCCCTTATTTTTTAACGCATCCTCCAGTTAAAAAAAAGCTACTTTTTTAATAACCACTAAGCAATATATAAGTGACTAGACTCCTAGAAAATGTATCAAGTCATTCTGCTCCTCTCCACTGCATAGCCGGCGACCTAATTCTGTGGAGTTGCTATACAACCAGCGGTGCTGCGTCGTTTCCTGTACCATCTTGGGAAATTCAAAATGGATGTCCCTCCTGCCTTCGCAAACGAGCCGGGCCACTTAGAACTATTTCGCCAGAGGATGCTTGACTACTACGGCATCTTACCACTCTCGACTTTGAATACTTCATATCGATTATCATTTCGATATTCGCATTTCACCTGTGTGCAGCATGTATTTCATTGCCTGAGCTGTGATTTCACGTGGGCCCTGGATTTATGTCCCTGCAATTTGGTACCTCCTGAATGGAATTACAATCACCTCATGAATCCGTTACTTGATCATGAACAGCTTTGTTACAACGGAGGGTTTATGGCCTTTGCAGCGATACAAGGAGTTCTGGGTCATTGGAATATATTCGCAGCGGCACAAGATTTCCTAACAGAGAGCTACATCGAAAACCCACCGAGATGACAGATCATGAATGCTCCTTTCCTCTTCTCAATTGGATGGCTGACATGTTTTCAGATGATAACAATGATTTCATGTTAGAGGCACTTGCTGCATACTTTGCCTACACAATGGATGCTTAACTCTTTCCTAACAGCGAGCTACATCGAAAACCCACTGAGCTGCCCTCTGATGGTAAAAGAGGCTCCGATTATAACAGATCATGAGTACTGCTTTACTCTTTTCCATTGGATAGCTGACATACTTTCAAATGATAAAACTGATTTCCTGTTACAAGCAGAAGCTACCTATTTTGCCTAAACAATGCTTCAATAACTCTCAAACAAGCCATTGACGTCCTCATTTCCTTTTGGTTTTCTATATTCTTCACGTTCTTTTCCATATTTTCTTTTGAAGAACAGACCTATTTGCTTTACTAACAGTGGACATTATGATTTCGTGTTGTTTGACAGCTGATTCATAAAGTAATGATGTATAACCACTTGCATTTTCATACATCGTTCCTAAACTGAAAGGCCAGAAACCTTCTTCCATTTATTAAAATATAGTATACTTCCTTATAAGAGTGTACAATGTTTTTTTCCAACTATATTCATTTTTCTTCAACTATAGCGTTTGTATTCCATGTACTACTGACAATACCAATTACTGTGTTTTTTGCAATTTCTGTACTCATATTACATAATGATTTGCCTTTAAAACAGTACATTTCTAAATAAACATTTCAAATATTCACGGTTTCTTTTTTAATCCATAATCTCAACTGAAATGATTTCATATTGAAAAACTATTCATGGGTTCCACATAACCTTAACTGTAGTCACTGAGGACCTTATTTATGAAGACCTTCCGCCGCCAGTGCCTCATTTTTTAAAATGGGAAAAAGTAACGCACCGGTGGCGCAAGGCCTTCATAAATAAAGTCCTGAATGTTTTCTTTTCTCGAGCTCACTTACTGATACTAGAACCTGCAAGCCAAATACGGCCCGTGAACTCTTTCTTAGTAGGTCGCGCACCGTAAAGACAGTTATACCACTGTTAACATTTTTTTTTACTGTTACTAAGCACCGACACAGTTCCGCTTCACTCAGAGTTAATCACTGCTCCCACGCTTCTACAGGCCAGACGCTATGTCGTATTTCTCTCCTTATCACCCTTTCATCTCCACAATAACAAACAGTTCTCCGCCTGCCACCAGAGAACAGACTCAGATGCAGAGGCACCAAAGAGTGAACCCATCACCAACTGCCATCTCCGGCTGTTTCCACGGTTACACCTCATTCTGCACCTTGCTGAAGGCACAGGTCAAAAGTTCATCTCTCAACGTTCTACAGCTAACTAAGAAGACTATTTTCCCTCCAGAAACACCTGCCAATCCACAACTCTGTTACATGTCTTGTTTTTTCACACCCAATAGTACTTTTCGTTTAACATAAACATTGACCTGTTCACTCTCCACTTGTTACAATCAACCAATCATTTTTATTTTTTTAACCACACCCAGCCTCTTCCTTTTTCTTTATTTAAAATTTCAACTTCTAACTACCATTCCACTTCCAGAACCGATCGGAGGATGACTACAAATCCCTTGAAAATGAAGGTCTGGCTAATAGGACACAGTTATATTCACTGGAGTGAAAAATATGCAGTAAGCAGACGAATTTGCAACCTCAGCTTACCAAATGTACACATAACATGGATTTCCAAAAGAGGATTGAAATGTCACCAATTAATTCCATTGGTGAAAACTTTTATGCATCTCCCAGAACCAGACCTTATAATTGTGCACTGTGGTGGGAACGATCTAGGCACAATCACTGGGGTAGGTCTGGAAATGCTTCTAAAAGACACCTTTCGACAATTGATGACACTTTTTCCTCGATCTGCCTTGGTATATTCCAATATATGCCAAAGACAGAAATGGAATTGGTCCAATCGCCATTGTGCACAATTTGAGAAAGCAAGGAGACATGTAAATAAATCTGTTTCTGCGTTCCTCAGAGATTATAGCATGGGTTCTATTTACCACAACAACTTGCGATACCACATGCAAGACGTCTATAGGAGAGACGGTGTTCATTTCACGAATGAGGGAAACAGAATCTTCCTCTGCAACATCAGGCTCTGCATCGGTACTTACTTATAAATGCAGAAAACACTCAATTAACACAAGGGCTCTTTTCAGAGCCACCTTATATCTAAGCACTCAAACTTCTGATTTACCTCCATTTTCACACTCTTGTAAATAGGTGTGCGCGACCGGGTGCGCGCACCCCGTTATTTTTTTCCCGAAAAAAAATATATCTTTTCGCGTTCAAGGGCCTTACTGCACACCCCGAGAAAACCTACGCAGCAAAACAATCTCTACCTTCTCCCCTTTCCATGTTTCAACGCTTTGAAATGAACAATATATTTACTCGCAGTGACAAAATGGCGGACAAAACTTCCTGATTTCCTTCGAATCAAACGTTAACAGACGTCACGCAGCCAAAAAAAATACCGCTCACGCGCAGCCGCTTGGGTGCGCGCACGTGTGCGCGCCTATAGATATATAATTGACTTTAACTTTAATTTTCTCAACAACTACTGAACGGATTTACACCATTCCAAAAAAAGCGTAATCTGCGAACAAGACTCTACAGTTTTGGCAAATTTCTTATAAATTCATTCACCCGTTCGAACTGTAGCCGAGTCTAAAGGTCCTATGGAAAATAACATTGAGAAAACACGTTTTGGGACCCCCCTTATATCTCAGCCCCCACTTGACCAATCCCCCCCAAACTTTCAGGGAAGGAGTGCAGCGAACCTAGCCATCTTCTTTGAGAAATTCGCAAAGACTCATCCACCAGGGCCAAAATTATTCCAAATAGAATGTTGAGGATTTCCTATGGAAAACAATCCTAACTATAACTACCTACTGGCGACCGCCAGTAGGTAATATATATATATATATATATATATATATATATATATATATATATTCACTTAAAAAACCTTAGGTTTCAGGCCTTATATAGTTAGGAATTAGCATTTAAAAAACCATTGAAATTGCTCCTATATAGTTAGTTGTACTAACTATACTTCGCACACCCGCAATCCACTGCTGATGATGTCACATATTACATCATTCATGACATGGTCAGTGACATCACTGATGACATCACTGATGACATCTCAAATGACATCACTGATGACATCACTGATGACATCTCATTTGACATCACTGATGACATCATCCAGTGACTGTGTCTTTCTGTAAAGTTTAAATATGTTTTACATATTGAAGAATTAGTGGATGTATAAGTGTCTGGATGAAGGATTTAGTAGGTGCGTGACTGACTGTATGAGTGAGTGATTAAATGTGTCTTACTAAATGCATGGGTTAGTGACTAAACTGTCTGAATGTGTGCATCAGTATGTCTGTTGTTGTGTAAGCTGCTGCATGTGTTGATCAGTAGCTATATGAGTGGCAATATGGGTTATTGATTGGTTGTTAAACAAAGAGGGGGGACCAAGGAGCTATAAAGGTCCAGTGTCCATGCTCCTAATATAAGTCTATTTATCAACAGGAGGACAAAGTTCCTAGATCAGGGTGCAAAAGTCACCCATAGATCAAGGTGCAAACAGTCACCAACAAGTATCAACATGTATCAAGGTGCAAAAAGTCACTAAAAAGGGTGCAAAAGTCACCCATGAATCGGGGTGCTAATAGTCACCCATATTTTAGAACAAAGAGAAATTAAGAAAGTAATCCTAGGTTTGAAAATGTCCTAATGTGAGAGGGAAAATAATTCTACATCCTCTGCTGCCCTCACACACCCCGGGGGGTGTCATGCTTCATCATCGGGACATTCTGACCAGGCTACAGCTCAAACGGCTGAACGGAATTATACCAGATTTGGCAAAATGGTAGGGACTGGTATGCAGTAGTGCCTTTTGTATGTTTGGTGAAAATCCCTCCAGTAGTTCTTGAGAAAATCGAATTTGAATTTTTTCAAATGGCATTTTCTATGGGACCTTTAGACACGGCTACAGCCCGAACGGCTGACCGGTATTACACCAAACTTGGCAAAATGGTAGGGACAGGTATGCAGTAGTGCCTTTTCTATATTTGGTGAAAATACCTCCAGTAGTTGTTGAGAAAATTGAATTCGAGCAAATTATATATCTATATGCGCTCAACATTATATTGGGAATAACTTTGGCGCCGATTGAGGAATCTGTGTGTAATTTTCCAGAATTTTGGTCAGCTCTGCTCCTTCCCTGAAAGTTTCGGGGGGATTTGTCAAGCGGGGGCCAAAAGGGGTGTCCCAAAACGTGCTTTCCCCATGTTAATTTCCATAGGGACATTTAGACACGGCTACAGCGAACGGCTGAATGGAATTACACCAAACTTGGCAAAATGGTAGGGCCTGTTATGCAGATGTGCATTTGCTATGTTTGGTGAAAATCCCTCCAGTAGTTCTTGAGAAAATTGAATTTGAAAGTTTTCAAATGGCATTTTCTATGGGACCTTTAGACAAGCTACAGCCCGAACGGCTGAACGGAATTACACCAAACTTGGCAAAATGTTAGGGACAGGTATGCAGTAGTGCCTTTTCTATATTTGGTGACAATCCCTCCAGTAGTTGTTGAGAAAATTGAATTTGAGCAAATTATATATCTATATGCGCTCACCGTACGCGCACCGTACGCGTACGTGCGCGTACCCTTACGTGCACGAGCGAGTTTCTGATTGGCTGGCAGTCGACTGTCAACATTCCAAACTGTCCAAACCAGGAAGTGTTGGCCACCATCTTGTTTTTCAGGAGAACTGAGGCACAAGAGAGCCCAAAACAAGAGTGGAAAAAACGAAAACGGGACAGGGTAGAGACCCCCCAACCCTCTAGCCCTTCTCAGGGGGTCCCAAAAGGACCCCCAAGGGCAAAAAAAAAAAAAAAAAATTCGAAAAAATCGAGGGGTACGCGCACCATACGCGTACGGTACGCCCGCGATTTTAAAAAAAAAAATTGCACTTGGTGGTCCTTCTGGGATCCCCCTGAGAAGGGCTGGGGGGTCAGGGGGTCTCAACCCTGCCCCCTTTTCGCGCTTTCCACTCTTGTTTTGTGCTCTCTTGTGCCTCACTTCTCCTGAGAAACAAGTTTGACGCTCAGGTGGTCCCAGAAGGATAATAACATATATAAACGTTATCCGCTAATAGAATTAGCAGTTACAAAACCTTTGAAATTTATTGAAAAAAAATATGGGTTTCACGCCTTATATAGTTCGGAATTAGCATTTAAAAAACCTTGCAAATTCATTGAAAAAAACATAGGTTTCAAGCCTTATATAGTTAGGAATTAGCATTTAAAAAACCTTGCAAATTCACTTAAAAAACCATAGGTTTTAGGCCTTATATAGTTAGGAATTGGCATTTTAAAAACCTTGCAAATTCACTTAAAAAACCATAGGTTTCAGGCCTTATATAGTTAGGAATTAGCATTTAAAAAACCATTGAAATTGCTCCTATATAGTTAGTTGTACTAACTATATTTTGCGCACCCGCAATCCACTGCTGATGATGTCACATATTACATCATTCATGACATGGTCAGTGACATCACTGATGACATCTCAAATAACATCACTGATGACATCACTAATGACATCTCATTTGACATCACTGATCACATCACTGATGATATCATTCATGTGATAATACGATGCACCTCCTCACACTCTAATATAACCTTTGATACACCCAGTTTTAAATACAGACTACCATTCTTGAAACCATTGACACACCAATACCAGTTACTACATACACACTCACTGATTCCTAGGTCTAAACACACATTCACTCATTCACCCATAGAATCACTCATACATACAGTCACTCATCAATGCAACACTATCATATGCACTCATACACCTATACAGACACTCACACACTGCCACTCATCCATGGAGTTACTCACACACCTAGTCAGTCATGCAAAGAATCAATCACACTTCCATTTCCTCAACTATACAGTTATACACACAACACCTTACTTATTCAAACAAATACTAACACATACTTACTCTCTTATAAAATCACTGATACAAGTACACAATGATCCATACAGCCACTCGCACATTCACTGGCTCTCATGTATAGTCATTTATATATGCCAACTCTCACATGCACTATGTTTTACATATGTACTTACTTGGACATGTAGCACTGAGATATCCATTCACTCACCAATACACCCATGCACACAGTCAACCGCCCATATAGCTGTTTCCACATGCACTCTTGAACTCATACACCTAGTGAATCAACTGCTCACACATCTATGCACAGAGTCACACACCTCCCAGCCACCCACACACACACTCAGTCTCCCATTCAAATACTTGGGCAACCAATCAATAACCCATATAGCCTCTCATATAGCTACTGATCAACAAATGCAGCATCTTACACAACAACAGACATACTGATGCACACATTCAGACAGTTTAGTCACTAACCCATGCATTTAGTAAGACATATTTAATCACTCACTCATACAGTCAGTCACGCACCTACTAAATCCTTCATCTAGACACTCATACATCCACTCATTCTTCAATATGTAAAACATATTTAAACTTTATAGAAACACACAGTCACTGGATGATGTCATCAGTGATGTCATTTGAGATGTCATCAGTCATGTCATCAGTGATGTCACTGATCATGTCATGAATGATGTAATATGGGACATCATCAGCAGTGGATTGCGGGTGCACGAAATATAGTTAGTACAAC
The DNA here is from genome assembly GCF_964263255.1 of Lissotriton vulgaris. NCBI lineage: Eukaryota > Metazoa > Chordata > Amphibia > Caudata > Salamandridae > Lissotriton > Lissotriton vulgaris. The sequence goes on along the minus strand of NC_141687.1, from coordinate 1,437,382,639 downwards.
TAACTATATAGGAGCAATTTCAATGGTTTTTTAAATGCTAATTCCTAACTATATAAGGCCTGAAACGTATGTTTTTTTAAGTGAATATATATATATATATTCACCTCAATGAGAAACGTAATGATAAATCATATGAGGAAGCAAAAAATAATTTTAAAAATCAATACTAGTTATGTCCACCTATATTAATTCATAATGATCACTATGCCTATCCTCAAAATTAAATTCAGTTCTAAATGTAAGTATATTATGCCTGCAAGAAATTCACAAATGGCCTTCCTGGCAGATTTTGGTCTTTTTACGATTGAAGAAGATCTCCATTATTAGTGTGGAGTTCTACACACCTACAAACCCCACTCTGTGTGGGACTGAGGGCATTCCTTAACATTATTATGTGTGATTTCCCTTGGAAGTTTGTTAATGCCTGCAAATTATTATGTTTGTGGACATTCACCAACTCCAATCATTCTCATTTCCAGACTGGGAAGAGTCATATTTTTACTTTTACTCCCATCAAATACTGGTGTAAATCCCTTTCCAAGTTGGTAAGAGGAATGACTTGCTTCCAAATCTGATTGGTGAGAGAAAAAATGTGCATTTGTAAAGGGCAATCTAGTCCCCCGTTAAGAGTTCTCCTTTATGGAGACGCAGTACAATGGGAATTGATTAAACTTGGAAATCACGTGATTTTCCAAGGCATTTGTACGGAAACATGCACCAGTAGTTTTACTATTTTTTTTCCATTGGGTCCCATAAAAAGGAAAATAAATTATGAAATTTCCTTAAATTATTCATTTCTGTTAATACATTTTCATTTAAGCGTACTTGTAACTCACTAGTGAGAAGTACATAAGGGGGTCACAATAATACAATAATAAAACATGGCAACAAGCTGTTTTCTTTTTTATGTATTTTCATTTTATGTACTCATAAGAGTGTAAATTGCACTACAAGCTCCAAGCGGGTGCTGCAGAAACAAACAGTTCTCATCAGAACACGGTTTACAGTCTGCTCCCGGCAATGCCGTTGCTACGTCTGAGGCGAGGATTAGCAAGGTCAGTGCCACAGGTCGCAAGATGCAAGCCTAGGATTGTAGCTGTGACCCCTGGCGATCCCTTGCTGACCGTCTACATAAAGGACCTTTGATAACATGATGAGTAGCCATGTTTGAACTTTCTAAATCTAACAAAAAGCCCAATTTTGCCCAATTGTATTAAATTTCGTTTCAGCGGTAACCTCCGGCCAATCAATTGTTCTCTTCCTGATAAGTTAATTATTCAGACTGTGCTTAAACGTTTCTTAAATACTGCAGCAATTATACTCGAGAAAAGACATTCTGTCGTTTTTTCTGAGTAGGTGTAAAGGTATCCTCATTCAGCCTTAAACTTATAATCACCAGGGAGTCTTTGAAATCCTTTCTCTTCCTTAAAGGGCTTTTGATGGTAGCGTTGTCTCTTCATTTTGCATTACTGTTCGGCCAAACATCAGAAACCTTTTTGTTCTATAGTTTATTAGGTGCAATTAAATCCAACTTCCTGATAATAGCATTTATTGGACTCCTTGGTGGTAAACTCAAAGATTAACACCAATTTATTTTCTGTATTTCTTATTTTACTTGGAGTTGCACCCATGAGTGGTGAGCCATTGTTTATTTGAAAGACATTTATTTCTCATGAACTTATATGCCTCAATAAAGGGCTTAAGAAGGAAATCTCTAACTTCATTATCACATTTTCTTCAAGTGTTATTGGTTATCTTGGATGAAATAGCTGTCTTTTAGGTCTGGCTTGGAAGAGCAGCTGTAACGACCTTATGTGACCAACAGAAGAGCTTTAAGAAGAACTGCTGAGATCCGGGCTTTGGCTATGCAAACAGGTTGATCTTCCCCTTTTGATCAGGAAAAAAGTAATGTGCTTCCGGTGAAAATGATAGGCCTGAGGTGGTTATAGTGGCAAGTCGACAATAAACTCTGCAGGCCTCGTTGGTTCATGGGTAAAAGTTACATCAGATGCCACACAGGTCTGATCTGTTACAAAGAAACATTATGACAAAGGCTGTAGGCCTGAATTGTTTGCTGTGAAAAGAATGTTTTAAAGACAATGGGCATGTGCAGGCTGATTGCTCTTCACTGTGTTAAAGGCTTTAAACAAATATATTTAAACATAGATTCCCAACGGTTACTGTGGTAGGTATTGATTTTGGTTACCCCTCTTACAAACCCATATGGCCTGGATACCCGTCACCCCCTCCCAACACAATCCCCAAGAATGGGAAGACGGATACGGTTCTTGAGCTTTTGGAAGGCGGGAGGGAGTTACCCTCCCGGCCGTATTTATTAAAATATGAAACAAAATTAAAACATTAAATAACAGTTTCATATCATGTACAATTTCCTTTATACATTATGATGTTTATTAGCTAACCTTAACATATCTCTAATACAAAGGTTCTCCTAGCCGATTCTAAAACATCCTGTAAATGCATTTCTCAAGATTCAAATTGTACATCCTAACATTACGGGCCAACGGCAAGGTCGTAACCGGTGTCAGATCCCTAATACCAGACTCCCCCCCTTACTTGTGAGGGGCAGGCGCACAGAGGACTGTACCTCTGTGCCAACTTCCAATTTCCCTTGTCTTAACGGGGGCCCATACTTACTCGACGCCATCTTGGTGGTCGTCCGAGGACTCGTGTGAGGTGTCTAGAAGGTAGCGTAGACCCCCCTCCCACCCCACACTGCTTACCACATCCGCCGTCGCGGATGTCCTGGCCCCGGGAAATTCCAAGGAGGGGACCCGTAGCCCCTCCTCCCCGGGGAGGGGTCTTGACCGCCTTCCCTTTCGGCGGTCCCGTCCTTAGAAGGGTACCGCCTCCCCGTGTGAGGGGCCAATGGCCGCCTCCCCCGGGCGCTCCCATCCATAATGGGTGGCGCCCCACCTCTAGGGATCTTCCAATTACTGCTCACCGATCATGACCTTACCGACCGACCAAAATAAATACGACATTGTTTTAATCCACTACGAACAACATATACAGTTACACTGGCTTTTCAAAGATAAACCTTATCTACATCAAAACATCAAACTTTATTAGACACAACCTGAAAAAGAGACATCACACTTTATTAGAAACAACCTGAAAAAAGAGCTCATATCATCACAAGCGACTATATTGTAAACCAAACGCTGTCATCAGGGGCTGGTGGGTGGGTCAAAATTGGCTCTTGTTCCGTCAAGGGCTCACGTGCAACGAGGAGGTGCAGCTTCCAAGCACGGGAACAAGAGGATGCTTCCTTGGATTGCTGCTCCATTTATTCTTCTCCGGGAGGGCGTGGACCCTCCTCCGACCGCCTACAGGGCGTGGCCAACGGTGTAGGTGTCTAGGACAGCCCCTCTTGGGCGGGAAAAGGCGCGCCCCGGCTACGCCGCTTCGGGCATACCAGCCGTGACACACCTCCCGCCCAAAATGGCTTCCCGGGGGGATCGGGGCACCCGACCATACGTTCGGGGGGACCGAGTGGTCGCCCCTTTCCATATGGCCTGGATACCCGTCACCCCCTCCCAACACAATCCCCAAGAATGGGAAGACGGATACGGTTCTTGAGCTTTTGGAAGGCGGGAGGGAGTTACCCTCCCGGCCGTATTTATTAAAATATGAAACAAAATTAAAACATTAAATAACAGTTTCATATCATGTACAATTTCCTTTATACATTATGATGTTTATTGGCTAACCTTAACATATCTCTAATACAAAGGTTCTCCTAGCCGATTCTAAAACATCCTGTAAATGCATTTCTCAAGATTCAAATTGTACATCCTAACATTACGGGCCAACGGCAAGGTCGTAACCGGTGTCAGATCCCTAATACCAGACTCCCCCCCTTACTTGTGAGGGGCGGGCGCACAGAGGACTGTACCTCTGTGCCAACTTCCAATTTCCCTTGTCTTAACGGGGGCCCATACTTACTCGACGCCATCTTGGTGGTCGTCCGAGGACTCGTGTGAGGTGTCTAGAAGGTAGCGTAGACCCCCCTCCCACCCCACACTGCTTACCACATCCGCCGTCGCGGATGTCCTGGCCCCGGGAAATTCCAAGGAGGGGACCCGTAGCCCCTCCTCCCCAGGGAGGGGTCTTGACCGCCTTCCCTTTCGGCGGTCCCGTCCTTAGAAGGGTACCGCCTCCCCGTGTGAGGGGCCAATGGCCGCCTCCCCCCGGGCGCTCCCATCCATAATGGGTGGCGCCCCACCTCTAGGGATCTTCCGATTACTGCTCACCGATCATGACCTTACCGCCACAGGCCGGATAGTTGACCGGCTATCCGGCCCCCCATAAAAGCTCCTATTAAAGGTCATGGGTACTCAAACTCTTTAACCAAGCTAAGAAGTCTCCTATGAGTAAGACATTCCCCTCCCGGGACAAATGGACCCCATCCGCCAAATACAGATGGTCCCCCCTGATACACCCATATGGAATACACTGCAATTTACCTGTACGGAACAACCTACTTAACTTGTTATTAACCTTTTTCACTGACTGATTCAAAGCCGACACAGAGAGGGCCCCCCGCCACACCTTCCGAGGAATCATGTGCGACGATGCGATCGTGCACCCCGAAACCCTTCTTGCCAACCAACTTACTGTGGACAAAATTAACTCGAGTAGCACTCGTCGACCAACGGTCACCAAATCATTGCCCCCAAGATGCACTATGATTACAGCTGGCGGTGACCTCGTCCGCCCTAACAGTCCCTCAATGAAACTTTGAAACTGGTCAATACAGAGCCCGCCCCTTCCGTGGAAGGTCACCCTGTACCCGTATTCCCCAGCCACGTGAATCATGTCACCTGCTTCAAATACGTCTGTGGCGCGCCTCACGTATGAGTGACCAACGACCCACACCACTCTTTCCTCAGCCGGTGAACTTTGACCGCTGGTCCCCAGGTGTCGGGTCAACTGCACAGATCGCCCCGCAAAGCCTGCTCGCGAAACTGTAAACCAAACCGAAAACAAGAAGCGTGAGTGCAAGACAGTAACTTCATAACATGTGCAAACGCACATACCTCTTATAACAGTTCGAGGACCAACGTCCCAACCGTTTCACTTTTTCAACACTCAGACCCCTGGCTGTAGCCTCTGTAGCAGCCCCTATCCGGAAGGAATTGGTCCCAAAATCGCCCGGGTTCAAGCCCGCCGCTGCGATTGCCATTGTTAGCACCCACTGGAACTGAAACCTAGTCAGTGGGGTGGCGTCGGTGTGCCTCAGCAAGCTTCCCCCCCATGATGCCGCCCTCTGCGTTAAATACTCCTCAACGCATGCAACCGGGCACATGGGAGATCCCGGAATCCGCTGGACTACCACACTGTCCCCGATCGCTCACTGATCGGTCTTGGACCTGGCAATTGAGACTACCATTGTCTCCCCCTTAATTTGAACGTGCTCTCGACACAGACCTCCCCCGTATCCTGCTTGTTCCTCGCTACCAGTTCGCTTACCCGCATAGCCCAATGAAATGCTAATGCAAAAGCGGCCCGGAATAGCACCGTCTCTGATTGAGATGAACATGTCGCAGGGAGTACGGACATTAACAGGGACAACCTTTCTAAACCTATCGGGTGCCTCTCATCCACTCTGCGACCCTCAATGCGTTGCCACCCACGCAGCGCCTTTTGTACCAGAAAGGACGATGTGGGGTCCTGGATGCCATGCGCCTGCGCCATAAAGGCAAAGGCGGCCCGGTGCCTATTGGCCGTAGCCACTGATTTGCCTGCCTGATGTAAGGATACCAGAAATTTCAGGACATACTCCTCTTGCCCCCAATGCTCCCACCTAGCTGAACCCAAAAAGGACCAATAAGAACGGAACGCCCCTTCATATGCCTTCCTTGTCCTGGGTGCTAGACTTTCTCCCACGAGGTTTTGTAATCCGGGGCACCGAGAGACCAGAGAGCTTCGGGAAATGGTGCCGCTACCGAGTCCGCTGAGGGCAGAAAACCCCGGAAGGCCTGCATATGGGAACGAGAGAGCGCATCAGCTGCCTGGTTTAACACCCCTGGCACGTGTCTTGCCCTAAAGTGGACGTTTAGTCTCATACACAGCAGGACAATTTCCTTCAGTAATCTCAAAATCCATTTGCAGCGTGCTGCTTGACTATTGATACACTCAACCACGGTCATATTATCAGACCAGAACACCACAGAGCGATCACGAAACCCCTCTGGCCAGGTTTCCAAGGCCACCAGAATGGGGAACAGCTCCAGAAACCCAATATTACCAGTGAGTCCAATATTGTGCCACCACTCAGGCCAGGTCCGTGCCGACCATTGATTGCGGAATATGGCGCCAAAACCTACACTCCCCGCGGAGTCGGTCCATAACCCCAGTTCTTCCGAGGACACAGGTGGCTCGGTCCATACCACACAACCGTTGAAATCCGCCAGAAATGCCAGCCATATGCGCATATCCTGGCGATCCTCTGTTGACAGTCTTGTGCGGTGGTGCCCTTCCCTGAGGCCCACCATGGCTTGTGGGATAGAACGGGAAAAGGGGCAGGCCATCGGTATGACTCTCAGGGCAAAGTTAAGCTGGCCCACAGCCTGCTGTAACTGATGGAGAGTTACTTTCCTTTCGCCGAGACATGTTTGTAGCGCGGCCCTGAATTTCACCACCTTCTCTTTGGGCAAGCGGAAGCACCCCTCTACAGAATCGAGCTCTATTCCCAGAAACTCGAGTGTAGTAGATGGCCCTACCGTCTTACCGGGTGCCAGCGGCACGCCAAACTCCTCCAACAGATTACAGAATTCCTCCAAGGCCTGTGCACATTCCGTGTCCCCGGCTGCCCCCAGAAACAGAAAATCATCAAGATAATGCATAACATGTGTAAAGCCCGTGGCTCTTGTGAACGCCCACTGCAAAAAACTACTAAATTTCTCAAAATAAGCACAAGAGATGGAGCAACCCATTGGCATAGATTTATCCATGTAATAGCGTCCCTGAAACATAAAACCTAGGAGACGCTGATCGTCTGGGTGTACCGGGAGCAACCGGAACGCCGACTCGATATCTGATTTAGCCATCAGCGCTCCGGGCCCTAGGCGATTCAAAATGGCGACGGCCTCATCAAATGATGTGTACCGCACCGAACACACTCCTGGGTCAATCGCATCGTTTACCGAAAGGCCCCTGGGAGCTGACAAATTATGTATTAACCTGAACTTCCCTGGGTCCTTTTTGGGGACCACTCCCAGAGGTGAACAAACAAAATTGCCAACTGGCGGTATGCCATATGGTCCAGCAACCCGACCTCGGGCCACTTCTTTCTCAATCTTTGCCTGTACCACCGCCGTATTCTGTTGAACCGATAGTTGGTTCTTACATTGTGCTTCCCCCTGAAAATCCCCCGCCGGGATGCGGAAACCATACGAAAAACCGTCTCGCAACACCCCGGCGGAGATATGATCAGGGTATACGTTCAGCCAAGGGATCAGTGCCATGATATCAACCGGGGTAGGTAAAGGCGCCCCTCGGTCTAGTTCAGACCTGTTTGGCGCCTCCTCTACCTCCCGTATCACCAGTCTTGGCTCTACACGTTCTCTCGGGGTGCGAGGACTGTCCGCACCCTGCACACTCATGCCTGAACCTGCAAGACCCCTGTGGCCTAGAACACTTGCCTCTGTTAAAGCTCCAGCAGACCCCTTTCTTACCCGAGTTGCCATTATTCCTTGTGTTCTGATCACTGCTTGTACCCGCCCGAAAGGGAGCCCCCAAAGAATGGCGGGAAGGCTCAACCCCGTTTCCACCTAAAGATGGCGACTTCGCAGCGCTTGACTTCTCAATTTTTTGCCAGGAAATGGAGTCGAAACAATCCCATGTCAGGGATGAGTCGTGCTCCTTGGACTTACGAAATATGCTATCATAACAACACCATTGATTGCCCCCATATGATTCATAAAATTCCATGATACGTGTCTGATAGACGGCTAATTCCACCAATAATTCGGGCCTACGTTCCCCCATAATTGCAGTGAACATTCCAAACGCTCTGGCCCAATTGGCGATCGTTTCGTCTACTCTGAAACCCGCCATCTTTGCGCGCCATACACTGGGATGCAAAAACTCTTTCTGGTTTTTTACATGTTCAATCTCATAGTGATCGGTCAACAAGGAAAACATGTTCACATACTTATCAGCCCAAATCCTTTCTTTCACATCAATCGGAATATGTTGAACTACTTTTTTCCTCCTTGAGGGTACAGATCCCTCCCCCGCCATCGGCATTGGTTGTTTACCTGAACAGGTAGCTGTGACCGTTGTCGCTGCCGAACCAACGCCCAATACTGGTTGTTCCGCGGGAGCCTGCGGGGAAACAAGAGGACACGGTGCCTTCGCAGCATCTCTCGATTGCCGCAACTGCTTCATTATCAACCTGGCTTCTTCAGCCGTGGCCCCCTTGTTCTTTCTGCCCAACCATGCCGCCAACTGAGCAGCCAATTCAGGAGGCATATCCTCCTCGTTCACAGGAGTGACCACCACAGGGATCGGTTGCCCCGCATTCGGGACCGGAACTGGGGCCTCGATCGGGGTGACCGGGTTCGCTGGAGGTGATTCGGGAACCGGGGCCTCCCCACCCGATGCACCCTTCTTGGCCCTTCTACCTCTCCCGCTAGGGACTACTCCCGGCAATGCTGGCTCCACAACTCTCTTTGGTCCACCCGCACCATTCATTGCCGCCATCTGCTTCTTCATGTCCGCCATGTCCTTGACCAGCATACGAAGCATCTGGTCGGTCCCAACCCTCTTTCCGACCTTCTTGCCAGGCATCGTCCCGGATAATCCTCAAGGTCCTAGGTCAGGAAGCTTCGAACTCGCTGAAAGAAGAAACAGAAAATTAAATTCTCAAAATTGGCTCTTGTTCCGTCAAGGGCTCACGTGCAACGAGGAGGTGCAGCTTCCAAGCACGGGAACAAGAGGATGCTTCCTTGGATTGCTGCTCCATTTATTCTTCTCCGGGAGGGTGTGGACCCTCCTCCGACCGCCTACAGGGCGTGGCCAACGGTGTAGGTGTCTAGGACAGCCCCTCTTGGGCGGGAAAAGGCGCGCCCCGGCTACGCCGCTTCGGGCATACCAGCCGTGACACGCCTCCCGCCCAAAATGGCTTCCCGGGGGGATCGGGGCACCCGACCATACGTTCGGGGGGACCGAGTGGTCGCCCCTTTCCAGTTTTGCTTGTAATGTCATTAGTTTTTAGGCCTTGTTTGACAGTGCAGCTGAATATGTGAGGTTATATGATCACCTGAAAAAGACCTCTAAGAAGTTGTCCTAAACGAGGGACTCTGGCCGCCCCAACACGTTGATCTTATTCTCTGCAAACACTGAATCGAAAATTAGTTGTGTTAGTGTTCCTAAGAAGTGGTTCAATTGTTCAAAACTGGGCTGGACAGTGTTAACTTAGACCCCTGGTTCATAAATATTAGGAAGGGGCTTTGAATTGTCTAGGCCTGTGACCAATACTGTAGGAAGGGGTATCACATTGTAAGCATTTTGAAAAATATAATAGGAAGGAGTTTCGTGCTGGGCTAATTGATTACCACCATTACAAAATGACTTTACTTTTAAATATATATACATTTTTTTAGGTGCAGTCACTGTTGGACCTTGCCCTCCGCAGGGTCCCCCCCCCCCCAAACCTTTTGCCCTTTTCCCTCCATTTTTGCTGAATTTGTTTTCATTGGCCTTAGAACTCTCTGAACTTTAACACTGCTAACTAGTGCAAAAGTGCTTGTGCTCTCTCCTTTAAATATGGTATGATTGGTTTACACATGAGTGTCACATTTCATCTATGTATAAGTCCCTTGCTGAGTGGTACGCCATATACTCAGGGCCTGTAAATTAAATGCTACTAGTGGGACCGCAGCACATAGTGTGTCACCCACTGAAGTTGCCCCTTCAAACTTGTCCCAGGCCTGCCATTGTAGCCTGAATGCAGTTTTAAACTGCCAATTCGACTTGGCAATATAACTCCTTTGCCAAGCACTACACTCCCCTTTTATTACAAAAAGTCACCCCTAAGGTAGGTCCTAGGTAGGTGATAGGGCAGGGTGCATTGTAATTAAATGTTTTGCCTGCACTTTCAAGTTTTACATGTACAGGTAGGGAAAACTCTTAAATTCGTTTTTCATACTGTGAGGTCTACCTCTCCCATCGGATAGCATTGGGTTGCCTTACTACATTTAATAACTGCTCATTTTTGATTGCTAGCAGGCAGAAAATTCATTTTTGGTGTCTGCAAAATTGAAATTTAAAATCCTTCTTAATGGTAATGTTGAATGTTAAGGAACAAATTTGAAAATGCCACTTATAGAAAGTTAGTCTTTCCCTGCCCTTTCAAGTTTCAAGTTTTTATTATTATGTTTTGGCTCTCATTGAGGGCCACATAAAAGACATACCACCAATACAAGTAATAATACATCAAACACTATATTTCATCTATATACAATATTTCTAGTACATATGTCGATCAAGTCCAAAGAAAAAATCATTCATTAAAGTAAGCACAAAGAGAAGCTGGCACAATAAATAAATAACATCAATAAATATCTAAAAAACTTTTGAAGAATTTAAAAATGAAGAAGCAGAACACTTCATTTGGAGGGCAGTATAAAGATTGCATAAAAATATTTAGAGTAGATATACCTAAGCGGAGACAGATAGGTTTTAGCCATTTAAGGCGCAAAGTACGAAGTGCTGGGCAGATCAACAGAACGTGCATACGGTCCTGTATACTAGTATTACAAAAATTGCACATATTAGATGAACCGTGCCATTTAGAAAGAAGTACATTTAGTGGCAATAGATCGTACCGAAGAAGGAACCAGAATCTTCTGATGCCATGGGGTAAGTTCCATAAAACATAATTTACTGCTTTTTTGACAACATATGAGTTAAGGAGAAGATCACAACCCCCTTTTCCTTGTAATATGTTTTTATCGGTTAGAAAGCATAGTTCCCATGATGCCTGTTTTAGCAGGATTTTTAGTTGTACTAGAGAGTACTGGAACAAAGTACCTTCCTCCAACCTCAGAATAGTCACCGCTTTTCTGAAGTTCTTTACAAGTAGTGAGAACTCTTTAAAGTTGCCTAATAATTCACTCTTCAGCAGTGCCCTCATTGTCCCCGGTTCCGCTCTGGCTAGAGAGGCCACCCATCGTACCAGGGCACAGAGCCCCTGTACCCAGCTACCCCTTAGCCCAAACTCAAGTCTGCATGCTGCTAAAGAGCAGTTAGTATTTAGGGATGCGAGGGATCTCAGAAGTTTCCCTTCGATTTTATTGCAGAAATCCCATAGTTTTATATCTATGAGTTCAATGCCGTAAATGAGGGTAGCGGGAATCTTAGCCTTATATACTTCAAGCAGAGAGGCAAAGTGTCTTTTGCCAGTTGCTGAGTAGAGTGTTTTAAGGCCATTGCCATGTGCTATAGCCTTTCGTGCACAGTATTCGATGTGCGGCCTCTCGCTCATGTTAGCCGCAATGATTTTCCCCAAAAAGGTGTAGGTTTTAACGACCTCCAATTTTTGACCACCGATTTGCCAGCCGAAGTTTTCCGAGCGGCACTTCCTTCTCCCCCCTATACACATAATTTTGCTTTTGGTGATGTTAATTTTCATAGAGTGGGAGACTGCAAAAGCATTAAGGGCTTGCAACCTATTTGCCAAACCTTTCGGTGTCAAGTCAAGGAGGAGAATGTCATCAGCGTACATCAAGCAAGAAACAGAAGCCCCCCCTATCACTGGAGCAATGCCCTCACAGGCCGCTACCACGGTAGGCAAATCCTGCGTGTATAGGGAGAACAAAAGGGGCGCTAGAAGACAGCCTTGCTTTAGACCATTAAGGGAAGAGATACGGTCCGAAAGACCTCTTTCCCCCCCCTGCAGCACCCTACACCATGTTTCCGTATGTAATGAGCGGACAAGCGCCAGCAAGTACGGGGGTACTCCAAGAGAGAATAATTTTCTCCACAGCGTTCCACGATCTACTCTGTCGAACGCTGTGGAGAAATCAATGAAGGCTGCATAAACAAATCCCCGTCTTACTTTCGTATACTTGTCAGCTATTACGTGCAGGGCGGTTAAATTATCTAACGTGCCATGTTCCTTACGGAATCCCGTTTGTTCGCGTGGTAAGATATTGTTCTCGTCGACCCAGTCGGAGAGTAGCCTTAAGAGACATTTTGCAAAAATCTTACCGACTGAGTCGAGGAGCGCAATCAGGCGGTAGTTACTGGGGACTTCCCTTGCACCCTTCTTGAAGATGGGTATCAGAATACTACCCCTCCAAGATGCTGGAACCCTTTTGGTCTCAAAACAGGATTTGAATAGAGGGTAGAGAATTTTACTCCAAAGTAAAGGCTCCTGCTTGAGAACAGTCATGGGGAGTTCATCCGGTCCCATTGCACCGGACGAACGCATATTTTTTATGGCCGATACTATTGTTTCTTCTGTGGGATAGATAATTTCACCATCAGAGGTTACATCAGGGAAGTTAGTGTCCTCTATAATACCATTCCCCCCATAGAGCTCCCAGATGTAGGAAGACCAGACATCTTCAGCAATAGGGATAGAGCAAGGGATTACTCTATTGCCACATTCCTTCCCAATTATTGACCAGAATTCACGGATCTTGCCATGCACTACAGCTTCCCTTAGGTTAATCCATACTAGATCTTCCTTCTCCTTTTTTATTGTCGCCTTCAATCTAACTCTCTTTCTTTTTAACCTAGATACTTCTTTTTCCCGTTCCCCGTTTCTGTTTAGAAACTGGGCGCGTACTAGTTTATTTATCTCTTTATTTAATGTTCTCAGAGCACTGGGCATATATATCCGCTTTAAAGGACAGCTAGCTTTTTTAATATCTAGAATAATGTCCCGCATAAATTTTTCAAAACTGGATATTTCTAAACCATGCCAAGCATTCAGGTCTGCCATGGTTTTACACAAACTAATATGCACCCTAGCAATTGCAGATGGATTCCAGTAGCATCTACCAGAGGAAGTATGAAAGTCCGTAACTTCACCATTAAGAGACCATGATGCCGTACTAGGTGGTTTTAAAGAAATAGCCAGGATAAGTATATTATGATCACTCAGCATCGTAGGAACTAATATAAGATCCAGGATGCGCGGGAATATATCATAATCAGATATCGCATAATCGATTATAGAGGGCTTACCATGGGAATTATGCGTAAATTTTGCAGGTACATCGGAGGGGAATCTCCCATTTAGAATAAGCCCCTCGACTATCGATAATTCCTCAAGGAGAAGTTTCCCTCTTTTGCTAGTTGTGATTTTATCTGGGAAAACAGATTGTGGTATAAAAAACGCCTCTTCTTTTGCTCTATTTCTGAAAAGATTCATACTAGAGTTAGATATTTTGCAATTTAGGTCGCCTACTAATATGACTTGTGGGGCGGGAGTTCTGTTTTTAATGAGGCCAATATATTGAAATACCTGCTTCAGCACACGGTTAAAACACTCTCCAGGAGGAATATAAGCATTTATAATAACAACAGACGTCTTCATGGGAAGTGTGGGAAGGTTTGCTATAGATATAGCCTGGAAGAGGTTACTAGGGTCGATGTACTGAGCAAATTTCCAATTCACTTTGTTGGATAACAGGCAAGCGATTCCTCCTTTAGCATGGCCTTTCTTGGAAGCAACAGCCGGGACTTCCAACACAAAATAGTCATTTCTGACATCAAGTTTACTAGTGCACCAGGTTTCTTGGATACAAATTACGTTTGCACCCAACGTAAATAAAAACTCCAGTTTCTCTGGGCTATTGTGTATCCCGGCTGCGTTCCATGAAATAATTTTCAATTGGTTATTAAAGATGCTGAAATAATTTAGGATTGTCTGTGGATTTAGCTGCTAGAGCACTATGCAACCAGTTCCATCGATTAGAATCCTCTAACAAAGAGGAATTCTTGGTCAGTGGGAGTGGTTTTATCTGGGAGACGAAACGTTTCCCTTTTGCTACCCAGACCTTTAAGTCTTTAAAGGATGAACCGATCCCAGTTTGTTTATCATCTTTTTGGGGCATCCTATAAGACACATCTTTATAACCAAAGTTCATTATAGGAAGGACATCAATGCCTGTACATTGGAAGCACTCTGCCTGTTGCAAGACCAAATTTACAATTATTTTTGAGTAAAATTTCACCCTAATACTCGACACAGTTTTCCCCCCCAACAGAGAGACTAGCTCAATATCACTTGATTGGATGAGCTGTAACTTATCTATTTCACCAAAACGTTTTAGTAACCATGATCTGTTTAAAAGTAAATCATTATCAAATAGCGGCAAAAAGTCCAACACATTAGTGTCCACATAAGATAAAACTTCTTTTTGTTCATGGGGAGCAATTGGCGGCTCCTGTCCCCCCACTATAATAGTGAAAGGAGAAGCCAGTGGGTTAAGACCCCCGGCTTTCAGTTGATTAACATTCCCTGGATTCAAATCAGGGGGAGATTTTAAACCCACCCCAGCTTCTTGTATTGGGACCTCCCCAATCATAGGTAAAGAAATTACAGGGATCTCAGGAGTATGGGAACTAAGACTCATTTCCAAGGCCACCTCTGCATTTGATGTAATAATTTCAATGGCACTACTTTCCCCATCACTCAGATGTAGAGAGTCTTGAAAAATGATTCGCCTCTGTCTTTTCTTCCTATGCTTTCGCACCGGTTTCCTTTTATTTCCTTTGTATTTTTTATGTTTTCCATTTTTTTCCCTTCCTTCTGGGTTAACCTCGATAGTTGATTTTTTATTTTCTGCACAGAAGATAGGAAACAGATCTTGTGGTACCTGGCAGTCAAGTTTGGGCATACTTCCATCTTCCAACTCTAGATCCACCTTCATAGTGCACTTAGTTGCAGTAGTTTCGGTAGTTACAGGCAGACCTTTAACACTATTATCAGGATCTACCAAAGGTATTGGAGCTGGGACCTTCGAGTTTTCTGTACACACCTCAGTTTCCCCCTTTTTCAAGATAATGACTTGCGGGAGGAGTGGGGTGATCTTCTTCTCCGGTGCTTTTTGGACTAGGTGTTCCAAGATTTGTGTAACGGACTCCAAAATGCAGTCCGAGCTACCAACAAATTTCCCCAGGAGAAACAGAATAGAGGCTAACAGGTGTTCCAAGGCAATAAGGGATTCCGATACTGGTTTATCTACTGCCCCAACTGTAGGGCAACTGCCAGAAAGATTAAGAATTGGACTCCTAGAAGTACTCAATAAGTCAGACATTTCATGTTTGCCAACAGAGGGGGTACTACTGTAGAGATGGAGCCCAGATGGAGTCGCCCTTCCCGGGAGTTTATTAATTTTTGGAACGTCCGGGCTGTCAGGTTTCACATAGCGGCCACAAAGTTCAAGGTCAATAGAAAGTGGTAATGAAACCTGCCCATCCATACTGTTCAAAGAGGGCTCCAAGAGAGGGACGGGGTCATTAACTAAATCGCCTTTAGGCAAAGTTGCTGGAGGATCAATAGCCCCGCCCTCCTCAAAATGTACAATACTAGGAGAGTCAGTGGGTATCGTCTGTACTGGTTCAAAAGTTATAGGCAGAGCGTTGCTATGTACAACATTAGTATAAGCCTCTTGGTTTGTTTGGGCAATGTTATCATTTCCACCGGTCATTAGGAGTTTATCCCCCGGTTTTTCCCATAGTTCAAATAACTGACATTGACCCTTTAGCAGCGGGTTACTCACTGATTTATTTCTCAGGGGATTAGATTTTGTTTTGGCACAGGTTCTTCCACCCACCATTCTGCCAGAACGGAGCTTTTTAGTCATCTTTTTAGATCAAAGCTTCCCACACCTACGACGTATGTAGGAATGAATATTCCAAAATATGAGAGTGAAAAATAAAACTTGACTACACACAGATATGAATTAAAAATTACAATA
Source organism: Lissotriton vulgaris (assembly GCF_964263255.1). Lineage (NCBI taxonomy): Eukaryota > Metazoa > Chordata > Amphibia > Caudata > Salamandridae > Lissotriton > Lissotriton vulgaris. The sequence goes on along the minus strand of NC_141687.1, from coordinate 1,437,366,671 downwards.
GTACGGCCAGCGTTCTTGTACAAACGTAGGAATTCACTTCTCTTGGACCAACAACAAGATAGAATTGGAGTACAGATGAAACTTTAAAATAACGGGGCCCAGCCCAGCCTACCTCGGCCACTGAGGGCCACAGAGGGCCCGCCCTTTGCCCGGGCTTAGCCCGGCGTCCCGCTCGCGTCCCGCGAGACGGGGCTGACTCTGTATTTGAGCACCTCCTGGCGCGCGTTTGGCGCGATTAGCGCCGCTAGGGCAGCTGGGTAATGTAGTTTTTGCAGGTCCTCTACCACACTCCTCACGGCTGCAGGACCCGAAGATAGAGCAGGGGTCGGCGGCGGGAGGCGGGAGGACGAAGGCACCAAAGTTAGCTGCAGCCGGTTGCTTCAAGGGTAGCCCAGGGACCACACAGCGTCCGTCTCGGTAAGCAGAGAGTCGCCCCCTCGACCGGGCTGACTCTGTATTTGAGCGCCTCCTGGCGCGCGTTTGGCGCGATTAGCGCCGCTAGGGCAGCTGGGTAATGTAGTTTTTGCAGGTCCTCTACCACACTCCTCACGGCTGCAGGACCCGAAGATAGAGCAGGGGTCGGCGGCGGGAGGCGGGAGGACGAAGGCACCAAAGTTAGCTGCAGCCGGTTGCTTCAAGGGTAGCCCAGGGACCACACAGCGTCCGTCTCGGTAAGCAGAGAGTCGCCCCCTCGACCGGGCTGACTCTGTATTTGAGCGCCTCCTGGCGCGCGTTTGGCGCGATTAGCGCCGCTAGGGCAGCTGGGTAATGTAGTTTTTGCAGGTCCTCTACCACACTCCTCACGGCTGCAGGACCCGAAGATAGAGCAGGGGTCGGCGGCGGGAGGCGGGAGGACGAAGGCACCAAAGTTAGCTGCAGCCGGTTGCTTCAAGGTTAGCCCAGGGACCACACAGCGTCCGTCTCGGTAAGCAGAGAGTCGCCCCCTCGACCGGGCTGACTCTGTATTTGAGCGCCTCCTGGCGCGCGTTTGGCGCGATTAGCGCCGCTAGGGCAGCTGGGTAATGTAGTTTTTGCAGGTCCTCTACCACACTCCTCACGGCTGCAGGACCCGAAGATAGAGCAGGGGTCGGCGGCGGGAGGCGGGAGGACGAAGGCACCAAAGTTAGCTGCAGCCGGTTGCTTCAAGGGTAGCCCAGGGACCACACAGCGTCCGTCTCGGTAAGCAGAGAGTCGCCCCCTCGACCGGGCTGACTCTGTATTTGAGCGCCTCCTGGCGCGCGTTTGGCGCGATTAGCGCCGCTAGGGCAGCTGGGTAATGTAGTTTTTGCAGGTCCTCTACCACACTCCTCACAGCTGCAGGACCCGAAGATAGAGCAGGGGTCGGCGGCGGGAGGCGGGAGGACGAAGGCACCAAAGTTAGCTGCAGCCGGTTGCTTCAAGGGTAGCCCAGGGACCACACAGCGTCCGTCTCGGTAAGCAGAGAGTCTTTCCCTGCCCTAATTATATGGTGTCTGCAGCCTGTTCCTGTGTGACATGACGGGGGTTAGTTGGCAGTTGGACTTTGTTTGTTCCTCCCAGACAGCCACTACACGGGAATTAGGTGAGCCTAGATGGGCCATCCCTAGCAGGATGGAAGGGTGGCGCACAGCTCTACTTACAAGTCAAGAGGCTGTGCCCTGCCTTTACATAAAAAAATTCACATTAGCCTATTGTTCCTGCAGTCAGACTGAGGCCAGGGCAGGAGAAGCAGGAAACTCCATGCACTTTAATGGAAAATCTCTAGAAACATATCCTACTTCAAAGAAGGTACCAGGTTTAAAAATAGGACCCTCAGATAACCTCTTTAGTTGATGTTCTGAACCTGCGGAAGGACTCTCAGCAGACTGCATGCTGCTGTGGCTGGCTGTGTACTTCAGAAGACTGCTTTGCTGCACCTGGAAGGACTGGTCTGCTACCTTGAACTCTTGGAAGTGGTGCTAAACGTGTACGGGTAGCTAAAATCCAAAACTTGGGATGTGGAACATTTTTTGCTATAAAGTGTTCCGAGAACTGAGAAGAGACCTGGACCTGCTTGTCGATCCTACCAATATGCATTACTGGTCGACCTGACTTTGAGGTAGCTTCTGCTATGTAATTCTCCACATCAGCAAATTCTGCTTAGCGACCTTTCACAGAAGGGGCATTCAGCCTTGTGGAGCCCTCGTCAGCTACATGGAAGTTTCAATTTCCAACAAAGCAACTAAGTCCGAATGTAGAAATCTTCATTGCAACTTTGTCCAGTGGCTCCCCAATGACGACTCCTCCTCCTCGGACACTGCCTGCAGCCTTGCCCTGCTGAACTGTTCCTTCTCTGACCTCTTTCCACTAAATTTCTTCCAAGTCTAAAGGCAAGTAGCGACCGGGCCCACTTCATTGCTGGTATCCGAACCGTGCTCCTTCACAGTTGGCCATAATTTTTTACTTTGACCCCGTCTTGCATGCAGTTGGCGCTTTGCTCTTTTAGGCACTATTTTGTACCTTAAATTTTGAAAATTCATAACTCTGGTTCTAGTAATGGGGTGTTTGTTGTTTTGGTGTCACATAATTTATTAAAATGTACTCAAGTTTTCTACATTGGTGTGAGATTTTTCTTGGGTTGTGTTTTCACTTTATTACTGATTATGTGCTGCATAAATACATGGCCTGTAAGTTAAGCCTGAAGGCTTTGTGCTAAGCTACCACAGGGTTAAGCACAGGTTAATTTAGTGACTTTAATGGTTCACCACAACTGGAATTGTGGCTGCTGCTTGATCAAGTTTCCACCCAACTCTATCAACAATCCAATTTCTCACAATTGATTTGAGTGCTAATAATGTCTATTGTGGCGCTCTGAGTTTTTAGCTGACATCACCTCCCTGAGACACCCTTTGACTGTTCTGCTTATGTGCCCTTAGAGAGAAGTGTTAAAAAAGGCACTTAGTTCGTTTGAAGATGTGAGGTATTGCGACCCTGAGGGCAAAGGGAATAAAGACTCACATTGACACAATTGGGGATAGTAACTCTTCATTGCCCTAAGACACCCTGAAAAAGATTTCCCAACTATAAGAAGGGGTTTGCATCAAGAATTCTCTGATGAAGAACAAGGGGGTTTACTAAATGAACTACTTTCCAAACACCACAAGATGGAGTTTTACATTGTGAAACCTTAGCCAAATCCAAAAGAAGGGGATTTGACACTGTGTCCTCTCTGACAAAAGCAATAGCAAGGGGTTTTACATTGTGAACCCTCTGTTAAATGCAATAGAAAGGGATTTTCCCTTGACAATACCATCACTACCACCATTGGAACGGTGTTTATATTGTGAACTATTTGACAAATACAATAGGAAGGGAGCTTACATGTTGAGATCTGACAAATGCGATAGAAAGCAGTTTAGTACATATATATACCTTTTTAGATTGGGCCACACTAAATGCTTTGGGCCCGATTCACAAAGGTAAACTTAGACCTAAAGTCTATGTTTAAACCTGAAGTCTAAGTTTAGATTTCAGGTCTAAACTAAGACATCAGGTCTAAATTTCCTTTTGTAAATCAGGCCATTGGTGTCTCCTGAGGAGATCCTGGAATCAGTTGTGTATACTGTGGGTCTGGCTAAAACGTAGACGGGTGACTGTATTTAGAGACCACATGGTCATGTTTATCTTTATGTTCACGTTAAACCCAATAGGAAGTAGGTGTCTCAATTTACATTGTGACTGACTTGACAAATCCTGTCGACCTAAACATGCTGACTGAAGGACTTTACTGGTCGCAATAACCCCAGACAGTGGCATTACTCTTTATTAAAATTAGAACCTGTTAGTGAGCAAATTATCACCTGATAACACAAAGATAACTAACACAGACTAGCTGACCTGGGTTAGTTGCCCACTGCAATATATGTTTAGGGGAACATGATTTAAAACTTGCGATTCTGCACATCCCTTTGGCGGAGGGGGAGTTAAGTTTGAAATTCCACTTACATTCTGAAATATTTCTAAATGTGTATACAATATTTAGTTTTGTCCTCACTACAGTACTTTCCCTTTTAAAAAAGTATTGTCTGGAAATTTATTTTTATTTTGTGCATTGTGAATTTTCTATTTCTTGCTCACATTTTCTCCAAGCGACCCTTGGAGGGCTTTGCCTCATTACCCTGAGATTGCCAGTTTGAAGAACTTATTCATGAAGGCTCCAGGAGACCAAATGAGAAAGATCCTCATTGACATAGTTGAGGTCCAGTAACTATTTAGTGCCCTGGGACATTCTGAACAGGATTTCTCAAATACAAGAGGAAGGGGCTTTCCATTGTGAACTCTGATAAAAAACAATAGAAAGGGATGTCACATTGTGAACTCCTTGCTAAACACCATTTGAAGACATTTTATATTGTGAAATCTGTGATTAATACAAAATAAAGGGTTTTCACATTGCAAACTTTCTGATAAATGCAAAAGAAGTAATCGTGAACTCTGACAAATAGAATAGGAAGGTGCTTTACATTGTGAACTCTCTGACAACCATTAAAGGAAGCGATTTAGCATTGTGGGTTCTCTAACAAACAGAATAGGAATAGTTTTTACATTGTGAGTTCTATTACAAATGCCATATGGAGGGATTTTTAAGGTGAACTATTTGACAAATAAAATAAGTACAGGCTTTACATTGTCAACTTTGACAAACGCATATTGTGGTTCGTGCTGGCTGCAATGTCTTGCAGTAACATACAAGATGAATCAAATCTTCCTTTTTATAACCACAATGCCAGCAATTTTCATTTTCCTTTAATTTCCAATGAGGGGCATCTGCAAGAGTGAGGAACTGTCCGAACCTTAATGTTATTAATTTCCTCCTTACATAAATGGAAAAAGTGGAATCCAAGTAGGCCGCTAGTTTCAAGGTTTAGTAAGTATTGTCAAAAGCCTGGCAGCCAACTTTTAGAAAAGTGTGCGCTGCTCCAACCTCCAAAAACGTTGAAAAAATTACAGTTGATTCTAGGTTTCCTGTATTTGTGAAGAACTTACATTCTAAACTACACAGAAAGGGTTAAACCTCTCTACGAATTAATCAAACCTGATTTCAAAATCATTCATTGGAAAAAAGAACACAGAAATTTTACGTTCACTTAAAACAGACATGTTAGCAACCAAACATTTACAAACACACAAAAACGTACGCAAATTTGTGATCCGAATCATTCCGGGTCAATGCGGATTCACCTATTTACCTTTTAACTAAGGTGAATAGGTACTAATAGCATATAAATGACATTTGTACACACAAGCAGAAATGAAATTCACTTCTACAGAAAAAATTCTGACAGCTGTTCAAACCGCTGTAGCAAAAGAAAGAGCCCTAGCACAGGGGAAACGCATTATGGTCATAACTCCTGTACCTGCCTTAGAGGCAGTGACAAAAGCAAGCATCCCAAATGCAAATGCTTTACATCCGAGATGGCTACAATGGGTTAATTCTCCTACTGTAACTGATGTTGAATACGTTTTTGATCCCTATTTAAAAATACAAGCATTTCTACAATACGAACAAGAATGTCTTCTGCCTACTGAAATTCTGCCTCTAGACCATTATGAATTTTTATACTGACGGATCAGCACAACCGGCTACGGGGGGTAAACAAGCTGCATGCGCGATCGTTAAAGGTTATATGCGCGATGGCAAATTCAGACCTATGGTGACAAAAACGCAATCTCTAGCAGATTGCATAGCTCAGCAAGCTGAACTACCAGCATTCAAAATGGCACATGAAAATACGGATCGCGAATTCCCCACACTCATAGTGTGTGATTCGTTCTATTGTGTCTAATTTTACAATGAATATTTACAGAATTGGCTTCAGAACGGTTTTAAAGATGCATAAGGTGGCACAATCAAGCATAAAACGCTTTGGGAACAAGTAGTTAAGTTACGAAAAAGACTACAAAACCCTCACGTGATACACACGCTGAGTCATCAATGTAATGGCGTTCACATTGAAGGAAATTCATTGGCTGATGAAGCCACGAAGGGGGCTGTGCAATTGACTTCCGTAGCTGCAATCACTCGTTCAAAAACGAAAATAGACAGTGAAATGATGCTGGCTGTCAATGCTACAAGCAAAAACAGCGTTGCAGTGTTACCTAAACTGTTTCCATTCAAATACTGATATATAATTGATGCTAACAGCGTTCCGTTTGCTCTAATCCCTGAAGTGGGAGATAGGGTATTTCAAAACATGGAACGAAGAACGGCTTTGATTTACGAAGCACATTTGGGAGAGGGTTTGATACATCAGGGGATCTCGAAAACAATATTAATATTAAAAAAGATGTACTGGTGACCAGGGATGAATGCACATATTCACATCTTTGTCATTAACTGCATAGACTGCAATAGAGATCGCAGCACAGAATGCCACCAGATACCTGACAGCATAGTCAGCCCAGTACAGACACCATAGTTAAACAGCTTTAGACTTTCTACACACGGACGTCCCTGTCGACAAATGCGGTCCCACAAATGTTAAGACAAGGTTCCTTTGGATGTGGCCTCAGCGCTCAGCTAACGCTCGAACTGTTATAAAAATGTTAAGACAAGGTTCCTTTGGATGTGGCCTCAGCGCTCAGCTGACGCTCGAACTGTTATAAAAGATTTGTGAGTCTTTATCGGCACATACGCAATTGGCACGCTACATTCTGACCAGGGTCCTGTGTTTAGCTCTCGAGCATACAAAGAGGCCATGGCCAGTTCGGGCGTTGCATTGCGGTATTCTAATCCATTCCATCCTGGGGAAAATTCAGTTGTGGAGAGAAAAAAACGGTACATGAAGCAATGTATAACAGCTAGGGTATTAGGTTCAGGTGACGGGTGGGTCAAACATCTAATAAGTGTCCAACGTAATCTTAACAACTTGCCAAGAAGTGCTCTAGGGGGTATCTCTCCATATGAGGTTCTCTTTGGAACAAGAATGTTGGTCTCGGACCTTGATTCTCACAGATCAGTGGCGGAACAAAAGAAATTTGATATCAAAGATAGTTTGGCTGTTTAACAGGACTTCAATGAACTAAGAACGAAACAAAGCAACTAAATTCCTAAAGCCAACCACCACTGGGGAAAAACCTACCATCCCAAAAAGGCCTGCCTGGACCTCAAAGCTTGGTGATCTAGTCAGAGAAAAGCTTGCGGACAAGAAGGAATTTGGGCCTTCCTACAGACAACCAGTACCTGTCCTAGCAATAAAACGGATCAAGAACAGTTTTGCTGCCGCCCCTTGCTGGTAAAAAGGAGAACAGGTTTGTGTCTATCGACCTAATCAAACCACACTATGTGGCCGATACTAAGCAGTAGGCCATGTGGGCTCCCACCAAGTAGCAGATGCACTCCTCTAGCTACAATCCAACAGGTTCAAACTGAGAGACTCATCACCATTGAAGAATCTGCAGTGAGAAAAGAAGGACTATGCAATAAAGCTATGGAACCTGTTCCTCTTGAGACCCAAATAACAGTTTGTCATGAAACACCTGTTTACAAGGAAGTAACAAGTGATCAAGTGGTTCCAGTGATTTCAACAAATCCAGATGCTACCCCAACTATTGACAGACCTGTCGCTGGCTATTTCATTAACTTTGATATGTTTTCTGAGCAACCTGAAATGATGCCAGCGAAAAGATCTTTCAAAGAACAAGCAACTGAACTTTTTCATCACCTGGAAAAGACTTATCTGGTTTCACCATGGATTGAACTTTGGATTGTGTTGGGAATATTTCTTCTTCTACTTTGGTTGACTCTAGTAATAACTCTGAGTATGCTGATAGATGGAAGATATGTCAACATGGACACAGCAAGTAAGAACATCAACTTACTCCTCAAGCCACACAAATCATCCCATTGTGAACAAAGAGACTTGTCAGCAGTAAACCTCACAGCCATTCCTATACCTGATGGTATAGCCTGGGACAAAACAGAATATGACATGTTTGGCCCATTGGAGCTGTTGAAGATTCTACACCAATTCAAGATTTCATTGAGCGACTTTGTTCCATCTAGCACCTTTTCTGATGATTGGGACTTCGAGACTGTTAATAATATGATGTCAGATTTAGAAATGTCTGCAGTATTCACAAATCATGAATATTTGGAAGGTTTTTCAGACTATGCACAAATGTATTGTTATAACCATTATGGTCAACATTTCTTGCATAAATCTGCAAATCCTAGAAATGTATTAATTTATAAACAATGGGAACATTGTCCTACGCCACAAAAGGGTAGCTCAAAAACATTTGCTATGAAATTTCCATACTTTTCAGGGTAAATGTATCCAATCCAGAAACATTTTACTTTAGAAATGTGAACAAAACAGGAAGGAAACGTATGTTGACCAATACCAAACAGATTTATTCTGCAGCCTTTTTTGCCTAACTGTCTTGACTAGGTTTCGACTTTTAGAAAGACAACATTGAGACAAAAACTGTCTGACGTATGAAAGATTGGCTGGTACAGGGTTCTAGAAGCTATGTTTAGAGCCTGTATCATCCCTGAGCAAATGATGTTTTGAATGACACAGTCCAACAGACGTCTTGCCTTGGGTTAGCCAAGATCAAAAACATGAACAATCCGTCCATACCTACACCTACACCTACACCTGAGAGTGATAACACTTCAGAGGGGGAGGTCGACGTACATACTATTTTGCATCACAACAGAACAGATTGAAGTAAATTGTTGATCTGGCCCACAGACACAAACAACTGTCAAGATAGATACCTGAACAAAACACAAGGGATTAAAATCAATAGGTCAAACCCAAGATATGTTCAAAGACAGCATCCTGGAATAGTAACAACATACAGTGTAGGGAAGCTCTGCCTTGATTGGCTACAAAGATCAACACTTAATAATGTAAAGCAACACTTATCTTTACTTAAAGATGGAGCAGACCTTAGGAAATTCTTGCTAGGACCAAGAAAACCGCATCAAAAACGTTTCATATATGCCGGTATATATATGCTGCATATAGCAAAATATTGAAGATTACACAAGCAGAGACTGCGGAACGAATACGAGAAATTGATTGTATTAATTTAGAGAAAACTCTCTCTGTGGTTGACAATGGGTTAACAACTCTGTCGTCCAGGATATATTTATTGGACAGCATAGTGTCTTCTGCCATAGACATCATGGAACAGGACTTGGTCATGTTGCAACATGGTCAGTCGCAACTACGTTCTATCATGCTATTAGGCTGGACGTTACTAAAGCTTTGTTCAGGCTATGTGCCTTGGCTTTTAATCAATACTACGTCACTGTTTTCAGAATTCAATCTCACTAATAAACAGATCAAATTGGCACAAAGGGGAGCATACTATACAGTGCTGAGCATTGAAAAACTGGAAAGATTACCATTTACAGTGGCAGAAAAACCAGCTACTGAATGGATTATACATGGAATAATCACTCTGCCTGTTACAATTTTCCATTTTCAGTATTGTCTAAAACACATACCAGCAGGCAAATATGAAAGGTTGGGTAAAGAATACATCAAGACATCCTGGGAATTACCATACACACACAGATGTTGGAGTGGGGGGCGTGAGGTGTTTCTCAGCGATTCAAACTGTGAAAATGCACTAAGCGGTTCTCTCCTTTGTCAGGGTATTATTTTACATGGGGCCTGTGATGGTTCCTCTAACAACTTGCAAGGTTCACCAGCTGCATTGATTGATCCAATTTTTGGACAACTTTCGAATGGGAGTTATCTCATGTTGAACGATCACAGCTTCTGTGGCATGTTGCCAGGTATACCATATCTAGTAACTGTGTCATCCGGGGTCACAAGCTGTATGCAAGTATTGTTTCCAAAAACTAAGACAGTCAGGGAGTTGCCTCTATGGCCTTCACTGAACATCTCTTCTATACAAATTGATACTCTAAGCAGATAGAAAGCCATTCTTTTGCAAAAAACTGTGCCACTGACCTCGGCCAAAGAAACCTATGATCTACAAGTCGCAAAGACTTCTGCCAAGATACATGCCCTTTTGAATACAAACTGCCCTACACATTTCTCAGAAATGTTAAGTTGTATCTTAAACATGTCTGATACGAGCTGTATTGTACATCTATTTATTATTGTATTTTACGGACTGTTTGTACCTTTTCAAGCAGTCCTCGGAATATTTCCCAACTTCCTGAACTCTGTGTTTGGCGGACTGCCACTGCTTTTTGGACTTGTTGCAGGGATCCTATTTTGCTCCTACTGCTACGATATGGCAAGCCAAATCACCAGCGACACCCAGTTCTCCATGGAGACAACTCTATTGGCAATGAAGTGTCGTGAGCGCATCGTTCACATTTTGGGGTTACCTTGTCTACGAGAATTAAATACCACATGTTTTTTTCATTCAGACCAATCTGGCAAGATTGCATCTTACCTGTTCTACGCTTCCTGCTATGTAGAGAAAAATGTGTGCTAGACACCTGTCTGACACTTCCATCAGTCATGCCAACGGATGTTGATACTTTGCTGGACCCAGTAATGGCCCATGCTCTGTGTTGTCCCCAGAGGCTACCAATTCTGATGACGGCATTCATTGAGATCTCACAGACGCAAAATGCTGATGCTGAGGTATGAGAGGAAATAATAGGCATGCAGGTACCATCCAATTCGAACATTGCTGATGCGACCAATGCTGAAGGCGATGATTCACAACTATGTGCGGTTAATCTTTTAAACCAGGTAATCCAACTTTCGCCTACAATGGTAGATGACTTTTTGTCTACAGACATAGAAGATTTCATATTTTCTCCCAGCCCTAAAACTGACTTTTGATTTTGGCACACAGTGTTCCGAGAGACTTTGAATTTGACCTTCATTTTTAAAAAAACAAAGAACCTTTTCCTATGATTAATTTTTTTTCTCCAAATTTGTATTTTTTCTTTTTGGCACAAAGTAATCTGCTTATAGTAGAACAATTCACATTGAACAAGAATTCTTTAAATACTTACAGAGACAATATGTGACCTTGTCCACAAACAGTTTTATGTAATCTGACATGAAATGGTTTCGGCCCTTTTTTCTTCTGTATTTACGAGCCATTTCATAAATGTATATATTTATGATTCATTCATGTTTTCATTTCAAAACGCCGAAAAAATATGCTATGAATAAATACTTGCTTTAATGTGTACAGCACCAATGCAATAGTTGAATACATTATTTACAATATGTTTGTAACATACTTTGCGCACTACGTGTGTAGATAAATTTCTTGATATGTTGTCATGTTTAGAATTTAGTAACGTCATACATACGAAAGTGGAGTGGGTGTTGTGTATCGATTTAGATTCCGTATGAATTTTCCGATTCACGACCTTATATAGGTACAATTTACATTGCCCTTATATAGGCATAGAAATCCAGTCCTATTTAGACATAGCCCATGCTACCCAAATACAGGCAAGGCTACTTACATCCATTCATCTACGTCACAATGATTTCTTGGAAAGCCAGGCTCTTAAGTCATTAGGGACATCCCCTTGCTTGAATATTGATTTCTCCAAGAAACTCATTATTATCCATGAACATCTATTCCTTAGAGGTTAATTCATGACATTCATATGCCTAACTCCTACGGCAATACTGGCATTCCTAAACACCTTCAAGGTATAAATGTACCTTCACTTGCTATGGCAAGGCACTGTGTGGCTCGGTGCAGTTCAACTACCTACTTGCACAACGCAACTTGCCAAAGCAAGCACGGAATGAGGCCAACTCCCCAGCAGAAGCTGTCATCCTCCTGCCAAGAATCCAGCTCCAGTGTTTCTGACCCCCCCTGCGGAGTGTTGGGAAATCGAGTCCCGGGAAAGAGATACCAACCTCTCTCATTCTAAGGTATGGAGCTGATTAGAACCTAGAGAAAACTTTGGCAATTATTGGAGTAGGCGTATTTTAGAAGCACCATTTGAGTATTTTAGCCTGTGTTAATTATGTATGTATTTTTATATATGTCATATTACAGTATTATTTTATATTACTGTTTACGCTGTCAGCATTATACTTTGCATTCTGTCTTACGATTGTAGCAGTTCATATTTCTTGCATGAGAAAGAAGACTGTTCAATAAACCCTTTTTTTTAAATGCCCGTCTCTCTATTTCTGTGCAGCTCTGTCGAAATGAAGCATGCAGGATTGACATAGTGAAACGGTTATCTATTGTTTCCACAACTTTGAAGATATACGCATCGGAGAACACAAACCATGATCAGAAACAAAAATACTGACTCCAAGTTAGTAGTTCATTGGATGGACAGAGATTAGAAGCCACATACACAGTTCGCAATTTTACAGTTGTGCGTCAAGTAGGTGTCTCTTTCTTTCTTTTTAGTGTGCCTTCACTTTTCATCTCTTTCTCACGCGTTTGTTGATGCTGATGGCATGGCGCTGTTAAAGCATGCATGTAGCACAACCCACTCATTAGCAGTATTCAAATTGGTGATGGCAACCTTTCTATTTTTCACAATTTTAGAATAAAAACACGGTACGTTTACCGTAATCTCCTCGCATTTAAATAATGGTGCCTCACTATCTTGGTAGCGATATAATAATTCAAACTATGAATGCTACGATAATTTCCACACATGTACTCAGTATTTCTTTGTACATAATTTTTGTATTGCAGTGGCCCCTGAAGAAGGGACAGGGTCCCAAAATGTATTGGGCTATTCATAACTGTTTGTGAATTACAAGCATTGCAATTTTATGATTTTGGACGATGTATTTAAAATGAGTGGATCTGTGTACAGGCTAAAGAAGAGCCAAACAAACACATTGATGTATTTTGATGTTTTTTCTTTGTTCTACTGATTTATTTGCATCATAGAACAAAAAAATAGTTGAACATAATTTGATTGTTTTGTCTGAAGCTTCCTTTTTTAACAATTTCTGATGTACAATGATGATTATGTTGAAATTGGATTAAGCTTCTAGAACACACATTTGTAGTGCACGCAGTCTTTCAAGTGAATGGTCGCTTGATTCAGTCTCATATATTGTCAAATTATATTTACCAACCCCAGGGATCACACTAGATGCTTCTAAATAATGCAATGCATTAATTTTGAGGGACGCATTGGGAATCGCAGTTCTCCTTATTAACATGCCAGGAGAATCTAAATTTCATTAAAGACATGGAGGCTATCATTATGCATTAATCTTTTTAATGTCAACTCCACACAGCCACTTTAAAGTATGACATCACAGTGTGTGTTGTTCTTGAACATAATATAGTCAGGCTATACTAGGCAGGTTGCCAGTCTCATCTGCCTCACATATGGTCAAACAGATGAAATTGCTGAAGAAAATGACTAGGATGCCATAATTCAAATAAACTGGGCAGTAGGCTCAGAAGACGTGGAGTCTTCCAGGTGATTGTATCTAAGGCTCCAGGATTATTGGGAGTTGTCTGAAATAAAGGATTGTTATCAGACCAGATTTTTTAAAAGTAGGAGAGAAACTTGAGCAAGTTTTCCAAATTTACAAATATAGTCAAACTTGAGCAAGTATTCTAAGTTTTTCACCTCTCTTCATCTATTTATTTATTTTTATGATGCATAAATTAAGAACACAGAATTAAAAATATTACCTTTAAAATCTTCATTCAATTGAACATAATGGCCATCTGTGTAAAATTAAATCCCAATTGAGGGTGGGATAATGTTAGCCTTTATGTCTTTAATTAAATCTAGATTCTCTTGGCATATTAATTAGGAGAATCGCTATTTCATTACAAGACCTGCATGTTGGTAGCTCTGCAGAGTCACATTTGATACGTGTTAAATTTGGCCTACTGTTTTGCTTTGCAACGGTAGCGGAGTTTGACCAATCACCGGCTCTCAGGATGTCCTCTAGTCTTCCGCCTTTCCAAAGGGATTGGCTAGCCATCGTGCCTCTCATGGAGTGTGCTTGGAATCTCTTAAGGTCAATGCTTGCTAAGTGCATGGATTCTTTTACCCAATGAGCTATTGTAGTGCAAGTTACTGCCTTGAAAGGGTTAACAAATGAGATAAGAAATTGGTTAACCCCGTTTGTGCAGTGCCTAATAATTCTATAATCATATTCTTTCATATAGTCTACCACACACAAATTTTTGCATAGATCACATTTAGAGTAAAAGATGGAGTCAGACATGACTTTAGTTCTTTGAACAATTTTAAATTTTACCCCAAAAGAATCGTAAACTCTGTTGCTTACCTCTAAGGCTTTTACATTCAACACTATTCTGCAGGAAATCAGGCATAAGTGAGAGGTTAGATTAATGGTAAGAATCTTATTGATTAGAGATCTATTATCTGGCCAAGAGTTAAATAACTTTTGGAGCAAATTGACTTTCCAGAGAGATTCATATTTTGGTTCAGGCGGTCTTTGCAATCTTATACTTTTGAGAATTCTACACATCACGTTTTTCCCAATGCTTTTGCCATTGACTAAGTTGTGGCCAACTGCGTTTGCTGATCTGTAATAATTCAGAGTTCTATAAGTGAGGCCTCTGTCAAATTGTTCCAGTAGGAATTTATAGACTTGGACTATAGGTTCCTCCATGGCATCCAGGTCCCTTTCCAAGCACCAACAAACCCATTTATTTCAAACTGAATTGTATCTCATGTCCCTCGATTCTCTGAGGAGCTCCTCATCTCTTCTTGAAAGACCTGACATCTTTATAGATTTCTTGATATTTTCCAGAAAAGAAGGTTCAAAGTCCCTACCAAGATCAGAGGGTGTTACTCTTCATCTGTTAGGAGTCCTTCTTCTAAGGGAAGGAAGAATGGTATGATGCATGCCAGTTCCAATATCATTGGAAACCATGCTTGAGCTGGCAAAAGGGGAGTTATTAAAATTAGTGAGCAAGCTTCAAACCTGACTTTGTGGAGGACTCTCTGGATCATGGCAAAAGAGGTAAAGGCATAAGCCAGATGACCTTTCCAAGGTTGAAGGAAGGCGTCCACAGCCAGAGCACCCATGCCTGGCCTCCAGCCGAAGTATTTCTGTAGTTGGGCAGTGAGTCTGCTCGCAAACAGGTCTAAATTCAATAGGCCCCAACATAGGTTTAGTAACCTGCAGATAGAAGCGTTCAGCTTCCAATCCGAATAGTGCTTCGGGTATCTGGAGGCTGAGCTATCGGCTTTGCTGTGTAAATACTCTGCTTTGAGTGAGATCCTGTGTTCTAAGTAGAACATCTACAGTTTCATGGCCAGGTTTGATAGCTCCCTGGATTTTGGCCACCTTATTTGATGGTAGGAGGAGAATAGATTTTAATGTATCTATAGAAAAACTCAGGAATTCTGTGCATTTCGAGGATTTTAGGATAGTTTTTTCTTTATTTATGATGAAACCTGGATCTTCAAGAGGGAAATTGTTTTCTCTATAGCTTTGAGAATTTGCACTTAGCACTGCACTATTATGAGTATGTCGTCCAGATATATAATAAGATGTATTCTTCTCTCTCTGAGGAAAGAGATGACTGCTCTCATTACTTTGTAAAGCATCAGGGGGCTGATACTAGCCTGAAGGGGAGTGTATGAAACTGAATCAGATGATTTTGCCATAACAATTGGTAGTAGCATTGATATTCCCGAGCCATTGGGATGGTGAAATAAGTGTCCTTGAGTTCGAGTTTTACTAGCCAGTCTCCAGCCTTTGTCTTTCTTTTGAATTAGAAACAGTGCACTTATAAAAATCTGCAGGTTTAGTGGCACCTCTAATATTGCACCTTTCATTAGCATAGAGCAAATCTCCTGCTGTAGTACCTTCTGCTGATCTTGGGTCAGACTTAATTGTCTTGGGCCATGGTATTGGTAATGTGTCTATCTTGAATCCTTGAACTGTATCCCGGACCCACGGGTCTTGGGTTATAATTTACCATGCTTTGTGAAAGAATTTGAGGCGACCTCCCACCTTTACTTGGGAAGAAATGAAAGGGAGGGAATTGGCATTCACTGTTAAAGGAGGAGGAAGTCTGTGTGCATTCTTCCGGGCCTCTTGAGTGGAAACTTCTGCCGCGTTGGGGGTAAAAGGCTGGTGGTGCTCCATGCTAAAAGCTGAAGCCTCTTCCTCTGAAATTGGGCCTGAATGAGGTGCGGCTGGGACAAAGGCCCCTTTTTCCGGCCTGACCATAAACACTGGGGTTGAAGACCCTTCGCATGTTGGGTTCTGTCAGAGCAGTAAAGGTAGAGACATATTTAGTAAAGGTTTTAATCATGCCCTTTCCAAAAAGGAGATCTTTGGGGTTTTCGGAAGGCTCATTTGTAGCAAGGTCATTTAGCTTGGGGTTTATTTTTGATAGTATCACTCTACACCTTTCTGCATTTATTTCTGCATTCATGTTACCTAGTAAGATTAGGACCTTTGGCTCCAACCCCTAAGGAGAGTGATGTCTACCTGGTGTTGGTTCAGGTGGCAATCCTCTGCCATGTTGAGGATCCTAGCTAGGGGGACTAGAACATCAAGTAGGCAGTCCTGGTACATTTTTAAGGATATTTCCATGTCCTTTCTTGGGTCCCTGCCCAATTTAACAAGGAAAGTTATGATTTCCAGGTCCAGGTTTGGAGTTAGGGATAACTTATTTAGAATGACCAGGCTGGAGCATTCGGGTCGTAGGAGGTTTCTTGTTTCCCTCTCTAGTGGGTTTCTTAAATTGGGCCATTTGATCTTGGGGCCACCACTCCGCACTTCTAGGGTGTTTGCTGTTACCCAGAGAAAACATTTCCTGATCTAGAGGGTCCAGAATTATGTTCTTGGAGGTGGACGGGGCCTCCTTGTTAAGGACTGCATCTGCATCCAGGTCTCTCTGGTTGAGATCAAAAATATATTGATACAGGGATTGTATCGCATGGGACACCCAGCATTCTTGAGGTGCTTAGACCTCCACTGGTTTTTGGGGTGCTTAGACCTCCTCTGAAATTTGAGATGCTTGGGCCTCCTGGACGTTTTGAAAAGCTGGAAGCTAATGGGAAGTCTACAGAAGAAGTACCCTCTTAGTTTTTTTTTCAATCTTTTTCCCCTCTGGGAGTTTCAGAGTATCCCTCAGATAATGATTCAGGTTCGGATTCATCTTCTGAGAGGATAGATCTTTTATTGGACATGACTTGTTGAATGGTCTCTTGCACGCAGGTGCACATTTCTTGTTGAATCAGGTTTTATTAATTTCCTCATTTAGAGTTTGAGAGGCTCCTGAGCGACTGTCTTCTGACACGTTGAGTTGTTATATATATATATATATATGTTTTTTATTTGCGTAAATCTGAGCAACTTAGGTAAGGAAAGAGCCTCCAAAATGGACTCTCTAAATTACTACTTATTATAGACTTTCTATTTATTAATATTTTAATGTTTCCTAGCTCCTCTATGTATCCCTATTGAGCCTATTTAGCCAACACCCTAACACCAAAGATTATACATTTTTTGTTTCACCAACACATCAACATTACTCAGGAATTTTTTTTTGCTTATGATCATGCTCTTATGCAACTAAAGTAGAAGACTCATAAAAAACATTCCAAATCTCAGACCATGCAGCACTCACTCTTCACCAAACTGGCACTCACATTCCTCAATAACTAAAATATGGTGACTTAATGAAGAACTACTCACCGACAATCTGAATATTCATAACATACAATTTGAAATCACATACCTCTTTAAAGAAAGCTATGACCATAATATAGACTCTCCAACAATCTTGGTCATCTTTAAATCGACAATCACATGGGTAATACTTAGGGGCTGATTAGCATGGCGGGCGGCCGGGAAATGGGACTGCCTGCAATGCATGCGGTGGTCCCGCACATACAATTAGGATGCTCCCGCCACACTGATGGGCGCATCCTGTATTTTTAACATTGCGGCGGCCGGTGTTTTCAGCAACGCCCGCCGCATGCCAAAAATTCAAGTTGTGCATTTGAATGCACAACGTGACAGGCACTGCGCGGTGCCTGCCATATTGTGCATGCAAATGCGGGGGGGTACCATAGGTACCCCCATGTGCAACCCCCGCCCCCCAAAATACCTGAGGGCCTGCTACGGGCCCCCAATGTGAAAGACCGCCTGCCTTTTTGTGGCGGGAAAGGCAAATCCCTGCATGTATCGTAATATGGATGGCGGTGTCAAACAGACACCCCCACCATATTAAAACTTTTTCCGCCCGGTTAACTCATCAAGCGGGTGGAAAACCGGTGGACGATCTTTCCGCCCGCCAGGGTCCCCCCGCCATAGTAATATGGCGGGGGAAATGGCATGCGGGTGGGGGAAAATTGCAGGTGGTGGCGATCCGTCCGACATTCTAATGTCCCCTTTAGTATTCAATCCAACATGAATAACATTACAACAGACAAGCTAAAAAACTTTGAAAAAATAATCGAAGGCTTGGATCTAAAATATAGATTATCAAAATCCAGAGTAATAGACCTGGAGAATGGATTAACAAACAGAAGTCCAGAAATGTAGTTTTACGAATATAGCAGGGAAACAATCAACATCCTACCTAAACGCTAACAAGTGAAAATCAGTGATAAATTCCATGAATATTTTTTTTTATCTGAAAAGTCCATACTAAGCTCTCAGAAATTGCAACAGTTTGTAAGAAAATATACTTAGACCTGTATGTTGAAAAAAGCAAAGTCAGCCTTGAGGTTTCTGTTGAGTATCTGAAGAACTTAGACTTACCCTCCATGACTACAGATCGAAACTCTAAGCCTGGTTTAGATTTCAGAGGATGGGTTACTCCGTCACAACAGTGATGGATATATCATCTGCCGAGATAAGATATTAAGGGATTTATATTTTGGCGGACTGGATATTTGTCTCCAATGTGAGGGAGTAACCTTTCAGTCGAACTCTGAATCAGGCCCTCTGTCCTAAACTCAGATGTGATCATGCAACAAAAATACAAATTGATTTCCTTTCTAAATTTAGGAAAGAATCTCAGACCAGACAGAACACCTCCAAGTTCTACACTACATTCTTAGAACAATCACATTTCTGTTTACTAAATTTATATCAACACTATATGCCCTCAAGGAAAATAAAAGACTCTGGGGCATATTTACAAGCCCCGATCGCCACAGGAACATCACTTTTAGTGATGTTCCTATCGCAATATATGCTTCGCCTTATTTACAAGGCAGCGTTAAGTCACTTAACGTGGCTTAACGCTACCTTGTAAATAAGGCCCACTTTCACGCTAGATTGTTACAGTGGGTGTTCCACCGCAACACCCATTGATTTCGACAGAGCCCCATACTTACAAGGGCAGGGTAAATATGGAGCAGCGCCAAAGTTAAGACCAGGAAAAGCCTGGTTTTCAACAGCAGCTGTTTCTATGTGTGCTGCGTTGTGCAGCACACATAGAAGATTGTTTATGTGCAGGAAGGCGACCCTTTCTGCACCTAAAAAATCATTGTAAAAAAATGACGTTTCGCAACTTCCATTTGTGCTGCATTAAGCAGCACACATAGAAGTTACAAAACGCCATTTAAAAATTGTTTATGTGCAGGACATCTCCTCAAAGCAGCCACCCTTGCACTACGGTGCAAGGTTGTCTGCATTGGTACTATGCTGCAGAAATCTAGTGCCAGCGCAGGGGAAACGCAGGGCTGCACGATATTGTTGCAAATATGATGCAGCTCTGCGTTTCAGAAGTGACGGAGGGTGGCGTTAAGCCAAAGAGGCTAACGCCACGCTCCGCCACTTCTTTAGTAAATATGCCCCTCCATTGCTTAAACACAGCTTGTGATCATTCGCAAAGAAGGGATACATCTTTCTGTGCCCCAAAAGTACATTGTTTTGAAAAAAATATTTTTTTTTTAAAAAAAGCAGAAATCAATAGATACCTTATGATTAAAAAATAGAACAGGGATCAATATAATAACATATTATACAGTGTTTTGCAACAAATCCCACATATCAAAGTGCAACATTACCTAGGCCACCCAACCAGAGCGGGGATACGAATTTTCATTTCACAATTATTAATGTGCATTCTGTTAAAAGTGCATTTTGTGCTTATAAAGTGTGATATGCAAAAGTGTTAACTTGTTCGAGATACTTTTCATTTGCATTTGCTCCAGCTCCTTTAATACCCCATCCCTAATTCAGCTCTTTCAGAGAGGTGAGCACGCGTTCAATAACTAGATGGGTAGCTCCCTGCAATGTGCGCCAATAATGCCATATCGCATTACACCTCTTCACACACTCCACCCGCTTTGCGTACGCTGAAATTTCATAGTGTGTGTCATCTTTGCCTTCCAACCCTGAATTAATGCAATCAGAATGGTTCTTCGGTTCTGCAGAATAAAGGAGTGTACGAACATCAGTGCAATAAATAGATAGAAAAAACTGTCCTCCCTTATTAAACCACTGGCTTTCCTTGGAAACCCTGAATAACACTAAGCTTGCTTCTGGGATTATTCTAGAGTGTAAAGCGTGGCTAATTGCCTCAAATAATTCCATCCAAAATGTTTCCAAATTTTGGGCAAGTAATAAACGAGTGGAGTCAGTCTCGGGCCCCTTGCTGATGATAGGGAAAATAGTTATCCGGGACCAACGGGAATATTTTATGGCGAGTTACTGGGGTGTAATACTCCATCCAGCGAGATAGGTGTGACAATCTTTTATTTATACTCAATCTCTAAGCTAGCATACCATTCCCTTTCTGATGAAGTACATTGCGCAGTTTCAAAGACCCTGGACTGAAATCCAGAAATGGAATCTTTCAGAGACTGTTTCATAAGCAGTCTACACCAGTTTCCTATTCCCGTCATAGGGTGCAAACCTTGACTGTCCCCAAGGATATTAGCTTCCAAGAAGCGGTCTATCCCTCCCAAGATTGAAAAAGAACCGGTTGCACTGTATCTTGCTTCTGCAGAGTAGCTCCTCCGTAGAGACATTTACCCTCTAAATAAAAGTCACCACATTCTTTAAAACCTATCAAATTCCAAAAACTTAAACTCCCTGTCAAATAGCAATAATTCCAAAAACTTGCTCTCCTGGAGCTGCAAAAATGTATAGTCGAAAATTAAATGATAAGATTTAGTAAGGGAGCACAGACATCCTCTAAAATCCGGAAGAAGCTTGTATCTGGTCTTTTGGGTAGTTTCACCTTTTTAATATAGCTGGTAGGCTTATTTCAGATTCCTGCACCATTCTGGTTAAAAACAAATCATAAAGCACCCTGCTCCCATCCAAAACCCTTGCCAATATATCAATTAAAGCTGCCTGACAATAGCTCTGTATACAAGGAAGAGCTAATTCACCCTGTATTTTCTCTAATTGTTGTAAAACACTCAGGAGCATATGTACAAAGACTTAACGCCGCCGTAGCATCAAATTTTTGACGCTACAGTGGCTTTTTATTATCGCCTTATTTACAAAGTGCCGCTAACTGCAGTAAGCAGCACTTTTCCGGCGGAAACGTGAATTTTTGAGATCGCCACTTCTGTCTGCGGGAGTTAACGAAAATGAGATGCAAGATGGGCGTTCCTGTGCAAAAACGTCTACTAACCCCACTTCCCGATATTTACAAGGAATTCCTTGTATGGTGCAAAAACCAATAAACTGCCTCTAACTCGAGTTAGAGGCAATTTTTTAAGACCAGAAAATAGCTGGTCTTAAAAATGGTGCAAACACTTGGTGCCTCATTTCTGAAGGTTTTGGTGCTGGACAGCGCTGCAAGGAATGTTGCTGCGCTGCCCTGCGACAAAACTACAGGTCTGGAATGTGCACCATCAATAAGATAGGGCGCATTCCTGGGCCTCATTCATGAAAAGTGTTGCATCACTGAGATAAAACAGAGTTGCAACACTTCTCACTATGCCCTTTTGCAATATCACGGATGTGCTATATTCACTGCAGAACTCTCCATGTCGCAATTGTTGCAATTAATGACAGATGCATCTGGATTCTTGATGTATCTGTCAACACTAAAGTCATGCATTGCTGCAGTTGTGTCACAAGCATGAAACAACTCCAGCAATGCATGGGGCTAACCTATCCCTGTGGCACTGTGTCACTATGCCTGCCATGACGCAGTGGTGTCCTACAATTGTTGCAGTGAAATCTGATAGATTTCACTGCGCCACTCCTGTGAGGCTTTGTTGCATCACACCTGATGGAGGTATAATGTGGCACAGGGCTTCACACGGTCACGCCTATGCCTAGATGAGTCACTTTGCAAATACGCCGCAACTTGGTGCAAGAATCACGCTGCAAGTTTGTTAAGAAAATGATGCACCAGTGGGGTGAAAATTTCAGAAGGGGCTCATGAATAAGCCCCCCTGTCTTTTCCCCTACGTTGGCCCACAATGACTGCCATCTGCCAACGCAGGCACCCTTGCTCCATGGTGCAAGGGTGACTGTGTTGCGGAGTTGATTGATGTTGTGGCTCCATCTCTTCTCAAGTTGTCTGCAGGTGGGGCTGGACTAGTGGAGGGTTGGAGTGACCCAGTTGGCCTTCTTGGAGTGATGTTTGCCTGGTCTGTTCATAGGGGTGCAAGGGTTTTGGCACAGTTGGAGATCCATCGGTGTAGGTTACCCGCTGTGGTGTTGGTGTCTGTAAGCATTGTCAGAGTGGTGGTGTTGAGGGAGTTGACAGGAGTTGACAGGAGTTCTTTGGTGGCCTTGATCCAGCGACGACGAGGGGGGACAATGATGGTGATAGTGTACGGTGGGCGTGGTGATGGCCTGATGTAAATAATGATGGTCGGTACAGGACAGCCCTGCGGTGTGGCTGTAGTTGAAGTTCCCGCTGGTGAAGAAGACGGGCTCTAGCATGTGCCAGGCTATGTAGGTTGGTGCAGTAACTAGCTGCTTGAGTTCGATGTTGGCGAGGTTCCCCAGGAGGGCGGTGGTGTTCTGGTCACTGTGGTTGTCCAGGTGGAACTTGAGGTCTTTGAGTAGGGGGCAGGCAGTGTATGGTGGGTTATACAAACATAAGACAAAGAGAGGCAAAAAGACAATTAAGTAGTCTAAGAAAAATTCTTGAGTTTTTGGTAAAGAGAATTCTTTTTTTAATGGTTTCAACCAAGTGGTCGGCTGCATGTGCACACAATTTCAGCGTTAGCGCTCGCTATTTGGCCACCTACATCTGGCCCATAGTGTCTAAGTAGGACACATTATTATTTCCACAGAGGTGTATTTTAGAGCTGCTGAAAGTCTGCTGACTTATTGTTGATATATTTTCAGTAAAACAATTTTTGCAGAGTGATGGCTAGTTTATATATTTTTGGTAGTAACAGGTAGATAACCTGCTTGGCACTCTATGTTGTTCCTGCGGTTAGTTTGGCTCTCCTTTTAGTTTCATACATATAGGCGTAATCATGTATCAAGGTGCAATATGGGACTGCCTTCTGCAAGGCCTCTATGCTACCAGGCTAGTTGTAAATTGAGAAAGAGAATCTTCAAATTACTTATCTGCTACTGAACATGACAGATGTTTGGTGAGAAGTGTGAAGGCCAGAAAGGTGGTCTTGTATGTTGTCAGTTGTGAAGGGCATGTGGGCTCTTTTACCATGGACTCGTTGATATTGACTGCTGAGTTTGTGCGTTCTTTCCTGGAAGTTGACTGGAGTGACTTTTGAGATATTCACTGTAAAAATGTAGAAGCTTAACAAATTGGTCAAGAAAATGCCTATGTCTGGAATTTTGTGTAGCTGGGCCTGGAACCCTCTATCCAGGGCGCTACATCCAGTATGAAGTCAAGTGACAGTGTTCCAAAAGAAGAGGTCTTGAAATTATTAGTACAATTTTCTTAAATTTGTGTGACGACGTACTAGTATGGTAGAGGTGGCATGTGTTATAGTCAAAACTCCACTCCATCATAATCCTGATATTCACAAGCAGATGCTTGCCAAAGACTCTCTGTGCAATAATGCCCGTTTTCAAGTTAACCACTGACAATGTGAATGATTTTCATTAACATTCACTCTATAACCATTATCTGCAAATTTAGCAGGACCTGCATGGAACAGTACTTCACTAAGGTATTATTTTTATTCAGTTTACATTGGGGGCTCCTGTCTCACATCATCAATAATCATTCTGGATCAGAAACGTGCGTAAAAAAGCAGGTCAGAGTTATTTTCTTCTTTTTAGAGTTTTATATAGTACAAACTAGACCCGAGACATCAGGTATCAGAGCGCTTAAGATGAGCACCAGTTTTGTTACAGAGGGAGAGTAAGTGATTTGCCCAGAATCACAAGATTGAATTTTGTCTGCACCAGCTTTTTCTTCCGTTCTTCGATGTTGATAATATGGATACTACTTTGTTGAATACTTGGAGCACTGGTTTAGTACAAAAGTTCAAAATGGAATAGCCTGAAGCACTTGCTTGAAAAATAGGAAATGGTTTTGAATAAAATTCCTTATATAGGTAGCTGTCAGCTGGGAGAAGAGTGTTCACGATCATCAAGGACACAAAACTTAACTGTTACCTCACCACTTTACAAGCAAGAGTACTGGTCAGGCTGCCCGATAGCTCAATGCAAATGGTATACATATAACCCTATATTTATCCAGTATAAGTGTACATCATATTAAACATGTTTTCAAGGCAATAGTGTACAGTAAATATGTCAAATATTATGTCGCCACTCACTAAACCCTGAAATACACAGTAAAAAGCAAGAGTTTGTTTGAAGACAGCACTTAATAAAAATGACATCCTGTTTTCCTCTCCATATTGAAATGAAACTCTGGAGTGCCCACTGTCCTGCATTCAATATATTGTGTGCTGAGCTCGATGTGTCAGACAAATATAAGGTCTTGTCTGACAGCCTACAACTTGTAAAGTTAGACCACCTGCCACTGGTTTTCATAACCCTCGGAAAGCAGATGTCATGTTTGAAGACTGCATTTGTTTTATTAATAGTGCAGGCTGATTGTGGGCCTTTAAGACAGTATTCATGTTAATTGCAGCGCAGACAGCACTGCAATTAATATGAATTCTATCGCAAAGGCCCACAATCAGCACTGCACTATTAATAAAAGAAATGCAGAGTTTCGAACCCAATGTCTGCTTTCAGAACCCTCTGAAAGTACACATTGCGCTTTCAATTTACTGCATTCCTTTCTCCTTCCATTCTGAAAAGGGCGGTGTGAAAGGTCTCATTGGATGTGCTGTGTGCCGTGCAAGCTAAATAGAGGACACTGCACGCTGGGGTGACTCCAGTGCGCGCGCGCCCACACGCGCATGTTCTGGGAATCAGTAGCGATGTCCGGTCCGGAGCAGAAGTTGGTCCAGGTTTCTGTGAAGAAGGCGATGTCTGAAGAGATCTCGTTGAGGAGGTACAAGATTTCTGTTGCGTATTTGTGGAGGGACCGCATGTTGTGGAGGATTGGTTTGAGCCAGTCGTCTGCACTGTCAGTTGGCTGAGCGGCAGGAGACGCTGGTGTGCTGATGTGGCAGAAGCTGCGTTTGCAGATTTGACAGATGCAGGGTGCAAGAGAATTCTACAGTTTTGCTAGGTGGCAGGCAGTGTGGCATCCAGGGTTGATGGCGAGGAGGGTGCTGGCGTTGTAGTTGTGAAGTGTCCAAGAGGAAGGGTCCTTGGTGCTGGGCATGGCCCAGGGGCAGACAGACGCAGACGGACTTGCCTTTGGTGCACAGCGGCCGACATTAAGTAGTGCTATGGGTGGGACTGGACAGCTGGGAGGCGGGAATGGACACTGGAGGGGGCGAGGACATGGGGGGAGTTGGGATTATAAATATAATAATTCTTACCTTGAGGCCGGGTCCTGCATCTTCTGTGCTCCTGCTCTCCTGAGTCTGCTTCCAGGAACAGGAAGCAGGCAGCCAGGCCCTCCCCCCTAAGCCAATCACAATGCTGCAATGCGGTGTTGTGATTATTCTTGAGCGCCGTGACAAGGCGTTCAGCCAGGGGCTGGAGGGGTGGGCATGTATTCCATGTAGGCTGTAATGCAGACTGCATTGCAAACAGGGAAGTGAGCATGACTGCTTTGGGTGGCCTGAGAGGGATGAACAAACAGTCATTGCACACTTGAGTGAGCATACCACTCCACTCTTGCCCTGCTCTGTGAGTAGAGCAGCCCCACCCACCTCCATTCCACAAAGGAAACATAGCATAAGTACCTAGGAAAGTTATCATCATGTTATGTTTCCTCTTCTTACACTACTTGAAAGCAGTGGGGCGACACTCTTCCGCCATAGTGAATGAGCCACCACTGGGGGTGCGTCACGCACAGGTGTTAGGCCTGGGCCGATTCTACCCCGGGCCTCCTCGGCTATGCGTCCCTTCTCCTTACCTGGACATTGACACTGTAGTGCAATATGCAGCACTCTCTCCAAATCTGTGGCTCAGCCAGCAGGAGCCTCAGCCAGGTGGGATTTCACAATCCTAGGTGCAGCAGTCACTGCCAAGTCTGCTGGTGAACCTCCCAATGCAGGTGATGCAACAGGGTCCCCTTAGGCGTGAAGTTTCAGCACTCCACCACAAATTTCTGGCACAGCTAGGGGCCTCACCCTCCACAGCGTCTGGTTGGTACTACATCCTCTGGCCTGTTATGCAGAGAGGAGCGGCCCACCATTAGTAATCTCCTCTGTTCACCACGGTGTAGTGGTGGCGCATGGTATGCGATGCAGACCTCCCTACATTGGTGCACACAAGCACCTCTACCATCACAGCTCCAAGGGGACCAGGCGGTCTTCTCACACAAGCCAGCAACGTGTCTCCATGCAACCTGGCAGACTTCACAACCAGGTAAGGGGTGATCGCCAACACCACAATATCTACAGCCATGCCCAGCAACTCCATAGCACCTTCGCATCCCACTCCTGGCCCCATACAGCGGCCCAGCGAGGCCTCCGGGCCCCAGGGACTCTCCGCGCTTTCAAGGTTTTGGATGCCATTGTGTTGCAAGGAGAGCGCAATGATAAGTGATGCATCACTGGTATTGACCAGCGATGCTCCCCTTTTCATGATTGTAGCCCTGAATTTCCTCTTCTCCTGGGACTCTGGCTGGTCAACCTGGCTGTTTGGGGACTATGGGGGGTTGTAGATCTGTGATGCACTTGGCTTGGCTGCTCCATTCTGCATTCCAATAGGCTTTTGGCCTTTTTTTCATTGAGGGTGGACTCATGGGCTATTTTTGCCTCTAGAGGCAAAAAGATTCACGTTGGGCTGTCTAACGTGAGTTTTTTTGCCGTTATTGGGCCTTTTTTCAGTTTTCGCCCGCTAATGTCAGAACTTGTATTGCCTTCCAGCTAGTATTAAAGGCAGTTTTCACTGCAGCTACCTGAAACTATTGCCATGTAACGACGTATTGTAAATACATCGCTAACAGGGCGATAGTTTTTGATGACAGGCCGCGTTAAGAAAACAGCTGCTAGCGTTAGCGTTAGTTTGTGGCAGTGCTTTTACATATGCCCCTCAATTTCACCATAGATGTTTTTTTCTTCCAGATAAATCTCCTTATTAATGAATCTAACTCCTGAAAAAAATCTATTAGGGATTTTAAGTGGTCTACAAAAAAAAAAGAAATAGTAGTGGTAGAACCGACATTTTGATCATCAACTTGTCCAATTAAGATCAGAGGAAGCAGAGATCATCTCTCCAGAAGACCATTAATTTTTGTAAGCGTTACCTCATAATTCAAATGATACAGATGAGTAAAATTATTCATACAAAATTAAACATACCTTTTTGGAGTTTGCAACCTTGCTTGGGGCTGTAGTAACACTGCAAAATCTGCAACAGCTACATTAAAAAGCAAAACTTCTGTTTTGCTTTGATTCATCTTATAATCCCCTACTCCTGTAAACTCCTCTATTCTCTGCATTTCCCCTTGTATATTTAACTCATCTTGTTGACACTAGAGAATAATGTGATCTACAAAAAGCTTAAGCCTGGCCATCCCTTCTATTGATGCCCTGGTATCACCTTTATGTACATTTTCTGCGAAAGGTCAGATGAAAAAAGTAAATTAAAATTGGGGGAAAAGGACACCCTTGACGTGTGCCTCTATTAATTGAGACACTGCCAGCCATTTTAAAATTTATCATAACTTTGACCTGTGCACCCTAGTATCGATTCATCAGCATTGAGGTGAATTGTGAGGGGAATCCAAATGTTTTTAGGCTATAAAATAAGGAGTCCCAGTTTACGAGATCAAATGCTTTTTCAGCATCGATCATCATAATTAATGCTTTTTTATTTTGGTTAGTTGTAAAATAATCTATTGCCTGCGTTAAAAAACTGGGGGGCTTATTTACAAGCCCCTTGCGCCACTTTTGTGTAATTTTTAAACATGGGAAAAGTGACGTAAGGATGGTGCAAGGGGCTTGCGAATAAGCCCCTGGATGTTCACTGACATAAAACGACCTGCAACAAATCAACACTTATCTTTATGAATTACCAGCAGGCATCAATTGGATTGCCCAGACTTTCAGAAACATTTTATAGTCTTCATTCAGAAAGCTGTTGGTCTGTGTGAATTTACATTGTTGGGTTCTTGTCTTTTTTAGGGAATCTCACAATAGTTGATTCTTTAACCCCTTGGCTGCTGGAGTAATTTTCCTGTTGTGCTGGGGGGCGGGGGGTGCGCACAGCGATCCGGTGCTCATGACGAACTCAGCTTGTCATGAGCTACAGTGCTCCTGTGCTCCACGGCCACACCCGTTTCCTTAGAACGCTCAGCACAGCAGGGGAATTATCCCAGCGTGCGAGCGTTCTAATGGTCATGACGAGCTCAGCTCATCATCAGCCCACGAGCACCGTGGCTGATGACGAGCTGAGCTCATCATCAGCATTGGAGGGGTTAAAAGAAGAAGGTACTTACCTCCCCTCTTCAATGTAATTGAAATCTTCTATCAAAAAGGGCACCAATTCTCTGGTGAATTGTTTATAGATTTCTGAGGGGAATTCATCATTCCCACCACATGCCTTCGCATTGGGCATTCTTTGGAGTGCTTCATAGATTTTAATAGGCATAATTATCCCAAGCATTGCCTGAGACAAAGAGTTTGGCAATTGGGGGAGCTAGATAGAAGCATAGTATTGTTCTATGCAGGCCATTGAAACTGTGTACTTCATTTGATAAATATCCCTGTACTGTTGAAAAAAATACTTGAGCGACTTTCTCTTCTTCTGGTGTCACTCCATCAGTGGTGGGAGTCTCAATGGATTTAATCTTAGCCTTCTCATTTTTAATTTGGTGGACCAGGCTAAAAACTTGCCTTTGTGCTGATTTTCTTCTTAAAGTTGTGTCTGGAATGCATTAGAATTGCTTATTTCCTCCAGCGTAAACAAATCTCTAAGGTTTTGTTTTTCCATTTTTTCCATACCTAACTGCACAGCGCTGGGCACTGTAATTAGCCTCTTTGTTTGCTTTTGCAGCTTGATCTAAGGCAGCCTGCAGTCCCACTGTTTGCTGTGCATGTTACCTGCCTTGATTTGCTTTAGAGGTGATCGCCCTCCCTCTCACTGTGGCCTTAAAGGCTTCCAATACTGCAAACAGAGAAGCCATATTTATGTTAATAAGAAAAGCTCTAAGATAAACGCTCTCTTCTCGGCCATCCACTGTGGATTTGCCGAGAAATATCTGTCAAGCTGCCACCTCAGCCTATCTCTTCTGGCTGACCCAAGGTCCATCACAATAGAGAAAAACAAGTGGTCAGAGTAGGCATTAGCTCAGGTATCAGACTGCACCCTACTTATTGTCCGAGAGGGTAAAAGAATTTTAGACAGGATGCTGTTTAAAATCTGTGTGAAAAATACATATATTGTGCAAGGCCTGGGTGATCCTCATGCTATGGATCAACCAACTGCAAACTCGATTTTAATATATTTGCAATTTTTTATGTTTTTGATTTCAGCTGTGTGGGAGGACAGGCTTGATATACAGGCGAGGAGGCTGTATGTATTTTCCAAAAGATCTTTGTTAATTGTCAGAAGTAACATCAGGGGGGACACATTAGGGGAGTCTCTATCTGTTTCTTCCGAAGTAAGGTTGGTTGAGCTGGAAGGTCCCGCAGTTGGTAATGGTTTCCGCTCCTCTTCAGGTTGGTCTTCACCCCGGAGGCTCATAGAGAGGGAAAAGAAAAGGAGCCGTCAGTAGGATGTTCCCTGTTACCTCTGAGAGGAAAGTACCCTTCACCACACCGAAAAGTGTTTGGTATAACCGACGTGATAGGTTAATGTAAGGGGGATAAACAAAAGGAGTAGCTAAGAAATTTATATAATAATGGTTCGGTGTGTTGTTTATTGTTTATTCAACACGGTTAACGTCAGGATAAAGCAAAGACCTGAAACACGGTTAACGTCAGGATAAAGCAAAGACCTGAAACACGGTTACCGTCAGGATAAAGCAAAGACCTGAAGTCACGCTAATCTTCGGCACAGGCCATGTTAAAGAATAAAGAAAACACTCCTAACATCAAATAAGTAGGGAGAGGTCTTCAAGGGTTAGGGTATATGGTTCCGGTATCCTTCTCTGTCCCGCCACACTCTACCCCTCCACCCCGTTCCTCCCACCACCCTCTTGTTCCCCGCAAACGCTGTCACTCACCCGCTCCGCCGTAACTCTCCTGATTTACGGCCACTCTCCAGCATCCTCCAGCGAACTCCACTAGTCCTCGTACCACCGCTCTCCCGGCTGTTGATTCACGTCCTCCGTTACGACGTCGTTGATCCTGGGTTCTGCAGTTTCCTCTGGGTACAGCTTGGCTTCCTCGTCGTCCTCTCCGGCATCCTTCCTGGTTCCCTCGTGCTCGATTACTGTCCCACCCCCTCTCCCAGATCGTCTCTTTTCATTGGTTCCCCGACAGTCCTTCCGGGGTCGGATTCTTCTGCTTCCGAGTGTCTGTGGAGATTGCGCTGCAAAGACACAAAACAGCGGAATGGATTTCTCTCTACTAGTGGATCCGGACTGTTTGCCGTGTCAAGAGATGATGGGCATGACCCCACTGTCTGGTTGGTAGGTCCTTCCTCACAAGCTGCTTTTTTGCTTTATTGGATGTATCCAAGGCCAGATTTTTAATGTAATTAAAGTCCCATCCACAGATCAGAAGGCCAACTGCCCCCATTGCTATATTATTGAGCTGGACTAGTAAGTCAACATCATCACCAACAAGGCCATAGTAATTACCTAAGTTTAAAAGCAACCCTAGGCATCAGGCCTTGAGAATTGCGTAGCACCTCATGAACATCCTAATCAGTACCTGGACCCAAATTAATTACTACCACCTCATGCAGCTGGGGCTGATGCAAGGAAGGCCATGGAATACTTATGTGGGATATAGAACTTTAGGGTATAACATTTGGGGTGTTAAAAAATTATTTATGATGAAAACTCCCGTATTTGCACCTATTTATAATGCCATTGACATCACAGGAAAAGATCCTGGCCTTCTGAATCTCAGTAAGCATTGATCATTCTATCCCCTTGATTGGGTAAGTTATGATCTGCACCCACTTTAAGAGCTGCCACCACTATGCCCCCACATTGATGGAATACCACTACAAAGCCCTGCACAATATTTTGTTCTACCCAAATAACAACCACCCTTCTTCCTGCCCATCGTATTTCAGTTCTTTTTTCCCTTTGCAAGTGCTCCCTACACCTCCTACACTCCCAACCTCAGGAACCCCATTACCCCATGGATTGTTTCCCTTCCCTGCGGAGGGAATTGCCCACCTTACCTCCCACGTCCCCATGTTTATTTATTCCTCTACTTATCGAGGTATAGCACTGCGTAGCAAAGGTATAATTACTGCAGAGGTAGCGGCCGTACAATAATGCTGGCTAGATGCATCTTAACTTCTAAACATGATTTTGGTGAGACACAGGACTACATATATAGATTAATAATTCTTCCTTTGTCATGATACTGCAGCTGCTGCATTAGTTCATTCACTTGCTGGACCAAGCCTAAAATCTGGAACTGTCTCTCAATATGAACCTTCCACTTATACTGTTGCACCAGGGTAGCCTTGACACGCTGTTTTTTAAACGTTCCAGCATAGATTTGAACATACAGTGGCTCAGAGCTGCCACTGTTGACATGTCTGAAAAGATGTTAAATTGAAAACCAAATGAAATCCCTTTTGTTTAATAGCAGCCGATAGGATTGATTCTTTTATGTGGAAGTTTCCAAAGTTAACCAAAAAGTTACGAGGATACTTGGCATTGGCTGGCTGAAGAAATGGAACGTGAGGTGCCCTCTTGATTGAAAAGTATCCCTTACTGGGAGAATACCCAGGGAAAACATTATTTTGAAGCAAATCAGAGGAACATTTTATTGGATCCTTCCCCATCTCCTGCCCTTCTGGGATACTGTGAAATGTAAATTTGAGGGTCTGGATCACTTCTCAAACTCATCCAGCTTCATATGGGTTTCTAGCATCTCCTTTCAGTGTTTTGCTTGAAAGAGTTCAAAACTTTTTTGAGTGTCTTCCAAATACACTGCTCTGGCTGTGTGCATGTCTGATTTAATTTCAAAATATTAGGATTGATTCTTTCAAGCTGGATCTGAACTTGCCTGTGGGCCTTTTCCTGAGCATGTTTCACCCCCGTATTTCTTGCAAAATCGTTTAAAGAATCTCTCCCAGCTGAGTTTTAGTGAGAGAGGTTTCAAAAGCATCTGTTGCATTCTGGGCCCCTTCAAGAGCCTGGGAGGTCAGATGTATGATGGCTGTATGAGATGTTAACTTTTCCTGCAAAGTGCTCTCAGCTTGCGCCACCTGGGGCACTTGTTTAGTATCAAGAGCTAATGAAACCAATGGAGCCAAATCTTTCGTTCCCATCCCTGATCCCCCAGGCATTAGCTTCATGCCAGGAAGTGTATTGAGTATTGCTCCCTGGCTGTCGTGTGGAGAGATATCATGATGACCTTGCACGAGATCGCAGCCCTCGGGAGAAGACACCCCCTGAGCTGGTAGGGTTTAAGGAGAAAGTGAAAGCTGACTTTTAGCCATCAGAATAGCCAGGCCCTCTGACTGATGTATTTCAGAGGCCCCATTCGCATTCACAAGGTCGGTGCAGCAATCTAAATTCAGAGAGACCCCTTCGGATGCACTTAATTTAGTGGTTGGACTGCTATCTCCCCTCTCTTCTTCCGTAGTCAATGATCTCAGCTTACACAACCTGATTCTTTCTGGCCTTTGCCACCTTAGCCGTTTTTAGAACCTTAGCTGGGTAGTTCTCCACGCAGCCTCACAGACTGTGTGGAAATTCATAGAGTCTGGTGGTCAGTGCTCTTTAATTATATCACTTTTGCTTGCTTTTCTGAGGCCTTACTTTCCCCCCCTCTATAATTACTGCAAATGTTGCTTCAATATTCAGGGCAGACTTTTTTTCCTTTCCCGTAACTAACTCAGTTACAACATGAGGAGGGGGCCGGGCAGCAGCAAGTAACACCCGTCTGTAGGAGGGCCGCCTCCACCACCACGGAGCCCCTTACCTCACTCAGAGGATTGCCTAACGTGCTCCTTACAGAGTCCTCCTCTTTTCTCCTCGTCTCTTTGCGCTGTAACCCAGGGAAGCCTTAACGCTAGATGTGGCAATTTCTCAAATCAGTGCTGCACACACTTGTCAAGGCAAGCTCTCTCACAGTGCCCATTTTGCTCCTTCCTCTGCTGATAATGTCTGTATCAAGCCATTGGGCTTGCACCCGATTCTTCGTTTATCCCAATACTGGAGCTTCTCACCCCTGCTGTAAGGCTCTCGGAACACTCTCTCCAAATCGGACGCTGGAAATGCCATCAGCAGTGCTGCAAGGAAGCTGAGTGGCAGGGTCACTGGTAAAGGTTTCCTATGTGCGGAGCATGGCAGGTGCTCTAAGCGCATACCATGAAAAAAGTGTAGTCCAATCTCACTAAGAAATGTAGGCTACAAAATATATGTACACAAAATTGGGTTATTAGTTGAAGGGGGTTGCTACCCACCTCAAGTAATAACCAGAACCATGGTTAGCTGAACCCCGAAAGTTAATAAATTAGCCTGAGCTCAATCCTCTGGTTGCTGTGGTTGCTGTGGTACAGAGCAAGCATGCTTAACTTATGGCAATGTGTAAAACATTTATGCAGGAGGCGGAGCTTGCGCAACAAAAAAGATGGCTGCCCTGTAATTTTCTCCACTGGGGCTTTCCCCCAAACTAGTCATTATAACCTGAATGGGGGCTCTAGGCAACTGGAAAGTGAATACCGAGTGTGTGGTAACTAACAACTAAATGCGTGAGTTGCAGACTCAAGAATTACTGGTCTGCCTCCCTGGGCACTGGTTGAATGAGTGCTAGAATTCCAGCCAACCTTCAATAAATGTTCATTACACCTTTCTGGTTCGATTTTGTCTTTTCATTTATTTTTATCGTAGTGTTACATTCACACCAAACGATAACATGTTCCTCTTTGGGCATTCAAAACTTCATATCCCATAATGCATCAATCTTCATTAATGTAACGTATGTCCAAATCTTTCACTCCCAATGCATTTCAGCTGTATTAGCCTTCGTCAGGGGACATTTCTACAAAGATAAATTAATCTAGTTCAAGTTTTCGGAAATCATCGCGTATCAATCCACCACCGGGTGTTTTTAGTTTAGACGGTGCATGAGGTTAAAAAATCGTGCCAAATTAAAAAGTGTGTGAAATGTGCTGTTGGCTATCATCCTCGCTTACCGTTAGAATGTACTTCCGATCATCACTCCGTGTGTGATCGCTGTGTCAGTTATCCGCTCTGCGTGTGGCCGTTACATATTTACGTGTCTGCGGTGACGTGTGTTTAAAGGGATAGCGGGTCTATCCGATAGTGTTGACAGGCTGTCGTGTTATGTATTAAAGTTAATTGAAAAAACCGTCGAGTGTTTGTGAAACGAACTAACAAAACGCCTAGTGTGAATGGGTTCCGCATCACGGTTACATGGTGAACTGTGGGTGGAATTGCTAAATAAAAGCTGCTGTAAGAGTAAAAAACATACTGTGTGAATGAGTGAATCAATCTATGGCGAGTGTTGTAGATTGAAGTTCAATAAAGTAAGAACGAATTATATGAAAAGGAAGTACTTTATTACACATACAAGCTTACGTCAAGGTAATGGAACAGCTGTACAGGAATACGCCGGCTACGCCGGGGGCGTGGCTATCATATAAATATCTACACAACATTCTTATCTACGTCATGGCAATGACCAATGGGAACGGAGGGGAAAAGGTTGGAAGAGGACAACTAGACCTGCAACATCTCCTTTTTTTCCAAACAGAATAAACAACAGTTACAATAATTCATAATCCTTGAGGCTAGTGGGTAATTTGGATATTCTTCCATACCTGGTACAAGTGCCCTCCCAACCTCTATCAGCCATATTCATCAACATGAATTGCGCTCGCAAATTGCCAGATTCTGAGAATCTGGCCGTTTGCGAGTGCGATTTTTGCATTTGGGATTCATCATCCCAAATGCAAAAATCGCTATTACCGAAATCGCATATTTGCGAGGAATTGGATTTAAGGAATCTCTAATAGAGATTCCTTAAATCCAATTCATCACCCAATTTGAAATTGCGAATTCACAATAATTGGTCGCAATTTACCACGAAATCTGACTTCGTGGTAAATTGCGAAAAAAGAGTAAAAAGCACTTTAGTGCATTTTTTTCTTTTGCATGTTACACACACACATGTCCTCTGGACATGTGTGTGCGCAACACCTGTTCAAATGTGCATTTGAGGGGGGCTACAGGGTGTCCTTTGGACACCCCTGGCACCCTTCAAATCGCAATCTTATTTGCGATTAGCAAATTGCTAATCGCAAATAAGGAATACTCCCCATTCATTCCTATGGGCCTTTTGGCCCATAGGAATGAATGGGGAGTTTTTCCTTATTTGCGATTAGCAATTTGCTGATCGCAAATAAGGAATCAGTAGGAATCGCAATAATTTTTGCTAATCCTACATGAATCCCGTTTTGCGAGTCCTTAATAGCGAATCGCTATAATTCGCTATTAGGGCCTCGCAAAACGGGAGATTGATGAATATGGCTGTATGACATTGACCTTTTCCCCCACTGGAAGTACCTGAGGTACTAGGATTCAAATCAGACATTCTTTCACTGATGTCTACCACTTCGGTGATATCTTCCTCATCTACACTCCCATCAACTTCATTACAAGATTTTACCAAATCATTTCTTTGGCTTTCCCCCTTGTTGTCTATATCTTCCTGTCTTATATATTCATTGTGTGGTGTTGTCACCTGTTGATTATCATTGCCAGCATACATAAATGCCAATAGTCTCTCTTGAATCTTCTTTTCATAACAGTGAAAGACTAACTGGTCGCGAATATATTCATCCACTCTATCGTTATAATCGCATTTTGTTGCTAAGACTCTCAGTGCTGCTATGTATTCTTCAACATTCTCATTCTCTGATTGCTTTCTCATAGTAAAACGGTGTCTGCCCACCATTATATTTTACTCCTCATCAAATTGTCTTTCCAATCTTTTAACTGCCTCCTGGAATTCATCTAATGGAATAAATTGACCAGATGGTGGCTCATATTCAGGCAGACTATAAAAAATGTCTTGCCCCGCTACACCTAACAACCCAACTAAAATAGCTGTTTTCCTTTCTGCGTCGAATTTCTTACCATTTATGGCAATCAAATAGTTTTCAAAAGCCCTGTACCAACTGCGCCATTTCATAACTGGTTTGCCAGGTTCATTTAGAAATACTGCAGGAGCATTGAAGTTCGACTCACTTGCCATGTTATCCAGATTGTAATCTGCAGTCTCTTTCTTAACAAATAAATCAATTTTGACTGGTTAATATACAAAGCACTTGAAAATATAAACGTTTACTGTCTATGGTTTTTAAATAAACAGAAAAAAATGCACTATTTTTTTTATATTAGAACGTGTCTCTTCACATGAGAAAGTCATTAGATACAACAACAGAACTTGTACTACGATCGTTTTGAACTTGTAGTATTAACCAAAGTACTTGGACCATGTTCGTTTTAAGCTTGTAGTATTACTGTGAAAGCAGAACCAAATGCCTTTGAATCACGTGTAACATTCGCCTGAGATGTAAAATCCGTTTTAAAATACCTTTCTATCCGACGCTCTGCCTCTCACACACAAGACAAAATGGCGCCGCGTAGTTCACGTCGATGACGTTGCTACGTGATCAGCTGACGTATCCACTCAGCTGTGCGGATCGGAATGTCAGTTTGCGATGTGAAGACAATGACAGTTGAACTGTCAACTCTCACTGACTCTTCAATCTCCTCAGAAACTGCTTTCTGCTGCAGAAAACACGCACAACTTTACTTGTGGAAATCGGCATATGAAAGAAAAATATTCAGTAACTTGCCTCTTTGAATCTATTAATCCGCCGTCTGAATGACTCGCCGTCAGCATAACTCGCCGTCTTCACTTCTTCAGTGGTATTAGCCTTGACATGCGATTCCGATCATCAAATGCGAACAATCCAAAATTCAATAGAAATTTAGAATTATATTTGTATCATCACTTCCAAACCATCAATATAAATGAACTTGCCTTGAGGTTATGGTGATGACGCTCCAACGAAAATCCTTGCGCAAGCTCGCTGCATGAAAACACGCATCCCATCCTCGTCGCCAAATATGTTGTAGATTGAAGTTCAATAAAGTAAGAACGAATTATATGAAAAGGAAGTACTTTATTACACATACGAGCTTACGCCAAGGTAATGGAACAGCTGTACAGGAATACGCCGACTACGCCGGGGGGCGTGGCTATCATATAAATATCTACACAACATTCTTATCTACGTCATGGCAATGACCAATGGGAACGGAGGGGAAAAGGTTGGAAGAGGACAACTAGACCTGCAACAGCGAGGCATATCAAGTGTATACATGCTAAGTTGCATTCATGCTTACATTCCTATAATGGTATATTTGCAGTATGTTTACATTCTTGAAACGGTACCATAAATTATAGATAACATAAAAATTAAACTCTCTCATTTAACCCATGTGGTTTCAAGGCGTTGAGATGATAAATCCAGTGATTCTCTCTTCTTAATAAGGTTTTCTTATTGTCCATGCCTTCTCTTCTTTCTACTGCACCCGATTCTTCGTTTATCCCAATACTGGAGCTTCTCACCCCCGCTGTAAGGGTCTCAGGACACTCTCTCCAAATCGGACGCTGGAAATGCCATCAGCAGTGCTGCAAGGAAGCTGAGTGGCAGGGTCACTGGTAAAGGTCTCCTATGTGCGGAGCATGGCGGGAGCTCTATGTGCATACCATGAAAAAGTTTAGTCCAATCTCACTTAGAAATGTTGGCTACAAAATATATGTGCACAAAATTGGGTTATTAGTTGAAGGGGGTGGCTACCAACCTCAAGTAATAACCAGAACCATGGTTAGCTGAACCCCTAAAGTTAATAAATTAGCCTGAGCTCAATCCTCTGGTTGCGGTGGTACAGAGCAAGCATGCTTAACTTATGGCAATGTGTAAAACATTTATGCAGGAGGCGGAGTTTGCGCAACAAAATAGATGGCTGCCTTTTAATTTTCTCCACTGGGGCTTTTCCCAAAACTAGTCATTATAACCTGAATGGGGGCTCTAGGCAACTGGAAAGTGAATCTCGGGTGTGTGGTAACTAACAACTAAGCACAAAAGCTTCCAGGGTAAATAAATTGCCTTGTCTCACCATTCAATGAGTGGGGCTTACAGAGTGTTCTGACGGCTGTCAGCTGATGCTCAAGATGATACCTCATTGTTGAATGGCATTATTATACCCACCAGATGGTGTATTTTTGATACACATGGTGGGTGGTGCTGATGTTACCGTCTTAGTTTCTTATGGCAAGCCACCACCTATAAGACGTGAGTTTATATGGACCCATCTAGCTATAAATTCTATCGCCCACACTTTAGAACAGCAAATTATCCGCCTGCCTTGACCTTTGGCTACACAGGGACTCTTGTCTGCAGGACTATGCAATGCACAAAGGTGAGTGATGACTGGGGGTGCCACTGCTAAATGTAGCGCTTAGAATTCTCAGTGCTATACCCTTATTTCCTATGTTTTTGGGATCCACATAGATTCCAGAACTTTTCACCGAAGACATGTGAGGAAAATGTGTTTTCTTTTGTTTTACAAAATGTGAGGTTTGCAAGGGATTCTGGGTAACAGAAACTGGTAAGAGCCAGACAAGTCACCCCATCATTGATTCCCCTGGGTGTCTAGTTTTCAAAAATGTATAGTTTTGCTAGGTTTCCCTAGGTGCCAGCAGAGCTAGGGTTCAAAATCTACAGCTAGGCACTTTGCAAAAAAAGGGTCCGTTTTCAGTGTGAAAATGTGTTGTGTCCATGTTATGTTTTGGGCTGTTTCCTGTCACTGGCACTATGCCTACCTACATAAGTGAGGTTCCATTTTTCTTAGGAGACTTGGGGAAATGCAGGGTGGGTGGAATTTTGTGGATCCACGCAGATTCCAGAACCTTCCACCACAGAAATATGAGGACAATTTTTTTAAATACATTTTGAGGTTTGTAAGGGATTCTGTGTAACAGACTCTGGTGAGAGCAAGACAAGTCACCCCATACTGGGTTTCCCTGGTTGTGTAGTTTTCAGAAATGTATAGGTTTGCTAGGTTTCCCTGGGTGCCGGTAGAGATAGAGTTCAAAATCTACAGCTAGGCACTTTGAAAAAAAGGATCAGTTTTCACTGTGAAAATGTGGTGTTCACATTGTGTTTTGGGCTGTTTCCTGTTGTTGACGAACAGAAGGAGTCAGGTCCTAGGCGGGACTGAGGGGGGCTGGACCGTAATATAATGAGGAAAAATAGAGACTGCCCAAACCTCATAGAGTGAAAAATGATTCAAAAAGAAGATACAAGTGTAACCCAATGACACATGTACAGGTACTTTTATTTATACCCACTACTCATCATTTTTATATTTTTAGAAAAAATGTTTTAAAGAACAAGAAAAAGATAAACCCACACAATCAACACAGTGATTATACAAATGCAAACAATTATAAACAACAATTCATGAAATACGTAAAAACACAGGACAAAAATATTAACACATTTAGTAATTCATGGTTACACATCAATTCCTGTTTTGAGACAACCCAAGCGAAGTGAAAGAACAAGAGCTTCAACAATGTTGATTCATTAGTATAGGCATATTTAATGTTTTAATGCGCTCTTGCAAAGTGCCGACGCATTTCAGGTTCGAGTCAAACGTGTTCGAACCCTCATCAGGGCTTTGTGAGTTGTCTGTGTAAAGAAAGAATGAAACAATATTGAAAGCCAATCCTCACATGAATCAATATAATTCATGGGGTCGTGAAAAAGGGGGGGTACCTGTAATTATCAGGCTCCTAAGAACTGATCGATGGACAGGGGCGGCACCTCAAAGGTTTAATTCTAAAATAGATAAAGCATGTGTTGTTTTAGGAATTTCATAAAATACGTTCTCATTTTCCAAAAAGGGGAGAGGATATTGTAAATAAATGCCTACCTCTATGTGCACCGTCCGGCGCCTCTTAGAGGGTGGAGATCGAGGTATATGTCTTTTAGTCCTATTAGATAAGAACAGAGGCTAATGTCGTCATGTAAACCTCACTAGTAGAAAAGTAACATTGTTTTGAAAAAGGCCCCGTACCTTGCGTCTTGTGTTCAAAAGAAGAAAGCTTTCCCGTCTATAATGCGTTTCGAAGAAATTCTCCTACCTACAAAATTAAAATGAATATCACATCGGCTCAGGTTTGCCAACACTTATGTGGACAATTGAATATTGGTGGACAGAAGCCTACCTGGGTTGGCGGCGTGTGTCGTGGCGGCCCAGGAATCATAAACGGAGTACTTGAATTGAGCTCCGTTTCCGTGGCGCGCTGTGAAAGGGAACAAGGGGGGAAATGAATTTCGGGACCGGGAGCGGTCGGATTTAGATGCTTACGAGCCCATAAAGGGAGCTTGTTTCTTACCTGTCCAAGGACAGTTGATGTCCACAATGCAAGGCTTCCAAACGAATGCCTGGCGTTACGTGGGGCCATCTTGGATGGATTATAAATCGGGAACAAACAGCGTCCCATTGCATTTTGGGATATGTAGTCCCAAAACAAATCCTCAGCACGCCGAGTAAAATCGATTCTATTTGCACTTGTGGGGGGGGGGAAATTGGGGTTATCAAAATTGATAATCACGTCCAATGTGAAGGCAAGGAAAAGGGGGAAGCCATTGTTTTGGGGCTAAATGTTAAGAGGGGGTCCACCTTTTTTTTATATATATGAACAAAAGCTTGACGCAAGGCGGGGAAGGGGCAATTGACTATTCAGAATTGGGCTATTGTCGGAAACATCAGTCAAATTCTTGATAATTCAGACATGCTGTTAAGAACTGTCATTGTGCTATTAAATTTAAGAATCAGGTATGCTTCCTTTTGAAGTAGCACCTTGTCGACATCAGCCGGGCGCTGCGCTGTACCAATTGTAAACAGTACTGACCATTTGAATTCTAATTCTGTGTGAGATTTATCAATGAAATGTTCAACCATGGGAGCCGTGAGAACTTTTTTTCTAATCCTGGACCTGTGCTGGCTGACGCGGAGATTGACTTGCTGGTTTGTTTTCCCAATGTAAATCTTGGGGCATGGACACTGGATGACATAAATAACATTTTTGGTTTTACAATTGGAAAAACCGGAATGCTTCCATTTAACCCCCTGATGTTCGAATTCATTGCCTTCAATTGTGCTGGAGCACGCTACACAATTGCCACATCTATGATGGCCATCAATAGGTTTCATATTCCAGCAGGATAGGATATCATGTTTAGATTTTTGCAATGACACATCTGCTCTGACAATTTGTTGCCCAATGCTTTTGTTTTTCTTATAAGCAAAGATGGGACGGGGAAAGGGGCATTCCAGACCATCTAGAAGATGCCAATTTTTGAGAATAGTTTGTCTAATTTTATGCGTGTCAGGACCAAATGTGGTCACGCATACCAAACGGTCCAGTTCTTTCTTTTCTTTTGTTCGCAGCAAGCACTCTCTCGGCGTGAAACGTGCTCGTTTATGGGAGTGCCTGAGTAGTTTCTTAGGATAGCCTCTGTATATCATTTCCTCACAGAAGGTTTTTGCATGGTGGCCGAAATCACTGGTAACCGCGCAATTCCTGCGTATTCGCAGTAATTGACCGTAGGGGTGATTAGTTTTTAAATTTCTCGGGTGGTGGCTACTGTAATGCAAAATAGTATTCTTATCAGTAGCCTTCCTGTAAAGTGAGGCCTTCAAGAATCCATCCAAGCATGTGACTTCTACGTTGGACGTGATTAACAATTTTGATAACTCCAACTTTCCCCCCCCACAAGTGCAAATAGAATCGATTTTACTCGGCGTGCTGAGGATTTGTTTTTGGACTACATATCCCAAAATGCAATGGGACGCTGTTTGTTCCCGATTTATAATCCATCAAAGATGGCCCCACGTAACGCCAGGCATTCGTTTGGAAGCCTCGCATTGTGGACATCAACTGTCCTTGGACAGGTAAGAAACAAGCTCGTAAGCATCTAAATCCGACCGCTCCGGGTCCCGAAATTCATTTCCCCCCTTGTTCCCTTTCACAGCGCGCCACGGAAACGGAGCTCAATTCAAGTACTCCGTTTATGATTCCTGGGCCGCCACGACACACGCCGCCAACCCAGGTAGGCTTCTGTCCACCAATATTCAATTGTCCACATAAGTGTTGGCAAACCTGAGCCGATGTGATATTCATTCTAATTTTGTAGGTAGGAGAATTTCTTCGAAACGCATTATAGACGGGAAAGCTTTCTTCTTTTGAACACAAGACGCAAGGTACGGGGCCTTTTTCAAAACAATGTTACTTTTCTACTAGTGAGGTTTACATGACGATACTAGCCTCTGTTCTTATCTAATAGGACTAAAAGACATATACCTCGATCTCCACCCTCTAAGAGGCGCCGGACGGTGCACATAGAGGTAGGCATTTATTTACAATATCCTCTCCCCTTTTTGGAAAATGAGAACGTATTTTATGAAATTCCTAAAACAACACATGCTTTATCTATTTTAGAATTAAACCTTTGAGGTGCCGCCCCTGTCCATCGA
The DNA here is from genome assembly GCF_964263255.1 of Lissotriton vulgaris. Lineage (NCBI taxonomy): Eukaryota > Metazoa > Chordata > Amphibia > Caudata > Salamandridae > Lissotriton > Lissotriton vulgaris. The sequence continues at coordinate 1,437,323,564 of NC_141687.1, read as the reverse complement.
TCAGTTCTTAGGAGCCTGATAATTACAGGTACCCCCCCTTTTCCACAACCCCATGAATTATATTGATTCATGTGAGGATTGGCTTTCAATATTGTTTCATTCTTTCTTTACACAGACAACTCACAAAGCCCTGATGAGGGTTCGAACACGTTTGACTCGAACCTGAAACGCGTCTGCACTTTGCAAGAGCGCATTAAAACATTAAATGTGCCTATACTAATGAATCAACATTGTTGAAGCTCTTGTTCTTTCACTTCGCTTTGGTTGTCTCAAAACAGGAATTGATGTGTAACCATGAATTACTAAATGTGTTAATATTTTTGTCCTGTGTTTTTACGTATTTCATGAATTGTTGTTTATAATTGTTTGCATTTGTATAATCACTGTGTTGATTGTGTGGGTTTATCTTTTTCTTGTTCTTTAAAACATTTTTTCTAAAAATATAAAAATGATGAGTAGTGGGTATAAATAAGTGATGGGCCTTGTTTCCTTCAAATAGTATGGCAGAAAAAGACACCCTCTCTTTCAGCGAAAGCCATCTCCAATCACTTATTGCCACGTCACCATTTGCTTCGATTACACTAAGTTCTACTGCGAAGCAACAAAACGAATCTGAGAAACTCATAAGATTGTGTAAAAAGCATGTCAGAACTGAGCTCCATGGCCACTTCCTCCTTCGACATTTAAAAGGAGGCACTATACCCTGGGGGCTCCAGGTGAAAAATATACCTGGCATTTTCACCGAAGACGAAGAGTATAAGAAAGGGTTTAGTTTCATAAACACGAAATGTAGTAGGGACCTCATGGTCCACACCATAGAGACCGCACAACGTCTATGCCTCAAGGAGGTTGAGGAGATTGAGGAATTAACTAAAGCTATTGTCGAAAACCCAGCTATTACTGATGCCAAAGCATTACTTGATAAAATCGAGAAAGACATACAAGTCTTTAAAGACATTACCATTAACAATAAAACTACTAAATACGAACGTGACACGAAGACGTTCAAAATTGAACAGGTATATCCTTTTTTGAAAGAAGATTACTACTCCCTTGTCGATTCACGTCGGGTGCTGTACGACTACCAAGGCAGATCACGCAACAGATTTACCACTTTCTCAGAAACCTCTTCATCAGGGTCTTCAGATTCAGATAATTGAAGCAACAATCCCAGAAAACAAGTTGCTTTTTTAGACAGGGGCCAGCCACAAAAAACCAGGTTCAAACCAGCATGGGAAATGCGAACCAGAAACAGGTTTTACAAGTCATAGAGAAGCCTGATGTGATTGTGAATTTATCTGACAGAGTCCTAAAACAACATGAGAAGTCCGTATTAAATCTTGGACTCAAGTTTGTCCCCAGTCAAAGGACGGATTTTACTAAATTGAAGATTGAGACTCTTGAATTTTGCAGGAAGTTGAGGCTTCGGGCCTTCTTCTTTCATCAACCCACACCAGTTGATAAGGAAACAACGGGCTTAAGGAACAAATCAAATTTTGTCCCCCATCAGAACATCCCCAAACAGGTACTGGCTTTCGAACAAGTACTATTAGCATCCATTAACCAAATGGAGAGATCCAAAAAATATGTACCACAGAATATCAGTCCGTGCCAACGTAAAGCAATTCAGAGCCTTAAAGAAGACTCCTCTTTAATAATCAAGCAGGCCGACAAGGGGGGAGCAGTCGTCCTGTGGCCCAGAGACCAATACATTGGTGAAGGCATGAAACATGTCAATAATACCAGATGGTCCCGCAAATTGCAAGAAGACCCTACAAAATATATACAAGGCCTCATTTCACAGACACTCACTGAGGGCCATGAACAAGGATTTCTTGGTCCCAAAGAATTTGACTTCCTTAACAAAAAGTTCCCACGCATCCCAATTCTATATCTTTTACCAAAGATCCACAAGAGCTTGGCTGACCCCCCCGGGAGGCCCATAGTATCTGGTGTTGACTCCTGTCTTGAACCAATATCTAAATATGTAGATTTTTTCTTGAAACCTTTCATTAAGAATGTCAAGTCATTCCTGAGAGATGCCACCGACTTTCTGACTAAGGTAGAAGGTACACTTTTTTACCATTGTACACAAATGATGGTGACAATGGACGTCACGTCCTTGTACACACAGATCCCTCAAGAAGAGGCTCTTGAAGTCATCGAGCTGTATCTTGAGATGCGAGAGCATCCCCACCGGGTGCCTACACACTTCATCTTGAAGTTGGCAGAAATTGCCCTCAAGAAGAACTACTTTGTATTTGATGATCAATTCTTCATGCAAGTGAAGGGCACTGCCATGGGGTGTCCTTATGCCCCAGAAATGGCAGTGCTCTACATGGCGCAATATGAAATGAAGTTTGTCGACAATAATAACCCATTCAGTGGCAATATCATTCAATGGTGGCGTTATATTGACGACGTCTGGCTCCTGTGGCAGGGGAGCCAGACCGAACTCAGTAGTTTTCACGAATGGATTAACATGAGACACAGCGACATAAAATTCTCCATGGAAGCCAGTAAAACCAAAATGACTTTCCTGGACGTAGAAGTCACATGCTTGGATGGATTCTTGAAGGCCTCACTTTACAGGAAGGCTACTGATAAGAATACTATTTTGCATTACAGTAGCCACCACCCGAGAAATTTAAAAACTAATCTCCCCTACGGTCAATTACTGCGAATACGCAGGAATTGCACGGATACCAGTGATTTCGACCACCATGCAAAAACCTTCTGTGAGGAAATGATATACAGAGGCTATCCTAAGAAACTACTCAGGCACTCCCATAAACGAGCACGTTTCACGCCGAGAGAGTGCTTGCTGCAAACAAAAGAAAAGAAAGAACTGGACCGTTTGGTATGCGTGACCACATTTGGTCCTGACACGCATAAAATTAGACAAACTATTCTCAAAAATTGGCATCTTCTAGATGGTCTGGAATGCCCCTTTCCCCGTCCCATCTTTGCTTATAAGAAAAACAAAAGCATTGGGCAACAAATTGTCAGAGCAGATGTGTCATTGCAAAAATCTAAACATGATATCCTATCCTGCTGGAATATGAAACCTATTGATGGCCATCATAGATGTGGCAATTGTGTAGCGTGCTCCAGCACAATTGAAGGCAATGAATTCGAACATCAGGGGGTTAAATGGAAGCATTCCGGTTTTTCCAATTGTAAAACCAAAAATGTTATTTATGTCATCCAGTGTCCATGCCCCAAGATTTACATTGGGAAAACAAACCAGCAAGTCAATCTCCGCGTCAGCCAGCACAGGTCCAGGATTAGAAAAAAAGTTCTCACGGCTCCCATGGTTGAACATTTCATTGATAAATCTCACACAGAATTAGAATTCAAATGGTCAGTACTGTTTACAATTGGTACAGCGCAGCGCCCGGCTGATGTCGACAAGGTGCTACTTCAAAAGGAAGCATACCTGATTCTTAAATTTAATAGCACAATGACAGGTCTTACAGCATGTCTGAATTATCAAGAATCTGACTGATGTTTCCGACAATAGCCCAATTCTGAATAGTCAATTGCCCCTTCCCCTCCTTGCGTCAAGCTTTTGTTCATATATATAAAAAAAGGTGGACCCCCTCTTAACATTTAGCCCCAAAACAATGGCTTCCCCCTTTTCCTTGCCTTCACATTGGACGTGATTAACAATTTTGATAACTCCAACTTTCCCCCCCACAAGTGCAAATAGAATCGATTTTACTCGGCGTGCTGAGGATTTGTTTTGGGACTACATATCCCAAAATGCAATGGGACGCTGTTTGTTCCCGATTTATAATCCATCCAAGATGGCCCCACGTAACGCCAGGCATTCGTTTGGAAGCCTCGCATTGTGGACATCAACTGTCCTTGGACAGGTAAGAAACAAGCTCCCTTTCTGTGCTCGTAAGCATCTAAATCCGACCGCTCCCGGTCCCGAAATTCATTTCCCCCCTTGTTCCCTTTCACAGGGCGCCACGGAAACGGAGCTCAATTCAAGTACTCCGTTTATGATTCCTGGGCCGCCACGACACACGCCGCCAACCCAGGTAGGCTTCTGTCCACCAATATTCAATTGTCCACATAAGTGTTGGCAAACCTGAGCCGATGTGATATTCATTTTAATTTTGTAGGTAGGAGAATTTCTTCGAAACGCATTATAGACGGGAAAGCTTTCTTCTTTTGAACACAAGACGCAAGGTGCGGGGCCTTTTTCAAAACAATGTTACTTTTCTACTAGTGAGGTTTACATGACGATACTAGCCTCTGTTCTTATCTAATAGGACTAAAAGACATATACCTTGATCTCCACCCTCTAAGAGGCGCCGGACGGTGCACATAGAGGTAGGCATTTATTTACAATATCCTCTCCCCTTTTTGGAAAATGAGAACGTATTTTATGAAATTCCTAAAACAATACATGCTTTATCTATTTTAGAATTAAACCTTTGAGGTGCCGCCCCTGTCCATCGATCAGTTCTTAGGAGCCTGATAATTACAGGTACCCCCCCTTTTTCACAACCCCATGAATTATATTGATTCATGTGAGGATTGGCTTTCAATATTGTTTCATTCTTTCTTTACACAGACAACTCACAAAGCCCTGATGAGGGTTCAAACACGTTTGACTCGAACCTGAAACGCGTCGGCACTTTGCAAGAGCGCATTAAAACATTAAATATGCCTATACTAATGAATCAACATTGTTGAAGCTCTTGTTCTTTCACTTCGCTTTGGTTGTCTCAAAACAGGAATTGATGTGTAACCATGAATTACTAAATGGCCTGGAAGACTGTGACTGATGCCATCAAGCCACAGGGGAGGGGGGTGAGGAATTCTGTGGAGACACAGGGAGAGACATGGGCGTATGCACGGGGGAAAAAGGCTCAATTGAAGTTAACTCACCCAATGGGTATAATGTTACTTGTAACTCTGGCTGTGATATACGTAATATTGGTCAGCCTCAATGTAACCCAGATTCTCCTACCCCGGCCAATGGAAATATAACATCCACTCGACTATCTGAAGACCCCGTGCCTGGAGAAGTAACTCACATTCATACGCCCCCACTATCTATTGAGGCTGTTAGTTTAACAGAACGGGGCTATAAGATGGCGAGCTGGAATATTGCTGGGTGGAATAATAAGATAGATCGTCTAGGATGGTTAGAACTTATAACCCAATTTGACATCTTGTGTCTCCAGGAGACTTGGGTGGCCGAAGATGTCTATCTTGATGGGTATGCTGCCTATAATTGCCATGCACAGCCATCCAACATGGGGAGAGCCAGTGGAGGGATGGTGATATTGCTCTCTGTGAGGTTACCGGTTCAAGTGAAAATCCACCGGACTGTTGGTCTGCACTCTCAGTTGTTGTGGTTACCACATAGGAATGGGCGAAATGTTCTAGTAATAAATCACTATAACAATGTCTTTAACCACTCTAAAACAGTTATGGTTGATGAACTTGAAGCGGAGGTGGAAAGGCTATGCGGTTGCAGTGGTGTGTCCTTTTGATATTTTATGGAGTGGAGATTTCAACATTCACATGTGCCCCTTCGCTGGCAAAAGGGTGTGTGGGTATGGGGGTGAGGTGGGGGAAGATCAGACCCATTTTTTACATTCGGCTTATGGGGAATCTCTAAACACTCTTATGCTTAAAATGGATTTATGCATCATGTTACCTGGCGTAGACAGTGAGGGAAATTCGGTACCGACCTTTATTGGTAGGAACTGTGCCACGGTTATCGATTACCTCATCGCCTCCTCCAGTATTATGGCTTTGTGTTCCTCACCCGTAATAGTCGACCCAGCCCTCAGCGACCACAACTGTTTAACAATGTATCTCTCCTTGTGGGGGGATAAGGAAAAGGCGTTGCATGGTGTAGTGACAGATGTAGTTCCACATAGACCCAATGGCCCTAGAATTAAATGGGGTAGGCAAAACGAGGAACGTTTACTATGTACCATAGTGTCAGCCTGTATAGATGAGGTGGAATGCTGTCTTGAACCCGAAAAGGATAATGCTGATATTTTAGCTAGTTTTGATATTATTAATAAAAACATTGCACAAATTTTAACTGGTATAAAACCGAAAGGCCCTAGGAACAATGGGGGATGGTTTAACAGGGAATGTACAAAATCCTTACAAAGACTTACAGCCGCTCTTAAGGGTAAACCCAGGGATAAGGAAGCAGTTAGGGCCCTGAGAAGGGAATACTCAATTCATCTGAAGGACAGGAAACAGGAACTAAGGGAAGAGGCCTGGAACAATCTGACTAAGGCAGTGGAACTTAAGGATGCCAAGCTTTTTTGGTCCACTGTCAACAGTCCCTTTCTTCAAAATGAAGAAGCCCCGGTAATGTCTGCTCAGGTGACTGAGGAACAATGGGTGGCTCATTTTTCTAGTATTTTTAACCCTGAAGGACTAGTTGCAGGGGGTGATAGGGAGACTGTAGCTACTACCCCCCTACCTCTTAATATCACAGTCTCTGAGGTGGATGCTGCCATCCGGGTCAGTAAGGGGGGAAAGGCGCCGGGCCCTGATGGGGTACCCGTTGATCTTTATAAAGCCGAGGTTTCCATCTGGAGCCCATTGTTAACCAAGGTTTTTAATGCAGCTGCAATGACTGCGGCCCCACAGACCTGCGAGGAATCAATTATTATTCCGGTTTACAAAAAAGGGGCGAGGGGTGAGGCAAAAAACTATCGCCCGATTTCTCTCCTCACTGCTTCCCTAAAAATTATGAGTAGGGTACTACTGAGTCGTCTGGAGGAATGGGTTGAAGGTAAAGGGGTCCTTGCGGACTCCCAGTTTGGATTCCGTAAGGGGTTAGGCACTATAGAACAGTGCATTAATTTGGACCTCATTATAGGCAAATACACACGGGCTAAACAAGGCTCGTTGTTTCTTTGCTTTGCTGACTTGACCAGCGCCTTCGACCTGGTTGACCATGGCCTTCTGTGGTCAACCTTGTTGGATATGGGTGCTCCACAGGATATTATTTACTTCTTGGCCCAACTTCATAGGAATTTGACGGCTAAGATACGTTACGGGCAATCGGGGGAGTGTACACCTAGTATTAAAGTAGGCTCTGGAATTAGGCAGGGATGTGTCCTTGCACCTCTTCTTTTCTCCCTTTTTATTAATGCAATTGAGTCGGAACTACGGACCGTCAATGCAGATGCACCGTCCGCTGGCGGCCTTCCCATCCCAATATTGCTTTATGCGGATGACGCGGTTCTGCTCTCACAAACTCCTCTTGGGCTGCAAAAACTTATGAATAAATTTGCAGATTTTATTAATGGGAGAAAATTAAAAATCAATAATTCAAAAACTTTTATAATGCCCTGCGGGAAGAAAATCAAAAACCCAAGGCCTTTTACAGTTATGGACCAAACTATACAAGTGGTTGATAAATTCTGTTATTTGGGTATCACTTTTAACAGTGGGGAGATGTGGGCACCAGAAATGATTAATGTAAGAGCTAATATGGCCAAGTGTTCTTTTGGCATATTCAAGTTTGCATCCAAGTTAGGCTCAAGACGGATACCCGACATGTTGTACCTATACCGCCATAAATGTGTTGCTCTGGCCGTATATGGCTCAGGAGTGTGGGGCCATTGTAATAACAATATGCTCCAGGTGGAGGAAAACAAATTTGTCAAAAAACTCTTGTGTTTACCATCTTCTGCTTCAACAAAACTGATCCATCAGGAGGTTGGCCTAGAACATCTATCTGACTTGATCAGATTAAGACCCCTGCTAGTATGGAGATCTATATGGATTAAGGAACAGACGGGTTTCACAAGAAAGATTATTTTAGACTGTCTCCACATGGATAAATGTTCCCGTATCCCCTGGCTTAACTATATTATTCGAGCATTTAAAGATGTTTTTAATCTTACTGTGCGTGATAACCCTCTTTGTGCTTTAGATATCCCGAAGACTGAGCTTAAACATGAATTTTTGAGGGTTAGTATGGTGAAGCGTAATGCAGCTACTGCTCAGTTCTCCACACATGTTTTTTACGACAGATACATAAAGGTAGAAATGGGATTCTCAGGATACCTTAAAATGGTTACTATCCGATCCCACCAATATGTATTGACAAGATTACGGATGGGGATTGTTTATTTGCTTGTCGCGTATCCTGTTATGAAGACCTATACTACTGCCCCCTGTCCATGTGACTGGACCACAAAGCAAAGCACAGAGCACTTTTTACTGTTATGCCCTCTTTATCTTCACCTTCGAAAAATATATTTGAAACCGCTTTTTAAAAAATATAATGTATCCACTATTGTATCGGCCATGGGGCTTTTATTTGGACTTGATTCGCAGGACATCTGTTTTTTTACTGCTGTATTCATTTTAAAGGCGATATGCTTGAGGAATAACATGCTCTTTGATATGTGATTATTCTAAAATCTGCTGTATCCTCATGTTTTACTACTTATGTATGTATGTACTTTTATGATTATTAACTAATGAGCGAATAAAGTTTTTGAATGAATACTAAATGTGTTAATATTTTTGTCCTGTGTTTTTACGTATTTCATGAATTGTTGTTTATAATTGTTTGCATTTGTATAATCACTGTGTTGATTGTGTGGGTTTATCTTTTTCTTGTTCTTTAAAACATTTTTTCTAAAAATATAAAAATGATGAGTAGTGGGTATAAATAAAAGTACCTGTACATGTGTCATTGAGTTACACTTGTATCTTCTTTTTGAATCATTTTTCACTCTATGAGGTTTGGGCAGTCTCTATTTTTCCTCGTTTCCTGTTGTTAGCACGAGTCCTACCAAGTTAGGTATCATTTTTCTCGGAAGGCTTTGGGGGATGCAGGGTGGATGGAATTATGTGGATCCACGCAGATTCCAAAACTTTCTACCACAAAAATGTGAGCAAAATGTGTTTTTTTTTTACAAAGTTTAAGGTTTGCAAGGGATTCTGGGTAACAGAACCTGGTGAAAGCCAGACAACTCACCCTATTCTGTATTCCCCTGGGTGTCTAGTTTTCAAAAATGTACAGATTTGCTGGTTTCCCTATGTGCTGGCTGCGCTTGGGCCCAAAATCCACAGGTAGGCACATTGCTAAAAATAAGTCTGTGCCTTGTGGGCTTTCTGCCGCCCTGGGGGGGTATCGGGGGGGGGGGGGTTCCCCGACATGGCCCCAGGGGGGGCAGAAAAACTGTGGCTATTTTTTTGGGGGGTGGAGGCATTGATATGCCCATTCTGGGCAGAACCCACCCCATGCATATAAAAGCCAGCGTAATCGCTGGTGCCTAGTGGGCTTTCTGGCCCCGGAGGCAGATCAGGGGCCACTACCCCATCAGCCCCCACGAGAGGGCAGAAAGGCTGGAATTTCTCTGGGAAGTGGGGGATTTTCATGTCCATTTTGGGCAGCCCACACCCCTACATGAATAAAAAAAATCCCTGTTTTCTAGTGATCTTTCTGCCCCGGGGGAAGCAAATTGGGGGCTACTGCAAATAAGTCTGTGCCTTGTGGGCAAATAAGTCTGTGACTAGTGGGATTTGTGCCCCCCAGGGGGCAGAATGGGGGTTACTGCCCCTATCTGACCCCCAGGGGGTCAGAAAGGCTGTAATTATGTTGGGGGACCCGTTTTGGGCAGCCATCACCCTAAGCAAAATTGCCCCAAAAAAATCCCTGGCATCTAGTGGGCTTTCTGCCCCCCGGGGGGGCAGATTGGGGGCTACTGTCCCCATCCGCCCCCTAGAGTGGGCAGAAAGAATATCGTTTTTGGGGGGCATTGATATGACTGTTTTGGACAGCCCCCACCCTAATTTCAATTGCCCAAAATATCTCTGTCATCTAATGGGCTTTTTGCACCCAACGGGGCAGATTGGCGGCTACAGCCCCCATCTGCCCCCATCGGGGGGTAGAGAGGCTAAAACTTTGGTGGGGTGGGGGTGAGAGCATTGGCAGGCCCGTTTTGGGCAGACCCCACCCAAAGTAAAATAGCGGGGAAAAATCCCTGGTGCTAGTGGGCTTTCTGCCCCTCTCAGGGGGCAGAAAGACTGATATTTGTTTGGGGGGCATTGACATGACTGTTTTGGGCAGCCCACACCCTAATTTCAAATGCCCAAAATAAATCCTTGGCATCTAGTGGGCTTTTTGCCCCAGACGGGCAGATTGGGGTCTATGGTCCCATCTGCCACGTGGGGGCAGAGAGGTTGTAATTTTGGTGGGGTGGGGGTGGGAGCATTGACATGCCCATTTTGGGCAGCCCCCACCCTAATTTAATTTGCCTAAAAGAGATCCCTGGCATCTAGTGGGCTTTTTCCCCCCCTTAGGGGGCAGATTGGGGGTTACTGCCCCATCTGCCCCCAGTGGGGGCAGAAAGGCTGTACTTTTGGTGAGGGGGGTGGAGGCATTGGCATGCCTCCACCCTAAGTACATTTTTGAGAAAGAAAATCCCTGGAGCTAGTGGTCTTTCTGCCCCCCACAGGGCAGAAAGACTGATATGCCCAAAACACAATGGGGGAAGCAAAGGCCCTTGCCCAAGGGGCCAGTCCCCCCCCCCCCCCCCCTGGTGCTAGTGGATGGGTCCCTGCTTGGGGATCACCTTCCTGGGTGATCCCCAAACAGGGATCCACTAGGGAAGTGTACCATTGGAAAGGGGAGATTCTCCCCTTTCCAGCAATACTCTTACCAAGTGTTTCGGTGCTCGGGGGCTGAGATAGCCCCAGAAGCACTGAAACACTGAAACTGAAACTCAGTTTCAGTTTTGTTTTCAATGTAATGACGACAGAGCTCCATGCGCGTGATTGTCATTACTTTGAAAACCAGAGATTGGCCTCTGGAGGTTGGGGAAGCTTACCTCCTGAGGCACAAAAAAAATGGAAATCCCTCTGCTATTTACAGCAGAGGGATTTCCTGCCCCTATCATCATGACGGAATGGTTCCCTCATGAGCACAGGAGCACCCATGCTTATCGCGGAACCATTCCATCATGAGCATGAAAGGGTTAAGTTAACTCATCATTTTAATTTTCTCCTTTTTCATAGTGTTGCATTTCCAACTTACAGTCCTCTTGCTCCCTGTGGCCAATAGACACTGTGCCATATTTATAACTGAAAAATACAGTCATTTTTTTAAACAGGAGAAATTGAAAGTGAAGAAAAATATTTCAATGAAACATTAAGCCTTAATATTTTTTTCCATTCTCAATTAAGCTAATTATGTCCTAATATTTTTAAAGCATTTTTCTTCACTTTAAATTCCTCCCATTTAAACAGATGGCTGTATTTTCTGTTATAAATATGGCTCTGTGTTTACATGCACCTCGGAGCAAGATGTCTGCTCGTAGTAAATTGCTCTATCCTCTCAGTAGTTAAACAGCAAGGTATATTAAACAACAAACAGGTACTGCACAGCAGCGTATACAGATGAAAGTGACCCAGACACTGACTACGGTAAATCCTAACATTCCATACCAAAATAGAGAATGCAAGGGAACACATAGTTCCACAACTAATGCTTGGTGACGAAAGCATCAACCAAGAGCTCACCACTAGATTATCTCCTCGCTCCAGATATTTTTTTTTAAACTACTTACTTACAGCTCAGTAGAAATACATAGTGTAAATAACAAAAGCAAGAAAACCTAAAATGCCTCCAATACAAACAAACTAAATGAAAAAACAGAACACATCATACAAAAAATGTAAAGAACTTTACAAAAACAAATTACAACATTTTATAGAATCAAGGAAAACTATATGAAACTAGTTTAGCGAAATCTCATTGGAACATTGCAGCATCACTTGCTCCTACGTGGTCGAACAAGGCCATCTTCACCACCTCTGTTTGTTACACAATCAAAACAATTATTTTTAATATAAATCTCCTCATGCTTTTCCATGCTGGTTCTTTTATCATGCCCTTGCGGATCCTCCAACTTTATCACTCTGGCAATGTTCCACCAATTATTCTTATTTACTCCTATAGCATTACCACAAACCTTGTCTACAATAACAGTTTCAGAAACCTTCATACGTGCCTTTGTTATGTGAACAGGAGTTTTAATATGCACCCCATCACCAACAATAGTTTTCTGAGAGACTAATCTTTTCCTTTCATCAAAATAATTATTTTGCTGTTCTTGGTCCTTGTCCACATTCAACCTGACAAACTCATCCATGTCATTTATACATTCATATTCACCCATTTCAACATCCACCTTAGACAAATATTAGACAAAGGCTTCCTGCCTCTCAAAAGTTCAAAAGGCGATACTTTGGTAGAGGAAAGTGGAGCTGTGTGGTGAACCAAAACATAGACCGTACTGCATTCTGTACTACACACTTGCTGGTGATAGCCCACTGGACACATTTGTTCAAAAATCTATTCATCCACTATACAGGGCCATTTGTTTGGGGATGATATAGCAAATTCTTGTGGTGAACAATTCCCCCGTTTCAATAAATTTTGAGATAGAGCACTGCAAAATTATACACCATTATCGGAAACAATGGAAGACGGAAACCCTTCTCTTAAGAAAACATCCATAAGAAAATCAATTATGTTTTTAGAAATGTACTCAAACTTCAGGCCACTTAGAGTAGTAGTTTATGGACAACTCAGCGAATCTAGAAGATTTGAACAACCAAATTGATACCTAATTTATCTCATGGTCTACTAGGGTAATCAATGGGTTGCATGGGAGGAATCCACACTTTGAATTCTTTCTCAGCACTCCCACAAGCCACACACTTACCAATCATATCATCAACACCATTGTCCATCTGTGGCCACTAGAACACCTCTCTCAGTCTGCGTTTGGTTTTTGTTTTTCCGAACTGTCCTTCATGAGCATCACACAATAATCTTGTTCTCAAACTTTCAGGGGGTATGAATCTCTCTCCCCGCATTAAAATATGATCTTCTACATAAAGTTTTTGAGAAACTTTTACATAAGTCTCGAAATGATACGTGACATTTTCCTCTTTGACATATATGATGACCTGCACAAGAACCTTGTCTCTAGATAACTCTCTCCTCCACTCTGATTCACTAACAGCACACATATCCTTAACATCAATGGATGCTACAAAACAGTCATCCTGATCTTCATCCTCTGCCAACTCAGTGTCAGTCTCAGTCACAGGAAATCTTGACAGAAAATCTGCTCTGCCATTGTTAATACCAGGTAAATATACCACATCAAAATTTAAATGTAAAAACTTTGTTGAAAATTTTGCAATTCTAGGTGTATGCTCCTTGATTTTCTCACCTGAAGGAATGGGAACTAAAGGATTGTGATCAGTTTGCAAAATAAAATGGTTACCACAAATGTAGAGATGGAACTTCCTGATCGCCCATCAACAGGCTAACAACTCTTTCTCAATCACAGTAAAATGTGTTTCTGGTCCTCTTAGTACCCTGGAGGTGTAACCTAATGAGATTTCTATGTCACTGTTGTCTTGAGTCAGGATAGCTCCTAACCCAAATCTGCTTGCATCAACAGTGATGGTACATTTTTTGTTTGGATCAAATGGCTTCAGAATCCTATCACCAACCAACTGAGACTTATTCCAATTAAATACTTCCTAACAACTTGTGTCCCACTTGAAAGGATTTTTTTAACATGTTGGTGCGTGGCTTAACTTTTGATGAACAATCTTGAACAAATCTCAAGTAAAATTTACATAGTCCAACAAAGTACTTCAAACCAACCTTGTCAACTGGTGCGCTCGCATCCACAATGGCTTCGATCTGCTCTTGGCTCCCCACCTTGTTGAGTCACTACATGTCCAAGATACTCTAATCTTTCCTTGAGGAACAAACATGTTTCACTTTTCAGAACAACAACTTTGTGTTGCATGATCCCTGAAACCTGTTTCAAATCAATACATCATCTTGGAAAACAGCTACTCCATTTACATTTCTCAACATGTGACTCATGATGCTTTGAAAAATAGCTGCCGCTGACGCTAACACAAATGGCATCCTACAATACTGGCATGAACCAATGGGTGACACAAATGCGGTAAGATGTCTTGAAAATGGATCTAATACCACCTGGTGATAAGCAGATGCGAGATCCAATTTTGTGAACTATTTGGACTTTTTTGTCATCACTTAACAACTCAATAGGTTTTTGGAAATGGATATGAATCAACCCAGATGTTCTTGTTTAAACTGCATATATCCACACAGACTCGTAAATCCCCATTTTGTTTCATGCCATGACCAAAGGGGAAAGCCATAGTGATGATTCTACGGGTTCTATAATCCCCTCAGCACATAACTCATTAAGCTATTTCTCCCAACCCTCTCTTACACTAAAAGGCACACTCCTTAGTTTATGTTTCACAGGGATGGCTCCATCTTTTACTCTTATTTAATCTGAGAACCCTTTGATTTTGCCTAAACCTCCACCGATAACTGTTGGGAGCTGTTGTATAATGCTTTCAGTGTAATCCATAGAATTAACCACACTAACTTGTTCTTTAGTACCAGGTCTGAGAACCATTCAAAACAATCCTCAGTGAAACCAATCTAAGTTAGACAACATTTTGATGGCCACATAGACCTTACCCAGAATTTTTCTTCTCTTGAATTCTAAAATGCCTTCAAAGGAACCAGCCAACTCGATTTTTCACCCTTCATATGAAACAGATGCTCTGTAATGGGTATCAAAGATCGATCACACCAAGTTTCCTCAAATAACTCTTAAGTAATCATAGTTATTCTTGGCCAGAATCCACTAACAAGTTCAATTTCTTATCTCCAACACCAATGTCAACATAGGGATCCACACATGTAGATGTATCCCCAATGATGACTTGCCCATCATTCACAACCATACCCATTTCTCTTAAATCATCCTGAATAGTCTGAATATGTTCTGAATCGTTATCTGTAAAAATCTGTTACATTTGCAACACCAACCTTACTGTTCTGACCTCTGTTCATTTGTCCACTACCAGCACGCTTACCACTTAGACACATTTTAGCAAAATTACCATATTTGCCATTTCTGCACATTACAATCTTGGCAGGGCAAAACTTGTTTCCTTTTGAATGAGAAGTATTCCGACACGTAAAACTCATGTCACTTTCTTTAAAAAAATAAAATTCTGTGTGTGGCACCTGCGTAGCCTTAAGATTGCTGACCCTGACAGCCCCAACAGTCTCCTCCATTCTGTTCTCCAACTCTCTTACTGAAACTTTAGACAATTCAATGCATTTTGCTGAACGGGCAGTTTCCTCTAACGATGGATTCCCCATTGCTAACATTTTTTGTTGTATAATCTTGTCAGAACACTTGCAGATGTACTGATACCTAATTAACTGATCCATAAAACCTTTAAACTGACAGTCTGCGCTCAATTGCCTGGGCACAGAAACAAAAGTGTCCACATCCCCTCCAGCCATTTGTTCTCTTTTGAAAAATGTATGACAAATGACTACCAGACTGGGCTGAACATCAAAGCGTAACTCAGGTTTTCTTACAGTTTCTACATATTCATCAATATCCTCTTCACCTTGGTCTCTCACCAAAGGTGGTAAATGTTTGAAAATGTATCTGCCTTCAAATCCCAAACAATGTAACAACAAATGTTTTTTTCTTTCAGGGCGGTACCTCAATGTCCTAAGATAAATCACGAAAGCATCATACCATTTTTTCCAAACAATAGATGGATTTCCTGGTGTCTCCAGAATAGACGGTGGAACTGCGACAGATTTCATGCTGAAATAATCACAAGCTCCAATCTAAACGAACACTTGCGTGGAAATTCTTCACACTGCTCTGTGTATCCTCCCAGTAGAGAATTTGTGGTCAGCAGAAAGCAAAGAGAACAAAAATGACAAAAGTAAATATTAGTTCCTAATTTGCAAGCAGTAGTCTCTTTTGCTTTCCACTAACACAATGGATAGGCACATTGAAATTCATGTCAAGATGTGCACATCACCGCATTTAACCATACAAGCTGAATTAAAAAAATACGCTACAGGGTATGCGCTTCACCGCATGTAAAACTCACCATACACTGTTGCAAAATTCAAATGTATTTGTGCTTACTGGTGTGCATATCACTGTGTGTAAATGGTGTTCCCAAAATGCACAAATGTAACTTACATTAAGGTTGTCCGCGTCACCGCGCTGTTGATTTACGGGAAAACTTTTCAAAACATGCGCTGTGGATCAAAAACAATATGAAAGTGACACAGACCTGTGCCAACTACATACTTCAAACTTGCCAGTGTACACGACTTTGCCAACCACGATCCAAAATGGCAGATACCTGTGTTACTTTATCACTGCCATCATGAAATGACCGCCGAGATTAATGCGCAATGGCAGCGACGTTAATTTGTGGTGGAGTGCTCTGTGCACTACACATGCGGACAAACCAAATTTATGTCCCTTGATCTTCGTTCTGCTGGACACAGTAATACAACCTGGCACCTCACGAACAGTTCCTGCATAGTGTTCCTGTAGCCAGCCTCTCTGAGATGTTAGGAACGGTAGCCCCAACAAACAGCAATGATTACGATCTCCGCCCGCCAAAACACAATCTCCACAGCTGGCAAGCACCTAGGATGCTCTTTGGGTTTGCAGTACTTGAGGATTGTCGCCAAAATGTAAGTTTCTCAATCCTCTAAGTAGTTAAACAGCAAAGTTTATTAAATACCAAGCAGGTACTGTGCAGCAGCGTATTTAGAGGAATGGTTCCAAATCAGAATAGAGAATGTAAGGGAACACATAGTAGCACAACTATGGCTGGTTGACAAAAGCATCAACACAGAGCTCACCACCACACTGTTGTTTGTAAATATTTCACTTTGGAAATGGGAGAACATTTAAGTGATGAGTTTTATGGAATCCCTATAAACACAAAGTTAACTCTTCAATTTAATTTTCTCCTATTTCAAAGTGTTGCCTTTACACACAGCAGGCATCTTTCTCCCAGTGGCTGTTAGGGATGGTGTCATATTTATAACTGAAATATACAGCCATGATTTCAAGTGGGTGAAATTTAAAGGTCAGAAAAATGTTCCATATCATGAACATATTTGCAGAACATTTATCTACTCTTTAAATTTCTTCCATTTAAATAAATGGTTGTAGGTTTGTGTTATATAGATATAACGGTGGCAATTCAGGCTGGTAGGGGATTACCACCCAGACTAGAGCCGCTACAGCTATACGAATTTGTAATTTTCAAGAATTCAACGTTCAGAAACCACTTTTAACCATTTGATCCATTATAATCCATATTTATTCCAAGAATACTTCAGTGGTGTTACAAAGGCAGTGTAATTCCACACTTTTGATGTTTTAGGAATGCCCATCCAGGCCTGATTCTATAGCACGTCAGAATTCACATTGCTTCTTTGGGAACCATGCATATGTATACCTAATGCATTTTGGCCTGATACTCCCTTCGTCGGGGTCTGCAATAGGAACAAATCCCAAATCACATTCTGTGGCTTCCCTATTAATAAACAACAATGTTGATTAATAGGGAAGCCACAGAATGTGATTTTTGCATAAAGATGTGTTTAAACACAGAGCACATTGCATTGCAGGGCACAATGGCATGTTAAGTTAATTAAATGGCGTATTGATGTTTACATGTCTATATGCATACTTATGATGAATTCTGTGAACTGATGGGCTTTGTTTATATTGCAGACTCCTGACAAAGAGCTTATCAGCCCGAAATGCATTGGGTATATATATGCGCAATTCCCAAAGAAGCAATGTGAATTCTGACGTCCTATAAAATAAGGCCTGGATGGGCATTCCTAAAGCATCAAAAGTGTGGCATTACACTGCCTGAAGTACTCATGGAATAAATATGGATTATAATGGATCAAATGGTTAAAAGTGGTTTCTGAATGTTGGATTGTTGAAAATTACAAATTTGTATAGCTGTAGCGGCTTGAGTCTGGGTGGTAATCACCTACCAGTCTGAATTGTCAATGTTTTGTCAGTGCTATGAGGACAGAGCACGTGTCAAGGCAGCACGCTAAATCTTTGCCATTGAGCAGTAGACAAAAATGAGATTAAACAGTTAAAAAACATGTGCATCCTATCACTTTGCTTATACATAGATATAACAGTGCCACATATGGTGAAACATATGTTTTGTGCCAATACACACAACACAGGCTCACTGTCACCCATACACATATATCCCATTTATATGCAAACATATTCACACTTCCTCAGAACCATGCTCTCACAGACACACATTTCAGCCCTGTCATAGTTCCCCTAGTCAAAGTATTCTGTTCAAACCATAGTATCTGGCTCTTAGGTTTAAAGCGATGAAGCTGCACGTGGGAGGTCTGGTAGCAATGTGTGTGTTATTTAGACTTCAGTAGCTCACAATGATTTTCAATGATCAGAAGTAGCTCTCACTACAGAAAAGGTTGGAAACCTCTGCTCTAAACCCACCTTGATCTACCTGTACAACTGCAGGAAACAACATCTTTCAACCCACATGACTGAAACAAATTGGGAAGAACTCCTCTTCTTCCATGACAAGAGCCTGAGGGAAACATGTCTGAAATGTAGCCACTTTTACATCCTTAGTGACTGAACTGACCGCCCTTTAAGCTCCACAGGTTAAGACTGGCAGTCTCTCCCTTGTGCTGGAGATGCGTCATGTTTGTGGTGACATGATACTTATACTGTGGAGATGCTCAAAAAATCAGTCCCACTGGTCCGCTGTGTCGTATACTACTTTGGGTCACATTTCCAATTGATATTACATCATCCTACATATTATCGAAGAAGTTCTAAAGCTTTCAAGATGAAAAACAGAAAGAGGTCAAGAAGTAATTTCTCTTGGGTTCAAATGTAGATCCATGGGCCTAGGTATTATTTTCCATCCTCCATGTGTTCAGATTCTAAGACAGAGGCTTTTAGTAAGTAATCCTGAAAACAGCAGAGATTGTTTAAGACCTTCACCAGATGCCTTCTTAAAAATCCTTGAAAGTTATGTTGCATCATGACCAATGGACTATGCACAGATTCACTACCAAGCATTGATTGCACGAAAAGATAATTTGGCCTAAGAGCGCCACCAGTGGTATTCCACTGTCTTCTGTGATGTTTTCGTTGGCCATATAATTTCATGAGAAAATGTCAATGCCACACCAATGGCCACCCAGACTCTTGCTGATTTGCATCGTAAGCAGTGTAAACAGCATCTCCTCCAGCATTGACAGTAGAGGCAAAGGTTTCCTCCAGCAACTTCTGAAGAACTTGTCCAAATGTATGTGTGGAACACAAACAAAACAGTAAAACCCTGGAGTTATAAAAAGGCACTGTATCTTACCAACCAATGGTTCACTCCTACTCTTGGTGGCAGAAACTACTGATTAACAAAGGCTCACGAGAGCTGAGTCATATCATGCAGAATCACATTTTCCCTGCTTGAAGAGGACACAGCTTGGGCTCATTAGCTCGCACTTGCATGACAATGTACTCCCTCCACCCTCCTCTGTCAGTCTTGAATATCAAATCAAAACTACAAGGTGGACTATGAAAGGGCACTTGTTACCAGAGTACAGACTAATACTTAGGGTTTCTGCTCTGATGTGGTGCTTGCAGGACGCACCAAAGACTATGCTGTAATATATTGCCTCCCCTTCAAGGTTTTGGAGTGTCACATAGCACAAAACCACCAGGAGACTCTTTCTCCACCAAATGAATACAGTTTTGCATGGTCCACAAGAGAACAGGACACCCAAGCAAGATGGATCAGATTTGGCAAACCCTCTTCACTCAACACTTTCCACCAAGCAATAAGGCAGGTAGATTAAGATTCTGCAATCTCACGCTGCTGTCTAGATTACCTTGACTACAGAAACACTGAAATCTAACTGCACAAAGATAACTCTTTCCTTTATTAACTATTTACAGTTTGATCAGTCAGAACTGCAGGTATTAATATGCTCATTGTTCAGGGGCAAGGAGACCAACCTTTGCCTGGTAATGGGGTGTGGTGCCGTCTGGCACTGCCTCATTCATGCAGCTCCTACCAGTGCTCTAGGAGTGCAGGAACCAGCATTTGTATGTAACAGAAAAAATATAAAATGATAACCTTTACTCAAGTCCAGTGTCAAATTTTATTTAGCTCACCAGCATCTCGTAAACTTTGAAAATGTTGGGCGTTGTTCGTATGCCCCTCTCCTAGCTCTCCCATTTCCAGCTATTTAAACGTATTCACTGTCAGGCAGAAACACACACACACATAGATACGCACATGCTCACACAGGCACTCCTTCTCTATCTCTGTTTCACTTTCACACACACATACAGCATTACATACTTATCATAATGAGGATCAGCCCTTGACCACAATGACGTGTGTAATTATTATTCTATCTCCATGTACGCTTTGATAGAAGGGTAAGTCTGCTCTGGTTCTCACAGGGTGGGTTATACATGCCTCCCCACACACATGATCCAGCGGTAAGCCAGGGAATACATTTCACAGTCAACCATAAATTCACCCCGGGCCCATATGCACATTCAAGTTTCCTGGCAGTTCCGCTGGGGGTCAAGTTTTATTTCTTTTGATCTTGGTTAGTCAATACCTAACTAATCTTCACAGATCAACACTAAGCATGGGCGGAAAATCCGTTCCGCTCGCAGATTTTGCGGATTTTCGGTAAATTCGCAATCCGCGAACGCTCGCGAATTTACCGAAAATCCGCAAATTTGCATGCAGCGGATTTTTTTTTCTCGGTGATACAATTTTGCGGCGTGCGGTGTAAGTTCGCAATTGCGAACATGTAGGTGCGGCGGGCAGCAACAATCTTGCACTCGTGAAATTACAAAAATTGCAATTCTGCACAAGAAATCCACTAGCAAGCAGCATAGACCTTCTGAAAATGATGATTTTTATCAGAATAACTCCTCAGGTTGACATTTGCCTGCACTTTTTTGGATTTGAGGCCTTTTGACTTTCTTTGGATCACTTTTGGATTAGAAATCAACTTTCACAAGTAAGCTTGTTTGGGGCATTACAGTTGCTGTAATGCTGTTCTGCAGAAAAACGAGTTTTGCAAAAGTGAAAGCATTCAGCAGGTGCAAAAGTTCAAACTCATCATTAGTAACCATTCCCTGTAGTGCTTCCTGACTGGGGCCCCTCCAGAGTTCAGTTGCTAGTTGCAACAATCGTATGACCCTGCTCTGACCCTCACAGCAGGCTCATAGAATAGCTACAAGTAGGCCACAAAGGTCCTGGAAAAAAAAATTGCACTGCAACAGAAAGCAAATTACAGATAAGGAAGCCGGTGCCAGACTGGAATTTTAAAACAGTGACACATTATTAAATCAACCCCAAATTAATTCATGTCAGTTGAAGCAGGGCAGGTGTGCTTGCTTCCCCCCCCCATAATCTACAGTGATGATGAACCAGAGGGTGGCATTGATGTACCAGAGGGTGGCATGGGTGAAACAGAGGGTGGCAGGGGTGAAACAGAGGGTGCTGGGAACCTGTGATGATGAACCAGACGTAGAAACAACATAATCGCGACCGTTGCGAACCGACATGTAAGTTCGCAATTGCGAACTGGTACAAAACCCTCGCGAACTGGCAGAAATCCTTGCGAACACCAAAAAAAAATCCGCAAATTCGCAAGAATTCGCGGATTTTGCGGACTGCGAGTTCGCAAATTCGCAAAATTCGCGAGCGCCAGATTCGCAAAATTCGCCCATGCTTAATCAACACTCTTCCTTCTTTGATCAATTGACCATTAGTCGAGTAGTTGATGGTGATATTAACAATTACAACTAATTTAACTTACAGCTTTTAATAAAATAATCAGACTCTGGGTAAGATTCAATGGATGTTTATCTAATAACTCATTCAAAATGAACGCTCATTTATACAGATTCACAGTGCAAACTCCATCAACTTTCAAGGCAGAGAATCATTTATCAATGGCATTAAATTCACAAATCTATACCTTAGGAGTGGACAGATGAAGAGACAGAAGCCAGAATATTTCATACATTTGGAAAACGTTATGCAATTTAAGACAGCAATGTAATTACCAAGTGGTGAAATGGTAAACCTAACCCCTGGCCAAAAGGATTGGTGGAGGACCCCTGATAAAGAGTCAGGAGACAAAGACGATAGAGCAAGGGCAGGATAGGATTATACAGACTACACTTCTCTAGAACCCGACGCACCAGAGCGCAACCTTCTCTCACACTCTCTCCCTCCTTGATATTCTTCCACAATTCTTCAATCTTCAGGCTGTCTTTCAGTATTGAATCTTCCCAGTCTGTTCAGCATCGACGTCTGCATCCATCTCAAAACCAGCAAGTCTATTTACTCTTTTCTTAAGTTACTCTAGTTATACCCTTTATTTCTGCATATCCCACACTCAAAGTTGCAAGTATTCGGGAATCCTGGACTGCGATTGTGTAAGGGCAGGGGAGTTGTCATCACCTCATGCTGTCATTCTTGATTTCTTAACTTATTCTTTGCCTAGTAATTTATTCATATTTCAGAAAAACTTCTTTTCACACACATTCATAAAACAACTTAGATACAAACTTTATATAATTCCACGGTTGAAGAAACGTTCCCAGGCATGCGTCCATTGAACTTGGCAGCCGGTCAATGATCCAGTCACCAGGTCACCTTGGAAACTTCAGTGCGCATACTCAACTTGTGTTACGTTTCAACCGCCATCTTTTCCCTTGGCTTAGTTCATTAGGCCCAAATGTGGAGTGCGACCCTTGACCTTTAGGGTAGGTCGCTCCCCCCGCTGCTGCTCCACCTGCGCTTGTGCCCGCATCTTGGTCTGTTTTCTGCTCATTCCTGGGCGCTGCTCTTTCCCTCAACCTCCCGTGCCAACTGCTCATTTCCCTTTGCTGCTGCTCCTGCGGCCCTGCCCCGCGCCCATTCACAGTCCCCTGCCTCCTGCCTCCCGCTTCCCAGCTGCTCCTCCCTCCCGCAGTGAGGAGAGCGACCGTTGACCTTCCAGGTAGGTAGGCCCCCCGCTGTAGCTCCACCTGCGCTTGTGCCCGCATCTTGGTCTGTTTTCTGCTCATTCCTGGGCGCTGCTCTTACCCTCACCCCTGTGCCCACTGCTCATTTCCCGGACCCACCGTCCCTTCTCCTGCTGCACCTGCAGCTTCACCTACGACAGAACCACCAAACCTTCAAAGACTGGACCCAACCACCTCCACTGCATAATCTTCAACACCCGCTCCGCTCGCAAACACGCCATCGAGCTCTGGGATATGCTTCACACCTCCGCCCCAGACATGGCTTTACTGACCGAGACCTGGTGGAACGACTCCTCGGCGCCGGACATCACCATAGCCATCCCGGACGACTACAAGATCACCCGCAGGGATCGGGCCAACGGAACCGGAGGAGGAAATAGCCATCGTCCACAAGTCCAACCTCAAGGTCGCCACCCACGCAGATGACACCCTCCACACTGCCAAACACCTGCACTTCCGGATCCACATTGACCCCCAACATCACCTTCAGAGGAACTCTCATCTACAGACCCCCAGGACCTCAGTTCAGCGACGCCATTCCCGACCTCGCCAGCACCCTCACCTCCATGGACTACATCCTCCTCGGAGACCTGAACTTCCACCTCGAGAACAACAACGATGCCAACTCTGCCACCCTGATCGACAACCTCGCCAACCTCGCCAACCTCGGCCTCAAACAACTCATCACCGAACCCACCCACGCTGCCGGCCACACGCTGGACCCAGTCTTCTCCACAGGAACCCACGTTACCTTCGACCACACCAACGAACTCCACTGGACCGGCCACCGCTGCATTCATTTCACCTTCAAGAAGCCAACCACGCACCACCGCACCCAACTGCTGCCTCGCCGCTGGTGGAGCAAAGTCACCGAAGACCGGCTGATCACCACCCTTGCCCAGAACCCACCCACCGACCCCACCAACCCAGACGCCGCAGGCCGCAACCTCAGACAGTGGATCGTCGACTGCGCCAACATCCTCGCTCCACTCAAAAAACCCTCCAACAGCCACACCAGCAAGAGAGCCACCTGGTTCACCGACGAGCTCCAGACCTCCAAATGCACATGCTAGAAACTGGAGAAAATATGGCTCCACGAATGCACAGCGGACAACCAGGCAGCCCACAAGGACGCCACCCGCAGACATCAACACCTCATCAGAGTAGCCAAGAGATCCTCCTTCAAAGACCGCTTGGACAACAACGTACCGACAGCAAAGAGCTCTTCAGCATCGTAAAGGTACTATCCAGCCCCAGACCAACGCCAACGACATTCCACCCTCACAAGAACTGTGCGACTCACTAGCCTTCTTCTTCCACCGAAAGATCGCTGACATCCACGACAGCTTCAACACTACAACCACCCGACTCCACCTCCCCTGCGAACACCACCAGCGCCATCCGCCTGACCTCCTGGTCCAACGTCAACAACGATGAGACATGCAAGGTCATGAACTCCATCCACTCAGGATCTCCCTCAGACCCATACCCACACCAGGTATTCAACAAAGCAGATGCAGCCATCGCACCCCAACTACGGAAGGTCATCAACATCTCCTTCGAACCAGCGGCATTCCTGGAAAGCTGGAAGCACGCTGAAATCAATGCCCTCCTCAAGAAGCTGGACCCCAAGGACCTCAAGAACTTAAGGCCCATCTCCCTGCTACCGTTCCCGGCAAAGGTCATCGAGAAAATCGTCAACAGGCAATTCACCCGCCACCTGGAAGACAACAACATCTTGGACCCATCCCAGTCCGAATTCAGATGAAACCACAGCACTGAGACAGCCCTCATCGCCGCCACAGACGTAATCAGGCGGCAACTAGACAATGGCGAAACATCAGCCCTCATCCTCTTGGACCTGTTGGCCGCCTTCGACACGGTGTGTCATCGCCCTTTAAAGACACGCCTCCTAGAAGCCGGAATCCAAGAGAAGGCCCTTGACTGGACCACATCCTTCCTCTCTGGCAGAACGCAGAGCGTCCGCCTCCCACCCTTCGGATCGAAGCCACCAACATCATCTGCAGCGTCCCCCAGGGCTCATCCTTCTACCCGACGCTGTTCAACATCTACATGCCCCCCCCTGGCACAAGTGGGCCACCAGCACGACCTCAACATCATCTCCTATGCCGACGACACCCAGCTCATCCTCTCCCTCACCAAGGATCCACACACCGCCAAAACCAACGTCCACGAGGGAATGAAGGCCGTCGCGGACTGGATGAGGATCAACCGTCTAAGGCTAAACTCGGACAAGGCAGAGGTACTCATCCTCGTGCCCACCCCCTCACCCTGGGACGACTCCTGGTGGCCGACCACACTGGGAACAGCACCAACACCCACCGACCATGCACGCAACCTAGGATTCATCCTCGACTCCTCCCTCTCCATGGCTAAGCAGGTCAACGCCGTCTCCTCCTCCTGCTACAACACCCTCTGCATGCTCTGCAGGATCTACAAGTGGATCTCGACCGAAACAAGAGGAAGGGTGACACAGGCCCTCGTCAGCAGCAGACTGGACTACGGCAACGCACTCTACCCAGGAATCCCAGCACAACACTTACGATGACTACAACGCATCCAAAACGCCTCCGCTTGACTTATCGTCAACATCCTTCGCCGCAGTCACATCACCCCCCCCTGAGAGACTTCCACTGGCTCCACGTCGACAAGAGGATCACCTTCAATCTCCTCACCCACGCACACAAAGCACTCCACCACGCCCGACCAGCCTACATTACCAGCAGACTCAGCTTCTACACCCCAATCCGCCAGCTCCGCTCCGCCTGCCTCGCCGCTGTCCCCCGCATTACAATGGACGACCTCCGGTGGCAGATCCTTCTCCTACCTCGCCGCTAAGACCTTGAACACCCTCCCTACCCACGTAAGGCAGAACCAAGACCTACTCGCCTTCAGAAGACTCCTCAAGACCTGGGTCGAGCAGTAGCAGCACCCCCTCCCCTCAGCGACTTGAGACCCTCACGGGTAAGTAGCGCGCTCTACAAGTACTCTGATTGATTGATTGATTGAACGTACACTATTAACAAAGGAATCATACACAGATGTTATTTTCTTAAATATGTTATCACTGTTCACCACCCGCTTCTACTCTATCCCATGTTTTTTTCTTCTTTGTTAAGCAAAAGCATTAGCAGCGATAACTCTTTTAAAATCCAGGCAAGCATATGCCAGTACCTCGAGACCTACAGATAGTGACGACTTGCGCATGCATTAGAGTTTTCCTCTCACATGGGTTAGTCACATGGTTACTTGCACAACACTAGTACGCACATGGGCAAGAAGATTTTTGGTTTCAAGCGGGATTTCAGTTGCATAGCGAATTATTCTCGGTTATTTAGGCAAGCGGAAAGCATTTTTTTCCCATGTATAATGTTGTGTGTATGTTCATTTTCTTTTCTCTTCTATTTCTATATGTTAGTATCTTGTTAACCGGAGGTTGATTCGGCCAAGTTTCTTTTAATCAAATCCTTGCTCCATCAATCCCCCCCTCTGATGGCATTTTAGGGCCATCATAAATACCCATCATTACCAACTGCCAAGTTTAACATTAAATCGTAGTGTCTATGTTAGTTTTTACACATTCTTATTTTTCTCCTTTATGTTCATTTCTTTCACTTTTCCATACTCGTTGTCTTTCATTTGCTCTAACTCTATCTCTTCCCATTTTCTCTTTCTTCCCATTCTTTTGTTCTTTGTTTCAATCATTGACCTCGATTTCATTTTTCCCTTACAACATTTACAGGTCATAACTATCATTAATATCACTAGTGCTATTGAAATCATAGGTATCAATATATTTCTTAATAAACTACTTCCAAAAACAGAAAACCAGTTACCTATTTCAAAAACCTCCAGTTGGGTCAAATCATTATGAATCTTCATAATATTCTTGATTGATATATCCTTCGATACCTTTACTTTTATCTGGGATGTGTGTGCAGCAATGTTGAACTTTCAACATTCCACAGACTCCACCCTCCTTTGCAATAAGAATATCAAGGGCAATTCTATTTTGCAAAATCATAGATCTGATCGCAACCATTTCAGAATTGATCATTAAGAATCCTCCAGCAGTATCCATTGATAAACGTTTCTACTACAGTGGATAATAGACGTATCTAATGTGAATTTAATGTGAATCCAACTGACGGTATCAATGTGCCAAATATATCACCTACTATTTCTGAAAATCGTGCTCTTCTATTTCTTGTTTGTCCTTTACTTATATCATTTATTTAATTGTTCTTAGTAATGTGATTTACCTTCGTAAATACAATGGCAATTTAACAACTGCCATACCATCTTGCAGGTAATCGATAATAGGCATTTTTACCGCACACATAACAGATTCACGGAAATACGGGATCAGTTCCTCCTTTTAGTACCCATCCCCCCATTATTAGGAAGATATGTTCACATTCGCTAGTACAAATGAAAATGTTGTTATATTCAGTCTTTAATCTACGTAGACAGAATTTACCCAGTTTTGACAAGTCCAGGGACATTGCAGCATGAGCCTCGCCTTTCTTATAATCCCCTTCTGAAGCAGCCCATGGAGGTATATGGGACTTTTGATCAACCGATTTCTTTTGGAAATCCTGTTTTTTTCTTCTACTAAATTTAGAAAATCCTTTTCTTCATCACACAAAAGGCATGTTAGATGATTTTTATTTGCATGTTTTTTTGTCTATGGAATTCGTAGTTAGAAAGAATTCTCCCATAAACACTGCACTTCTAGCACTAAGTACTGGATTCATATTTCTTCTATTACGAAATTCGGAAAGTACTATATCCATGTTACTATAGAAATATTGCAACTTACCAGTAACATAAAACAAACTAGTTACAACACAACAAGATACACCATAAGTTAATGGAAGATAGTGATATGTCACACCCTCCAAGACAGATGTAGGTAGCTTCAGGCAAACATAACAATCACTCATATCCATAGTCTCAACATAATGATAAAGAGGTTTGGTGAGTACATTCAATGATGAATCGCTATTTGATTTAACATGATAATACATGCTTTTTGTCACGGTCCAACGGCTCCTCTGAATCAGGGTGATGCAAATAGGGGTCCACCTCCAGCTTTACCCGCACTCTGATTGTAACTGCTTACAGAGTACAGTAGTAATCAGGTGAGGGAAAAAACGCCAGGGCGGGAACTGCCGTAGAAGGGATGCCTGTGGAAATAAAAGACCATACATTAATATCGGGCCCTCACATGTCTCCTGTCTCTATCAGACAAAACCCTACCTGATTATTCTCAGACGTTAGCTCCCTTCCTTTCGAAATGATAGGATGAGATGACTTCTCTCATAATATGGAACAGGATTCCTGAAAGAACAAGAGCCTTTTGTGATACTGAACCTTCCTTACACTTTCCTATAGAAAACCCCTGACTGCCACACATACATACCATACGTTCTCGACCCTTGTGATTTTAGAGGAAATCTAGTAATTAGGAAAGTTTTCCGGATACTAAGCAATAAGGTGAAAAATGGAGAAAAAAAAGGAAGAAAACAAGGAAAACAGTTCAAGTGTAAAAATTAGTTTGAGCGTTCCAATGAAACCACAGAAGGCCAGACAGTCTTTGTACTAACTCGATATATATAGTTCCAATGTTACTAACGGGGATTGCAGAGCTGGAAAAGAGAAATCAATAGGAACGAGACTCTCTTACCAGATGCAGATGCTGGCGATTCCTTTTGCCTCCAGAGTTACCAGAAGGGAGAGGGGGGAACCACTGCTCCGGCCACTGGAGGGGGCAATCCTGGGTCTCCCACACCGGACCCTAAACCCAGATGACAAGTCTCAGGGTGCATGAGAGGAACTCTGGTCACAAGAGGGGGCAATCCTGCGTCTCTCGCAATGACCAAAAGCGCCTCTTCTCCTTAGAACTGTACACCAGCCGAGAGGGGGCAAATCCAGCGTCTCTCGCACCTGCACAACTCAATCCGACACGAGAGGGGTCAATCCTGCGTCTCTCGCACCGGAACACAACCAGGGCTCCAATAGTCAGACTCGGGAGGAATGAATCCAGCGTCTCCCTCTCTGACCGATAACACCACATTCCGCCTAAACACTCCGTTGGTTAGGCAAGCACTCCAAACATAACATAATCCCGCAGCCGCGTGATTACATCCAGAAAAGCAAAAGTTTCTCTCCAACGGTAAACACGGAGAAACAAGACGTCCGTCACCACTAATCCCAGCAAAGACAAAATCACGTGCACCGCACCCGCTGTCTCGCAAAACTATATGGCCTCTCCCATTCACTTCTACCCGCAGGAATTCTGGGAGATGTAGTCTCCAGTTATACTTAGGCAGGCACACGTTGAATCCTGACACTTTTATCCACTTGTGTTAATACAGTAGTAGTAGTTCTCTTAGTAACCACACTTAACCTTTCACTTACATGTGTGTCATTCTGATTATGAGTTATCATTAGGACAGGTATCACAAGTGTTAATAACAACCACATCAATATCAATATTGTAATACTACATAGACAACATTTAACACATCGTCGTTTTAAGTTAGATTTCAGATGTTCAGTCACCTTTTTACTTCTGCCATTTTTAAGGTCTAAAATTAATTCTAAATTTAGTTTTGTTCTAGAAATAAAATATGTAAATTCTTTGTGTGATCCCACACTTCAAAGGCTTTCAGCTTCTGTTCTGTTTCCCTCTTGATCTTTTCTTTTCTCGCTAAATTTTCAATGAATCCACCTTTTGTACAAAAGTCTTTTCTATATTTTCTAATCCGTACCCTTGTTCTTTTTGACAATCTTAATGATATTCTTCTTGTTTGTTCTTGTTCAGTCTGATTTGATACCTTGTTTACTTGTTCTAGCTCTTTTCCTGTTTTTCTTCTTAAAATGTATCTTAGTCTTTGGACTCCACTTGGCCAGTGATCTCCCTTTCTAACTAATTGTGTCTGTACTGCCTTTTCACCTTCTTCACTTATTTCAAGTATCCTTTTATTTTCTCTTTACTTTTGTCGGGTTTGTTCTGAATTCCCTACTTGTTCTTCTTCTGTTGTTTGTTTTTGTTCTTGACTTTCAACTCTTCTCTTTTCTTCTTCTAAGTGACTTTGATCTAAATCTTCGTCCGCTGATTCTTTGTCTTTCCCTACTTGAGCTTGAATTGAACCTTTGGCAATAGACTTCTCTTTTTCTTCTTGCAAATGAATTTGATCTGAGTTTTCTGCAATGAGCTCTTCTTCTTTTTCTGACTGGGCTGTATCTGGGATTTCTGCAATTGATTCTTCTGGATTTTGCTTACTTTGTTCTGGTCATTCAAGTTCAAGCTCTCTTCTGGTCTTTACAGCAGTCTCTTCAGTCGCAGTAACTGGTGCCCACTCTAATTGACTTGTACTTGGTTGTCCGTCGTCAATGTGTTCTCCAGAGTCTGGTTCTATGATTTCTTTGACTTCACAACTCTCAGCTTCTGGTTCTTTTCTTTGTTCCACCAGTTGCTGCTTTGGTCGATCAGGTGGACTTGGGACTTTCTGGGTATGACTGACGTGGATCCAATTCAGTACCCAAGCACACTTCACTGCTGTTGTTGTGACCAATAGTACTTGATGAGGTCCTTTCCACCTGGGTTCCAGGCACGACTTCCTTGTATGCTTCTTTATTATGACCTAGTCTTCAGGACACAAATCATGAGCTTGATTTGGCTGTGCTGCATTTGGATCTTCTCCAAGCTGGTGAGACACAGAACGTACCAGATCAGCCAGTCTTTTGCAATAGTCCAATAGTAAATCATCAGTTATATTCATCAATTTGGTTCCAGGTATGAATGCTTGTCTCATTGCTCTTACATTGAGGATCTCATGAGAACTTAATCCTGTTCTTCGATCAGGAATGCTTCTAAGGCTCATCGATACAATAGACAAAGCATCAGGCCATTTCGATGGAGTGAATGAACACACTTTTACTAACCTGGATTTTATTGTGCCATTGAGCTGCTCAACCACTCCAGATGCTTCTGGTCGGTAGGCACAATGTAATTTCTGTTCAGTTTTGAAAGCTTCACAAATCAATTTAATTATCTCATTATTAAAATGAGGTCCTCTATCTGATTCCAAAGTGACTGGAAATCCAAATCTCAGTATAAGCTCTCTTAACTGTAGTTTAGGAATCGTCAGACTATCATTTCTGCTTGTTGGATACGCTTCAACTCAGCGAGAAAACAGACAAGCAATGACAAGGACATACTTCAAGCCGTTGCACGGTGGCAACTCTATGAAGTCTAGTTGCAATCTTGTGAACGGTCCATCTGCCTTTCTAATTTTTTCCCAACTAACTACTGTTTTTCTTCCCGGATTGCAGTTTGCAGGTCAAACATCTTTGGCAGATGTTCTCTGTAACAATCCTGAACTTGGGATTATACCACATCTATCTGAATTGTCTGATCATGGCATCCCTCCCGACGTGTGCAATTCCATGATATACCCTAGCCATTTGGGACAACAAGCTGTCTGGCATTATTGGTCTACAATCTAGACACACCCACACTTCATCATCAGCCCTTCTAGTGCAACCTGTTTTGATCCGTAGTTCTTTTTCTTTCATGTCTGCCTCATCTTGTAATTGCCTAACTTCATCCGATGTTTCAAAAGCAGAGAAAAACATTTGTCGGCAATTGGTAACTTCTTTCTCCATCCCACTGTTCAAAGACATTGTATTTCTTGCACAAAATTCTGCCACTTGGTCTGCGTACTGATTACCCAATGTCACATAATCATTTCCTAACTTATGTGCGGCACATTTGACCCCTGCAATTTCTTTTGGCAATTGTAATGCTTCCAATAGTTCTTTAACATCTTTGCCATTTCTTATGGGAGATCCTGAAGAAGTCAGAAATCCCCTCTGTAGCCACAATTGGCAGAAATCATGTACAACCTTGAAACCATATTGACTGTCCTTAAAAAAAGTTACTCTCAATTTTTTCCCAAATTTATAAGCCCTCATTAATGCAAACAATTCAGCTATTTGAGCAGATTTGATTCCTTTTAGACATGAAGCTTCTATGATACCTGACACAGTACATACAGCATAGCCAGACATTCTCCCTTCTCAAACATGACCCATCAACAAACAGTACAAAATCTGATTCTTCCAGTGGAACATCAAAGAGATCGAGCCTTGGTTTTGTACACATCTCTGTCACATCCAGACAATCATGATCAACTTCCTCTTTCACTTCTTCAAAATAAAAATCAGGCAACAAGGTTTGCAGGATTCGCCATGGTGCATCTTGTCACACTTACATTTTCAGAACCCAAGATTACTCTTTCATACTTAGTTAGCCGACTAGGGGTCAAATGTTGAGTACGAGTTCCTGTTAAGAGAATCTCAACTGAATGTGGCACATACACTTTGACAGGATGACCCATCACAATCATTTCACTCTGCTCCAGACTCACACAAGTAGCAGCTACTGCTTTTAAACAGCCAGGTAATGCTGCAGCCACTGGATCAAAAGTAGCAGAAAAGTAGGCTACGGGACGTCGAGACAATCCATTTCTCTGGGTTAACACCGAAATTGCACACCCTTCTCTTTCACAACAGAACAATGCAAATTCTTTCGTATAGTCTGGCATTCCTAATACTGGGGCCTGACACAAACAACTTTTCAATGTTATGAATGCTTATATACTTTCATCATCCCACTCAATCAGGTCTGTCATCTCTTTTCCTGTCAACCTTATTACAGGTTTTGCCAGCAGTGAAAATCCACTTATCCATTGACGACAATATCCAACCACTCCCAAAAACATTTGCACTTCCTTTTAGTTTTAGGCATTCTCATTTGTCGAATTACTTTTATTCTTTCTGGCGTCACCTTTCTGACTCCCGTTTCTATAATATGTGCAAGATATTGAACTTATTGTTTACAAAATTTTAATTTTTCTGGGGACAACTTGTGTCCTCCTTCTGCCAAATGGTTCAGTAAAGCTAATGTGTCAGTGACACAAGCTTCTCTTGTCTTTGATGCCACCAATAGGTCATCAATGTACTGAACCAGGACTGAATTTCTTGGCATTACTAATGTTTCCTGGCAATTCCGCTGGGGTTCAAGTTTTGTTTCTTTTGATCTTGATTAGTCAATACCTAACTAATCTTTACAGATCAACACTCTTCCTTTGGTCAGTGGACCATTATTCGAGTAGTTGATGGTGATATTAACAATTATAACTAATTTAACTTATAGCTTTTAATAAAATAATCACAGACTCTGGGTAAGATTCAATGGATTTTTATCTAATAACTCATTCAAAATGAACGTTATACAGATTCACAGTGCAAACTCCATCAACTTTCAAGGGAGCGAATCATTTTTCAATTGCATTAATTCACAAATCTATTCAGCAATTCAATACATTAGGAGTGGACAGATGGAGACAGAAGACATAATATATCATACATTTGCAAACAATTATGCAAATGTAAGACAGAAATTTAATTACTGAGTTGTGAAATGGTAAACCCAACCCCTGGCCGAAAGGATTGGTGGAGGTCACATGATAAAGAGTCAGGAGACAAAGTCTATAGAGCAGGTGCATGATAGGATTATACTTATTACACTTCTCTAGAACTTGATGCACCGGAGCGCATCCCTCTCTCACACTCTCTCCCTCCTCGATATTCTTCCGCAATTCTTCAATCTATTCAGGCTGTCTTTCAGTATTGGATGTTCCCAGTCTGTTCTTCTCAAGCAGCAGTTCTCACCCCCTCCTCACACAGCATTGACGTCTGCATCAATCTCAAAACCAGCAAGCCTCTTTACTCTTTTCTTAAGTTACTCTATTTATACCCTTTATTTCTGCATATCCCACCCTCAAAGTTGCAAGTATTCGGGAATCCTGGACTGCGTTTGGGCAAGGGCAGGGGAGTTGTCATCACCTCATGCTATCATTCTTGATTTCTTAACTAATTCTTTGTCTAGTAAACCCTTCCATTTAATTGATTCATATTTCAGAAAAACTTCCTTTCACACACATTCATAAAACAATTTAGATAAAAATGTTATATTATTCCAGTTGAAGAAATGTTCCCAGGCA
The DNA here is from genome assembly GCF_964263255.1 of Lissotriton vulgaris. Classification (NCBI taxonomy): domain Eukaryota; kingdom Metazoa; phylum Chordata; class Amphibia; order Caudata; family Salamandridae; genus Lissotriton; species Lissotriton vulgaris. The sequence goes on along the minus strand of NC_141687.1, from coordinate 1,437,289,441 downwards.
TCCGTCCTTTGATCTTGGCAGCCAGTGAATGATCCGCTCACCAGGTCACCTCGGAAACTTTAGTGCGCAGACTCAACTTGCGTTATGTTTCAACCGCCATCTTTTGCCTTGGCCTAGCCCATTAGGCCCAGACGTACACTATTAACAAAGGAATCATAAACAGATGTTATTTTCTCAAATTTGTTATTATTACTGTTCACCACCCGCTTCTACTCTATCCCATTTATTTCTTCTTTGTTAAGCGAAAGCATTAGCAGCGATAACTCTTTTAAAATCCAGGCAAGCATATGCCAGGCACGCTGTACCTCAAGACCTACAGTTAGTGACTCCTTGCGCATGCATTAGAGTTTTACTCTCACATGGGTTAATCACATGGTTACTTGCACGACACTAGTACGCACATGTGCAAGACGATTTTGGGTTTCAAGTGGGATTTGAGTTACGTAGCTAATTATTCTCTGGTGTTTAAGCAAGCGGAAAGCCTTTTTTTGTGGATCAGCGACCAGGGTGTCTGACTCCAGACCACAGGGATCACGGTTCGATCCCCAGTGCCGCGGGCAGGTTAGCCCAGCACCATGTGACTCTGGGCAATAGCTTTATTAATCTTCCCGACGGCCCCCAGCGCCGGGACACCTCTCCGGAGGTAGCTGTGTGCTTTACAAATGCTGGTATTTCATTTCATTTCATGTCACTCCTCAGGATGAGGGCCTCCTCTTTCTGACAGACCTGGTTGGGGGCCACCTTAATATCATTATTGTTATGCTGCTTGTGCCTGAGCACCATTTCATTGTTGAATCATGTTTTGAATTCTCATCTCTAGATGCTGCTTCCTTTGTAGGGCATGATAGGGTCGTTCCTTACATAAACAAACGTGTAATTGTCTATTAGGTATAGGCTAGGCCTGGGTGAAATTTTAATTTACCCAGAGTAATTGGAGTACTTTCAGTAGTTATGCATTCCTCTTGTGATGAATTTTCCAAAAGTATGTAACTACTCGAGTAATTACAAGTAATAACGCTAGATAGAATTATGCCAGTGACACCCACCTCTAGTTTGGGAACAGTAGGGAAAACCCAAGTCTTGGGCCCTGTCACAGGCTCGATGTCTTGCAAGGCAGCGCATTGTGCAGCAGCGCAAGGAGAGGACAGGAATGTGCACTATAATGTTAAATAAGGCACATTCCTGCCCTTTCCTGCAGCGAGCTGTTTTGATGTGTTGCTCTGTGTAAAAGTAGGATAACTCTGGCCCACAATGTCTATCCAGGCTTCCACTAAATAAACGTTTAAGTCACCCAAACGTCCTTGTCCTGAACATTTGGAACAGAACTGGGCTTTATACGGAAATGGTGGCATTCGTTAGCCTGAACAAGACAATACTCAATAGTTTGGCAAAATCAACATCAGTCATTGCATTAACGGACGCACCTTTTTCTGCTACACATTAATCTTGCTCCTGTGAATGTTAATACTCAGTGTAATTTTCGTCACATCATTATCCTCCATCATCACATGGCTATGGATGTAGTGTACTCGGACTTTCTCCCATGTGGGCCGCACAGGAGACAATGGAGATTCGTCCTAAATCTCCCTGGCCCCTAATTCGACCCAGAGTACAGCCACTAGCACGTGCAGGGCAGTCACAAGCATGCAGGAGCTCCCATCCACAGCAATGGCACGTTTTCCTTATGGACTGAGGTGGGGGCGGGTGCATCTCTTTTCCTGTTCAGGGACATCTAAAGGATTTTGGGGTCCCGGGGCCAAACTTATTTTGGGGGCCTCTGTTGGGAACAGCTTGAATTTATGACTCAATTTTAGCTTTTTCATTCCTTCATTGGCCAGGTAACTGACAGTAGCCAAGGCACAGTCGCCCAACTTCTAAATGTGTCTACATCCAATATTCAGGGATAGTGGCCTGTGTTTTCAATATTGTAAACAGCAGCAACTCACTAACATTACTGCAAATCATCTATGTGACACTCAATTCTCACAGGCGTAAATAACCTTTTTTTATGGATGTTGCATGAAACATTAAAAAAAAATTCGGCAAAATGCCTGTAAGAGACTTGCATATATTACCCACATTAAAAATAATTTAAAGGAAAACAGTATTTTAAACAATCTGTTTAAGAATTATTCATCTCATGAGGGCCAAACTATGTAGAACAGAGTTTGATCTATAAGGGGGTCGAGGCTTTGGGCCAGAGCCCACTTTGCGCATGCCTTAAAACGTCTCTGTCCTGTGACATATTTCAGACTACCCTGAACCAGTCCTGACGGGTGCCACCCCACCTAGAGGGCATGGCGCCTTTAGTGGCAGCAAAGGGCTGAACAGGGTAGGAATCTCTTCCGGGTCAGGAGACCCAGAAGAGGAAAGTCAGGGGTTAAAGTCAGGGAATACCGGAAGCGCCTCGACCGGATACGCATCACGCAGGGTGACCCGGATGGAGTAACTGGCATGGGGTTTAAAAGACGGAGGGGCAATAACGACGCCCTCTTTGTCCACTCTCCTGTGTGATGGTAGGAGGTTGCTTGAAGAGTTGCACGAGAAGACCGCGTGCGGCACCGGCGGTCTGGGTGGAGCGACCATGCAACCTATTTGATGATTGTGATAACAGCTGGTGATGTCATTTTAAGCAATTGACAGTAGTTTGCGAGCGGAGGCTTGAGCGGGGGGGGGGGCTGTGGCCGCGAGTTACTGTTGGAAATGTTCTTGTGTGCGAGTCGCGCGAATGCGCGGAGAAGTTGTTTCAATCCCCCGATCGCGGGACAGAGTACAAGGGCGGTGAGCGCGGTGAGAGACCGTGGTGAGAGGTGGCAGGTGAGGTGATAAGCCTGGGGTAAGGGCGGCACTTGTAAAAGTGAGAGTTTGCAAGTCGGAGATACGGGCTGCCTGTGTGGGGATTCGACTGCTAAGCGGGTGGTTGTGGTCACGTGGGAATGATTTTAAAAGCACTAGATGGCGCCCTGGCCCTTCGTTAAGCTGCGATTGCCCTAATGCAGACTAAAGCTTTCCTGCGGTGAACCAAGTTTTAAAAGCAGTTAATACCCTACAAGGATGCTTATATGCTTATATACGCGAAATGGCAAAATACTTTACTGGTTAGAACCTGAAATCTATAGGACACGATATGTGGAGTCTTGCAGCGAGTATGTGCACAGTCGCTCGGGGAGGGGTTAGACAGCCGGGCGAGCGCCTCTAAAGGTGGGAGTGCAGCGAATTGATGCGCAGAGCAGCGTGAGCACACAAAGCCGAGAAAAATCAGGCACGCCAGGGGTTTAGAGCATGGAGGTGTTCAGGGAGCGCATTAGGCCCCGGTTGCTGTTAAATTACTCGCATCTGCAGACAGCAAGTAGTGGCTAAGCCAGCAGATCCCCACATATAACCAGAGTGGGGAAAAAGGCACATGGGTGGCATGGGCAAAAGCAGGGCGACAAGGGGGATAAAGACATGGTGTACCAAAAGGGAAGTGGAGCGAATGGAATGCAGGGTAAAGGTGGGTACTGGTGAGTATTACCGGCACCGGTAAAGCAAGTGACTAATATGTGTGGCATGGGCAACAATATAGGCATGAGGGAGAGGGGCCTTTCGTGGGGGATCGCATGATCAGGTCAAGCGGGCTACACTGGCGTTGTAGGTATGGTCAATGCCCGGTCGAAGGCATGGGGAGGGGTGTATGCGTCAGGGGGGAGCCTCAGGTTCCAGGTCAAAGGAGGCAAGAGAGGGAAGAGAATGAAGACTAATGCGTTTCTGTTTCCATTAAGTGCAGAATGCCTCCTAGACGGCCCCGAAAGGGCAAGGATGCCCAGGCCATAAAGGACGACTTTCGCATGCTGGCAGAGCTGTTGGAGGTCACTAAAGAAAAGGGGATTGATTGGGCGTTAAAGACATTGATGCAAGGGGCCGGAACGAGCACACAGCGGGTGCAGCGTACACGGAGAGGTTTAAAGATGCACAACCAGAAAAGCACAACAGAGCGGGGTACTCTCAGGCCACTACCTCAGGTGAGGCAGAGGTGTTAGACACAACAGTCCTGGTGGCTGACATGGTGCAATCGATAAACGTGCCTTCCACGGGCCTGGCTGGGGGACCCATGACAATGAACAATGTTTGGCAGATGGGGGGGGGGCTACCATTCACAACGGGTGCAGTGCCCCGACGCATATCGCCCCGCAAGCCGCTCCATCGGTGGTCGCACATTAAGGTAGTGGTATAGCACAAGTGTGGGTTCAGTCAGGGGATGTGGCTCAATCCCCAGTGGTGGTGGCGGCAACGTCGCAAGGGCAAGCGCACAGTAATAGCGCAGCAGGTTCAGTGGTCCCCGCAATAGCATCTCCTATGACCGTGGGGTCAACATCCCCGGGGCAGCCAGCAATAGCATACAGCCTACTAATCTATGGGTCGGTGACCATGGCGTTATCCCCCTCGGCAGGGATCACATGGCACTTGACAATGGAGATCAAGGAAAAAAATATTCAGGGGAGAGTATGTGGATGTGTTTGATCTCATAAACGCTGGGGTGGTCTCGGGAAAAACCAGGGCTGGAAAGAAAGGAGAGTTCAAACAGAAAAGGGTATGCGTAGATTGGTCGATCAAGAACTGGATTACAGGGTTCGCGATCAACGTGGCTATTATGGTAGAGAGGTACCCCGCAGTGGCAGCCCAATTAATCAGTTACATGTCCATGATTCATGGGGCGGCGTCAGAATTCCCAGGGACAGGGTGGCTCCAGTACGACAACAAATTCAGGCAAATGAAGGCAGTTCATCTGGAGGTAGCGTGGGACCAGCACAAGATTAACATATGGCACTCAGTATTTTACTGAACAATACCCGTGAACAAGACTAGTCAGCACTTTTGGGGGGACAGGGGGTCCGGAGATAAAAAACTGGTCTGCTGGCAGTTCGACAAGAACAAGTGCAACCAGGGCACTGCATGTAAGTTTAAACATTGCTGTTCTTTCTGTGGCGTCCCGGGATGCTTCAAGAAGTTGGGGAGGCCAAAAGAGCAACCTTCCCACACCCAATCCCAAGCCAAAGGACGCCCCCCCCAAGCACCCTAGGTGCTTACCAACACCCATCCAGCTTCACGTCCTGAAAACACCTACTGACACACCTCCTTAGTAATTATGACAAGTGACAAGAGGCTCAGTTTTTACATAATGGCTTTCGTTTTGGCTTTCGCATTCAATCCTCGGCTACCCTGTCCACGACTCCATCACGCAACCAATGCTCAGTGCTCCAAAATCTAGAAGTGACTAGGCAGAAAATCGCGAGGGAAGTTTCATTGGGGAGGGTGGCGGGACCCTTCCAAACTTTGCCGAGGCCCGACCTTTTATGCTCACCATTGGGGTTGGTACCTAAAAAAGAGAAAGGGAAATTCCGTTTGATTCACAACTTGTCGAGCCCACCAGGGTTGTCAGTCAATGACAAACTTGACCCAGAGCTGTGCACGATGCGTTACACCACCTTTGATATGGCAATCCGGAAGCTACAGGCTCTACGGGAAGGAGCGTTGATGGCTAAATCAGACATTGAGGCAGCCTTCCGCCTCCTGCCAGTACACCCGGACGACACCAAGTTCCTGGGGTTCACCTTTGAAGGGGAGTATTTCATTGACCTTTGCATGCCAATGGGGTGTTCCATCGCGTGCGCAGTGTTTGAAACATTCAGCAGGTTTTTAGAATGGGCAGTGCAGCAATTTCTAACGTCTGTGACATCTGTCGAAGTGGTGCATTACCTGGATGATTTCTTGTTTCTGGGACCACAGGGCTTCCTTGCGTGCAGGAAGGCCCTGCTGGGCTTCCAGCATCTGGCAAAAGCGCTGGGTGTGTCTTTGGCAGCGGAGAAAACAGAAGGGCCAACTACTAGGTTAACCTTCCTAGGCATTGAAATAGATTCCAGGGAGGGGGTATGCAGGCCTCCCCAGGAGAAGGTAGAAGCATTCAGGTCAGCCATTGAGTCTTGTTTGTTAGCACGGAAGGTGACACTTCACCAATTACAGGTTCTGGTGGGGCAGCTGAACTTTGTGCTTCGAGTCATACCTATGGGAAGAGCCTTTTCTAGGAGTATAGCGAGGGCGATGTCTGGCTTGCGCGCCAGGCATCATCACACCAGGCTCCCGGCGGACGTAAGGAATGACTTAGCCATCTGGAAAATATTTCTGGAAGAATTCAACGGGACGGTGGTCTGGCATCAGCCGAGTCTCCCCAATGCTGAGTTGGAATTGTACACAGATGCTGCGGGCAGTGTGGGCTTTGGGGCGGTCTTGGGTCCCAGCTGGTGTATGCAGCATTGGCCGGGGGAGTGGGCGTTGTCAGGCCTCACCCGCAATATTAGCTTCTTAGAATTGTTCCCAATTATTGTGGCGTTGCATTTGTGGGGCAACATTCTGGCAAACAGACATATTGTATTTTGGTCAGATAGCATGTCTAAAGTGATGGTGATTAACAATCAGAGGGCGAAGTGCACCTGGGTCCTGCTCCTATTGAAGGAACTAGTCTTGCGATGCTTGCAGCGCAATGTACACTTTACTGCCAGACATGTGCCGGCGGTGGACAACACAGTCGCTGACGTCTTGTCCCTTTTTAAGTTGGCAGAGTTTCGCACCCGATGGCCGCAAGCAGACAGACAGATGACGTACTCCCTGGAGGGATTATGGAAGCTTGGTGCCCCACAGCCCCTGAGTTGATAACGGCGTCTTTGGCCCTCAAGACCAAGAGTATGTATGAGAGGTCATGGCAATCATACCTGATTAGCTTAAGGGGTCAGGGTCAGTAGAGAAGTTCTCACTGCAAAGTGTCCTGGAGTTCATAGTTCATCAGAAAGGGAGCGGAAGATCACCAGCAATGGTGAGGAGACAACTATCGGCAATAGCATTTTATACAGGTTTAGGGGGGGTGGCAGACCCCACAAAAAACCCATGGGTGAGAAGAGCTATGAAGGGTTTAGAGCGATTGGCACCAGGAGTGAAGGACAGTAGGAGACCCATAGATGCGAGCAGGCTAACAAGTATCTTGGAAATACTGCCCAGAATTTGCTGCATGCCTTACGAGATGCAGTTACTTAGATTGGCATACTCATTAGCGTTTTCTGGGGCATTTAGTATCTCGGAAATGTTACCAGCATCAAAGTCAGACAAGTAAGGGGCATACGCTGTGAAGACGTAATCCTGACCAGGGAGTCCCTTCAGATGCGGAGATCTAAAGGAACCTGGGTCAAGTTGGGGTCAATTGTGGGGCGATCTGTTGCCCGGTAAACTTGGCCAATCATGTTTTCCAGATTAGACCAAAGGGAGTGACAGCAGGGTATTATTGCACGCTGATGGCATTCCTCTCACCAGATTTCAGTTCACTAGGATATGTAAGCGTGCTCTGGAAAGTCTAGGGGTGGACACAACGCATTTCACATCTCATTCATTCCGCATTGGCGCAGCCACGATTGTTTGCTGCCCTAGGCCTCCCTGAGGAAACCATTAAAAGGGTGGGTCATTGGAAGTCGACGTGTTTTGAGCGTTATGTACACCCCCAGTTAGCATGAGTAGTTAGTCAGTCTTGTCCCGTCTCCCGCTGATTGTTTCCATTTTCAAATTTGATCTAGGTGTACCGTCCCAGAGGGCCCAGATATGCTGGTATGGCCACTCTTTTATTCGAAGATCAGGGCACATCTTCAAGAATTTGCGTGAGGAAAGAGTACAGAATGCGAAGGGAACCAACCACCATTGGGTGGGGTTAGGCGGACAGCGATTAGCGGAGGTGCCTAACAATCTGCGGGGCGCCATGGCAAAGGGCATGCCGATTCCCGATATACTGGTGATCCATTCAGGTGGCAATGATATGATTCCAGCGGGAAGGAGGGGTGTAAAAGAGTCCCTTTTTTCTGTTCTGTCTGTGGTTAAGAACATGTTGCCCAATACGAAAATACTATGGTCCAAGGTGATACCGCGTCAAGTGTGGGCGAAGGGAGCGCCGTCGAAGGCAGTTAATAAATCAGTAAGGACACTGAATCAGTCAGTGGCCGAAACTTTAAAGAAATCCAGCATTCGTACCATCAGGCACAAGTTAATACTAACGTCAAGGGCAGAGCTGTATGCGTCGGATAGGGTACACTTGTCCAATGCAGGTTGGGAGTTGTTTATACAGACTGTCTTGGGAGCCCTTGCTGAGGAAATAAAATGTGCAGGGGGGGGAGGTTGAGTCCGCCAGTGAGCGTCTCGACCTGTGGCGGGGTCTTGGGCAAGAGAAATGACAGGGACTCCGTTTGTCGGTGGCTGCTTGGCCCCAGAACAGGGCTTGAAGTCTATCAGGGCTCCGGGCTGGCGGAAGAGGGGGCTGACCTGCTGGTGGCTCTGGACTCTCTGGCTCAACCCAGGAAGCCGGTGCTTGTCACAAGCAGTGGCAAAATTATCTACCTGCTGCTCTGTTGGCCAAGGGATGGTCAGCATAAGGAGAGCAGGGTATATTGGTTGTGGCCTACTGGCACAGTCCGAAGGTAAAGCAAGAGGACCTGTGGAGAGACAATTGTAAATACAATGGAAATGTATAACCTGGATATCTTATTTGCATGCTGTGGTGTTTTTAAATAAAGCAAGAATAAAGGATGGTCACAAAATTAATAGAAGAGAGGTCAATGGAGTAATTGGCCGAATCTGTAAGTTAATAAAGTTTACACTGTGAAGACCAAAGACTGACTCAGGTGTTTCTATGAGAAGGGGATTGGGAGAAGAATGTGAAGTGCACTTTGTATGCCATCTATGGAAACGATTACTTTCCTTTGCCTGAATACTGCCACTGCATTCACGTAACAAACTCATATTATTCAAGGATGTATGACTCTAGGGCTTTGTTAGCGCTATAGTTTGATCTCCAATCTCTTGCATTTTACTCAAGGCCTTCAGAAGAGTCAGTGTCTTTGACCTGCAGAGTATATGTCAAACTACCAAATTCACTTCCCCCACAAGGGAACCAAACTCATGGATTCTTCAGCTTCAAAATGCATTGGTGCACCCAATGCCGCTTTTGTCTCTCGAAGTGGAAGGATATCTCTACGTGATTCTATCTCCTGCTCTGTGGCTCGGCTAAGCAGGGCAAACTTGAGTTCAGATTCCAACATTAGATCTTGAAGGTCCAAATTAGGTCTTTTCTGAAGGCAGCAGTGCACAGAGCAGCCTGAGCTAGTCTGCCATGGGGTGCTGTCTTGACTAAAACAAAAATGAGACCTAACAGAATGGGGTAACTCTAAACTTGGTTAACTATTTACAAGTTGTTCAGTAAGAACTGCAGACATAATGCGTTCTTTTTTAGAAGAGAAACAGTAAGACGTAGCTTGCTCTGCTGACTCACGCTCAAGCAAAGAATAATTTGTATTACAAAAAAGTGCCTTGGGGCTGCTGATAAAAGTACCTACGCAACAACTAACACTTACATTCTATACTGGGACAATTCAGAATAATCCAGGCCACTAAAATATAAACGAATGCCTTAGGCAGCAGGTATTGGTCGTTGTGATAGAATATTGAAATACCAAACAACTGCTGTGCTCATCTCTAAATTACATAAACAGAGATACCATATGGCAGACCATCTTTAGTGCCCGTGTTGACAATTAAGGGCTGGTGCTGAGCACCAGAAGCCACGGGCTCAAATTGCTGCTCAAGAACCGCTTGATATGCCCCTTGACATCCAATACGAACATCTTTGAACACAATAATGTAAAACATACCCTCAAATCGTAACACAAGAAATGTGTCCACTGTATACGGTGCCTGTGCGGCCTGCCATATATAGGGCAGACGCAACAGCCGATCAAAGCACGTATCGGACAACATAGAAGCCGGATAGGTTGTTTAGTCCTAAATGCACCACTGGTATCACACTTCTCTGAGGCCAACCACACACCTGATGAGATTTAATGGCAAGTCTTTGAGAAAGCCAACATCCCTGCAAGAAGTGGGGACATGACGCAAATCCTCCAACGTTTGGAATGCCGTTGGATAGAAAGGACTGACTCCATAACTCATGGATTGAATTCCGCCGAAGAATGGCAGGGGTTTATAAATACATTGAGTTGATGTAAACTATGACTCTCTAGCAACCCGGCACAGAGGCAACATAGTACATTGTTCCCAGCATAATCCATGGAAAGTTGCACCAGGTGCAAAAGGGAGGCCCCCCTACAATTTGAATCCTCACCATTCTAGACTGTGCAAATATTCTTGTAAATACTGGCATGATAAGCTGTTCTTTTTCTCTTAATTGCGTCCATTGTAATGTATAGAAGATAAGTGCTTTCCTATAGATTAAGTTTTGCTAGAAAGGTGAAATAATGGACACACTATATAAGACAGATTCCAGTGCACCATTTGTTGCTATCTAAATGTATTACTGTGTAATGTTCATAAAATGTTGTTTCACTTTGCAGATATTCTACAATGTTAGCCCATAGGATGAATGCCAGTTGTTTAAGTCCCAAAATCAGGTTTTGAGTAGTGTGATTTTCCATACAATTGGAATAATATATTCTTTTTCCTTGCAATATTTAAAATGTTTATAATATATCCATATATGCTTAGTATACTAATATTTGTAAATTAGGCCTCTCCATTGTGTTTCCACACATTACATTATTCTTGTATCTTTCTTCCTCCCCTCTGGGACACCGGTCTTTCTTCTGTGCAAACTGAGATTGCAGAAACACAGATCAAGTTAGCAAATGGTGATCAGTACTGAAGTCTGCCACTGCATGTATCTTTCTTCAACCCCTCTGAGACACCGGTCTTTCTTCACTGCAAACTGAGATTGCAGAAACACAGATCACAACACCAAATGGCGATCAGTACTGATGTTTGCCACTGCATGTATTTAAGCACATAGGATCTGCCGGCTGGTTGTCATTGTAACCAGGCAGACGACCGGAGCAGTTCGAATTGACAGATTCATTCCAAAGGTGAGCGCCCTGTTCACATGGCGTTTCTAGCCTACAGCACACCCTGTTTTTAATATATTAGTGCCTATTAGAGATGGGTGGCGGCAAACCTCTTTCACCATACTTTTATATTAATTTCCTAGCTATAACCTGTGCTACTGTTAGTTAAAACACCCCTTACCTTAGCACGCGCAGTGTAAAATATTAACAGCATTCAAATGCCTTGCGTGCTTGGCAGGCCCCGCCAAGAGCACGCCTTATATTTAGTACAGCAATGCAACATAGAGACTAGTGGCGGCCTTGTGCTAACACTATAATTTAAAGCTCACCGTTGCTGTCAAGCACTATTAGAATTTAGCCGTCTTATTGCATAGATTAAGTGCCTCACGCATGTGGCGGGCCGAGCTAACAGTGCGCCCTTGGATTAGTATATTAATGCGACAGTGAAGATAGAGGGCGGCACCCACACTTTGTGCAAACCTTAATGGGTTACAGTGCCCTGCAGTCCACACGCGCAGTACAATACACATTAAGACCACATTAGAGACGAGTGGCATCTGTCATCAAGGTTGTTACATTTGTCACAGGGCTACGGTTGAAAAAGTTAGTTAATTCCATACCCTTCTCTACCTTGATCAACCACAGCGCGTAGAGACCTCAGTGGTATCATCACCAACACGCCGCCCCTGAGACCCCCATTTAGAATTCTGGATGGTAGTTGGGCTGTCACTAACCTATTGGCATTACCCCAGAGAGTAATACTATCCCCGTGGCACGATTGGTCCCGCGGCCGGTTCAAATAAATTCAAGAATCTGCTTCATCACTACTACACTAAGTGGTAAGCCTGCTTGCACCTGTTTCACATTGTTGTGGTCAATTGTTCAAAGATGTAATGCTCAATACTCATACACACCATGCTCACTATTACAGGGGGTCATGTACTTCTCTAGTCACAAAGAGTATGCAGTTCCTCAAGGCGGAAAAAGTGGTAAAGAGGTGGGAGGAGGGGGATCCTCCTTGTCGGAACTAGAGTCCTCACACACCCAGCAGGCTAGGTGGCTTGCTTCATCATTTGGGCTTGTTTCTCGTCGGGTCGGTGCTGCAATACCCGACGGGCACCCTTGAAGGGGCTATTTGGCGGAGATCTTTTGTTCCTTGCCGTATGGTGCTGTAGGTGTGAGGGGTGTAGATATGGTTTGTGTGCGTAATATTAAAAAAGTTTGCATAGACCAAATAAACTTTTGTTCAGTCCGGCTATCCACCTTCTTAAAAGCAATTAGAGTGGCCGATCTCTGAGTATATGGTCCAGTGGAGCTATAATATAAAGTTACCTGTTTGTTCTTCAAGGATCCTCAGTAGTTCACTCGTCAGTTGCTTTGAGCCCTTCGTCCTATCCCTGGGATGCAGGTCGACATTTACTATCACTATTGTCCATTCTTCCTAGTTACTCCTGAGTGTCGTTCTTACTGCTTGCATTTCACTTGGGGCTGTAAAGTTCACCTTCAACTCTTTGGTAGGGCCTGTGATTGCCATTGATGGCCACTCATTTGATGGCTATATCTGTCCTTCTTCTATGCGGAAACATGATGGCTTGTGAACCTCTGTACGTGTACGGGTTGTTGAAGCCAGGTTTCCTGCAGAAGTATATAATCAAAAGATTGGAAATAGAGCAGAAGCTGAGGATCTGATGCTTTGTGTGCCAGACCTTTGATGTTCCAGGAGCATAAGCAAATTGGTCTTGGTCAGGGTCGGCCTGGTACGTTAGACAGTCAGTGGGTGTTGCTGATGTCGTTTATTGTGCGGGTTAACCAGTTCCAATTCTTTCCAGCTGCGTCTTTCCTTTGTACATTTCTGCTGGTTTAGTGATTACATTTGGCTGATTTTGGGGGAGAAGTACTTCTTGCACCCTTGAGCACTGAATAGATAATTTTGTGGGTCTTTGGAGTCATCCTAAGTTGATTTCTAATTAGCAAGGTTGTGGGATATTCAGGTTTTAGTGGGGAAACAGCCTCATCCATCAGTGCTGTCACGTAGGCTGTTCATCCAAGGCCACTATCGCTATCTCAGTTTTTGACCATGCGACTTTTGTTGTTTTATTTTCCTGCTGTTTGTCAGTATGGACAAATTCAATTGACACAAGCTCTGATGAGCATAAGTTCTACAGTTCCAAAAAGGCGCAGTATGTTTCCCTTGTTTAGAATGTCTCCTCTCCCCTTATATTTATATTCCGGCTGAAAGATTATAGTGTCAGTGTCCAGTTGTTCCCTAGGTGGCTCACCGTTGGACTGCAGAGTGACAAGTTGATACCCTTGTAATTGAGGGGTTTCAGAAGAGTTAGGTTCATGGATAAAATTGGTGTCCAACTGGCCACTGGCAAGGGTGTGACTGCGCTGCAGATCCGCGCATGTCATGTGGGATTAGGTTCCTTGGTTATACCAGTTGTGATGACCGGTTGCTTCATGGCTGACAGTGTAGCTGCTGCCAACAGGTTTTGAATGTGGGGTGCAGTTGTTTTCCTTTTTGTTATTAGGTTCACACCCTGGTAAAGTTGGTCTAATCATGTGATCTTTTTGCATGGCAGTGATGCCTGTCCAGCCTCTGGGCTTGATGTAAGTCCCAAGAGGGTTTCTCGGCTTGATGATTGGCACATTTTGGCTTGGTGCATTTGTCCCACTAGTAGATTTGCCCTGGCCTACACGATGTTCCTGGAGTTTACTTCTGACATCGCTGTGGGAGTCCCTTCTGTCGGGGTTGCTGGGCTGTCATGCTGTGGGAGTGTGATGCGGACTCTGGGCTCTACTTGAAGTCTATTGTCCCCAAGTGGTAGTTTTTGTCTGGAAATATCTGGCAATGTCATTCTTTCTATTTCTGCCTTTCCTTCTTTGTTTTCAGCGAGCATGAGTGTTGTTCAGCTCAGATTTGCAGTCCCCCTGTGAGGTGGGGGAAGAGAGGAAGGCGGATAATGAGCTCGATTGAGGAGTGCAGGTAAGTCATTTGAGTGTTGGATCATGCTTACCCTATCATCCTCATCCTGAATCGCTACTTGGGCTTTGTGTGTAGGAAGTTATGAGCTCCTTCCACTCCTGGGTTGCAAGGTATGAGATATTACAGTCTGTGCCTGAAGGTTCTTCCTTGGTTTGATGTGTAGGCATTCTGCAAATGGTACTTGCCTTCAGGGATTCTGTGGATGCTGCAGCGTAACCGGGGACGCATGGTGACTGTGGGTGGAGTCTGGCTTCTATTTGGACCATAACAGACTCTGACTGGCCTGTCCCTGCAACGGGTTGGGGTAAGTCTACTTCAGGAGATGGTCTATCTGGCTCGCCCGAGTCTCTTGAGATGAGGCTAGGGGAACCAGCCCTGGGAAATTCTGGGCTCTCTCCCCATAGCAATTCAGGACACAAATAGATGTCTGCCTTGATAAGATTTGCCCCACTTGCTCTTTTCTCTCTTTCCATGCTGTAAGTGTCAGTGTCCACCAACCCACTTTTGCCATCTGGGGTTCTAGCATTCAATACCATAGATTTAGTTTCCTCTTTTAGGGCAGTTGGGGTAGGAGGGAATGCCCCTGGGCAGTGAACAAGGGCCTTCAGTTGTAGGGTGTTAGGAGATCCTTCATCTCCTTATTACTGGAATTAATATCTGTTACAGGGTCCCTTAGGAATGGACTTTTCTAGTAGATTTTTTGTTAATGGTTGCAGGGGCCTGTCTTCGAGGTCGCCCATCAATAATTATGAGGACTTCCTGCTTTGATTCTTAGGCTCCACTGTTAAATTATCTGGCAACTCAGCAATTGTGCAGCTGATGTTGTGATATTTCTTGCTCTTTTTGTATGAGAGGGTTGGCTCTCTCACTTTGCCAGATTTTATTGTGCAGAATCTAGCTACGATAGGTCTTGGTCCGCCTTCCGGTAGATGGTGGAGTTGCGATTCGCAAGGGGGTAGAGGTGGAGGGCAGGCGGATGCTACAGTGTTCAAGCCACACCTGCACCTGGGTAGGCCGCCTCTGCTCCTTGCACCCTGTGACCCTCTGGCGGTGCACCTAACGTGCTGCACCCTCACCCTCTTCTCATCTTTTACCCCCTGGGCAAGCACCCTTAGGCTGGTAGCCACCTTACCTCCTTCTCCTCCCAGGGGTTGTATGAGTTGATGCACAGGCTCTGGGCTGGCACAGGATGCAGGCATCAGACTCGAGTTGCCTGCTAATGCAACCTTTCTGGGGGCTTTTTGTGCATTTTCCTTCTTCAAGTTAGGTGCTCCCTGGCAACTAGTGACTCTTGTGGCCTAGTGACAGTGATCAATGTTATGTCTCTGTCAAGCAGGACCAGTCGCCAGTGTGTTTCAGATGCAAGATGGGCTGGCTGGGACAGCAGCGTCAGTCAAAGGCATCAATATGCTCCCGACTCCAGGCGACCGTAGGCAGCACCCTGCTACCTACCGCCTCGCAGCACGCTTGTGCAATGCCTGTAGCCTTCAGTCCTACGTGCCACAGCTCAGACCAATGCCAAAAAAAGCTTCTGCTCCTGCTGAGATATCAGAGCCGGCGGCTCAGGTGTGCTTTATTGTCCCCCAATGGGGGGCGGTGCAGGAAGTCAGGAGCAGTCCTCAAGACCAAGCTGGATCCAAGTCACTGGAACTCAGGGCACTTGGGTCAATGGGCTTGATGGGCCAGTGGGCCTAGCAGCTCAGGGACATGCAAACTTCAAAGCCACTGAAGCTTTAGAGCAGCCGCTGCAACTCCGCTGTGTTGCTGCACTTGGCTCTTCCAAGCTCCGGCCAACAGGAACAGGAACCTGTCTCCAGCAAGAACAGGAAAAACCATGGTGAAACTGCACTTTCGTCCTATAATGGAATTTTACTTCACAAACCATTTCAAGTGAATAAGCACTATAAGCAAACATGTTCTTCTTTTATTTTGTTATTAGTTCATACTTGGGCCTAGAGGGTGACTGAATCTCCATCTTGCCTGATTATGCGCAAGCGCACTGGACTCTGTCAAACTCTGTGCTGTGACATTGAAACCCAGCCAAGGACACTTAACCAGAGAAGCCTGGGAGCACCACCTCTTGACCTGGAAAAGGGAAGGAGAAGAAGTCAAAATTTGTATACATTGTGGATGAAATTAATATGAAATACGGTTGGGAATAAAGCATTGGAATGCAAAATTAAAGGGCGGGAATATTGAACAATAAGCTTAAGAAATTACATTACATTAGTATGGTGTGTTGACCTCTCTCCATCCCATTGTCCAATCCAAAGTAGGGGATTCATGAATATCGAAACATTGGCAGTGGTACATACACTTAGAATAGTATAACTAAGGTAGGCTCAGTCAGTTAATTTGTCAGACTTGTCACTGACCTGTCACCGACCCATCACTGTAGCAGAGGTTGGGTGGATGCCACGGAGGTCAGAGACGCTGCTCGAGCACTCTGATAGAAGAATCGAGAAAGGAGAGACAGAGAGAGAGGCGAGTCAGAGAGATCACTGAGGGAGAAGAATCTGTCCATCCAGAAGGGGGGAAGAATCGAGGAGAGTAGTACCGGAGAGGGGTGCAATGCTAGCGTTGCACTTAGAAGAGGTCCCTTGTCCTGATCTGAACCTGTCCTGAACTATTGGCTCCTGTCTACTTGGCCAGGGGTTGGTCCTCACACCATCCTAGGTAAATATAAATCTGTGTGGGATGTCCTTGTACCATTTCCTTTTTTCATCCTTCCCAGGTACCAATGTCATGAGATTTTATTAAGACTTTATGTTTTACTTCGATCATTTTCTTCTTAAAAGTTGGTGTTTGACATGTATTGGTATTTGACTCACAACATTTTTACATAGATAAAGCTTTTAAAACTCGCTTGAGTCTGTGGTCATTCAAATTAAAAAAGGTAAATGTAATTTCTACCTATTCTGCTAACAACCTGATCTACTGACCAGAGAAAATTGAGAACTAAGGTGATAAGGTTTGGTAAGAAATGGTGTAAAGGTACATTTTATCACAAGGTAAAAATGCGTCCTGATCACCAGCGGTGATTATCAGCTTATCCATGCGTGTTTATGGGCCCAGGTGAGTATGATGTTTTAAAGTAACCCAAGCTGGTTATCAAGCAAACACTGTTAGATGACAGCCCGAGTTTTAATTAGCCTCTCAAATATGGCGCATGATATCTTTCCCAGGGAGGTTGTCTCTTCACACACCCAAGCAGTATAATAATGCATGGTTTATTAGAGATGATATGTACTATTTCTATTTCTATTTAGGGGGTTTTATAAAGCGCTTGGTGACGCACAGCGGCGTGTCCCCGCGCTGAGGAGCTGAATTTACTGGAACTTACACATGCGGAACACCTTACTGTGCGAATAATGCCGTTTTAAGCTTAGCTCTAAAGAGTGGTTCTGATGATTCCAATCGCAACGCCGTGGGTAGCTTAGTCCATCTAACAGCTGCAAGGTGCCTAAAGGATCTTCCGCCCATCCGAGCTCTGGACACCTTAAGAACGACTAGGAGTCCTGAGCCAGAAGATCTCAGGGAGCGGGACGGCTCATAGGATGTCAGCAGTCCTTTCAGCGGGAGAGGAGACCTCCCATAGATAATCCTGTGACACGTACATAGTGCCTTGAATTCTACCCTGCTTCTAATCGGGAGCCAGTGCAAAGACCTGAGGGCCGCTATGGATGCAGCTCTTCTGGGTAGTCTGAGCACTAGTCGGGCCGTGGCGATCTGTAAAATCTGTAGGCGGCTCAGATTCTTCTCCAGGGTCCCTAAGTAGAGAAGATTGCCGTAGTCCATCTTTGACGTGACTAGTGCATGTACCAGGGTTTGACGGGCTCTGATAGGTAAGAACTTCAATATCTTCCTAAGACTTTTGAGGGTCCCGAAGCATGATCCAACCACCTGATTGATCTGGGGGCCGAAGGTCAGGTCGGAATCAAACCAAATACCCAGGTTCTTTGCTTTCTGGCAAGGGATGGGTGTTGGACCTAAGCAAGGCGGCCACCATGCCGACGTCCACGCCGATTGGCCTCCCCCCACTACCAGCACCTCGGTCTTGCCTCCGTTGAGCTTGAGGCAATTGGCGGACATCCAGGCAGCAAGATCTTGCATGCAAGCTCTGAAGATGTCCGCCGAAGGACCGGGCGCACGCGACAGGGAGATGACCAACTGCGTGATGTCGGCATAAGACACCATTCGGAGGCCATAACTCTCTACTAAGGTGGCAATCGGGGCAACATAAAGATTAAAAAGTGTCGGACTCAGGGACGAGCCCTGCGGCACCCCCTGATCCAAAGAGATTCGCTCCGAATAATGATCACCTTGCCTCACTTGGAAACTTCGGCCTGTGAGAAATGAATAAATCCATTTCAGCGCTGCCCCTCTCACCCCGCCTTTGTTCAGACACTGTAGCAAGATGGAGTGTGCTACAGTGTCGAACGCCGCGCTGAGGTCTAAGAGGATTAAGGCCATAGTTTGTCCCTCATCAGCCCCTTGCCTAAGGGTTTCGGTAGCCCTGAGAAGGGCAGACTCCGTGGAGTGACGGGGCCGGAACCCGAATTGGGTAGGATGAAGAAGGTTGCTTTCCTCCACAAATTTCATTAGTTGTTTACTTACCACCTTCTCCGCTACCTTAGAGAAATAGGGCAGCAAGGAGATGGGGCGAAGGTTGTCTAGCTTCTCCCAACTAATGTTGGGCTTCTTACGGAGGGGAAGCACCACAGCCTGTTTCCAGTCCTCTGGTATGGAGCTGGAGCAAAAGGAGATATCCAGCAGGTGTCTAATGTAGGGTTCGAGTGTTTCCAGACTGTCTCCCAACCTTTTTGGGGAGGCGGGATCTCGAGGAGAACCAGATTTGACAGATCTGCATATTTTACCTAAATCCACCGATGAGGGGGTGGTAAAATTGAGTAACAGATTTTGATCGGCTTCATCTCTTGAAGACTCTGCTGGCACTACCGCTGCAGGTGGTATATCAGGAAAAGCAGAGTAAATCTTCGACACTTTATCCCCAAAGTAGTTGGCAATACGATTGCATGCTGCTACTGAATGATCTTCGTCTTGAGTGGAGGTTTTTGGGGTGGCCAGGGATTTATATATGCTAAACAGTTCCCTGGCGGAGTTCTCTTCCTCTTGGATTCTGTCGGCATAGTATGTGGCCTTCTCTGTCCGGATCTTATTGTGGTAAGTACGTCTCTTTGCGAGATAGGCCTCTTTCATCCGGACATCATACGCCACTCTCCACTGTCTTTCTGCGCGTTTGCAGTCTCTTTTGGTGCAACGCAGCGCCTCACTAAACCAGGGAGCTGTTCTTTGTCTGTGGACACCTTTTGTTGGCCGACCCAATGGGGCTGTACAGTCGAGGACAGCCGTGATGCGGTCATTGAGCAATTTATTTGCCGTCGCCACGCCATTGCCTCCTGGGGGTCCTTCCACAGTAAGAGCCTTGTTAAACTCTTGCAGGGAGAATTTTGCCCACCTGCGTCGAGAATAGTTGAGTGGAGTAGGGACGATAGCTTTATATTTGGGCAGATAGATAATAAATGGAACATAAAAGTGATCTGTCCAGGGCAGGGGCACTGGGGGAGCAACTAAGACCTCCTCCCAGTTAGCAAATATTGGGTCTAGCAAGTGCCCATGATTGTGTGTAGGAAGCTGCCCCTTCAGCTCTAACTGTAGGGTGTGAAGTTCTTCACGGAACTCCACCGCTCCTTTATCTGATAAGTCTTCCAGGTGTGTGTTTAAGTCACCTAGCAACAGGAACTTATCCCTCCTGATCGCAGCTTCTGTGACACACTCTAAAAGACTGCCTTTGAATCTGGACATAGGTCCTGGTGGGCGGTAGACTAGTAGTCCCTTTATAGTCATGCTCCCATCAATCTTTATGGTAAAAACACCCGCCTCACAACCTGCCAGATTGATTGGTTCAAGTTTACAGGCCCATTGCTGTTTAAAGGCAATCGCAATTCCTCCTCCTCTGCCTACAGGTCTGTCCAGGCGCACCATCTGGTAGTCGTCTGGTAAGGCCTGGACAATATCGGGATCGGAGTTTACCTCCAACCATGTTTCAGTGATAAACAGCAAATCTGGATGTTTATCAGTGAGGAGGTCATATATATCGTGCTTATGGCAGCTAAGCGACCTAGCATTAATCACGCCGCAGGACAGCGAAGAGCAACTAGCCCTGGAATCTGCCAACACTGTACGGAAGCGGAATTGGCAGTGTTTACACCCTTCATTCTCCCCGACCCTTATGCTATGGTGGCAAGGAGTGCATGTGTGAGAGGAGAAACTTACTAAATCACTCCTACTCCAGGTGATTCTGCCGTTAGTGCCAGGGGTTATGGCCCTAGGCCGCGTCCGGTCGCGGACGGGCACAGATGGGCTTGGCTTAGGCGCGGCTTCGGCGCACCCGCTGCGCCAGCCCGCTGCGCCGTCCCGCTGCGCCGTCTGGCCGGGAGGCACATTATATGGAGTGTGAGGAGGGCGGGGGGCCGGCGCGACTAGAGCGCACCCCCAGCCACACCTAAAATGGCGCCCACCGCCGCCAGCGCCGAATCCCACAAGACGGCTGGGCGAGGCAGGGAAAGAAAGTATCAGCGTGTACAGAAATGTCAGTGTTCCTCAATAGTTTCCCCAGTTAAAATTCTAATGAAAAGCCCCCAAGTGAAAATTCATCAAAACGATCTTTTTCAGCTTTTAAAATACAATTACACAAGTATAAATGCCAGCAAGTAGTTTCTGAGTAAAAGCGCTCGCAGCCCTAGTGTCTCTCGCTAGGAAGAGCTCAAGAAAAGGCCTCATTTTCAATATGGGCAAGGAACAATAAACTCATTATAAAAGAATTGTCTATTGTGATAAATTAAAAAACACTAGAGCATGGACGGAAATCCTGTGTAATGTATAGTTAAATAGAATTGGATAATCCAGCCACTTCAAGATGGCAGGTCCTAAATCTTGTATACGTCATCTTTATGCACCTAAACCATGTGGGTGTGGTATGAGTCAGTATGGTTTGAGGGGAGACGCCATAAATACAGCCCGATGAAACGGCAGCCTAAATATTCACCCCGCAAAATAGACCGGCAGAGACCACGGAGAAAACAGGCCTGTACTTCGAGAGAGGTGAGAAAACATTATAGATTGTGCTAGACCGGGAATTTCATATACCACCCGGTGGTACCCTTTATGATATTGCTGAAATGCTTAATTTCACATGGTTAAACTGGCTTTTGAAGTGTAATACAATATGGGGAGGTTTTTTAATTAGCGAAGTATCAGGGTGACGGTTAGAGTAACACAAGTGACAAAACAGACATGACTTTTATTCAAAGTCAAAAAGATCTTTATTTCGGCAAAATGCCATAAAATCACATATATATATATATATAAAAACATACACAAAGCCAAATAGCAATTGCACTTTGCTTTGATTGTGTAAAAGCTCATTCAAATATAGTTAGGGAGTACAGAGCTATGAATAAAAAATATACAATATGCATTCTAACCGAGAAGGGCGGATATATCACAATAATGGATAACATTAAGTTCCAAGCAAGAACAGGGCAAATATACACAAGTTTAAAATCAATTAAAAAGCCAAAGGAATAAATAACGTTAAAATCGATAAGAATATTAAAAAGACTAATAGTAAGAAGCCATTTTCAATTCCTGTTTTCTTCATGGGAGATTGTACAATTTTAAGAATAGCAGCAAACTTATTACATGGGCACACTTGGAGTTAGCTTTGTTTCTCTATAATAGCTCTACGCCTATGCCACATTGCAAGCAAGAATCTTGAAGTTGCAAAAAAAATTAATGGGTGTAATTCATATTTTAGTAACCTATATGCCTCAGTATGATCTCTTATTCCCAGGTTTCTACACAACTGGAGCACCCATTTAGACCTTGAACTTCTATAAGCAGGGCAGAAAAGAAGGACATGAAGGTCGGACTCTTGAGTCAGCATACACCCTGGACAGTCCAAATTTAGGTTACCCTTCCATTTATTTGTAAAAGCTCTAAGGGGAAGTACCCATGTCTAAATTGCAGAAACAGTTTCTTAGCTAGAAGTGGTTGAATCATATCGAGCACTGGTTCGAGCTTATATTGCAGTTTGACATCCAGAAACCCAGAGGTAAAAGTGCAGGATCTAGTGCTCTGCAAGAGCTGTACTAGGGTATATTCTTTAATGGCGAGCTGAAGGGATTTTTTTGAGCTTAAGCAACAAGTCTCCTCAGGCAGTAACCACATGTTTGGCCTTCCCATTGCATAAAGTGTATTGCGAATGAAGGCCAACCAAGGGATATTCCCTGCTCCCAAGATAGACATTACATCCTTCAGCTCCTCCCTATAGGGTAATAGCTTGGGCGTACTCCACAAGTGGGGCCAAAATAAAAGCGGACAGGAAGCAATTATATCACTAATAGGGATAATCCCCATATCCATCCTCAATGGGGTCAGGGGTGTACTTTTGGGTAAGTTTAAAAGTTGTCGTAAAAAGGTGTTCTCTGTTGAGGATAGAACCTTTGAGGGGAAAAAGCCCCAAAGCTCAGCACCATAAAGTGTGGCTCCTCTAGCCTGAATTTTATAAATTTCTGCAGGAGACCCTACCACTTTTTGGATGCATTTTTTGTACACTTCCCCCAATCGATAGTGTGAGTTTCAGATTTGCTTTGTTCACCTGGGTCCTCCACTCCATCTTGTCATTAAGGGTAAGACCCAGGTAATCAAAAATGGACACCATTTCTAGCGGCTTCCCTTCCATTTGTGGCTGTGGGCAGTTGCTAGTATTTGCGTGAAAAACTATATATTTCATTTTTTGGAGATTGACCTCCAAATCCCTATTCTAACAGAATTTGCTGAACTCCTCCAACACCCGCTGCATACCCATTGGAGTCTTGGAGAGTAGCAGCGTATCATCTGAAAACATTCGTGCAGGAATTTTATGGTTCGCTCACCTTGGTGAGTCTATATCTTTTCCAGCCAGCAGAGTCTCAATTAGGCCATTTAGAGAACAGGGTCGGCGCAAGTACACAGCCCTGTCTCACCCCTTTCTCTACCGGAAAGGGGGCTGTCAATTCCCATTTCTTGCCAAATCTAATTCTTGCATGCTTGTTCTGATACAGACACAGAAGCATACAGCATAAATACACTGGAACTCCCATATCATGGACGGTATCCCATAGCTGATCACGCTTCCCCATATGGAATGCAGATTTAAGATCCACAAAGGTAAGATACAAACTGCCACCCTCCAAGATCACTGTTTTCCAGTGGATCATTTGCAATCTGAAAATCTGGTCAATAGTTGAGATTTTACTTCTAAAACCAGCTTGTAAAGGTGTTAAGATGTTGTTTTCATCAATCCATAACTGCAAGCGACCCAGGAGAGCATTTGCAAATAGCATTTGGGTAACATCGATTAAACTTATAGGGCGATAATTCACCGGATTAGGGGGGAAGCCCTTCTTATAAATGGAGATGATTTCTGCACCTGCCCAAGTCGTTGGAAAAGCCATCCCTTGTAGGATGGCGTTAAATAGTACGCAAAGGTAGGGTGCCCACACAGACCCCTCATTTTTAAATAAATCACCAGGAATTTTATCCAGACCTGGCGCTTTCGCTGGAAGCATTTTAGCAAGTGCTGCATTAACCTCCTTTATAGTACAAGAAGGGGGTCTAGTATCCTGGGAAATGTTGTAGGATGTTAAATCCTTAGCTAATACAACTTCTTCCACAGATCTGGAGTATAAAATTTGAAAATGTAACCTCCGAACTTCCTCCCCCAAATTTGGATCAATTGCTGAGTTGCCTTCCAACTTCCCAAGTCTCACTAGGTTCCAAAAGCCTCTCAGATCTCTATTATCTAGTGCCAATTTTATTGCTTCCCATTTATCTGACTCCCATGCTAGCTTAGCTTCAGCTCCAGTTTTTTTGTACACAGCCTGGTCTCTTTGGTACGTTGAGTATCCTTTTCTTTAACCGCTTTCACTAGTGCGCTCTTAGCTTCCCTACATGTTTTATCATACCAGGAAAGAATATTTTTAGGATTTGGTCGATTATTGTGTTCTCCATTATAAAAAACTTGCCAAGTTTAAAGGTCATTTCCTGATGATTCCTACTTAGTTCCTGATAGTAATATATTTCTTGGTCATTTGCTGACGTTTGAAAGGCAAATTCCAAATAAGGAATAATTTGCTCATATAGGGCGGCTACTTTTTCCGGTGATAGCACAAATGTTCCCCACCAAACTCTCCTTCCTCCTCGAGTTGCTACCAAGTCTGTGGGAGATTGTATGATTGAATTCTGATTTTGCCCCGACTGTAGCAGGATTATTTCTAGGACCAGTGGGTTATGGTCACTTTCACAGTGAGAATTAACTGCAAAATCTACTAATCTGTGCCATAATTCCACATCTACTAATATATAATCAATAATAGATGTTTGGCCCAACTTATTATAGGTAGATCTACCTGGGCTATCGGAGGGGCAACAACCATTACATGCCCTTAGCAAATTGGTAAGAATAAGTGAGCTCATTTGCAAGACCAAGGGAGTCCAGCCTCTTACCTGATAAATATTACATTCGGGGATTGACAAGGCCGAATCCTTCTTACTAGTAATAGTGGTACTCAAGCCGTTTAGTGGTTCAAAGTGGCAATTGAAATCACCCCCAATAATTCTGAATCGTGATTCGGGCAAAGCCTGTAATGTCTTTAGGTTTATGCCCAAGCCAACTGACTCTCCGGGTAAATAGAATCTCGGTGTGTGTTGAGTGGGGCAATGGTCTATTTTAATTCAGCCAGTAGATGATTTTATTTTTTAGCTCAACATATGTTTAGGCATGGGCGTAAAATCCGTTCCGCTCGCGGATTTTGCGGATTTTCGGTAAATCCGCAATCCGCGAGATTCGCGGATTTCCCGCAAAATCCGCAAATCCGCGCGCTGCAGATTTTTTGCTTGTGTTCGCACAGCTCGCGGCCCGCGGCGCGGGCAGCAACAATCTCGCACTCGCGAAATTACAAAAAAAAATAAAAATGGCGGAGGAGTGAAGGAAGGAAGTGGCCCAGTCTCCAACTTCCTGTTCCTGTCCAGCAAGTTCCTCCCATTGGGGAGGGGTGAAGGAAGTGCCCTAGTCTCCAACTTCCTGTTCCTGTTTCCTTTCCTGGCCATTTTGGATTCGATCTTGACTGGGAAGGATTACTTTTTGTGGATGCTGCTGGATATTTGGATTTAAGGCCTTTTGGATTCAAAATTTGATTTCACAAGTAAGTTGATAAGTTGATGTTGTTTGTGGTGATTTTTGTGTGTGTTTTTCGACTTTTGGGGTGGTGTTGGGGGCTGGCTATGTTGGTGGTGGGCCATTTGTATTACTTTTGGATTCGAAATTTGATTTCACAAATAAGTTGATAAGTTGATTTTCTTTGTGGTGATTTTTGTGTGTGTTTTCCGACTTTTGGGGTGGTTTTGGTGATTTAGCGGGTATTTTGCCGCGTTCGCGTCGTGAAGCAACAATCTCGCACTCGCTAAATTGCAAAAAGTGCAATTCTGCACCAGAAAACCACCAGCAGGCAGCATAAACCTTCTGAAACTTGATGGATGGCATTGGATTGTGGTGATTTCTGTTGTCTTTTTTGACTTTTTGGAGTAGGGGTTGGGGGCTGGCTATGTTGGGTGGGGCCATTTTGAGGCATGGTCCTCCTGGCCATGTGGATGGGGGTCAAGCGGCCATTTTGAAGGCAGGCAGTGAGCTTTGTGCCATAGGCCTGCACCCATTTTTCCTTGCTTTCACCCCTTGTGCCCAGGTTGAGTCAGTGGTACATGAAACTACAAGCCTCTCTACCGAAAAACGAGTTTTGCAAAAGGAAAAGCTATGAGCAGGTGCAAAAGTTCAACCTCATCATTTGTAACCATTCCCTGTAGTGCTTCCTGAAGGGGCCCTCCAGAATTCGGTTAGGTTCCTGTTAAAAAAAAAATTACATTGCAACAAACAGGAAAAGGAAAGGAAAGGGAGCAGACAAGCAGGTGCCAGCCTTCATTAATGTCAGTTGGGGCAGGGCAGGTGTTGTTGTAATTTAATTATGAAAAACTTAAGGCACTTAGCAGGTGTGCTTTGCTTTGCCACAATAATGTACACTCACTGGTCAACCAGAGGGTGCTGTGATGACACCGAGGGTGGCATGGGTGTGACAGCCAGAGGGTGGCATGGGTGAACCAGAGTGCCAGTGTTGACAGAGGATGGCAGTGCTTTCTTTGCCCCAATAATGTACACTGGTGAACCAGAGGGTGCTGTGATGACACAGAGGGTGACATGGGTGAGCCAGAGGGTGGCATGGGTGAACAAAGAGAGTGCCAGTGGTGACAGAGGGTGGCAGTGATGAAGAAAGGCTTGCAAACAGGCTGGGCACGTAGAAACAACAAGTTCGCAAAACTGGCGACCTGACAAGTAAGTTCGCAATTTGCGAAATTGCACAAAACCCTCGCGAACTTGCAGAAACCCGTGCGAACACCCCAAAAAAAAAATCCGCAAAATCCGCGAGGATTCGCGGATTTTGCGGATTTTCGCAATCCGCAAATCCGCAAATTCGCGGATTGCGAATCCGCAAAATCCGCCCATGCCTACATATGTTTCCTTGCAACCAGGTTCTAGTGGTGGCACTGCGGCTAGTATTATCACATAAGGTGTTGAAGCTGAGGCAGGTCAATAAAGGGGAGAGCAAGCATTGACGGTCTTAGGTTCGGTAGAATTTGGTTTCTATCCGTGTTTGGCTCTATTACAGGTGTCTGGTGGACATCTGATATTATAATGATAGACTCTGCTGCCCTAGATTTCTGCTGATTAGCAGGGGAAAGGGAATGGGGGGCTTTAATATTAGAGCTGCTTGATGGTTGACTCCTATCAGAGGAACAATTATTCTTCATACGCGCATTCGCCTTGGGATCGTTCTTTGGACCCTCGGGTAAAGGATACTGCACAGAGGGAGGCTGAGTAATCTGTATTTTTTTATGTTTGGAAATGTCGGTAGAATTCAGAGCAGCATCAATTTTTGATCCCCATGCCTCTATAGAGAGCTTTAATTTGGCAATACTCTATATTGCATCTCTAATTTCTGATTTGATAAGCTGTTCCATATGTGATTTAAGATCTAATATCAATAGCGATACACAGCCCGGGGGCTCAAATGATTTGTTACTACTTTCAACTAAAACCTCACTCCCGGCTACGGATCATAGAAGGCTGTCGCAACACTGGATTCAGGGCGAGAATACTCAAAGAACCGACCTCATAGGAGAACATCTTGTCACTAGCGAGAGCAGAGGCGAGAGCAACGGAACATGCCAAGGAAATGGAAAGAGGGAAGAATGCTGAAATTGAAAACGCACACTTTACAACAAACAGATATCGCACAGGCCGATGGAAGAATGACTGGAGGGAACAAAAAGAGAGGAGACAACCTGAAGGAACATGCTACAAGTGCGGAATGGAATTTCCACACAGATGCCCATGCCCAGCGTTTGGGCAGACGTGCAGAAGATGTGGTGGAAGAAATCACTACGCCAGTATGTGCCAAGGTGCACAATTCAGAGACAACAAGGGAAGAACAGGAAGACAACAGGAGTCGACAACAAGATACGTCAGGTATGTCGACAACGAAAGGAGAAGTTCATCACGAGGGTCAGGCGAAGAAGAGGAAGAAGAGGAAGTGGAAAGACTATACCACATGTCGGAGGTGCACACACAGCGGAGCGAGGAAGATGAAGCAAGAGAAACAACACACCCAGCAGACAAAAGCACCCTAGGAAAGACGGACTCGGCAAAGATAAGAGTAGGAGCGCATGAAGCAGACTTTGTACTGGACAGCGATGCAACATGCAACGTCATGTGTGTATCAGAGTACGACAGAATGGAAGTAAAGCCGACACTGAGAGCGCCCAAGGTAAAGGTTTTTACCTGGGGGGCAAAGAAACAGATAACTAACTTGGGAAAGTTCACAGAGGAACTGAGATACAAGGACAAAATAAACAAGAAGAACATCCATGTTCTAAAAGGCGATGTCCCAGGACCATGCCTGATGAGCAACAGCACCGCTCAAACGATGGTCCTTATAACGATGACATACGAAAAAGACAAAAGACATACCGAGAGCAAGCGAAGAGAAGACGCAGGGACCAAAGAAAGAGGAAGAGAACAAAAAATAATGATTGAGGGAACAAACACAACAAAGGGCGGCAGTAGAAAGAGAGGAGCCAGAAGCAAAACGGAGAGCAGAGAACAACGATCGAGACGAAGAGAGGCTGGCAAAAGGAGAGCAGACGGAGGACAACTGAAAAACAGAAGCAAGGCTGAGAGGAGAGAGGAACGACAAAGACGAAGAGAGGCTGGCAAACGGAGAGCAGACGGAGGACAACTGAAAAGCAGAAGCAAAGCTGATGGCAGAAAACAACGACCAACGAGGGGATGCAAGGGGACAAAGAGACTACGTAGAAAAACGTAGTAGTCAGAGACTGGGGAGAAGGGTCGACGAGACTTACGGTCTCTCTCTCTCTCTCTCTCTCTCTCTCTCTCTCTCTCTCTCTGTCTCTCTCTCTCTCTCTCTCTCTCTCTCTCTGTCTCTCTCTCCATCTCTCTTTTTCTTTTCTCACCACAACAATAAGCAAATGGGGTCAAGGGTTGAAGAGGCGGAAATGATCAAGAGAACCGTATCATAAACATTTGTTTGCAACAAAGGGGGAGATGTAGTGACCTGACAAGTAGGGACCGAGGACACTAGGACCCTGTGGGTCATGAGGGAGGTGATCAGGTCACCGGACACCACATCCGGTCAGGGGACAGGAAGAGGATGATATAGCCATGACCAAGGAAGAGGACAGACATGCCATGACCTGCTTCCCACTTGGCAAATAAAAGAAGATACAATCACATACCTGTTGTCCTGTGTTCTATGCGCTATAACACCTTGGTCCGGGCTTGGTCCGGGCTGCGTCCCTCACGTGTCCCACGCCACGAGGGGAGAGGCAGCGCTTTAAGCGTGATGACCACGCCTCCCCCTCACTCGCGGCAGCTGCGCTTACTGTGGTGCAGCCTGGGAGTTGAAGGCTCCCTCCTTGCGGCAGTGTTGGTCCCAGCGATGGTAGAAACAGAAAGGTCACTGTGGTAGCTGCAACGTGCTTGGACAAGGCGGTAGAAGAATCCTCACGGTGGCAGCAGTTGGGACGAGGCAAGTAAAGGAAAGAGAAGGTTCCCGCGCTGCGGGGGTAGAGGCAGTGATTTCGGCGCGATGACCACGCCTCCCCCTCACTCGCGGCAGCTGCGCTTACTGTGGTGCAGCCTGGGAGTTGTAGGCTCCCTCCTTGCGGCTGTGTTGGTCCCAGCAATGGTAGAAACAGGAAGGTCACTGTGGTAGCTGCAACATGCGTGGACAAGGTGGCAGAAGAATCTTCACGGTGGCAGCAGTTGGGACGAGGCAAGTAAAGGAAAGAGACTCTTATTATCTATAAAGGGTACGGTTTATATGTTCAAGTCAGTACGGCTAAACCGGCTCTTGTATTTGTATAAAACGACATAGGGGAGTTTTTAAGTAGAAAACATCAGGTGGTCCGTTTGAGCGGCATAAGTGATAAAAAGGCAAGATTCTCACTTGGTATAAAAGACACGCTACATATGGGCTAGGGGTTCTAAAAACATTACTAGTAGGTAATTTAGATACCAAACAATCCCTCCCTTTGTTGACTCAGACAGTTTTATTCTAAATGTGCGATGTTGAGCGCAAGGTAGGGAGCAGAAGAGGGTATTTGATTTTAAACTATTAAATACTCCCAGGTCAAAGGATTAATTGAGCAATTTTCCTTTATAGGTAATAATTTCCAGCTCTGGGTAAAATAGGCAGAAAGAGTAATTTTACGCTCTCTTTCCACCATTGACATAAAAGGACAACCGAAACGTGTTCCGGTTGGGTCACCACATGAAAGTCGTTGACATCTTCCCATAATTGCCTAATTTTATGTGAGGTGAAAGGTAAATAGTTTAAAAATTGATGTGGTAAATAGGGGCAACTCTGAACACTAATATTGAGCTTTCACTTTTATTTAGGGAGAGAGTGTACCGGAATGGAGTGTTAACAAATACACTGCTTATCCATTCAAAATAAAAGGACAGCAAAGGTTTCTTATTAAGTCCTTATGCAAAAGAAATATTGGGAATAATTATTAATAATATAACAGTTCATTGAAAATTATTTCACATTGATTGTCTTTATCAATACATTTAGTTTATGGGACCACGCCTAAAACATTGAAGTGTGCATCTTTAAAATCCAATTGGAACCACACCATCTCGAGTACTGTTGCATGGGTGAGTGTAGACGAGTATGTTCAGTGGGCTGGTGATGAATGCATGGATAGTTGGTTAGGAAGAACATCCTATTTAAAGATATAGTTGATGATAAAAATATGGGTTCATATTTCTCTATGAAAGCTCTTTCAGGGCGTGGTGTATATTTACAAGATCACACATAGAATGGCCTACGAAATGTTCGAATATAGGAAATAATATATATATATTTTGGTTAATATATGAAGTTGTTTTGATGAATAATAACTGCCATCACTATTTAGGCTGGGGAGTTTTAATAAGGCGATACAAATGTGTTATAAAAATGTGTGTACATTACCAGAAAGAAAAGTTATTATTATGATTATTAGGATTTGTTCATATTTTTATGTATGTTTATTTTTATCTTTCTATGTTGGTACATTATAATCATTTCAGAGTGTAATGTGGATAAGGGAAGAAATCTATTAGTCCTGAAGAAGGTGGATTTATAAATACAGTTTTACTGAAACGCGTCAACGCAGAATTATTTTGTTAAATTTTAAGGGAGTTGGCAACTACAAAAAAGACAGGGAAGTTTCTCCTCCGCCTCCTGTGTGCCGTCTACAATAGCTTCAAATTAACAGTGTTAAGACAAATGTTATTGTCTCTTGTAGATTCCTGTCCAGGGAGGTTTTTTTCTGATGAATTGAAACTTATCTGTTAAGCAAGGTGTTTTTTAACTGTTTTTATTGTATTATTGTTCACTATGATATGTATTTGTAATTAAATATTGTTTATTTATGTCTTAGATTATCTATTAAATATGCACAAAATTGCTTACACACTCTGATTAGAGCTTTTATTTTTTATCTGGGTGGTTGGTAGATTATTAGATGTTTATTGTATGATTGAAACATGACAGAATAAGTGTGCCATTCGAGCCCCAACGAGAACATTTGGTTTTAACTTGAATGTTATATAGGTGTCCTGTCCTTCTGGTGTCTGAGCCTCTCTCCTTGGAGTCAAAGGAAATGGTATACTCTAAAGCTCTGTTTTTAGTATAAAAGCAACCTTCGGTGGTCATATATCTGAAAATACAGGATTTAAAAAAATATTATTTTCTAAGGGTGCTTGTTGAAGTCAATATCTATAGACTGGAATCTAGAGAATGCTAAAGTGATTCTGGTATTTTACTGACCTCTGCTGGTCGTTTTCTGTCAAGACAGTTACATAGAGTCTGTTGAACAGAACAAAAAGTGCCAGATGTACAACGTGATTTTGCATGCGAAACGGGTGTGCGAACTCGTTTGTGCATGCAAAATCACTGTTGGCCATGTACAATTCCTAAATAGCGAATCGCAATGCTATGTGTGAATGGTTTGTGACCGCAATTACTGTCGCAAATTAGCACCCTCTTTAAGAAGGTGGTAACGCAGTCGCAAATTGGAAGGGGTCCCAAGGGGACCCCTACCTCTTTGTGACCTTGTCCAAAAATATTTTTTAAGGGCAGACAGTGGCCTCAGGGACCACTGACTGCCATTAAAAAATTAAACGAAAACTATTCATTTTTTTTCAAATGCATTCTGCTTTCCTTTAAGGAGAACGGGCTGTATTTAAAAAAAAAGAAAAAAGCTGCTTTATTAAAAAGCAGTCTCATACGTGGAGGCCGGCTGAGCCGAGCAGGCCACCATCCCTGGGAGGAATGGCATTACCAATGGGCTCGCAAATTGTGAGAGGCTGATTATTATTATTGAGCCTCGCAATTTGCGACTTCATTGGGATTGGCAAAACAGTGTACTAACACTGTTGTACATTTCATTTAGTGCCTCGCAATTTGTGACTCGCAATGAAAGGGTCATACATCTGGCCCAAAGTCCCTAAGCGGAAGCAGACAAGTTCTAGGGCTGATCTCCAGAGCCCACATAATACATACACATTTAGGTATAAACTAAAGTATATACTAAAGATATATACTAAAGTTTATACTAAAGTATATACAAGAGGTCTTGAATGCTCGACCTTAAAAAAAGATGAAATGTGCAAGCCTCACTTCCACATTAACATTTTTTTAAAAGCATACTATATGCACTTCGTTTTTGCTTTACATTTCTCCTTCCCTATCAACTGGAAGTATGGGCTATTTCAGAGAACTGATGAAATGTTTATGGTCACGATCACAATGCACATATTTTGTATAGGGCCCTGCATTGCTATTAATACAGATTTCATGTTTCTATGGTCCTTTTGATCAAACCTTGCCCGATGGCCACGGGAAAGTAGTTTGTCATAGCTGTAAAGAAATGAGTTTTGCAATAGCGAATGTCCTTTGATTAATTTATAGAAACCATGGATCACTTCATGCCAATCTTTGTGGATTGTCAATTGACTGATGTTTCTCCGCAGCGAGTGCCCAGCTTGCCAAGACCTACGTTTGTTTGTAAACAATCAATATTTTTGTTAAAAAAAAATGCTGAAGGTGCAGAATGATAAAACATATAATTCAACCACATGACAATATGATAACATAAATAAAAATGTTGAAAGCACATACTTCTCAAGGTGATCGTGTTTTTGTAAAAAAAGAAATACTGAAAGATGTTTAAAAGAACGCGATTTTCAGTTGTTTAATTGGGTCAATTTCATAGACACGGAATAAACAGTAGGCATGCCGGTATTATTTTTGCTGTATGCCTATAGGACATCAAGAAATAGACGTTTTAGATTTTAGGATGGCTCAATTATTTATAAAACGGTGCTACTTCATGAAAATGATGGGGATAACATTGCAAATGCGGTACGTATCAGCTTTATTAGGGGACGTGCTAAAGTTATTGGGTAGGTTTGAATCGGGACACCCAGTAGTGACATTTCCATCAAAATGTAATGTCATGTTTACAGGATTCGAAGTGGTAACGCTGGAAGGATGCCCGGGGGTTTGAGCCTGATAACTCATTTTGATTTTCAATTTCACATCTAAGACAGGTTTACTAGTCCATTATAAATACGAGTATTTAAAATGCATTTGCTTTATTTAATTTCGAGCTTTAACAATAAATAGAGCACATCAAAGGCAGGGAAGAAATACAGTTTATTTTACTGTTTGCGAAGATGGTGGGTTTTGTACGGTGCAGTACACTGCAAATGTTGTCATTTTACAGCACTGTAGCTAACAAGGGTACTGACACATGCAACTCACCTTAACTTACCTAAACTATGAGCTTTCAAAATGGAGAGCCAGGACTAAAACTGATTGCTGGAGGTAGGTCTAGCCATTTCCAATGAGTAAGCTGACTAATTCTAATTGTTTACTCTGCATGTGAAAGTAGAAAGCATCAGGAGGAGCAATGCGGTGGAAACCTCTATGTTTCTGCGTGGAACCAATCACAATGTGTCAATTGTATGACGTTGTGGACTCTAGCCTGTTACGGGGCAGGGAAGGTGGAAGCCTTACTGCGAGCCCCACAGTTTTCTAAAAGCTTTCAAAGTTGTCTGGCCCACTATAGCATTAACAAGGATTTGGTCCGGACACTGCACAGGTTTGCAGGGAAGCTGCATGTCTAAAAACTAAGTAGCACCACTGATGTAAATGCCGGAGTCGATCAATTTCAGACCTCAGCAATTTTTATGCATGGAAAGTTGACTTGAGGAGACATGTGGCTAAGCATGGGCGAATTTTGCGAATCTCGCGTTCGCGAATTTTGCGGATTTGCGAATTGGCAATCCGCAAAATCTGCGAATTCTCGCGAATTTGCGGATTTTTTTTTTTTTGTGTTCGCAAGTGTTTCTACCAGTTCGCGAGGATTTGGTACTAGTTCGCAATTGCGAACTTACTTGTCGGCTCGCAACGGTCGCGACTATGTTGTTTCTACGTCTGGTTCATCATCACAGCCTCCCAGCACCCTCTGTTTCACCACTGGCACCCTCTCTTTGACCCATGCCACCCTCTGTTACATCAATGCCACCCTCTGGTTCATCATCACTGTAGAAAATGGGGGGGGGGAAAGCAAGCCCACCTGCCCTGCTTGAACTGACATGAATTAATTTGGGGTTAGTTTATTAACAACACCTGCCCTGCCCCAACTGACAATAATGAATTAGGGGCTAGTTAATGTGTCACTGAAAGAATTTCAAGTTCCAGCCTGGCACCTGCTTGTCTGCTCCTTTAGCTGTAAATCAGGACCTTTGTGGCATACAGTTAAGGTCAGAGCAGGGTCACACAATAGTTGCAAGCAGGCAACCGAATTCTGGAGGGCCCCCTCAGGAAGCACTACAGAGAATCGTTACAAATCATGAGGTTGACCTTTTGCACCTGCTCATTGCTTTTGCTTTTGCTGAAATCGTTTTTCGGTTTTTTCGCGCTATTCGCGGGGCGCGGCGTCGTGCGAAACCGACCGCGGAAGCCGCCAATTCGTGCGAATGAGCATTTTATTTTTTTGCGGCTTGTTGTTTCGCGAGTTTGTTTGCAGTATTCGCGAGCCGCTTGCAGCGCAACACGCGAATTTACCCCAAGGTCGAGTACGGGCGCGGCCATTTTGTTTGCGTGACGTATTTCCGTTTCCGCCCGCTATGTATAATCTCGCGCAGTAAGCGCATTGCGAGTAGAGGTTCGCACGAGATCGCGCGGGAAATCTTGAGGTTCGCACGAGATCGCGAGGAAAATCTCGCGCGAACTTACTTTCGCGCTCGTGAACGGGCGCCGGCCATCTTGTTTTTCATTCATTTCCTGTGTCTGGGCATGGTGTTTAATCCTCTTGGTATCTTTGCCATCCTTTGATTGTTTTCAGTTTTTTTTTTACGATTTTGCTTCTTATCTATCCCTCTCTTTTCCTAGCTGTATATTTTTGTCTTTTCTGCTATTTTTCTTTACTTTTAAACTACTTTTTTAAACTCTTTTCTTTTCTTCTTCCCTATCCTATTCTTTCTTAATTTTCTACTTCTTCCTACCTTACCTGCCCAGACCATGGTCAAGCCAGGCGCCGTGAAGCTGCCCAGGCACTTGAGGGCCGCAGCGGCGGCGGGGAGTAGTGCTGGACCCAGTGCCAGGACAGCATGCGGGAGATTGAGGGGGGAGCAGGTGACGCGACGGGAGATATTCAGCCCGGAGGAAGTGGGCGCGCTGGTCTACTTCGTCCAGCGCCGCCTGCCCAGGACCATCGCGGGAGGCGGCAGGATCGCGGCCGGCGGCTACAACATGCGGGAGCGCCGGAAGCGGTGGGAGAAGGTGTGCTGGGCCATATCCCACCTCTACGGGGTCCAGCGCACCTACAGCCAGGTCACCCATCGCTGGACGGACCTCCTGGACCGCGAGCGCGACCTGCTGGACCAGCTCGGCTTGGAGATCCCCGGGCTTGGTGAGTAGTAGTAGCCATTTAATCACTCACTACTATGATGTTTTCTCCTGCTCTGTGTTGTTGTATTGCAAATATTTGTTTTTTACATGGAGCAAGCCAATAATGCAGCTGATGACGATTACATTGTAGTTAAATTATATTTCAAAATCTTCTGTGCATTTCAGGTGCACTGCTCTCCTTCTCAGTGGCGTTGCTACTATGCTTATTTGTTTTCTATTTCGTGGTCTCATTGGCCTGAGTAACTATTATGTATGAGTGTACGTTACAGAACTGCGTAATGCTAGACACTAGGGGGCAGATTACATTTACAAGCCCCTTGCGCCACGTTTACGTTGCCTTGCGTGACGCAACAGCGGCGTAAACGTGCCGCATCCCTGCGAGTCATTTACGACTTGACGAATCTTGGGAGATGCGTCACGTTATAAAGCCATGGGCCTGCACCACAATGGGTGCGTTCCTAGTACGCAGGGTGGGCGGTCCGGCGGCTGTGCGCCTCGCAAAATTGCCTGCGTGAAATCTACAAGATTTAACGCAGGCACTTCTGCGACGCTGCTACGTCAATTCAATTCCTTATGTCTGCTCGAAGCAGGCGAAAGGACTGACAAAGCATGTTAAGTATTGGGTGGCCCTGAGCATTACTGGAGTTGCATTGCGTTGGCGACGTGACTCCAGCGATGCGCCGCTCTTACGTGACAAGATGCGTCACGCAAGTGCCTACCCTTGCGCCAGGGTGCGCCGCATTGTAAATGAGGCGCATCTGCCGTGTCGCAAGGGTAGTTTTGCGTGACGCATTTGATCTGGCGCATCTCTGCAGTTGCGCCAGAACGCGTAAGTAAGTATGCCCCTAATGGGCAGAATTGCAATTAACGTCTCATCCCTGCAAAGTAGCAGGGATGCGCCATTAATTGTGCGGGCCGCTACCACCACCAAACATGGTGCGCCGTATTTGCAATGCGGCGCACCATGGGCCCAAAACGTCACCGAAGCTTTACTGCTGGAGTTGCGTCGCAACGATGGCGCAGCTCCAGCAATGCTCTGGGGTACCCTATCTCCCCAATGCTGGGTCAAGCCGTACGTCTGCTTCAAGCAGGTGCAGGGTTTGTGTGACGCATCATTGTCCTAAAGGTGACTGATTGAAATTTTGTAGATTTCCCTCAGCCACTATTAGGATGTGTTCCAGCGCAGGGATGCCCTCCCTTGCGCCGGAACGCCCCCTGATGGCGCAGGGCTTTATAACGGGATGCATCTCCCAAATGCGTCACGTTGTTATAATATTATACGCCGCACCATGGCGCCCTTTTTTGTTTAGCTGCTGCGTCACAAAAGTCACGCAAGAACGGCGCAAAAGAGCCGCAAGGGGCTTAGATCTGCCCCTTCCTTTGTACCCCTGACAATAAGAAAAATAGTGGCGGTGGATTGATAGTTTGACTATTTAAATGACTGGTAATGTAGCAGGCAACTGTTAGTGTTGTCACTGATCTGACTGAAATCACAATGGAGTTTGTCTGTCACTTTGCGTCTTGCCTGCGGACTGCTGCCTGCCAGTCCTAGGTGAACGTTTCAGTACTTTGTTTAGTGAGTTACGTGACTTTCGAAGTCACAGGTCCGCAAATAAATGAAAACTAACCCTAATCAATATAATTTCGTGGAAATATTTTGTTATTGTTCTTTTGAAATGTTTGATTTGGTTGACATTGACAAGCAACAATCATCCATGTTTTCTGTTCTTTCTTTCATGTTGTACGTCAGCTCCCCTCAGGGACGAGAGGAGGACACAGGAGCAGCAGGCGGCGGATGCTGTTCAACAGGGCCAGGATCGGGCAGGCGAGGGCTTCTCTGCTGGCCCCAGTAAGTTTTCATTTTAGACTAGTACCTATTTTTCCTAGCGTTCCTCATTTGACTTTTTTCAAAATTGTCTTTGCTCTTCTTGTAGACTGTATCTAAATTCTTATCCTGCCTCTACTATGACTCCCTGTGGTATTACTAGATTATTCTTATTAGTCTGTCTGTGTAGCTAACTAAGATTGCACGGTTGGCGAAACTCCCATGATTCTAGTCAGCAATAGCTCTATCAACTTAGTGCAGTCCTCTGGGATTGTCCATAATGTCTTTTGAAGTGTTCTATCTGGACTCATGCTTGCAAAAATTGCAAAACCTTTCGCTCAGTCACTCTAGTCTGGACCAAAATACACAGATTGTATTTAAGTTTAAAAGCTTTATTAAAAGTAAACACATTTATTAAAATGAAGTCATAATAAAACTAAACGTTTAACTGATAATGGAAAAGTGGTTAGTGCTGACGATTAATTGAAGACATTTCTTGTGGTCGAGCCGAGCTCTCACCTGGTTTCAACTTGATCTTGTTGTTAGAAGTCCATCTTCTGTCTGTGTGGAGAAAAATGGTGCGTGTTAAAAAAACAGCCTACATCAGTTGTGCCAAAAAGTGCAGCAAGACAACCTTCCCTGGAAAAAGGGACATTTTTTTTAACTTTAACGTAGACAGTCACAAATTACATTGTTTTCACATGTCTTCATTCCTAGACCAAAGACTAGTGAGTGCTTTATTCTAACATTCTTAAATGTACTTTGTAGGTGGAACATCTGGTGGCGGGGCCAGTGTGGAGGTGGTGGTGCTCGACACGGAGGCGGAGGGCGATTCTTCAGGGGAGGAGGCGGCGGCTGTGAGAGTTGAGACGGTGGTGGTGGCGGCCAGAGGTAAGCTCTTATATATTCCTTACTTATTTAGATTGAAGACTAGCTGGGAAGGCAAGAATATGAGATGCATGGCTGGGTGAATGATGAAGCAATGATGGGTGGAAGGACAACAGCCTGGGTGGGTGACACAGAAACTGTATGTGTCCATATACCTGGATCATGCTACTATCTGACTCTTAGATAGCATATGTGTATCTAGAGCAGGGGTACTCATAGTACGGCCCGCGGGCCGGTGGTGGCCCGGCAAGCCTTCCTTGGCGGTGCGCAGACCTTGCAGACAATCACTGCTCCCCCGGCCCCCACAGAGCAGAGGCTTTTTTGTATTTCACCTGTTAGCGCCCCTGCATCTCCACTCTGACAATCACTGCTCCCCCGGCCCCCACAGAGCAGAGTGGAGATGCAAGGCCACAAAGAGGTGAAATAGAACAAAGCCTCTGTGGGGCCGGGCAAGCAGTGATTGTCAGGGTGGAGAAGCAGGGGCGCTACAACAAACAAAGCCTCAATAATATGTTAATGGTCTTTTAAAGACCTGTTAAGTACTTTGGTGTTGTTGTCTGTGTGTGCGCATTGAGGAAGCGGTCTCAACCCGGGCTGAAGGCTGACACAGATAGACACACACACAGTGAGATGACAGAGGGGGAGGTAGAGGGAGGGCAGGAGGGAGAGAGAGATGGAGAGGGAGGGCAGGAGGGAGAGCAGGAGGGAGAGAGATGTATGTAAATGCTGGGTCTGGTGGCTCAGTGGGTGAGGGCATCTGCTGCAGGGACCTGTGTGCAACCTCATGGTCACAAGTTATCGTTTTGCTTTAGCCCCGCCTCCTCTGACTCCGCCCCCACCAGTGCGGCCCTCGGCCCCAAACTACACTGTAAATGTAGCCCCTGAGAGAAAGTTTGTGAGTACCCATGATCTAGAGAGAGTAGACGGTCAGTGGATGAACTAAGTGTAACTTTGAAGAGCATGTAACACTGCACCCGCACGTCCGTTCCAGTGTAGGAAAGGCAAGGAAAAGAACTTTTAATTTTGTCCAAATACTACCATCAATAGTAGCAGTAGTTTGTATTGCAAGCACTGCATAGATCCGGTTATTACGGTGGCCACTCCCTACCTCTCTTAATAAGTTTAGTAGTACTCAGTCATTCATGTGTGGATGTATCACTGGTCACTCAATAAAAAGCAAAGCACCTAATGTCATCCCATATATAAGCAAAAACATCCCATGTGAAGTGATAGATAATCAGATTATTTATCTTCTTCAATTTTCCATTTCTAGTACTCATTTCCACTGTAGGGTGAAAGTTAAATTAATTAAGCAGTAGCCCTTGAGTTGTAACAGAGTATTCTCAGTGCCACCCGTAATAGAAAAGTAAGAGCTTCACCACCTGCATGTACTGGACGGGTACAGTAATGCAACGCAAGTCTAGGTCACTCCTCATGGCGTGCGTCTCTTTTTCTCGGGTGCAAGTTTACTGCGCTGGCATTATGCCAGCTTGCAGAAGATAACGTACCAATTTTCCAAAACAAGAGACAAGAAGAAGAATAAGACTGGTGTACTTTCATAGTCGACTCCAATGGAAGTCCATAGTGCTCGTAGAATTTGTTCCTTAAACTCCCACTAATGTTAGAGCAAGGATGAAGAAGTGTGAGGTTAGATAGATACTGGCCTCAATAGTTATGTAATGCCTTTGCAAGTTGCTAGTTGTAGTGCAACACAAATTTCTGCTGAATGATTGAGTTAATCTTAAGGAGCATTGGTTACAGACTATGTCTTTCTTTCTTCATATAGGTTCTCCTTCCAAACGAACAAGGAGGAAGGAGCTGGCTAGAGCGGCCCGGCAACGGAGGATCGATGCCACTGTGGCCGAATATCGGCGGCTGGTGGCCCTGGAGGACGAAGAAAGTGTGCAGTTGACCACAACAACTACGTCGTCTGCATCGGCCTCCGTTCCCCCACGGGCTGCCAGTGCCACCCAGCACAGTGGTCCACCCAGACTGAGCCGGGCTGCCAAAGCCAAACGCCACCGCCGAGTAGCAAGGACAACAGCTACAGCTTCCTCTCACAGCCGTTGCACCTACAAGGCATTGAAGGCACGCCTGCGCCGCAGTACCGTGATGGTGTCCCGCCTCCAGCAGGAGCTCCACCACTTTTCCAACCAGTTGGAGGGGCTCCGCGTAGAGCACGCCTTGCTCCGCCAGGAGCATGATGCCCTGGCCCAAAAAGTTGACAGCATCCGCCCATAGTGTCCCTTGCCCCTTTTTTAGAGACTTTTGGGGGGTGGGAATTGGGAGTTGGGTTTTTGGGGACTTTTGAAGGACAATCGTTGGGGTTAGGGAGGGTCTTGCGGGAGATTATTTTGTTAGGGATATAAATATACTTTTTCAAACTTTATCTGAGCATACCCATTTCTTACTGCTTGCCTGGTGGGTGGGGGTTTAACGTTGACTTTGTTTTCCTGAAAGTTTAGTTCCATTTTCTTCCTTTAAGTGTAAATGCCCAAATGTTTTCAACACTAAGTGCCTCTCACAGACGAAGTGAATCCAAGAGTCCTAGGACTTTAGTAGTACTACCTTCAGTCTCTCGTCTCTCGTACTAATACTCCATTATACCCCCAAACCACCAAACGCTTATCTTACCTGTAATTTGTGTTTGAAAGTAGGGCTAGACCCAGGGCTGGCTCCACGGGAAACAGCGAATATGGTTGGCAATCTTGGTCGGATAAAATTTCCTCATAGCGGTGGTACTAGTGGTGTGACACAGTGGCAGTTACATGCCTATGAAAAAAAAGAAAATGAAATCTGGTTTGTCCTCCTGAGCAATTCAACGGTACAACTGAGAATATAGCAGGTGACAGAAGTACAGTAGAACAGTGCCACATTGTAGCCTAACAAATGGTAAAGTATAACTACTAATTCGGTTGAAGTTCTTTCACATTAGCAATGGTTCTTTGTCAAGCAGAGTAAGAATATATCCTCGGATTTCTTCACCAGCCTGTTGCTATCACCTTATCCTCCCCAGCAAGTGTGTGGATTTATTGCTGTCATTTAGTCACACATCAATCAAAACCACACAGCCCGGGGGAAGAGGGTTAGGGTTTGAAAAATGGATGGGTACGGGGGTTTTTGGGAAAGGTTTTGGGAGACAAGAAAAAATAGCACAGCATAGACAAACAATTGTGAACATAAACAAATCTTTGGGTACAAACCTATCCATCAATCTTTGAAAGTGCATGCACTACTGCATACATGTCAGTGAAAAGTAAGTAGTACATTCGACAACTGTGGAAGAAAGAATGCGACAGTACAGGGCCTGTGTGGAATTATTGATAACGATATTCAACATAAGGTCTCTGTACTTAGCCAGATACCCGAGAGCCTTGCTGGTCACTATAAATCCATTCACAACAACACTCAATGGGGTTGGTCTGGAAGGTATAGTAGATAGAAAAGGAGAAATTGCTTTTTTTCTAGGTGTCCCCTCACTCACCAGGGTTGCCCCTTGGTGACATGCTTCATCATTGGGGCCATCCCAGTCCTCTACGGCCTGGTACGTGCTGCGACTTGCGAATTACGTAGGAGCACTTACAAATGACTATGTGTGGTGCAGATGTGATAGTGGAGTGGACTAAGTGATGTGTTAAGGGATCAATTTAGAAGCAGAGAGAGATCCAAGAAATGCAGTCACAATCAGAGAAAAAGGCAAGGGATACTGTATCTATGTGGTTGTAGTGGTCCTGTTGGAAGTGGTAAGTAAGTTGCCTGCAGAAAAAAAATCCTCCTTTTAGCGGCACTCCTCCATTGCAGCCGACGCGTCGTCCATCGATGTTGGTCACCAGAAGACACCCTGTAAAAAAAAGCACAGCATAGACAAACAATGGAACATAAACAATTCTTTGGGTACAAACCTATCCATCAATCTTTGAAAGTGCATGCACTACTGCATGCATGTCAGTGAAAAGTAAGTAGTACATTCGACAACTGTGGAAGAAAGAATGCGACAGTACAGGGCCTGTGTGGAATTATTGATAACGATATTCAACATAAGGTCTCTGTACTTAGCCAGATACCCGAGAGCCTTGCTGGTCACTATAAATCCATTCACAACAACACTCAATGGGGTTGGTCTGGAAGGTATAGTAGATAGAAAAGGAGAAATTGCTTTTTTTCTAGGTGTCCCCTCACTCACCAGGGTTGCCCCTTGGTGACATGCTTCATCATTGGGGCCATCCCAGTCCTCTACGGCCTGGGGCGTGCTGCGACTTGCA
Source organism: Lissotriton vulgaris (assembly GCF_964263255.1). Classification (NCBI taxonomy): domain Eukaryota; kingdom Metazoa; phylum Chordata; class Amphibia; order Caudata; family Salamandridae; genus Lissotriton; species Lissotriton vulgaris. The sequence continues at coordinate 1,437,246,896 of NC_141687.1, read as the reverse complement.
AATTACGTAGGAGCACTTACAAATGACTATGTGTGGTGCAGATGTGATAGTGGAGTGGACTAAGTGATGTGTTAAGGGATCAATTTAGAAGCAGAGAGAGATCCAAGAAATGCAGTCACAGTCAGAGAAAAAGGCAAGGTATACTGTATCTATGTGGTTGTAGTGGTTCTGTTGAAAGTGGTAAGTAAGTTGCCTGCAGAAAAAAAATCCTCCTTTTAGCGGCACTCCTCCATTGCAGCCGACGCGTCGTCCATCGATGTTGGTCACCAGAAGACACCCTGTAAAAAAAAGCACAGCATAGACAAACAATGGAACATAAACAATTCTTTGGGTACAAACCTATCCATCAATCTTTGAAAGTGCATGCACTACTGCATGCATGTCAGTGAAAAGTAAGTAGTACATTCGACAACTGTGGAAGAAAGAATGCGACAGTACAGGGCCTGTGTGGAATTATTGATAACGATATTCAACATAAGGTCTCTGTACTTAGCCAGATACCCGAGAGCCTTGCTGGTCACTATAAATCCATTCACAACAACACTCAATGGGGTTGGTCTGGAAGGTATAGTAGATAGAAAAGGAGAAATTGCTTTTTTTCTAGGTGTCCCCTCACTCACCAGGGTTGCCCCTTGGTGACATGCTTCATCATTGGGGCCATCCCAGTCCTCTACGGCCTGGGGCGTGCTGCGACTTGCGAATTACGTAGGAGCACTTACAAATGACTATGTGTGGTGCAGATGTGATAGTGGAGTGGACTAAGTGATGTGTTAAGGGATCAATTTAGAAGCAGAGAGAGATCCAAGAAATGCAGTCACAGTCAGAGAAAAAGGCAAGGGATACTGTATCTATGTGGTTGTAGTGGTCCTGTTGGAAGTGGTAAGTAAGTTGCCTGCAGAAAAAAAATCCTCCTATTAGCGGCACTCCTCCATTGCAGCCGACGCTTCGTCCATCGATGTTGGTCACCAGAAGACACCCTGTCCACTGCCTGCCTGATGCTGAATTGTGGCTCGCTACTGTGAAGCCTGACTCCATCCTTTTTTCCCCATTGCAGAGACTGAAACCCGGCCTGTAATTATTCAACGAAAAACAGGAAGTGATATAATATTACAACACCACTGATAAATAAATATAAGGTATGTAGGCTGTGGAGTGCAAAAAGTCACAATTTGATTTTCCTAGTAGACAGTACAATATTTTTGAAAGTGCGTACTCTGAGTCACCTTTTGAAGGATAAATAAGTATGGGCAAATTAATGTAGCGGATCTTGCCACTCAAGCTAGGTGTACTGTAAACTGTGTTTTAGAACAAAATTAGATCTTCCTAGCAGTGCTCCTACCCAGACCCTTACTAAAGGCAGTCGCAAAAATGTAGAAGACCCCCAATCAAATCTCAAAAAAGGAGGCCTAGCAGAAAAATGGTGACAAAACTTACTTTGAAAGTAAAAGTAGGCCGAAGTACCCCCTTCCTAATTACCCCTTACCCACCGTGGATTGCATTCAAACCACTTGCAAGCAACCAAGCAAAAGTAGCCATAGCCAGCATCGCTCCAAGACTCGAAATCCCCCCCACTCAAACACATGCAATAGAAATACTGCTAACCCTAACGAACCCTAAGTTAAGAATAGTGGCAAAGGCTTTCTTTAACTATGCCAAATCCCCCCTTTCCCACCATGGATTTTCTTCAAATGACTTGCAACCAAAATTACACATTCTCACGAGTGCTCTAAGACCCCAGAACTCAGTTGGAAAAATCTAGAACACCCCGAAACACATGCAATCCTGCTGCTAGGGCTAACCCTAACGAACCCTAAGTTACAAAAAGTGCCAAAAGGCTTTTCCGCGAGGATTTTGTCCCAACCACTTCTACCCGGTATTAGACCTTCCCAGGAATGCCCCAAGACCCGCCAACCCACCCGCCAAGAAGCATAACACCCCCAAACAGGCCAAAAGCAAAATCTCATACTTGCAATATTTCTGGGCCTTCGGTCCAAACGCACTGCGTAGCTAGGCCATAAGTCGGGGTTGCCACGACGGATTTCCTGAAAAGCAAATGCAATCAAGATTAGAGTGTCCCAGCAGTGCTCCCAGACCACGAAACTCACCCACAAACACCAGGAAGCCCCCCAAACAGGCCCCCGAAAACGCTACATAGAGCAAAATGTCAGAAATAGCCAAAAAAAAATCGGCCTGGATTTTGTCCCAACCACTTCTACCCGGTATTAGACCTTCCCAGGAATGCCCCAAGACCCGCCAAACCACCCGCCAAGAAGCATAACACCCCCAAACAGGCCAAAAGCAAAATCTCATACTTGCAATATTTCTGGGCCTTCGGTCCAAACGCGCTGCGTAGCTAGGCCATTAGTCGGGGTTGCCACAACGGATTTCCTGAAAAGCAAATGCAATCAAGATTAGAGTGTCCCAGCAGTGCTCCCAGACCACGAAACTCACCCACAAACAGACAGAACCCCCCCTAAGAGCACCTCAAAGGCAAGCAAGTCATCAAAAACACAAAAAATTTTCCGCCTGGGATTTGGTCCAAAACACTTTTATCCGGTATTAGAGCTTCCCAGCAATGGCCCCAGAGCCGTCAACCCAGGAGAAAACGAGTAGAAGACCCCCAAACAGCCAAAGAGCAAAAGTACAAAAATGGGGACTTAGTCAATTTTTCACAAATTTCCCAAATCACTCCGCGCGCGCTCTGCAGCTAGGCCCTAACTCCCCTCTGCCACCATGGATTTGCTTCAAACCTCTTGCAAAGTAAAGTATATATAGCCAGCAGTGCTCCCAGACCACGAAACTCACCCACAAACACCAGGAAGCCCCCCAAACAGGCCCCCGAAAACGCTACATAGAGCAAAATGTCAGAAATAGCCAAAAAAAAATCGGCCTGGATTTTGTCCCAACCACTTCTACCCGGTATTAGACCTTCCCAGGAATGCCCCAAGACCCGCCAACCCACCCGCCAAGAAGCATAACACCCCCAAACAGGCCAAAAGCAAAATCTCATACTTGCAATATTTCTGGGCCTTCGGTCCAAACGCACTGCGTAGCTAGGCCATAAGTCGGGGTTGCCACGACGGATTTCCTGAAAAGCAAATGCAATCAAGATTAGAGTGTCCCAGCAGTGCTCCCAGACCACGAAACCCACCCACAAACACCAGGAAGCCCCCCAAACAGGCCCCCGAAAACGCTACTTAGAGCAAAATGTCAGAAATAGCCAAAAAAAAATCGGCCTGGATTTTGTCCCAACCACTTCTACCCGGTATTAGACCTTCCCAGGAATGCCCCAAGACCCGCCAACCCACCCGCCAAGAAGCATAACACCCCCAAACAGGCCAAAAGCAAAATCTCATACTTGCAATATTTCTGGGCCTTCGGTCCAAACGCACTGCGTAGCTAGGCCATAAGTCGGGGTTGCCACGACGGATTTCCTGAAAAGCAAATGCAATCAAGATTAGAGTGTCCCAGCAGTGCTCCCAGACCACGAAACCCACCCACAAACACCAGGAAGCCCCCCAAACAGGCCCCCTAAAACGCTACATAGAGCAAAATGTCAGAAATAGCCCAAAAAAAATCGGCCTGGATTTTGTCCCAACCACTTCTACCCGGTATTAGACCTTCCCAGGAATGCCCCAAGACCCGCCAACCCACCCGCCAAGAAGCATAACACCCCCAAACAGGCCAAAAGCAAAATCTCATACTTGCAATATTTCTCGGCCTTCGGTCCAAACGCGCTGCGTAGCTAGGCCATAAGTCGGGGTTGGCACGACGGATTTCCTGAAAAGCAAATGCAATCAAGATTAGAGTGTCCCAGCAATGCTCCCAGACCACGAAACTCACCCACAAACAGACGGAACCTTCCCTAAGAGCACCTAAAAGGCAAGCAAGTCATCAAAAACACAAAAAAAATTCTTCCTGGGATTTGGTCCAAACCACTTTTATCCGGTATTAGAGCTTCCCAACAATGGTCCCAGAGCCGTCAACTCACCTGCAAAGAGGTACAACAACACCCCCACAAGTGCTGAGTCTTTCTTCATTGGGCGTAAACCAGCCCTCTGGTTTGATGGAAATAGGAGTCTGGAGGAGGAGGATAGAGGAGCATGTTCTTCTGAACTTGTGAACCTGAGGAATGCAGACTGCGGCAACGTCAAATCAATTAGCAAACCAGCGAAGACAGTTCTGCTGATGGGCTTAATTTTGTGATTATCTGATTAAAGTTTGAAATATATTAACTGTGCACAACAAAGAAAGACAGACACACAGGAATAAAAGTGAATAGGGACGAAAAAGAAAGTTATTGATTCGTTGTCTCATTTTCAGGGCTCGGTATCACGGTCCAGGAATGAGAATAAGGCTTCGTCATCATACTCTGCGAATTCAGACAGGGTGAGCTCAGTGTCACCTGACAGAGTAGAAATTCCCTCATCTATGTTGCTGGCCACCTCCTCTTCATCCGGCACGCTCTCTCGTACTCTGAAATCTGGTGGTATGAGGTGCTGATTCATCTTGATCATTGTTAACCTCTCCACATTTTTGGGCGAGAGGCGGCTCCGTTTGGGAGTTACAATCCCACCAGCCGCACTGAAAACCTGTTCAGAAGACACGCTTGCGAGTGGGCAAGACAAGTAGTTTAAAGCCAGGTTGGTGAGCTGTGGCCACAATTCTTTTTTCCCATGCCAATACGCCAATGGGTCAGAATTAACATAGACCTCTGTTGAGTCATTCAGATAGTCCTTCACCATCGACTCAAGGTCCTCATCCAAGGTTCCTCCACTTTGCTTAGCTCTTGCTGTGCCTCTGACCTTTTGAGAACCAAACCCACGCAGAGCTAGCCAATCCTCTTCAGCCTCCAATGTTTCTGTTGTGTTTCGTGCAGATGATCCGGTTGCCGGTGTCTTTAACGGCTGAGAGGTCACTTGTGCCACAGCCACAGGTGCAGAAGTGGATTGTTTTGACTGGGGATGGCCTGCTGATGTACTGCCATTTCCTTCAATTTCCAGCCGTTCTGTTTCAAACCTCTTGGCTGACAAGGCTAGCCAACGTTTGTACTTTGGAACATGTTCATCATCAAAAGGAAAGAATGCTTGGCCTGCCAGCGCCTTTTTGTAGCGTGGATCCAGAATAGTAGCACAAATGTAATGCTGTTCTGAGTGGATCTTTTTAAGACGTTCATCACCTTGTAGGAGCTCTAATAATTGCTCAGCCAGAAGCAAAGAGTCTTGGTTTTTGTCATCTTTTCCAAACACAGAACACACCTCCTTCAGTTGGTCCTCCAGCATGTACAACAATGGGATAGCTTTTCCCAAATTAGAGTCCTCCTTGCTGACTGCACGCGTGAAGAACTCAAAAGGACGAAGCATGCGTGTCAGGCTTTCAACTATGTTCCATTGCGGCCCACCCATCCTCAGCTCCTCTGTACCCTCTTTAAGGAAATATTGATCGAGTTCCGTATACTGCTCATACAGACGCTCAAGCATGTAGAAGGTTGAGTTCCAACGTGTTACCACCTCCTGGATGAGTGCTTTCACTGGCATTTGACGTTGATATAGCAGGCTCCTCAGCTGCTTCCGGGCCTTAAAAGAATGGCTGAAATGCTTGCACATTTTTCGGCAGGTCTCCAATACACTGTACGCTGCACTGCCTTTATTACCCAAGAATTTTTGGACAACCAGGTTTATACAGTGTGCCAAACACGGCACTCTGAAATAGTAACCGTCCCTCATGGCCTTAACTATATTGGCGTCATTGTCCGTGGAAACATAACCAACCTTGCGTTTTAGTGGGGACAGCCAGTTAAGGACCTTTGTGTTAAAGACATCCAAAATGTTTTCTGCTGTGTGACGTTTCTCCAAACCAAACATGGCTAGTGTTGCATGTTTCCGAGCAGCTTTAAAAACAATGTTCGTGTCAACACCTGTGTTTAGCTTTGCTTTAGCCCCTGAAAAAGAGACCCAGTGTGCAGTGATGCACATGTAATCAGCGCCTGCGCCACTGGTCCACATGTCTGTTGTCAGATGTATAGTGTGAACAGCACTCTTCTGCAAAGCTGCCCCAATCACCTTCAGAACATCTTCATGTAGTGCTGGAACCGCAACTCGGGCAAAATAGAACCGGCTAGGAACCTTCCATTTAGGGCAGAGCGCTGCCACTAATTCTAGAAAACCAACCCCTTGTACAAAAGAAAAAGGGAGAAGGTCCAGAGCTAGCATTTTAGCCAGCTTAGTGTTATACAGACGGGTCATTGGGTGGTTGCGTTCATATTGCGCTTCTGTAAACAACATCTTTTTAATGTTGCCCTGGACCAAGGATTTACGGGATGATGATGATCTCTTCGACCCAGTTACGCTCGCTGATGAACTTTTCCGCATTGATGTCTCACTCTCTCCCACACTCTTAGTGTGGCTCCCATGGGGTGTGCTGCTGACAGGGGAACTGGGTGTAAGTGAAGTGTTTGAATCGTCTTCTTCCTCCTCGTCATCATCAGATGAAAAATCAACGTTTTCATTGCGTGCAATTCCGGCTTCCTTGATCGCGTGTAGGTGCGCAAACCATTGGACATCGTGCGTTCTCCTAAGATGACCTCTCTGGCCTCCGGTACCATAGTTGGAACCCAACTTACCACGACTAACTCGAAGCTTACAAATGCTACAAATGGCTACGTTTTCCTTTTTTGGGCAAACACTAAAGAAGTCCCAAACTGGAGACTTGAAATGTCTTCGGGGGCCGGAGGAGGCGGCGATACTGGTGGTGGTGGTCCTGCTGCTAATGCCAGATGAAGTGGAGGATGTGGATTGCCGAACTTCAGTACGTTTTGCACTTTCACCACCACGAATTGAGGTCGAGGACGAGGTGGGTACCTTCTTGCGAGGAAGAAATATGGAAGCGGTAGGTTTTGGTGTACTACTTAAATCCAAATCTAATGATTCCATTTCCATTGCCTCCTCGCCGACATCATCATCACGCTCAGCAGCTTCTCGGGATAGGGTCAAAATGTCTCTTTGCTGCATGCCCGGTGGGGCTGCAGTGACCTTTGTGATGACTGGCTCGTCGTCATCGTGAGAGGCTTCATCACCAGCAGTATCTGTCACTTCTTGTTGAGCCTCATCACACTCCATAGGTTTGAGTTTTTGGACGACCTTCCTTTTACGCTTAGGTACCGGTGTCAGATCATGGTGTGCCTCACTGTCAGACCGCAGTTGTGGTTCCCAAGCTGGATCTGTATCATCAGAAGGAGGTGGGCTTGAAGAAGATGTAGACACCCCCTTGATCTTTTCCTTGCTAGGGATGTGGAAGACAATGAATGATCATCAGGAGGAGTGGCTTCCAATGATACCTCAGCTTCATTGTCGATTTCCTGATGTGCCCCTACTTCGGGAGGAACAACTATTGTGGGCACTTGTGAACCTCCATGCACCTTTGCTTGCGCATCTCCTTTTGCTGCCTCTCCTTCCACATGTACTTGGGCGTGTACTTGCACATGGTGTTGTTGTTGCGGCTGTGGTTGTTCAACACTTGTCAGATGAGTTACAACAACCTGTGTTGATTCAGGGACATTGCTGCTACTTTCTTGCGATGAGCCAACATCACTGGTCGATGGTGATTGGAGAAGTACACTGACTGCCTCTGAAGCACTCAAGGGCTTTGACTTAAGTTGGCGTGGTGGTGGAGGCACTGAACCCAATGGAGCAGGGGTGCTGCTCCCAGCTTGGTCCCCAGCAGATCCTGCTGCTGCAGGCGTACTTTTTTTTTTTCTCCCAAAAAACGTGGCGGGTGGCACACCAGCCTCCTTGGTAACTTGCTTCTTCTGCTCCTTACTAGCAACTTTCTTACTAGAGGAGCTACGGAGAACTTTCTTTGGGGCCATCTTCTTCAGAGCAGGTCAGACAGCAGGCCGCAGTTGCACGAATTGTAGAGTTGTCTGAGGCCAGACGTGACGTCGCGTGACGTTATGCTGCACACACACACCGCTGCAGGACTTCTTCCTGGCACTGGTGGTTCTCTTGAGTCTTGTGCACCTAAAAAAAATGGAAGACAGAGGAACATCAGTTCAGTTATAGAGCACAAAAAAATCGAAAAACACTGCAAAATCAGCACAATCCCATTCCATCCATGGCCTCCATGATGTTTAAATTCAAGACAACCCACAGAAAGACTAGGCCCATGCAAGACTCACTACCCCTGGGCATAAATAAAGGTTGAAAAGTAGGCAAAATGGTTGGAGGCCTAACAACAAAGCCTGCATTCAAAATGGCCACTTGCCTCCTAGCACATGGCCAGGGCCTGCCTGTACCAGCACTGAAAATGGCCCCCACCCACATGGCCTGTCCCCATGAACACCCCCAAAAATCGAAAAACACTGCAAAATCAGCACAATCCCATTCCATCCATGCCCTCCATGATGTTTAAATTCAAGACACCCCACAGAAAGACTAGGCCCATGCACCACTCACTACCCCTGGTCAAGGCTCCAACAACAGGTCAAAAATTGAAAAACACAGAAAAATCAGCACAATCCCATTCCATCCATGCCCTCCATGATGTTTAAGTTCAAGACAGCCCACAGAAAGACTAGGCCCATGCTAGACTCAAATACCCCTGGTGAAAAGGCCACAAGTACAGGCCCAAAAAACGAAAATCACTGAAAAATCTGCACAATCCCATTCCATCCATGGCCTCCATGATGTTTAAATTCAAGACAACCCACAGAAAGACTAGGCCCATGCAAGACTCACTACCCCTGGGCATAAATAAAGGTTGAAAAGTAGGCAAAATGGTTGGAGGCCTAACAACAAAGCCTGCATTCAAAATGGCCACTTGCCTGCCAGCACATGGCCAGTGCCTGTAGCTGCACTCAAAATGGCCACCAGCCACATGGCATGTCCCTCCCCATGAACACCCCCAAAAATCGAAAAACACTGCAAAATCAGCACAATCCCATTCCATCCATGGCCTCCATGATGTTTAAATTCAAGACAACCCACAGAAAGACTAGGCCCATGCAAGACTCACTACCCCTGGGCATAAATAAAGGTTGAAAAGTAGGCGAAATGGTTGGAGGCCTAACAACAAAGCCTGCATTCAAAATGGCCACTTGCCTCCTAGCACATGGCCAGGGCCTGCCTGTACCAGCACTCAAAATGGCCCCCACCCACATGGCCTGTCCCCATGAACACCCCCAAAAATCGAAAAACACTGCAAAATCAGCACAATCCCATTCCATCCATGCCCTCCATGATGTTTAAATTCAAGACACCCCACAGAAAGACTAGGCCCATGCACCACTCACTACCCCTGGTCAAGGCCCCAACAACAGGTCAAAAATCGAAAAACACAGAAAAATCAGCATAATCCCATTCCATCCATGCCCTCCATGATGTTTAAGTTCAAGACAGCCCACAGAAAGACTAGGCCCATGCACCACTCACTACCCCTGGTCAAGGCCCCAACAACAGGTCAAAAATCGAAAAACACAGAAAAATCAGCACAATCCCAATTCATCCATGGCCTCCATGATGTTTAAGTTCAAGACAACCCACAGAAAGACTCAGTCCACCCACCACTGAGTACCCCTGGGCAAAAGGCCCCAAAACAGCCCAAAAATCGAAAATTCCAAAATTTTAATTGCAGCAACTGTAATGCCCCAAACAAACTTACTTGTAAAATTTCTAATCCAACAGTGATCCAAAGAAAGTCAAAAAGGCCTCAAATCCAAATATCCAGCAGCATCCACAAAAAGTAATCCTTCCAGCTCCAGACCCAAATGAAAAGTGACCAGGAGATGGACAAAGCACTGGGAGGAGCCTGCTGAACAGGAACAGGAAGTTGAAGACTGTGGGGCACTTCCTTCCTCCCACCCCCCTGCCCCCCTCCCCAAAATGGACTCCTCGCTAAAAAAGTGCAGGCAAATGTCAAACTAAGGAGTTATTCAGATAAAAATCATCATTTCTAGAAGGTTTATGCTGCTTGCTGGTGGATTTCTTGTGCAGAATTGCAAATTTATATTTTCGCTCGCCGCATCTCAAATCTCGCAATTGCGAAGTACCGCGAGACGTGATCTCGCCGTACTCGCGTTGACAAACTATCGCTGGCAAGCCGCGATGACGTAATCGCGCTCGCCAATTCCCGCGGGATCACACAGCAAGATCCAAAATGGCGCAGCACTCGCAAACTATCGAAAAAAACAACTCGGCAAACGATGATAAACGCCGCGCGCCGCAAAAATTGTATCACCAACGCCGCGCGCCGCCAAAAAAATCCGCTGCGTGCGAATTTGCGGATTTTGCGGGAAATTCGCAAATCTCGCGGATTGCGAATTTCCCAAAAATCCGCAAAATCCGCGAGCGTAACGGATTTTCCGCCCATGCTTACATGTGGCAAACCCTGCAGGAGAGTTCAGAAATCCAAATAGGGCCTTTAGTGGAACAGGTGATTCTTCATGACTTGGGGCATGGAAGATATCAACACCCATGAAAAGATGGATCAACTACTCCTTGGCTATGATCAAAATGTGTATACTTAGACAACCGAAATCTATCGCTACCCCAAGACATAAAGACTCGACCAAGCCATGTCCACCCTGACTGCATTTGAGAAAACGATCACCACGTTGAATAATCAGTCACAGGAGTTGGCTGACAACTGGGGCTCCTAACGCCTCCCATCACCATAATTGTCCTGCCCAACCGAGGACCCACAGATTGACTATTTTTTTAAATACCTTTATTTTTACAGTTTTATACAAATTCACAACTGTACAGCAGCTGTCACACAGATTGAAAATTCTTAGCATTTGCTGAAAAATGATTATCTCATGTCATTATGCTTACAAGTTTTGTACATTTTTACTGACACACGTGTTATTTACGTTCTGCAACACGCATTTTGATTCCTCAGAGGGGTGATCTTCTTCCCTTCCTCTCTCCCATCTCCACTTTCTTACCTAGCAGCAAGCCACTAAAGAGCTTAAGGACTACGGTTTAATGACATACGCCGATTTATGTTTCTCCACCCCACCCTCCTTTTCTTTATATATTCAACATTTCTTTGGGATAACATCTGATGCTATACTGTTGTTCAAGTTGCATCCATATTGTGAAATCCCAATACAAATAGCTAAAACAAAAAAAGCAAAGAAAGTTAACTTAATCACTTCTCCAAATCCCCTTGTACCATGCACAAACCAACCCAAAAGTGTCTTTATGGAGTTGGAACAGTTAAAGCACTTAGGTTTTCATGTAAAGCCAGATCAACTAAGATAGCGTGAAATGATTTTGCCTGCAAACATAAGATCAAATAAACCAAGGTGCAAAGTAGGTTCAAGCAAAATATCATGTGATTTTCCCCTATGTAAGACATGTATTTGTTTTCAAATTACACATCTTACACTGTTTACTTTGGGGATGGTTGCCTCCAATGAAATTTGTTCTTGACTATTCACTTCAAGTGCATATTTCACATAACCCATTGCTTGGTTGACTTTACACGTTGATCCAAACCCTAAACTAGAGGCATAGGGGTCTCAGCATTTGCTCCTATGCGGATGATACCCAGCTGATGGTAGCGCTTGAGGAAAGGCATGATGACACCAAAGCAAAACTGAAAAATTGCCTTGCAAAGATGGTGCAATGGAGGTCAGAACATTGCCTGAAATGAAATGCCGGGAAATCTGAAATCCTGCTCTTTGGTGGAGCTAACTTGATTTGGGATGCCACCTGGTGGCCACAAACCCTGGGAGATGACCCAGCACCCAGGCAATGTGATAAACACCTAGGCATCCTCATCGACAACACCCTTTCCATGAAGGACCATGTGCGGGCCCTATTTGGAAGGTGCTTTGCAACTTTGAAAATGCTAAGGAGACTATTTCCCTGGATCCCATTGGAGTGTAGACAAACAGTCACACAGGCCCTGCTCATTAGTAAACTAGATTATGGCAATGGCCTGTTCGTAGGCATGGCAGATTACCTCTTTTCTTGCCTACAAGTACTACTAAACTCTGCAGCAAAACTGGTATGCGATAAAGACAGACTGAGTTCAGCATCCTTGTGCATGAAAAAATGCCACTGGCTGCCCATGCGACAGAGGGCAGTGTTTAAGCTACTTAGTCATGCACATAAGGCACTACACCGCAGTGGACCAAGATTTTTACAGAATGAAATTGAATTTTATGGCCCCACAAGGTGCCTACGGTCACTTTACCAAGCACAAGCTAGGGTAAAGCACATAAAGAAAATGAGGACAGGTGGAAGTTCATTCTCATACCTGGCAGCAAAAAAGTGGAATGAACTACCTCAAGATCTACGCCTTACAACAGATTATCTGTTTTTTAGAAAGAAACTTAAAACCCACCTATTTCCTAGATCCTAGTCCCACCACTCCTGCCAATAACTGTACAATGAATTCCTGCTACCCAGCACCGTGATATCCTTCGGGATGATTGTTAGCACTCTATAAATACATAAATAAAATAAATAAATAGCAAGGGGGTAATGAGACCTAATACAAGCATTAAAACAACCTCCATGCATTGAACATGGACCCTCATGTTCCACCGTAGTTGTTAAAAAGAACAGCCACATTTTGGATACAGAGGACCACCAACAGTTCTGGACCCCAGTACCACTGCACTCTTGATAGCTACACTCCTTCAGCCAGATTATGAATTTGACAGAATGTGTTGCTGGAATACCAAGGTTCTTCACCTTCTAGTTTCTCTCATTTAGGGAACAAATGATATTTCCTCTTGCTCTGATCAGGTAGAAGATATTATCAGAAGGACCAGTGGGGTGTAGACAGGCGGAGGATGAGGGAGGTTAGTCGGGGATTGACATGATCATTAAAGAGGTTTGTGTGCTTCCTCCATGTTGTAGTCTGGGTGAGGAGGAGGATGGATGAAACAGACATGCAGTGTTCAGCACTGCCATCATCTTGGGCTGTTTATGATCCATGGTGGATAGGTGGGATTGAGTGTGAAAGTGAATCGGAGCTCTTTCGGCCCTGGGCTGTAGACTGTGGGCTGTGCCTCTGAAAATGGCCAGATAAGTCCTTTCACCTGGCTAGGACTGGGGAGCATGGCACATTCCCTTGTGGCACTTCAATGTTGGGTGGGGCCAGGCTGTGCTTCTGCCCACAGCCTCTGCCCATCTACTAAAATGGTTTCACAGGTTGCACATCTGCACATGGAGAAACTGAGCGGAATTTGTGAACCAGGTAATTCCAGACATGGAGACATCCAGTTACTTAGTATTGCAAGAGGAAGAAATCCATCTGGAGTTTCCAATGCTTGTGAAATATCATCATTCATAATAAGGGCCTTGACGTTGCACTAAAACAGCATTTTTTATTGTGAGCATAACTGATCACAACGTCAAGATGTGACTCATGCTAAATCTATCAATGCCCATTATTTACTCTTTTCAGCGATGCAACTCTTCCAATTTTTCAAGCAGTCCTGAAATGCGCGAACAATAGTAAATTTAGGACTTCATTCTGAAAAATAATAAAAAACAATGTCACATATGCACTTTGAGCTTTTTCAAGACATACATTGCAGTCATCAACAGAAAAAACTGCGTTGGAAGGAATGCCCTAGACAAGATGATCATTCTGTCGCATGGCAATGACAGTCGTGTGATAGCTAGCCCGCTGAAAAAGGGGATTCTGTGGTGGTGGCAAAGAGTCTCCCATAAGAAATAATGTGGCTTTCATACCGCTAAGGCAGAAAATTGACATTTGAATGGATGTGATATCACAAGCACATCGGAAGGGTGCATAGGGGCGTATGGACGATACTATCACCACATGCAACCAACCTAAACCTCTATTTTATATGACTGAAATTAGGCCCATACCTATAACTGCTCCTCCGACGGATCTGTACAAGAGTTTACAGGGATTTGGCAAAAGATTAAGATGGTTATCCCCCTCATGAGGAACCTACAACAAAGGGAATATTCTACAAACTAAACTATATACATCTATATATATATATACTTTATTATTTGCAATAATCAATAATGACAGACTGAGTTTACTATTTACTTTTCTTTAACTATTTCCAATCCAATCCAAAATTTCTTTATTTCGGCCATTTAAGACCATAAATGATACAGTAAAATCATTTAAAACACATGGAGGCATACAATATAAAAACAGTGCAGGAAAACAAGGGACTAATTGAATCAGTTCATAATAGACTCTGGAATTAAAACCCAATTAGCTACAGTTCAGTGCAGTTCATTCCACACTTGCACGGGCAGTGAATGGTCGTGCTCCATCGGATAAGCTAGGGGAACCAACCTTTGACAATGGGATTAGTGTTAGTCGTATTGACTATATACTGGTCAATATTGAATCCTGGTCACATGTGATGGATATGGTAGTAGAGACCAGACCAGAGAGTGATCATAACCCCCTCTCTTTGGGGCTCAGGGTTCCCGGACTGGGTGCTCCCCAAATAGAAACAGCCTGTATAACATCTGATTTAGTCTTGTGTGATAATAGAAGACGGGTCACATGGACTAAGGTCATAGCCGACCCTGAGCTGATTTGCAAAATAGAGGAGTTGGTTTTAGACACAAGGAACAGGATGACTGTATTATCCCCCGATGGTGGAATCGATTCCCCTATCATTGATCTTCACGAGAAATGTTTCGCGGCCCTCAGAAATCTTCTCACTAGGCCATCTAAAAATAAGAAAGTTAACCCTCACAAAAGATGGTATAACAAGAATTGTAGAGAAGCCCACAGTAAACTAATAGCTGCTGTTAAAACCAGGATAACCCCTGATATTAGGAAAGCTAGGCAGTTTTATAAACATACTCTTTGGGCAGCTAAGAGGGACTGGGACGACTCCTACTGGTTAGATCTTTTTAAAGCCTGTGAGTCGTCTAATCAAGTAAAATCACTGTTAACCATGTTTCCGCTTCGGATTGGGTGAAATTTTTTTCTGCCCAATTCAAAGATACAAACGCTGAACAGGAATTGGCAACCGAGCCTGCAGTGGGGATAATACCAATGTCTCAGGGGGATAGGCTCTCATTTTCCACTTCAGACACGGTACATGCCCTAGGTTCTGTCCAGTCTGGTAAAGCCCCAGGTTTAGATGCCATACCGGCGGACCTTTTTAAACTGAACCTTGACTTATGGGTTCCATATATTACAACACTAGCCAACTCTATTGCAGCAGGGGCTAGGGTACCCCAATCCTGGAAAGGCGCTGAGATACTCCCAGTATATAAGAAAGGGGACAGATCACTACCCAACAACTACCGCCCCATAAGCCTGATTGACTCTATCCAAAAAATTATATCAAGAATGGCCCTAGCAAGAATCCAGGGGTGGATTGAGCAGAATAACATACTCTCCCCCATGCAGGCAGGGTTTAGATCAGGCACCAGCACCCTAGATCAGGTGTTCCGTTTTATCATGTTGTATTGGAAGGTGGTTTTTTTGGGCGGTGGGGTTATCTTTGCTGCCTTTGTTGATCTTAGGTCGGCTTTCGACTTAGTTCCTAGGGCAAAACTATGGGAAGCCCTCAGATCTATGGGTTTCCCTCCTGAACTCCTGGAACTAGTCAGGCGCTTACATGAGGATAACTTTGCCCAGGTAAGGTGGGGGAGACAGGGTCAGGTGACCAACGGCTTTCCTGTCCAACGAGGGGTGCGCCAGGGCTGCGTGTTGGCCCCCACCATGTTTCTCCTGTTTATCAACCAGGTAGTTGCATTTTTTAATAATACAACAACTGATGCACCTACCTTGGGTGGATTAAAATATCCTATGTTAATATTCGCCGACGACACCCTGCTCCTTTCTAAGACCCGGAGCGGGTTACAGGCAGCCCTGAATAGGTTTTCTGAGTTTTGTACGAACAATGATCTCCAGATCAATGTTGACAAAACTAAATTTATGGTTTTTAACAAAAACAAACCAGTTAAAAGTTCGGTTACCCTTAACGGTGCCCCAATTGAACAGGTTAAGGTTATGACATATTTAGGTGTGACTCTTGATCATCAATTGAGTTGGAATCCCCAGTTGGAGGCTCTAAAACTTAAATGTGTTCGCCTTACGGGATGCTTACTGCAGGAACAGAAAAAATCCCTGACCAAACGCATTGCACCAGTGGTAAAAATTTATGAGGCCAAGGCTAATGCTGCTACCCTGTATGGTGCTGACATATGGGGTTATAAGGACTTGTCAGCATTGACCACGGCACAGAATAGGTTTCTACGGAACTTGGTCGGGCTTCCACAATCTTCACCAATAAAACCTTTGCTCTTAGATCTAGGTTGTAGACCTCTGGACGAGATGGCACAGTTTCGTCTTGTGGCACTCTGGCGCCGCCTTTGGACGACTCCAGAGCTTAGTCTCTTCGCCCACGAACTGGATGAGGTTAAATCATTGTGGGGTGCCCATAGAATTCCATGGCTCCGGAAAGTAAAACAAACATTGTATTCAATGGGCCTCTCTGAGCTGTGGTTGCATCCTGAAAGCTCTAGGTTTCCATCTAAACAAGAGTTTAAGGATCTTTTCTGGGCTACAAAAAAATCCACACTGGTTACCCAGTCTTCGGACAATAGTTTAACGGGACTCTTTTTAACACACAAGGTAACACCGTCCCTTGAGCTTTATTGGGACTTGATCTGTAAGACCCTGGACCGTAAACTGTATCATCAGTTTCGGGTAGGTACACTTCCTATCAACTCCTTTACTGCGAAGTGGGCGAAGAAAACAAGTAACAAGTGTTTTTTTTGTCCCGACCAGGCAGAAAGCATTGGTCATCTGTTTTTTGCATGTCCAGCATATCGATCTCCTCGATTGAAATGGTTAAAACCTATATGTATAACCTTGAATTGTGGGGGACATCGTGAAGCCCTGTTGAAATTACGTGATATGCGGACCGAAATGTTTGTGATCTGTGTAACCAAATTCTTGGGGTGGGTGTGGATGATCCGTACAATGAAATTGAAAACCCTTTTAAACTAATTGTTATATCATGTTTGTATGTTGCTTGTGATACATTTATTTTATAAAAACTTGGGGGTATGTTTGAAGTAGCTTTTTAAAGATTATGTAATGTATGTCGTCTTTTATGAATTTTATTCGAAATAAAGACAAAACGAAATGAAAAACCCAATTAGCTACAGTTCAGTGCAGTTCATTCCACACTTGGGAGTTAAAAGTTACCCTTTCAATATTTTTCCCCTTATCTGCCACATGGCCATTGGGTACTTGGCTACGGCAAAGACGATAAAGTGCAAGGTGCTTGTCTTCAGAATTCTGTACGATTGTAAATAGTTTCTGAAGTCCAGATTCCTACATAATGGCACTAGCCAGTACTTTCGCGGTTTGCTGTAGGCAGGGCAGAAAAACAGCACGTGTAGATCATCCTCCACATTCATGCTGCACCCAGGGCAAATTTCGTCGTCCAGCGTTGTCCATTTGCTTGTGAAAGATTTGAGGGGCAATGCACCAAACCTCCACTGGATAAAGAGTTTCCTTGTGGTAATAGAGAATATGATGTCCATATATCCTTCAAAGCAGAAAGAACTTTTGGTGTCCAGGAATTGTTCGGTGAGGGAGCCAATTTTCGGGGCACACACGAGCGAAATTAGGCTCTTGTCTTTAAACGTCTTAGTGAGCCTTTTGCGGGACAGCCCTAAACAGCCTCCTTCAGGGTTATCCCACAGATCAGACAGACCCAGTCAATAGAATTCCCGTTTCACGTATGCCCCCCATCGAATTCTGTCGCAGGTGTTAAGACTCAGGACGTGCTTCAGATCTTGCCTGTAGTGGGAGAGTTCGCTAGTGGACCACAGTCTGTGCCAAAACCTCAATGGCTTTAGAGCCAGTTCATCTCCTATCGAAGAGAGCCCCAAATCAAGTCTCAGTGGTAGCAGGGGTGTGCCTTGTGGTAGAGCCAGCAAACGCCTCAGGAAATATTTTTCCACCTTGACAAGTTCTGTCTCAGCATTGTGACCCCACAACTCGCCACCGTAGGTTGAAGCTGCTCTGGCTTGGGTTTTGTACACCTCCAGGGCTGGACTAACTGGTTTGAAGGTTGATGAGTTCGAAACCTTCAGAATTGCCCCCACCATTTGGGATAACTTTAGACGGGATCTTGCTATCTGTGGACCCCAAGATAGATTTTCGTGTAAAGTTACCCCCAAGTACTGAAATGTTCTAACCCTTTCCAGCCTATCAGATCCCAAGGTTGGATTTGGCCTGGTGGTTGTCGAGGGGTTGAATACCATGAATTTGTTTTTTTCTGCGTTGATTTCAATGCCGTGCGCCCTGCAGAAATCCCCAAATCCATCTAGAATCCGTTGAATTCCCCTCTGGGATTTGGAAAGCAGGAGCGTGTCATCGGCAAACATGATTGCCGGAACCCTCCTGCCTGCCAACCTGGGGGCATCGTTATTCCTGACGTTATCCAAGTAGGATATTACCCCATTTACAAAAAGGCAAAACAGGGTCGGTGCGAGGACACAGCCCTGTCTTACCCCCCTGTGGACAGGAAATCTAGATGACAACGCCCCTCCCTCCCACACCTGACCTGGGCAAAGTTTCCATCATGGAGCCTGGTTATTGCCTGTAGAAGCTGTGGGGGAACACCCAACTCCCTAAGTACCGCCCATAGTTTCGCGCGGGGTACCAGGTCAAATGGGTACCTCAGAACCACGAACACCATGTACAGACTCCCCCCTCGATCCCCACCGTTTTCCAGTAGAGGAGAACAAGGTGAAAAATCTGGTCCATGGTGGACGTGTTTTTCCTGAAGCCCGCCTGGAGTGGACTAAGGATCTCATTGTCCTCCATCCAGTTCAGGAGTTGGTCTAGCAGGAGACGGGCGAAGAGTTTCTGAGGTACGTCTATAAGGCTAGTCATCCTGTAGTTGACTGGGAGCAGAGGAGAGCCCTTTTTGAAGATCGGTACTATATCTGCCCCCAGCCAAGTACAGGGGATTTCTATCCCGTTTAGAATGGAGTTAAAAATAATGTACAGATAAGGACCCCAGATCTCTGGTTGATGTTTAAACAAATCTCCAGGGAGTTTGTCAAGGCCGGGAGCCTTACCCGACGCTAGTCTCCCTATAGCATTTAATACCTCATCCAGTGTCAGCACTAATTTTTCATTGGGATCAGAGGGGCTGTCAGGAAATGGCTCTGTGGGAATTACAGAGGTGTCTTGATACAATTTGCTAAAATGGGATTCCCACATTGAAGCAGCAATGTTTGGCTCCACAGCCGATTTAGGTTCCCCCGCACCTGTATGGACTAGTGACCAGAATTTTCTTGAATCCTTGGTTTCTAGTGCCAGTGATAGGTCATGCCACCTATCCCAATCCCAATCGAACTTCGCTTGGGCGATGGCTTCCCTGTACTTCCGTCTCATCTCTGATAGTTTCATTTTATTGGCACCGGACTTGACCATAAAGATCAACTCTGTTTTTATCTTTCTGCACGTGGAATTATACCAGGCAGAGGTAGGTGTCCTCTTCTTCCTGTTCGAAGTCTCAGGATAGAAAACCTCACCTAGACTTCCCACTAGGTCTGCATGAATTTGACCCAGTTTCTCATTAAAATCAGTAGCTTTGGGTTTATTAATCAGTTCTTCCATTTCAACTAATTTGGGGAGCGCCAAATCATAGATTTTTGTAATGCACTCTGTTGAAATGACTATTTTTCCTCATCTCACCCTTCGTCTATTATTTGATAGAGTTAGGGACCCTGTATCCTGCCTTGGTTCATTGGGTAGCGTGCCTTCTTGAGGCCCTGGATGTACCATGTCCAAGCAGAGAGCATTATGATCGCTATCTGCTCTTTCAATCACCCTGAAATCCAAGACCTTGGGCCACATGCTTGTAACAGCAAAAATGTAGTCCAAACGAGATTCCTGGTCCTTCCTATTGAATGTACACACTGAAGGGGCATCAGATGGTGAGCGCCCATTACAAACCCTCATAGAGTGGTTCAGGGTGAGGACAATACTCACAAAGGTAAGAGGAACAAGGTTAAGGAGTCGGGATCGGACAGCTCCACCCATAGATGAGCTTTAGAAATCAGTTCTCAGCTCACACCGAGAACCTCGACCACGCGCAGAGTAGATTCTAACACTAATAATTATACCCTAATGCTAAGAGTCCATCCCTATTCTAGTAACAAAATCCAGGAAACTCTCTCTCCTCATTGGTTCAGAAGCATAGGGTGTTAACTCACACTTCCATCACTCTTCACTCTCAAAAGTTCTTTGTTTAGACTCATGCTGTCATCATCGTCCTTCAGCAAAAGAAATCAACTTCTTCTCCTTCCTTGACTCGCTCACACTTCATCCTTTTCCCTACGTGAACAACCTGCCTTGATCCAAATTCCTTTTTCCAATTTAGTCTTTATTCGATTATAAAAAATCATAAAAGACATATACACAGCAAAAATGTATAAAATATATTTTAAAAAACTAAGGTATCTTATTAAACAATTAAAATATCACTAGATAAAACTCGATAAAATTAATTTAAACATATCTAATTTGGAATGCATATAAAAAAGCTTTTATCATTAAAATAAATAAAATTCATAAAGGAAAGGTAAAACCATGATTATGTGTAACAAAGAGTTCACAGTCTTATAAGAATATAACACATTTGAATTAGGTAATACTAAAACACCAAAACTCATTAACATCTGTTGTATGGCAACATAGTCATGTAATTGGGTAATTACATAGTGCCCTGCAACCTGTTCCTTCTTATGGCCCACGTCCAACTCCAAAATTTAGCCATAGCGATAACTATGAATTCACTGGTATCAGATTTTAGAATACGCAAAGCCGTTGGGAAGATCTTGTTCCTATTTTAGCACAAACTGGCTTTAGCCATCCATGGCGCTGCGCCTTATATGCAGGGCAAAGAAAAAGAATATGCGGCAAGGTCTCTTCCACACATGGACAAGAGTGACAGTATATATCTTGCTAAGTCCCCCAATTTTTTGTACACAATTTTATGGGAAGACTTCCCAATCTAAGTTGGTGGTAAAGCTTCCGATCACCAAAACTGGAAAATGGTGTCCCAATAGGCCTCCAAACTATATGCAATTTTGTGACCCAGAAAGAGGCCTGTTAAGGAATCACCATTCACCTTGGAAAGGAACTTATGCCAGACCAAGTCCCTGTATAAGGCTTTGAATTCTATTTTTGAGGGGGAAGAATTCCCTTCTGTGTCAAGCCACAAATGGTTGAGACCCATATCAAATAAAGTAACCTTAATCCTAGATAACCATACATATTTGTTAGATTTGTCAGTTTCTCTAATATGCTGAAGAGCTTGTGCATAATGAGCTGACTCTGGGGTTGTCCAAAGCCGTCGCCAATAGGCAAGAGGTCTAAAACCCGCTGCCTCCTCAAAGGAAATACAACCAAGGTCCAGCATTAACGGACTAAGTGGTGTAGATGACGGGAGACCAGTCACTGCCCTTAAAAAACTTATTCTGTGCTTGGACTAAAGAATCTAACTTTTGGAATCCCCAGAGTTCAGCCCCGTAAATTATTGAGGCTTTAACCTTTCCTTGATAAATCACCAAAACCGGAGCCACTGGTTTGGTTTGGGATAGACAATGTTCTTTTAGGAGGGCCCCTGCTAGTTGGTTGTGCTTGAAGACCAGCAAATCCATCTATGGCTTCAAATTCAATCTTTTGCCCATAGTAACCCCTAAATAAGTAAATGAGTCAGTTTGTTCAAGGGGCACATTATTCATTTCTGCTCTGGCTTTCACTACTTTGTTTTTGTGCAAGACCATTACCTTGGTCATGGGCATCACAATAATGACTAAATCGGTCAAGGGCTATTTGCAGACCAACTTGTGTTTTAGACAAAATTAAGGTGTTGTCTGCAAACATTAGTAAGGGAATCCTCGAGCCAGCAAGAGTAGGAGCGTCCGTGTTATAATCAGAGTAATACGAGACAACTTTATTGATGAACAAAGAGAAGAGGGCAGTGGCTAGCACGCACCCCTGCCGCACTCCCTTGTCTACCGGAAAATGTTCTGTTGTCTGACCCTGTTGGCCCCACCTGACTTGGGCATGGGTAGAATCATATCATTTGATGATGAATGAAAGGATCTCAGCAGGCATCCCAGCTTTATTAAGGGAGTCCCAAAGTTTGTTACGGGGCACTAAATCAAAAGCAGACTTATGATCTAAAAATGCTGCTTAAAGGGCGCCCCCAGCTAAGACCACAGTATCCCAGTACAACAGCATAAATCTAAAAACGTGATCGATAGTGCTAACATGGGAGCAGAATACTGCTTGATAGGTGGATAGTATCTCATTATTATCAATCCACCTATTTACTCTGGTTAGCACTAGTCTAGCCACCAGCTTTTGGATATTGTCTATAAGGCTAATGGGCTGGTAATTGGATGGACAGGCTCGATCCCCCTTTTTGCATATGGGGATGATTTACGCCTCATGCCAGTATGCTGGAATGGGGGTTCCTCTAGCCAGAACATTTGCAGGAATAAGAATATATTTTAGCCAATTCTCCCGGTCAGATTTGAATATATCCACCGGAATGCAGTCGGGTCCCGGGGCTCTGCCTGCAGCCACCTCATCAAAAGCACATTCTATTTCCGATGGAGTCAATGTTAGTACTGCCTCTGAAACTACACATTGGTACTGTCCTGAGTCATTTGTGTGGGAAGAAAATGGGGTTTGATAGAGTAACCCAGGCTTCCGAGAAGACATTGTTAACAGGTGCCGGACCGACTTGGTCACCGCCCCACTTAATTAAGTGCCAAAATCTGCACCAATTTTTCCTGTTGCATGCGGCCAACATGTCCTTCCATCTATTTGCATTGTGGGCCTTTTTTGCCCGTAATTGGATAACCTTATAGTCAAATCTAATTTTCCTTACCTCCTGGACAAAACCTGCCCTTATTGCGTTAAACAGAGCCCTATAGGCATTCCTGCATGCCCCATCATACCATTTTGCTGCCTTATGCCCTAGGCACCTATTGCTTCGCACTTTAGATTTTACAAAATAAGATCTCAGCTTGGCAAACAGAGTCTCATGATGTGCTGTGAGGGCTGGTAAGGTGTCCTCATTAAAGGCAAATTGCGAGAGGGCAGCGAGGGAATCTGCAAGTGTTAACTTAATTTGAGTCATGGTACCCTCATCCGCGGAAACCAGTGCCCATTTTAACCTGCAGGAGTCATTAGACATGGCCTTATCTGATGTTACCGTAGCCGGATTGCCACTCCGATTCTGGTAGCATTTCACATCTATTGTCAAATAGAGGGGTTCATGGTCGCTCTCTGGCCTATTCACGACCTCCATATCCATCACCCTTTGCCAAAGTTCTAAATTAACAAAAAAATAATCCATCCTGCTTTTCCTTGATCCACTACAATAGGTAAAGTTACCTTGAATATCTGATTTTGATCTCCCATTAACTGCACAAAGCCCCCTCTCCATTGTTAGACTTTTAAGCTGAAGGGCGGCTTCAGTCCAGTTCTTATTGGAGTAAGCAATAGTGACGGGACACCCCAGACAGCGTCTTAATTGCTGGTAAGATTAGAATGGTGTCTTCCCTGCAGCCTGGAAACTGGCCATTGTCAAGCCTCTATTAAAAAAGCCCACCTTGGACCCTGGGATTTTAAAACATTTTTGACCCATATCCCTCCTCCCTGCCCCCGCCAAGATGCTTGAGGCCCACCTCAATCACCATCTCAGCGCCTTCCTGGACAAAGCCAGCCTGCTAGACCCTTCTCAGCCTGGCTTCAGGAAGGCGCACAGTACCGAGTCGGCCCTGACAGTGGTAGTCAACAACATCCGTGCTAAGGTCGACAGAGGTCAGTCTACTATTCTTATCCTGCTCGACCTTACAGCGGCTTTTGACTCCCTGTCCCCCTCCATCTTGGCCATGCGACTTGGTGAGATGGGAGTGGAAGGACCAGTCCTGGGTCTCCTGAAATCCTTTCTCAACCAGCGTGCTCAAAAGGTCAAACTGAGTGACTTCCTTTCCTCTGCCAAGTCTCTGCATTGTGGGGTCCCACAGGACTCATCCCTGAGCCCCACACTTTTTAACATATATGTGGCCCCACTTGCAAGACTTGTTAGATCTTATGGACTGGAAGTCCTGTCGTATGCCGACGACACTCAGATAATGGTCTCCCTATCTCATTCTGTGGAGTCCATGGCCTTAAATTTTAAGAACTGCATGGAAGCCATGGCAGGTTGTATGACCTCGAATTTCCTCAAACTTAATGGGGAAAAAACTGAGGTCCTCATATTTGGGGGCAAACAAGATCTCTGGTCGGAGGACTGGTGGCCGCCTGCCCTCGGTACATGCCCCAAGCCTTCTCTTGTTGCTCGGAATTTGGGGGTCACTATTGACACTACTCTTGCTTTTGACAAGCAAGTTGGCAGGACCGTCTCCACCTGCTGTGGGGTACTAAGGATTCTTAGGAAACTCGTTCACTACCTCTCCCCTGACCCTCGGAAACAGGTCTCAGTGGCCCTCATTTCCCCTCGCCTGGACTACTGCAATGCCCTCTATCTTGGCATAAGCAAAAAGCTAATCCATCGCCTCCAAATTGTCCAAAATGCTGCAGCCAGGTTTGTTGTGGATGCCCCCAGACGTGTCTCCGTCTCGGGGATCAGAAAAAACCTCCACTGGTTGCCTGTGCAGGCCAGGATCAATTTTAAGGTTCTTGTCCTCACCTACCGTGCCTTACATGGTCTGGGTGCTGAGGACATTGGGTCTCTTGTATCCTTCTACACCCCGGGCAGGGCCCTGCGATCAGCTCACAAAAATCTTTTGACTATACCCCGAATCGCTAAGGCTAGGTGGGGAGGGAGAGCCTTTTTCTCCCTTGCCCCCAAACTGTGGAACACGCTTCCAGCCAACCTTAAGGCCCAGCCGTCTCTTGCCCTCTTCCGAAAAAATCTAAAAACCTGGCTTTTCTCAGAGTCCTACCTGTAAGTTGCCTCTCTTGGGAGCCCCCGACCATTCAGCTGTTTCCATCATTTGAGCCTTGATGCCTCCGGGTTAAGTAGCGCCATACAAATCCCAAATTCATTCATTCATTCATTCAAGATTCCCGTCTTCTAAACCATGAGGCTCAAATGTGCAGTTAAAGTCCCCCGCAATGATTTTATTACAGGGCCCATTTAGGGATTTCAAAAAGGAGTCCAAACTGGAAATGGTCGGAGAAGTCTTTCCTACTACCTGCCCTCTGGCATGGACATTTATAAGTATACACTCGGGTTCTTGCGTGGAGGTTATTCTAATGGCCTGAATATCTGGGTTCTCAATCGCTATGTCTTTAACCTGGAATCCCGCCTAATATCTAACCCAAATGATTAGACCACTGGATGTGCGCCCTTTAGTACTAGGAATTGCAGGCTTGCCAAATGCCAAGTAACCTGACCGAAAAATCGTACTCAGAGCCCAGGTTTCTTGAAACGCAACTATGTTGCACGCCTCGATGAAGTTAGACCAGTCCTCAGATGTAGTCTTCGTAAGCAACCCAGCAATGTTCCAAGATAATATATTTAGTGGCCTGTTGGCTAAACCTACAGTTTTAACGTAACCATATTCTCGATACCCTGAATCCTATTGGCAATAACTGGCTGAGGATTTAAGTCCAATGGGTGGGAGGTGACAGAATTGTTGGGGATCTTCTCCATCCCTGGTGGGTCTGGAGGTATCAGTCAGTCGTAACCATCTAGACCGGACAATGGGGCAATTCTGTTTGCTAAATTTAGCTCAAAGGGGTACACTGTAACCCCTTGGTGGGCACTACGGTATTTACTACCGACTCATTCTCCTGATAGGGACTTATGATGAGGGCTATAGAAAAACACTAAGGGGTACACAGATATTTTACCATGACAAAGCCCTTCATTCCTACTCCCTAAGCATTCAAGTATGAGCATGACTACACATGCATTATTAAAGTTAGCAACTACGCAGTCACCCCCTCCATCCTTCATAGAGTACCCAAACCAGGATGAACGTCTAGCCATTATGCATTGGGTAGGTGACGCTGACCGACGCTTGGATACTGAACTCCAGCTTACATAGGAGCAACGCCCTGTGTTTTGACCACAGGGTACTGTTGATGCCTGCACATATCACTGACTTAGATCCAGGCTACCACAGGTATTTCACCCCAAATAGGATAAACCTGTCATCTGTTGTAATAACTGAGTTATCAATAGAATTTTAAGTGTAGATAGTTTTTCATTTGTTCTGGTCCTGAAGAATCGCAAGTAAGTACTCAAGACACGAGAAACATGTTGACCCCTGATGAATAAAACACGGACACTCTACGTCGAGACATTACTCTCAGATGAGTGCTGTGTCCACTGTTTTTAATTAGGACAGGAGACTCCCAGAATAA
Organism: Lissotriton vulgaris; assembly: GCF_964263255.1. Taxonomy (NCBI): domain Eukaryota; kingdom Metazoa; phylum Chordata; class Amphibia; order Caudata; family Salamandridae; genus Lissotriton; species Lissotriton vulgaris. The sequence goes on along the minus strand of NC_141687.1, from coordinate 1,437,220,493 downwards.
AGTTGTTCGATGCCAGGTATCCCAGTCCTACCTTTTTAAAATCACGTTTGCACATCTACACGCTTCTGGGCCAATACCCACACTTCACCATACGGCTGTTGGATAAAAGATCGATAAAGTGCCCCTTTTTAAGGTGAGCCTGTTCGGTATTGCACCGCCGACCCAACGAGGAGCAGCCCATATGATGAAGCATGACACCTGAAAGGGTGTGTGAGGGCATTAAAATCCAACAAATGGATTTCCAACTATAGACCCTTGGTGGGCCTAGCTGGACACAGCCACACCTTGACTCTGAATTCTACTATCAGAGGAACAGCAGAAAAACATTTTGTTGACACATACACATTGATTACAAATATCGCAGCCCCATACCCCCGCTTCTTTCAATTGTGCATTTAGCCAGTGCATTGTTTTTGCCATTAGCTGTTTAGGATATTCTATCTGGCCTTCCTGCAAGATTGGTACATTTCTCAGGACCACAACCAATGGTGCTGCAGCGGGGGGAGATTTACTACCCTGGGATTATATCTAACCATGGTGTTCCCTGCCCTGTATGGGTTGCAGGGAGAACATAACCAGTATCCCCTGGGGCAAAGGTTAGTCGGTTATCCAAACCAAACCTGCAGTTATTTCCTACTGTACTGCTAATGGTCTTAACATTAGGTCCAGCTCCTTCCACCCTAGGGGAACTCGGGATGAGCTGGGCAAATTCACTAGATGTATTCCCTTCCTCACTCCCGCTAACTTCCTGACCCACTATACCAACATCAGAAACAGTTACCACTCCCCTATTTCTAGTGGGTACAATAGATTGAGGATTAGTTATTAGTGGGATGGCAGGTAGTGGATTTGTGATTATGGGGTTACTTATCACATTAGGTGTCAGCTCATATAACCGGTTTTTCCCCAAATAAGGCCATGACCGAAGCATGATTAGACACAGCTAGGAGTTCAAGATTGGTTATTTTCTCCTCTATTACAGTCAATCGTTCTAGGATTGGAGAAAGGTATGCGGATATGAGGGGTCTCATTCTAGCCCCTAGTCTCTCTTCGTTTTCAAGCGATGGATTTCCACCTATAACCGGGTTCTGAGTACCGGCTGTGAAAGTAGTAGGTTGTAGCTCAGATGTTGTTGATAATGATGATGACTCCAGCCCACCATTCTTAGTCACTTTGGGCATTTTTGCGTTTTTTGCCTCTGAGGGCCTTTTCCCCGCTTCCTCTTTGAGGCCGGCTCTGGTAAGGTTTCCAGAACTTGGGTTGTTGTTTTAGGCACAGACCTAGTATTGACTCGTTGCAATGTGGGGATTGTTGGGCCCTTTTGCGCTGGATCGGGCGAGGTGGAACTGGTTGGGGGCTCCATTATTATCGGGATGCCCAACGGTAAAGATGGAGTCTGGCTGCAACCCCCTACATAGTTCGGTGAGTCTGAGCTTATGGTCAAACAGCGTTCTGGCGAGCCTACAGGTAGTACACCACCCAAAGAGGACCGTTTATTTTGCTGGGGTTCAAGAGAGAGCCGCCGTTCAGTCAAGGCGATTTCATGTGCTAATACCGAACTTGCTCTTACTATAAATTGATCCAGAGTCCCAACAACACTTCTGCCCGTGAAGGCATTCCGCCCCCTCCCCTCCCATGAATTCATCATTGTTAGAGCACAGTATCTGATACTCACGTGGTGTCAGCCCAATAGCCACAATAAGTAATGAGAGACTGACCTTACAATACTGGGCAACCAAGAGGGGGGCCCAGCCCAGCCTCATCCGGTCGCGAACAGGCTCAAATGGGCCCGCCCTTGGCCTGGGCTTCTTTTGAGCGGCTCCTGGCGCTTGATTTCCACATCGGCGGCGTGCGCGCCGCAGGTGATGCCGGGAAATGGAGTCCCGGGGGTCCGCAATATAGCACTAGCGGTGACGGCCCCCGAAAACCAAAAGAGCAGTGGCAGCGCAGGTTGGTGCCTGAGTTAGTGGCAGTGTCTCTGATGCAGCAGCGAGCTCCCGTGAGGCGGGAGCCCAGGAATCCTTTTGAGCGCCTCCTGGCGCTTGATTTCCCCGTCAGGAGCGTGCGCGCCGCAGCTGATGCGGGGAAATGGAGTCCCGGGTGTCCGCGATGTAGCACTAGCAGTGGTGGCCCCCGAAAACCAAAAGAACGGTGGCAGCGCAGGTTGGTGCCTGAGTTAGTGGCAGTGTCTCCGATGCAGCAGCAAGAACCTTTTTCTTCCGTACTTCCTCTTGAAGCTGTCTAATTTCTTCCTGTGTTTGAACAGATGAGAACATCAGAATGCATTATTTTTCATCCGCTATCTGTATCTTTTTATTGATTGAAATCGAATATACCACACAAAAACACGCAACATCATCAGCATACTTGTTTCCAGCTGTGATAAAATCACTGCCAGATCTGTGTGCTGAACATTTCACAACCCTGACTGCTTTGGGCAATTGTAGTGACAACAGTAGTTCTTTTACTTATTCTCTGTTTCAAATTGGTGAACCTGATGAGGTCAAGAAACCACGTTGAGACCACTATTGTCCAAAATCGTGCACAACCCCAGAACCATATTGACTATCAGTAAATATGGTTACTCTCCAATTCTTTCCAAAGTAGCATGCTTTCGTTAGTCTACCAACTCCAAACTTTGAGCAGATTGTGTTCCTTTTAAGCATGACGTTTCAATTACATTAGCCACTGTATAAACTGCATAGGAAGCTCGCATGGTACCCATTTCTTCCTTCAAGCAAGATCCATCCACTAACATCCCACAATCCGATTACGATAATGGAGTATCTTTTATATCAGGTCCTGGCTTTATACACAATTCAGTCACATCCAGACAATCATGGTCTGCTTCATCCACCACCAGTTCCCAATCTGGATTTGGCAACAAGGTAGCTGGATTTAAATTCATACATCTTGTCACTGTCGCATTTTCAGCTCCCAATATCACACGTTCATATTTTGTCAACTGACTACTCGTAAGATGCTGTGTTTGAGTTCGTGTCAACAAAACCTCAACAGAATGCAGTACATACACCTTCAATGGTTGTCCCATCACAATTGCTTCACTATGTTCTAAACTCACTCAAGTAACAGCTACTGCTTTCAAACACCGTTGTAAAGCTGCAGCTGCACAATCGTGTGTGACTGAAAAATATGCCACAGGACAATGTGCTGTTCAATGCATTTGCGTTGGAACAGAAAGTGCACAACCATCTCTTTCGTAACAGAATAATGCAAAACCCTTGTTAAAAAGTAGTATTCTTAATGCTGGTGCACAACAAAGGCTGTCTTGCAACTCAACAAATGCCTTATGCATTCCTCATTCAACTGAATCGGATCTGACACGTCTTTGTGAGTCAGTTTCTGGAATGGTTTGGCTGTCAATTAAAATCCATTGATCCGTTGTCTGCAGTATTCAACCATACCCAAAAACATTTACATTTCTTTCTGCGTTTTGGTTGGTTTCATTTGCAAGATCGCATTTATTTGATCCTGTGCCACATTTCCGACTTCTTTTTCAGTTTTGCACCCCAAATAAAGAACTTCTTTTTGGCAAAATTGCAATTTTGCTGGTGAAACCTTTGCCCACCTACTGCCAAATGGTTCAGCAGAGCAATGGTATCTGTCACCCAAGCTTCTTTCGTCTTTGAGGCAACAAGCAAATCATCTATATACTGTACCAGCACTGAGTTATTGGGCAATACCAATGACTCTAAGCACCTCTTCAAAAACAGATTGATGGGTATACCCTTGAGGAACTCAGCACCATGCCAAGACACGGTCTCTGAGCCAGAACGCAAGCAAGTATTGTCTATCCGGATGCAAGGGTATCAAGAAAAATTCTTGACACAAATCAATCACTGTGAACCACTCCGCATCACATGGAATTTGATAAAGAATTACTTCTGGGTTTGGCACTATTGGCAAACAAGGTACTACTATCTGATTAATTTTCCTTAAATCTTGGACAATTCTATATTTCCCACTTAGTTTCTTAATTCCCAATATAGGTGAATTAGGAGGACTGCTCAGTATTCCTTTAAAGTACCTTGTTCAATCATCATTTCAACCACAGGCGTTAGTCCTGCAATTGTTTCAGGACTCATTTTGTAAGGTGGGGTTTTTTGGAAATTCTGCACCTTGTTTTACTGAAACTTGAATAGGATCAACTTCTTTCATCAATCCAATGTCTTTCCCTGAAGAATCTCACACATCAGTCAACACAGTTTCGTTCAATTCAACAGGCAAATCATTTGCTGTAAATAAAGAATACAAAGCATTCACCTCTGTCCCTTGTCTTGCCATTTTGAATACAACGTCCTCATCCTTTGTATGGAAGGCTACTCCATCTGGTGTACAGTAGATAGTGCAATTCATATTGCACAACAAGTCTCTACCCACAAGGTTAACTGGACTTGTATCACACACCACAAAACAATGCAAATCTCTGAAATCTCCAATTTGCACTTTCACTGGTTTTGTTACTGGAGTTTTGATCAATTGATTTGAAACGCCTACAACTTGGATATTATCTCCTAAGAGTGGTAGGTTAGAAATTTCCACAGTTCTCACGGTACACAGTCAAAATATCGAGTATTAAATATCGACCTACCATAATATCGTGTATGAAATTTCAAAGGAGCAGAATATCGATGTCAAGAATATCGTTGGACAGAATATCGACCCTAAGGTAAGTAATATCGAAATTCTTTATATCGATGTAAGTAATATTGAAGTTAGTAATATCGATAGCATATATCGATGTCACTAATTTTGATGACACTAATATCGATATTTGTATTATTTTATAGTTTTTTATTATGTATGTGTTATATGTTTAACTTAAGTATTTAAAATATTTAATATTATATGTGTTTTAATTTTATATAATAATACATTTATTTATAAGCAAATTATATGTTTTAGTACCGGAGCGGGTTGTGGGTTTATAGGGGAATAGGGTGGGAAGTAATTTAATTATGGTAAATTGATTATTAATTAGTAGGATTTATTAATAAATTATAATTAATTGGTAATTATTTTTAATTAATTGGAAATTAATTTTAATTAATTGATTAATTGATATATATGTTCTGTAGCGGGTTGTGGGTTTATAGGGGAATAGGGTGGGAAGTAATTTAATTATGGTAAATTGAATATTAATTAGTAGTATTTATTAATGAATTATAATTATTTGGTAATTATTTTTAATTAATTGGTATTTCATTTTAATTAATTGATTAATTGATATATATGTTCTGTAGCGGGTTGTGGGTTTATAGGGGAATAGGATGGGAAGTAATTTAATTATGTTTAATTAAATAATAATTAGTAGGAATTATAAAATAATTTTAATTAATTGGTAATTAATTTTGATTAATAGTTAATTAATTTTAATTAATTGGTAAATACTTTTAAATAATTCATAAATGAATAAATGTGTTCTGTTGTGGGTAGTGGGTTTATAGGGGAATATGGTGGGAAGTAATTTAAATTTCATTAAGTAATAATGTATTAAAAATAATTGTATTGTTAATATAATTGTTAATTAATTATTAATTGGTAATTAAATATTATAAAATAGTATTTTTTTATATTTATTATTTGTTAAATCTATTTAGCTAATCATGTTTTTATAATTATGTATAGGTATTGTATATGGTTTATATTTATTTAATTGTTTATATTTTTATTATTAAAAAAAAAGCTTTTATTTATAAGTATATTATTTTAACCCCTACGCTATCCAACACTTTCCCTACTGTTGCACTCTCTGGAGTGGGAATAGTAATTTTTACCCCTACAATATCCAACGCTTTCCCTACTGTTGCACTCTCTGGAGTGGGAATAGTAATTTTTACCCCTACGCTATCCAACGATTTCCCTACTGTTGCACTCTCTGGAGTTGGAATAGTAATTTTTACTCCAACGCTATCCAACGCTTTCTCTACTGTTGCACTCTCTGGAGTGGGAATAGTAACTTTACTCCTACGCTATCCAACGCTTTCCCTACTGTTGCACTCTCTGGAGTGGGAATAGTAATTTTTACCCTTACGCTATCCAACGCTTTCCCTAACGTTGCACTCTCTGGAGTGGGAATAGTAATTTTTACCCCTACGCTATCCAACGCTTTCCCTACTGTTGCACTCTGTGGAGTGGGATTAGTAATTTTTACTCCTACGCTATCCAACGCTTTCCCTACTGCTGCACTCTCTGGAGTGGGAATAGTAATTTTTACCCCTACGCTATCCAACACTTTCCCTACTATTGCACCCTCTGGAGTGGGAATAGTAATTTTTACCCCTACGCTATCCAACGCTTTCCCTACTGTTGCACTCTCTGGAGTGGGAATAGTAATTTATACCCCTACGCTATCCAACGCTTTCCCTACTGCTGCACTCTCTGGAGTGGGAATAGTAATTTTTACCCCTACGCTATCCAACACTTTCCCTACTGTTGCACTCTCTGGAGTGGGAATAGTAATTTTTACCCTACGCTATCCAACGCTTTCCCTACTGTTGCACTCTCTGGAGTGGGAATAGTAATTTATACCCCTACGCTATCCCACGCTTTCCCTACTGTTGCACTCTCTGGAGTGGGAATAGTAATTTTTACCCCTACGCTATCCAACGCTTTCCCTACTGTTGCACTCTCTGGAGTGGGAATAGTAATTTTTACACCTACGCTATCCAACGCTTTCCCTACTGTTACACTCTCTGGAGTGGGAATAGTAATTTTTACCCGTACGCTATCCAACGCTTTCCCTACTGTTGCACTCTCTGGAGTGGGAATAGTAGTTTTTATCCTTACGCTATCCAACGTTTTATATAATCAATTTAAAAAATATTACAAGTATATTTAATTTTTTCTATTTTTTAATTTTTATTAATGTTATTGTTTTATGTTTGTAAATGTGTTTGTAATTTAGAATATAATTTATTAATTAATAAATTAGTAAAATAATTATAACAACTTATTTTTCAGTACATATATATTATATATTTACTGTATATATTTAAATAATGTCTTATTATTATATATGTCTTATTTATTATTTTTAAACATTATTAGATACTTTTAACTATGTAGATTTTATTTATTAGTATTATTTACTTTATTTTACATTTATATTTTATAAGAAAAAAAACGATATTTTTAACATCGATATTTTTAACATCTATATTATTTTTTCGATATTTTTGTACTTACCATGTTGTAGATAGGATGCCGATATTCTTGCCCTCGATATTTTTGACTCTATATTCCTGTAGGTCGATATTTTGTAGGTCGATATTTTGTCAGTGATCCAGTTCTCACAGTGGAACGGGTAGCACCAGTGTCCACAAGGAATGCAATCACATTACCTTCTACTTCTCCATTCACAAAAGGACCACACTGATCTACCTCTAGGGATGCGCCAAGCACACACTCCTCCTCCCCCTCAGGCACCGTCATTGAGATGTATCTAATTCACTCCCTTGAGACTGTAACCAATATTGTGAAGCCGCTTGTACATTTTGTTTTACTGATTCATCCGTGTGAAAACCCATATTTGTACCGTATCTCTGTATTTGACCATTCATATTCTGATTTGGCATAGGAGCTTGAGGTATATGTAAACCCTGTCCTCTCCATCTGGTAGTTGTAAATTCAGATTTTGCATCTGATTTAACTGATTCATATAATTAACACCTGTATCACCACCTGTATTTGTCAACAAACTCCTACACTCATGTCTCCAATGAATATACCTCTTTTTCCCGCAGTTTTTCTTCCCGCATGGAATCACAACGCAGGCATTATCACGACCGTGTTGTGATTCCGCATACCATTACTCCGCAAGTCGGAACAACGACTTGCGGAGGGGGGGCGCTGGATGTTGGAATAGTATAATTTACTATTCCAACTCCAGTCTGTGCGGACACTAGGGAAGGTGATGGATTTTAAATCCAACACCTCCCCCCCCCGCATGTCGTTGTTCCGACTTGCGGAGTAATGGTATGCGGAATCACAACGCGGTCATGATAACGACCGCGTTGTGATTCCATGTGGGAAGAAAAATTCGGCATTAACGTTGTTTACTGTCTCCAATATCCATATTTACCACAAGCATGACACAGATATTTCATCGTTAAATCCTCTTTATTATTTCTACCTTTTCCACCACCTTTTGTATCAGTAACATTCTGAGTATCTTGAACAACCTGATCTTTGCCCTGAAAACCTGAATCAGAAAAATCTAGAAATCCACCTGTCTGTGTGAGTCCACATTAGTTTCTCTTTTAACTTTTTATGTTTCAATATCATCACTACAATACTTTGCATAACGCAATATCTCATCAATAGAATTACTCTGCCAACAAATTAAATGTTGTTGAATCATCATGCTAATTTCTGGTCTCAAACCAAACACAAACCTATATACAAAATGACAAATGTCCTTCCCAGCAAATTTCTCAATGCCACTATAATGTTTAAACTCTTGAAGAAGCCGTTCGTAGTCAGCATGCACTGTCTCTTTTGTTTCTTGAGTGGTTCTGTCTATTTTAACCCAATCTGTCTCTTTTGGCTAAATCTGCTCCTTCAAATTGGTTATAACTGATTATATTTTTCATCACTTCATCAGACGGTGCTCCAGTTTTTACATCTCCTGGATATTCTTCTTTCAGCCAATCTACTGCAATTTTACACTCACTCCACTAATCGGCTAGAACCACAATATCAAACAAACCGTCTTAGGGGCAGATTTATGTTGCCTGACGCATCTCTGCAAATCGGCAGAGATGTGCCAGGAAAGATACGGCACGCAAGTTTATCCTTGCGCCACCCATGATGCGCCGCATTTACAATGCGGTGCACCATGGCACAGGAATAAACAGATGCGTGTCGCATCTAGGGCGTAAAGTTGGCGCAGTGCTGAAGTTGTGTTGCGTGCGGCACGCAACTCCAGCACTATTCCAACTTGCCCCATCTCTAACGTGGTGCGTCAAACCTTACGCCTGCTTCAAGCAGGCGCAGGGTTTTGACGCATCAGCGTTGGGAAAGTGACTCAGTGAAATCTTGTAGATTTCACTGAGTCACTGAGTCACTTTTCAGGGGCGTTCCTGCGACGGAACGCCCCCCCTGTGTGGAAACACCCACATGAAACCTGACGCAGGTTTCATGTGGCGCAGGGTTTTACACCGTGACGCATCTCCATAGATGCGTCACGATGTAAGTATGTCGCAACGTGGCGCAGGGTTTACGCCGCGCTGCGTTACAGAAGTGACGCAACGGCGGCGCAAAAATGCTGCAAGTCCGACATAAATCTGCCCCTAAGTCTTTCCACAAAACCTTTGAAACTTTCACAAACCTCTCTACTTGTTTGTACCCCTTCACTGGTTTTTCTCTCAATCTGGGAAATTCATTTGTAAAAAACAATATATCCTGTCTCCACCAAGGGACATGAACATATCCACCTCCTGGTACCTCTCTTATGGGACATATCAGTTGCTTCTGTACCTGTTTCTCTCACTGGAAACATTGATAAGGCCCTGTATTCACAGCTATTTCCTCCTTCTTTTTAGCCCAACTTACTTTCCAACGATCCAACTCACCCCATCATCTCAATGTGTTAATTAACTCCTTAATTTGCAATTGCTTCCGTGAAGCATTCAAACTCTCCAGATCTTTGTCACTGAAATCCAATTTATATGTTTTTTTGTAAGGCCTTTGACTTTTCTATAACCCCTCTGTATGTCTGTGCAACTTTAGCAAATTTCTCATGAAGATTTCTCGCTCTCATTGAGATATTTTTACACAAGAGTAACAACTCTTCTTCCTGATACCTACTCAATCTCTCTGGACTAATCATACCCAATATCATTTGTTTCATATCCACTTTTAATCCACCTAATCTACCTGCACCCATGCTCACTTTATTAGATGTCATTCCTCTAATCCACTCATCTAATTCCTCTGGTGAAGGCCCTAAAGACCCTCCTGATGTAGGCGTCACTCCCTTCGTATTCTGTAATAATCTCCTTGGGTCAATCTTCATTCCACCTTTTGGAGTTTCCACTGACCTTTCAGAAATATCAATCAATGATTCTGATTCACTTGCACCATTACTTGGATTTTTCCTTTGGGAATCTTCTATCTGAATCAATGGAGCACCCCCAAAGATCTCTTGTGTTCTTCCTGATACGATGGAGGTTTATTCATTAACAACTCATCCAACAACTCATCGTCCATCTCATTTGGATCTAATTCTGTTTCTGGAATATTCTTCTTCTCTTTACATTTTCCTCCTTCATTATTCTCCACTAATACAACTGGATAACTTTCTTCACCCATTGCCACTACATCTCTCCTCCATTTTTTCATATGTGCATCCCATTTTGCCTCTGAGTACCTACTCACAGTGTTTCTATATCTATTCTCAGTTCTATCTTTATCCCTTTTGTATGCCTCATGTTTCTACTCTTCAAGCGCGTGGTACTGCATTGGTATCGGACTTGGTTTTAACTCATTCATCTGATATCTGAAATTCTCTAAATTCCTTGTGTTAAAAGTACTGTACTCTGGAAATGCCATAATACCATCTCTCTCTGTATACTTTACCCAATTTTCCAACTACGTACATGTATGATAACCCCTTTTTAATGACATAAAAGAAGCATGCGTACCCTAAGGAGCTACAGGGATTCCCGCTCTTATGGGTATAGGCTCATCTTCTCTGAACAAGGTTTTCAACAATTTCATTCACTTAATTTTTTGTTTTGATCGATCGCTAAAACTCTGTTCAAGAAACTCCTTCTGTAACTATTTACAAAATCTTTTTGACAAACAAGATTAAACACATAGACAATTCAGCTTGTTTGGTCCACTAGAAGAAGATAGATAGAAACTCTCCAATAATTCTCTCGCTACTAGTAAAATCTTGACCAGCGTGATTGTACTCTCATTCACGTGAAGACCTTCGGTACTTCTCCAGATGCGTTTTCTAAAGGCACCCAAATAATTCTCTACTATACTAACTCCAAAGATCCCTGTGCAATACTGACAATATGGCTATTGCTCAATACTTGCATCTACACCAGACAACGCAATTCTACTAAGTGTATGCCACACTAAGACAAGCCCTTGAGCTTATCCTGGGATCTTAGGCCTACTTCGGACCTGCTAACAAATTCCTTTAAGGTCAACCGGTCTGACTACTACATGTAACAAAAAGTACAAAAGATTAATAACAAATAATAATTTCCATCTTAATCAATTGCCAATATTATCATCTACACTAACCATCCTAATTCTGCTACCAAAAACGGATAGAGTGAGCACAGTGGAATGGTGCATAAGGGCGTATGGATGATACGGTCATCACATGTAAGCAACATAAACCTCTATTTTATATGACTGAATTTCGGCCCATATCTATAACTGTTCCTACGATGGACCTTTACGAGAGTTGACAGAGATTTGGCAAAAGTTTAAGATGGATATCCCCCTCATGAGGACCTACAACAAAGGGAATATTCTACAAACTGAACTATATATATATCTATATATATATATACCTTATTATTTAAAATAATGAATAATGACAGGCTCAGTTTACTATTTACTTTGCTTTATCTATTTTCTTTGAAAGCAAATTAAATGGTCAAACAAAGGTACAACATCGAAATTCAGAACCATCACACAAGATAATTCAGAACAGTAAATCACAATAACATCTAATTTTAGGAGCATGAGTTGAGTGGATAGAGAAAGAGACAAAAGAGCATTATAACAAGTTCATTACAAATACACATTTTCATAGAAACCTAAGGAAACTATAGCACAAAGTGCCAATAGTCGGAAAAGCTAACCCTCTGGCTCGAAGGGGAAGCTGGGGCAATCCTCACAAAGGTATGAGGAGCAAAGTTTAAGGAGTCAGGATTGGACAGCTACAGCCATAGATGAGCTTAAGAAATCAGTTCTCGGAGGGAGGAGCTACGCCGCGAACCAAGATGGCCGTATAAGCTCCCGGCTCCGCCGACCTCCGCCGGCGGCCCGTCTATCCTGTCGTTTATCCTCTACCCACGCCCTGTGCCTGGATGTATGAAGGTTGCCTGATGCCGGCGGTGCTTTCCCGGATTTCCTACCTTATTCAGCGACGAAGTTATGTCGTGTCCCATTTTTGGCCTACTCCCGGGCTGCCGCCGGGACCTCGATTTTTGAAACACCCGAGAGGGACCTGATCAACATCGGCTGTGGGACCGCGATTGTGGCCGGTCTTCCAGGTCTGAATAATTCTTTCCGCTCTTGACTCTTGTCCTCGTTGATGGATGGTACCGGAGAAGAGACACTGTGACGTGCTGCGATCCTCCTGCACCGCGGCTGTGGGTTGTGTGCCTGACCCTCGTTTCCCGGTCCGGGGGCTGACGGGCTGCACCCACGGCCGGTGTCTGTGCTGAGTGTGCCAGTTCGGAGCGCCCTTGTTGTTGCGATCGCCAAATGTGTGCCCGGAGCCCGGCGATGTGGGCTGGAGATTGTGTCCCCCTCCGTCCTCTGGACCCCGGGATGGAGGGGATGGATGGCGCACATTCATTGAGATCCGTAATGGCGGCGATTGGGGCGCTCCGCTCGCAATTCACCGGCGCATGTGTCTCCCTGGCGGCGAAACTGGATGATGTCTGCTCGCGACTGGCCACGGACGCTGCAGCGCCTGCACAGAAGTCTGCGGTCCGGACGAGCGATTTGACCCGCCATCTGCAGGGGCCCGAGCGGCAGCCCGACTCTGCTCCTTTGAGAGTCGGCCTCACCTTTCCTTCATCTGCTACAGTACATGGTCTCCCCTCTACGTCTCCTATCCGATGGTGTGTCGTCGCTGGATGTCCTGTTCTTCATTGCCGAGTCTCAGGGTCCCGTCGAAGGGGATCGCCATTTTCCTTTGTTCCGGCCCGTTTGCATACCGGATGCCGCCATTTTGAGACCGGACTTTGCTCCACCTTCACTGCCTTGGTCCGCCATGGACGCTTTGACTGCCTCTGGTCTGATGTGGCTTGGTCGGGATGTGCTCCGGAACGGATTCGCACTGGTCAGGGCTGACTTTGACTTTGAGGTTTTCTTGCTCCTCGCCACTGCTTTGGACCATCTGAGACGCTCCCTTGGTTTGCAACTGTTATGACTTTGGTGATAGATCTCCTCGTGAGGCTTGCAGGGTTGACTTCTATTTCCCTGGGGTTGCTCCGTTTATTTTTGCCGGGACTGCACCGAATACCTCACCTGGCCGGGGGTAGGATGGGGGGGGGGTTTCTTGGTGACTGTCCTCCCCGTGATAATGCTGACTGTTTTGCTTTGTTGATGATGATTGTGCTATGGGGGGTCACCGCCGGCGGGGGGTATCAGGTGCCCGGGGGCTTGTTTGTTTTTCTCCTCCTCCACTTCTTCTTATACTTTCCCTTCTTTGGGGAAGTTCCGGGGCGACAGGCACGCTGTTAGTGGGTTAGGCCGTAGCCATTACAGGGGTGCAGGGTGGCGGGTGCGGGGGGGGGGTTTGTTATTTTAGTTTGTTTTGTTCTATGGTCCCTATCGCTCTTTTCCGGCTTTGGGAGGGTTCTTTCCTCTTTTGTAGGGTTGGCTGTCTCTTGGTCTTGCACCTTTCTTTTTTCTTTTTTCGGCTTCTCGACAAGCCTCTGTTTTTCTGTTCTTGGGGGGTAGGCTCTCTGGGGTGATTTTTAGAAATGTGGATTATTGTAATGTGGTTTATTGTCCAGTATTATCGCTGTGGCTGCCCTGATTGCATAGTCGCTTTAGTCATAGCCTATCTCCGACTGTAATTGGGGTAAGTCCCAATCGTCTCCTTTGTGCTCCTATCCTGTGAGGTGTGTTGTCCTTGTTGTTGCAGCCCCTACTCTTTTTCTAAAATTTAAAAATGAAAACCTCATATCCTGTTTGCGAGCCCCGCAACCACACCTGGTATACTTTGACATATCCTGTTTACTGATTGGCTTCAGTTTCTCCTGTTTTCATTGATTGTCTTTGCGGCCGGCCATGATGGTTGTGGGCCTGCGCATGTATCTCCATCTTTTTTGAATAAAGGTTTAAAAAAAAAAAAAAAAAAAGAAATCAGTACTCAGCTCACACGGAGATGACCACCCATGTCACGCCTGTCTATGCCACACCCCGGGCAGAGGGGATTCCAACACTAATAATTATACCTTAATGTTAAAAGTCTATCCCTATTCTAGTAACAACATCCAGGAAATTCTCCATCCACATTGGTTTAGAAGCAAAGGGCGTTAACTCACACCACTTCCGTCACTTTTCATTCTCAAAAGTTCTTTGTTTAGGCTCATGCTTCCATCATCGTCCTTCAGCAAAGAAAATCAAAACTTTCTCCTTCCTTGACTCAAGCACATTCAGAGAGTTTTTGTTACATTTTACTAGTACAGTTATCCACAAAACAAAATATTTCCTCCGACAATAGGAAGTTCCGCTGATACTCTGAACACATAGCCATCAACAAGAAATACCATAATAGTCACTATGAAGAATAAAACACATTTTTCAACATTTCCATGTTTTAAGGTAAATTAACCCTAATGGTAGTTTTAGGCCTTCTTTGTAAAGCATGTTGTTTTATCTAGGAGAAATAAACAGACTCATTTATTTGTTCAAAATAAAGTTCAATTTTAATCTTTCATTAATCTAATATAAACACAATATTTTATACTATCATTTGTAATTTGTAATTTGTGGTGGTATTTGTAGAGCGCAACGTTCGCTCCGGAAGGAGCATTTTGGCGCTAATTTCATGGTAGGCAATCAGATACAAAGTGAAGATTAAAATTAAATGGCGGCCATGGTGTAATCATCTGGAAGGTTGAAAATCCAGGTTTTTAGTTGCTTCCTGAACTGGGTTTCTTGGGTTTGGGACCTAAGATTTTTGGGCATGGTGTTCCAGGCTTTAGAGGCCAGATAGGTTAAGGTTTTGCCACCATTGGTTTTGAGATTGAACTTAGCTAGCATTATTTGATTGTCATTGGAGGATCGCAGAGTTCTGGTGGGGTTGTAGTGGGGGAAACGTCTGATGAGATATTTAGGGCCTGTGTTATTGAATGCCCGGAATGCAACAGTAAGAATCTTAAAAAATATTCTTTTATGCAAAGGGAGCCAATGGAGAGTTTTTAAGGCGGCTGATATTGAGGATTTTCTGGGTAGTTTTAAAACTAATCTGGCTGCTGAATGAAGTACACTTTGAAGTTTTTTGAGTGTGGATTTTTTTGAATCTGCCAGAAGACCATTGCAGTAGTCTAGGCGGGCGAGAATTAGAGCCACTGCTACAGCTTTTCTTGAGTCAGTTGGTAAGAAGTCAAAGAATTTTTGAGAGATTTTATGATGCCAAGGCAGCGGCCTGCCACATTCCTGACATGTTGGTCGAAGGATAGTTCGGTGTCAAACAAGACTCCGAGATTCTTGGCTGTTGTTACGGTCTGAGGGGGAGCTGTGGAGTCTTCAGGCCACCATAGGCTGGGGCAGAAATTGGCCTTTTTTCCCATAGGGAGGATTTCTGTATTGCTGGTATTACATTTTAGGTGGTTTTTATCCATCCAATGGAAAACGGCCTTCAGACAGTTTTTAAGGTTTTGTTCAGCCTTAGTGGAGTGATCATCTAGAGGTACAATGAGTTGAGTGTCATCGGCATACGATGTTACAAGTATGCCGAATGATTCAATCAGGGATATCAGCGGGATCAGGTATACATTAAAGAGTAGAGGACTCAGGATGGAACCTTGAGGAACTCCAGACGGAACCCTCTTCTCTTTAGAGAGGAACGTACCCAGGGCAATCGTTTGGGATCTTTCAGTTAAGAAGGATGTGATCCACGCGAGAACCACATCTGAGATACCGATATCTTTCAGTCTGCTTAGCAGTATGGAATGCGAGATTGTATCGAACGCTGCTGTGAGGTCCAGAAGAATTAGCACAGCGTTCTTCTTCTGATCTTGCAGCAGTTTTATAGCGTCTGTCAGTTCAATCAGTGCAGTTTCCGTAGAGTGATGGGGACGAAAACCTGACTGTTGGGGATGGAGTACGTTGTATGCTTCAAGATGACTTTTAAGTTCTCTATAGACCATTTGTTCCGTGATTTTTCCTAGAACTGGGAGGAGTGATATCGGACGTAGATTGGTGAGGTCTGAGGGGGATTTGTTAAGTTTTTTCATCAGGGGTTTTACTATTCCCTGTTTCCATTCACGTGGGACGATACCTGTACTGAGGGAAGAGTTAACAATCTTGTTTATGATTGGATTCACCACATCGATTAGTTGATGAAGAATTCTGGGGGGGCATGGGTCTGAGGGTGATCCTGATTTGCATGCTAGAATTACTTCCCTTGATTGGTCTAGGCTGACCGGTGTGAAAGTGTTAAGACTTCCGACTGGGTTAACTCCCTGAACAGACAGGGGTGAAGTCTGGGCCACTTGAGGTGTAGGAAAGTTTTTTTGAATTGCGTCAATTTTCTCCTCAAAAAAGTCAGCTATTTGGTTGCAAAACTCTTGGGATGGGGGAATTTCAGGCTGTAACGCTCTGGGATGGGTGAAAGTCTTGACTATCGAAAACAATGTTTTTTGTCTCTGTTTGGCATCAATGATGGCACTGGTGTAAAAGACTTTCTTGGCGGTTTTTATGTTGGAGTGATATGCCTTCCTCAGCAGAATATAAGAGTGTCTATCTGCCGTGTCGTACGTTATACGCCACTTGCGATCGCCTTTTCTGCATAATAGATGGGCTTTGGCTAGTTCTGTAGTAAACCAGGGGGCATTTGTCTTAGGTTTTTTCTCTGTTCTTCGGGAACGTTTGGGAGGTTCAAGTGCTTTAATCTCCTGCTGTATCCAGCTCTGGAAGTGTTTAGAGTCATGTTCAGCGTCGCCGGTAAGATTAGGGATCTGAGTTTGGGTGATAGGCTTAAGCTTGAAATTTTCCTCTACTATTTTCCAATTGACGTAGTTATCCGAGTGTGAACTAGGTTTAATTGCATTCTGGGGGCGGGAGGTATTGATATAGAACGGGATCAGACAGTGATCGGTCCATAGTTGTGGGACAGGAGGTTGGGTTGTTAGCAGGGGGAGGTTCGTACATATCCCGTCTAATATGTGACCAGCTTGGTGTGTGGGCTGTTTGACCCTTTGTTGAAGATTGAAGATTTCTAGGGTCTGTTGAAAATTAAGAACCTGTAAGTCAGTTTTGGATTCGAGGTGCAGATTAAAATACCCCAAGAGAGTGAAGTGTGGGTATCTTATGAGGATGTGGCCCAATGAGTCACTGAGGGTGTCAAGGAATCTGGTTGCATTACCAGGGGGGCGGTAGATCAGTCCTCCCGAGAAGGAGGAAGTTGCGTTCAGTTTGATAGAGAAGCCAAGTCCTTCTATATCTTTGAGGGGGTCTAGGTTGAATGTGTGGCAGTTAAAACAGTTTCTTAACACCACGGCAACTCCTCCACCTCTCCCCTTCAATCTGTCCTGCCTGAAGATGGTATAGCCCTGGGGGAGGGCGATGGCTAGGTCAGGGTTGCTATTATCAGTTAACCAGGTTTCGGTTATAAGGAGGCAGTCGAGGTCTAACTCCAGGATAAGATCTTTTATATCTTGGCTGTGGCTACACATGGAGCGAGCGTTGATCAACCCTCCTTTAAAGTGCGACATATTATCTACTGGGTTGGTTAGAGGGATTGGAGTCTTGGCTGGGTGTCCTGAGGAGGTCCACCTGCAGAGTTTACAGCTGAAGGGTCCTTTGATGTTCTTCATTTCGATATTACAAGTGCAACTGTTTCTTATGCGTAGACTGTGTAGGACGTCGGGTTGATACCTCAAGGACAGGGGTGCTTGACCAGAGTTTCCTGCGCCTGTCGCGTTCTTGGCGCGGACGGGCGCAGACGGGCTTGCCTTAGGCGCTCCCGCTGCGCTCGTCCGCTGTGCTTCCTGCCCATGCACATATCTACCTAAGGGGGTGTGGCCTCGAGGGGGCGTGGTCAGCGAGCACGCCGGCGATGGCGGCCGCTAAAGTAAACAGTGAGCGCTACAGCGTTCAAATCGGCTGTGCGCTGACCGAGCAATGGGCTTCTATCCCTAATGAGGATTAAGGGAGGTAGGCTTCGTTTTTTGTTTTCTTTAAAACACAGAAATATAAGTGACAATCAAGTTATAAACAGTGAGCAAGAGTAAAAGAAAGCGTACCGCCAGCTCCCGGCTTCCGCCTCAGGAGTGGGTTTAGAAATTGGTAAAGGCGCTAGTATTCAGCGTCTTATAGGTTGGGCGGGGGGCGTGGCCTCGAGGGGCCGTGGTCAGCGAGCACGCCGGCGATGGCGGCCGCTAAGGTAAACAGTGAGCGCTACAGTGTTCAAATCGGCTGTGCGCTGACCGAGCAATGGGCTTCTATCCCTAATGAGGATTAAGGGAGGTAGGCTTCGTTTTTTGTTTTCTTTAAAACACAGAAATATCATTCTATGTAATTGATACTGCCTAAGTGAACATGTTTTCATTTACATTTGCTCATAAAAATAAAAAAAATATTCTCCTTCTTTGCTGTCTTTCGTGCAGAAATTATTTGAGGCTGTTATAAACCAATTGTCATTTTCCCACATGTTTCTTATTTCTTTTCGAAAACAAAAGTTTATGAATATTTTCTCGGTTAGTCAATGATTTTCACACAATGGGAGGTTTAGTCCGAGCAGGTTTATTTATGGGAAACCCTGCTCCAGCAGATGCAACATCTCTGAATTTTTGACAGCTACCGTGATAACATCTAAATCTAACTTCAATTCAATTGACAACTACCCTTGAAAAGGTAGCATTGTGTAACCTCATCAACAATACTAAACTTTCAAGGCTATTTGTGTATTGTATTGAAGCTGTGCTTCTGATTTAGTGGAGTTGGCTTCCTACCAGAGTTCACTGGTGTAAGATTTAAATCACAAGTGGATGAATCTATTCAGAACAAAACCTGTAACTGTGGAATGTGCTGCTGGCATATTGAGTTTTTTTAAAATGATTGAAATCACGTGAACATCGTGGCACCACACCTACCATCTACATGGGACAGGTGTCGGGAGGTGATGCTCCTGAAGAGAGAAGTTTTTGCAGTTAGCACAACAGAGGTAATGCTCTCAGACAACTGTAGTATACCACCGTCCTGCAGATTTAATTTTAGGATCATGTGCTGTTGCCTATTGTGACTAAGCAATGCTTTGCAAACCAGTTTCCTTGTGTGAACACACGCCAGCCTTCCACCTCACATAAGTAAGTAAGTAAGTAAGTAATCTTTATTTGGCATAGTTACTTAAAACCATTGCAATATAAAATGGATTAAGAACAGAGAAGATAAAACTGCAGTTTTAAAAGAATCAGAAATTACAATGTTCACATTTCCTTATGACAAATGTGCAAGTTTATATTACTTCATTTCCCCTTTTTTTTTTTTAGGCAATAAAGATTCAAAAGGGATATTTGGACTTCGTATTTGTAAAGTATTGCTCAGTGTCCTCATAAACTCATGAAGTCGGTAAAACAGTCAGCAGAGTGATGTCAAATCAGTTGAACTGGGACAGTTGTGGGTTAGGTTTTTTGGCATCTTCTTTTCAACTGCCTTCAGAAATTTTATAAAGCTGCAATTCAAGCCAGGGTCATTAGGATGAAAACAGGCAAGGACCGCCGTCCTTCTTGTACGGATCCCTTGCCGATTGAAGTGGTGTTTTAGCCAGCGTTTCCGTTCGTCCCGTAGTTTTTCACAAGAGCATATCAAGTGCAGCATGTCCTCTTGTGTCAAGCCGCATAGCTGACAAAGGGGGTCAGCTTTGATTTTGAGCCAGCGTGGAAGATTTTGAGTACAAGGTAGCAGGCCCAACCTGTGCCTTAGAAAACACATCTTGACACTTTTGGAGTATCCCTCGGCCAGGTAGTGCTGTTGTGCTTTAGTTGTGTACGAATTCAGGGTCAGCCAGCCATGTGTTCTTTTCGAGAGGGCTTCCTTGTCTTGCAACCATGATTGTAATTTGATTGATTTTTTAACCAATTTTTTTAATATTATGTGATTTGTTGGAGTGTTCCAGAGCTGTTCTAGACCTGTATTCGTCAGGCTGCCCGTGAGGTACCTAGCTGCTGCTGAGGAAGGATGCTGTTCTAACTCCTTCCACAGGTGTTCATTCAGAGTTCCTTGTTTTGATTTCCTCACTTTATCCCAGGCTATCATATAGGCTCGGTGCCTTGCCAGGAACTGTTTGTCAATGCCGAATTCGAGCCTGATTTGAGCGGGTGAGGTTTGCTTGGGTAGACTGAAAATGATTCTGTATGCAGCTGTTATAGTATTGTCAAGGGTCTTGGCATCCCTTCCTCTGAGTGCCTCACTCCCGTAGGTAATTGTTGGGAGAAGTATAGCACAAATTACTTGCGTCAAGGGTAGGAGAGAGGGGCCGGAAAGTTCTTGATTTAGCGACTTCAACAAAATTGCTAGCGAAAGTCCTCTCCCTCGTATACTTGTTCTCTGGACCGAGAACTGCCCACCGTTGTCGATCTTCACTCCTAGGTATTTGTATGTGGGGGTGTCTTCAATTATTGTCGTATTCCAATGCCATGATGTTGGTTTCCTTTTTTTCTTGCTAATGGTCATTGTTTGGGTTTTCCCCAGATTTATTGTAAGATCGTTCTTACTTGAATACCTTTGTGTTGCATCCAAAAGATGTTGAAGTCCTACCTTAGTGTGGCTTATTAGGACGATGTCGTCTGCGTATAGTAGACAAGGTAGCTGGAGCCCTCCTAGTTTGGGGGCGTGGGAGTTACAACCATTTAGTATTGGGACAAGGTCACCTAGGAACAGGTTGAAAAGCGTGGGGGCCAGGACTCAGCCTTGCTTTAGGCCCTTATTGGTCTGTATGGGCCTTGACAAGGCGGATCCGTCCCCTATTTTTATCTGTACCCAGGTCTCTGTGTGCAGGTTGATGAGCAGGTCCAACAGGGGTCTCGAGATCCCCCAGTCATTCAATTTCTACCACAAAAGCTTCCGGTTTATGTTATCGAAAGCGGCCTTGTAGTCGATGTAGCAGAAATGGATGGGCATTTTGTTAGATTCTGCTTTGTCTATGAGCATGCCCATGCTCAAGATGTTCGTCATCGTGCCTACTGACTTAGCGAAGCCTGTCTGGTTGGCTGGGATTAAGGATCTCTCTGTAGCCCAGGCCGTCAGCACTTCGAGTAGGGTACCTGCAAAGTATTTTGCCTCGTTATCAATTAAAGCCACCAGTCGATAGTTAAGTGGGGAAGCCTTATCTCCTGCCTTATAGATTTGGGAGATGATAGAGCCCCTCCAGGACCTTGGTATGATGTTAAATTGTCTTATTTCCAAAAAGAGGGGTTCCAGGGCTGCTGCCCAGCCTGGCACATCTTGTTTGTAAAGAATAGGAGGTATACCATTTGGCCCTGGCGCTCCCTCCTTTCTTCCTTTTTTGATTTGGCGCTGGATGGTGCTTTGTAAGTTCGGCAAGTTCTCAATATCATTTGGAGTATAGCATTCTGTGGGCCTAGTGTCGTTAATTGTTGTATGATTTTTATAAATGGCAGGCTCGTAGTGCTGGTTATTTCCTTCAGCCTGACTAAAATGGGTGCCGAGAAAGTTTGCCCAGATGTCCTCTGAGATGTTTGATGAGACCCCGTGGTGCGCAGATCTTATGAATGCATTTATTGATTTCCAGAACCTTCCTCCATCGTTACATTTGATATCGGAGTGAAGTCTCGCCCATAAATTGTCCTCAGCTGATTTGTTTGCTTCCCATTTTAGTTTTTTTAATGTTGATTTTAGTTTTCGTAGATGGTCTTGTTTTACGGTGTCCATGGGTTTCCGTTGGAGTGCTCTCATTGTACGGTAGATTGAAGTCTTTATGTCTTTAATTTTCCCTTTTGTCTTCTCGAGAGAATTTGCAGAAACTTACAACCCCCAATTGTGACTGAGGCTTGGGTCTTGTAGCATACATAGACATAGTACTTGTAAAGTGTTCCCATTTCGTGATTTCACTATGTCCGGAGCGGCTCTCGAAGTGCTGTTTTGCCCTTTCCACTAGCGTTCCATCTGTTGCTGATGAATATTTAATTTTTTTAAAGTTGATGGTTTGAGTTGACTCTTTTGGCATTTTTGATCGCTCAAAGTTAGGCTTTATGGTCTTGATGATAATTTCTTGGGGGCAGTGGTCGCTATCCCCACTGCAGCCGATCCGGTATGATTTTAAGGACTGGAAAAAGGGTAATGATATAAAAGTATAGTCTAGAATGCTGCTTGTTTTTGTTGTGTGAAAAGTTGCGGCTGGAGGATTATCTCCAGAGGTCCTACCGTTGAGGGCCCTGATGTTAAAGTATTCCAGATCTTCTAGTGTCCTGTTACCTAGTTTGGTTTTTTTGGATATCTGAGAGGTTGCTTGTTTTGGGATGTCCCAAATTGCATTTTGGATTAGTTGTACGTCTTCCTGCGTCGCACCCATGAGGTTAAGGTTGAAGTCCCCAGTAAGAACAACATTTGGTGTAGGTCTTTCCCTTATATGTGTCTCCATAAAGCTACAGAGGTCTTTAGGTGCTTTCCCTTTCCTTCTTGGGTTAATGTAGGCATTTATTAGAAGGAAGTCGGTTTCAGTAATGCCTTGTTTGAGTTGTGGCAAGCGAATATTTACAGCCAGGACGGCTGTAGAGGATGTCCCGTCTTCTTTTGCCGTCAGTACACTTGTAACCAGTATGTAGGTTACTAGGCCGCCTTTGGAGTGCCCATATTTTGCCGTCCTATTTGCAGCTGAGTAAAAACGTAAGTAACCATGGAGGTTGGGGGGTCTGCGAGCCATGTCTCTTGGAGTGCCACTATGTCAAATTTTCTGATGTAATTCATGAAATCTGAGTCAGTTAATTTGGAAGCCAGGCCGTTGATGTTCCATGAACATATTTTTAGTGAGTCGTATACGTCTTCCTTTGGCTTGTGGCCGATTTGTCATTCGTTATTGTTTAGAGTTCTAGCTATCCATCCTTAGTCAAGCACTCCAGGTATTTGTGTGTATTCATCTGCAGTAACTCTGGTGCTATTAGTGTGTTGATCAGTTTTGTTGCTCCCTGGTCCTACCGCTCCTCTGAGGACCGAGTTTTTTAGAGTTTTCATGATAGCTGGAGCTGCCGCTTTTTCCACCGGGACAAGAATGTCAGGGTACCTTGGCTTGACATAAGGTTTTATTGTGATCCCCCAGCTTTTAAAGATGTCAGCTTCGGCAATTAGTTTTTGTGAAATTGCCAGGGTTCTCCAAGTTGCTTTTGTTTTTTCTTTGCCTGTATCCTCATCGGCTACAAATTCGATGGATACCAGGTCGGAGCTTTTTAATTCTGTCAAGGATGGAATATGGGATAGCAGCCTTAAGATGTTACCTCTGTTGAGAGTGTCGTGTCTTCCTTGCGACGTGCAGTCCGGGTTAAACCAGACGGCGCCTGTTGAGTTTTTTCGTTCTCCTGCTGTTGCACTCTCTGTTATTGGTTGACTAGATCCCATGACCTCTACTCGTCGTGTTAAAATTGTTTCTGGTTGACTAGAGATGGGTGCGGTGACTCTTAACCGTCGGCCAAGTATATGTTCATTTGGTACAAACGGTTCAGCGTGTGATCGTTCGTCTGACCGTCGCTTAACCTCTACTATATGCCAGCCCACTGACATAATAATGTGCTGCCCTCGCTATCTACAAAAGAGCGATAACTACCGAGAAAAGCCACTACTATATCACTCAGATAAATCTGGCAAAAAATTCTTCAGGAGAATTATTCAGGGTAGTCACCACATTATCCAACCCCCCGACGCCACCCTTAGAGACTTCTCAAGCACTGACAGATGCTTTGGCCAGTTTCTTTGAGGAAAAAGTCTGCTCCATCTTCCAGACTTTCTCGAGATCCACCCCTTCACAAGCTGTGACTTCTCCCTCTACTAGCAATTCACCAACTTTTCTATCTTTTAACCCTGTAGATAAAGAACAAATTCAACGGCTAGTAACCAGCACCAAATCAGGCTCCCCCCTGGACCCTTGTCCTCCTTCCATTCTCAATCGCATACCGGAAGCAATTTCCCCTTCATTATCCACAATTTGTAATGCCATGTTCGCTACGGGTACATATCCTTCAGTTTGGAAAGAAGCGATCATAAAACCACTGCTGAAAAAACCTACGTTAGACCCTCTTCTTCCAGCAAGCTATAGACCTATCGCTTGTCTCCCATTCCCAGCAAAGATTTTTGAAAAATCCATGAACCTGCAGCTGTCAAAATACATAAACGACAACAATCTGTTAGATGACACGCAGTTCGGTTTTAGGCAGGGACACGGGACTGAGACGGCACTACTGAAAGCCGCGGACGAAATTAGAACAACTATGGACAAGGGAGGATCAGCTGTCCTGATACTCCTAGATCTCTCCGCCGCATTTGACACGGTCGATCATATTACTTTGATCGACCGTGTCGCGGCCCTGGGAATAGGAGGAACAGCCAAGGACCTGATCGCCTCATTTCTCGCCAACCGGCCACAGATTGTCAAAATGGGCAACTACACCTCCCAGACTTTCTCTCTCCCCTGTGGAGTCCCACAAGGATCCTCGCTAAGTCCGACGCTTTTTAATATCTATGTATCGGACTTGGCGAGGGTGATAAAATCCTATGGCATTGCACTGACCACATACGCCGATGATACGCAATTAGTGCTATCGGTACATGATAACGGAGCTAGCATAGCAGCCAACTTCCAGGAGGGTATGAAGGCAATAAGCTCCTGGATGTCATCAAACTGCCTCAAGCTTAACTCCGACAAAACGGAGGTGATGACATTCGGGAGCTTGAAACCAGCATGGTCCCCACAATGGTGGCCACCGGAGCTGGGACCCCCCCCCGAACCGGTGACTAAGGTTCGTAATTTGGGAGTTATCTTCGATAATAAACTGACCTTCCACCATCACGCTAATGCCGTGACATCATCTGCTTTCTTTATACTGAAAAAAATTAAGAAACTTCTTCCATATTTACCTCAGTCAGCTGGCAAAACTCTCATCAGTACTCTTGTGTTCTCAAAAACGGACTACTGCAACTCTCTGCTTCTTAATGCGCAGGAAGGAGTCCTTAACAAATTCCAGACCGTCCAAAATGCGGCTGCAAGAATTTTCCTTTCAATCCCCAAATTCACTTCAGTATCACACCGTATCAAAGAGCTTCACTGGCTCCCAATTAGGAACCGAATAAAATTCAAGGCTCTTTGCATAGCTTACAAGACCCTTAACTACCCAGGGCCTAAGTTCCTAAAAATAGCTCTCCATCCTCTAGAGCATCGCAGAACACTTCGATCCTCAACTACTTGCATGCTGTCTGTCCCTCGGACAAAAAAAGCCACTTGGGGAGATAGATGCTTTACTACAGCTACTGCCAAATTATGGAATACCCTCCCACTGCATATCAAAACTGCCCCCACACTCATCAAATTCCGTAAGAGCCTCAAGACATGGCTTTTCTCCTCTGTCTAACCACCCTCAAAGAGCAAGGAGTTCTCTGATCATTAGCGCCGAGACACCCGTATGGGTATTTGCGCGCTTTAAAAATAGCAATAAATAAATAAATAAATAAATAAATACTAGTCATGCTGCAGTGGTTTTGACGTTGTTTGTGCTACTTGGGGTTATTCTTTTTTTCTTTTTTTTTTTTTGAAGTTCAACAAAATCTTTATTGTCGTGATTTAGGCACAGTTGACACAGCCTTAGGCCTACAACCCTGGGGCCGTCCGCGTTCTGTAAAATCGTAGTATCAGTACACAACACAGCCTTTCAGCTGGCAACCCGGGGGTCCAGCGGCGTACCTGCAGCAACACAGTAGTGATGTATCGCATTAGTGCGGGGCCAGCTGACTGCTACTTCACATGCAACTTCATTTTTGAGGGTGTTGAGCCCCTTTTTGTAGAACATTCAAAAAAAATAAACCTAGGAACCCCTGGGCAATTCTACACTCTGACATCCTCCGTGTGTAGCATGGTGAATGTGCGATAAATACAGGCCTAAATCATTGAGCAGTGTAGATAACATACTAGACCTGTTGCTTTAAGGGCAAGTCACATAAGGCAATACCAATCTAGTCCTCCATTTCTTCTCCCTCTAGAGTCAGTAGATAGTCTGTCAAATAACACCAACAATTCTTTGATCGCGATCTTCTGGGCAATTCCTCTTCGTATGTGAGCAGCATGTCCCTACAATACGTCAGATCTGTTAGCCATGCTTTAACATTCGGGACCTTTTTCCCTTCCCAACACCTGCAGACTTGTCTTTTAGCAATTAAGAGCGCCACAGCACAAAACTTCCGTTTCCCCGCTTTAACATTTGGCACCAGACCCAGTAGAGAGTTTTTTATAGTACATTCCACCTCGATCCCCACCATTTTACTCAGAGTGGTTGTGATCGTATCCCAGTATGCGTTTATCTTTTGGCAATACCAAGCTAAATGGACGAAATCCGCCCCGTCACATCCACAACGTCTGCACCTGGCATCCTCCTGTAACCCATATTTATGCAACCTATGTGGTGTATGGTATATTTGATGTAGGTATTTAAGGTGTGTAATGCGCAGGTTTCCATTTGAAGTGAGTAGTTTGAGGAGCGTGCAAGCAATAGACCATTCACGCTCTGTAAGCGCTTCCGGTAGCGAGTCGTTCCATCTTTGCAGGGCCCTGTCAGTGTTGTGTGGGATTTCGCTTTGTGCCATCCTGTATAATCTAGAGACCAGATGGGATGTGTTCGATGAGGTGATTATAAATTGCAGTAATTGCAAAGTTGGCGGTTCTTCTGGGTAGTTTGTATACAGTCCCTGGATTGCCCTCTGTAGTCTAAAGTGTGTGAATCTGAAAAGTAGGGTTGGGTTGCTGACATATGTACATAGGTCAGATTGTCGGTTTTGAGAAAAGTCCCCTCGTGGTATAGATCCCCAAATGAGTCTATTCCTATATTTTTCAGTATGTCCATTCCAACTTTCTCATTGGTCACCGATATGTTTTGGTGGAAATGTAGTGGGAGCGCCGGGGCATATAGCGGAAGTTTGTGAGTCATCCTGCCAAGTGTTCTCCATGCGTGAGCCGTGGTATCAACCGTGTTAATATCTTTTGAGTGTAGCCGCGGTCGCTTATGCGTTACTATCGCATTCAGTGGAACCGGTGCTGCGTCGCCCTCTTCCACCGCTGTGTGTGTGAGATATGGGGTGGGATGATACCAGTGTGTCGCGTATTGGGCCTGTGCACACAGATAGTAGAGCCGAAAGTCTGGTACACAAAACCCACCTTTTTCATAGGGCAATGTTAATGTACGCAGGTCTATGCGTGCCTGCTTACCTGCCCATATAAGTTTAAGCACCAGGGATGTTATGTGGGTGAAGACTGCTTTAGGCGGTGTGATTGGTATATTATTGAATAAATACAAAAACTTCGGAAGGACATTCATCTTAACTATTGCTATTCTGTCCGCCAAGGACAGCGGCAGCTGTATCCATCTTTCTACTTTACCCTCCAATTCTGTGAGCACCCTCCCATAGTTCGTCCTGATCACTTCTTCAGGGTCCCGGCTGTACCATATGCCCAGGTAGCGCGTGGGGTCAGACTGCCAGTCCAGCGGAAAGTCAGGTGAATGTGGAGTGGTGGAATCAGTGAGTGGGATGATTATTGACTTCTCCCAGTTAATCTGTAACCCAGAATGGCGACCGAATTTCACATATTCACGCAATAATGGGCTAAGATTCTGTTCGGGGTCTCGCACGTAGAGAAGCATGTCATCCGCGTACAGCGAAATATGTAGGGGCCTCCTGGGGAAATGTAGGGTTGAGCGGTTATGTGTCTGCCTAATTGTGCAAGCGAGTGGTTCCAGGGCTAGGGCGAATATTAAAGGCGATAGGGGACACCCCTGTCTAGTCCCTCTAGCAATATTAAAAGGTGCCGATATGTATCCATTTACCCTTACTCTAGCTACCGGTCTCGTGTATAGCAGAGACACCCAGGAGATATACCGTGCCGGAAACCCCATTCTCTGCAATATTGTATGTATGTAAGACCATTCGATGGAGTCGAAAGCTTTGGCTGCGTCAAGCATGACGGCCGCCGCTTTTGTCTGGGGGTTGAGGTGGTGAGATAGTGCAAATAACGTTCTCGTATTATGGGAAGTGGCTCGTGTAGGGATGAACCCTGCCTGATCTGGAAGTACTAGGTTCGTCATCAGGGGCTGCAAGCGTTCAGCTAAGAGTTTCGCTAAAATTTTAGAGTCTACATTTAAAAGGGACAGGGGACGATACGATTCGCAGTGTTCTGGCTGCTTATCAGGCTTTAGGAGAGTGATGATCACCGCCTCGCGCAGCGATGGCGGTAGCACCTTCTGGTCAAAGGCCGCACCATACATCTCAACCAAGTGGGGGGCAAGGATATCAACAAAAGCTTTATAGAATTCACATGTATAGCCATCAGGCCCCGGAGCTTTCCCGTTTGGTAATGCGTGTATAATGGTGGTCACCTCTTCTACTGTAATCGGTTGTGCCAGGTATTCACGCTGGTTGTCGGACAACCACGCTATTGCTATGTCCTGAAGGTGGTCGCGCGTTTCCTGTGGTGGAGCAGGTTGACGGGAAGTGTACAAGTCTGCATAATTACGAACAAAGCTATCAAGTATTCCCGCAGGTTGCGTACATAAGTTGCCGTCTCTGTCTCGCACTTGTGTGATTAGTTGCGGCTCTTGCCCTTTACATATTTTCCTCCCCAACATCCTGCCAGGCCTCCCACCCTCTCCGAACCGCCTAGCTAGTGGCCGTTTGTTCACATATTTCAGTTCGTCTTCCGCATATTTTTGATGTTCTATGAGGACAAGCTTAATTTTCCCCAGTAGTTCCACATTACCTGTGTGTGCGTACTCCCTCTCTAGGACAGATACCTCACGTTCAAGCCTGGTTATTTGCGCCCGTATGTCTTTGAGTATCCCAGCTGTCGTGCTAATGCAAGTGCCCCTGAGCGTCGCCTTGAATGCCTCCCATAGAATGCATGGGTCGTCATTCAACTGAGTCCTCATTCAACTGGAAGTACTCCTTTATTGCTTTTGTTATGGTAGTCACGTACAAGGGGTCTAACAGTGCCTGTGCGTGGAATCACCAACTGAATGGAGGGGGAGTGTAGTGCGGGATCTGTAGATTAAGTTCTACTGGATTGTGATCGGACAACGTACGTGGGTGTGTCATTATCTGTGTAGTCCATAGCACCACATTATCTCTCCCCAGCCAATAATCTATCCTCGACCAGCTACCGTGTGACATGTTAACATGTGTCACACCCAGTGTTGACGGGTGCTTGACCCTCCAAACATCTTTGAGTGCAAGTTCTACCAGTATATCTCCCAGCTTTTCCCTGGCTTTCTTGTGTGGTTCCATGGAAGCGGTAGAGCGATCTACAGCGTCTTGTAATGCTACATTAAAGTCCCCTCCCCAGAGTATAGTCGTATCAGTAAATTCCAGCAGGTGATCCCATAAGTCCTGAAAAAAACCTGGAGAATCAACATTCGGACCATACACATTCACTATCGTCACCCCCTGTCCTCGCAACACTCCCGACACAATAACATATCGTCCATTTGTATCGGCAATTGTACGTGCTATTCTATAATTAGTGCCCTTTTTGACCAATGTCATCACCCCTCTGGAATAGGATGAGTATGCCGCCGAGTGGTTTGATTCCGCCCAACGTGTACCAATTGGTCTATGTACTTTGGGGTCCATGTGAGTCTCCTGAAGCAATGCTATGTCTATGTGGTGCCTGTCAAGACATGCAAAAATGTGTCTGACCTTTTTAGGATTGGTGAGGCCTCTCACATTCCACGTTAGTAATTTCAGGCTATTTGTACTCATATTAACAGCATTACACTCTGGTTGTACCACATGTAACCTACCCCCTTCTCAATTGTCAGCTCAACATTGCACAGTATCCTTATTTTGGATGTCAACCTGTTTACAATGATCCTACGTCGGCGTGCAGCAGTGCATCTCGATCGCCCAGGTAGTTAAAAAAAAACAACAAACCCCAACTTCCCCAGTACCCACCCACTCCAGCAACCCAATTCTGCTGAAGCCATTGTACCCACAGAACTGTGATTGTCAACATAACTTGTCGGAGACTGCCCTAGTGGAGGTCCGCCGAGGACGTAATACTCCATCCTAGTGAAAGGATGTGGGCGAATCTACGATCTGTATACAGAGCGCCTGGGCCCTGAAGCAACACCAGTCTCATTTTGCATCATTGAAGCAATAGGCATTCAGAACAGTCTTACAGTGTGTGACAGAAAGTATGTTATCTTTCCCTCAGGTACATATAAGTGGTATATTACGGCAGTACAACCAAGTCTATACTCTGATAATCTGTTATGTTCCGCTGCCATGCGAACCACATTGCATTTCTCCCCAAGTAACCAAGCTGTGCCCCTCTCTGACATGTTACCCATACCCAACATTGTCTCATTATACATTACACCCTGTATGGATAGGAGTCACTGGTTGGGAGCCGTAGTTCATGCGGAGCCCAGCTTTACCCTCCTAGAACCGTAGGTCCGTCAGTTGGGTAAGTACAGCGCAGCGTTCATCAGTAGGTCTTACCTTTCAATCTGACTCGGTGTGTCTGTCTCTGCGATGGGACCGTTTACCTTTGGCGATTGTTGTTTTGATGAAATCCATTGCAGCTTTCGGGGTCGAGAAGAAAATTGGTTTGTCCTCCCACGTGATCCGCAGGCGAGCGGGGTACAACATGGCATACGGGATCTGCAGGTCTCGAAGTTTGGTTTTAGCCTCGTTGAACTCTTTGCGTGCCTGTTGTACTGCGAACGTGAAGTCTGGGAAAAATTCAAGTTTGTTTCCCTGATGTTGAATCTCACCTTTTTCCCTCGCCAGCCTGAGCACGGTGTCCCTGTCGCGGTAATTCAGAACTCTTGCCACAATTGGTCTAGGCATGGCTCCCGGTTTGGGTTTTGGCGCCAAGGATCGGTGCGCTCGTTCAATAATGAATATTGAGGATAGATTTTCAGGGCCAAACAGGTCTTTGCACAGTTGTTCCACATAGGTCTCCATTCGGCCAGTGTTGGTTGATTCTGGCAGACCCGAGATACGTATGTTGTTACGTCTCGACCTGTCTCCAACTCCTCGGCCTTGGATTTGATCACCTCAAGAACTTTCTCCACTCCTGTACATTTGGCCGTCGTTGTTCGCGATTCGTCTTCCACCGTCGAGATCCTGTTTTCCGCCGTATCCAAGCGTTCGCCCTGTTTGTCGAGTTTGGCCGCTATGCTGTCCACTCGGCCCGTCAAATGATCAAGTTTGCTATTGATATCCTGCAGGTTTGCTTCTATGGATTTCAATATGCTTTCCATGACACTACCATCTTGAAAGTCAGTTTCCAGTCCGTCCTCTGCAGCACCAGTCTGATTTTTTGGCGCCTTTCGCACCACAAACGTTAGTTTTGGCTGTTGTTTATCTGGTTTGCCCATGTTGTGCAGTAGAGGGATGTTGAGCTAGCAGTCCCTGGGGTCGTTTGCCTTTGCGGTGTGTTGTGTAGCGCCTAGATCCGTAAGGAGGGAATGTGGCACCTATTCTCTATGCACACTGAGTGGTGCACAGATCAGACCCCACAGCCGGAATGTGCCTCGTGGTTTCAGTGGTGGTGATGTCTCAGTGTTGCATCAAGGCTTCGCTGACTGTCACTCGAGAATTGACAGCAATGACTGGTGTCGGCAGGCGAGGCACACTACCCCACGGCTTCACAGGTTATGTCGGTAATGCCTTTCGCCGTTTATACACCCATTGAAAGAGCATCTGGCATCAGGAGTAGGCACCTCTCCGTTTTGCTGGTGAGATAGTGTCGTTGTCAGCCACCCGCGAGGGAGCCCAGCGCAGGGCGCACAACCCACAGAGAACTCGCTCTTCCCACTAGGTCCACCACCGCATGCAGGCAGAAAGAGGACGTTTTTATTCCCTCGTTGTGTGACGGGCTGAAAGGCAGCAAGCAACCCGCCCTCCGGTGTGCTGGGTAACCCCGATCCTACTTGTGCAGGGGCGCCGCCATTGTGCTTCCCACCGATTCTCGGCAGTTAGGAACAGTTCAAGGGGAGTTGGCGGGGGGGAAACGTTGTTATCGATGGCATTGGAGTACCGTTCCGTTTTTCCTTGTCTTTTTCCAGAAAAAAAACAAGCTAGTTCCGATCTCCCCCCTTCGCTAATAGTCCTTGTTCATGCACAGCGTGGATCGCGTTATTAGTTCAAGAGCCAGTCAAGCATTCATGAAAGGGGGCGTCCCGCCACGCCACGCCACTCCGGCTCCGTACCTCCATGTTCGCCGTCTCCTCTCCGTAGTGTCGTGCAGGTCCCACCGGTAATTCGCCGGGGGCGGCACCCGCTCGGAGCAAACGCCACTGTTTTCTAGTCCATCGTCCGATGTGAATGCTCACGCTCGGTGGTGCCGGCGAGCTCAGTCTCCGAGGGTCTGCAGCCGATCGCCGTCCGCCATGTTGGATCGTCAACTCCGCTGGGATTCACGGCTGTTGTCGCAACTCTAGCGTGGCAAGGCTCAATCTTTGAAGGTCCTCGCATGCACGACTCTTTCCCACGCTGAATGGTGTGCCTGTTGGCCCACGGCGATCCGATTTAGCGCATATTATCGGAGCTGTTTAGATTCGCCCGGCGGAGCTGCACAGCTAGGCAGCCATTCCGCTATGCGCCCCCTAGCGCCTTACTTGTGGTTATTCTTAGTTCTTGGCCAGAGGTGTGATGGTTCCTTAATGGTGACCCGGCTAGATGGGGAATTTCGCAAGGTCTAGAGATGTTACATGTGAGACCCGGTGTCCCCATAATAGCAGAGTCTACTTCTCTCCTTGCAGTCAGCGCACCTTCCATAGTCATTACTGGATAGCTTTCTGGCAGACGTTTGCCTGTCACTGCGATAGCCGGTCCTCGATTGATCCCAAACTTTGTTCCCCTAGTGGGTCCATGATTTTTTATTTGGTGGCGGACCGAGCTAGGTTGCATGCTACTTTTTTGTGCTTGTTTCACGCAGGAGGAAGGGGTTATATTGCTGGTTTCATCGAGTTGGAGACATGAATTTCGTGTTCCTCTTCCGGGCTCTTTTTGAGTGCAGATGCTATGTGGTACTAGATTTGTTTTTGTTTTGCTGTTGCACCCCAGCCCTTTGGTGATTGTTGCCTTGATCGGGGTCTCAGGTGTGCCGATGACTTCATCGGATTCTGATAGATACGTGGCACCCTTGGGATGTACTGTGCTTTGTTTCATGTTCGGTATGTTGCCAAAGAGTTGTAGAAAACCATTACGTTGCAAATCGATTTTATGTTTCCTGCCTTTGCGTTTTTTTGCTCGTCTTTGTTTGGCGTTCATTTTTGGGTTTGTTTTTTCTTCCTCTGCAATGTCAGGGAATTGAGGTTCTGTGTTTCCTGTTTCGCTGACCACGGGGGTTGATGGTTTTGTGGGTGTGGGGGCCATTGAATTAGGGTTGATTTGTCCGTTGCTCCCCAGCACCTCTTTGGTCATTGGATGGTTAGTCGCAGCCCCGAGAGGGCTGGTACAGGAGTTACTTTGCCTGCACTTGGGTGTTCTTCTAAGTTCTGTGCACAAATCGCTCATTATTGTTGGTAGTCTCGACAATTTGTCGATTATTGGGCCGCATCCGCATCCTTCCTTATAAGACCCAGATACTTGGTTCGTCAATGGCGATTTATTCTGAAGAAGCGTATTAAGCGTGCCCAGCTTCCCATCAATGGCCACCACAAATACAGCCAATCTGTCAAGTAGCGACAGTTGGGTGTCCATTTTGTCCGATTGGTAGTTGAGGGCTTCTACCAGGAGTTGTATTGTTTTGAGCAGACTACTCCACGCGTTTTCCTGATTTGTTTGCTTCGAGGTTTTGTCCTGATTTTCCGCGGACAAGGGGCTTTTTTGGCCCACCTCTGGAGCCCCCACGTCCATCACTGGGTGATCTAATGAGACATCATTTATGATGATCGGTAAGGACGTATTCATACTTGTTTCACTGCTGCATTTGTCTTGGGAATATGCTGCTAGGAGGTCTTCCCACTCTTCCTTACCCAGGTATGAGGATATTTCTATCACGTCTAGGGGCGAGGTTGGTGGCCTGTGTGAGTGTGCAGTATCCTTCCCTGGCCTCATCGTACTGTTGTGATCAGTTGTACGTTCAGAATGTATTAGAGTTTGATTCCCAAGAGTTGAGACATTCTCTTCCCAGCACTCCTTTACGTCTTTTCCACTTACCCCATTGTGGTTGTTGGGGTGTTTTTTTGGTACTTGGATTTCCGGCGTACAGTTCGTAGTGCGATGCGGACGTTTTTCGGCTTCGCTCCCCTTACCAGATGTTATCCTCTCACACAGTTTGTTGCTAGCAGTTTTGCCGGGGGCTGTAAGGCATTTTTGGTGACATGTGTATAGGCTCGCTTTTGTTATTGTTGTTTGCCCTGTGCACTTGGATAAGGTTTGGTTCTAAAACGATTTTCATACCGGGCGTTGCCCCTTTGGTTGTGACAGCCATTGTGAAATTGTTTTTGTCACCCTGAGGGGTTAATGTCACTTGTAGTGGTTCTCTGGCTGTAGAGATAGGGCTTCTCTTGCTGTTGTCGTCGGTTCCTGAACCTGTGTTGTGCACAGACACTGTCTGACAAGTCTGGGAAGGTTCAATGGGTTCCTGTAGGCCTGAAGATTCATTGGTGTTGGAGAGTAATGTATCCCCCGCATTTTTTAGGAAGTGAAATTTTGTGAACATTTTTGATTGCAGCATTGCAAAGTTGGGTTTTGTTTTGCTGCTCTTCTCTGTATTTGCCGGTTGTTCACTGCTCGCGCTGATAGAATCAAATTTGTTGGTTGCTATGTCGATTAGTGAATCTTCAATCTGAGTTAATTGCCTGGATTTACTTGTTTGATCTTCTCTTGCCCCCTCGACTGCTTTCGGTGATCTTTTACGTTTGTTTGACCGATTGTTTGTCCCTCCTTTGCTAGTGGGGCATCCACGAACGCGCCCTGATCTCATGTCGCCTTTCCCTGCAGCCTGCTCTAACTCCGAGCCACTGCTCCTAAACGTGCTCCCAGGCCTGCCTCCCAAGCCCGTCTTCCCCCCACTAGAAGGGCGGCTGCCGTCAGGGAGGGAGCGGGGCGATATCGAGGAGTAGGGTGTTGTCCAAAACGTCGATAGGTGCAGGTTTTGCTGGGGCAGGGTCAGGGACCGGGTAGGCTCTGCGCCGCAACCTCCTCTTTAGGCAGTTCTATAGTTCTTGGCCGACCTCTTGTACTTCAGTGCTCCAATGCTGGCCTGTGCTGACTCTGCCCCCCCCAGCAGGCTCCTGCTGATGTCGAAAGCCCCTAAGGGAGGGGGGCGGGTGTCTTGCCAGCCCGATGCACAATGCTGGGCCGTGGAGTGAGCTGCTGGCTGTGGGGCGGGCGGGGGACAGCTATAACAGTGTCTCTATCAACCCCTAGGCACCCTTGCTGGTTTCACTCACCGTTGCGATGCTTGCTAAGGGGTGTTTTGTTTGCCGCTTCACCGCTCACTGCTTCACTGCTTCCCAGCTCCACGCGAGCCTGCGCCCAGGCGGGCCCCGAGGCGGCGTTTTTACTTCGATTTTACTGTGTCCTTTGCTGGCGTTTAACCGGCGGGTAGCTCCTCTGCTGCTCGTAGTTTGTGATCTGCAGCTCTACTGCTCCCAATGCAGGTGCTCACATGACTTTGCATGTATCTGCTAAATGGCAAAGTTCTGCAACTTTCAGAGGCAGGCCCATCAGACAGCCACGAGCCCAGAGGGGCAAAAGAAAAACCCAAAGAGAAAGAACATCCTCAAACCCGAACAACCACGGGCAAGTAGGAGAGAAACAAGAAGACAGGTCAGAACATAACTTAGTCATCAACATCTCTGATTACACTTTCTCTGACATAGAATTGAAAATCTTGCAAAAAGGCACATTTGACCCTACCGGCCATACCAACTCTTTGGAATTGGAAGTAAGTGTTTTAAACTCACCAGGAATATACGATTGAGACTTTTTTTGGAGAATGTCATAAAAGACCGACAGGAGAAGGAGGAAGACCCTCTCCAAGGTTTGAAAATCAGAAACACCTATATGGCGCCAATTAGTCATAAAAGTTTGGATATGTTCGAAGCCCTGGTGAAACAAGATATTCAAAAACTCAATTTCAGAAAACGATCCAAAGAAAGAAATTTAACACAAAAAGAATACAGCACCTAATAAACATCGCTCAAAACCAGAGAATTATTTGTCAATAAGCAGACAAAGGGGAAGCGTTAGTGGTTATGAATACCACATACTATGAATCCCAAGTGGAATTACACATTTGATAAATCTTTATTTCGACCAAAGAAAATTGTCATAAAAGAACACAGCAATAAAACAGTTAAAATACTACAATAAAAATTATTTAAAACAGTAGAAATAAAACCAATCCATAGCAGTGACTATTTCTAGTACAAACAGTTTGACCCTCCTACCCGGGTAGAGTTAGAATGCCAGGCCCAATGCAGTTCTATAAATGTACTCCCTTTGTCCTGATTTATAAATTAGCCACAAGTGCCCTTCTAATAATCCACATTGCTGCTAAGAACTTAGTAACAGCGAAGACCACAGCCGATGAAAGATCCCTCTTTAAAATTCTGAACGCATGTAAACAGTGGATTATCCCCAAGATTTTACATATTGGCATGATCCACCTCCGTCTCGGATTTAAATAAGCGGGACAAAAGAAAACAACATGGACCTCATTTTCTAGGTCTGCAGTACACCCTGGGCAATTCTTGGGCGATAGAGCACACCATTTAAATGTAAGTGGTCTAATAGGTAGCGAACTGTGCCGCCATTGGAGAAAGAGCTTCCTCGAGACAGCAGGGCTAATATCATCCAGGACTTGCTCCAGGTGATAGGAATCCTTAGTCAGTAGAAACGTGGCTGTAAGTGTACCCGGTTGGGCTCTAGATGATAGGAGAGCCATTTTATTATCCGACCAGTATTAACAGGACCAGTTTTTTCTGTGACATTCCAGCACAGGTATGTTCCGGGTCTGACCACATTGCTGCAAGGCCGAGCTTCTCGAATTCCTCTCTAACATGCTTGAACCAGGGAAGTTTACCCACATTAGGCAACCCCAAAACTTCGATTAGCTCTTGCCTATATTTACTCAGCTCTGTGGTAACCCAGAGTCTCCTCCAGAAAGTTAGAGGTCTGAGGGCCAGTTCTTCTTCAATGGGTCCAAGGCCAAGATCCAGTCTTAGCGGCACTAGTGGGGTACTCGAGGGCAGGGCTACCAACTGTCTTAGGAATCTATTCTCCACAACAGTGATTGCTGAACCACTCTTGTAACCCCACAGCTCGGCCCCGTAGGACACTGCCCCACGCGCCCGCAATTTATAAATTTCCAGTGGTGGACCAATCGGCTTAAACGATGATTTATTCAAAAGTTTCAAAATTCCCCCGGCTAGCTGGGTCATCTTGAGTTGCATTTTCAGCTGGTGCTGGACCCAAGTAAATGATTCATTAAGGGTGAGCCCTAGATAGTCAAAGGTGTGTTCCCTTTCTAGCCTAACTCCATCTATCATAGGGTTTGGGCGTGTTGTTGCGGGGGGATTAAAAATCATAAATTTGTTTTTTAAGGTGTTTATTTCCAAACCCCGCTCTTTACAGAAAGACACAAACCCATCCAAGACTCGCTGAATACCCATTGGTGTTTTAGAAAGTAATAAGGTATCGTCCGCGAACATAATCGCGGCGATCCGGTACCCTGCAAGCTTTGGGGCGTCGCTGTCTGGTATCGCCTCCAGGTGTGCGATTACCCCGTTGACATAGAGGCAAAACAGGGTGGGCGCTGAGACGCACCCCTGCCTTACCCCCTGCCAACAGGAAATCGAGCTGTCATTGAGCCATTGCTACCACACCTAACCTGTGCATAGTTCTCAGCATGAAGTCGGATTAGCATATTCAGGAGTGGAGGTGGAATGCCAAGCTCCCCGAGTACAGTCCACATTTTCAGACGTGGGACCAGATTGAAAGCCGCACGTAAGTCGATGAAAACAGTGTAGAGTGACCCGCCCCTGATCTTGACGGTTTTCCAGTAAAGCATATATAAACAAAAGATCGGATCCGTGGTGGAAACATTCTTCCTGAATCCTGCCTGAAAGGGGCTCAGGATAGAATGTTCCTCAATCCACTCTATATTGCTGGGTCGTCTACTTACACAAAATTAGAATCCAACCCCACAGATCAATACATGAACCTCTTGAACACCATCATTATAGATGAGAAAACCAAGAACCACATCCTAAAAGTTCAGTTCTAAATATGCTTCCGAAAATTCATAAAGATCCACTCAACTCACCTTTCCATCCTATTGTTTCCACTAAAGGCAGTCTACATGAACCGGTTGGAAAATGAATTGACAGATATTTACAGCGTTACACAGATGAACACCTATATAAAGGACACCAACGAATTTTTTTAACAAAATCAAACAAATTTCTCTTTCTGAACAAGAATCAATCCTATTGTGTACCATAGATGTAAAATCTTTATATACATCAATTATATACATCAATTCCACACAATTTGGGATTAGAAGCCATCAAATATACCCTTCTACAATAAAATCTGGACTTCGATTTGAACATTTTCTTGATGGAACTGTTGGAATTCACACTGTACAGAAGTTATTTCAGATGGAAAGATCTATGGTTTTCCCAATTAACAGGGACTTCCATGGGAAACTGCGCCACTCCCACATATTCTAGCCTCTTTATGAACCGATTCGAAGAGGAGCCACATTTTATCAAACCCAATTTGGAAGGTCCACCTGAAATTCATAGTGCATTATATTGATGATATCTTCATTCTATGGAATGGTACCCAAAGAGACCTTGACCATGCATTAACTGCACTCAACAACGTGGATGAAAGAATCCAATTTACGCATGAGGTTCAAGAACAATCAATCACCTCCTTGTATGTCAGAATCACAAAGAGAGGAACTAGGTTGAACACAGATATTTACAAGAAGAACACCAACAGAAACAACACGTTGCGCTTCACTAGTTTCCATCAAGAAACTCTGAAACAACATCTTCCATACTCCCAACTATTAAGGGCAAAACGTATTGTATCAGATCCAGAAACAGCCACAATCAGACTTAATGAGATGACACAAAAAGTTAGAGATTGGGGCCATCCAGAAGAAATCTTACAATCGTCAAACACCCGCTGCCAACAAGTAACACGGGATGAATTACTACAAACCAAGAATACGTCCACAACAAACCGGATGGTGGTCATTTCTAAATATTCAACAATGAGAACAACCTATAAAAGGATTATCAAATGCCATTGGACAATCCTTAAATTAGAGAAGGACTTTAATCAACTATTTGACTCTCCACCAATTTTCGCCCAAAAGAGAGGTAGAAACCTCTGTGAAATTTTGAAAAATCCACCAATCACGGATGAGTCACTTGCATACAAAGGAACAGTACCATACTGGAATTGTATTTAACAATTATCATAACATCATCTCTGGATCATATACATTACCCACCCCATGAAAGGGCACACAATTAAACTTAGAGTAATGGCCACTTGTGACACATCTAATGTAATTTACTTGCTGACATGTCCCTGTGCGAAGGTATACATAGGGAAGAAGGAAAGAAAAATCTAAGTGAGATTAAATGAACACAAAAGCAATATTAGAACTAAACAACTCAAATCGACTGTTGCGAGTCATTTCCTGAAAGCACAACATAATATCAGTCAGTTAAAATTCCAGATTTTGGAAGTGGTTACCAAAATAGAAGGAAGATACAACCATCATCACCTATTACAACGTGACAACTTCTGTGTAAAACACTTGAACTCTCTCAAACCACACAGGGAATGAAAGACCGTATGGAGTACCTATGTTATTTGTGATAACCTGATCCCTAAACTCACAGTAACCAGATCACAGACTTGCACCAATGACTGAGTCACCCTTCTTGTTTAATTTTGTTTGTTTTTGTACACAACAACTAATTTGTCTTTAAATTGTAAAGCTTTTGCTTCACCATTGATTTATCATCACACAGAACACTTTGGGAGTTTGATCACTCAGGGAGTTTATTATCATTCCCATTAAATGCCTCACAATATATGTTATTCCAACCCATCATTTTACATGATTTAAGCTCATATAGGGGGCTGACATTTTTGGAACATAATACCAATGTTTTCATTTTATTGATTCACAAACATGATAGTTTTATGATATAACCTATGTCGACTTTCCTTCAGTTGAATGCTAACAGTGGGTCTTATAGTCAGAAACTCATATTGTTTATTTCACATTATATTGTGTCTGAGTACTTTCGAATCAGTATACTATCTTGGCATTACCATTCCTGTTAAAACCATGATCCGACATGGAATAGTTCCTTTTCACTCCCTACCAATATAGCCGCCACACTTTCTTTTTTGTGTTCAAAAGTTTTTATTAGGAGCTTAAGAGATACACAGCTGTACAAAAGTTATTAACAGAAGAAAGAATTTGAAAAAATACACATATAGGGTAAACAAAACAATAAAGGAAGTTGGCATATGGAGAGTACACAAGAGTCGTATCAACATTGTACAATAAATTAAGTAAATTATAAGTTATACATTAAATTATACATAAAATTATACATAGGAGAGTTGCATCTATTTTCTTACATGACGGTAGGCATACAGAGTCATAGAGTGATAACATTACCACAACAGCATGTTAATTAGGAGGGTGGATGTACGGGGTGGTCGCGAGGCTATCATGTATCAAGGAGGCTTGTGTAGGTCAAAGTATTCGTCTAGCGAGGACCAGAGTTTTCTGAGTGGGGGACGCCACGGGGTAGAGGCGAGGGCTATATTGTCGGCTCCTCTTAAATTGGACACCCAGTTAAGCCAATGGGGGAAAGAAGCCTTGTTTGTGTTTTTCCAATTATTGAGTATTATTTTAACCGCAGCCGTCA
Organism: Lissotriton vulgaris; assembly: GCF_964263255.1. Taxonomy (NCBI): domain Eukaryota; kingdom Metazoa; phylum Chordata; class Amphibia; order Caudata; family Salamandridae; genus Lissotriton; species Lissotriton vulgaris. Next base: position 1,437,179,394 of record NC_141687.1, on the reverse strand, counting down.
GCAATAGGTCGAGTAGGGCTTTATCATTATCATTGAGTGTGGCGGCTTTGGCGAATCTGAAGACGAGCGTTGAGAATTCCCTTGGGAGGGTGATATGTAGGGCTTTGGAAATGAGATTCTGTCCCAATAGGTGGTGACGCATGGGCATCTGAAAATTAAGTGTTCAAGGTCCCTTCCCTAACCTTTGCAGTTCCAGCATGTGTCATCGTCCCTGATTTTATGCAGAAAGAGCCTCCTAGGTGTCCAGAAGGCCTTGTGGAGTAGCCAGAACTTGGTTTGTGAGAGTGTGGGGCTTATTTTTTGGCGAGTGGTGGACTCCCAGGTTCTGGCCCACTCTACCTCTGAAGTAGGTGTGGTTGAGAAAGAATCCCAATAGAGCTGGAGTGGTTTGGTTAGGGAGGATGATTGTGGACAAATTAGTTTATATGTTCTAGAGACTTGATGGCCAGGTTTGTTTAGTGAAGTGAGGAATCCAGGGAGGGAGGGGGTGACGTCCTTCAGTTCGCTTTCGCTAGCGCTACTTTAATATGTAGAAAGTTATAGAATTCTATGTGATGGAGGTGGAATCTGTTCTGCAGTTCACTGAAGGAGAGTGGTAGTGACTTTTCAGAGAGTTGGTGTGGGAAGAGTATACCTCTTTCTTTCCAAGGAGAGTATTTTAGAGGTTTCCCTTTGTATGTTAAGGCGTATTTGTGCCAGAGCGACTCCCAATTTGAATGCTGGAATTGGTGTGGTAAGTGTTTGCTGACTTGGAGAAGAGCCATTTTGGTGTTTTTGAAGATAGGGCCCGAGCCTAAGTTGGGACGGAGTTTAATGGTGAGCAGAGCGCAGGTGTCGAGGCCTTGTAAGATGGACCTTTCCACAGCAAGCCACACCGGGGTATACTACGTCTGTGGGGTTAGCCAGTATGATCCTTGTTTTACCAAAAATGCAGTTTGATATAGCTTGAAGTCTGCCAAGTTGAATCCCCCTAGGCTTTTATCTAATCGTAATTTCTTTAAACTGATTCTGGCTTTCTTGCCCTGCCAGAGAAAGGAAGAGATCAGCTTATCTAATTTACTGTGGAACTCTTTGGAAAGTATAAGTGGAAGCATTGTGATGAGGTAGTTGACTAAGGGGGATATCATCATTTTTATGGTTTCTATACGGCCCCACCATGTGATGAAATGGGGGGACCAACCGTTGAGCAGTCGTTTGATTTTGGCAAGGGTCGTGGCCTCATTGTGTTTAAGGGTACTTAAGAGGTCATCAGTAAATTCTATCCCCAAGTATTTAATCACGTCAGTTTGCCAAGTTAGGCCAGAGTTGCCTAAAACTTCTCTAGAGGTGTGGACGTTGAGGGGTTTTACCTCGGATTTATCCCTATTTAATTTGTAACCAGATAGGGAGGAGTATTTGTCAATTGAGGACATAAGCCCAGCAATGGAGTTAGTAGGGTCTTCTGTTGTAATTAAGATGTCATCAGCATATGCTGCTAACTTAACTTGTGTGTCCCCGAATGAAACACCTGCTATGTCTTTATTATTTTTGATGTCTGTAAGGAGGGGTTCAAGGGCTAGGAGGAAAAGCGCTGGGGAGAGTGGACAGCCTTGTCTGGTTCCCTGGTGAAGTCGGAACGGGTTGAATAGGGTTCAGTTTATAGCTATCCTGACAGATGGGGCTGAGTATAGGGCCATCATCATCTTGGCAAAGGAGTCGCCAAGGTTGAAGGTGTGCATGCATTGCCGGAGGAAGGACCACGAGACCTTGTCGAAGGCTTTTTCCGCGTCCAAGGTTATCGCTACCATTGGGGAGGAAGAGGCCTTTGCTTTCTCCAGAAGGTGGCACAGTAGTCTTGTATTGTCGTTTGACATCCGGTGTTTTAGGAAGCCAACCTGCGCGGGCTAGTTAGTTTATGAAGGACGGAATTTAGTCTGGTCGCCAATATTTTTGCGTAGATTTTGCAATCAAGGTTTATCAAAGAGATGGGGCGGGAGTTTTTAGTGAGGAGAGGGTCTTTCCCTTCTTTGGGTATAACTATGATCGTAGCTTCACTCATCCATGGGGAAATACTTCTGCTGGATGCTGTAGAGTTAAAGAGGTTAACGAGCGGAGGGCTAAGTTGGTCCGTGAAGGCCTTATAGAATGACGCCGTGAAGCCGTCCGGTCCGGGGGCCTTATTATTCTTTAGTGTGTTAATTGCTGCCCTGATCTCTGCACATGTGATGGGGGAACCTAGTTGAGTCTTATCTGTTTCTGAGAGTTTGGGGAGGTGAAGTGATTCAAGGTAGTCGGTGCAGGCTGATACATCTAGTGGTATGTCGTTTTTATAGAGGTCTTCGTAAAATGATTTGAACGTGTCAAGAATATTAGATTGTTTTGTGTGAGTGTTGTTTCTAGAATCTTTTATGGATGTTATGGTGGACAATTTCTGTTTGTGCTTAAGATAGGAGGCAAGGAGTTTCCCTGCTTTGTTGCCTTCACAGAGTTTTAGGGCCTTGAAACGGTTGATCCACACCCCCGCTCGTTTACTGGTAATGGTGTTGTATTTGTACTTCTTTTTGGTTAGTATTTCTAGTGTTTTAGTGTCTAGTGGGTTGGACTTATGTTGGGTTTCTAGGGTTCCAATTTGTTGTTCTAAAGATTCTAGCTCTTTATTTAGTGTCTTGTTCGTCTTGGCTCTGATATTGATGATGACCCCTCGGATTGTGGCTTTCAGGGCGTCCCACAAGGTGTTGGGTGTAGTGTCTTGGGTGTCATTTAAGGTTAGGTATTCATCAATGGCGTTAGCTATTAGTAATTTGTTTGCGGGGTCGGATAAGGTTTCATTGTTGAAGCGCCATCTCTTGGGTGGGAGGATCGATTTGGAACCAGCAAGCTTGGTGCGAATACAGGCGTGGTCAGAAATTAGTTTAGGGGCTATTTCAGTTTCCTCTATCAGGTGTGTGAAGGGGCTTGAGATCAAGATAAAGTCGATGCGTGAATATGATTTGAGTGGGGCGTAGTAAAAAGTATAGTCCCTTCCGTCTGGATTTTGGAGGCGCCAAGAATCTTTTAGACAATATCTGTCACAAAGGCGAAGGAGGGCTTCATGCGAACGGGATGGGTGGAAGGTGCATTTGGATTGTCTGTCTAGAATCGGGTCAAGGGGGAGATTGAAGTCGCCTCCTACTATCAGCAGGTCATCTGGAGGGATGGGTTCTAATGAGCGGGAAACCGAGTCCCAGAATTCCAGGTCATCAGCATTTGGGCCGTAAATATTTATTACATGTATGGTGTCATCTTCCCTTAGTAGGTGTGTAACGGATAACCTTCCTTCTTTGTCATGAGAGTGCGAGACTAGTGTTAGGTTGGCTTTTTTTCGCCAGTAAGGTGATTACCCCTCCTTTTTTGTGAGTCGCTGGTAATTTCAATATGTGTAACGCCCAGTGGATGTTCTGGAACTGTAGATCTTCCTCGGACAGTTTGGTTTCCTGGAGTAAGATAATGTCCCCCTTTGATTTGGCGAGATATTCAAAAACTTTCCTCCTTTTTACCGGATGGTTGAGGCCCTTAACATTAAGAGAGATTATTGTGAGGTCATCGGCTAATGATTTTGTGTTAGACATCGGAGTGAGTTTTTATCGCTGAGTAGTAACATGGCAATCGAATGATACCGGTAAATAATGTCGTGAGCTGGTCATATTGGTATGGGTCAGTGTGGGGAGATACAACTCTAAGGACAGGGTGTAAGATATACCATTGAAATAAGATTTGGGAATGCAGCGAGAGATGCATGCCATACCTGTAAGAAATGAACATAAGCAAAAGGCAGTACAAAACATAAAGAAAAACTGTTATTCTCTGAACTCTTTTAGCTCCATTTTCTCCCCCCTGTCAAAACTACCCTCAAGCCCCCCCTCCCCCCCCTCCCTCCCCTCCCCTCCCAAATCGTACATAGGGAGTACGACGGCAGTACCGTGCTAGGTGGAGCAGGAGTAATAAACTGCTAACTAGTATAATTCCCTAGACATCGAAGATAGCGAGGTAACAATAAACATGAAACTTGTCTTATCCGACAAACATTTTTGCGGCTGAAAAAGTGCCACTATATATAGCAGTAGTAAGTGGTAGTGGAATGAGAACATAAGCAATTTACGCTAAGGCATTAACGAATAACATTAGTGTATCATTGTAGTGAAGCACGAGACCTGCATATGTATAGATGGCATAGTCTTAAGAATTGCAGAGTTGTAAACTTTATGGATAACAAATGACACAACTTTAAGAGCATAAACTCACGATACAGGAGAGTGTTCAGGTGAGATGAAGGGCTTCGGTGTTGAAGCGGACGTTATCAGACTGAAGAGTATGGCGCTAGAGCCATATCAAGCCCGTTTGGGAACAGGTAAAGGCTTGTTGGCATTAATACCAGCAGACAATATGAAGACTTATGAGCTGGAGGAGTTCACGTTTTCATTTTGTTCGAGAGGCCGGTCAACAGATCCATTTCTTGTTTGCGACGATCTTCTAGTAGGTCTGCAAGGGCTCTGGGGTCCGTGAAGACTCTTGGGTGGCCGTTCACTACAATTCTGAATTTCTCCGGATCAGCGAAGGAGAATGTAATGTTTTTGGATCTGAGTTTGTCTCTGAGTTCCAGGAAACCTTTATGGATCGCCACCGTGTCTTTTGAGAAGTCCTGCGTAAAGGTGATTCTATGACCTTCCCACGTGATGGGGTGGTTTTTCCTTGCGAATTGAAGGATCATCTCTACATGTTGAAATCTGAGAGGTTTGCATATCAGCGGTCTGGGGCCTTTGGAGTTCCTGGTAGCGAAGGTGGGGATCCTGTGTGCCCTATCCAGTTCAAGGCCGTGTGGGAATTCTATGTTGGTGATCATAGGTATCCATGATTCAAGGAAGGCCACGCAAGAATCTGCATCTTTTTCGGAGTTCTCCAGAACGCCAAAAATTCTGATGTTCCCTCTTGTGTTCCTATCTTCTAACTCCGCGTTATGGCGTTTAAGTTCGTCCGTGGTGTTTTCTAGACGTTGGATCTTGGAAGCTGATTGTCGTGCCAGGTCCTCCACGTCGCTAATATGTTGCTCGGCTGCTCCCAAACCTGTGTTTATTGCATTCATAGCGGCATGAATCGCTGTGAGTTCTAGTTGCATGGAGTCGGTATTAGATTTGGTAGATTTTGAAAGTTCGTGGAGGTCTGCCAGTTTTCTGAGGATCATTTCCATCGTGGCAGCCATGTCCGATCTGCTTTTAATGGGGGAGTCCAGGATAAGTGGGTCTGGCTTCACCTTTTTGGTGGTATTTCTGTCCTCTCTGTTCGCCATCGGAGCGCGTTGTCGGTTAACTGCTATAGGAAGCAGGGTGGGCCCGTGCAGGACCGGTAAGAAGACACTGTGGGCTGCTGATGCTGGTCACTCACGGAAGTAGGACCAGGCTGCTGTTCGTCTGCTGTGTTTGGTGCTTCGTGAGCGGCTCTGACACAGGAACTAAGGGTAGTAGGGCAGTGGCACACAGTCTTATGAATGTGCAGAGAGATTACGGAAGCGCCGTACCTGTGATCGCTTACAGCGATAGGCGGACTCCGTGGCACATTAGGGGGTGGTCTGTGTCTCCGACCATGAGGAGACGCTCGGTAGTGGGGCAGATCTTGATGACCGCGTGGCCGGCAGCACTGGGCATGAGCAGTCGCACCTACACTTGGTAAGGCAAGGTGGAACCGTTCTGATGTGTTAGAATCCCTCTAGGTCGGTAAAAATGGGCATTGAGTAAGAGGCAGGAGCTCATCTTGTGTCCATGCAGTGTGCTTTCGAGGAAATCGCCACCGCCATTTTGGGGTCAGGCACGATGTGCCGGTTAACAGCTGTCGGGTCGGCTACTTGGCAACTCTCGCCTCATGGTGTCCTTAGTGGTCGATTCCAAGCGCCTGTTTTGCTTCCCCGGCATGTGGTGGGCGGCTGTTGGTTGTGGAAGAGTTGTTTCGGCTCTCGGCGTTAGGCGTTGGAGCCGCGACCGGGTGCCGCCATTTTGTTTTCAGCCCGGGTCGGAGAGCGCTCGGCGAACAAAGTCCGAAAAAGACGGCAAATGGTCAGCTGCAGGCGGATTTCATCCCACTCATGCTTCCAGGCGCAGGATCCTTGGCTTTGGGTCGTGTACCTGTGGGGAAAGCAGGGATATCCGAAGGAGTCGCTCTGCCGATCCACGGAGCTCCCGGTTCAGGCGGCCATTTCCACTGCCGTCCAAGCCACGCTTTCACTACTAACATACAGGACATGTTGTGAGTCCACCTTTCCACTTTACCGCTGCTCAGTGTTCATTTAGCACCCCACTTCTGTTACGTCGGTTACTTTGAAAACAACTCAAGCCACAAGCATGAAAACTCCTGAGTAAGTACTAGATTGTAATCTCACGAATTATAGATAATTATTAGCACTCCGGTTGATCGTGTTTATAACAGAGCACCTTCTTGACCTTTAGCTTCGATTTTGCACAAAATTGCAGATTTGCGGCATATCACCTTAACCGCCAGCAGCACAGCACTGTTCCAGTTTTCTGTTGAGCCTGTTTACAAAATTGTTGTCTCGCTGCACATTATTAACCCACCTCAACCTCTTGATATTTAATAAGAGTCAGCCACCCAAATTAGCATTGGCCTTTCACTTATAAACATGGGTGTACTATCCTGTTAAATTACATTTTTTGGGAAGGACATTCTTAATCACATTTTCTTACCGACGTCACAACATAGAGTCTCAGGATATCAATGAACCCGCCTTGGGATCACCTCACTGACACTATTCATTTTATTTTATTCACATTTCACTTCACTTTGTAAAGGTCATAAGAAGCATGACACACCCTTGCACTTTGGATTTTTGATTTGAGTCACGTTTATAACCACTCACTTAAACATAGCAATGAGCGTTGTTTTCCTCATGGTAATTAGCCTTCGCATTACATTTATAGATTCCATCCCCTGATTAAGGGAAATTTGCCCGAAATGCATTGGGAAGACTAAAGGGAAGATCATTATTGTGGAAAAACGTTATGATTGATCAAGCAATAATTTCAAGCATCATGGAACTTGTATGCTTCTTGAATCAAGTTAATTCGTGTCATAACGGCAAAAAATACATCAGATAAACTTTTGAAAATGAAATATTGTAACTTTTTTTAAGAAAAAGGATTTCAAAAGTATTTAAATCCTCAGCCAAGGATACATTTGGTGCTTAGGGGGACATTCCCCTTGGGGGAAGTTCTACTCAAAGTTCTGCAACAACATGGCACTATGGTCAGGCTTCCATTGAAAGGAGACGGGACAGCAGCGGACCATGTAGTATCATCTCAACAAAATATGCTGCACTTTTTGCCATTTGTGATGGTTTTAAATTTAAGAAAACATTAATGTCCTGCCTCCAGTGTTGGGAGAAGGGGAAACGGAGGGACGCACTCGTAATGGGTATATATTTTTACTTCCAAGGCAGTTTGGGATTAGAGTGACAGGAAAGACAATGAAGAGAATGTGCAAGTTTTGTGTCAGTGTTGTAGGTAGAACGATAATGGTGGGACCCAGAGATGTGTGTCAGGAAGAGAGCTAATATACTGAGATGGGTTACTGAGGGAGGTATGATGATAATGGTGGAGCTTAGGGATGCTGTTGTGTAGAGAAGGATGTAGGATGAGAGATGCTGTGTGTGAGTGAGGCTGGGTAGATGAACTGCAGTTTTGGGAAGCAAAATGTCCTTCTTTTGTCAGTAAAATAACACCTGAGAACTAGGCTTTAGTTTTCAGTCACCGCTTCAGTGAATGTCTAAGCAACATTACATTAAATAGTCCTGTATGTCCTGGTATGCCAGCCATTTTGAGGGTTTGCCTGTGATTCATTGATCCAGACCAAGGGTCAGGGTTTTTGATATCATCCAAAAGTGGAACCCTCAAAGGCCTTCCCCCCTCCTCTTCCTACCTACTGCTCTATTGGGCTGAATCTTGCAGGTCCAAACCATGTGACAAATAAAGGATGGTTTGTCCTGAAGTTCGCCTCGGCCCATGGAAGCAGTTGAACCTGTGCTTTAGTAGTCCTATGTCATGTTCTAGAATGGCAGTTTTGGTGATGTGGGCATTGTTGTTATGTTTTTCAGGTAAGTTGTCAGGAAACATGGGGGTAGATGTATCAAGTTATTTTTTGTCGCAAACGCTATGAATCGCAAAAATGCAGCGTTTGCGACTAAAAAACAGAAATTTGCGATGTATGTAACAAATCGCATCGCAAAATAAGTAATCGCAATTTTTGCGAATATTTAATTGCGATTATTTGAATTCTGCGAATATTTTTACGATTTCTTATTTTGCATCGTTCCTGTTTTGCGATATTCGCAAACAAGAAATCGCAAAATTAGAAATCGCAAATAGATGTATGAAAAAATCGCTAATTGCGAAAACATGAAATTCGCAAATTAAGAAATCGCAATTAACACTAACAGTCAGGTGGTAACCAAGTTGAAAGTATAAAAAAGACCCCACAATGCAATTTTTGCTGTCACAATGGCTGGACTTTACCTGATAGCTAGGAGGCTGCGCATTCAAACCCTTGCAAAGAGGAGACAGAGGCAGGAGAGAATCTTCAGACTGCGTGTTACGCTTTTCCAGCAAACAGAAGAGGACATTTTTGAGAAATACAGACTGAATCCACACACCATTTTGGACCTTATTGAAGAATTGAAGAAATTTTTGGAACATGAAACAGCCAGGACACAATCAATTCCTACACATGACAGGTATTGTGCTCCCTGCACCTTTTGGCATCTGGTTCTTTTCAAAGGGTCATTGCAGAGGTTAGAGGTGTGTCTCAGAGTGCCCTGTCACTTTTTTAAAAGTATTTCTGGAAGGAATGATGAGTAGACTTCAACATCACATCTACCTCTCCAGCAACCAACAAGACAAACAAGATTCAAAATTGGAATTCTATCAAATTGCACATTTTCCACATGTAATTGGTTGCATAGATGGCACCCATATTGCCATCACTCCACCTGCTGCCACAGAATATGTGTATAGAAATAGAAAATGTTACCATTCCATCAACATTCAAATGGTGTGCAATGCAAAGTACATAATCACTGATATTATGGCTCAGTACCCAGGGAGCACTCATGACTCCTATATATTTAGGCACAGTGGACTTCATAGACGTTTGAGTGCTGGCCAGGTTGGAGAGGGTTTTCTACTAGGTAAATATAATTTCATTTCAGTAATTATTTTTTAACAATTCACTTTTCACATTTTATAAACAGTCTTTCAACAATTCTTATCATGCAGGTGACAGTGCCTATACTGTACGTGATTTCATCATGACCCCATATCTTAATATATCAAATGTACATGAAAGGAGATATAATAAGGCACACCGTTCAACACGTGGTTTTATTGAAAGGACTTTTGGAATTTTAAAAAGCCGTTTTCGACGGATTCACAACAGTGGAGGTGCTTTACAATATAATCCTGCAATGTGCTGTAAAATTGTAACTAGCTGTTCCATGTTACATAACATGGCCATGAGAAAAGGAACTAAATTTGAAATGACTGACTCAGATACATCTGATGATGAAAAAATATCCCCCTCCCCCAAGAAGATTTGTTGCAAGAGTAGGAGCTGCTGCAGGACGGCAAAGACATACTGAGATAACACACAATTACTTTTAGGTAAGAATTAAAAACAACAAACATAAATGATGTTTTAAAGTAGAATCTTTTTATTTTACAAACAAAAGGCATACTGCTATTCTGATACCAGAACTGTTACTGCACAGGTCATTCCACATATTCAAGAAATGTAATGCAAGTGTAAACTTTAATTTTAAATTCTGACTGTCACAAAACATTATTTCCTGCGCTGCCTGTTGGTAGAGCGCTGTACAAATTCCATACTTCTACTTGTTGTAGCATGGGCTGCATTCCTTCCACTCCTGAGCTGACTAATTTCAGATGTAGGTGTAGGATTACTACTACTCCTACTTGATGTCTCCTCAGTGTCAGCAGCATCAAAAAGTGCACGTGCTCCTGAGTTAGCGGTTTGCAGTAAATCTACTGCAGATGTCACTTTATCCAATCCTTTAGCAACACTCCTTGTGCACTCACTAACCATGCGCTGCATAGTGACACTACACCTAGTGAAATTGGAAGTTACACTGCACAGCCTGTTGATTGCTTTTGAATATCCAAGCATCCTTGCGTGCTGCCCTGTTTCTTGATTCTTCAGACCGTTCTATGGCCAAACAAAGTTATCTATGGAAGCAGCTATTGCCCTCATACCATCACCCATGCCTGCATTACTTTTATTCAATTTACAAAGCTGGCTGTTAATGGATCGTAGGGCCTTGTGCTGCTAGCGCTGCACGTGCAACATGTCCTGCTCCAAACTAGCAAACAGACTAGGAGTTTCCTCTAGTCCAACCCTGCTGCTCCTTGACCTTTCCAATGTATAGGCTCTTCTTCTCTGTGCCTGAGATTGCTCTGTATGCACTGGTCTAACTACAGCTTCCTGTACACTCTCTCTTGACCCTTCAGGTTCCATGTCATCTTCTTCTAAAGGAGGCAGAGGGGCCACATGTCTTTGTTTTTGCCTGACAATGGGAATGGTTTCTACTTTCTCATGTGTACTTTCTTCAGCTGCTGACACATCTTGAAAAAGAGCCTCATTGTCTTCACTATCCTCCCTGGAATGTCCTGCATGTGCTGTGGATGTAGATAGAGACATATGAGATTGTTGTGTGCTTTACTGTTTGTGTTAAATAAAGTGTTCCTAATTTGAAAAAAACAACTTTGGTGCTTTTCAAACCAGTACTAAATGAATTAAATTAATTTTCAATTACAAAGTAGGGTAAAAAACAAAATTGAAGTGCAAAAGCTTTTGGAACTCAGGGTACCTCTCTTCATTGGGATCAGACTGTGTACAGGCACTAAATTGAACCACATGCATGACCCACAACTGCACATACATACATACATGCTTCTTACCATCTGCTCCTTGTCCAGGCTCAGAGCTGTCAATTTGCGCAACCCCACTAACACTCTCAGGCAAGAGAGTTGCCTCTACAAGCTCCTCATCAGGAGTGGGCTGCTCAGCAGTGGATGTCCGCCTGCCTGTCTTGCTTGATTCCTTTATCCTTGCAGCAAGTTTTTCCTTGGACCGGAGGCGCATGTCATACCACCTTTTGCACAGTTCTTCGATGGGTCGTGGCGTAACTCCAACAGAATTAACTTTTTCCTGGATCTCTAACCAAATTTTTCTCTTGCGAGCCTCTGGCACTTTCAGTGCTTGCTTCCCAAAAAGCAACTCATGGTTGCAAGCCATCTCTTCAATTAGAGTTTCCTGTTCCCTTTCAGAAAATAGCGGTTTTCTTTTTCTTTTCTCTCCAGAAAAATCTCCTTGAGAATTTTCAGGCTCCATGATGCAGTGAAGCAGGTCTGCACAGCTGCCAAACAATCTTCCAACTTCCACTGGGTGTGGCTCAGGAAAGCAGGTGCAGGTAATCAACCAGACTTCCTGACTGTGATGTCATCAGCTTGTTCCTGCATTGGCAGATTCACGTTGTTTGCGATTTCTTATTTTGCGAATTTCGCAAAATAAGAAATTGCACAAAATTTGCAGAATATTCTGCGATTTTTAGGAAATCGCAGAAAATTCAGTAAAAAGTACATACATCGCATTTTGCGATTCTTTATTTGCGACTCGCAAAAGATCGCAAATAAGAAATCGCACACGGGTTTCTTGATACATCTACCCCATGGTCACCAGAAACATTAATTTTCATTAGCTCTCAAAAATGGGCGTGGGCATTTTTGGCATCACATATTTCATGGGAGTTATGCTTTTCCCTGTGTCTTATTGCCTCATTTACATTTGGTAGAGGTGGGATCCAGCTGCAGTTTAGAAATGCTCCTGCCCCACCAACCTGTCATTGTGAAACACTAACCGGGTGCCAATGATTCCACGGGAGCAGAAGAGGCTTTCCCAGAACCCCCTAGTGAACGCCCCTGATTGTACTTATTCAAATTTTAATTGGGAGGTATTCATCGGGAGGAAGGGGAATTGGGATGAAAAGAGAAGAGAGACTGACTTGAAACTTCTGGATAATCTTCTAGAACTCCTCCCTGTCAGTCTAGGTTAGATTGATCTTCAGCCAACAGTAGGGAACCTCTAGACAACCACCCTATAACAAAGAGGGTTAGGCAATAAATCTACTGTTCTAACGCATTGATAAAATGCATTCAATCAGACTCTCCAGGATATCGCCATTTTGTGGTTTGGCGCCAAATCGGCACTTTTGTGAAAATGCGGCGATTTTTACAAAAGTGACCGCGATATCTAGACATCCAGACCCCTTTCAAGGGGGCTGCGGAGGGGTGGGGGCCCGGGGGGGGGGGTGGAAAGAGCCATCAGGAATGAACTGGGCACTGTATCAGTCACAATGAAATGGTACATTACCTTTCTCCAGTACCACATTGCTTGTAAACGCTACTCAGACTGTTTCCCTATCTATTTCATAATAAAAGGTTAGCTTTCGTCCCTTCTCGAATAGTTTGCCATACTGTCTCCTTTGTATGCCTCCATATCAAAGTAACGAGTACCGAATGGGGGGGACGACTGCAGAGCTTACTCTCAGACAGGGCCGGACTGGCAATGCCGGGCACCGGGCAATCCCCCGGTAGGCTGCCAGGGGTGGGGGCCGTTTTTTGGCCGGGGGCCGGTTTTGTTGCTGGGTGGGGCCGATTTTTTGACACACTGTACAGCGGTCACTTACTACTGTACTCTGCTGCGTGCCTGCGCGCATCTTACCATCTCCTCGCTCCCTGTGGAAAAATGCATAATTTAATTATTCTAATGCATTGTTGAGCAGCAGTGCCATTTCAGGGTATAGGTCACGTGGGCACGCGGCGCGCAGTCTCCACTGCCGCGTCTGCGCGGCCTGCTCTTAGTCTGAGTTCACAAACTTTAGAGGGGAGGGGTGGGGCGAAGCGGCTGTTGAAGGTGACACATGCACATTGGGGCTCGCGCAGGACCATGACGACGAGAGGCTCTCTCTCACCACCCCATAATTTTATTATTTCTAAGTTCTAGCCCCTCTCCCAACCTCCCCCCGCCCATTCCAGTGTCCCTGCTGCCGAATGTCTGCCAGTGCCGCCCGCCGCCAGGTGAGTGTTGTTCCAATTGCCATCCCTCCTATGTTTGTGTACTCCTCCCGTGCACTGGACTTACACTCGACTTTGAAGGAGGCAAAGCAGCCACTGGGGCCTGGGCAAGGGGTCATGAGGAAGAGCTCGGGCAGGCTGCAAGCTGACGTTTAACCCAACCCTGGATGGTGGCTAAACTGAGCACGGCTAAATCACGACCGAAACCGCATAATCCCACCCACATAAGTGTGCGCAAATAGGAAGGTATACCAGTGTGAATGAGGGTGCGGGCTAATGTAGACAAATGCTAGCATGCCCGAAAGCCTCCGTGTGTGCGCGTGTGAGAGAGGGATTGTCTGCATGGGCGCAAATGTGTGAACGTTAGTGTTCATGAATGGTACTACAATTCATGAAAACCAACGTTCACACATTGTGGGTACTGAGTGCAAATGTATGTGTAAACATATCTGCTTGTGACTGCTACAGCCTGTGAGTGGACGTGTGAGCAAATGGGAAATGTGTGGGTGAATGGAGGTGCGATTGAAGTGAAGTGTGCTCACAGTGAAGGGTAGTCATGTGTAAGACAGCTATCGAGTGGGAATGTGAGTGCGTCGTGTGAACAAATGCAGGCGTGAGAAAGTGATATATAGCCAGCTCTTTGAAGGGTCTATCACTTGACCATTGTCACCGAAGTCGGGTCCATTCTTCTTATTCCTAGCCCCAGGATGCTGATTGTCTGCTTTTCTAACCATTGGAGAAACTGTATGCTTTTCCGACCGAGTTTGGATCTGGTTTGAGCGAGATTCTGCTGCTCTAATTTGTATCTCAGGAATTCATACGGCCCATCCCAGAACCTGACGTGGGTGTGAAGTGGTTCTTTGTAGTGATTTGTAATTATCATTGACACAGACAAGCTACACGCGCTAAACACACGCCTGCACACACATGTTGTCGGATTTTGCTCCACAGGTTGTTTGGTATCAGTGCCCGAGATGTTTTCTTCACATGATTATTAAAGGAGAAGGATGTGTCAGTGCCAGGTCAGGTCACCACCCTGGTGACGTCCTCGGGGCAATGGGCGTGACTTTGGTGATGGACAGTGCCCCTGAATGTGAATTTACTCCGCAAAGCTGATCCTCGCGCTGTTTTATTTAAGTTTGTATAGCGCTTGATTACCCGAGGGTACCTGGCGCTAGCTCCTCGCCTCGGCATTTCCCAGGTATCTACGGGGCTACCTTGATGAATTATAAGAAGCCACTCTTCAATGTAGAAGAGAAGCAAGGAGATGGTGTGATTTAAATTTAAAAAAAACTACACTTGAGACACATCAGTAAAGTTTATACAGAAGAAGACGTCCTGGATGCATTGTCAGGCCCACCTTACTCTGTCACCGGACTGGTTTAGTCTGTTTTCACTATCCCTTGGGCTTTAGGGCCGATCTATGCTGCCCCCTCCATTTTTCACGTTTATTCGATAGTATGCCTATAAGGAAGAGGGCCATGGGGAGGAGGGTCTCTCTTGTGGTCGTTTGTATCCCGACCCCCTGCTTACTTCCCTTATTCCCATTATTTTTACAGCTCTCACTTAGTTCCAACGCGTATCGTAGTTAGCCAACCATCCATCGTCATTCTGTCTACTGTGATTTCCAGAGTCATACCGAGCGACGTCCTAGGCAGATTCAGTCTCCTAGTCCTTATCTCCACTTATTAAGGTAACTTTTCACCTCCTTTAGTCAGCCGCATTAGCAGCAGCTTTTAATATGGGCTTGCCATGCATTCCGCCCCCGTTTATCGTTACTCTACTTAGACGGAGCCGTGTGTCCTGGATACCGACCTACCGGTGTTACTTCAATCTTCTGCTTATTTAGAGGGACTTCAAGTATGTATCCAGCAGTGCGATAGTCCCTCCTATGGTTCCACATTGGTATCCATTCTGACTGGACTCAAAGTAAGTTATTGGGGCGATATGTTTGCTTTTAACCATCTTGGCACCCGTATCTTTCTATAGCAGTCTCTATGGCTTCCTTCTGTGTGCATGGACTTGGTTTGATATATCACTTTGGGTCTCATTTCTTCTCGATTCTATTCACAGGTACCTTGGTGACTTACTCTATTGGAAGAATTAGTGATATAAATCTCACTTTCACCATCTTGCATTCTTCTATGTCCAATTAAGTGCAGACACTGGACCCTCTTATCCTTTCTATTCAAGGTTAGATTTTGGTATTTATCTCCAGGGGAGAAATATATACATTGTTATATCCTCCTATTCTTTCTTTTGTAGCTTGAACTCGGAGCTCCTGACCTAAGAAGTGCCTATTTGCCTCTTAGCCTAGTATGCCATTATTTTCTTTTCTCCTCCCCGTCCTAGTGATCCTTTGCCTGATTATTTATTCACCAATGCCCCCGCGGAAGGTGACGGCTATTATTTAGCCGAAATGCGCGTCGGCACCGTAAAGACAGAAACCATAGAGTGGTACATACCAAACAATATCAAATGGATGTTAATGTTAATGTTATCCGTGTCTTATATAGCGCTCGGCTACTCCGAGGAGTGTCCCGGATGTATTCTTACCAACTTGCCACCCCTACTTGATTATCCTGATTTGGTTTTTGTCTCAGTTTTATTATCTTGTACTCAATTGGTTACATTGGATATGTGAGTATGTGGAATGCATGAGTTGGTTTGACTGTTGGACTTATATGTATATGTTCTGTTTTTGATTTTAATTGAGCTCTATGTCTATGGGGCGGGGGATTATTATATTTATGCATCTGATTATTCTATGTTATATGATCATCACACATGATTTATTACTTTTTTCCTTTGGTTCCTTTGGCTCCGTATGTAATTTTGAAAAGTAAAAAAGAATGAAAAATATTAAAAGTTTAATAATAAATATTCTTTGTATATCTTGCAATCACTTTCCGATTTTTCAAGTAAATTGTCATGTGTATTTTTGTGTATTCACTTTTGTCAGAACCTTATCCATTGCTTGTGTGCCCCCTTGGATTTATTTGCTTCCCTTATTATGAGTTAGAGACATAGTTTTGTCCATACCTATCCTTTTGGCAGTAGACACCTTCCTTCCTCTGAGGGTTGGCTCTTGCTTGTGAGAAAGTGACCTGTAAGAACGCAGGCATAGTGCCTGCGCTTAGGCATCAGGGAAGCAGTAGGAATCAGGGAACAGGAGAACGGGGTCCTTGCACTGGAACCGACATAAGGGGGCTCATGAAGGGCTCTAACAGATAGGATGCCCTGCTTGCCCAGGTGCATACCTCAGGAAGGCAGTATCAGTTGTAGCTGAAAGGGGCCCCCTGTCGAGGCATGGGCGTATTAAGGGCTGCAAGATTCAAAGGGTATGAGCACCAGAATACATGGGTGGTGGTGGTTAACGTATGAATTGGACTCTTGCCCTTCTGCAGCATCAGAATGCCTTTCTTGCCTAGGCTGATGTCCCTTTGTGGTGCGTGTTTTCCGGCGCTCAGCACGTGTCCCTTTCGGGGCAATCTCTCAGCACGTAGATCCTGAGGCTGCTGCAGGTAGAGCGTCTTTGCCCAGGTACACTCATGTATGGACACCATGGAGACCTACAGCCGATAAAGGGAATGGAGAGTTCTTGCACAGGTATGGGCAGCAGCAGCGCTGCAGCAGAATGGGGCACACAACCGTATACTGGCCGTCTATGACACACTGTGTTGCCCCCCATTCTCACGTACACCACCAGGTTGGTGCTTTCTCTGACTGCCCTCAAAAGAGACCTCCCCAGTAGATGTACTACCCTCAGTAAACGCTTGCCCTGCCGAGGCTGCAGCTGACCCTGCACGGGCGGATACGCGCTCGCAGCGCCTGCCTCCTGTGGCTGCCTAGCCGGTCTGAGGTACACTTGGCATGCACCCTCCGGACGCTCGAGCTGTGACAGGGCTGTAAGGAGGAGTTCTGCGGGCAGTGCCGCGCGTGCGAGGAGGGTCTCAGTGCCGCTCTTAGGTCGCTCGCTCTCTGTAAATAGAACAGGGTGATTGTGAGTGTTGTGTGTGTATGTGGCTCCTGTGTGTTGCCACATGCGTGAGTGAAAGTGCTTATGCTCATTTCTAAACCTGTGTAAATGTGAAGTTTTTTGTTGTTTTTGAAGTTTCCAAAACATTTTTTGTATTTTCAAATTATACATCATAGAATTATCATTAGGCAGTCATTAACCCCTTGGCCGTGGCGCTAATTTTGCTGCGAGGGTGGGGGGGTGAGCGCGGCGCTGTCATGCTCGTGACGGAACCACGCCGTCCTGAGTCACGGGCGGCCTGTGCTCATGACGGCGTGGTTCCGCCACGGCCCCGCCCGCTCATTAATTCACCCGCACAGGCGGGGAAATAATGCCGCGTGGGAGGAGCGGCAGCCACATGACGGAACCACGCCGTCATGAGCACACGCCGCCTGTGGCTCATGACGGCCTGGTTCCGTCATGAGCAGGCAAGGGGTTACATTTCTAAGTAGCATCAATCAGTTCCTTCTGGGTAATAAATGAGTACAGTACAACAAAACATAAAAGAATACCCCCCTGCCTAGCCCCATACACTTGCACAGCCTAGATAAAATAAAACAAGGAGAAAGTAGAAACCTGGGATTGCATCACAACTCAAGTCTGAGGCCTGAGGAATATGACTTCTAGTGCTAATGAAGCAGTACGCCCATTCAGAATGTAACAGGGTAAACTTTACCCCCACGTGTACAGATAAGTCTCCACCCCACCCAATATGGATCCCTCACCACTCCACCTCTATCAACCTTCAGGAGTAAACGTTTTAGATTATGATGGTCCTTGGTCCATGGATGTGTGTGAACGTGTATGTGTGCAGTGCAGGTGTGTGTGCGTGAGGTTGTTATAGTATGTGAGAGTGTGTGTGTGAATGCCACCATCACTGTGCGCATGGTTGTTTTCAAGGAGTGTACGTGGTGAATAAGTGTAAACGCAGGAGAGTGTGCTGCTGTCATGTAAGAGTAGTGAAGTGTGAGAGACGAGTGCCGCAGTGCCCATGGCACACCTTCCCACCTGTCACCGCTGCTCTGTGTCTCCATCACTCACCATACACCTCTATGGCTCGCTACTAGCAGCAGCCACCTGCTGCTGGCCCTTCACGAGGCAGCTGGTCCCTTGATTGGGTACAAGTTACTCCGGCTCACCTGCTCAGACAGGAGTGGGCAACCAGCTGCAGGCTGTTGCTGCTCCGGACTCCGGCCACTCCAAAGGAGTTGGGGCGCAGAGGCAAAGCAGTCCAAATGCAGGGGCACATGCAGGAAACTCAGCCGGGACCAGCATGGACAAGCTCGCCCCTTCATACGTCTGGGCCGCTCGATCTCGCTCTCCCGTTCCCTTGGGGGCAGGTGTTGACTACGAAGGTATCTGAGCGGCTGCCTTGCCCTGCCCTGCCCTGCACTGGTGTCTCCCACTCTATTGGCTGCCCTTGGCGATTCAGCTGCAACGCCCGCTTGGCTACTGTACCATGCCACCTGCTATGCACATCACATCATCATTTCACACAGGGTGTTGTTACAGTGGGTGAAAGGGGCCTACCAAGGGTGTCCATGGCTCCATACAGGATGATGCATGCATTCCATATTGTTGATCTTTGGGGGATACATTCTTGCATACAGCATTTAGTGCTCCATGCGGGGTAGTAAGTGCTTCCCATAATACACTGGTGCTTTCCCTGTGTGTGTGAGACATGCAAGGTCATGAACTCCATCCACTCAGGATCTCCCTCAGACCCATACCCACACCAGGTATTCAACAAAGCAGATGCAGCCATCGCACCCCAACTACGGAAGGTCATCAACATCTCCTTCGAACCAGCGGCATTCCTGGAAAGCTGGAAGCACGCTGAAATCAATGCCCTCCTCAAGAAGCTGGACCCCAAGGACCTCAAGAACTTAAGGCCCATCTCCCTGCTACCGTTCCCGGCAAAGGTCATCGAGAAAATCGTCAACAGGCAATTCACCCGCCACCTGGAAGACAACAACATCTTGGACCCATCCCAGTCCGAATTCAGATGAAACCACAGCACTGAGACAGCCCTCATCGCCGCCACAGACGTAATCAGGCGGCAACTAGACAATGGCGAAACATCAGCCCTCATCCTCTTGGACCTGTTGGCCGCCTTCGACACGGTGTGTCATCGCCCTTTAAAGACACGCCTCCTAGAAGCCGGAATCCAAGAGAAGGCCCTTGACTGGACCACATCCTTCCTCTCTGGCAGAACGCAGAGCGTCCGCCTCCCACCCTTCGGATCGAAGCCACCAACATCATCTGCTGCGTCCCCCAGGGCTCATCCTTCTACCCGACGCTGTTCAACATCTACATGCCCCCCCCTGGCACAAGTGGGCCACCAGCACGACCTCAACATCATCTCCTATGCCGACGACACCCAGCTCATCCTCTCCCTCACCAAGGATCCACACACCGCCAAAACCAACGTCCACGAGGGAATGAAGGCCGTCGCGGACTGGATGAGGATCAACCGTCTAAGGCTAAACTCGGACAAGGCAGAGGTACTCATCCTCGTGCCCACCCCCTCACCCTGGGACGACTCCTGGTGGCCGACCACACTGGGAACAGCACCAACACCCACCGACCATGCACGCAACCTAGGATTCATCCTCGACTCCTCCCTCTCCATGGCTAAGCAGGTCAACGCCGTCTCCTCCTCCTGCTACAACACCCTCTGCATGCTCTGCAGGATCTACAAGTGGATCTCGACCGAAACAAGAGGAAGGGTGACACAGGCCCTCGTCAGCAGCAGACTGGACTACGGCAACGCACTCTACCCAGGAATCCCAGCACAACACTTACGATGACTACAACGCATCCAAAACGCCTCCGCTTGACTTATCGTCAACATCCTTCGCCGCAGTCACATCACCCCCCCCTGAGAGACTTCCACTGGCTCCACGTCGACAAGAGGATCACCTTCAATCTCCTCACCCACGCACACAAAGCACTCCACCACGCCGACCAGCCTACATTACCAGCAGACTCAGCTTCTACACCCCAATCCGCCAGCTCCGCTCCGCCTGCCTCGCCGCTGTCCCCCGCATTACAATGGACGACCTCCGGTGGCAGATCCTTCTCCTACCTCGCCGCTAAGACCTTGAACACCCTCCCTACCCACGTAAGGCAGAACCAAGACCTACTCGCCTTCAGAAGACTCCTCAAGACCTGGGTCGAGCAGTAGCAGCACCCCCTCCCCTCAGCGACTTGAGACCCTCACGGGTAAGTAGCGCGCTCTACAAGTACTCTGATTGATTGATTGATTGAACGTACACTATTAACAAAGGAATCATACACAGATGTTATTTTCTTAAATATGTTATCACTGTTCACCACCCGCTTCTACTCTATCCCATGTTTTTTTCTTCTTTGTTAAGCAAAAGCATTAGCAGCGATAACTCTTTTAAAATCCAGGCAAGCATATGCCAGGCACGGGGTACCTCGAGACCTACAGATAGTGACGACTTGCGCATGCGTTAGAGTTTTCCTCTCACATGGGTTAGTCACATGGTTACTTGCACAACACTAGTACGCACATGGGCAAGAAGATTTTTGGTTTCAAGCGGGATTTCAGTTGCATAGCGAATTATTCTCGGTTATTTAGGCAAGCGGAAAGCATTTTTTTCCCATGTATAATGTTGTGTGTATGTTCATTTTCTTTTCTCTTCTATTTCTATATGTTAGTATCTTGTTAACCGGAGGTTGATTCGGCCAAGTTTCTTTTAATCAAATCCTTGCTCCATCAATCCCCCCCTCTGATGGCATTTTAGGGCCATCATAAATACCCATCATTACCAACTGCCAAGTTTAACATTAAATCGTAGTGTCTATGTTAGTTTTTACACATTCTTATTTTTCTCCTTTATGTTCATTTCTTTCACTTTTCCATACTCGTTGTCTTTCATTTGCTCTAACTCTATCTCTTCCCATTTTCTCTTTCTTCCCATTCTTTTGTTCTTTGTTTCAATCATTGACCTCGATTTCATTTTTCCCTTACAACATTTACAGGTCATAACTATCATTAATATCACTAGTGCTATTGAAATCATAGGTATCAATATATTTCTTAATAAACTACTTCCAAAAACAGAAAACCAGTTACCTATTTCAAAAACCTCCAGTTGGGTCAAATCATTATGAATCTTCATAATATTCTTGATATATCCTTCGATACCTTTACTTTTATCTGGGATGTGTGTGCAGCAATGTTGAACTTTCAACATTCCACAGACTCCACCCTCCTTTGCAATAAGAATATCAAGGGCAATTCTATTTTGCAAAATCATAGATCTGATCGCAACCATTTCAGAATTGATCATTAAGAATCCTCCAGCAGTATCCATTGATAAACGTTTCTACTACAGTGGATAATAGACGTATCTAATGTGAATTTAATGTGAATCCAACTGACGGTATCAATGTGCCAAATATATCACCTACTATTTCTGAAAATCGTGCTCTTCTATTTCTTGTTTGTCCTTTACTTATATCATTTATTTAATTGTTCTTAGTAATGTGATTTACCTTCGTAAATACAATGGCAATTTAACAACTGCCATACCATCTTGCAGGTAATCGATAATAGGCATTTTTACCGCACACATAACAGATTCACGGAAATACGGGATCAGTTCCTCCTTTTAGTACCCATCCCCCCATTATTAGGAAGATATGTTCACATTCGCTAGTACAAATGAAAATGTTGTTATATTCAGTCTTTAATCTACGTAGACAGAATTTACCCAGTTTTGACAAGTCCAGGGACATTGCAGCATGAGCCTCGCCTTTCTTATAATCCCCTTCTGAAGCAGCCCATGGAGGTATATGGGACTTTTGATCAACCGATTTCTTTTGGAAATCCTGTTTTTTTCTTCTACTAAATTTAGAAAATCCTTTTCTTCATCACACAAAAGGCATGTTAGATGATTTTTATTTGCATGTTTTTTTGTCTATGGAATTCGTAGTTAGAAAGAATTCTCCCATAAACACTGCACTTCTAGCACTAAGTACTGGATTCATATTTCTTCTATTACGAAATTCGGAAAGTACTATATCCATGTTACTATAGAAATATTGCAACTTACCAGTAACATAAAACAAACTAGTTACAACACAACAAGATACACCATAAGTTAATGGAAGATAGTGATATGTCACACCCTCCAAGACAGATGTAGGTAGCTTCAGGCAAACATAACAATCACTCATATCCATAGTCTCAACATAATGATAAAGAGGTTTGGTGAGTACATTCAATGATGAATCGCTATTTGATTTAACATGATAATACATGCTTTTTGTCACGGTCCAACGGCTCCTCTGAATCAGGGTGATGCAAATAGGGGTCCACCTCCAGCTTTCCCCGCACTCTGATTGTAACTGCTTACAGAGTACAGTAGTAATCAGGTGAGGGAAAAAACGCCAGGGCGGGAACTGCCGTAGAAGGGATGCCTGTGGAAATAAAAGACCATACATTAATATCGGGCCCTCACATGTCTCCTGTCTCTATCAGACAAAACCCTACCTGATTATTCTCAGACGTTAGCTCCCTTCCTTTCGAAATGATAGGATGAGATGACTTCTCTCATAATATGGAACAGGATTCCTGAAAGAACAAGAGCCTTTTGTGATACTGAACCTTCCTTACACTTTCCTATAGAAAACCCCTGACTGCCACACATACATACCATACGTTCTCGACCCTTGTGATTTTAGAGGAAATCTAGTAATTAGGAAAGTTTTCCGGATACTAAGCAATAAGGTGAAAAATGGAGAAAAAAAAGGAAGAAAACAAGGAAAACAGTTCAAGTGTAAAAATTAGTTTGAGCGTTCCAATGAAACCACAGAAGGCCAGACAGTCTTTGTACTAACTCGATATATATAGTTCCAATGTTACTAACGGGGATTGCAGAGCTGGAAAAGAGAAATCAATAGGAACGAGACTCTCTTACCAGATGCAGATGCTGGCGATTCCTTTTGCCTCCAGAGTTACCAGAAGGGAGAGGGGGGAACCACTGCTCCGGCCACTGGAGGGGGCAATCCTGGGTCTCCCACACCGGACCCTAAACCCAGATGACAAGTCTCAGGGTGCATGAGAGGAACTCTGCTCACAAGAGGGGGCAATCCTGCGTCTCTCGCAATGACCAAAAGCGCCTCTTCTCCTTAGAACTGTACACCAGCCGAGAGGGGGCAAATCCAGCGTCTCTCGCACCTGCACAACTCAATCCGACACGAGAGGGGTCAATCCTGCGTCTCTCGCACCGGAACACAACCAGGGCTCCAATAGTCAGACTCGGGAGGAATGAATCCAGCGTCTCCCTCTCTGACCGATAACACCACATTCCGCCTAAACACTCCGTTGGTTAGGCAAGCACTCCAAACATAACATAATCCCGCAGCCGCGTGATTACATCCAGAAAAGCAAAAGTTTCTCTCCAACGGTAAACACGGAGAAACAAGACGTCCGTCACCACTAATCCCAGCAAAGACAAAATCACGTGCACCGCACCCGCTGTCTCGCAAAACTATATGGCCTCTCCCATTCACTTCTACCCGCAGGAATTCTGGGAGATGTAGTCTCCAGTTATACTTAGGCAGGCACACGTTGAATCCTGACACTTTTATCCACTTGTGTTAATACAGTAGTAGTAGTTCTCTTAGTAACCACACTTAACCTTTCACTTACATGTGTGTCATTCTGATTATGAGTTATCATTAGGACAGGTATCACAAGTGTTAATAACAACCACATCAATATCAATATTGTAATACTACATAGACAACATTTAACACATCGTCGTTTTAAGTTAGATTTCAGATGTTCAGTCACCTTTTTACTTCTGCCATTTTTAAGGTCTAAAATTAATTCTAAATTTAGTTTTGTTCTAGAAATAAAATATGTAAATTCTTTGTGTGATCCCACACTTCAAAGGCTTTCAGCTTCTGTTCTGTTTCCCTCTTGATCTTTTCTTTTCTCGCAAAATTTTCAATGAATCCACCTTTTGTACAAAAGTCTTTTCTATATTTTCTAATCCGTACCCTTGTTCTTTTTGACAATCTTAATGATATTCTTCTTGTTTGTTCTTGTTCAGTCTGATTTGATACCTTGTTTACTTGTTCTAGCTCTTTTCCTGTTTTTCTTCTTAAAATGTATCTTAGTCTTTGGACTCCACTTGGCCAGTGATCTCCCTTTCTAACTAATTGTGTCTGTACTGCCTTTTCACCTTCTTCACTTATTTCAAGTATCCTTTTATTTTCTCTTTACTTTTGTCGGGTTTGTTCTGAATTCCCTACTTGTTCTTCTTCTGTTGTTTGTTTTTGTTCTTGACTTTCAACTCTTCTCTTTTCTTCTTCTAAGTGACTTTGATCTAAATCTTCGTCCGCTGATTCTTTGTCTTTCCCTACTTGAGCTTGAATTGAACCTTTGGCAATAGACTTCTCTTTTTCTTCTTGCAACTGAATTTGATCTGAGTTTTCTGCAATGAGCTCTTCTTCTTTTTCTGACTGGGCTGTATCTGGGATTTCTGCAATTGATTCTTCTGGATTTTGCTTACTTTGTTCTGGTCATTCAAGTTCAAGCTCTCTTCTGGTCTTTACAGAAGTCTCTTCAGTCGCAGTAACTGGTGCCCACTCTAATTGACTTGTACTTGGTTGTCCGTCGTCAATGTGTTCTCCAGAGTCTGGTTCTATGATTTCTTTGACTTCACAACTCTCAGCTTCTGGTTCTTTTCTTTGTTCCACCAGTTGCTGCTTTGGTCGATCAGGTGGACTTGGGACTTTCTGGGTATGACTGACGTGGATCCAATTCAGTACCCAAGCACACTTCACTGCTGTTGTTGTGACCAATAGTACTTGATGAGGTCCTTTCCACCTGGGTTCCAGGCACGACTTCCTTGTATGCTTCTTTATTATGACCTAGTCTTCAGGACACAAATCATGAGCTTGATTTGGCTGTGCTGCATTTGGATCTTCTCCAAGCTGGTGAGACACAGAACGTACCAGATCAGCCAGTCTTTTGCAATAGTCCAATAGTAAATCATCAGTTATATTCATCAATTTGGTTCCAGGTATGAATGCTTGTCTCATTGCTCTTACATTGAGGATCTCATGAGAACTTAATCCTGTTCTTCGATCAGGAATGCTTCTAAGGCTCATCGATACAATAGACAAAGCATCAGGCCATTTCGATGGAGTGAATGAACACACTTTTACTAACCTGGATTTTATTGTGCCATTGAGCTGCTCAACCACTCCAGATGCTTCTGGTCGGTAGGCACAATGTAATTTCTGTTCAGTTTTGAAAGCTTCACAAATCAATTTAATTATCTCATTATTAAAATGAGGTCCTCTATCTGATTCCAAAGTGACTGGAAATCCAAATCTCAGTATAAGCTCTCTTAACTGTAGTTTAGGAATCGTCAGACTATCATTTCTGCTTGTTGGATACGCTTCAACTCAGCGAGAAAACAGACAAGCAATGACAAGGACATACTTCAAGCCGTTGCACGGTGGCAACTCTATGAAGTCTAGTTGCAATCTTGTGAACGGTCCATCTGCCTTTCTAATTTTTTCCCAACTAACTACTGTTTTTCTTCCCGGATTGCAGTTTGCAGGTCAAACATCTTTGGCAGATGTTCTCTGTAACAATCCTGAACTTGGGATTATACCACATCTATCTGAATTGTCTGATCATGGCATCCCTCCCGACGTGTGCAATTCCATGATATACCCTAGCCATTTGGGACAACAAGCTGTCTGGCATTATTGGTCTACAATCTAGACACACCCACACTTCATCATCAGCCCTTCTAGTGCAACCTGTTTTGATCCGTAGTTCTTTTTCTTTCATGTCTGCCTCATCTTGTAATTGCCTAACTTCATCCGATGTTTCAAAAGCAGAGAAAAACATTTGTCGGCAATTGGTAACTTCTTTCTCCATCCCACTGTTCAAAGACATTGTATTTCTTGCACAAAATTCTGCCACTTGGTCTGCGTACTGATTACCCAATGTCACATAATCATTTCCTAACTTATGTGCGGCACATTTGACCCCTGCAATTTCTTTTGGCAATTGTAATGCTTCCAATAGTTCTTTAACATCTTTGCCATTTCTTATGGGAGATCCTGAAGAAGTCAGAAATCCCCTCTGTAGCCACAATTGGCAGAAATCATGTACAACCTTGAAACCATATTGACTGTCCTTAAAAAAAGTTACTCTCAATTTTTTCCCAAATTTATAAGCCCTCATTAATGCAAACAATTCAGCTATTTGAGCAGATTTGATTCCTTTTAGACATGAAGCTTCTATGATACCTGACACAGTACATACAGCATAGCCAGACATTCTCCCTTCTCAAACATGACCCATCAACAAACAGTACAAAATCTGATTCTTCCAGTGGAACATCAAAGAGATCGAGCCTTGGTTTTGTACACATCTCTGTCACATCCAGACAATCATGATCAACTTCCTCTTTCACTTCTTCAAAATAGAAATCAGGCAACAAGGTTTGCAGGATTCGCCATGGTGCATCTTGTCACACTTACATTTTCAGAACCCAAGATTACTCTTTCATACTTAGTTAGCCGACTAGGGGTCAAATGTTGAGTACGAGTTCCTGTTAAGAGAATCTCAACTGAATGTGGCACATACACTTTGACAGGATGACCCATCACAATCATTTCACTCTGCTCCAGACTCACACAAGTAGCAGCTACTGCTTTTAAACAGCCAGGTAATGCTGCAGCCACTGGATCAAAAGTAGCAGAAAAGTAGGCTACGGGACGTCGAGACAATCCATTTCTCTGGGTTAACACCGAAATTGCACACCCTTCTCTTTCACAACAGAACAATGCAAATTCTTTCGTATAGTCTGGCATTCCTAATACTGGGGCCTGACACAAACAACTTTTCAATGTTATGAATGCTTATATACTTTCATCATCCCACTCAATCAGGTCTGTCATCTCTTTTCCTGTCAACCTTATTACAGGTTTTGCCAGCAGTGAAAATCCACTTATCCATTGACGACAATATCCAACCACTCCCAAAAACATTTGCACTTCCTTTTAGTTTTAGGCATTCTCATTTGTCGAATTACTTTTATTCTTTCTGGCGTCACCTTTCTGACTCCCGTTTCTATAATATGTGCAAGATATTGAACTTATTGTTTACAAAATTTTAATTTTTCTGGGGACAACTTGTGTCCTCCTTCTGCCAAATGGTTCAGTAAAGCTAATGTGTCAGTGACACAAGCTTCTCTTGTCTTTGATGCCACCAATAGGTCATCAATGTACTGAACCAGGACTGAATTTCTTGGCATTACTAATGTTTCCTGGCAATTCCGCTGGGGTTCAAGTTTTGTTTCTTTTGATCTTGATTAGTCAATACCTAACTAATCTTTACAGATCAACACTCTTCCTTTGGTCAGTGGACCATTATTCGAGTAGTTGATGGTGATATTAACAATTATAACTAATTTAACTTATAGCTTTTAATAAAATAATCACAGACTCTGGGTAAGATTCAATGGATTTTTATCTAATAACGCATTCAAAATGAACGTTATACAGATTCACAGTGCAAACTCCATCAACTTTCAAGGGAGCGAATCATTTTTCAATTGCATTAATTCACAAATCTATTCAGCAATTCAATACATTAGGAGTGGACAGATGGAGACAGAAGACATAATATATCATACATTTGCAAACAATTATGCAAATGTAAGACAGAAATTTAATTACTGAGTTGTGAAATGGTAAACCCAACCCCTGGCCGAAAGGATTGGTGGAGGTCACATGATAAAGAGTCAGGAGACAAAGTCTATAGAGCAGGTGCATGATAGGATTATACTTATTACACTTCTCTAGAACTTGATGCACCGGAGCGCATCTCTCTCTCACACTCTCTCCCTCCTCGATATTCTTCCACAATTCTTCAATCTATTCAGGCTGTCTTTCAGTATTGGATGTTCCCAGTCTGTTCTTCTCAAGCAGCAGTTCTCACCCCCTCCTCACACAGCATTGACGTCTGCATCAATCTCAAAACCAGCAAGCCTCTTTACTCTTTTCTTAAGTTACTCTATTTATACCCTTTATTTCTGCATATCCCACCCTCAAAGTTGCAAGTATTCGGGAATCCTGGACTGCGTTTGGGCAAGGGCAGGGGAGTTGTCATCACCTCATGCTATCATTCTTGATTTCTTAACTAATTCTTTGTCTAGTAAACCCTTCCATTTAATTGATTCATATTTCAGAAAAACTTCCTTTCACACACATTCATAAAACAATTTAGATAAAAATGTTATATTATTCCAGTTGAAGAAATGTTCCCAGGCATCCGTCCTTTGATCTTGGCAGCCAGTGAATGATCCGCTCACCAGGTCACCTCGGAAACTTTAGTGCGCAGACTCAACTTGCGTTATGTTTCAACCGCCATCTTTTGCCTTGGCCTAGCCCATTAGGCCCAGACGTACACTATTAACAAAGGAATCATAAACAGATGTTATTTTCTCAAATTTGTTATTATTACTGTTCACCACCCGCTTCTACTCTATCCCATTTATTTCTTCTTTGTTAAGCGAAAGCATTAGCAGCGATAACTCTTTTAAAATCCAGGCAAGCATATGCCAGGCACGCTGTACCTCAAGACCTACAGTTAGTGACTCCTTGCGCATGCATTAGAGTTTTACTCTCACATGGGTTAATCACATGGTTACTTGCACGACACTAGTACGCACACGTGCAAGACGATTTTGGGTTTCAAGTGGGATTTGAGTTACGTAGCTAATTATTCTCTGGTGTTTAAGCAAGCGGAAAGCCTTTTTTTGTGGATCAGCGACCAGGGTGTCTGACTCCAGACCACAGGGATCACGGTTCGATCCCCAGTGCCGCGGGCAGGTTAGCCCAGCACCATGTGACTCTGGGCAATAGCTTTATTAATCTTCCCGACGGCCCCCAGCGCCGGGACACCTCTCCGGAGGTAGCTGTGTGCTTTACAAATGCTGGTATTTCATTTCATTTCATGTCACTCCTCAGGATGAGGGCCTCCTCTTTCTGACAGACCTGGTTGGGGGCCACCTTAATATCATTATTGTTATGCTGCTTGTGCCTGAGCACCATTTCATTGTTGAATCATGTTTTGAATTCTCATCTCTAGATGCTGCTTCCTTTGTAGGGCATGATAGGGTCGTTCCTTACATAAACAAACGTGTAATTGTCTATTAGGTATAGGCTAGGCCTGGGTGAAATTTTAATTTACCCAGAGTAATTGGAGTACTTTCAGTAGTTATGCATTCCTCTTGTGATGAATTTTCCAAAAGTATGTAACTACTCGAGTAATTACAAGTAATAACGCTAGATAGAATTATGCCAGTGACACCCACCTCTAGTTTGGGAACAGTAGGGAAAACCCAAGTCTTGGGCCCTGTCACAGGCTCGATGTCTTGCAAGGCAGCGCATTGTGCAGCAGCGCAAGGAGAGGACAGGAATGTGCAATATAATGTTAAATAAGGCACATTCCTGCCCTTTCCTGCAGCGAGCTGTTTTGATGTGTTGCTCTGTGTAAAAGTAGGATAACTCTGGCCCACAATGTCTATCCAGGCTTCCACTAAATAAACGTTTAAGTCACCCAAACGTCCTTGTCCTGAACATTTGGAACAGAACTGGGCTTTATACGGAAATGGTGGCATTCGTTAGCCTGAACAAGACAATACTCAATAGTTTGGCAAAATCAACATCAGTCATTGCATTAACGGACGCACCTTTTTCTGCTACACATTAATCTTGCTCCTGTGAATGTTAATACTCAGTGTAATTTTCGTCACATCATTATCCTCCATCATCACATGGCTATGGATGTAGTGTACTCGGACTTTCTCCCATGTGGGCCGCACAGGAGACAATGGAGATTCGTCCTAAATCTCCCTGGCCCCTAATTCGACCCAGAGTACAGCCACTAGCACGTGCAGGGCAGTCACAAGCATGCAGGAGCTCCCATCCACAGCAATGGCACGTTTTCCTTATGGACTGAGGTGGGGGCGGGTGCATCTCTTTTCCTGTTCAGGGACATCTAAAGGATTTTGGGGTCCCGGGGCCAAACTTATTTTGGGGGCCTCTGTTGGGAACAGCTTGAATTTATGACTCAATTTTAGCTTTTTCATTCCTTCATTGGCCAGGTAACTGACAGTAGCCAAGGCACAGTCGCCCAACTTCTAAATGTGTCTACATCCAATATTCAGGGATAGTGGCCTGTGTTTTCAATATTGTAAACAGCAGCAACTCACTAACATTACTGCAAATCATCTATGTGACACTCAATTCTCACAGGCGTAAATAACCTTTTTTTTATGGATGTTGCATGAAACATTAAAAAAAAATTCGGCAAAATGCCTGTAAGAGACTTGCATATATTACCCACATTAAAAATAATTTAAAGGAAAACAGTATTTTAAACAATCTGTTTAAGAATTATTCATCTCATGAGGGCCAAACTATGTAGAACAGAGTTTGATCTATAAGGGGGTCGAGGCTTTGGGCCAGAGCCCACTTTGCGCATGCCTTAAAACGTCTCTGTCCTGTGACATATTTCAGACTACCCTGAACCAGTCCTGACGGGTGCCACCCCACCTAGAGGGCATGGCGCCTTTAGTGGCAGCAAAGGGCTGAACAGGGTAGGAATCTCTTCCGGGTCAGGAGACCCAGAAGAGGAAAGTCAGGGGTTAAAGTCAGGGAATACCGGAAGCGCCTCGACCGGATACGCATCACGCAGGGTGACCCGGATGGAGTAACTGGCATGGGGTTTAAAAGACGGAGGGGCAATAACGACGCCCTCTTTGTCCACTCTCCTGTGTGATGGTAGGAGGTTGCTTGAAGAGTTGCACGAGAAGACCGCGTGCGGCACCGGCGGTCTGGGTGGAGCGACCATGCAACCTATTTGATGATTGTGATAACAGCTGGTGATGTCATTTTAAGCAATTGACAGTAGTTTGCGAGCGGAGGCTTGAGCGGGGGGGGGGGCTGTGGCCGCGAGTTACTGTTGGAAATGTTCTTGTGTGCGAGTCGCGCGAATGCACGGAGAAGTTGTTTCAATCCCCCGATCGCGGGACAGAGTACAAGGGCGGTGAGCGCGGTGAGAGACCGTGGTGAGAGGTGGCAGGTGAGGTGATAAGCCTGGGGTAAGGGCGGCACTTGTAAAAGTGAGAGTTTGCAAGTCGGAGATACGGGCTGCCTGTGTGGGGATTCGACTGCTAAGCGGGTGGTTGTGGTCACGTGGGAATGATTTTAAAAGCACTAGATGGCGCCCTGGCCCTTCGTTAAGCTGCGATTGCCCTAATGCAGACTAAAGCTTTCCTGCGGTGAACCAAGTTTTAAAAGCAGTTAATACCCTACAAGGATGCTTATATGCTTATATACGCGAAATGGCAAAATACTTTACTGGTTAGAACCTGAAATCTATAGGACACGATATGTGGAGTCTTGCAGCGAGTATGTGCACAGTCGCTCGGGGAGGGGTTAGACAGCCGGGCGAGCGCCTCTAAAGGTGGGAGTGCAGCGAATTGATGCGCAGAGCAGCGTGAGCACACAAAGCCGAGAAAAATCAGGCACGCCAGGGGTTTAGAGCATGGAGGTGTTCAGGGAGCGCATTAGGCCCCGGTTGCTGTTAAATTACTCGCATCTGCAGACAGCAAGTAGTGGCTAAGCCAGCAGATCCCCACATATAACCAGAGTGGGGAAAAAGGCACATGGGTGGCATGGGCAAAAGCAGGGCGACAAGGGGGATAAAGACATGGTGTACCAAAAGGGAAGTGGAGCGAATGGAATGCAGGGTAAAGGTGGGTACTGGTGAGTATTACCGGCACCGGTAAAG
Source organism: Lissotriton vulgaris (assembly GCF_964263255.1). Lineage (NCBI taxonomy): Eukaryota > Metazoa > Chordata > Amphibia > Caudata > Salamandridae > Lissotriton > Lissotriton vulgaris. Next base: position 1,437,147,341 of record NC_141687.1, on the reverse strand, counting down.
CAAGTGACTAATATGTGTGGCATGGGCAACAATATAGGCATGAGGGAGAGGGGCCTTTCGTGGGGGATCGCATGATCAGGTCAAGCGGGCTACACTGGCGTTGTAGGTATGGTCAATGCCCGGTCGAAGGCATGGGGAGGGGTGTATGCGTCAGGGGGGAGCCTCAGGTTCCAGGTCAAAGGAGGCAAGAGAGGGAAGAGAATGAAGACTAATGCGTTTCTGTTTCCATTAAGTGCAGAATGCCTTCTAGACGGCCCCGAAAGGGCAAGGATGCCCAGGCCATAAAGGACGACTTTCGCATGCTGGCAGAGCTGTTGGAGGTCACTAAAGAAAAGGGGATTGATTGGGCGTTAAAGACATTGATGCAAGGGGCCGGAACGAGCACACAGCGGGTGCAGCGTACACGGAGAGGTTTAAAGATGCACAACCAGAAAAGCACAACAGAGCGGGGTACTCTCAGGCCACTACCTCAGGTGAGGCAGAGGTGTTAGACACAACAGTCCTGGTGGCTGACATGGTGCAATCGATAAACGTGCCTTCCACGGGCCTGGCTGGGGGACCCATGACAATGAACAATGTTTGGCAGACGGGGGGGGGCTACCATTCACAACGGGTGCAGTGCCCCGACGCATATCGCCCCGCAAGCCGCTCCATCGGTGGTCGCACATTAAGGTAGTGGTATAGCACAAGTGTGGGTTCAGTCAGGGGATGTGGCTCAATCCCCAGTGGTGGTGGCGGCAACGTCGCAAGGGCAAGCGCACAGTAATAGCGCAGCAGGTTCAGTGGTCCCCGCAATAGCATCTCCTATGACCGTGGGGTCAACATCCCCGGGGCAGCCAGCAATAGCATACAGCCTACTAATCTATGGGTCGGTGACCATGGCGTTATCCCCCTCGGCAGGGATCACATGGCACTTGACAATGGAGATCAAGGAAAAAAATATTCAGGGGAGAGTATGTGGATGTGTTTGATCTCATAAACGCTGGGGTGGTCTCGGGAAAAACCAGGGCTGGAAAGAAAGGAGAGTTCAAACAGAAAAGGGTATGCGTAGATTGGTCGATCAAGAACTGGATTACAGGGTTCGCGATCAACGTGGCTATTATGGTAGAGAGGTACCCCGCAGTGGCAGCCCAATTAATCAGTTACATGTCCATGATTCATGGGGCGGCGTCAGAATTCCCAGGGACAGGGTGGCTCCAGTACGACAACAAATTCAGGCAAATGAAGGCAGTTCATCTGGAGGTAGCGTGGGACCAGCACAAGATTAACATATGGCACTCAGTATTTTACTGAACAATACCCGTGAACAAGACTAGTCAGCACTTTTGGGGGGACAGGGGGTCCGGAGATAAAAAACTGGTCTGCTGGCAGTTCGACAAGAACAAGTGCAACCAGGGCACTGCATGTAAGTTTAAACATTGCTGTTCTTTCTGTGGCGTCCCGGGATGCTTCAAGAAGTTGGGGAGGCCAAAAGAGCAACCTTCCCACACCCAATCCCAAGCCAAAGGACGCCCCCCCCAAGCACCCTAGGTGCTTACCAACACCCATCCAGCTTCACGTCCTGAAAACACCTACTGACACACCTCCTTAGTAATTATGACAAGTGACAAGAGGCTCAGTTTTTACATAATGGCTTTCGTTTTGGCTTTCGCATTCAATCCTCGGCTACCCTGTCCACGACTCCATCACGCAACCAATGCTCAGTGCTCCAAAATCTAGAAGTGACTAGGCAGAAAATCGCGAGGGAAGTTTCATTGGGGAGGGTGGCGGGACCCTTCCAAACTTTGCCGAGGCCCGACCTTTTATGCTCACCATTGGGGTTGGTACCTAAAAAAGAGAAAGGGAAATTCCGTTTGATTCACAACTTGTCGAGCCCACCAGGGTTGTCAGTCAATGACAAACTTGACCCAGAGCTGTGCACGATGCGTTACACCACCTTTGATATGGCAATCCGGAAGCTACAGGCTCTACGGGAAGGAGCGTTGATGGCTAAATCAGACATTGAGGCAGCCTTCCGCCTCCTGCCAGTACACCCGGACGACACCAAGTTCCTGGGGTTCACCTTTCAAGGGGAGTATTTCATTGACCTTTGCATGCCAATGGGGTGTTCCATCGCGTGCGCAGTGTTTGAAACATTCAGCAGGTTTTTAGAATGGGCAGTGCAGCAATTTCTAACGTCTGTGACATCTGTCGAAGTGGTGCATTACCTGGATGATTTCTTGTTTCTGGGACCACAGGGCTTCCTTGCGTGCAGGAAGGCCCTGCTGGGCTTCCAGCATCTGGCAAAAGCGCTGGGTGTGTCTTTGGCAGCGGAGAAAACAGAAGGGCCAACTACTAGGTTAACCTTCCTAGGCATTGAAATAGATTCCAGGGAGGGGGTATGCAGGCCTCCCCAGGAGAAGGTAGAAGCATTCAGGTCAGCCATTGAGTCTTGTTTGTTAGCACGGAAGGTGACACTTCACCAATTACAGGTTCTGGTGGGGCAGCTGAACTTTGTGCTTCGAGTCATACCTATGGGAAGAGCCTTTTCTAGGAGTATAGCGAGGGCGATGTCTGGCTTGCGCGCCAGGCATCATCACACCAGGCTCCCGGCGGACGTAAGGAATGACTTAGCCATCTGGAAAATATTTCTGGAAGAATTCAACGGGACGGTGGTCTGGCATCAGCCGAGTCTCCCCAATGCTGAGTTGGAATTGTACACAGATGCTGCGGGCAGTGTGGGCTTTGGGGCGGTCTTGGGTCCCAGCTGGTGTATGCAGCATTGGCCGGGGGAGTGGGCGTTGTCAGGCCTCACCCGCAATATTAGCTTCTTAGAATTGTTCCCAATTATTGTGGCGTTGCATTTGTGGGGCAACATTCTGGCAAACAGACATATTGTATTTTGGTCAGATAGCATGTCTAAAGTGATGGTGATTAACAATCAGAGGGCGAAGTGCACCTGGGTCCTGCTCCTATTGAAGGAACTAGTCTTGCGATGCTTGCAGCGCAATGTACACTTTACTGCCAGACATGTGCCGGCGGTGGACAACACAGTCGCTGACGTCTTGTCCCTTTTTAAGTTGGCAGAGTTTCGCACCCGATGGCCGCAAGCAGACAGACAGATGACGTACTCCCTGGAGGGATTATGGAAGCTTGGTGCCCCACAGCCCCTGAGTTGATAACGGCGTCTTTGGCCCTCAAGACCAAGAGTATGTATGAGAGGTCATGGCAATCATACCTGATTAGCTTAAGGGGTCAGGGTCAGTAGAGAAGTTCTCACTGCAAAGTGTCCTGGAGTTCATAGTTCATCAGAAAGGGAGCGGAAGATCACCAGCAATGGTGAGGAGACAACTATCGGCAATAGCATTTTATACAGGTTTAGGGGGGGTGGCAGACCCCACAAAAAACCCATGGGTGAGAAGAGCTATGAAGGGTTTAGAGCGATTGGCACCAGGAGTGAAGGACAGTAGGAGACCCATAGATGCGAGCAGGCTAACAAGTATCTTGGAAATACTGCCCAGAATTTGCTGCATGCCTTACGAGATGCAGTTACTTAGATTGGCATACTCATTAGCGTTTTCTGGGGCATTTAGTATCTCGGAAATGTTACCAGCATCAAAGTCAGACAAGTAAGGGGCATACGCTGTGAAGACGTAATCCTGACCAGGGAGTCCCTTCAGATGCGGAGATCTAAAGGAACCTGGGTCAAGTTGGGGTCAATTGTGGGGCGATCTGTTGCCCGGTAAGCTTGGCCAATCATGTTTTCCAGATTAGACCAAAGGGAGTGACAGCAGGGTATTATTGCACGCTGATGGCATTCCTCTCACCAGATTTCAGTTCACTAGGATATGTAAGCGTGCTCTGGAAAGTCTAGGGGTGGACACAACGCATTTCACATCTCATTCATTCCGCATTGGCGCAGCCACGATTGTTTGCTGCCCTAGGCCTCCCTGAGGAAACCATTAAAAGGGTGGGTCATTGGAAGTCGACGTGTTTTGAGCGTTATGTACACCCCCAGTTAGCATGAGTAGTTAGTCAGTCTTGTCCCGTCTCCCGCTGATTGTTTCCATTTTCAAATTTGATCTAGGTGTACCGTCCCAGAGGGCCCAGATATGCTGGTATGGCCACTCTTTTATTCGAAGATCAGGGCACATCTTCAAGAATTTGCGTGAGGAAAGAGTACAGAATGCGAAGGGAACCAACCACCATTGGGTGGGGTTAGGCGGACAGCGATTAGCGGAGGTGCCTAACAATCTGCGGGGCGCCATGGCAAAGGGCATGCCGATTCCCGATATACTGGTGATCCATTCAGGTGGCAATGATATGATTCCAGCGGGAAGGAGGGGTGTAAAAGAGTCCCTTTTTTCTGTTCTGTCTGTGGTTAAGAACATGTTGCCCAATACGAAAATACTATGGTCCAAGGTGATACCGCGTCAAGTGTGGGCGAAGGGAGCGCCGTCGAAGGCAGTTAATAAATCAGTAAGGACACTGAATCAGTCAGTGGCCGAAACTTTAAAGAAATCCAGCATTCGTACCATCAGGCACAAGTTAATACTAACGTCAAGGGCAGAGCTGTATGCGTCGGATAGGGTACACTTGTCCAATGCAGGTTGGGAGTTGTTTATACAGACTGTCTTGGGAGCCCTTGCTGAGGAAATAAAATGTGCAGGGGGGGGAGGTTGAGTCCGCCAGTGAGCGTCTCGACCTGTGGCGGGGTCTTGGGCAAGAGAAATGACAGGGACTCCGTTTGTCGGTGGCTGCTTGGCCCCAGAACAGGGCTTGAAGTCTATCAGGGCTCCGGGCTGGCGGAAGAGGGGGCTGACCTGCTGGTGGCTCTGGACTCTCTGGCTCAACCCAGGAAGCCGGTGCTTGTCACAAGCAGTGGCAAAATTATCTACCTGCTGCTCTGTTGGCCAAGGGATGGTCAGCATAAGGAGAGCAGGGTATATTGGTTGTGGCCTACTGGCACAGTCCGAAGGTAAAGCAAGAGGACCTGTGGAGAGACAATTGTAAATACAATGGAAATGTATAACCTGGATATCTTATTTGCATGCTGTGGTGTTTTTAAATAAAGCAAGAATAAAGGATGGTCACAAAATTAATAGAAGAGAGGTCAATGGAGTAATTGGCCGAATCTGTAAGTTAATAAAGTTTACACTGTGAAGACCAAAGACTGACTCAGGTGTTTCTATGAGAAGGGGATTGGGAGAAGAATGTGAAGTGCACTTTGTATGCCATCTATGGAAACGATTACTTTCCTTTGCCTGAATACTGCCACTGCATTCACGTAACAAACTCATATTATTCAAGGATGTATGACTCTAGGGCTTTGTTAGCGCTATAGTTTGATCTCCAATCTCTTGCATTTTACTCAAGGCCTTCAGAAGAGTCAGTGTCTTTGACCTGCAGAGTATATGTCAAACTACCAAATTCACTTCCCCCACAAGGGAACCAAACTCATGGATTCTTCAGCTTCAAAATGCATTGGTGCACCCAATGCCGCTTTTGTCTCTCGAAGTGGAAGGATATCTCTACGTGATTCTATCTCCTGCTCTGTGGCTCGGCTAAGCAGGGCAAACTTGAGTTCAGATTCCAACATTAGATCTTGAAGGTCCAAATTAGGTCTTTTCTGAAGGCAGCAGTGCACAGAGCAGCCTGAGCTAGTCTGCCATGGGGTGCTGTCTTGACTAAAACAAAAATGAGACCTAACAGAATGGGGTAACTCTAAACTTGGTTAACTATTTACAAGTTGTTCAGTAAGAACTGCAGACATAATGCGTTCTTTTTTAGAAGAGAAACAGTAAGACGTAGCTTGCTCTGCTGACTCACGCTCAAGCAAAGAATAATTTGTATTACAAAAAAGTGCCTTGGGGCTGCTGATAAAAGTACCTACGCAACAACTAACACTTACATTCTATACTGGGACAATTCAGAATAATCCAGGCCACTAAAATATAAACGAATGCCTTAGGCAGCAGGTATTGGTCGTTGTGATAGAATATTGAAATACCAAACAACTGCTGTGCTCATCTCTAAATTACATAAACAGAGATACCATATGGCAGACCATCTTTAGTGCCCGTGTTGACAATTAAGGGCTGGTGCTGAGCACCAGAATCCACGGGCTCAAATTGCTGCTCAAGAACCGCTTGATATGCCCCTTGACATCCAATACGAACATCTTTGAACACAATAATGTAAAACATACCCTCAAATCGTAACACAAGAAATGTGTCCACTGTATACGGTGCCTGTGCGGCCTGCCATATATAGGGCAGACGCAACAGCCGATCAAAGCACGTATCGGACAACATAGAAGCCGGATAGGTTGTTTAGTCCTAAATGCACCACTGGTATCACACTTCTCTGAGGCCAACCACACACCTGATGAGATTTAATGGCAAGTCTTTGAGAAAGCCAACATCCCTGCAAGAAGTGGGGACATGACGCAAATCCTCCAACGTTTGGAATGCCGTTGGATAGAAAGGACTGACTCCATAACTCATGGATTGAATTCCGCCGAAGAATGGCAGGGGTTTATAAATACATTGAGTTGATGTAAACTATGACTCTCTAGCAACCCGGCACAGAGGCAACATAGTACATTGTTCCCAGCATAATCCATGGAAAGTTGCACCAGGTGCAAAAGGGAGGCCCCCCTACAATTTGAACCCTCACCATTCTAGACTGTGCAAATATTCTTGTAAATACTGGCATGATAAGCTGTTCTTTTTCTCTTAATTGCGTCCATTGTAATGTATAGAAGATAAGTGCTTTCCTATAGATTAAGTTTTGCTAGAAAGGTGAAATAATGGACACACTATATAAGACAGATTCCAGTGCACCATTTGTTGCTATCTAAATGTATTACTGTGTAATGTTCATAAAATGTTGTTTCACTTTGCAGATATTCTACAATGTTAGCCCATAGGATGAATGCCAGTTGTTTAAGTCCCAAAATCAGGTTTTGAGTAGTGTGATTTTCCATACAATTGGAATAATATATTCTTTTTCCTTGCAATATTTAAAATGTTTATAATATATCCATATATGCTTAGTATACTAATATTTGTAAATTAGGCCTCTCCATTGTGTTTCCACACATTACATTATTCTTGTATCTTTCTTCCTCCCCTCTGGGACACCGGTCTTTCTTCTGTGCAAACTGAGATTGCAGAAACACAGATCAAGTTAGCAAATGGTGATCAGTACTGAAGTCTGCCACTGCATGTATCTTTCTTCAACCCCTCTGAGACACCGGTCTTTCTTCACTGCAAACTGAGATTGCAGAAACACAGATCACAACACCAAATGGCGATCAGTACTGATGTTTGCCACTGCATGTATTTAAGCACATAGGATCTGCCGGCTGGTTGTCATTGTAACCAGGCAGACGACCGGAGCAGTTCGAATTGACAGATTCATTCCAAAGGTGAGCGCCCTGTTCACATGGCGTTTCTAGCCTACAGCACACCCTGTTTTTAATATATTAGTGCCTATTAGAGATGGGTGGCGGCAAACCTCTTTCACCATACTTTTATATTAATTTCCTAGCTATAACCTGTGCTACTGTTAGTTAAAACACCCCTTACCTTAGCACGCGCAGTGTAAAATATTAACAGCATTCAAATGCCTTGCGTGCTTGGCAGGCCCCGCCAAGAGCACGCCTTATATTTAGTACAGCAATGCAACATAGAGACTAGTGGCGGCCTTGTGCTAACACTATAATTTAAAGCTCACCGTTGCTGTCAAGCACTATTAGAATTTAGCCGTCTTATTGCATAGATTAAGTGCCTCACGCATGTGGCGGGCCGAGCTAACAGTGCGCCCTTGGATTAGTATATTAATGCGACAGTGAAGATAGAGGGCGGCACCCACACTTTGTGCAAACCTTAATGGGTTACAGTGCCCTGCAGTCCACACGCGCAGTACAATACACATTAAGACCACATTAGAGACGAGTGGCATCTGTCATCAAGGTTGTTACATTTGTCACAGGGCTACGGTTGAAAAAGTTAGTTAATTCCATACCCTTCTCTACCTTGATCAACCACAGCGCGTAGAGACCTCAGTGGTATCATCACCAACACGCCGCCCCTGAGACCCCCATTTAGAATTCTGGATGGTAGTTGGGCTGTCACTAACCTATTGGCATTACCCCAGAGAGTAATACTATCCCCGTGGCACGATTGGTCCCGCGGCCGGTTCAAATAAATTCAAGAATCTGCTTCATCACTACTACACTAAGTGGTAAGCCTGCTTGCACCTGTTTCACATTGTTGTGGTCAATTGTTCAAAGATGTAATGCTCAATACTCATACACACCATGCTCACTATTACAGGGGGTCATGTACTTCTCTAGTCACAAAGAGTATGCAGTTCCTCAAGGCGGAAAAAGTGGTAAAGAGGTGGGAGGAGGGGGATCCTCCTTGTCGGAACTAGAGTCCTCACACACCCAGCAGGCTAGGTGGCTTGCTTCATCATTTGGGCTTGTTTCTCGTCGGGTCGGTGCTGCAATACCCGACGGGCACCCTTGAAGGGGCTATTTGGCGGAGATCTTTTGTTCCTTGCCGTATGGTGCTGTAGGTGTGAGGGGTGTAGATATGGTTTGTGTGCGTAATATTAAAAAAGTTTGCATAGACCAAATAAACTTTTGTTCAGTCCGGCTATCCACCTTCTTAAAAGCAATTAGAGTGGCCGATCTCTGAGTATATGGTCCAGTGGAGCTATAATATAAAGTTACCTGTTTGTTCTTCAAGGATCCTCAGTAGTTCACTCGTCAGTTGCTTTGAGCCCTTCGTCCTATCCCTGGGATGCAGGTCGACATTTACTATCACTATTGTCCATTCTTCCTAGTTACTCCTGAGTGTCGTTCTTACTGCTTGCATTTCACTTGGGGCTGTAAAGTTCACCTTCAACTCTTTGGTAGGGCCTGTGATTGCCATTGATGGCCACTCATTTGATGGCTATATCTGTCCTTCTTCTATGCGGAAACATGATGGCTTGTGAACCTCTGTACGTGTACGGGTTGTTGAAGCCAGGTTTCCTGCAGAAGTATATAATCAAAAGATTGGAAATAGAGCAGAAGCTGAGGATCTGATGCTTTGTGTGCCAGACCTTTGATGTTCCAGGAGCATAAGCAAATTGGTCTTGGTCAGGGTCGGCCTGGTACGTTAGACAGTCAGTGGGTGTTGCTGATGTCGTTTATTGTGCGGGTTAACCAGTTCCAATTCTTTCCAGCTGCGTCTTTCCTTTGTACATTTCTGCTGGTTTAGTGATTACATTTGGCTGATTTTGGGGGAGAAGTACTTCTTGCACCCTTGAGCACTGAATAGATAATTTTGTGGGTCTTTGGAGTCATCCTAAGTTGATTTCTAATTAGCAAGGTTGTGGGATATTCAGGTTTTAGTGGGGAAACAGCCTCATCCATCAGTGCTGTCACGTAGGCTGTTCATCCAAGGCCACTATCGCTATCTCAGTTTTTGACCATGCGACTTTTGTTGTTTTATTTTCCTGCTGTTTGTCAGTATGGACAAATTCAATTGACACAAGCTCTGATGAGCATAAGTTCTACAGTTCCAAAAAGGCGCAGTATGTTTCCCTTGTTTAGAATGTCTCCTCTCCCCTTATATTTATATTCCGGCTGAAAGATTATAGTGTCAGTGTCCAGTTGTTCCCTAGGTGGCTCACCGTTGGACTGCAGAGTGACAAGTTGATACCCTTGTAATTGAGGGGTTTCAGAAGAGTTAGGTTCATGGATAAAATTGGTGTCCAACTGGCCACTGGCAAGGGTGTGACTGCGCTGCAGATCCGCGCATGTCATGTGGGATTAGGTTCCTTGGTTATACCAGTTGTGATGACCGGTTGCTTCATGGCTGACAGTGTAGCTGCTGCCAACAGGTTTTGAATGTGGGGTGCAGTTGTTTTCCTTTTTGTTATTAGGTTCACACCCTGGTAAAGTTGGTCTAATCATGTGATCTTTTTGCATGGCAGTGATGCCTGTCCAGCCTCTGGGCTTGATGTAAGTCCCAAGAGGGTTTCTCGGCTTGATGATTGGCACATTTTGGCTTGGTGCATTTGTCCCACTAGTAGATTTGCCCTGGCCTACACGATGTTCCTGGAGTTTACTTCTGACATCGCTGTGGGAGTCCCTTCTGTCGGGGTTGCTGGGCTGTCATGCTGTGGGAGTGTGATGCGGACTCTGGGCTCTACTTGAAGTCTATTGTCCCCAAGTGGTAGTTTTTGTCTGGAAATATCTGGCAATGTCATTCTTTCTATTTCTGCCTTTCCTTCTTTGTTTTCAGCGAGCATGAGTGTTGTTCAGCTCAGATTTGCAGTCCCCCTGTGAGGTGGGGGAAGAGAGGAAGGCGGATAATGAGCTCGATTGAGGAGTGCAGGTAAGTCATTTGAGTGTTGGATCATGCTTACCCTATCATCCTCATCCTGAATCGCTACTTGGGCTTTGTGTGTAGGAAGTTATGAGCTCCTTCCACTCCTGGGTTGCAAGGTATGAGATATTACAGTCTGTGCCTGAAGGTTCTTCCTTGGTTTGATGTGTAGGCATTCTGCAAATGGTACTTGCCTTCAGGGATTCTGTGGATGCTGCAGCGTAACCGGGGACGCATGGTGACTGTGGGTGGAGTCTGGCTTCTATTTGGACCATAACAGACTCTGACTGGCCTGTCCCTGCAACGGGTTGGGGTAAGTCTACTTCAGGAGATGGTCTATCTGGCTCGCCCGAGTCTCTTGAGATGAGGCTAGGGGAACCAGCCCTGGGAAATTCTGGGCTCTCTCCCCATAGCAATTCAGGACACAAATAGATGTCTGCCTTGATAAGATTTGCCCCACTTGCTCTTTTCTCTCTTTCCATGCTGTAAGTGTCAGTGTCCACCAACCCACTTTTGCCATCTGGGGTTCTAGCATTCAATACCATAGATTTAGTTTCCTCTTTTAGGGCAGTTGGGGTAGGAGGGAATGCCCCTGGGCAGTGAACAAGGGCCTTCAGTTGTAGGGTGTTAGGAGATCCTTCATCTCCTTATTACTGGAATTAATATCTGTTACAGGGTCCCTTAGGAATGGACTTTTCTAGTAGATTTTTTGTTAATGGTTGCAGGGGCCTGTCTTCGAGGTCGCCCATCAATAATTATGAGGACTTCCTGCTTTGATTCTTAGGCTCCACTGTTAAATTATCTGGCAACTCAGCGATTGTGCAGCTGATGTTGTGATATTTCTTGCTCTTTTTGTATGAGAGGGTTGGCTCTCTCACTTTGCCAGATTTTATTGTGCAGAATCTAGCTACGATAGGTCTTGGTCCGCCTTCCGGTAGATGGTGGAGTTGCGATTCGCAAGGGGGTAGAGGTGGAGGGCAGGCGGATGCTACAGTGTTCAAGCCACACCTGCACCTGGGTAGGCCGCCTCTGCTCCTTGCACCCTGTGACCCTCTGGCGGTGCACCTAACGTGCTGCACCCTCACCCTCTTCTCATCTTTTACCCCCTGGGCAAGCACCCTTAGGCTGGTAGCCACCTTACCTCCTTCTCCTCCCAGGGGTTGTATGAGTTGATGCACAGGCTCTGGGCTGGCACAGGATGCAGGCATCAGACTCGAGTTGCCTGCTAATGCAACCTTTCTGGGGGCTTTTTGTGCATTTTCCTTCTTCAAGTTAGGTGCTCCCTGGCAACTAGTGACTCTTGTGGCCTAGTGACAGTGATCAATGTTATGTCTCTGTCAAGCAGGACCAGTCGCCAGTGTGTTTCAGATGCAAGATGGGCTGGCTGGGACAGCAGCGTCAGTCAAAGGCATCAATATGCTCCCGACTCCAGGCGACCGTAGGCAGCACCCTGCTACCTACCGCCTCGCAGCACGCTTGTGCAATGCCTGTAGCCTTCAGTCCTACGTGCCACAGCTCAGACCAATGCCAAAAAAAGCTTCTGCTCCTGCTGAGATATCAGAGCCGGCGGCTCAGGTGTGCTTTATTGTCCCCCAATGGGGGGCGGTGCAGGAAGTCAGGAGCAGTCCTCAAGACCAAGCTGGATCCAAGTCACTGGAACTCAGGGCACTTGGGTCAATGGGCTTGATGGGCCAGTGGGCCTAGCAGCTCAGGGACATGCAAACTTCAAAGCCACTGAAGCTTTAGAGCAGCCGCTGCAACTCCGCTGTGTTGCTGCACTTGGCTCTTCCAAGCTCCGGCCAACAGGAACAGGAACCTGTCTCCAGCAAGAACAGGAAAAACCATGGTGAAACTGCACTTTCGTCCTATAATGGAATTTTACTTCACAAACCATTTCAAGTGAATAAGCACTATAAGCAAACATGTTCTTCTTTTATTTTGTTATTAGTTCATACTTGGGCCTAGAGGGTGACTGAATCTCCATCTTGCCTGATTATGCGCAAGCGCACTGGACTCTGTCAAACTCTGTGCTGTGACATTGAAACCCAGCCAAGGACACTTAACCAGAGAAGCCTGGGAGCACCACCTCTTGACCTGGAAAAGGGAAGGAGAAGAAGTCAAAATTTGTATACATTGTGGATGAAATTAATATGAAATACGGTTGGGAATAAAGCATTGGAATGCAAAATTAAAGGGCGGGAATATTGAACAATAAGCTTAAGAAATTACATTACATTAGTATGGTGTGTTGACCTCTCTCCATCCCATTGTCCAATCCAAAGTAGGGGATTCATGAATATCGAAACATTGGCAGTGGTACATACACTTAGAATAGTATAACTAAGGTAGGCTCAGTCAGTTAATTTGTCAGACTTGTCACCGACCTGTCACCGACCCATCACTGTAGCAGAGGTTGGGTGGATGCCACGGAGGTCAGAGACGCTGCTCGAGCACTCTGATAGAAGAATCGAGAAAGGAGAGACAGAGAGAGAGGCGAGTCAGAGAGATCACTGAGGGAGAAGAATCTGTCCATCCAGAAGGGGGGAAGAATCGAGGAGAGTAGTACCGGAGAGGGGTGCAATGCTAGCGTTGCACTTAGAAGAGGTCCCTTGTCCTGATCTGAACCTGTCCTGAACTATTGGCTCCTGTCTACTTGGCCAGGGGTTGGTCCTCACACCATCCTAGGTAAATATAAATCTGTGTGGGATGTCCTTGTACCATTTCCTTTTTTCATCCTTCCCAGGTACCAATGTCATGAGATTTTATTAAGACTTTATGTTTTACTTCGATCATTTTCTTCTTAAAAGTTGGTGTTTGACATGTATTGGTATTTGACTCACAACATTTTTACATAGATAAAGCTTTTAAAACTCGCTTGAGTCTGTGGTCATTCAAATTAAAAAAGGTAAATGTAATTTCTACCTATTCTGCTAACAACCTGATCTACTGACCAGAGAAAATTGAGAACTAAGGTGATAAGGTTTGGTAAGAAATGGTGTAAAGGTACATTTTATCACAAGGTAAATATGCGTCCTGATCACCAGCGGTGATTATCAGCTTATCCATGCGTGTTTATGGGCCCAGGTGAGTATGATGTTTTAAAGTAACCCAAGCTGGTTATCAAGCAAACACTGTTAGATGACAGCCCGAGTTTTAATTAGCCTCTCAAATATGGCGCATGATATCTTTCCCAGGGAGGTTGTCTCTTCACACACCCAAGCAGTATAATAATGCATGGTTTATTAGAGATGATATGTACTATTTCTATTTCTATTTAGGGGGTTTTATAAAGCGCTTGGTGACGCACAGCGGCGTGTCCCCGCGCTGAGGAGCTGAATTTACTGGAACTTACACATGCGGAACACCTTACTGTGCGAATAATGCCGTTTTAAGCTTAGCTCTAAAGAGTGGTTCTGATGATTCCAATCGCAACGCCGTGGGTAGCTTAGTCCATCTAACAGCTGCAAGGTGCCTAAAGGATCTTCCGCCCATCCGAGCTCTGGACACCTTAAGAACGACTAGGGGTCCTGAGCCAGAAGATCTCAGGGAGCGGGACGGCTCATAGGATGTCAGCAGTCCTTTCAGCGGGAGAGGAGACCTCCCATAGATAATCCTGTGACACGTACATAGTGCCTTGAATTCTACCCTGCTTCTAATCGGGAGCCAGTGCAAAGACCTGAGGGCCGCTATGGATGCAGCTCTTCTGGGTAGTCTGAGCACTAGTCGGGCCGCGGCGATCTGTAAAATCTGTAGGCGGCTCAGATTCTTCTCCAGGGTCCCTAAGTAGAGAAGATTGCCGTAGTCCATCTTTGACGTGACTAGTGCATGTACCAGGGTTTGACGGGCTCTGATAGGTAAGAACTTCAATATCTTCCTAAGACTTTTGAGGGTCCCGAAGCATGATCCAACCACCTGATTGATCTGGGGGCCGAAGGTCAGGTCGGAATCAAACCAAATACCCAGGTTCTTTGCTTTCTGGCAAGGGATGGGTGTTGGACCTAAGCAAGGCGGCCACCATGCCGACGTCCACGCCGATTGGCCTCCCCCCACTACCAGCACCTCGGTCTTGCCTCCGTTGAGCTTGAGGCAATTGGCGGACATCCAGGCAGCAAGATCTTGCATGCAAGCTCTGAAGATGTCCGCCGAAGGACCGGGCGCACGCGACAGGGAGATGACCAACTGCGTGATGTCGGCATAAGACACCATTCGGAGGCCATAACTCTCTACTAAGGTGGCAATCGGGGCAACATAAAGATTAAAAAGTGTCGGACTCAGGGACGAGCCTTGCGGCACCCCCTGATCCAAAGAGATTCGCTCCGAATAATGATCACCTTGCCTCACTTGGAAACTTCGGCCTGTGAGAAATGAATAAATCCATTTCAGCGCTGCCCCTCTCACCCCGCCTTTGTTCAGACACTGTAGCAAGATGGAGTGTGCTACAGTGTCGAACGCCGCGCTGAGGTCTAAGAGGATTAAGGCCATAGTTTGTCCCTCATCAGCCCCTTGCCTAAAGGTTTCGGTAGCCCTGAGAAGGGCAGACTCCGTGGAGTGACGGGGCCGGAACCCGAATTGGGTAGGATGAAGAAGGTTGCTTTCCTCCACAAATTTCATTAGTTGTTTACTTACCACCTTCTCCGCTACCTTAGAGAAATAGGGCAGCAAGGAGATGGGGCGAAGGTTGTCTAGCTTCTCCCAACTAATGTTGGGCTTCTTACGGAGGGGAAGCACCACAGCCTGTTTCCAGTCCTCTGGTATGGAGCTGGAGCAAAAGGAGATATCCAGCAGGTGTCTAATGTAGGGTTCGAGTGTTTCCAGACTGTCTCCCAACCTTTTTGGGGAGGCGGGATCTCGAGGAGAACCAGATTTGACAGATCTGCATATTTTACCTAAATCCACCGATGAGGGGGTGGTAAAATTGAGTAACAGATTTTGATCGGCTTCATCTCTTGAAGACTCTGCTGGCACTACCGCTGCAGGTGGTATATCAGGAAAAGCAGAGTAAATCTTCGACACTTTATCCCCAAAGTAGTTGGCAATACGATTGCATGCTGCTACTGAATGATCTTCGTCTTGAGTGGAGGTTTTTGGGGTGGCCAGGGATTTATATATGCTAAACAGTTCCCTGGCGGAGTTCTCTTCCTCTTGGATTCTGTCGGCATAGTATGTGGCCTTCTCTGTCCGGATCTTATTGTGGTAAGTACGTCTCTTTGCGAGATAGGCCTCTTTCATCCGGACATCATACGCCACTCTCCACTGTCTTTCTGCGCGTTTGCAGTCTCTTTTGGTGCAACGCAGCGCCTCACTAAACCAGGGAGCTGTTCTTTGTCTGTGGACACCTTTTGTTGGCCGACCCAATGGGGCTGTACAGTCGAGGACAGCCGTGATGCGGTCATTGAGCAATTTATTTGCCGTCGCCACGCCATTGCCTCCTGGGGGTCCTTCCACAGTAAGAGCCTTGTTAAACTCTTGCAGGGAGAATTTTGCCCACCTGCGTCGAGAATAGTTGAGTGGAGTAGGGACGATAGCTTTATATTTGGGCAGATAGATAATAAATGGAACATAAAAGTGATCTGTCCAGGGCAGGGGCACTGGGGGAGCAACTAAGACCTCCTCCCAGTTAGCAAATATTGGGTCTAGCAAGTGCCCATGATTGTGTGTAGGAAGCTGCCCCTTCAGCTCTAACTGTAGGGTGTGAAGTTCTTCACGGAACTCCACCGCTCCTTTATCTGATAAGTCTTCCAGGTGTGTGTTTAAGTCACCTAGCAACAGGAACTTATCCCTCCTGATCGCAGCTTCTGTGACACACTCTAAAAGACTGCCTTTGAATCTGGACATAGGTCCTGGTGGGCGGTAGACTAGTAGTCCCTTTATAGTCATGCTCCCATCAATCTTTATGGTAAAAACACCCGCCTCACAACCTGCCAGATTGATTGGTTCAAGTTTACAGGCCCATTGCTGTTTAAAGGCAATCGCAATTCCTCCTCCTCTGCCTACAGGTCTGTCCAGGCGCACCATCTGGTAGTCGTCTGGTAAGGCCTGGACAATATCGGGATCGGAGTTTACCTCCAACCATGTTTCAGTGATAAACAGCAAATCTGGATGTTTATCAGTGAGGAGGTCATATATATCGTGCTTATGGCAGCTAAGCGACCTAGCATTAATCACGCCGCAGGACAGCGAAGAGCAACTAGCCCTGGAATCTGCCAACACTGTACGGAAGCGGAATTGGCAGTGTTTACACCCTTCATTCTCCCCGACCCTTATGCTATGGTGGCAAGGAGTGCATGTGTGAGAGGAGAAACTTACTAAATCACTCCTACTCCAGGTGATTCTGCCGTTAGTGCCAGGGGTTATGGCCCTAGGCCGCGTCCGGTCGCGGACGGGCACAGATGGGCTTGGCTTAGGCGCGGCTTCGGCGCGCCCGCTGCGCCAGCCCGCTGCGCCGTCTGGCCGGGAGGCACATTATATGGAGTGTGAGGAGGGCGGGGGGCCGGCGCGACTAGAGCGCACCCCCAGCCACACCTAAAATGGCGCCCACCGCCGCCAGCGCCGAATCCCACAAGACGGCTGGGCGAGGCAGGGAAAGAAAGTATCAGCGTGTACAGAAATGTCAGTGTTCCTCAATAGTTTCCCCAGTTAAAATTCTAATGAAAAGCCCCCAAGTGAAAATTCATCAAAACGATCTTTTTCAGCTTTTAAAATACAATTACACAAGTATAAATGCCAGCAAGTAGTTTCTGAGTAAAAGCGCTCGCAGCCCTAGTGTCTCTCGCTAGGGAGAGCTCAAGAAAAGGCCTCATTTTCAATATGGGCAAGGAACAATAAACTCATTATAAAAGAATTGTCTATTGTGATAAATTAAAAAACACTAGAGCATGGACGGAAATCCTGTGTAATGTATAGTTAAATAGAATTGGATAATCCAGCCACTTCAAGATGGCAGGTCCTAAATCTTGTATACGTCATCTTTATGCACCTAAACCATGTGGGTGTGGTATGAGTCAGTATGGTTTGAGGGGAGACGCCATAAATACAGCCCGATGAAACGGCAGCCTAAATATTCACCCCGCAAAATAGACCAGCAGAGACCACGGAGAAAACAGGCCTGTACTTCGAGAGAGGTGAGAAAACATTATAGATTGTGCTAGACCGGGAATTTCATATACCACCCGGTGGTACCCTTTATGATATTGCTGAAATGCTTAATTTCACATGGTTAAACTGGCTTTTGAAGTGTAATACAATATGGGGAGGTTTTTTAATTAGCGAAGTATCAGGGTGACGGTTAGAGTAACACAAGTGACAAAACAGACATGACTTTTATTCAAAGTCAAAAAGATCTTTATTTCGGCAAAATGCCATAAAATCACATATATATATATATATATATAAAAACATACACAAAGCCAAATAGCAATTGCACTTTGCTTTGATTGTGTAAAAGCTCATTCAAATATAGTTAGGGAGTACAGAGCTATGAATAAAAAATATACAATATGCATTCTAACCGAGAAGGGCGGATATATCACAATAATGGATAACATTAAGTTCCAAGCAAGAACAGGGCAAATATACACAAGTTTAAAATCAATTAAAAAGCCAAAGGAATAAATAACGTTAAAATCGATAAGAATATTAAAAAGACTAATAGTAAGAAGCCATTTTCAATTCCTGTTTTCTTCATGGGAGATTGTACAATTTTAAGAATAGCAGCAAACTTATTACATGGGCACACTTGGAGTTAGCTTTGTTTCTCTATAATAGCTCTACGCCTATGCCACATTGCAAGCAAGAATCTTGAAGTTGCAAAAAAAATTAATGGGTGTAATTCATATTTTAGTAACCTATATGCCTCAGTATGATCTCTTATTCCCAGGTTTCTACACAACTGGAGCACCCATTTAGACCTTGAACTTCTATAAGCAGGGCAGAAAAGAAGGACATGAAGGTCGGACTCTTGAGTCAGCATACACCCTGGACAGTCCAAATTTAGGTTACCCTTCCATTTATTTGTAAAAGCTCTAAGGGGAAGTACCCATGTCTAAATTGCAGAAACAGTTTCTTAGCTAGAAGTGGTTGAATCATATCGAGCACTGGTTCGAGCTTATATTGCAGTTTGACATCCAGAAACCCAGAGGTAAAAGTGCAGGATCTAGTGCTCTGCAAGAGCTGTACTAGGGTATATTCTTTAATGGCGAGCTGAAGGGATTTTTTTGAGCTTAAGCAACAAGTCTCCTCAGGCAGTAACCACATGTTTGGCCTTCCCATTGCATAAAGTGTATTGCGAATGAAGGCCAACCAAGGGATATTCCCTGCTCCCAAGATAGACATTACATCCTTCAGCTCCTCCCTATAGGGTAATAGCTTGGGCGTACTCCACAAGTGGGGCCAAAATAAAAGCGGACAGGAAGCAATTATATCACTAATAGGGATAATCCCCATATCCATCCTCAATGGGGTCAGGGGTGTACTTTTGGGTAAGTTTAAAAGTTGTCGTAAAAAGGTGTTCTCTGTTGAGGATAGAACCTTTGAGGGGAAAAAGCCCCAAAGCTCAGCACCATAAAGTGTGGCTCCTCTAGCCTGAATTTTATAAATTTCTGCAGGAGACCCTACCACTTTTTGGATGCATTTTTTGTACACTTTTAAAATTCCCCCAATCGATAGTGTGAGTTTCAGATTTGCTTTGTTCACCTGGGTCCTCCACTCCATCTTGTCATTAAGGGTAAGACCCAGGTAATCAAAAATGGACACCATTTCTAGCGGCTTCCCTTCCATTTGTGGCTGTGGGCAGTTGCTAGTATTTGCGTGAAAAACTATATATTTCATTTTTTGGAGATTGACCTCCAAATCCCTATTCTAACAGAATTTGCTGAACTCCTCCAACACCCGCTGCATACCCATTGGAGTCTTGGAGAGTAGCAGCGTATCATCTGAAAACATTCGTGCAGGAATTTTATGGTTCGCTCACCTTGGTGAGTCTATATCTTTTCCAGCCAGCAGAGTCTCAATTAGGCCATTTAGAGAACAGGGTCGGCGCAAGTACACAGCCCTGTCTCACCCCTTTCTCTACCGGAAAGGGGGCTGTCAATTCCCATTTCTTGCCA
Organism: Lissotriton vulgaris; assembly: GCF_964263255.1. Taxonomy (NCBI): domain Eukaryota; kingdom Metazoa; phylum Chordata; class Amphibia; order Caudata; family Salamandridae; genus Lissotriton; species Lissotriton vulgaris. The sequence goes on along the minus strand of NC_141687.1, from coordinate 1,437,127,870 downwards.
AATCTAATTCTTGCATGCTTGTTCTGATACAGACACAGAAGCATACAGCATAAATACACTGGAACTCCCATATCATGGACGGTATCCCATAGCTGATCACGCTTCCCCATATGGAATGCAGATTTAAGATCCACAAAGGTAAGATACAAACTGCCACCCTCCAAGATCACTGTTTTCCAGTGGATCATTTGCAATCTGAAAATCTGGTCAATAGTTGAGATTTTACTTCTAAAACCAGCTTGTAAAGGTGTTAAGATGTTGTTTTCATCAATCCATAACTGCAAGCGACCCAGGAGAGCATTTGCAAATAGCATTTGGGTAACATCGATTAAACTTATAGGGCGATAATTCACCGGATTAGGGGGGAAGCCCTTCTTATAAATGGAGATGATTTCTGCACCTGCCCAAGTCGTTGGAAAAGCCATCCCTTGTAGGATGGCGTTAAATAGTACGCAAAGGTAGGGTGCCCACACAGACCCCTCATTTTTAAATAAATCACCAGGAATTTTATCCAGACCTGGCGCTTTCGCTGGAAGCATTTTAGCAAGTGCTGCATTAACCTCCTTTATAGTACAAGAAGGGGGTCTAGTATCCTGGGAAATGTTGTAGGATGTTAAATCCTTAGCTAATACAACTTCTTCCACAGATCTGGAGTATAAAATTTGAAAATGTAACCTCCGAACTTCCTCCCCCAAATTTGGATCAATTGCTGAGTTGCCTTCCAACTTCCCAAGTCTCACTAGGTTCCAAAAGCCTCTCAGATCTCTATTATCTAGTGCCAATTTTATTGCTTCCCATTTATCTGACTCCCATGCTAGCTTAGCTTCAGCTCCAGTTTTTTTGTACACAGCCTGGTCTCTTTGGTACGTTGAGTATCCTTTTCTTTAACCGCTTTCACTAGTGCGCTCTTAGCTTCCCTACATGTTTTATCATACCAGGAAAGAATATTTTTAGGATTTGGTCGATTATTGTGTTCTCCATTATAAAAAACTTGCCAAGTTTAAAGGTCATTTCCTGATGATTCCTACTTAGTTCCTGATAGTAATATATTTCTTGGTCATTTGCTGACGTTTGAAAGGCAAATTCCAAATAAGGAATAATTTGCTCATATAGGGCGGCTACTTTTTCCGGTGATAGCACAAATGTTCCCCACCAAACTCTCCTTCCTCCTCGAGTTGCTACCAAGTCTGTGGGAGATTGTATGATTGAATTCTGATTTTGCCCCGACTGTAGCAGGATTATTTCTAGGACCAGTGGGTTATGGTCACTTTCACAGTGAGAATTAACTGCAAAATCTACTAATCTGTGCCATAATTCCACATCTACTAATATATAATCAATAATAGATGTTTGGCCCAACTTATTATAGGTAGATCTACCTGGGCTATCGGAGGGGCAACAACCATTACATGCCCTTAGCAAATTGGTAAGAATAAGTGAGCTCATTTGCAAGACCAAGGGAGTCCAGCCTCTTACCTGATAAATATTACATTCGGGGATTGACAAGGCCGAATCCTTCTTACTAGTAATAGTGGTACTCAAGCCGTTTAGTGGTTCAAAGTGGCAATTGAAATCACCCCCAATAATTCTGAATCGTGATTCGGGCAAAGCCTGTAATGTCTTTAGGTTTATGCCCAAGCCAACTGACTCTCCGGGTAAATAGAATCTCGGTGTGTGTTGAGTGGGGCAATGGTCTATTTTAATTCAGCCAGTAGATGATTTTATTTTTTAGCTCAACATATGTTTAGGCATGGGCGTAAAATCCGTTCCGCTCGCGGATTTTGCGGATTTTCGGTAAATCCGCAATCCGCGAGATTCGCGGATTTCCCGCAAAATCCGCAAATCCGCGCGCTGCAGATTTTTTGCTTGTGTTCGCACAGCTCGCGGCCCGCGGCGCGGGCAGCAACAATCTCGCACTCGCGAAATTACAAAAAAAAATAAAAATGGCGGAGGAGTGAAGGAAGGAAGTGGCCCAGTCTCCAACTTCCTGTTCCTGTCCAGCAAGTTCCTCCCATTGGGGAGGGGTGAAGGAAGTGCCCTAGTCTCCAACTTCCTGTTCCTGTTTCCTTTCTTGGCCATTTTGGATTCGATCTTGACTGGGAAGGATTACTTTTTGTGGATGCTGCTGGATATTTGGATTTAAGGCCTTTTGGATTCAAAATTTGATTTCACAAGTAAGTTGATAAGTTGATGTTGTTTGTGGTGATTTTTGTGTGTGTTTTTCGACTTTTGGGGTGGTGTTGGGGGCTGGCTATGTTGGTGGTGGGCCATTTGTATTACTTTTGGATTCGAAATTTGATTTCACAAATAAGTTGATAAGTTGATTTTCTTTGTGGTGATTTTTGTGTGTGTTTTCCGACTTTTGGGGTGGTTTTGGTGATTTAGCGGGTATTTTGCCGCGTTCGCGTCGTGAAGCAACAATCTCGCACTCGCTAAATTGCAAAAAGTGCAATTCTGCACCAGAAAACCACCAGCAGGCAGCATAAACCTTCTGAAACTTGATGGATGGCATTGGATTGTGGTGATTTCTGTTGTCTTTTTTGACTTTTTGGAGTAGGGGTTGGGGGCTGGCTATGTTGGGTGGGGCCATTTTGAGGCATGGTCCTCCTGGCCATGTGGATGGGGGTCAAGCGGCCATTTTGAAGGCAGGCAGTGAGCTTTGTGCCATAGGCCTGCACCCATTTTTCCTTGCTTTCACCCCTTGTGCCCAGGTTGAGTCAGTGGTACATGAAACTACAAGCCTCTCTACCGAAAAACGAGTTTTGCAAAAGGAAAAGCTATGAGCAGGTGCAAAAGTTCAACCTCATCATTTGTAACCATTCCCTGTAGTGCTTCCTGAAGGGGCCCTCCAGAATTCGGTTAGGTTCCTGTTAAAAAAAAAATTACATTGCAACAAACAGGAAAAGGAAAGGAAAGGGAGCAGACAAGCAGGTGCCAGCCTTCATTAATGTCAGTTGGGGCAGGGCAGGTGTTGTTGTAATTTAATTATGAAAAACTTAAGGCACTTAGCAGGTGTGCTTTGCTTTGCCACAATAATGTACACTCACTGGTCAACCAGAGGGTGCTGTGATGACACCGAGGGTGGCATGGGTGTGACAGCCAGAGGGTGGCATGGGTGAACCAGAGTGCCAGTGTTGACAGAGGATGGCAGTGCTTTCTTTGCCCCAATAATGTACACTGGTGAACCAGAGGGTGCTGTGATGACACAGAGGGTGACATGGGTGAGCCAGAGGGTGGCATGGGTGAACAAAGAGAGTGCCAGTGGTGACAGAGGGTGGCAGTGATGAAGAAAGGCTTGCAAACAGGCTGGGCACGTAGAAACAACAAGTTCGCAAAACTGGCGACCTGACAAGTAAGTTCGCAATTTGCGAAATTGCACAAAACCCTCGCGAACTTGCAGAAACCCGTGCGAACACCCCAAAAAAAAAATCCGCAAAATCCGCGAGGATTCGCGGATTTTGCGGATTTTCGCAATCCGCAAATCCGCAAATTCGCGGATTGCGAATCCGCAAAATCCGCCCATGCCTACATATGTTTCCTTGCAACCAGGTTCTAGTGGTGGCACTGCGGCTAGTATTATCACATAAGGTGTTGAAGCTGAGGCAGGTCAATAAAGGGGAGAGCAAGCATTGACGGTCTTAGGTTCGGTAGAATTTGGTTTCTATCCGTGTTTGGCTCTATTACAGGTGTCTGGTGGACATCTGATATTATAATGATAGACTCTGCTGCCCTAGATTTCTGCTGATTATCAGGGGAAAGGGAATGGGGGGCTTTAATATTAGAGCTGCTTGATGGTTGACTCCTATCAGAGGAACAATTATTCTTCATACGCGCATTCGCCTTGGGATCGTTCTTTGGACCCTCGGGTAAAGGATACTGCACAGAGGGAGGCTGAGTAATCTGTATTTTTTTATGTTTGGAAATGTCGGTAGAATTCAGAGCAGCATCAATTTTTGATCCCCATGCCTCTATAGAGAGCTTTAATTTGGCAATACTCTATATTGCATCTCTAATTTCTGATTTGATAAGCTGTTCCATATGTGATTTAAGATCTAATATCAATAGCGATACACAGCCCGGGGGCTCAAATGATTTGTTACTACTTTCAACTAAAACCTCACTCCCGGCTACGGATCATAGAAGGCTGTCGCAACACTGGATTCAGGGCGAGAATACTCAAAGAACCGACCTCATAGGAGAACATCTTGTCACTAGCGAGAGCAGAGGCGAGAGCAACGGAACATGCCAAGGAAATGGAAAGAGGGAAGAATGCTGAAATTGAAAACGCACACTTTACAACAAACAGATATCGCACAGGCCGATGGAAGAATGACTGGAGGGAACAAAAAGAGAGGAGACAACCTGAAGGAACATGCTACAAGTGCGGAATGGAATTTCCACACAGATGCCCATGCCCAGCGTTTGGGCAGACGTGCAGAAGATGTGGTGGAAGAAATCACTACGCCAGTATGTGCCAAGGTGCACAATTCAGAGACAACAAGGGAAGAACAGGAAGACAACAGGAGTCGACAACAAGATACGTCAGGTATGTCGACAACGAAAGGAGAAGTTCATCACGAGGGTCAGGCGAAGAAGAGGAAGAAGAGGAAGTGGAAAGACTATACCACATGTCGGAGGTGCACACACAGCGGAGCGAGGAAGATGAAGCAAGAGAAACAACACACCCAGCAGACAAAAGCACCCTAGGAAAGACGGACTCGGCAAAGATAAGAGTAGGAGCGCATGAAGCAGACTTTGTACTGGACAGCGATGCAACATGCAACGTCATGTGTGTATCAGAGTACGACAGAATGGAAGTAAAGCCGACACTGAGAGCGCCCAAGGTAAAGGTTTTTACCTGGGGGGCAAAGAAACAGATAACTAACTTGGGAAAGTTCACAGAGGAACTGAGATACAAGGACAAAATAAACAAGGAGGACATCCATGTTCTAAAAGGCGATGTCCCAGGACCATGCCTGATGAGCAACAGCACCGCTCAAACGATGGTCCTTATAACGATGACATACGAAAAAGACAAAAGACATACCGAGAGCAAGCGAAGAGAAGACGCAGGGACCAAAGAAAGAGGAAGAGAACAAAAAATAATGATTGAGGGAACAAACACAACAAAGGGCGGCAGTAGAAAGAGAGGAGCCAGAAGCAAAACGGAGAGCAGAGAACAACGATCGAGACGAAGAGAGGCTGGCAAAAGGAGAGCAGACGGAGGACAACTGAAAAACAGAAGCAAGGCTGAGAGGAGAGAGGAACGACAAAGACGAAGAGAGGCTGGCAAACGGAGAGCAGACGGAGGACAACTGAAAAGCAGAAGCAAAGCTGATGGCAGAAAACAACGACCAACGAGGGGATGCAAGGGGACAAAGAGACTACGTAGAAAAACGTAGTAGTCAGAGACTGGGGAGAAGGGTCGACGAGACTTACGGTCTCTCTCTCTCTCTCTCTCTCTCTCTCTCTCTCTCTCTCTCTCTCTGTCTCTCTCTCTCTCTCTCTCTCTCTCTCTCTGTCTCTCTCTCCATCTCTCTTTTTCTTTTCTCACCACAACAATAAGCAAATGGGGTCAAGGGTTGAAGAGGCGGAAATGATCAAGAGAACCGTATCATAAACATTTGTTTGCAACAAAGGGGGAGATGTAGTGACCTGACAAGTAGGGACCGAGGACACTAGGACCCTGTGGGTCATGAGGGAGGTGATCAGGTCACCGGACACCACATCCGGTCAGGGGACAGGAAGAGGATGATATAGCCATGACCAAGGAAGAGGACAGACATGCCATGACCTGCTTCCCACTTGGCAAATAAAAGAAGATACAATCACATACCTGTTGTCCTGTGTTCTATGCGCTATAACACCTTGGTCCGGGCTTGGTCCGGGCTGCGTCCCTCACGTGTCCCACGCCACGAGGGGAGAGGCAGCGCTTTAAGCGTGATGACCACGCCTCCCCCTCACTCGCGGCAGCTGCGCTTACTGTGGTGCAGCCTGGGAGTTGAAGGCTCCCTCCTTGCGGCAGTGTTGGTCCCAGCGATGGTAGAAACAGAAAGGTCACTGTGGTAGCTGCAACGTGCTTGGACAAGGCGGTAGAAGAATCCTCACGGTGGCAGCAGTTGGGACGAGGCAAGTAAAGGAAAGAGAAGGTTCCCGCGCTGCGGGGGTAGAGGCAGTGATTTCGGCGCGATGACCACGCCTCCCCCTCACTCGCGGCAGCTGCGCTTACTGTGGTGCAGCCTGGGAGTTGTAGGCTCCCTCCTTGCGGCTGTGTTGGTCCCAGCAATGGTAGAAACAGGAAGGTCACTGTGGTAGCTGCAACATGCGTGGACAAGGTGGCAGAAGAATCTTCACGGTGGCAGCAGTTGGGACGAGGCAAGTAAAGGAAAGAGACTCTTATTATCTATAAAGGGTACGGTTTATATGTTCAAGTCAGTACGGCTAAACCGGCTCTTGTATTTGTATAAAACGACATAGGGGAGTTTTTAAGTAGAAAACATCAGGTGGTCCGTTTGAGCGGCATAAGTGATAAAAAGGCAAGATTCTCACTTGGTATAAAAGACACGCTACATATGGGCTAGGGGTTCTAAAAACATTACTAGTAGGTAATTTAGATACCAAACAATCCCTCCCTTTGTTGACTCAGACAGTTTTATTCTAAATGTGCGATGTTGAGCGCAAGGTAGGGAGCAGAAGAGGGTATTTGATTTTAAACTATTAAATACTCCCAGGTCAAAGGATTAATTGAGCAATTTTCCTTTATAGGTAATAATTTCCAGCTCTGGGTAAAATAGGCAGAAAGAGTAATTTTACGCTCTCTTTCCACCATTGACATAAAAGGACAACCGAAACGTGTTCCGGTTGGGTCACCACATGAAAGTCGTTGACATCTTCCCATAATTGCCTAATTTTATGTGAGGTGAAAGGTAAATAGTTTAAAAATTGATGTGGTAAATAGGGGCAACTCTGAACACTAATATTGAGCTTTCACTTTTATTTAGGGAGAGAGTGTACCGGAATGGAGTGTTAACAAATACACTGCTTATCCATTCAAAATAAAAGGACAGCAAAGGTTTCTTATTAAGTCCTTATGCAAAAGAAATATTGGGAATAATTATTAATAATATAACAGTTCATTGAAAATTATTTCACATTGATTGTCTTTATCAATACATTTAGTTTATGGGACCACGCCTAAAACATTGAAGTGTGCATCTTTAAAATCCAATTGGAACCACACCATCTCGAGTACTGTTGCATGGGTGAGTGTAGACGAGTATGTTCAGTGGGCTGGTGATGAATGCATGGATAGTTGGTTAGGAAGAACATCCTATTTAAAGATATAGTTGATGATAAAAATATGGGTTCATATTTCTCTATGAAAGCTCTTTCAGGGCGTGGTGTATATTTACAAGATCACACATAGAATGGCCTACGAAATGTTCGAATATAGGAAATAATATATATATATTTTGGTTAATATATGAAGTTGTTTTGATGAATAATAACTGCCATCACTATTTAGGCTGGGGAGTTTTAATAAGGCGATACAAATGTGTTATAAAAATGTGTGTACATTACCAGAAAGAAAAGTTATTATTATGATTATTAGGATTTGTTCATATTTTTATGTATGTTTATTTTTATCTTTCTATGTTGGTACATTATAATCATTTCAGAGTGTAATGTGGATAAGGGAAGAAATCTATTAGTCCTGAAGAAGGTGGATTTATAAATACAGTTTTACTGAAACGCGTCAACGCAGAATTATTTTGTTAAATTTTAAGGGAGTTGGCAACTACAAAAAAGACAGGGAAGTTTCTCCTCCGCCTCCTGTGTGCCGTCTACAATAGCTTCAAATTAACAGTGTTAAGACAAATGTTATTGTCTCTTGTAGATTCCTGTCCAGGGAGGTTTTTTTCTGATGAATTGAAACTTATCTGTTAAGCAAGGTGTTTTTTAACTGTTTTTATTGTATTATTGTTCACTATGATATGTATTTGTAATTAAATATTGTTTATTTATGTCTTAGATTATCTATTAAATATGCACAAAATTGCTTACACACTCTGATTAGAGCTTTTATTTTTTATCTGGGTGGTTGGTAGATTATTAGATGTTTATTGTATGATTGAAACATGACAGAATAAGTGTGCCATTCGAGCCCCAACGAGAACATTTGGTTTTAACTTGAATGTTATATAGGTGTCCTGTCCTTCTGGTGTCTGAGCCTCTCTCCTTGGAGTCAAAGGAAATGGTATACTCTAAAGCTCTGTTTTTAGTATAAAAGCAACCTTCGGTGGTCATATATCTGAAAATACAGGATTTAAAAAAATATTATTTTCTAAGGGTGCTTGTTGAAGTCAATATCTATAGACTGGAATCTAGAGAATGTTAAAGTGATTCTGGTATTTTACTGACCTCTGCTGGTCGTTTTCTGTCAAGACAGTTACATAGAGTCTGTTGAACAGAACAAAAAGTGCCAGATGTACAACGTGATTTTGCATGCGAAACGGGTGTGCGAACTCGTTTGTGCATGCAAAATCACTGTTGGCCATGTACAATTCCTAAATAGCGAATCGCAATGCTATGTGTGAATGGTTTGTGACCGCAATTACTGTCGCAAATTAGCACCCTCTTTAAGAAGGTGGTAACGCAGTCGCAAATTGGAAGGGGTCCCAAGGGGACCCCTACCTCTTTGTGACCGTGTCCAAAAATATTTTTTAAGGGCAGACAGTGGCCTCAGGGACCACTGACTGCCATTAAAAAATTAAACGAAAACTATTCATTTTTTTTCAAATGCATTCTGCTTTCCTTTAAGGAGAACGGGCTGTATTTAAAAAAAAAGAAAAAAGCTGCTTTATTAAAAAGCAGTCTCATACGTGGAGGCCGGCTGAGCCGAGCAGGCCACCATCCCTGGGAGGAATGGCATTACCAATGGGCTCGCAAATTGTGAGAGGCTGATTATTATTATTGAGCCTCGCAATTTGCGACTTCATTGGGATTGGCAAAACAGTGTACTAACACTGTTGTACATTTCATTTAGTGCCTCGCAATTTGTGACTCGCAATGAAAGGGTCATACATCTGGCCCAAAGTCCCTAAGCGGAAGCAGACAAGTTCTAGGGCTGATCTCCAGAGCCCACACAATACATACACATTTAGGTATAAACTAAAGTATATACTAAAGATATATACTAAAGTTAATACTAAAGTATATACAAGAGGTCTTGAATGCTCGACCTTAAAAAAAGATGAAATGTGCAAGCCTCACTTCCACATTAACATTTTTTTAAAAGCATACTATATGCACTTCGTTTTTGCTTTACATTTCTCCTTCCCTATCAACTGGAAGTATGGGCTATTTCAGAGAACTGATGAAATGTTTATGGTCACGATCACAATGCACATATTTTGTATAGGGCCCTGCATTGCTATTAATACAGATTTCATGTTTCTATGGTCCTTTTGATCAAACCTTGCCCGATGGCCACGGGAAAGTAGTTTGTCATAGCTGTAAAGAAATGAGTTTTGCAATAGCGAATGTCCTTTGATTAATTTATAGAAACCATGGATCACTTCATGCCAATCTTTGTGGATTGTCAATTGACTGATGTTTCTCCGCAGCGAGTGCCCAGCTTGCCAAGACCTACGTTTGTTTGTAAACAATCAATATTTTTGTTAAAAAAAAAATGCTGAAGGTGCAGAATGATAAAACATATAATTCAACCACATGACAATATGATAACATAAATAAAAATGTTGAAAGCACATACTTCTCAAGGTGATCGTGTTTTTGTAAAAAAAGAAATACTGAAAGATGTTTAAAAGAACGCGATTTTCAGTTGTTTAATTGGGTCAATTTCATAGACACGGAATAAACAGTAAGCATGCCGGTATTATTTTTGCTGTATGCCTATAGGACATCAAGAAATACACGTTTTAGATTTTAGGATGGCTCAATTATTTATAAAACGGTGCTACTTCATGAAAATGATGGGGATAACATTGCAAATGCGGTACGTATCAGCTTTATTAGGGGACGTGCTAAAGTTATTGGGTAGGTTTGAATCGGGACACCCAGTAGTGACATTTCCATCAAAATGTAATGTCATGTTTACAGGATTCGAAGTGGTAACGCTGGAAGGATGCCCGGGGGTTTGAGCCTGATAACTCATTTTGATTTTCAATTTCACATCTAAGACAGGTTTACTAGTCCATTATAAATACGAGTATTTAAAATGCATTTGCTTTATTTAATTTCGAGCTTTAACAATAAATAGAGCACATCAAAGGCAGGGAAGAAATACAGTTTATTTTACTGTTTGCGAAGATGGTGGGTTTTGTACGGTGCAGTACACTGCAAATGTTGTCATTTTACAGCACTGTAGCTAACAAGGGTACTGACACATGCAACTCACCTTAACTTACCTAAACTATGAGCTTTCAAAATGGAAAGCCAGGACTAAAACTGATTGCTGGAGGTAGGTCTAGCCATTTCCAATGAGTAAGCTGACTAATTCTAATTGTTTACTCTGCATGTGAAAGTAGAAAGCATCAGGAGGAGCAATGCGGTGGAAACCTCTATGTTTCTGCGTGGAACCAATCACAATGTGTCAATTGTATGACGTTGTGGACTCTAGCCTGTTACGGGGCAGGGAAGGTGGAAGCCTTACTGCGAGCCCCACAGTTTTCTAAAAGCTTTCAAAGTTGTCTGGCCCACTATAGCATTAACAAGGATTTGGTCCGGACACTGCACAGGTTTGCAGGGAAGCTGCATGTCTAAAAACTAAGTAGCACCACTGATGTAAATGCCGGAGTCGATCAATTTCAGACCTCAGCAATTTTTATGCATGGAAAGTTGACTTGAGGAGACATGTGGCTAAGCATGGGCGAATTTTGCGAATCTCGCGTTCGCGAATTTTGCGGATTTGCGAATTGGCAATCCGCAAAATCCGCGAATTCTCGCGAATTTGCGGATTTTTATTTTTTTGTGTTCGCAAGTGTTTCTACCAGTTCGCGAGGATTTGGTACTAGTTCGCAATTGCGAACTTACTTGTCGGCTCGCAACGGTCGCGACTATGTTGTTTCTACGTCTGGTTCATCATCACAGCCTCCCAGCACCCTCTGTTTCACCACTGGCACCCTCTCTTTGACCCATGCCACCCTCTGTTACATCAATGCCACCCTCTGGTTCATCATCACTGTAGAAAATGGGGGGGGGGAAAGCAAGCCCACCTGCCCTGCTTGAACTGACATGAATTAATTTGGGGTTAGTTTATTAACAACACCTGCCCTGCCCCAACTGACAATAATGAATTAGGGGCTAGTTAATGTGTCACTGAAAGAATTTCAAGTTCCAGCCTGGCACCTGCTTGTCTGCTCCTTTAGCTGTAAATCAGGACCTTTGTGGCATACAGTTAAGGTCAGAGCAGGGTCACACAATAGTTGCAAGCAGGCAACCGAATTCTGGAGGGCCCCCTCAGGAAGCACTACAGAGAATCGTTACAAATCATGAGGTTGACCTTTTGCACCTGCTCATTGCTTTTGCTGAAATCGTTTTTCGGTTTTTTTGCGCTATTCGCGGGGCGCGGCGTCGTGCGAAACCGACCGCGGAAGCCGCCAATTCGTGCGAATGAGCATTTTATTTTTTTGCGGCTTGTTGTTTCGCGAGTTTGTTTGCAGTATTCGCGAGCCGCTTGCAGCGCAACACGCGAATTTACCCCAAGGTCGAGTACGGGCGCGGCCATTTTGTTTGCGTGACGTATTTCCGTTTCCGCCCGCTATGTATAATCTCGCGCAGTAAGCGCATTGCGAGTAGAGGTTCGCACGAGATCGCGCGGGAAATCTTGAGGTTCGCACGAGATCGCGAGGAAAATCTCGCGCGAACTTACTTTCGCGCTCGTGAACGGGCGCCGGCCATCTTGTTTTTCATTCATTTCCTGTGTCTGGGCATGGTGTTTAATCCTCTTGGTATCTTTGCCATCCTTTGATTGTTTTCAGTTTTTTTTTTACGATTTTGCTTCTTATCTATCCCTCTCTTTTCCTAGCTGTATATTTTTGTCTTTTCTGCTATTTTTCTTTACTTTTAAACTACTTTTTTAAACTCTTTTCTTTTCTTCTTCCCTATCCTATTCTTTCTTAATTTTCTACTTCTTCCTACCTTACCTGCCCAGACCATGGTCAAGCCAGGCGCCGTGAAGCTGCCCAGGCACTTGAGGGCCGCAGCGGCGGCGGGGAGTAGTGCTGGACCCAGTGCCAGGACAGCATGCGGGAGATTGAGGGGGGAGCAGGTGACGCGACGGGAGATATTCAGCCCGGAGGAAGTGGGCGCGCTGGTCTACTTCGTCCAGCGCCGCCTGCCCAGGACCATCGCGGGAGGCGGCAGGATCGCGGCCGGCGGCTACAACATGCGGGAGCGCCGGAAGCGGTGGGAGAAGGTGTGCTGGGCCATATCCCACCTCTACGGGGTCCAGCGCACCTACAGCCAGGTCACCCATCGCTGGACGGACCTCCTGGACCGCGAGCGCGACCTGCTGGACCAGCTCGGCTTGGAGATCCCCGGGCTTGGTGAGTAGTAGTAGCCATTTAATCACTCACTACTATGATGTTTTCTCCTGCTCTGTGTTGTTGTATTGCAAATATTTGTTTTTTACATGGAGCAAGCCAATAATGCCGCTGATGACGATTACATTGTAGTTAAATTATATTTCAAAATCTTCTGTGCATTTCAGGTGCACTGCTCTCCTTCTCAGTGGCGTTGCTACTATGCTTATTTGTTTTCTATTTCGTGGTCTCATTGGCCTGAGTAACTATTATGTATGAGTGTACGTTACAGAACTGCGTAATGCTAGACACTAGGGGGCAGATTACATTTACAAGCCCCTTGCGCCACGTTTACGTTGCCTTGCGTGACGCAACAGCGGCGTAAACGTGCCGCATCCCTGCGAGTCATTTACGACTTGACGAATCTTGGGAGATGCGTCACGTTATAAAGCCATGGGCCTGCACCACAATGGGTGCGTTCCTAGTACGCAGGGTGGGCGGTCCGGCGGCTGTGCGCCTCGCAAAATTGCCTGCGTGAAATCTACAAGATTTAACGCAGGCACTTCTGCGACGCTGCTACGTCAATTCAATTCCTTATGTCTGCTCGAAGCAGGCGAAAGGACTGACAAAGCATGTTAAGTATTGGGTGGCCCTGAGCATTACTGGAGTTGCATTGCGTTGGCGACGTGACTCCAGCGATGCGCCGCTCTTACGTGACGAGATGCGTCACGCAAGTGCCTACCCTTGCGCCAGGGTGCGCCGCATTGTAAATGAGGCGCATCTGCCGTGTCGCAAGGGTAGTTTTGCGTGACGCATTTGATCTGGCGCATCTCTGCAGTTGCGCCAGAACGCGTAAGTAAGTATGCCCCTAATGGGCAGAATTGCAATTAACGTCTCATCCCTGCAAAGTAGCAGGGATGCGCCATTAATTGTGCGGGCCGCTACCACCACCAAACATGGTGCGCCGTATTTGCAATGCGGCGCACCATGGGCCCAAAACGTCACCGAAGCTTTACTGCTGGAGTTGCGTCGCAACGATGGCGCAGCTCCAGCAATGCTCTGGGGTACCCTATCTCCCCAATGCTGGGTCAAGCCGTACGTCTGCTTCAAGCAGGTGCAGGGTTTGTGTGACGCATCATTGTCCTAAAGGTGACTGATTGAAATTTTGTAGATTTCCCTCAGCCACTATTAGGATGTGTTCCAGCGCAGGGATGCCCTCCCTTGCGCCGGAACGCCCCCTGATGGCGCAGGGCTTTATAACGGGATGCATCTCCCAAATGCGTCACGTTGTTATAATATTATACGCCGCACCATGGCGCCCTTTTTTGTTTAGCTGCTGCGTCACAAAAGTCACGCAAGAACGGCGCAAAAGAGCCGCAAGGGGCTTAGATCTGCCCCTTCCTTTGTACCCCTGACAATAAGAAAAATAGTGGCGGTGGATTGATAGTTTGACTATTTAAATGACTGGTAATGTAGCAGGCAACTGTTAGTGTTGTCACTGATCTGACTGAAATCACAATGGAGTTTGTCTGTCACTTTGCGTCTTGCCTGCGGACTGCTGCCTGCCAGTCCTAGGTGAACGTTTCAGTACTTTGTTTAGTGAGTTACGTGACTTTCGAAGTCACAGGTCCGCAAATAAATGAAAACTAACCCTAATCAATATAATTTCGCGGAAATATTTTGTTATTGTTCTTTTGAAATGTTTGATTTGGTTGACATTGACAAGCAACAATCATCCATGTTTTCTGTTCTTTCTTTCATGTTGTACGTCAGCTCCCCTCAGGGACGAGAGGAGGACACAGGAGCAGCAGGCGGCGGATGCTGTTCAACAGGGCCAGGATCGGGCAGGCGAGGGCTTCTCTGCTGGCCCCAGTAAGTTTTCATTTTAGACTAGTACCTATTTTTCCTAGCGTTCCTCATTTGACTTTTTTCAAAATTGTCTTTGCTCTTCTTGTAGACTGTATCTAAATTCTTATCCTGCCTCTACTATGACTCCCTGTGGTATTACTAGATTATTCTTATTAGTCTGTCTGTGTAGCTAACTAAGATTGCACGGTTGGCGAAACTCCCATGATTCTAGTCAGCAATAGCTCTATCAACTTAGTGCAGTCCTCTGGGATTGTCCATAATGTCTTTTGAAGTGTTCTATCTGGACTCATGCTTGCAAAAATTGCAAAACCTTTCGCTCAGTCACTCTAGTCTGGACCAAAATACACAGATTGTATTTAAGTTTAAAAGCTTTATTAAAAGTAAACACATTTATTAAAATGAAGTCATAATAAAACTAAACGTTTAACTGATAATGGAAAAGTGGTTAGTGCTGACGATTAATTGAAGACATTTCTTGTGGTCGAGCCGAGCTCTCACCTGGTTTCAACTTGATCTTGTTGTTAGAAGTCCATCTTCTGTCTGTGTGGAGAAAAATGGTGCGTGTTAAAAAAACAGCCTTCATCAGTTGTGCCAAAAAGTGCAGCAAGACAACCTTCCCTGGAAAAAGGGACATTTTTTTTAACTTTAACGTAGACAGTCACAAATTACATTGTTTTCACATGTCTTCATTCCTAGACCAAAGACTAGTGAGTGCTTTATTCTAACATTCTTAAATGTACTTTGTAGGTGGAACATCTGGTGGCGGGGCCAGTGTGGAGGTGGTGGTGCTCGACACGGAGGCGGAGGGCGATTCTTCAGGGGAGGAGGCGGCGGCTGTGAGAGTTGAGACGGTGGTGGTGGCGGCCAGAGGTAAGCTCTTATATATTCCTTACTTATTTAGATTGAAGACTAGCTGGGAAGGCAAGAATATGAGATGCATGGCTGGGTGAATGATGAAGCAATGATGGGTGGAAGGACAACAGCCTGGGTGGGTGACACAGAAACTGTATGTGTCCATATACCTGGATCATGCTACTATCTGACTCTTAGATAGCATATGTGTATCTAGAGCAGGGGTACTCATAGTACGGCCCGCGGGCCGGTGGTGGCCCGGCAAGCCTTCCTTGGTGGTGCGCAGACCTTGCAGACAATCACTGCTCCCCCGGCCCCCACAGAGCAGAGGCTTTTTTGTATTTCACCTGTTAGCGCCCCTGCATCTCCACTCTGACAATCACTGCTCCCCCGGCCCCCACAGAGCAGAGTGGAGATGCAAGGCCACAAAGAGGTGAAATAGAACAAAGCCTCTGTGGGGCCGGGCAAGCAGTGATTGTCAGGGTGGAGAAGCAGGGGCGCTACAACAAACAAAGCCTCAATAATATGTTAATGGTCTTTTAAAGACCTGTTAAGTACTTTGGTGTTGTTGTCTGTGTGTGCGCGTTGAGGAAGCGGTCTCAACCCGGGCTGAAGGCTGACACAGATAGACACACACACAGTGAGATGACAGAGGGGGAGGTAGAGGGAGGGCAGGAGGGAGAGAGAGATGGAGAGGGAGGGCAGGAGGGAGAGCAGGAGGGAGAGAGATGTATGTAAATGCTGGGTCTGGTGGCTCAGTGGGTGAGGGCATCTGCTGCAGGGACCTGTGTGCAACCTCATGGTCACAAGTTATCGTTTTGCTTTAGCCCCGCCTCCTCTGACTCCGCCCCCACCAGTGCGGCCCTCGGCCCCAAACTACACTGTAAATGTAGCCCCTGAGAGAAAGTTTGTGAGTACCCATGATCTAGAGAGAGTAGACGGTCAGTGGATGAACTAAGTGTAACTTTGAAGAGCATGTAACACTGCACCCGCACGTCCGTTCCAGTGTAGGAAAGGCAAGGAAAAGAACTTTTAATTTTGTCCAAATACTACCATCAATAGTAGCAGTAGTTTGTATTGCAAGCACTGCATAGATCCGGTTATTACGGTGGCCACTCCCTACCTCTCTTAATAAGTTTAGTAGTACTCAGTCATTCATGTGTGGATGTATCACTGGTCACTCAATAAAAAGCAAAGCACCTAATGTCATCCCATATATAAGCAAAAACATCCCATGTGAAGTGATAGATAATCAGATTATTTATCTTCTTCAATTTTCCATTTCTAGTACTCATTTCCACTGTAGGGTGAAAGTTAAATTAATTAAGCAGTAGCCCTTGAGTTGTAACAGAGTATTCTCAGTGCCACCCGTAATAGAAAAGTAAGAGCTTCACCACCTGCATGTACTGGACGGGTACAGTAATGCAACGCAAGTCTAGGTCACTCCTCATGGCGTGCGTCTCTTTTTCTCGGGTGCAAGTTTACTGCGCTGGCATTATGCCAGCTTGCAGAAGATAACGTACCAATTTTCCAAAACAAGAGACAAGAAGAAGAATAAGACTGGTGTACTTTCATAGTCGACTCCAATGGAAGTCCATAGTGCTCGTAGAATTTGTTCCTTAAACTCCCACTAATGTTAGAGCAAGGATGAAGAAGTGTGAGGTTAGATAGATACTGGCCTCAATAGTTATGTAATGCCTTTGCAAGTTGCTAGTTGTAGTGCAACACAAATTTCTGCTGAATGATTGAGTTAATCTTAAGGAGCATTGGTTACAGACTATGTCTTTCTTTCTTCATATAGGTTCTCCTTCCAAACGAACAAGGAGGAAGGAGCTGGCTAGAGCGGCCCGGCAACGGAGGATCGATGCCACTGTGGCCGAATATCGGCGGCTGGTGGCCCTGGAGGACGAAGAAAGTGTGCAGTTGACCACAACAACTACGTCGTCTGCATCGGCCTCCGTTCCCCCACGGGCTGCCAGTGCCACCCAGCACAGTGGTCCACCCAGACTGAGCCGGGCTGCCAAAGCCAAACGCCACCGCCGAGTAG
Source organism: Lissotriton vulgaris (assembly GCF_964263255.1). Classification (NCBI taxonomy): domain Eukaryota; kingdom Metazoa; phylum Chordata; class Amphibia; order Caudata; family Salamandridae; genus Lissotriton; species Lissotriton vulgaris. The sequence continues at coordinate 1,437,110,557 of NC_141687.1, read as the reverse complement.
CAAGGACAACAGCTACAGCTTCCTCTCACAGCCGTTGCACCTACAAGGCATTGAAGGCACGCCTGCGCCGCAGTACCGTGATGGTGTCCCGCCTCCAGCAGGAGCTCCACCACTTTTCCAACCAGTTGGAGGGGCTCCGCGTAGAGCACGCCTTGCTCCGCCAGGAGCATGATGCCCTGGCCCAAAAAAGTTGACAGCATCCGCCCATAGTGTCCCTTGCCCCTTTTTTAGAGACTTTTGGGGGGTGGGAATTGGGAGTTGGGTTTTTGGGGACTTTTGAAGGACAATCGTTGGGGTTAGGGAGGGTCTTGCGGGAGATTATTTTGTTAGGGATATAAATATACTTTTTCAAACTTTATCTGAGCATACCCATTTCTTACTGCTTGCCTGGTGGGTGGGGGTTTAACGTTGACTTTGTTTTCCTGAAAGTTTAGTTCCATTTTCTTCCTTTAAGTGTAAATGCCCAAATGTTTTCAACACTAAGTGCCTCTCACAGACGAAGTGAATCCAAGAGTCCTAGGACTTTAGTAGTACTACCTTCAGTCTCTCGTCTCTCGTACTAATACTCCATTATACCCCCAAACCACCAAACGCTTATCTTACCTGTAATTTGTGTTTGAAAGTAGGGCTAGACCCAGGGCTGGCTCCACGGGAAACAGCGAATATGGTTGGCAATCTTGGTCGGATAAAATTTCCTCATAGCGGTGGTACTAGTGGTGTGACACAGTGGCAGTTACATGCCTATGAAAAAAAAGAAAATGAAATCTGGTTTGTCCTCCTGAGCAATTCAACGGTACAACTGAGAATATAGCAGGTGACAGAAGTACAGTAGAACAGTGCCACATTGTAGCCTAACAAATGGTAAAGTATAACTACTAATTCGGTTGAAGTTCTTTCACATTAGCAATGGTTCTTTGTCAAGCAGAGTAAGAATATATCCTCGGATTTCTTCACCAGCCTGTTGCTATCACCTTATCCTCCCCAGCAAGTGTGTGGATTTATTGCTGTCATTTAGTCACACATCAATCAAAACCACACAGCCCGGGGGAAGAGGGTTAGGGTTTGAAAAATGGATGGGTACGGGGGTTTTTGGGAAAGGTTTTGGGAGACAAGAAAAAATAGCACAGCATAGACAAACAATTGTGAACATAAACAAATCTTTGGGTACAAACCTATCCATCAATCTTTGAAAGTGCATGCACTACTGCATACATGTCAGTGAAAAGTAAGTAGTACATTCGACAACTGTGGAAGAAAGAATGCGACAGTACAGGGCCTGTGTGGAATTATTGATAACGATATTCAACATAAGGTCTCTGTACTTAGCCAGATACCCGAGAGCCTTGCTGGTCACTATAAATCCATTCACAACAACACTCAATGGGGTTGGTCTGGAAGGTATAGTAGATAGAAAAGGAGAAATTGCTTTTTTTCTAGGTGTCCCCTCACTCACCAGGGTTGCCCCTTGGTGACATGCTTCATCATTGGGGCCATCCCAGTCCTCTACGGCCTGGTACGTGCTGCGACTTGCGAATTACGTAGGAGCACTTACAAATGACTATGTGTGGTGCAGATGTGATAGTGGAGTGGACTAAGTGATGTGTTAAGGGATCAATTTAGAAGCAGAGAGAGATCCAAGAAATGCAGTCACAATCAGAGAAAAAGGCAAGGGATACTGTATCTATGTGGTTGTAGTGGTCCTGTTGGAAGTGGTAAGTAAGTTGCCTGCAGAAAAAAAATCCTCCTTTTAGCGGCACTCCTCCATTGCAGCCGACGCGTCGTCCATCGATGTTGGTCACCAGAAGACACCCTGTAAAAAAAAGCACAGCATAGACAAACAATGGAACATAAACAATTCTTTGGGTACAAACCTATCCATCAATCTTTGAAAGTGCATGCACTACTGCATGCATGTCAGTGAAAAGTAAGTAGTACATTCGACAACTGTGGAAGAAAGAATGCGACAGTACAGGGCCTGTGTGGAATTATTGATAACGATATTCAACATAAGGTCTCTGTACTTAGCCAGATACCCGAGAGCCTTGCTGGTCACTATAAATCCATTCACAACAACACTCAATGGGGTTGGTCTGGAAGGTATAGTAGATAGAAAAGGAGAAATTGCTTTTTTTCTAGGTGTCCCCTCACTCACCAGGGTTGCCCCTTGGTGACATGCTTCATCATTGGGGCCATCCCAGTCCTCTACGGCCTGGGGCGTGCTGCGACTTGCGAATTACGTAGGAGCACTTACAAATGACTATGTGTGGTGCAGATGTGATAGTGGAGTGGACTAAGTGATGTGTTGAGGGATCAATTTAGAAGCAGAGAGAGATCCAAGAAATGCAGTCACAGTCAGAGAAAAAGGCAAGGGATACTGTATCTATGTGGTTGTAGTGGTCCTGTTGAAAGTGGTAAGTAAGTTGCCTGCAGAAAAAAAATCCTCCTTTTAGCGGCACTCCTCCATTGCAGCCGACGCGTCGTCCATCGATGTTGGTCACCAGAAGACACCCTGTAAAAAAAAGCACAGCATAGACAAACAATGGAACATAAACAATTCTTTGGGTACAAACCTATCCATCAATCTTTGAAAGTGCATGCACTACTGCATGCATGTCAGTGAAAAGTAAGTAGTACATTCGACAACTGTGGAAGAAAGAATGCGACAGTACAGGGCCTGTGTGGAATTATTGATAACGATATTCAACATAAGGTCTCTGTACTTAGCCAGATACCCGAGAGCCTTGCTGGTCACTATAAATCCATTCACAACAACACTCAATGGGGTTGGTCTGGAAGGTATAGTAGATAGAAAAGGAGAAATTGCTTTTTTTCTAGGTGTCCCCTCACTCACCAGGGTTGCCCCTTGGTGACATGCTTCATCATTGGGGCCATCCCAGTCCTCTACGGCCTGGGGCGTGCTGCGACTTGCGAATTACGTAGGAGCACTTACAAATGACTATGTGTGGTGCAGATGTGATAGTGGAGTGGACTAAGTGATGTGTTAAGGGATCAATTTAGAAGCAGAGAGAGATCCAAGAAATGCAGTCACAGTCAGAGAAAAAGGCAAGGGATACTGTATCTATGTGGTTGTAGTGGTCCTGTTGGAAGTGGTAAGTAAGTTGCCTGCAGAAAAAAAATCCTCCTATTAGCGGCACTCCTCCATTGCAGCCGACGCTTCGTCCATCGATGTTGGTCACCAGAAGACACCCTGTCCACTGCCTGCCTGATGCTGAATTGTGGCTCGCTACTGTGAAGCCTGACTCCATCCTTTTTTCCCCATTGCAGAGACTGAAACCCGGCCTGTAATTATTCAACGAAAAACAGGAAGTGATATAATATTACAACACCACTGATAAATAAATATAAGGTATGTAGGCTGTGGAGTGCAAAAAGTCACAATTTGATTTTCCTAGTAGACAGTACAATATTTTTGAAAGTGCGTACTCTGAGTCACCTTTTGAAGGATAAATAAGTATGGGCAAATTAATGTAGCGGATCTTGCCACTCAAGCTAGGTGTACTGTAAACTGTGTTTTAGAACAAAATTAGATCTTCCTAGCAGTGCTCCTACCCAGACCCTTACTAAAGGCAGTCGCAAAAATGTAGAAGACCCCCAATCAAATCTCAAAAAACGAGGCCTAGCAGAAAAATGGTGACAAAACTTACTTTGAAAGTAAAAGTAGGCCGAAGTACCCCCTTCCTAATTACCCCTTACCCACCGTGGATTGCATTCAAACCACTTGCAAGCAACCAAGCAAAAGTAGCCATAGCCAGCATCGCTCCAAGACTCGAAATCCCCCCCACTCAAACACATGCAATAGAAATACTGCTAACCCTAACGAACCCTAAGTTAAGAATAGTGGCAAAGGCTTTCTTTAACTATGCCAAATCCCCCCTTTCCCACCATGGATTTTCTTCAAATGACTTGCAACCAAAATTACACATTCTCACGAGTGCTCTAAGACCCCAGAACTCAGTTGGAAAAATCTAGAACACCCCGAAACACATGCAATCCTGCTGCTAGGGCTAACCCTAACGAACCCTAAGTTACAAAAAGTGCCAAAAGGCTTTTCCGCGAGGATTTTGTCCCAACCACTTCTACCCGGTATTAGACCTTCCCAGGAATGCCCCAAGACCCGCCAACCCACCCGCCAAGAAGCATAACACCCCCAAACAGGCCAAAAGCAAAATCTCATACTTGCAATATTTCTGGGCCTTCGGTCCAAACGCACTGCGTAGCTAGGCCATAAGTCGGGGTTGCCACGACGGATTTCCTGAAAAGCAAATGCAATCAAGATTAGAGTGTCCCAGCAGTGCTCCCAGACCACGAAACTCACCCACAAACACCAGGAAGCCCCCCAAACAGGCCCCCGAAAACGCTACATAGAGCAAAATGTCAGAAATAGCCAAAAAAAAATCGGCCTGGATTTTGTCCCAACCACTTCTACCCGGTATTAGACCTTCCCAGGAATGCCCCAAGACCCGCCAAACCACCCGCCAAGAAGCATAACACCCCCAAACAGGCCAAAAGCAAAATCTCATACTTGCAATATTTCTGGGCCTTCGGTCCAAACGCGCTGCGTAGCTAGGCCATTAGTCGGGGTTGCCACAACGGATTTCCTGAAAAGCAAATGCAATCAAGATTAGAGTGTCCCAGCAGTGCTCCCAGACCACGAAACTCACCCACAAACAGACAGAACCCCCCCTAAGAGCACCTCAAAGGCAAGCAAGTCATCAAAAACACAAAAAATTTTCCGCCTGGGATTTGGTCCAAAACACTTTTATCCGGTATTAGAGCTTCCCAGCAATGGCCCCAGAGCCGTCAACCCAGGAGAAAACGAGTAGAAGACCCCCAAACAGCCAAAGAGCAAAAGTACAAAAATGGGGACTTAGTCAATTTTTCACAAATTTCCCAAATCACTCCGCGCGCGCTCTGCAGCTAGGCCCTAACTCCCCTCTGCCACCATGGATTTGCTTCAAACCTCTTGCAAAGTAAAGTATATATAGCCAGCAGTGCTCCCAGACCACGAAACTCACCCACAAACACCAGGAAGCCCCCCAAACAGGCCCCCGAAAACGCTACATAGAGCAAAATGTCAGAAATAGCCAAAAAAAATCGGCCTGGATTTTGTCCCAACCACTTCTACCCGGTATTAGACCTTCCCAGGAATGCCCCAAGACCCGCCAACCCACCCGCCAAGAAGCATAACACCCCCAAACAGGCCAAAAGCAAAATCTCATACTTGCAATATTTCTGGGCCTTCGGTCCAAACGCACTGCGTAGCTAGGCCATAAGTCGGGGTTGCCACGACGGATTTCCTGAAAAGCAAATGCAATCAAGATTAGAGTGTCCCAGCAGTGCTCCCAGACCACGAAACCCACCCACAAACACCAGGAAGCCCCCCAAACAGGCCCCCGAAAACGCTACTTAGAGCAAAATGTCAGAAATAGCCAAAAAGAAATCGGCCTGGATTTTGTCCCAACCACTTCTACCCGGTATTAGACCTTCCCAGGAATGCCCCAAGACCCGCCAACCCACCCGCCAAGAAGCATAACACCCCCAAACAGGCCAAAAGCAAAATCTCATACTTGCAATATTTCTGGGCCTTCGGTCCAAACGCACTGCGTAGCTAGGCCATAAGTCGGGGTTGCCACGACGGATTTCCTGAAAAGCAAATGCAATCAAGATTAGAGTGTCCCAGCAGTGCTCCCAGACCACGAAACCCACCCACAAACACCAGGAAGCCCCCCAAACAGGCCCCCGAAAACGCTACATAGAGCAAAATGTCAGAAATAGCCCAAAAAAAATCGGCCTGGATTTTGTCCCAACCACTTCTACCCGGTATTAGACCTTCCCAGGAATGCCCCAAGACCCGCCAACCCACCCGCCAAGAAGCATAACACCCCCAAACAGGCCAAAAGCAAAATCTCATACTTGCAATATTTCTCGGCCTTCGGTCCAAACGCGCTGCGTAGCTAGGCCATAAGTCGGGGTTGGCACGACGGATTTCCTGAAAAGCAAATGCAATCAAGATTAGAGTGTCCCAGCAATGCTCCCAGACCACGAAACTCACCCACAAACAGACGGAACCTTCCCTAAGAGCACCTAAAAGGCAAGCAAGTCATCAAAAACACAAAAAAAATTCTTCCTGGGATTTGGTCCAAACCACTTTTATCCGGTATTAGAGCTTCCCAACAATGGTCCCAGAGCCGTCAACTCACCTGCAAAGAGGTACAACAACACCCCCACAAGTGCTGAGTCTTTCTTCATTGGGCGTAAATCAGCCCTCTGGTTTGATGGAAATAGGAGTCTGGAGGAGGAGGATAGAGGAGCATGTTCTTCTGAACTTGTGAACCTGAGGAATGCAGACTGCGGCAACGTCAAATCAATTAGCAAACCAGCGAAGACAGTTCTGCTGATGGGCTTAATTTTGTGATTATCTGATTAAAGTTTGAAATATATTAACTGTGCACAACAAAGAAAGACAGACACACAGGAATAAAAGTGAATAGGGACGAAAAAGAAAGTTATTGATTCGTTGTCTCATTTTCAGGGCTCGGTATCACGGTCCAGGAATGAGAATAAGGCTTCGTCATCATACTCTGCGAATTCAGACAGGGTGAGCTCAGTGTCACCTGACAGAGTAGAAATTCCCTCATCTATGTTGCTGGCCACCTCCTCTTCATCCGGCACGCTCTCTCGTACTCTGAAATCTGGTGGTATGAGGTGCTGATTCATCTTGATCATTGTTAACCTCTCCACATTTTTGGGCGAGAGGCGGCTCCGTTTGGGAGTTACAATCCCACCAGCCGCACTGAAAACCTGTTCAGAAGACACGCTTGCGAGTGGGCAAGACAAGTAGTTTAAAGCCAGGTTGGTGAGCTGTGGCCACAATTCTTTTTTCCCATGCCAATACGCCAATGGGTCAGAATTAACATAGACCTCTGTTGAGTCATTCAGATAGTCCTTCACCATCGACTCAAGGTCCTCATCCAAGGTTCCTCCACTTTGCTTAGCTCTTGCTGTGCCTCTGACCTTTTGAGAACCAAACCCACGCAGAGCTAGCCAATCCTCTTCAGCCTCCAATGTTTCTGTTGTGTTTCGTGCAGATGATCCGGTTGCCGGTGTCTTTAACGGCTGAGAGGTCACTTGTGCCACAGCCACAGGTGCAGAAGTGGATTGTTTTGACTGGGGATGGCCTGCTGATGTACTGCCATTTCCTTCAATTTCCAGCCGTTCTGTTTCAAACCTCTTGGCTGACAAGGCTAGCCAACGTTTGTACTTTGGAACATGTTCATCATCAAAAGGAAAGAATGCTTGGCCTGCCAGCGCCTTTTTGTAGCGTGGATCCAGAATAGTAGCACAAATGTAATGCTGTTCTGAGTGGATCTTTTTAAGACGTTCATCACCTTGTAGGAGCTCTAATAATTGCTCAGCCAGAAGCAAAGAGTCTTGGTTTTTGTCATCTTTTCCAAACACAGAACACACCTCCTTCAGTTGGTCCTCCAGCATGTACAACAATGGGATAGCTTTTCCCAAATTAGAGTCCTCCTTGCTGACTGCACGCGTGAAGAACTCAAAAGGACGAAGCATGCGTGTCAGGCTTTCAACTATGTTCCATTGCGGCCCACCCATCCTCAGCTCCTCTGTACCCTCTTTAAGGAAATATTGATCGAGTTCCGTATACTGCTCATACAGACGCTCAAGCATGTAGAAGGTTGAGTTCCAACGTGTTACCACCTCCTGGATGAGTGCTTTCACTGGCATTTGACGTTGATATAGCAGGCTCCTCAGCTGCTTCCGGGCCTTAAAAGAATGGCTGAAATGCTTGCACATTTTTCGGCAGGTCTCCAATACACTGTACGCTGCACTGCCTTTATTACCCAAGAATTTTTGGACAACCAGGTTTATACAGTGCGCCAAACACGGCACTCTGAAATAGTAACCGTCCCTCATGGCCTTAACTATATTGGCGCCATTGTCCGTGGAAACATAACCAACCTTGCGTTTTAGTGGGGACAGCCAGTTAAGGACCTTTGTGTTAAAGACATCCAAAATGTTTTCTGCTGTGTGACGTTTCTCCAAACCAAACATGGCTAGTGTTGCATGTTTCCGAGCAGCTTTAAAAACAATGTTCGTGTCAACACCTGTGTTTAGCTTTGCTTTAGCCCCTGAAAAAGAGACCCAGTGTGCAGTGATGCACATGTAATCAGCGCCTGCGCCACTGGTCCACATGTCTGTTGTCAGATGTATAGTGTGAACAGCACTCTTCTGCAAAGCTGCCCCAATCACCTTCAGAACATCTTCATGTAGTGCTGGAACCGCAACTCGGGCAAAATAGAACCGGCTAGGAACCTTCCATTTAGGGCAGAGCGCTGCCACTAATTCTAGAAAACCAACCCCTTGTACAAAAGAAAAAGGGAGAAGGTCCAGAGCTAGCATTTTAGCCAGCTTAGTGTTATACAGACGGGTCATTGGGTGGTTGCGTTCATATTGCGCTTCTGTAAACAACATCTTTTTAATGTTGCCCTGGACCAAGGATTTACGGGATGATGATGATCTCTTCGACCCAGTTACGCTCGCTGATGAACTTTTCCGCATTGATGTCTCACTCTCTCCCACACTCTTAGTGTGGCTCCCATGGGGTGTGCTGCTGACAGGGGAACTGGGTGTAAGTGAAGTGTTTGAATCGTCTTCTTCCTCCTCGTCATCATCAGATGAAAAATCAACGTTTTCATTGCGTGCAATTCCGGCTTCCTTGATCGCGTGTAGGTGCGCAAACCATTGGACATCGTGCGTTCTCCTAAGATGACCTCTCTGGCCTCCGGTACCATAGTTGGAACCCAACTTACCACGACTAACTCGAAGCTTACAAATGCTACAAATGGCTACGTTTTCCTTTTTTGGGCAAACACTAAAGAAGTCCCAAACTGGAGACTTGAAATGTCTTCGGGGGCCGGAGGAGGCGGCGATACTGGTGGTGGTGGTCCTGCTGCTAATGCCAGATGAAGTGGAGGATGTGGATTGCCGAACTTCAGTACGTTTTGCACTTTCACCACCACGAATTGAGGTCGAGGACGAGGTGGGTACCTTCTTGCGAGGAAGAAATATGGAAGCGGTAGGTTTTGGTGTACTACTTAACTCCAAATCTAATGATTCCATTTCCATTGCCTCCTCGCCGACATCATCATCACGCTCAGCAGCTTCTCGGGATAGGGTCAAAATGTCTCTTTGCTGCATGCCCGGTGGGGCTGCAGTGACCTTTGTGATGACTGGCTCGTCGTCATCGTGAGAGGCTTCATCACCAGCAGTATCTGTCACTTCTTGTTGAGCCTCATCACACTCCATAGGTTTGAGTTTTTGGACGACCTTCCTTTTACGCTTAGGTACCGGTGTCAGATCATGGTGTGCCTCACTGTCAGACCGCAGTTGTGGTTCCCAAGCTGGATCTGTATCATCAGAAGGAGGTGGGCTTGAAGAAGATGTAGACACCCCCTTGATCTTTTCCTTGCTAGGGATGTGGAAGACAATGAATGATCATCAGGAGGAGTGGCTTCCAATGATACCTCAGCTTCATTGTCGATTTCCTGATGTGCCCCTACTTCGGGAGGAACAACTATTGTGGGCACTTGTGAACCTCCATGCACCTTTGCTTGCGCATCTCCTTTTGCTGCCTCTCCTTCCACATGTACTTGGGCGTGTACTTGCACATGGTGTTGTTGTTGCGGCTGTGGTTGTTCAACACTTGTCAGATGAGTTACAACAACCTGTGTTGATTCAGGGACATTGCTGCTACTTTCTTGCGATGAGCCACCATCACTGGTCGATGGTGATTGGAGAAGTACACTGACTGCCTCTGAAGCACTCAAGGGCTTTGACTTAAGTTGGCGTGGTGGTGGAGGCACTGAACCCAATGGAGCAGGGGTGCTGCTCCCAGCTTGGTCCCCAGCAGATCCTGCTGCTGCAGGCGTACTTTTTTTTTTTCTCCCAAAAAACGTGGCGGGTGGCACACCAGCCTCCTTGGTAACTTGCTTCTTCTGCTCCTTACTAGCAACTTTCTTGCTAGAGGAGCTACGGAGAACTTTCTTTGGGGCCATCTTCTTCAGAGCAGGTCAGACAGCAGGCCGCAGTTGCACGAATTGTAGAGTTGTCTGAGGCCAGACGTGACGTCGCGTGACGTTATGCTGCACACACACACCGCTGCAGGACTTCTTCCTGGCACTGGTGGTTCTCTTGAGTCTTGTGCACCTAAAAAAAATGGAAGACAGAGGAACATCAGTTCAGTTATAGAGCACAAAAAAATCGAAAAACACTGCAAAATCAGCACAATCCCATTCCATCCATGGCCTCCATGATGTTTAAATTCAAGACAACCCACAGAAAGACTAGGCCCATGCAAGACTCACTACCCCTGGGCATAAATAAAGGTTGAAAAGTAGGCAAAATGGTTGGAGGCCTAACAACAAAGCCTGCATTCAAAATGGCCACTTGCCTCCTAGCACATGGCCAGGGCCTGCCTGTACCAGTACTCAAAATGGCCCCCACCCACATGGCCTGTCCCCATGAACACCCCCAAAAATCGAAAAACACTGCAAAATCAGCACAATCCCATTCCATCCATGCCCTCCATGATGTTTAAATTCAAGACACCCCACAGAAAGACTAGGCCCATGCACCACTCACTACCCCTGGTCAAGGCCCCAACAACAGGTCAAAAATTGAAAAACACAGAAAAATCAGCACAATCCCATTCCATCCATGCCCTCCATGATGTTTAAGTTCAAGACAGCCCACAGAAAGACTAGGCCCATGCTAGACTCAAATACCCCTGGTGAAAAGGCCACAAGTACAGGCCCAAAAAACGAAAATCACTGAAAAATCTGCACAATCCCATTCCATCCATGGCCTCCATGATGTTTAAATTCAAGACAACCCACAGAAAGACTAGGCCCATGCAAGACTCACTACCCCTGGGCATAAATAAAGGTTGAAAAGTAGGCAAAATGGTTGGAGGCCTAACAACAAAGCCTGCATTCAAAATGGCCACTTGCCTGCCAGCACATGGCCAGTGCCTGTAGCTGCACTCAAAATGGCCACCAGCCACATGGCATGTCCCTCCCCATGAACACCCCCAAAAATCGAAAAACACTGCAAAATCAGCACAATCCCATTCCATCCATGGCCTCCATGATGTTTAAATTCAAGACAACCCACAGAAAGACTAGGCCCATGCAAGACTCACTACCCCTGGGCATAAATAAAGGTTGAAAAGTAGGCAAAATGGTTGGAGGCCTAACAACAAAGCCTGCATTCAAAATGGCCACTTGCCTCCTAGCACATGGCCAGGGCCTGCCTGTACCAGCACTCAAAATGGCCCCCACCCACATGGCCTGTCCCCATGAACACCCCCAAAAATCGAAAAACACTGCAAAATCAGCACAATCCCATTCCATCCATGCCCTCCATGATGTTTAAATTCAAGACACCCCACAGAAAGACTAGGCCCATGCACCACTCACTACCCCTGGTCAAGGCCCCAACAACAGGTCAAAAATCGAAAAACACAGAAAAATCAGCACAATCCCATTCCATCCATGCCCTCCATGATGTTTAAGTTCAAGACAGCCCACAGAAAGACTAGGCCCATGCTAGACTCAAATACCCCTGGTGAAAAGGCCACAAGTACAGGCCCAAAAAACGAAAATCACTGAAAAATCTGCACAATCCCATTCCATCCATGGCCTCCATGATGTTTAAATTCAAGACAACCCACAGAAAGACTAGGCCCATGCAAGACTCACTACCCCTGGGCATAAATAAAGGTTGAAAAGTAGGCAAAATGGTTGGAGGCCTAACAACAAAGCCTGCATTCAAAATGGCCACTTGCCTGCCAGCACATGGCCAGTGCCTGTAGCTGCACTCAAAATGGCCACCAGCCACATGGCATGTCCCTCCCCATGAACACCCCCAAAAATCGAAAAACACTGCAAAATCAGCACAATCCCATTCCATCCATGGCCTCCATGATGTTTAAATTCAAGACAACCCACAGAAAGACTAGGCCCATGCAAGACTCACTACCCCTGGGCATAAATAAAGGTTGAAAAGTAGGCAAAATGGTTGGAGGCCTAACAACAAAGCCTGCATTCAAAATGGCCACTTGCCTCCTAGCACATGGCCAGGGCCTGCCTGTACCAGCACTCAAAATGGCCCCCACCCACATGGCCTGTCCCCATGAACACCCCCAAAAATCGAAAAACACTGCAAAATCAGCACAATCCCATTCCATCCATGCCCTCCATGATGTTTAAATTCAAGACACCCCACAGAAAGACTAGGCCCATGCACCACTCACTACCCCTGGTCAAGGCCCCAACAACAGGTCAAAAATCGAAAAACACAGAAAAATCAGCATAATCCCATTCCATCCATGCCCTCCATGATGTTTAAGTTCAAGACAGCCCACAGAAAGACTAGGCCCATGCACCACTCACTACCCCTGGTCAAGGCCCCAACAACAGGTCAAAAATCGAAAAACACAGAAAAATCAGCACAATCCCAATTCATCCATGGCCTCCATGATGTTTAAGTTCAAGACAACCCACAGAAAGACTCAGTCCACCCACCACTGAGTACCCCTGGGCAAAAGGCCCCAAAACAGCCCAAAAATCGAAAATTCCAAAATTTTAATTGCAGCAACTGTAATGCCCCAAACAAACTTACTTGTAAAATTTCTAATCCAACAGTGATCCAAAGAAAGTCAAAAAGGCCTCAAATCCAAATATCCAGCAGCATCCACAAAAAGTAATCCTTCCAGCTCCAGACCCAAATGAAAAGTGACCAGGAGATGGACAAAGCACTGGGAGGAGCCTGCTGAACAGGAACAGGAAGTTGAAGACTGTGGGGCACTTCCTTCCTCCCACCCCCCTGCCCCCCTCCCCAAAATGGACTCCTCGCTATAAAAGTGCAGGCAAATGTCAAACTAAGGAGTTATTCAGATAAAAATCATCATTTCTAGAAGGTTTATGCTGCTTGCTGGTGGATTTCTTGTGCAGAATTGCAAATTTATATTTTCGCTCGCCGCATCTCAAATCTCGCAATTGCGAAGTACCGCGAGACGTGATCTCGCCGTACTCGCGTTGACAAACTATCGCTGGCAAGCCGCGATGACGTAATCGCGCTCGCCAATTCCCGCGGGATCACACAGCAAGATCCAAAATGGCGCAGCACTCGCAAACTATCGAAAAAAACAACTCGGCAAACGATGATAAACGCCGCGCGCCGCAAAAATTGTATCACCAACGCCGCGCGCCGCCAAAAAAATCCGCTGCGTGCGAATTTGCGGATTTTGCGGGAAATTCGCAAATCTCGCGGATTGCGAATTTCCCAAAAATCCGCAAAATCCGCGAGCGTAACGGATTTTCCGCCCATGCTTACATGTGGCAAACCCTGCAGGAGAGTTCAGAAATCCAAATAGGGCCTTTAGTGGAACAGGTGATTCTTCATGACTTGGGGCATGGAAGATATCAACACCCATGAAAAGATGGATCAACTACTCCTTGGCTATGATCAAAATGTGTATACTTAGACAACCGAAATCTATCGCTACCCCAAGACATAAAGACTCGACCAAGCCATGTCCACCCTGACTGCATTTGAGAAAACGATCACCACGTTGAATAATCAGTCACAGGAGTTGGCTGACAACTGGGGCTCCTAACGCCTCCCATCACCATAATTGTCCTGCCCAACCGAGGACCCACAGATTGACTATTTTTTTAAATACCTTTATTTTTACAGTTTTATACAAATTCACAACTGTACAGCAGCTGTCACACAGATTGAAAATTCTTAGCATTTGCTGAAAAATGATTATCTCATGTCATTATGCTTACAAGTTTTGTACATTTTTACTGACACACGTGTTATTTACGTTCTGCAACACGCATTTTGATTCCTCAGAGGGGTGATCTTCTTCCCTTCCTCTCTCCCATCTCCACTTTCTTACCTAGCAGCAAGCCACTAAAGAGCTTAAGGACTACGGTTTAATGACATACGCCGATTTATGTTTCTCCACCCCACCCTCCTTTTCTTTATATATTCAACATTTCTTTGGGATAACATCTGATGCTATACTGTTGTTCAAGTTGCATCCATATTGTGAAATCCCAATACAAATAGCTAAAACAAAAAAAGCAAAGAAAGTTAACTTAATCACTTCTCCAAATCCCCTTGTACCATGCACAAACCAACCCAAAAGTGTCTTTATGGAGTTGGAACAGTTAAAGCACTTAGGTTTTCATGTAAAGCCAGATCATCTAAGATAGCGTGAAATGATTTTGCCTGCAAACATAAGATCAAATAAACCAAGGTGCAAAGTAGGTTCAAGCAAAATATCATGTGATTTTCCCCTATGTAAGACATGTATTTGTTTTCAAATTACACATCTTACACTGTTTACTTTGGGGATGGTTGCCTCCAATGAAATTTGTTCTTGACTATTCACTTCAAGTGCATATTTCACATAACCCATTGCTTGGTTGACTTTACACGTTGATCCAAACCCTAAACTAGAGGCATAGGGGTCTCAGCATTTGCTCCTATGCGGATGATACCCAGCTGATGGTAGCGCTTGAGGAAAGGCATGATGACACCAAAGCAAAACTGAAAAATTGCCTTGCAAAGATGGTGCAATGGATGTCAGAACATTGCCTGAAATGAAATGCCGGGAAATCTGAAATCCTGCTCTTTGGTGGAGCTAACTTGATTTGGGATGCCACCTGGTGGCCACAAACCCTGGGAGATGACCCAGCACCCAGGCAATGTGATAAACACCTAGGTATCCTCATCGACAACACCCTTTCCATGAAGGACCATGTGCGGGCCCTATTTGGAAGGTGCTTTGCAACTTTGAAAATGCTAAGGAGACTATTTCCCTGGATCCCATTGGAGTGTAGACAAACAGTCACACAGGCCCTGCTCATTAGTAAACTAGATTATGGCAATGGCCTGTTCGTAGGCATGGCAGATTACCTCTTTTCTTGCCTACAAGTACTACTAAACTCTGCAGCAAAACTGGTATGCGATAAAGACAGACTGAGTTCAGCATCCTTGTGCATGAAAAAATGCCACTGGCTGCCCATGCGACAGAGGGCAGTGTTTAAGCTACTTAGTCATGCACATAAGGCACTACACCGCAGTGGACCAAGATTTTTACAGAATGAAATTGAATTTTATGGCCCCACAAGGTGCCTACGGTCACTTTACCAAGCACAAGCTAGGGTAAAGCACATAAAGAAAATGAGGACAGGTGGAAGTTCATTCTCATACCTGGCAGCAAAAAAGTGGAATGAACTACCTCAAGATCTACGCCTTACAACAGATTATCTGTTTTTTAGAAAGAAACTTAAAACCCACCTATTTCCTAGATCCTAGTCCCACCACTCCTGCCAATAACTGTACAATGAATTCCTGCTACCCAGCACCGTGATATCCTTCGGGATGATTGTTAGCACTCTATAAATACATAAATAAAATAAATAAATAGCAAGGGGGTAATGAGACCTAATACAAGCATTAAAACAACCTCCATGCATTGAACATGGACCCTCATGTTCCACCGTAGTTGTTAAAAAGAACAGCCACATTTTGGATACAGAGGACCACCAACAGTTCTGGACCCCAGTACCACTGCACTCTTGATAGCTACACTCCTTCAGCCAGATTATGAATTTGACAGAATGTGTTGCTGGAATACCAAGGTTCTTCACCTTCTAGTTTCTCTCATTTAGGGAACAAATGATATTTCCTCTTGCTCTGATCAGGTAGAAGATATTATCAGAAGGACCAGTGGGGTGTAGACAGGCGGAGGATGAGGGAGGTTAGTCGGGGATTGACATGATCATTAAAGAGGTTTGTGTGCTTCCTCCATGTTGTAGTCTGGGTGAGGAGGAGGATGGATGAAACAGACATGCAGTGTTCAGCACTGCCATCATCTTGGGCTGTTTATGATCCATGGTGGATAGGTGGGATTGAGTGTGAAAGTGAATCGGAGCTCTTTCGGCCCTGGGCTGTAGACTGTGGGCTGTGCCTCTGAAAATGGCCAGATAAGTCCTTTCACCTGGCTAGGACTGGGGAGCATGGCACATTCCCTTGTGGCACTTCAATGTTGGGTGGGGCCAGGCTGTGCTTCTGCCCACAGCCTCTGCCCATCTACTAAAATGGTTTCACAGGTTGCACATCTGCACATGGAGAAACTGAGCGGAATTTGTGAACCAGGTAATTCCAGACATGGAAACATCCAGTTACTTAGTATTGCAAGAGGAAGAAATCCATCTGGAGTTTCCAATGCTTGTGAAATATCATCATTCATAATAAGGGCCTTGACGTTGCACTAAAACAGCATTTTTTATTGTGAGCATAACTGATCACAACGTCAAGATGTGACTCATGCTAAATCTATCAATGCCCATTATTTACTCTTTTCAGCGATGCAACTCTTCCAATTTTTCAAGCAGTCCTGAAATGCGCGAACAATAGTAAATTTAGGACTTCATTCTGAAAAATAATAAAAAACAATGTCACATATGCACTTTGAGCTTTTTCAAGACATACATTGCAGTCATCAACAGAAAAAACTGCGTTGGAAGGAATGCCCTAGACAAGATGATCATTCTGTCGCATGGCAATGACAGTCGTGTGATAGCTAGCCCGCTGAAAAAGGGGATTCTGTGGTGGTGGCAAAGAGTCTCCCATAAGAAATAATGTGGCTTTCATACCGCTAAGGCAGAAAATTGACATTTGAATGGATGTGATATCACAAGCACATCGGAAGGGTGCATAGGGGCGTATGGACGATACTATCACCACATGCAACCAACCTAAACCTCTATTTTATATGACTGAAATTAGGCCCATACCTATAACTGCTCCTCCGACGGATCTGTACAAGAGTTTACAGGGATTTGGCAAAAGATTAAGATGGTTATCCCCCTCATGAGGAACCTACAACAAAGGGAATATTCTACAAACTAAACTATATACATCTATATATATATATACTTTATTATTTGCAATAATCAATAATGACAGACTGAGTTTACTATTTACTTTTCTTTAACTATTTCCAATCCAATCCAAAATTTCTTTATTTCGGCCATTTAAGACCATAAATGATACAGTAAAATCATTTAAAACACATGGAGGCATACAATATAAAAACAGTGCAGGAAAACAAGGGACTAATTGAATCAGTTCATAATAGACTCTGGAATTAAAACCCAATTAGCTACAGTTCAGTGCAGTTCATTCCACACTTGCACGGGCAGTGAATGGTCGTGCTCCATCGGATAAGCTAGGGGAACCAACCTTTGACAATGGGATTAGTGTTAGTCGTATTGACTATATACTGGTCAATATTGAATCCTGGTCACATGTGATGGATATGGTAGTAGAGACCAGACCAGAGAGTGATCATAACCCCCTCTCTTTGGGGCTCAGGGTTCCCGGACTGGGTGCTCCCCAAATAGAAACAGCCTGTATAACATCTGATTTAGTCTTGTGTGATAATAGAAGACGGGTCACATGGACTGAGGTCATAGCCGACCCTGAGCTTATTTGCAAAATAGAGGAGTTGGTTTTAGACACAAGGAACAGGATGACTGTATTATCCCCCGATGGTGGAATCGATTCCCCTATCATTGATCTTCACGAGAAATGTTTCGCGGCCCTCAGAAATCTTCTCACTAGGCCATCTAAAAATAAGAAAGTTAACCCTCACAAAAGATGGTATAACAAGAATTGTAGAGAAGCCCACAGTAAACTAATAGCTGCTGTTAAAACCAGGATAACCCCTGATATTAGGAAAGCTAGGCAGTTTTATAAACATACTCTTTGGGCAGCTAAGAGGGACTGGGACGACTCCTACTGGTTAGATCTTTTTAAAGCCTGTGAGTCGTCTAATCAAGTAAAATCCCTGTTAACCATGTTTCCGCTTCGGATTGGGTGAAATTTTTTTCTGCCCAATTCAAAGATACAAACGCTGAACAGGAATTGGCAACCGAGCCTGCAGTGGGGATAATACCAATGTCTCAGGGGGATAGGCTCTCATTTTCCACTTCAGACACGGTACATGCCCTAGGTTCTGTCCAGTCTGGTAAAGCCCCAGGTTTAGATGCCATACCGGCGGACCTTTTTAAACTGAACCTTGACTTATGGGTTCCATATATTACAACACTAGCCAACTCTATTGCAGCAGGGGCTAGGGTACCCCAATCCTGGAAAGGCGCTGAGATACTCCCAGTATATAAGAAAGGGGACAGATCACTACCCAACAACTACCGCCCCATAAGCCTGATCGACTCTATCCAAAAAATTATATCAAGAATGGCCCTAGCAAGAATCCAGGGGTGGATTGAGCAGAATAACATACTCTCCCCCATGCAGGCAGGGTTTAGATCAGGCACCAGCACCCTAGATCAGGTGTTCCGTTTTATCATGTTGTATTGGAAGGTGGTTTTTTTGGGCGGTGGGGTTATCTTTGCTGCCTTTGTTGATCTTAGGTCGGCTTTCGACTTAGTTCCTAGGGCAAAACTATGGGAAGCCCTCAGATCTATGGGTTTCCCTCCTGAACTCCTGGAACTAGTCAGGCACTTACATGAGGATAACTTTGCCCAGGTAAGGTGGGGGAGACAGGGTCAGGTGACCAACGGCTTTCCTGTCCAACGAGGGGTGCGCCAGGGCTGCGTGTTGGCCCCCACCATGTTTCTCCTGTTTATCAACCAGGTAGTTGCATTTTTTAATAATACAACAACTGATGCACCTACCTTGGGTGGATTAAAATATCCTATGTTAATATTCGCCGACGACACCCTGCTCCTTTCTAAGACCCGGAGCGGGTTACAGGCAGCCCTGAATAGGTTTTCTGAGTTTTGTACGAACAATGATCTCCAGATCAATGTTGACAAAACTAAATTTATGGTTTTTAACAAAAACAAACCAGTTAAAAGTTCGGTTACCCTTAACAGTGCCCCAATTGAACAGGTTAAGGTTATGACATATTTAGGTGTGACTCTTGATCATCAATTGAGTTGGAATCCCCAGTTGGAGGCTCTAAAACTTAAATGTGTTCGCCTTACGGGATGCTTACTGCAGGAACAGAAAAAATCCCTGACCAAACGCATTGCACCAGTGGTAAAAATTTATGAGGCCAAGGCTAATGCTGCTACCCTGTATGGTGCTGACATATGGGGTTATAAGGACTTGTCAGCATTGACCACGGCACAGAATAGGTTTCTACGGAACTTGGTCGGGCTTCCACAATCTTCACCAATAAAACCTTTGCTCTTAGATCTAGGTTGTAGACCTCTGGACGAGATGGCACAGTTTCGTCTTGTGGCACTCTGGCGCCGCCTTTGGACGACTCCAGAGCTTAGTCTCTTCGCCCACGAACTGGATGAGGTTAAATCATTGTGGGGTGCCCATAGAATTCCATGGCTCCGGAAAGTAAAACAAACATTGTATTCAATGGGCCTCTCTGAGCTGTGGTTGCATCCTGAAAGCTCTAGGTTTCCATCTAAACAAGAGTTTAAGGATCTTTTCTGGGCTACAAAAAAATCCACACTGGTTACCCAGTCTTCGGACAATAGTTTAACGGGACTCTTTTTAACACACAAGGTAACACCGTCCCTTGAGCTTTATTGGGACTTGATCTGTAAGACCCTGGACCGTAAACTGTATCATCAGTTTCGGGTAGGTACACTTCCTATCAACTCCTTTACTGCGAAGTGGGCGAAGAAAACAAGTAACAAGTGTTTTTTTTGTCCCGACCAGGCAGAAAGCATTGGTCATCTGTTTTTTGCATGTCCAGCATATCGATCTCCTCGATTGAAATGGTTAAAACCTATATGTATAACCTTGAATTGTGGGGGACATCGTGAAGCCCTGTTGAAATTACGTGATATGCGGACCGAAATGTTTGTGATCTGTGTAACCAAATTCTTGGGGTGGGTGTGGATGATCCGTACAATGAAATTGAAAACCCTTTTAAACTAATTGTTATATCATGTTTGTATGTTGCTTGTGATACATTTATTTTATGAAAACTTGGGGGTATGTTTGAAGTAGCTTTTTAAAGATTATGTAATGTATGTCGTCTTTTATGAATTTTATTCGAAATAAAGACAAAACGAAATGAAAAACCCAATTAGCTACAGTTCAGTGCAGTTCATTCCACACTTGGGAGTTAAAAGTTACCCTTTCAATATTTTTCCCCTTATCTGCCACATGGCCATTGGGTACTTGGCTACGGCAAAGACGATAAAGTGCAAGGTGCTTGTCTTCAGAATTCTGTACGATTGTAAATAGTTTCTGAAGTCCAGATTCCTACATAATGGCACTAGCCAGTACTTTCGCGGTTTGCTGTAGGCAGGGCAGAAAAACAGCACGTGTAGATCATCCTCCACATTCATGCTGCACCCAGGGCAAATTTCGTCGTCCAGCGTTGTCCATTTGCTTGTGAAAGATTTGAGGGGCAATGCACCAAACCTCCACTGGATAAAGAGTTTCCTTGTGGTAATAGAGAATATGATGTCCATATATCCTTCAAAGCAGAAAGAACTTTTGGTGTCCAGGAATTGTTCGGTGAGGGAGCCAATTTTCGGGGCACACACGAGCGAAATTAGGCTCTTGTCTTTAAACGTCTTAGTGAGCCTTTTGCGGGACAGCCCTAAACAGCCTCCTTCAGGGTTATCCCACAGATCAGACAGACCCAGTCAATAGAATTCCCGTTTCACGTATGCCCCCCATCGAATTCTGTCGCAGGTGTTAAGACTCAGGACGTGCTTCAGATCTTGCCTGTAGTGGGAGAGTTCGCTAGTGGACCACAGTCTGTGCCAAAACCTCAATGGCTTTAGAGCCAGTTCATCTCCTATCGAAGAGAGCCCCAAATCAAGTCTCAGTGGTAGCAGGGGTGTGCCTTGTGGTAGAGCCAGCAAACGCCTCAGGAAATATTTTTCCACCTTGACAAGTTCTGTCTCAGCATTGTGACCCCACAACTCGCCACCGTAGGTTGAAGCTGCTCTGGCTTGGGTTTTGTACACCTCCAGGGCTGGACTAACTGGTTTGAAGGTTGATGAGTTCGAAACCTTCAGAATTGCCCCCACCATTTGGGATAACTTTAGACGGGATCTTGCTATCTGTGGACCCCAAGATAGATTTTCGTGTAAAGTTACCCCCAAGTACTGAAATGTTCTAACCCTTTCCAGCCTATCAGATCCCAAGGTTGGATTTGGCCTGGTGGTTGTCGAGGGGTTGAATACCATGAATTTGTTTTTTTCTGCGTTGATTTCAATGCCGTGCGCCCTGCAGAAATCCCCAAATCCATCTAGAATCCGTTGAATTCCCCTCTGGGATTTGGAAAGCAGGAGCGTGTCATCGGCAAACATGATTGCCGGAACCCTCCTGCCTGCCAACCTGGGGGCATCGTTATTCCTGACGTTATCCAAGTAGGATATTACCCCATTTACAAAAAGGCAAAACAGGGTCGGTGCGAGGACACAGCCCTGTCTTACCCCCCTGTGGACAGGAAATCTAGATGACAACGCCCCTCCCTCCCACACCTGACCTGGGCAAAGTTTCCATCATGGAGCCTGGTTATTGCCTGTAGAAGCTGTGGGGGAACACCCAACTCCCTAAGTATCGCCCATAGTTTCGCGCGGGGTACCAGGTCAAATGGGTACCTCAGATCCACGAACACCATGTACAGACTCCCCCCTCGATCCCCACCGTTTTCCAGTAGAGGAGAACAAGGTGAAAAATCTGGTCCATGGTGGACGTGTTTTTCCTGAAGCCCGCCTGGAGTGGACTAAGGATCTCATTGTCCTCCATCCAGTTCAGGAGTTGGTCTAGCAGGAGACGGGCGAAGAGTTTCTGAGGTACGTCTATAAGGCTAGTCATCCTGTAGTTGACTGGGAGCAGAGGAGAGCCCTTTTTGAAGATCGGTACTATATCTGCCCCCAGCCAAGTACAGGGGATTTCTATCCCGTTTAGAATGGAGTTAAAAATAATGTACAGATAAGGACCCCAGATCTCTGGTTGATGTTTAAACAAATCTCCAGGGAGTTTGTCAAGGCCGGGAGCCTTACCCGACGCTAGTCTCCCTATAGCATTTAATACCTCATCCAGTGTCAGCACTAATTTTTCATTGGGATCAGAGGGGCTGTCAGGAAATGGCTCTGTGGGAATTACAGAGGTGTCTTGATACAATTTGCTAAAATGGGATTCCCACATTGAAGCAGCAATGTTTGGCTCCACAGCCGATTTAGGTTCCCCCGCACCTGTATGGACTAGTGACCAGAATTTTCTTGAATCCTTGGTTTCTAGTGCCAGTGATAGGTCATGCCACCTATCCCAATCCCAATCGAACTTCGCTTGGGCGATGGCTTCCCTGTACTTCCGTCTCATCTCTGATAGTTTCATTTTATTGGCACCGGACTTGACCATAAAGATCAACTCTGTTTTTATCTTTCTGCACGTGGAATTATACCAGGCAGAGGTAGGTGTCCTCTTCTTCCTGTTCGCAGTCTCAGGATAGAAAACCTCACCTAGACTTCCCACTAGGTCTGCATGAATTTGACCCAGTTTCTCATTAAAATCAGTAGCTTTGGGTTTATTAATCAGTTCTTCCATTTCAACTAATTTGGGGAGCGCCAAATCATAGATTTTTGTAATGCACTCTGTTGAAATGACTATTTTTCCTCATCTCACCCTTCGTCTATTATTTGATAGAGTTAGGGACCCTGTATCCTGCCTTGGTTCATTGGGTAGCGTGCCTTCTTGAGGCCCTGGATGTACCATGTCCAAGCAGAGAGCATTATGATCGCTATCTGCTCTTTCAATCACCCTGAAATCCAAGACCTTGGGCCACATGCTTGTAACAGCAAAAATGTAGTCCAAACGAGATTCCTGGTCCTTCCTATTGAATGTACACACTGAAGGGGCATCAGATGGTGAGCGCCCATTACAAACCCTCATAGAGTGGTTCAGGGTGAGGACAATACTCACAAAGGTAAGAGGAACAAGGTTAAGGAGTCGGGATCGGACAGCTCCACCCATAGATGAGCTTTAGAAATCAGTTCTCAGCTCACACCGAGAACCTCGACCACGCGCAGAGTAGATTCTAACACTAATAATTATACCCTAATGCTAAGAGTCCATCCCTATTCTAGTAACAAAATCCAGGAAACTCTCTCTCCTCATTGGTTCAGAAGCATAGGGTGTTAACTCACACTTCCATCACTCTTCACTCTCAAAAGTTCTTTGTTTAGACTCATGCTGTCATCATCGTCCTTCAGCAAAAGAAATCAACTTCTTCTCCTTCCTTGACTCGCTCACACTTCATCCTTTTCCCTACGTGAACAACCTGCCTTGATCCAAATTCCTTTTTCCAATTTAGTCTTTATTCGATTATAAAAAATCATAAAAGACATATACACAGCAAAAATGTATAAAATATATTTTAAAAAACTAAGGTATCTTATTAAACAATTAAAATATCACTAGATAAAACTCGATAAAATTAATTTAAACATATCTAATTTGGAATGCATATAAAAAAGCTTTTATCATTAAAATAAATAAAATTCATAAAGGAAAGGTAAAACCATGATTATGTGTAACAAAGAGTTCACAGTCTTATAAGAATATAACACATTTGAATTAGGTAATACTAAAACACCAAAACTCATTAACATCTGTTGTATGGCAACATAGTCATGTAATTGGGTAATTACATAGTGCCCTGCAACCTGTTCCTTCTTATGGCCCACGTCCAACTCCAAAATTTAGCCATAGCGATAACTATGAATTCACTGGTATCAGATTTTAGAATACGCAAAGCCGTTGGGAAGATCTTGTTCCTATTTTAGCACAAACTGGCTTTAGCCATCCATGGCGCTGCGCCTTATATGCAGGGCAAAGAAAAAGAATATGCGGCAAGGTCTCTTCCACACATGGACAAGAGTGACAGTATATATCTTGCTAAGTCCCCCAATTTTTTGTACACAATTTTATGGGAAGACTTCCCAATCTAAGTTGGTGGTAAAGCTTCCGATCACCAAAACTGGAAAATGGTGTCCCAATAGGCCTCCAAACTATATGCAATTTTGTGACCCAGAAAGAGGCCTGTTAAGGAATCACCATTCACCTTGGAAAGGAACTTATGCCAGACCAAGTCCCTGTATAAGGCTTTGAATTCTATTTTTGAGGGGGAAGAATTCCCTTCTGTGTCAAGCCACAAATGGTTGAGACCCATATCAAATAAAGTAACCTTAATCCTAGATAACCATACATATTTGTTAGATTTGTCGGTTTCTCTAATATGCTGAAGAGCTTGTGCATAATGAGCTGACTCTGGGGTTGTCCAAAGCCGTCGCCAATAGGCAAGAGGTCTAAAACCCGCTGCCTCCTCAAAGGAAATACAACCAAGGTCCAGCATTAACGGACTAAGTGGTGTAGATGACGGGAGACCAGTCACTGCCCTTAAAAAACTTATTCTGTGCTTGGACTAAAGAATCTAACTTTTGGAATCCCCAGAGTTCAGCCCCGTAAATTATTGAGGCTTTAACCTTTCCTTGATAAATCACCAAAACCGGAGCCACTGGTTTGGTTTGGGATAGACAATGTTCTTTTAGGAGGGCCCCTGCTAGTTGGTTGTGCTTGAAGACCAGCAAATCCATCTATGGCTTCAAATTCAATCTTTTGCCCATAGTAACCCCTAAATAAGTAAATGAGTCAGTTTGTTCAAGGGGCACATTATTCATTTCTGCTCTGGCTTTCACTACTTTGTTTTTGTGCAAGACCATTACCTTGGTCATGGGCATCACAATAATGACTAAATCGGTCAAGGGCTATTTGCAGACCAACTTGTGTTTTAGACAAAATTAAGGTGTTGTCTGCAAACATTAGTAAGGGAATCCTCGAGCCAGCAAGAGTAGGAGCGTCCGTGTTATAATCAGAGTAATACGAGACAACTTTATTGATGAACAAAGAGAAGAGGGCAGTGGCTAGCACGCACCCCTGCCGCACTCCCTTGTCTACCGGAAAATGTTCTGTTGTCTGACCCTGTTGGCCCCACCTGACTTGGGCATGGGTAGAATCATATCATTTGATGATGAATGAAAGGATCTCAGCAGGCATCCCAGCTTTATTAAGGGAGTCCCAAAGTTTGTTACGGGGCACTAAATCAAAAGCAGACTTATGATCTAAAAATGCTGCTTAAAGGGCGCCCCCAGCTAAGACCACAGTATCCCAGTACAACAGCATAAATCTAAAAACGTGATCGATAGTGCTAACATGGGAGCAGAATACTGCTTGATAGGTGGATAGTATCTCATTATTATCAATCCACCTATTTACTCTGGTTAGCACTAGTCTAGCCACCAGCTTTTGGATATTGTCTATAAGGCTAATGGGCTGGTAATTGGATGGACAGGCTCGATCCCCCTTTTTGCATATGGGGATGATTTACGCCTCATGCCAGTATGCTGGAATGGGGGTTCCTCTAGCCAGAACATTTGCAGGAATAAGAATATATTTTAGCCAATTCTCCCGGTCAGATTTGAATATATCCACCGGAATGCAGTCCGGTCCCGGGGCTCTGCCTGCAGCCACCTCATCAAAAGCACATTCTATTTCCGATGGAGTCAATGTTAGTACTGCCTCTGAAACTACACATTGGTACTGTCCTGAGTCATTTGTGTGGGAAGAAAATGGGGTTTGATAGAGTAACCCAGGCTTCCGAGAAGACATTGTTAACAGGTGCCGGACCGACTTGGTCACCGCCCCACTTAATTAAGTGCCAAAATCTGCACCAATTTTTCCTGTTGCATGCGGCCAACATGTCCTTCCATCTATTTGCATTGTGGGCCTTTTTTGCCCGTAATTGGATAACCTTATAGTCAAATCTAATTTTCCTTACCTCCTGGACAAAACCTGCCCTTATTGCGTTAAACAGAGCCCTATAGGCATTCCTGCATGCCCCATCATACCATTTTGCTGCCTTATGCCCTAGGCACCTATTGCTTCGCACTTTAGATTTTACAAAATAAGATCTCAGCTTGGCAAACAGAGTCTCATGATGTGCTGTGAGGGCTGGTAAGGTGTCCTCATTAAAGGCAAATTGCGAGAGGGCAGCGAGGGAATCTGCAAGTGTTAACTTAATTTGAGTCATGGTACCCTCATCCGCGGAAACCAGTGCCCATTTTAACCTGCAGGAGTCATTAGACATGGCCTTATCTGATGTTACCGTAGCCGGATTGCCACTCCGATTCTGGTAGCATTTCACATCTATTGTCAAATAGAGGGGTTCATGGTCGCTCTCTGGCCTATTCACGACCTCCATATCCATCACCCTTTGCCAAAGTTCTAAATTAACAAAAAAATAATCCATCCTGCTTTTCCTTGATCCACTACAATAGGTAAAGTTACCTTGAATATCTGATTTTGATCTCCCATTAACTGCACAAAGCCCCCTCTCCATTGTTAGACTTTTAAGCTGAAGGGCGGCTTCAGTCCAGTTCTTATTGGAGTAAGCAATAGTGACGGGACACCCCAGACAGCGTCTTAATTGCTGGTAAGATTAGAATGGTGTCTTCCCTGCAGCCTGGAAACTGGCCATTGTCAAGCCTCTATTAAAAAAGCCCACCTTGGACCCTGGGATTTTAAAACATTTTTGACCCATATCCCTCCTCCCTGCCCCCGCCAAGATGCTTGAGGCCCACCTCAATCACCATCTCAGCGCCTTCCTGGACAAAGCCAGCCTGCTAGACCCTTCTCAGCCTGGCTTCAGGAAGGCGCACAGTACCGAGTCGGCCCTGACAGTGGTAGTCAACAACATCCGTGCTAAGGTCGACAGAGGTCAGTCTACTATTCTTATCCTGCTCGACCTTACAGCGGCTTTTGACTCCCTGTCCCCCTCCATCTTGGCCATGCGACTTGGTGAGATGGGAGTGGAAGGACCAGTCCTGGGTCTCCTGAAATCCTTTCTCAACCAGCGTGCTCAAAAGGTCAAACTGAGTGACTTCCTTTCCTCTGCCAAGTCTCTGCATTGTGGGGTCCCACAGGACTCATCCCTGAGCCCCACACTTTTTAACATATATGTGGCCCCACTTGCAAGACTTGTTAGATCTTATGGACTGGAAGTCCTGTCGTATGCCGACGACACTCAGATAATGGTCTCCCTATCTCATTCTGTGGAGTCCATGGCCTTAAATTTTAAGAACTGCATGGAAGCCATGGCAGGTTGTATGACCTCAAATTTCCTCAAACTTAATGGGGAAAAAACTGAGGTCCTCATATTTGGGGGCAAACAAGATCTCTGGTCGGAGGACTGGTGGCCGCCTGCCCTCGGTACATGCCCCAAGCCTTCTCTTGTTGCTCGGAATTTGGGGGTCACTATTGACACTACTCTTGCTTTTGACAAGCAAGTTGGCAGGACCGTCTCCACCTGCTGTGGGGTACTAAGGATTCTTAGGAAACTCGTTCACTACCTCTCCCCTGACCCTCGGAAACAGGTCTCAGTGGCCCTCATTTCCCCTCGCCTGGACTACTGCAATGCCCTCTATCTTGGCATAAGCAAAAAGCTAATCCATCGCCTCCAAATTGTCCAAAATGCTGCAGCCAGGTTTGTTGTGGATGCCCCCAGACGTGTCTCCGTCTCGGGGATCAGAAAAAACCTCCACTGGTTGCCTGTGCAGGCCAGGATCAATTTTAAGGTTCTTGTCCTCACCTACCGTGCCTTACATGGTCTGGGTGCTGAGGACATTGGGTCTCTTGTATCCTTCTACACCCCGGGCAGGGCCCTGCGATCAGCTCACAAAAATCTTTTGACTATACCCCGAATCGCTAAGGCTAGGTGGGGAGGGAGAGCCTTTTTCTCCCTTGCCCCCAAACTGTGGAACACGCTTCCAGCCAACCTTAAGGCCCAGCCGTCTCTTGCCCTCTTCCGAAAAAATCTAAAAACCTGGCTTTTCTCAGAGTCCTACCTGTAAGTTGCCTCTCTTGGGAGCCCCCGACCATTCAGCTGTTTCCATCATTTGAGCCTTGATGCCTCCGGGTTAAGTAGCGCCATACAAATCCCAAATTCATTCATTCATTCATTCAAGATTCCCGTCTTCTAAACCATGAGGCTCAAATGTGCAGTTAAAGTCCCCCGCAATGATTTTATTACAGGGCCCATTTAGGGATTTCAAAAAGGAGTCCAAACTGGAAATGGTCGGAGAAGTCTTTCCTACTACCTGCCCTCTGGCATGGACATTTATAAGTATACACTCGGGTTCTTGCGTGGAGGTTATTCTAATGGCCTGAATATCTGGGTTCTCAATCGCTATGTCTTTAACCTGGAATCCCGCCTAATATCTAACCCAAATGATTAGACCACTGGATGTGCGCCCTTTAGTACTAGGAATTGCAGGCTTGCCAAATGCCAAGTAACCTGACCGAAAAATCGTACTCAGAGCCCAGGTTTCTTGAAACGCAACTATGTTGCACGCCTCGATGAAGTTAGACCAGTCCTCAGATGTAGTCTTCGTAAGCAACCCAGCAATGTTCCAAGATAATATATTTAGTGGCCTGTTGGCTAAACCTACAGTTTTAACGTAACCATATTCTCGATACCCTGAATCCTATTGGCAATAACTGGCTGAGGATTTAAGTCCAATGGGTGGGAGGTGACAGAATTGTTGGGGATCTTCTCCATCCCTGGTGGGTCTGGAGGTATCAGTCAGTCGTAACCATCTAGACCGGACAATGGGGCAATTCTGTTTGCTAAATTTAGCTCAAAGGGGTACACTGTAACCCCTTGGTGGGCACTACGGTATTTACTACCGACTCATTCTCCTGATAGGGACTTATGATGAGGGCTATAGAAAAACACTAAGGGGTACACAGATATTTTACCATGACAAAGCCCTTCATTCCTACTCCCTAAGCATTCAAGTATGAGCATGACTACACATGCATTATTAAAGTTAGCAACTACGCAGTCACCCCCTCCATCCTTCATAGAGTACCCAAACCAGGATGAACGTCTAGCCATTATGCATTGGGTAGGTGACGCTGACCGACGCTTGGATACTGAACTCCAGCTTACATAGGAGCAACGCCCTGTGTTTTGACCACAGGGTACTGTTGATGCCTGCACATATCACTGACTTAGATCCAGGCTACCACAGGTATTTCACCCCAAATAGGATAAACCTGTCATCTGTTGTAATAACTGAGTTATCAATAGAATTTTAAGTGTAGATAGTTTTTCATTTGTTCTGGTCCTGAAGAATCGCAAGTAAGTACTCAAGACACGAGAAACATGTTGACCCCTGATGAATAAAACACGGACACTCTACGTCGAGACATTACTCTCAGATGAGTGCTGTGTCCACTGTTTTTAATTAGGACAGGAGACTCCCAGAATAAAGTTGTTCGATGCCAGGTATCCCAGTCCTACCTTTTTAAAATCACGTTTGCACATCTACACGCTTCTGGGCCAATACCCACACTTCACCATACGGCTGTTGGATAAAAGATCGATAAAGTGCCCCTTTTTAAGGTGAGCCTGTTCGGTATTGCACCGCCGACCCAACGAGGAGCAGCCCATATGATGAAGCATGACACCTGAAAGGGTGTGTGAGGGCATTAAAATCCAACAAATGGATTTCCAACTATAGACCCTTGGTGGGCCTAGCTGGACACAGCCACACCTTGACTCTGAATTCTACTATCAGAGGAACAGCAGAAAAACATTTTGTTGACACATACACATTGATTACAAATATCGCAGCCCCATACCCCCGCTTCTTTCAATTGTGCATTTAGCCAGTGCATTGTTTTTGCCATTAGCTGTTTAGGATATTCTATCTGGCCTTCCTGCAAGATTGGTACATTTCTCAGGACCACAACCAATGGTGCTGCAGCGGGGGGAGATTTACTACCCTGGGATTATATCTAACCATGGTGTTCCCTGCCCTGTATGGGTTGCAGGGAGAACATAACCAGTATCCCCTGGGGCAAAGGTTAGTCGGTTATCCAAACCAAACCTGCAGTTATTTCCTACTGTACTGCTAATGGTCTTAACATTAGGTCTAGCTCCTTCCACCCTAGGGGAACTCGGGATGAGCTGGGCAAATTCACTAGATGTATTCCCTTCCTCACTCCCGCTAACTTCCTGACCCACTATACCAACATCAGAAACAGTTACCACTCCCCTATTTCTAGTGGGTACAATAGATTGAGGATTAGTTATTAGTGGGATGGCAGGTAGTGGATTTGTGATTATGGGGTTACTTATCACATTAGGTGTCAGCTCATATAACCGGTTTTTCCCCAAATAAGGCCATGACCGAAGCATGATTAGACACAGCTAGGAGTTCAAGATTGGTTATTTTCTCCTCTATTACAGTCAATCGTTCTAGGATTGGAGAAAGGTATGCGGATATGAGGGGTCTCATTCTAGCCCCTAGTCTCTCTTCGTTTTCAAGCGATGGATTTCCACCTATAACCGGGTTCTGAGTACCGGCTGTGAAAGTAGTAGGTTGTAGCTCAGATGTTGTTGATAATGATGATGACTCCAGCCCACCATTCTTAGTCACTTTGGGCATTTTTGCGTTTTTTGCCTCTGAGGGCCTTTTCCCCGCTTCCTCTTTGAGGCCGGCTCTGGTAAGGTTTCCAGAACTTGGGTTGTTGTTTTAGGCACAGACCTAGTATTGACTCGTTGCAATGTGGGGATTGTTGGGCCCTTTTGCGCTGGATCGGGCGAGGTGGAACTGGTTGGGGGCTCCATTATTATCGGGATGCCCAACGGTAAAGATGGAGTCTGGCTGCAACCCCCTACATAGTTCGGTGAGTCTGAGCTTATGGTCAAACAGCGTTCTGGCGAGCCTACAGGTAGTACACCACCCAAAGAGGACCGTTTATTTTGCTGGGGTTCAAGAGAGAGCCGCCGTTCAGTCAAGGCGATTTCATGTGCTAATACCGAACTTGCTCTTACTATAAATTGATCCAGAGTCCCAACAACACTTCTGCCCGTGAAGGCATTCCGCCCCCTCCCCTCCCATGAATTCATCATTGTTAGAGCACAGTATCTGATACTCACGTGGTGTCAGCCCAATAGCCACAATAAGTAATGAGAGACTGACCTTACAATACTGGGCAACCAAGAGGGGGGCCCAGCCCAGCCTCATCCGGTCGCGAACAGGCTCAAAGGGGCCCGCCCTTGGCCTGGGCTTCTTTTGAGCGGCTCCTGGCGCTTGATTTCCACATCGGCGGCGTGCGCGCCGCAGGTGATGCCGGGAAATGGAGTCCCTGGGGTCCGCAATATAGCACTAGCGGTGACGGCCCCCGAAAACCAAAAGAGCAGTGGCAGCGCAGGTTGGTGCCTGAGTTAGTGGCAGTGTCTCTGATGCAGCAGCGAGCTCCCGTGAGGCGGGAGCCCAGGAATCCTTTTGAGCGCCTCCTGGCGCTTGATTTCCCCGTCAGGAGCGTGCGCGCCGCAGCTGATGCGGGGAAATGGAGTCCCGGGTGTCCGCGATGTAGCACTAGCAGTGGTGGCCCCCGAAAACCAAAAGAACGGTGGCAGCGCAGGTTGGTGCCTGAGTTAGTGGCAGTGTCTCCGATGCAGCAGCAAGAACCTTTTTCTTCCGTACTTCCTCTTGAAGCTGTCTAATTTCTTCCTGTGTTTGAACAGATGAGAACATCAGAATGCATTATTTTTCATCCGCTATCTGTATCTTTTTATTGATTGAAATCGAATATACCACACAAAAACACGCAACATCATCAGCATACTTGTTTCCAGCTGTGATAAAATCACTGCCAGATCTGTGTGCTGAACATTTCACAACCCTGACTGCTTTGGGCAATTGTAGTGACAACAGTAGTTCTTTTACTTATTCTCTGTTTCAAATTGGTGAACCTGATGAGGTCAAGAAACCACGTTGAGACCACTATTGTCCAAAATCGTGCACAACCCCAGAACCATATTGACTATCAGTAAATATGGTTACTCTCCAATTCTTTCCAAAGTAGCATGCTTTCATTAGTCTACCAACTCCAAACTTTGAGCAGATTGTGTTCCTTTTAAGCATGACGTTTCAATTACATTAGCCACTGTATAAACTGCATAGGAAGCTCGCATGGTACCCATTTCTTCCTTCAAGCAAGATCCATCCACTAACATCCCACAATCCGATTACGATAATGGAGTATCTTTTATATCAGGTCCTGGCTTTATACACAATTCAGTCACATCCAGACAATCATGGTCTGCTTCATCCACCACCAGTTCCCAATCTGGATTTGGCAACAAGGTAGCTGGATTTAAATTCATACATCTTGTCACTGTCGCATTTTCAGCTCCCAATATCACACGTTCATATTTTGTCAACTGACTACTCGTAAGATGCTGTGTTTGAGTTCGTGTCAACAAAACCTCAACAGAATGCAGTACATACACCTTCAATGGTTGTCCCATCACAATTGCTTCACTATGTTCTAAACTCACTCAAGTAACAGCTACTGCTTTCAAACACCGTTGTAAAGCTGCAGCTGCACAATCGTGTGTGACTGAAAAATATGCCACAGGACAATGTGCTGTTCAATGCATTTGCGTTGGAACAGAAAGTGCACAACCATCTCTTTCGTAACAGAATAATGCAAGACCCTTGTTAAAAAGTAGTATTCTTAATGCTGGTGCACAACAAAGGCTGTCTTGCAACTCAACAAATGCCTTATGCATTCCTCATTCAACTGAATCGGATCTGACACGTCTTTGTGAGTCAGTTTCTGGAATGGTTTGGCTGTCAATTAAAATCCATTGATCCGTTGTCTGCAGTATTCAACCATACCCAAAAACATTTACATTTCTTTCTGCGTTTTGGTTGGTTTCATTTGCAAGATCGCATTTATTTGATCCTGTGCCACATTTCCGACTTCTTTTTCAGTTTTGCACCCCAAATAAAGAACTTCTTTTTGGCAAAATTGCAATTTTGCTGGTGAAACCTTTGCCCACCTACTGCCAAATGGTTCAGCAGAGCAATGGTATCTGTCACCCAAGCTTCTTTCGTCTTTGAGGCAACAAGCAAATCATCTATATACTGTACCAGCACTGAGTTATTGGGCAATACCAATGACTCTAAGCACCTCTTCAAAAACAGATTGATGGGTATACCCTTGAGGAACTCAGCACCATGCCAAGACACGGTCTCTGAGCCAGAACGCAAGCAAGTATTGTCTATCCGGATGCAAGGGTATCAAGAAAAATTCTTGACACAAATCAATCACTGTGAACCACTCCGCATCACATGGAATTTGATAAAGAATTACTTCTGGGTTTGGCACTATTGGCAAACAAGGTACTACTATCTGATTAATTTTCCTTAAATCTTGGACAATTCTATATTTCCCACTTAGTTTCTTAATTCCCAATATAGGTGAATTAGGAGGACTGCTCAGTATTCCTTTAAAGTACCTTGTTCAATCATCATTTCAACCACAGGCGTTAGTCCTGCAATTGTTTCAGGACTCATTTTGTAAGGTGGGGTTTTTTGGAAATTCTGCACCTTGTTTTACTGAAACTTGAATAGGATCAACTTCTTTCATCAATCCAATGTCTTTCCCTGAAGAATCTCACACATCAGTCAACACAGTTTCGTTCAATTCAACAGGCAAATCATTTGCTGTAAATAAAGAATACAAAGCATTCACCTCTGTCCCTTGTCTTGCCATTTTGAATACAACGTCCTCATCCTTTGTATGGAAGGCTACTCCATCTGGTGTACAGTAGATAGTGCAATTCATATTGCACAACAAGTCTCTACCCACAAGGTTAACTGGACTTGTATCACACACCACAAAACAATGCAAATCTCTGAAATCTCCAATTTGCACTTTCACTGGTTTTGTTACTGGAGTTTTGATCAATTGATTTGAAACGCCTACAACTTGGATATTATCTCCTAAGAGTGGTAGGTTAGAAATTTCCACAGTTCTCACGGTACACAGTCAAAATATCGAGTATTAAATATCGACCTACCATAATATCGTGTATGAAATTTCAAAGGAGCAGAATATCGATGTCAAGAATATCGTTGGACAGAATATCGACCCTAAGGTAAGTAATATCGAAATTCTTTATATCGATGTAAGTAATATTGAAGTTAGTAATATCGATAGCATATATCGATGTCACTAATTTTGATGACACTAATATCGATATTTGTATTATTTTATAGTTTTTTATTATGTATGTGTTATATGTTTAACTTAAGTATTTAAAATATTTAATATTATATGTGTATTAATTTTATATAATAATACATTTATTTATAAGCAAATTATATGTTTTAGTACCGGAGCGGGTTGTGGGTTTATAGGGGAATAGGGTGGGAAGTAATTTAATTATGGTAAATTGATTATTAATTAGTAGGATTTATTAATAAATTATAATTAATTGGTAATTATTTTTAATTAATTGGAAATTAATTTTAATTAATTGATTAATTGATATATATGTTCTGTAGCGGGTTGTGGGTTTATAGGGGAATAGGGTGGGAAGTAATTTAATTATGGTAAATTGAATATTAATTAGTAGTATTTATTAATGAATTATAATTATTTGGTAATTATTTTTAATTAATTGGTATTTCATTTTAATTAATTGATTAATTGATATATATGTTCTGTAGCGGGTTGTGGGTTTATAGGGGAATAGGATGGGAAGTAATTTAATTATGTTTAATTAAATAATAATTAGTAGGAATTATAAAATAATTTTAATTAATTGGTAATTAATTTTGATTAATAGTTAATTAATTTTAATTAATTGGTAAATACTTTTAAATAATTCATAAATGAATAAATGTGTTCTGTTGTGGGTAGTGGGTTTATAGGGGAATATGGTGGGAAGTAATTTAAATTTCATTAAGTAATAATGTATTAAAAATAATTGTATTGTTAATATAATTGTTAATTAATTATTAATTGGTAATTAAATATTATAAAATAGTATTTTTTTATATTTATTATTTGTTAAATCTATTTAGCTAATCATGTTTTTATAATTATGTATAGGTATTGTATATGGTTTATATTTATTTAATTGTTTATATTTTTATTATTAAAAAAAAAGCTTTTATTTATAAGTCTGTTATTTTAACCCCTACGCTATCCAACACTTTCCCTACTGTTGCACTCTCTGGAGTGGGAATAGTAATTTTTACCCCTACAATATCCAACGCTTTCCCTACTGTTGCACTCTCTGGAGTGGGAATAGTAATTTTTACCCCTACGCTATCCAACGATTTCCCTA
The DNA here is from genome assembly GCF_964263255.1 of Lissotriton vulgaris. Taxonomy (NCBI): domain Eukaryota; kingdom Metazoa; phylum Chordata; class Amphibia; order Caudata; family Salamandridae; genus Lissotriton; species Lissotriton vulgaris. Next base: position 1,437,075,201 of record NC_141687.1, on the reverse strand, counting down.
CTGTTGCACTCTCTGGAGTTGGAATAGTAATTTTTACTCCAACGCTATCCAACGCTTTCTCTACTGTTGCACTCTCTGGAGTGGGAATAGTAACTTTACTCCTACGCTATCCAACGCTTTCCCTACTGTTGCACTCTCTGGAGTGGGAATAGTAATTTTTACCCTTACGCTATCCAACGCTTTCCCTAACGTTGCACTCTCTGGAGTGGGAATAGTAATTCTTACTGCTACGCTATCCAACGCTTTCCCTACTGTTGCACTCTGTGGAGTGGGATTAGTAATTTTTACTCCTACGCTATCCAACGCTTTCCCTACTGCTGCACTCTCTGGAGTGGGAATAGTAATTTTTACCCCTACGCTATCCAACACTTTCCCTACTGTTGCACCCTCTGGAGTGGGAATAGTAATTTTTACCCCTACGCTATCCAACGCTTTCCCTACTGTTGCACTCTCTGGAGTGGGAATAGTAATTTATACCCCTACGCTATCCAACGCTTTCCCTACTGCTGCACTCTCTGGAGTGGGAATAGTAATTTTTACCCCTACGCTATCCAACACTTTCCCTACTGTTGCACTCTCTGGAGTGGGAATAGTAATTTTTACCCTACGCTATCCAACGCTTTCCCTACTGTTGCACTCTCTGGAGTGGGAATAGTAATTTATACCCCTACGCTATCCCACGCTTTCCCTACTGTTGCACTCTCTGGAGTGGGAATAGTAATTTTTACCCCTACGCTATCCAACGCTTTCCCTACTGTTGCACTCTCTGGAGTGGGAATAGTAATTTTTACACCTACGCTATCCAACGCTTTCCCTACTGTTACACTCTCTGGAGTGGGAATAGTAATTTTTACCCGTACGCTATCCAACGCTTTCCCTACTGTTGCACTCTCTGGAGTGGGAATAGTAGTTTTTATCCTTACGCTATCCAACGTTTTATATAATCAATTTAAAAAATATTACAAGTATATTTAATTTTTTCTATTTTTTAATTTTTATTAATGTTATTGTTTTATGTTTGTAAATGTGTTTGTAATTTAGAATATGATTTATTAATTAATAAATTAGTAAAATAATTATAACAACTTATTTTTCAGTACATATATATTATATATTTACTGTATATATTTAAATAATGTCTTATTATTATATATGTCTTATTTATTATTTTTAAACATTATTAGATACTTTTAACTATGTAGATTTTATTTATTAGTATTATTTACTTTATTTTACATTTATATTTTATAAGAAAAAAAACGATATTTTTAACATCGATATTTTTAACATCTATATTATTTTTTCGATATTTTTGTACTTACCATGTTGTAGATAGGATGCCGATATTCTTGCCCTCGATATTTTTGACTCTATATTCCTGTAGGTCGATATTTTGTAGGTCGATATTTTGTCAGTGATCCAGTTCTCACAGTCGAACGGGTAGCACCAGTGTCCACAAGGAATGCAATCACATTACCTTCTACTTCTCCATTCACAAAAGGACCACACTGATCTACCTCTAGGGATGCGCCAAGCACACACTCCTCCTCCCCCTCAGGCACCGTCATTGAGATGTATCTAATTCACTCCCTTGAGACTGTAACCAATATTGTGAAGCCGCTTGTACATTTTGTTTTACTGATTCATCCGTGTGAAAACCCATATTTGTACCGTATCTCTGTATTTGACCATTCATATTCTGATTTGGCATAGGAGCTTGAGGTATATGTAAACCCTGTCCTCTCCATCTGGTAGTTGTAAATTCAGATTTTGCATCTGATTTAACTGATTCATATAATTAACACCTGTATCACCACCTGTATTTGTCAACAAACTCCTACACTCATGTCTCCAATGAATATACCTCTTTTTCCCGCAGTTTTTCTTCCCGCATGGAATCACAACGCAGGCATTATCACGACCGTGTTGTGATTCCGCATACCATTACTCCGCAAGTCGGAACAACGACTTGCGGAGGGGGGGCGCTGGATGTTGGAATAGTATAATTTACTATTCCAACTCCAGTCTGTGCGGACACTAGGGAAGGTGATGGATTTTAAATCCAACACCTCCCCCCCCCGCATGTCGTTGTTCCGACTTGCGGAGTAATGGTATGCGGAATCACAACGCGGTCATGATAACGACCGCGTTGTGATTCCATGTGGGAAGAAAAATTCGGCATTAACGTTGTTTACTGTCTCCAATATCCATATTTACCACAAGCATGACACAGATATTTCATCGTTAAATCCTCTTTATTATTTCTACCTTTTCCACCACCTTTTGTATCAGTAACATTCTGAGTATCTTGAACAACCTGATCTTTGCCCTGAAAACCTGAATCAGAAAAATCTAGAAATCCACCTGTCTGTGTGAGTCCACATTAGTTTCTCTTTTAACTTTTTATGTTTCAATATCATCACTACAATACTTTGCATAACGCAATATCTCATCAATAGAATTACTCTGCCAACAAATTAAATGTTGTTGAATCATCATGCTAATTTCTGGTCTCAAACCAAACACAAACCTATATACAAAATGACAAATGTCCTTCCCAGCAAATTTCTCAATGCCACTATAATGTTTAAACTCTTGAAGAAGCCGTTCGTAGTCAGCATGCACTGTCTCTTTTGTTTCTTGAGTGGTTCTGTCTATTTTAACCCAATCTGTCTCTTTTGGCTAAATCTGCTCCTTCAAATTGGTTATAACTGATTATATTTTTCATCACTTCATCAGACGGTGCTCCAGTTTTTACATCTCCTGGATATTCTTCTTTCAGCCAATCTACTGCAATTTTACACTCACTCCACTAATCGGCTAGAACCACAATATCAAACAAACCGTCTTAGGGGCAGATTTATGTTGCCTGACGCATCTCTGCAAATCGGCAGAGATGCGCCAGGAAAGATACGGCACGCAAGTTTATCCTTGCGCCACCCATGATGCGCCGCATTTACAATGCGGTGCACCATGGCACAGGAATAAACAGATGCGTGTCGCATCTAGGGCGTAAAGTTGGCGCAGTGCTGAAGTTGTGTTGCGTGCGGCACGCAACTCCAGCACTATTCCAACTTGCCCCATCTCTAACGTGGTGCGTCAAACCTTACGCCTGCTTCAAGCAGGCGCAGGGTTTTGACGCATCAGCGTTGGGAAAGTGACTCAGTGAAATCTTGTAGATTTCACTGAGTCACTGAGTCACTTTTCAGGGGCGTTCCTGCGACGGAACGCCCCCCCTGTGTGGAAACACCCACATGAAACCTGACGCAGGTTTCATGTGGCGCAGGGTTTTACACCGTGACGCATCTCCATAGATGCGTCACGATGTAAGTATGTCGCAACGTGGCGCAGGGTTTACGCCGCGCTGCGTTACAGAAGTGACGCAACGGCGGCGCAAAAATGCTGCAAGTCCGACATAAATCTGCCCCTAAGTCTTTCCACAAAACCTTTGAAACTTTCACAAACCTCTCTACTTGTTTGTACCCCTTCACTGGTTTTTCTCTCAATCTGGGAAATTCATTTGTAAAAAACAATATATCCTGTCTCCACCAAGGGACATGAAAATATCCACCTCCTGGTACCTCTCTTATGGGACATATCAGTTGCTTCTGTACCTGTTTCTCTCACTGGAAACATTGATAAGGCCCTGTATTCACAGCTATTTCCTCCTTCTTTTTAGCCCAACTTACTTTCCAACGATCCAACTCACCCCATCATCTCAATGTGTTAATTAACTCCTTAATTTGCAATTGCTTCCGTGAAGCATTCAAACTCTCCAGATCTTTGTCACTGAAATCCAATTTATATGTTTTTTTGTAAGGCCTTTGACTTTTCTATAACCCCTCTGTATGTCTGTGCAACTTTAGCAAATTTCTCATGAAGATTTCTCGCTCTCATTGAGATATTTTTACACAAGAGTAACAACTCTTCTTCCTGATACCTACTCAATCTCTCTGGACTAATCATACCCAATATCATTTGTTTCATATCCACTTTTAATCCACCTAATCTACCTGCACCCATGCTCACTTTATTAGATGTCATTCCTCTAATCCACTCATCTAATTCCTCTGGTGAAGGCCCTAAAGACCCTCCTGATGTAGGCGTCACTCCCTTCGTATTCTGTAATAATCTCCTTGGGTCAATCTTCATTCCACCTTTTGGAGTTTCCACTGACCTTTCAGAAATATCAATCAATGATTCTGATTCACTTGCACCATTACTTGGATTTTTCCTTTGGGAATCTTCTATCTGAATCAATGGAGCACCCCCAAAGATCTCTTGTGTTCTTCCTGATACGATGGAGGTTTATTCATTAACAACTCATCCAACAACTCATCGTCTATCTCATTTGGATCTAATTCTGTTTCTGGAATATTCTTCTTCTCTTTACATTTTCCTCCTTCATTATTCTCCACTAATACAACTGGATAACTTTCTTCACCCATTGCCACTACATCTCTCCTCCATTTTTTCATATGTGCATCCCATTTTGCCTCTGAGTACCTACTCACAGTGTTTCTATATCTATTCTCAGTTCTATCTTTATCCCTTTTGTATGCCTCATGTTTCTACTCTTCAAGCGCGTGGTACTGCATTGGTATCGGACTTGGTTTTAACTCATTCATCTGATATCTGAAATTCTCTAAATTCCTTGTGTTAAAAGTACTGTACTCTGGAAATGCCATAATACCATCTCTCTCTGTATACTTTACCCAATTTTCCAACTACGTACATGTATGATAACCCCTTTTTAATGACATAAAAGAAGCATGCGTACCCTAAGGAGCTACAGGGATTCCCGCTCTTATGGGTATAGGCTCATCTTCTCTGAACAAGGTTTTCAACAATTTCATTCACTTAATTTTTTGTTTTGATCGATCGCTAAAACTCTGTTCAAGAAACTCCTTCTGTAACTATTTACAAAATCTTTTTGACAAACAAGATTAAACACATAGACAATTCAGCTTGTTTGGTCCACTAGAAGAAGATAGATAGAAACTCTCCAATAATTCTCTCGCTACTAGTAAAATCTTGACCAGCGTGATTGTACTCTCATTCACGTGAAGACCTTCGGTACTTCTCCAGATGCGTTTTCTAAAGGCACCCAAATAATTCTCTACTATACTAACTCCAAAGATCCCTGTGCAATACTGACAATATGGCTATTGCTCAATACTTGCATCTACACCAGACAACGCAATTCTACTAAGTGTATGCCACACTAAGACAAGCCCTTGAGCTTATCCTGGGATCTTAGGCCTACTTCGGACCTGCTAACAAATTCCTTTAAGGTCAACCGGTCTGACTACTACATGTAACAAAAAGTACAAAAGATTAATAACAAATAATAATTTCCATCTTAATCAATTGCCAATATTATCATCTACACTAACCATCCTAATTCTGCTACCAAAAACGGATAGAGTGAGCACAGTGGAATGGTGCATAAGGGCGTATGGATGATACGGTCATCACATGTAAGCAACATAAACCTCTATTTTATATGACTGAATTTCGGCCCATATCTATAACTGTTCCTACGATGGACCTTTACGAGAGTTGACAGAGATTTGGCAAAAGTTTAAGATGGATATCCCCCTCATGAGGACCTACAACAAAGGGAATATTCTACAAACTGAACTATATATATATCTATATATATATACCTTATTATTTAAAATAATGAATAATGACAGGCTCAGTTTACTATTTACTTTGCTTTATCTATTTTCTTTGAAAGCAAATTAAATGGTCAAACAAAGGTACAACATCGAAATTCAGAACCATCACACAAGATAATTCAGAACAGTAAATCACAATAACATCTAATTTTAGGAGCATGAGTTGAGTGGATAGAGAAAGAGACAAAAGAGCATTATAACAAGTTCATTACAAATACACATTTTCATAGAAACCTAAGGAAACTATAGCACAAAGTGCCAATAGTCGGAAAAGCTAACCCTCTGGCTCGAAGGGGAAGCTGGGGCAATCCTCACAAAGGTATGAGGAGCAAAGTTTAAGGAGTCAGGATTGGACAGCTACAGCCATAGCTGAGCTTAAGAAATCTGTTCTCGGAGGGAGGAGCTACGCCATTAACCAAGATGGCCGTATAAGCTCCCGGCTCCGCCGACCTCCGCCGGCGGCCCGTCTATCCTGTCGTTTATCCTCTACCCACGCCCTGTGCCTGGATGTATGAAGGTTGCCTGATGCCGGCGGTGCTTTCCCGGATTTCCTACCTTATTCAGCGACGAAGTTATGTCGTGTCCCATTTTTGGCCTACTCCCGGGCTGCCGCCGGGACCTCGATTTTTGAAACACCCGAGAGGGACCTGATCAACATCGGCTGTGGGACCGCGATTGTGGCCGGTCTTCCAGGTCTGAATAATTCTTTCCGCTCTTGACTCTTGTCCTCGTTGATGGATGGTACCGGAGAAGAGACACTGTGACGTGCTGCGATCCTCCTGCACCGCGGCTGTGGGTTGTGTGCCTGACCCTCGTTTCCCGGTCCGGGGGCTGACGGGCTGCACCCACGGCCGGTGTCTGTGCTGAGTGTGCCAGTTCGGAGCGCCCTTGTTGTTGCGATCGCCAAATGTGTGCCCGGAGCCCGGCGATGTGGGCTGGAGATTGTGTCCCCCTCCGTCCTCTGGACCCCGGGATGGAGGGGATGGATGGCGCACATTCATTGAGATCCGTAATGGCGGCGATTGGGGCGCTCCGCTCGCAATTCACCGGCGCATGTGTCTCCCTGGCGGCGAAACTGGATGATGTCTGCTCGCGACTGGCCACGGACGCTGCAGCGCCTGCACAGAAGTCTGCGGTCCGGACGAGCGATTTGACCCGCCATCTGCAGGGGCCCGAGCGGCAGCCCGACTCTGCTCCTTTGAGAGTCGGCCTCACCTTTCCTTCATCTGCTACAGTACATGGTCTCCCCTCTACGTCTCCTATCCGATGGTGTGTCGTCGCTGGATGTCCTGTTCTTCATTGCCGAGTCTCAGGGTCCCGTCGAAGGGGATCGCCATTTTCCTTTGTTCCGGCCCGTTTGCATACCGGATGCCGCCATTTTGAGACCGGACTTTGCTCCACCTTCACTGCCTTGGTCCGCCATGGACGCTTTGACTGCCTCTGGTCTGATGTGGCTTGGTCGGGATGTGCTCCGGAACGGATTCGCACTGGTCAGGGCTGACTTTGACTTTGAGGTTTTCTTGCTCCTCGCCACTGCTTTGGACCATCTGAGACGCTCCCTTGGTTTGCAACTGTTATGACTTTGGTGATAGATCTCCTCGTGAGGCTTGCAGGGTTGACTTCTATTTCCCTGGGGTTGCTCCGTTTATTTTTGCCGGGACTGCACCGAATACCTCACCTGGCCGGGGGTAGGATGGGGGGGGGTTTCTTGGTGACTGTCCTCCCCGTGATAATGCTGACTGTTTTGCTTTGTTGATGATGATTGTGCTATGGGGGGTCACCGCCGGCGGGGGGTATCAGGTGTCCGGGGGCTTGTTTGTTTTTCTCCTCCTCCACTTCTTCTTATACTTTCCCTTCTTTGGGGCAGTTCCGGGGCGACAGGCACGCTGTTAGTGGGTTAGGCCGTAGCCATTACAGGGGTGCAGGGTGGCGGGTGCGGGGGGGGGTTTGTTATTTTAGTTTGTTTTGTTCTATGGTCCCTATCGCTCTTTTCCGGCTTTGGGAGGGTTCTTTCCTCTTTTGTAGGGTTGGCTGTCTCTTGGTCTTGCACCTTTCTTTTTTCTTTTTTCGGCTTCTCGACAAGCCTCTGTTTTTCTGTTCTTGGGGGGTAGGCTCTCTGGGGTGATTTTTAGAAATGTGGATTATTGTAATGTGGTTTATTGTCCAGTATTATCGCTGTGGCTGCCCTGATTGCATAGTCGCTTTAGTCATAGCCTATCTCCGACTGTAATTGGGGTAAGTCCCAATCGTCTCCTTTGTGCTCCTATCCTGTGAGGTGTGTTGTCCTTGTTGTTGCAGCCCCTACTCTTTTTCTAAAATTTAAAAATGAAAACCTCATATCCTGTTTGCGAGCCCCGCAACCACACCTGGTATACTTTGACATATCCTGTTTACTGATTGGCTTCAGTTTCTCCTGTTTTCATTGATTGTCTTTGCGGCCGGCCATGATGGTTGTGGGCCTGCGCATGTATCTCCTTCTTTTTTGAATAAAGGTTTAAAAAAAAAAAAAAAAAAAGAAATCAGTACTCAGCTCACACGGAGATGACCACCCATGTCACGCCTGTCTATGCCACACCCCGGGCAGAGGGGATTCCAACACTAATAATTATACCTTAATGTTAAAAGTCTATCCCTATTCTAGTAACAACATCCAGGAAATTCTCCATCCACATTGGTTTAGAAGCAAAGGGCGTTAACTCACACCACTTCCGTCACTTTTCATTCTCAAAAGTTCTTTGTTTAGGCTCATGCTTCCATCATCGTCCTTCAGCAAAGAAAATCAAAACTTTCTCCTTCCTTGACTCAAGCACATTCAGAGAGTTTTTGTTACATTTTACTAGTACAGTTATCCACAAAACAAAATATTTCCTCCGACAATAGGAAGTTCCGCTGATACTCTGAACACATAGCCATCAACAAGAAATACCATAATAGTCACTATGAAGAATAAAACACATTTTTCTACATTTCCATGTTTTAAGGTAAATTAACCCTAATGGTAGTTTTAGGCCTTCTTTGTAAAGCATGTTGTTTTATCTAGGAGAAATAAACAGACTCATTTATTTGTTCAAAATAAAGTTCAATTTTAATCTTTCATTAATCTAATATAAACACAATATTTTATACTATCATTTGTAATTTGTAATTTGTGGTGGTATTTGTAGAGCGCAACGTTCGCTCCGGAAGGAGCATTTTGGCGCTAATTTCATGGTAGGCAATCAGATACAAAGTGAAGATTAAAATTAAATGGCGGCCATGGTGTAATCATCTGGAAGGTTGAAAATCCAGGTTTTTAGTTGCTTCCTGAACTGGGTTTCTTGGGTTTGGGACCTAAGATTTTTGGGCATGGTGTTCCAGGCTTTAGAGGCCAGATAGGTTAAGGTTTTGCCACCATTGGTTTTGAGATTGAACTTAGCTAGCATTATTTGATTGTCATTGGAGGATCGCAGAGTTCTGGTGGGGTTGTAGTGGGGGAAACGTCTGATGAGATATTTAGGGCCTGTGTTATTGAATGCCCGGAATGCAACAGTAAGAATCTTAAAAAATATTCTTTTATGCAAAGGGAGCCAATGGAGAGTTTTTAAGGCGGCTGATATTGAGGATTTTCTGGGTAGTTTTAAAACTAATCTGGCTGCTGAATGAAGTACACTTTGAAGTTTTTTGAGTGTGGATTTTTTTGAATCTGCCAGAAGACCATTGCAGTAGTCTAGGCGGGCGAGAATTAGAGCCACTGCTACAGCTTTTCTTGAGTCAGTTGGTAAGAAGTCAAAGAATTTTTTAAGAGATTTTATGATGCCAAGGCAGCGGCCTGCCACATTCCTGACATGTTGGTCGAAGGATAGTTCGGTGTCAAACAAGACTCCGAGATTCTTGGCTGTTGTTACGGTCTGAGGGGGAGCTGTGGAGTCTTCAGGCCACCATAGGCTGGGGCAGAAATTGGCCTTTTTTCCCATAGGGAGGATTTCTGTATTGCTGGTATTACATTTTAGGTGGTTTTTATCCATCCAATGGAAAACGGCCTTCAGACAGTTTTTAAGGTTTTGTTCAGCCTTAGTGGAGTGATCATCTAGAGGTACAATGAGTTGAGTGTCATCGGCATACGATGTTACAAGTATGCCGAATGATTCAATCAGGGATATCAGCGGGATCAGGTATACATTAAAGAGTAGAGGACTCAGGATGGAACCTTGAGGAACTCCAGACGGAACCCTCTTCTCTTTAGAGAGGAACGTACCCAGGGCAATCGTTTGGGATCTTTCAGTTAAGAAGGATGTGATCCACGCGAGAACCACATCTGAGATACCGATATCTTTCAGTCTGCTTAGCAGTATGGAATGCGAGATTGTATCGAACGCTGCTGTGAGGTCCAGAAGAATTAGCACAGCGTTCTTCTTCTGATCTTGCAGCAGTTTTATAGCGTCTGTCAGTTCAATCAGTGCAGTTTCCATAGAGTGATGGGGACGAAAACCTGACTGTTGGGGATGGAGTACGTTGTATGCTTCAAGATGACTTTTAAGTTCTCTATAGACCATTTGTTCCGTGATTTTTCCTAGAACTGGGAGGAGTGATATCGGACGTAGATTGGTGAGGTCTGAGGGGGATTTGTTAAGTTTTTTCATCAGGGGTTTTACTATTCCCTGTTTCCATTCACGTGGGACGATACCTGTACTGAGGGAAGAGTTAACAATCTTGTTTATGATTGGATTCACCACATCGATTAGTTGATGAAGAATTCTGGGGGGGCATGGGTCTGAGGGTGATCCTGATTTGCATGCTAGAATTACTTCCCTTGATTGGTCTAGGCTGACCGGTGTGAAAGTGTTAAGACTTCCGACTGGGTTAACTCCCTGAACAGACAGGGGTGAAGTCTGGGCCACTTGAGGTGTAGGAAAGTTTTTTTGAATTGCGTCAATTTTCTCCTCAAAAAAGTCAGCTATTTGGTTGCAAAACTCTTGGGATGGGGGAATTTCAGGCTGTAACGCTCTGGGATGGGTGAAAGTCTTGACTATCGAAAACAATGTTTTTTGTCTCTGTTTGGCATCAATGATGGCACTGGTGTAAAAGACTTTCTTGGCGGTTTTTATGTTGGAGTGATATGCCTTCCTCAGCAGAATATAAGAGTGTCTATCTGCCGTGTCGTACGTTATACGCCACTTGCGATCGCCTTTTCTGCATAATAGATGGGCTTTGGCTAGTTCTGTAGTAAACCAGGGGGCATTTGTCTTAGGTTTTTTCTCTGTTCTTCGGGAACGTTTGGGAGGTTCAAGTGCTTTAATCTCCTGCTGTATCCAGCTCTGGAAGTGTTTAGAGTCATGTTCAGCGTCGCCGGTAAGATTAGGGATCTGAGTTTGGGTGATAGGCTTAAGCTTGAAATTTTCCTCTACTATTTTCCAATTGACGTAGTTATCCGAGTGTGAACTAGGTTTAATTGCATTCTGGGGGCGGGAGGTATTGATATAGAACGGGATCAGACAGTGATCGGTCCATAGTTGTGGGACAGGAGGTTGGGTTGTTAGCAGGGGGAGGTTCGTACATACCCCGTCTAGTATGTGACCAGCTTGGTGTGTGGGCTGTTTGACCCTTTGTTGAAGATTGAAGATTTCTAGGGTCTGTTGAAAATTAAGAACCTGTAAGTCAGTTTTGGATTCGAGGTGCAGATTAAAATACCCCAAGAGAGTGAAGTGTGGGTATCTTATGAGGATGTGGCCCAATGAGTCACTGAGGGTGTCAAGGAATCTGGTTGCATTACCAGGGGGGCGGTAGATCAGTCCTCCCGAGAAGGAGGAAGTTGCGTTCAGTTTGATAGAGAAGCCAAGTCCTTCTATATCTTTGAGGGGGTCTAGGTTGAATGTGTGGCAGTTAAAACAGTTTCTTAACACCACGGCAACTCCTCCACCTCTCCCCTTCAATCTGTCCTGCCTGAAGATGGTATAGCCCTGGGGGAGGGCGATGGCTAGGTCAGGGTTGCTATTATCAGTTAACCAGGTTTCGGTTATAAGGAGGCAGTCGAGGTCTAACTCCAGGATAAGATCTTTTATATCTTGGCTGTGGCTACACATGGAGCGAGCGTTGATCAACCCTCCTTTAAAGTGCGACATATTATCTACTGGGTTGGTTAGAGGGATTGGAGTCTTGGCTGGGTGTCCTGAGGAGGTCCACCTGCAGAGTTTACAGCTGAAGGGTCCTTTGATGTTCTTCATTTCGATATTACAAGTGCAACTGTTTCTTATGCGTAGACTGTGTAGGACGTCGGGTTGATACCTCAAGGACAGGGGTGCTTGACCAGAGTTTCCTGCGCCTGTCGCGTTCTTGGCTAAGGGGGTGTGGCCTCGAGGGGGCGTGGTCAGCGAGCACGCCGGCGATGGCGGCCGCTAAAGTAAACAGTGAGCGCTACAGCGTTCAAATCGGCTGTGCGCTGACCGAGCAATGGGCTTCTATCCCTAATGAGGATTAAGGGAGGTAGGCTTCGTTTTTTGTTTTCTTTAAAACACAGAAATATAAGTGACAATCAAGTTATAAACAGTGAGCAAGAGTAAAAGAAAGCGTACCGCCAGCTCCCGGCTTCCGCCTCAGGAGTGGGTTTAGAAATTGGTAAAGGCGCTAGTATTCAGCGTCTTATAGGTTGGGCGGGGGGCGTGGCCTCGAGGGGCCGTGGTCAGCGAGCACGCCGGCGATGGCGGCCGCTAAGGTAAACAGTGAGCGCTACAGTGTTCAAATCGGCTGTGCGCTGACCGAGCAATGGGCTTCTATCCCTAATGAGGATTAAGGGAGGTAGGCTTCGTTTTTTGTTTTCTTTAAAACACAGAAATATCATTCTATGTAATTGATACTGCCTAAGTGAACATGTTTTCATTTACATTTGCTCATAAAAATAAAAAAAATATTCTCCTTCTTTGCTGTCTTTCGTGCAGAAATTATTTGAGGCTGTTATAAACCAATTGTCATTTTCCCACATGTTTCTTATTTCTTTTCGAAAACAAAAGTTTATGAATATTTTCTCGGTTAGTCAATGATTTTCACACAATGGGAGGTTTAGTCCGAGCAGGTTTATTTATGGGAAACCCTGCTCCAGCAGATGCAACATCTCTGAATTTTTGACAGCTACCGTGATAACATCTAAATCTAACTTCAATTCAATTGACAACTACCCTTGAAAAGGTAGCATTGTGTAACCTCATCAACAATACTAAACTTTCAAGGCTATTTGTGTATTGTATTGAAGCTGTGCTTCTGATTTAGTGGAGTTGGCTTCCTACCAGAGTTCACTGGTGTAAGATTTAAATCACAAGTGGATGAATCTATTCAGAACAAAACCTGTAACTGTGGAATGTGCTGCTGGCATATTGAGTTTTTTTTAAATGATTGAAATCACGTGAACATCGTGGCACCACACCTACCATCTACATGGGACAGGTGTCGGGAGGTGATGCTCCTGAAGAGAGAAGTTTTTGCAGTTAGCACAACAGAGGTAATGCTCTCAGACAACTGTAGTATACCACCGTCCTGCAGATTTAATTTTAGGATCATGTGCTGTTGTATTGTGACTAAGCAATGCTTTGCAAACCAGTTTCCTTGTGTGAACACACGCCAGCCTTCCACCTCACATAAGTAAGTAAGTAAGTAAGTAATCTTTATTTGGCATAGTTACTTAAAACCATTGCAATATAAAATGGATTAAGAACAGAGAAGATAAAACTGCAGTTTTAAAAGAATCAGAAATTACAATGTTCACATTTCCTTATGACAAATGTGCAAGTTTATATTACTTCATTTCCCCTTTTTTTTTTTTTAGGCAATAAAGATTCAAAAGGGATATTTGGACTTCGTATTTGTAAAGTATTGCTCAGTGTCCTCATAAACTCATGAAGTCGGTAAAACAGTCAGCAGAGTGATGTCAAATCAGTTGAACTGGGACAGTTGTGGGTTAGGTTTTTTGGCATCTTCTTTTCAACTGCCTTCAGAAATTTTATAAAGCTGCAATTCAAGCCAGGGTCATTAGGATGAAAACAGGCAAGGACCGCCGTCCTTCTTGTACGGATCCCTTGCCGATTGAAGTGGTGTTTTAGCCAGCGTTTCCGTTCGTCCCGTAGTTTTTCACAAGAGCATATCAAGTGCAGCATGTCCTCTTGTGTCAAGCCGCATAGCTGACAAAGGGGGTCAGCTTTGATTTTGAGCCAGCGTGGAAGATTTTGAGTACAAGGTAGCAGGCCCAACCTGTGCCTTAGAAAACACATCTTGACACTTTTGGAGTATCCCTCGGCCAGGTAGTGCTGTTGTGCTTTAGTTGTGTACGAATTCAGGGTCAGCCAGCCATGTGTTCTTTTCGAGAGGGCTTCCTTGTCTTGCAACCATGATTGTAATTTGATTGATTTTTTAACCAATTTTTTTAATATTATGTGATTTGTTGGAGTGTTCCAGAGCTGTTCTAGACCTGTATTCGTCAGGCTGCCCGTGAGGTACCTAGCTGCTGCTGAGGAAGGATGCTGTTCTAACTCCTTCCACAGGTGTTCATTCAGAGTTCCTTGTTTTGATTTCCTCACTTTATCCCAGGCTATCATATAGGCTCGGTGCCTTGCCAGGAACTGTTTGTCAATGCCGAATTCGAGCCTGATTTGAGCGGGTGAGGTTTGCTTGGGTAGACTGAAAATGATTCTGTATGCAGCTGTTATAGTATTGTCAAGGGTCTTGGCATCCCTTCCTCTGAGTGCCTCACTCCCGTAGGTAATTGTTGGGAGAAGTATAGCACAAATTACTTGCGTCAAGGGTAGGAGAGAGGGGCCGGAAAGTTCTTGATTTAGCGACTTCAACAAAATTGCTAGCGAAAGTCCTCTCCCTCGTATACTTGTTCTCTGGACCGAGAACTGCCCACCGTTGTCGATCTTCACTCCTAGGTATTTGTATGTGGGGGTGTCTTCAATTATTGTCGTATTCCAATGCCATGATGTTGGTTTCCTTTTTTTCTTGCTAATGGTCATTGTTTGGGTTTTCCCCAGATTTATTGTAAGATCGTTCTTACTTGAATACCTTTGTGTTGCATCCAAAAGATGTTGAAGTCCTACCTTAGTGTGGCTTATTAGGACGATGTCGTCTGCGTATAGTAGACAAGGTAGCTGGAGCCCTCCTAGTTTGGGGGCGTGGGAGTTACAACCATTTAGTATTGGGACAAGGTCACCTAGGAACAGGTTGAAAAGCGTGGGGGCCAGGACTCAGCCTTGCTTTAGGCCCTTATTGGTCTGTATGGGCCTTGACAAGGCGGATCCGTCCCCTATTTTTATCTGTACCCAGGTCTCTGTGTGCAGGTTGATGAGCAGGTCCAACAGGGGTCTCGAGATCCCCCAGTCATTCAATTTCTACCACAAAAGCTTCCGGTTTATGTTATCGAAAGCGGCCTTGTAGTCGATGTAGCAGAAATGGATGGGCATTTTGTTAGATTCTGCTTTGTCTATGAGCATGCCCATGCTCAAGATGTTCGTCATCGTGCCTACTGACTTAGCGAAGCCTGTCTGGTTGGCTGGGATTAAGGATCTCTCTGTAGCCCAGGCCGTCAGCACTTCGAGTAGGGTACCTGCAAAGTATTTTGCCTCGTTATCAATTAAAGCCACCAGTCGATAGTTAAGTGGGGAAGCCTTATCTCCTGCCTTATAGATTTGGGAGATGATAGAGCCCCTCCAGGACCTTGGTATGATGTTAAATTGTCTTATTTCCAAAAAGAGGGGTTCCAGGGCTGCTGCCCAGCCTGGCACATCTTGTTTGTAAAGAATAGGAGGTATACCATTTGGCCCTGGCGCTCCCTCCTTTCTTCCTTTTTTGATTTGGCGCTGGATGGTGCTTTGTAAGTTCGGCAAGTTCTCAATATCATTTGGAGTATAGCATTCTGTGGGCCTAGTGTCGTTAATTGTTGTATGATTTTTATAAATGGCAGGCTCGTAGTGCTGGTTATTTCCTTCAGCCTGACTAAAATGGGTGCCGAGAAAGTTTGCCCAGATGTCCTCTGAGATGTTTGATGAGACCCCGTGGTGCGCAGATCTTATGAATGCATTTATTGATTTCCAGAACCTTCCTCCATCGTTACATTTGATATCGGAGTGAAGTCTCGCCCATAAATTGTCCTCAGCTGATTTGTTTGCTTCCCATTTTAGTTTTTTTAATGTTGATTTTAGTTTTCGTAGATGGTCTTGTTTTACGGTGTCCATGGGTTTCCGTTGGAGTGCTCTCATTGTACGGTAGATTGAAGTCTTTATGTCTTTAATTTTCCCTTTTGTCTTCTCGAGAGAATTTGCAGAAACTTACAACCCCCAATTGTGACTGAGGCTTGGGTCTTGTAGCATACATAGACATAGTACTTGTAAAGTGTTCCCATTTCGTGATTTCACTATGTCCGGAGCGGCTCTCGAAGTGCTGTTTTGCCCTTTCCACTAGCGTTCCATCTGTTGCTGATGAATATTTAATTTTTTTAAAGTTGATGGTTTGAGTTGACTCTTTTGGCATTTTTGATCGCTCAAAGTTAGGCTTTATGGTCTTGATGATAATTTCTTGGGGGCAGTGGTCGCTATCCCCACTGCAGCCGATCCGGTATGATTTTAAGGACTGGAAAAAGGGTAATGATATAAAAGTATAGTCTAGAATGCTGCTTGTTTTTGTTGTGTGAAAAGTTGCGGCTGGAGGATTATCTCCAGAGGTCCTACCGTTGAGGGCCCTGATGTTAAAGTATTCCAGATCTTCTAGTGTCCTGTTACCTAGTTTGGTTTTTTTGGATATCTGAGAGGTTGCTTGTTTTGGGATGTCCCAAATTGCATTTTGGATTAGTTGTACGTCTTCCTGCGTCGCACCCATGAGGTTAAGGTTGAAGTCCCCAGTAAGAACAACATTTGGTGTAGGTCTTTCCCTTATATGTGTCTCCATAAAGCTACAGAGGTCTTTAGGTGCTTTCCCTTTCCTTCTTGGGTTAATGTAGGCATTTATTAGAAGGAAGTCGGTTTCAGTAATGCCTTGTTTGAGTTGTGGCAAGCGAATATTTACAGCCAGGACGGCTGTAGAGGATGTCCCGTCTTCTTTTGCCGTCAGTACACTTGTAACCAGTATGTAGGTTACTAGGCCGCCTTTGGAGTGCCCATATTTTGCCGTCCTATTTGCAGCTGAGTAAAAACGTAAGTAACCATGGAGGTTGGGGGGTCTGCGAGCCATGTCTCTTGGAGTGCCACTATGTCAAATTTTCTGATGTAATTCATGAAATCTGAGTCAGTTAATTTGGAAGCCAGGCCGTTGATGTTCCATGAACATATTTTTAGTGAGTCGTATACGTCTTCCTTTGGCTTGTGGCCGATTTGTCATTCGTTATTGTTTAGAGTTCTAGCTATCCATCCTTAGTCAAGCACTCCAGGTATTTGTGTGTATTCATCTGCAGTAACTCTGGTGCTATTAGTGTGTTGATCAGTTTTGTTGCTCCCTGGTCCTACCGCTCCTCTGAGGACCGAGTTTTTTAGAGCTTTCATGATAGCTGGAGCTGCCGCTTTTTCCACCGGGACAAGAATGTCAGGGTACCTTGGCTTGACATAAGGTTTTATTGTGATCCCCCAGCTTTTAAAGATGTCAGCTTCGGCAATTAGTTTTTGTGAAATTGCCAGGGTTCTCCAAGTTGCTTTTGTTTTTTCTTTGCCTGTATCCTCATCGGCTACAAATTCGATGGATACCAGGTCGGAGCTTTTTAATTCTGTCAAGGATGGAATATGGGATAGCAGCCTTAAGATGTTACCTCTGTTGAGAGTGTCGTGTCTTCCTTGCGACGTGCAGTCCGGGTTAAACCAGACGGCGCCTGTTGAGTTTTTTCGTTCTCCTGCTGTTGCACTCTCTGTTATTGGTTGACTAGATCCCATGACCTCTACTCGTCGTGTTAAAATTGTTTCTGGTTGACTAGAGATGGGTGCGGTGACTCTTAACCGTCGGCCAAGTATATGTTCATTTGGTACAAACGGTTCAGCGTGTGATCGTTCGTCTGACCGTCGCTTAACCTCTACTATATGCCAGCCCACTGACATAATAATGTGCTGCCCTCGCTATCTACAAAAGAGCGATAACTACCGAGAAAAGCCACTACTATATCACTCAGATAAATCTGGCAAAAAATTCTTCAGGAGAATTATTCAGGGTAGTCACCACATTATCCAACCCCCCGACGCCACCCTTAGAGACTTCTCAAGCACTGACAGATGCTTTGGCCAGTTTCTTTGAGGAAAAAGTCTGCTCCATCTTCCAGACTTTCTCGAGATCCACCCCTTCACAAGCTGTGACTTCTCCCTCTACTAGCAATTCACCAACTTTTCTATCTTTTAACCCTGTAGATAAAGAACAAATTCAACGGCTAGTAACCAGCACCAAATCAGGCTCCCCCCTGGACCCTTGTCCTCCTTCCATTCTCAATCGCATACCGGAAGCAATTTCCCCTTCATTATCCACAATTTGTAATGCCATGTTCGCTACGGGTACATATCCTTCAGTTTGGAAAGAAGCGATCATAAAACCACTGCTGAAAAAACCTACGTTAGACCCTCTTCTTCCAGCAAGCTATAGACCTATCGCTTGTCTCCCATTCCCAGCAAAGATTTTTGAAAAATCCATGAACCTGCAGCTGTCAAAATACATAAACGACAACAATCTGTTAGATGACACGCAGTTCGGTTTTAGGCAGGGACACGGGACTGAGACGGCACTACTGAAAGCCGCGGACGAAATTAGAACAACTATGGACAAGGGAGGATCAGCTGTCCTGATACTCCTAGATCTCTCCGCCGCATTTGACACGGTCGATCATATTACTTTGATCGACCGTGTCGCGGCCCTGGGAATAGGAGGAACAGCCAAGGACCTGATCGCCTCATTTCTCGCCAACCGGCCACAGATTGTCAAAATGGGCAACTACACCTCCCAGACTTTCTCTCTCCCCTGTGGAGTCCCACAAGGATCCTCGCTAAGTCCGACGCTTTTTAATATCTATGTATCGGACTTGGCGAGGGTGATAAAATCCTATGGCATTGCACTGACCACATACGCCGATGATACGCAATTAGTGCTATCGGTACATGATAACGGAGCTAGCATAGCAGCCAACTTCCAGGAGGGTATGAAGGCAATAAGCTCCTGGATGTCATCAAACTGCCTCAAGCTTAACTCCGACAAAACGGAGGTGATGACATTCGGGAGCTTGAAACCAGCATGGTCCCCACAATGGTGGCCACCGGAGCTGGGACCCCCCCCCGAACCGGTGACTAAGGTTCGTAATTTGGGAGTTATCTTCGATAATAAACTGACCTTCCACCATCACGCTAATGCCGTGACATCATCTGCTTTCTTTATACTGAAAAAAATTAAGAAACTTCTTCCATATTTACCTCAGTCAGCTGGCAAAACTCTCATCAGTACTCTTGTGTTCTCAAAAACGGACTACTGCAACTCTCTGCTTCTTAATGCGCAGGAAGGAGTCCTTAACAAATTCCAGACCGTCCAAAATGCGGCTGCAAGAATTTTCCTTTCAATCCCCAAATTCACTTCAGTATCACACCGTATCAAAGAGCTTCACTGGCTCCCAATTAGGAACCGAATAAAATTCAAGGCTCTTTGCATAGCTTACAAGACCCTTAACTACCCAGGGCCTAAGTTCCTAAAAATAGCTCTCCATCCTCTAGAGCATCGCAGAACACTTCGATCCTCAACTACTTGCATGCTGTCTGTCCCTCGGACAAAAAAAGCCACTTGGGGAGATAGATGCTTTACTACAGCTACTGCCAAATTATGGAATACCCTCCCACTGCATATCAAAACTGCCCCCACACTCATCAAATTCCGTAAGAGCCTCAAGACATGGCTTTTCTCCTCTGTCTAACCACCCTCAAAGAGCAAGGAGTTCTCTGATCATTAGCGCCGAGACACCCGTATGGGTATTTGCGCGCTTTAAAAATAGCAATAAATAAATAAATAAATAAATAAATACTAGTCATGCTGCAGTGGTTTTGACGTTGTTTGTGCTACTTGGGGTTATTCTTTTTTTTTTTTTTTTTTTTGAAGTTCAACAAAATCTTTATTGTCGTGATTTAGGCACAGTTGACACAGCCTTAGGCCTACAACCCTGGGGCCGTCCGCGTTCTGTAAAATCGTAGTATCAGTACACAACACAGCCTTTCAGCTGGCAACCCGGGGGTCCAGCGGCGTACCTGCAGCAACACAGTAGTGATGTATCGCATTAGTGCGGGGCCAGCTGACTGCTACTTCACATGCAACTTCATTTTTGAGGGTGTTGAGCCCCTTTTTGTAGAACATTCAAAAAAAATAAACCTAGGAACCCCTGGGCAATTCTACACTCTGACATCCTCCGTGTGTAGCATGGTGAATGTGCGATAAATACAGGCCTAAATCATTGAGCAGTGTAGATAACATACTAGACCTGTTGCTTTAAGGGCAAGTCACATAAGGCAATACCAATCTAGTCCTCCATTTCTTCTCCCTCTAGAGTCAGTAGATAGTCTGTCAAATAACACCAACAATTCTTTGATCGCGATCTTCTGGGCAATTCCTCTTCGTATGTGAGCAGCATGTCCCTACAATACGTCAGATCTGTTAGCCATGCTTTAACATTCGGGACCTTTTTCCCTTCCCAACACCTGCAGACTTGTCTTTTAGCAATTAAGAGCGCCACAGCACAAAACTTCCGTTTCCCCGCTTTAACATTTGGCACCAGACCCAGTAGAGAGTTTTTTATAGTACATTCCACCTCGATCCCCACCATTTTACTCAGAGTGGTTGTGATCGTATCCCAGTATGCGTTTATCTTTTGGCAATACCAAGCTAAATGGACGAAATCCGCCCCGTCACATCCACAACGTCTGCACCTGGCATCCTCCTGTAACCCATATTTATGCAACCTATGTGGTGTATGGTATATTTGATGTAGGTATTTAAGGTGTGTAATGCGCAGGTTTCCATTTGAAGTGAGTAGTTTGAGGAGCGTGCAAGCAATAGACCATTCACGCTCTGTAAGCGCTTCCGGTAGCGAGTCGTTCCATCTTTGCAGGGCCCTGTCAGTGTTGTGTGGGATTTCGCTTTGTGCCATCCTGTATAATCTAGAGACCAGATGGGATGTGTTCGATGAGGTGATTATAAATTGCAGTAATTGCAAAGTTGGCGGTTCTTCTGGGTAGTTTGTATACAGTCCCTGGATTGCCCTCTGTAGTCTAAAGTGTGTGAATCTGAAAAGTAGGGTTGGGTTGCTGACATATGTACATAGGTCAGATTGTCGGTTTTGAGAAAAGTCCCCTCGTGGTATAGATCCCCAAATGAGTCTATTCCTATATTTTTCAGTATGTCCATTCCAACTTTCTCATTGGTCACCGATATGTTTTGGTGGAAATGTAGTGGGAGCGCCGGGGCATATAGCGGAAGTTTGTGAGTCATCCTGCCAAGTGTTCTCCATGCGTGAGCCGTGGTATCAACCGTGTTAATATCTTTTGAGTGTAGCCGCGGTCGCTTATGCGTTACTATCGCATTCAGTGGAACCGGTGCTGCGTCGCCCTCTTCCACAGCTGTGTGTGTGAGATATGGGGTGGGATGATACCAGTGTGTCGCGTATTGGGCCTGTGCACACAGATAGTAGAGCCGAAAGTCTGGTACACAAAACCCACCTTTTTCATAGGGCAATGTTAATGTACGCAGGTCTATGCGTGCCTGCTTACCTGCCCATATAAGTTTAAGCACCAGGGATGTTATGTGGGTGAAGACTGCTTTAGGCGGTGTGATTGGTATATTATTGAATAAATACAAAAACTTCGGAAGGACATTCATCTTAACTATTGCTATTCTGTCCGCCAAGGACAGCGGCAGCTGTATCCATCTTTCTACTTTACCCTCCAATTCTGTGAGCACCCTCCCATAGTTCGTCCTGATCACTTCTTCAGGGTCCCGGCTGTACCATATGCCCAGGTAGCGCGTGGGGTCAGACTGCCAGTCCAGCGGAAAGTCAGGTGAATGTGGAGTGGTGGAATCAGTGAGTGGGATGATTATTGACTTCTCCCAGTTAATCTGTAACCCAGAATGGCGACCGAATTTCACATATTCACGCAATAATGGGCTAAGATTCTGTTCGGGGTCTCGCACGTAGAGAAGCATGTCATCCGCGTACAGCGAAATATGTAGGGGCCTCCCGGGGAAATGTAGGGTTGAGCGGTTATGTGTCTGCCTAATTGTGCAAGCGAGTGGTTCCAGGGCTAGGGCGAATATTAAAGGCGATAGGGGACACCCCTGTCTAGTCCCTCTAGCAATATTAAAAGGTGCCGATATGTATCCATTTACCCTTACTCTAGCTACCGGTCTCGTGTATAGCAGAGACACCCAGGAGATATACCGTGCCGGAAACCCCATTCTCTGCAATATTGTATGTATGTAAGACCATTCGATGGAGTCGAAAGCTTTGGCTGCGTCAAGCATGACGGCCGCCGCTTTTGTCTGGGGGTTGAGGTGGTGAGATAGTGCAAATAACGTTCTCGTATTATGGGAAGTGGCTCGTGTAGGGATGAACCCTGCCTGATCTGGAAGTACTAGGTTCGTCATCAGGGGCTGCAAGCGTTCAGCTAAGAGTTTCGCTAAAATTTTAGAGTCTACATTTAAAAGGGACAGGGGACGATACGATTCGCAGTGTTCTGGCTGCTTATCAGGCTTTAGGAGAGTGATGATCACCGCCTCGCGCAGCGATGGCGGTAGCACCTTCTGGTCAAAGGCCGCACCATACATCTCAACCAAGTGGGGGGCAAGGATATCAACAAAAGCTTTATAGAATTCACATGTATAGCCATCAGGCCCCGGAGCTTTCCCGTTTGGTAATGCGTGTATAATGGTGGTCACCTCTTCTACTGTAATCGGTTGTGCCAGGTATTCACGCTGGTTGTCGGACAACCACGCTATTGCTATGTCCTGAAGGTGGTCGCGCGTTTCCTGTGGTGGAGCAGGTTGACGGGAAGTGTACAAGTCTGCATAATTACGAACAAAGCTATCAAGTATTCCCGCAGGTTGCGTACATAAGTTGCCGTCTCTGTCTCGCACTTGTGTGATTAGTTGCGGCTCTTGCCCTTTACATATTTTCCTCCCCAACATCCTGCCAGGCCTCCCACCCTCTCCGAACCGCCTAGCTAGTGGCCGTTTGTTCACATATTTCAGTTCGTCTTCCGCATATTTTTGATGTTCTATGAGGACAAGCTTAATTTTCCCCAGTAGTTCCACATTACCTGTGTGTGCGTACTCCCTCTCTAGGACAGATACCTCACGTTCAAGCCTGGTTATTTGCGCCCGTATGTCTTTGAGTATCCCAGCTGTCGTGCTAATGCAAGTGCCCCTGAGCGTCGCCTTGAATGCCTCCCATAGAATGCATGGGTCGTCATTCAACTGAGTCCTCATTCAACTGGAAGTACTCCTTTATTGCTTTTGTTATGGTAGTCACGTACAAGGGGTCTAACAGTGCCTGTGCGTGGAATCACCAACTGAATGGAGGGGGAGTGTAGTGCGGGATCTGTAGATTAAGTTCTACTGGATTGTGATCGGACAACGTACGTGGGTGTGTCATTATCTGTGTAGTCCATAGCACCACATTATCTCTCCCCAGCCAATAATCTATCCTCGACCAGCTACCGTGTGACATGTTAACATGTGTCACACCCAGTGTTGACGGGTGCTTGACCCTCCAAACATCTTTGAGTGCAAGTTCTACCAGTATATCTCCCAGCTTTTCCCTGGCTTTCTTGTGTGGTTCCATGGAAGCGGTAGAGCGATCTACAGCG
This sequence comes from Lissotriton vulgaris, assembly GCF_964263255.1. Taxonomy (NCBI): domain Eukaryota; kingdom Metazoa; phylum Chordata; class Amphibia; order Caudata; family Salamandridae; genus Lissotriton; species Lissotriton vulgaris. The sequence goes on along the minus strand of NC_141687.1, from coordinate 1,437,051,704 downwards.
TCTTGTAATGCTACATTAAAGTCCCCTCCCCAGAGTATAGTCGTATCAGTAAATTCCAGCAGGTGATCCCATAAGTCCTGAAAAAAACCTGGAGAATCAACATTCGGACCATACACATTCACTATCGTCACCCCCTGTCCTCGCAACACTCCCGACACAATAACATATCGTCCATTTGTATCGGCAATTGTACGTGCTATTCTATAATTAGTGCCCTTTTTGACCAATGTCATCACCCCTCTGGAATAGGATGAGTATGCCGCCGAGTGGTTTGATTCCGCCCAACGTGTACCAATTGGTCTATGTACTTTGGGGTCCATGTGAGTCTCCTGAAGCAATGCTATGTCTATGTGGTGCCTGTCAAGACATGCAAAAATGTGTCTGACCTTTTTAGGATTGGTGAGGCCTCTCACATTCCACGTTAGTAATTTCAGGCTATTTGTACTCATATTAACAGCATTACACTCTGGTTGTACCACATGTAACCTACCCCCTTCTCAATTGTCAGCTCAACATTGCACAGTATCCTTATTTTGGATGTCAACCTGTTTACAATGATCCTACGTCGGCGTGCAGCAGTGCATCTCGATCGCCCAGGTAGTTAAAAAAAAACAACAAACCCCAACTTCCCCAGTACCCACCCACTCCAGCAACCCAATTCTGCTGAAGCCATTGTACCCACAGAACTGTGATTGTCAACATAACTTGTCGGAGACTGCCCTAGTGGAGGTCCGCCGAGGACGTAATACTCCATCCTAGTGAAAGGATGTGGGCGAATCTACGATCTGTATACAGAGCGCCTGGGCCCTGAAGCAACACCAGTCTCATTTTGCATCATTGAAGCAATAGGCATTCAGAACAGTCTTACAGTGTGTGACAGAAAGTATGTTATCTTTCCCTCAGGTACATATAAGTGGTATATTACGGCAGTACAACCAAGTCTATACTCTGATAATCTGTTATGTTCCGCTGCCATGCGAACCACATTGCATTTCTCCCCAAGTAACCAAGCTGTGCCCCTCTCTGACATGTTACCCATACCCAACATTGTCTCATTATACATTACACCCTGTATGGATAGGAGTCACTGGTTGGGAGCCGTAGTTCATGCGGAGCCCAGCTTTACCCTCCTAGAACCGTAGGTCCGTCAGTTGGGTAAGTACAGCGCAGCGTTCATCAGTAGGTCTTACCTTTCAATCTGACTCGGTGTGTCTGTCTCTGCGATGGGACCGTTTACCTTTGGCGATTGTTGTTTTGATGAAATCCATTGCAGCTTTCGGGGTCGAGAAGAAAATTGGTTTGTCCTCCCACGTGATCCGCAGGCGAGCGGGGTACAACATGGCATACGGGATCTGCAGGTCTCGAAGTTTGGTTTTAGCCTCGTTGAACTCTTTGCGTGCCTGTTGTACTGCGAACGTGAAGTCTGGGAAAAATTCAAGTTTGTTTCCCTGATGTTGAATCTCACCTTTTTCCCTCGCCAGCCTGAGCACGGTGTCCCTGTCGCGGTAATTCAGAACTCTTGCCACAATTGGTCTAGGCATGGCTCCCGGTTTGGGTTTTGGCGCCAAGGATCGGTGCGCTCGTTCAATAATGAATATTGAGGATAGATTTTCAGGGCCAAACAGGTCTTTGCACAGTTGTTCCACATAGGTCTCCATTCGGCCAGTGTTGGTTGATTCTGGCAGACCCGAGATACGTATGTTGTTACGTCTCGACCTGTCTCCAACTCCTCGGCCTTGGATTTGATCACCTCAAGAACTTTCTCCACTCCTGTACATTTGGCCGTCGTGGTTCGCGATTCGTCTTCCACCGTCGAGATCCTGTTTTCCGCCGTATCCAAGCGTTCGCCCTGTTTGTCGAGTTTGGCCGCTATGCTGTCCACTCGGCCCGTCAAATGATCAAGTTTGCTATTGATATCCTGCAGGTTTGCTTCTATGGATTTCAATATGTTTTCCATGACACTACCATCTTGAAAGTCAGTTTCCAGTCCGTCCTCTGCAGCACCAGTCTGATTTTTTGGCGCCTTTCGCACCACAAACGTTAGTTTTGGCTGTTGTTTATCTGGTTTGCCCATGTTGTGCAGTAGAGGGATGTTGAGCTAGCAGTCCCTGGGGTCGTTTGCCTTTGCGGTGTGTTGTGTAGCGCCTAGATCCGTAAGGAGGGAATGTGGCACCTATTCTCTATGCACACTGAGTGGTGCACAGATCAGACCCCACAGCCGGAATGTGCCTCGTGGTTTCAGTGGTGGTGATGTCTCAGTGTTGCATCAAGGCTTCGCTGACTGTCACTCGAGAATTGACAGCAATGACTGGTGTCGGCAGGCGAGGCACACTACCCCACGGCTTCACAGGTTATGTCGGTAATGCCTTTCGCCGTTTATACACCCATTGAAAGAGCATCTGGCATCAGGAGTAGGCACCTCTCCGTTTTGCTGGTGAGATAGTGTCGTTGTCAGCCACCCGCGAGGGAGCCCAGCGCAGGGCGCACAACCCACAGAGAACTCGCTCTTCCCACTAGGTCCACCACCGCATGCAGGCAGAAAGAGGACGTTTTTATTCCCTCGTTGTGTGACGGGCTGAAAGGCAGCAAGCAACCCGCCCTCCGGTGTGCTGGGTAACCCCGATCCTACTTGTGCAGGGGCGCCGCCATTGTGCTTCCCACCGATTCTCGGCAGTTAGGAACAGTTCAAGGGGAGTTGGCGGGGGGGAAACGTTGTTATCGATGGCATTGGAGTACCGTTCCGTTTTTCCTTGTCTTTTTCCAGAAAAAAAACAAGCTAGTTCCGATCTCCCCCCTTCGCTAATAGTCCTTGTTCATGCACAGCGTGGATCGCGTTATTAGTTCAAGAGCCAGTCAAGCATTCATGAAAGGGGGCGTCCCGCCACGCCACGCCACTCCGGCTCCGTACCTCCATGTTCGCCGTCTCCTCTCCGTAGTGTCGTGCAGGTCCCACCGGTAATTCGCCGGGGGCGGCACCCGCTCGGAGCAAACGCCACTGTTTTCTAGTCCATCGTCCGATGTGAATGCTCACGCTCGGTGGTGCCGGCGAGCTCAGTCTCCGAGGGTCTGCAGCCGATCGCCGTCCGCCATGTTGGATCGTCAACTCCGCTGGGATTCACGGCTGTTGTCGCAACTCTAGCGTGGCAAGGCTCAATCTTTGAAGGTCCTCGCATGCACGACTCTTTCCCACGCTGAATGGTGTGCCTGTTGGCCCACGGCGATCCGATTTAGCGCATATTATCGGAGCTGTTTAGATTCGCCCGGCGGAGCTGCACAGCTAGGCAGCCATTCCGCTATGCGCCCCCTAGCGCCTTACTTGTGGTTATTCTTAGTTCTTGGCCAGAGGTGTGATGGTTCCTTAATGGTGACCCGGCTAGATGGGGAATTTCGCAAGGTCTAGAGATGTTACATGTGAGACCCGGTGTCCCCATAATAGCAGAGTCTACTTCTCTCCTTGCAGTCAGCGCACCTTCCATAGTCATTACTGGATAGCTTTCTGGCAGACGTTTGCCTGTCACTGCGATAGCCGGTCCTCGATTGATCCCAAACTTTGTTCCCCTAGTGGGTCCATGATTTTTTATTTGGTGGCGGACCGAGCTAGGTTGCATGCTACTTTTTTGTGCTTGTTTCACGCAGGAGGAAGGGGTTATATTGCTGGTTTCATCGAGTTGGAGACATGAATTTCGTGTTCCTCTTCCGGGCTCTTTTTGAGTGCAGATGCTATGTGGTACTAGATTTGTTTTTGTTTTGCTGTTGCACCCCAGCCCTTTGGTGATTGTTGCCTTGATCGGGGTCTCAGGTGTGCCGATGACTTCATCGGATTCTGATAGATACGTGGCACCCTTGGGATGTACTGTGCTTTGTTTCATGTTCGGTATGTTGCCAAAGAGTTGTAGAAAACCATTACGTTGCAAATCGATTTTATGTTTCCTGCCTTTGCGTTTTTTTGCTCGTCTTTGTTTGGCGTTCATTTTTGGGTTTGTTTTTTCTTCCTCTGCAATGTCAGGGAATTGAGGTTCTGTGTTTCCTGTTTCGCTGACCACGGGGGTTGATGGTTTTGTGGGTGTGGGGGCCATTGAATTAGGGTTGATTTGTCCGTTGCTCCCCAGCACCTCTTTGGTCATTGGATGGTTAGTCGCAGCCCCGAGAGGGCTGGTACAGGAGTTACTTTGCCTGCACTTGGGTGTTCTTCTAAGTTCTGTGCACAAATCGCTCATTATTGTTGGTAGTCTCGACAATTTGTCGATTATTGGGCCGCATCCGCATCCTTCCTTATAAGACCCAGATACTTGGTTCGTCAATGGCGATTTATTCTGAAGAAGCGTATTAAGCGTGCCCAGCTTCCCATCAATGGCCACCACAAATACAGCCAATCTGTCAAGTAGCGACAGTTGGGTGTCCATTTTGTCCGATTGGTAGTTGAGGGCTTCTACCAGGAGTTGTATTGTTTTGAGCAGACTACTCCACGCGTTTTCCTGATTTGTTTGCTTCGAGGTTTTGTCCTGATTTTCCGCGGACAAGGGGCTTTTTTGGCCCACCTCTGGAGCCCCCACGTCCATCACTGGGTGATCTAATGAGACATCATTTATGATGATCGGTAAGGACGTATTCATACTTGTTTCACTGCTGCATTTGTCTTGGGAATATGCTGCTAGGAGGTCTTCCCACTCTTCCTTACCCAGGTATGAGGATATTTCTATCACGTCTAGGGGCGAGGTTGGTGGCCTGTGTGAGTGTGCAGTATCCTTCCCTGGCCTCATCGTACTGTTGTGATCAGTTGTACGTTCAGAATGTATTAGAGTTTGATTCCCAAGAGTTGAGACATTCTCTTCCCAGCACTCCTTTACGTCTTTTCCACTTACCCCATTGTGGTTGTTGGGGTGTTTTTTTGGTACTTGGATTTCCGGCGTACAGTTCGTAGTGCGATGCGGACGTTTTTCGGCTTCGCTCCCCTTACCAGATGTTATCCTCTCACACAGTTTGTTGCTAGCAGTTTTGCCGGGGGCTGTAAGGCATTTTTGGTGACATGTGTATAGGCTCGCTTTTGTTATTGTTGTTTGCCCTGTGCACTTGGATAAGGTTTGGTTCTAAAACGATTTTCATACCGGGCGTTGCCCCTTTGGTTGTGACAGCCATTGTGAAATTGTTTTTGTCACCCTGAGGGGTTAATGTCACTTGTAGTGGTTCTCTGGCTGTAGAGATAGGGCTTCTCTTGCTGTTGTCGTCGGTTCCTGAACCTGTGTTGTGCACAGACACTGTCTGACAAGTCTGGGAAGGTTCAATGGGTTCCTGTAGGCCTGAAGATTCATTGGTGTTGGAGAGTAATGTATCCCCCGCATTTTTTAGGAAGTGAAATTTTGTGAACATTTTTGATTGGAGCATTGCAAAGTTGGGTTTTGTTTTGCTGCTCTTCTCTGTATTTGCCGGTTGTTCACTGCTCGCGCTGATAGAATCAAATTTGTTGGTTGCTATGTCGATTAGTGAATCTTCAATCTGAGTTAATTGCCTGGATTTACTTGTTTGATCTTCTCTTGCCCCCTCGACTGCTTTCGGTGATCTTTTACGTTTGTTTGACCGATTGTTTGTCCCTCCTTTGCTAGTGGGGCATCCACGAACGCGCCCTGATCTCATGTCGCCTTTCCCTGCAGCCTGCTCTAACTCCGAGCCACTGCTCCTAAACGTGCTCCCAGGCCTGCCTCCCAAGCCCGTCTTCCCCCCACTAGAAGGGCGGCTGCCGTCAGGGAGGGAGCGGGGCGATATCGAGGAGTAGGGTGTTGTCCAAAACGTCGATAGGTGCAGGTTTTGCTGGGGCAGGGTCAGGGACCGGGTAGGCTCTGCGCCGCAACCTCCTCTTTAGGCAGTTCTATAGTTCTTGGCCGACCTCTTGTACTTCAGTGCTCCAATGCTGGCCTGTGCTGACTCTGCCCCCCCCAGCAGGCTCCTGCTGATGTCGAAAGCCCCTAAGGGAGGGGGGCGGGTGTCTTGCCAGCCCGATGCACAATGCTGGGCCGTGGAGTGAGCTGCTGGCTGTGGGGCGGGCGGGGGACAGCTATAACAGTGTCTCTATCAACCCCTAGGCACCCTTGCTGGTTTCACTCACCGTTGCGATGCTTGCTAAGGGGTGTTTTGTTTGCCGCTTCACCGCTCACTGCTTCACTGCTTCCCAGCTCCACGCGAGCCTGCGCCCAGGCGGGCCCCGAGGCGGCGTTTTTACTTCGATTTTACTGTGTCCTTTGCTGGCGTTTAACCGGCGGGTAGCTCCTCTGCTGCTCGTAGTTTGTGATCTGCAGCTCTACTGCTCCCAATGCAGGTGCTCACATGACTTTGCATGTATCTGCTAAATGGCAAAGTTCTGCAACTTTCAGAGGCAGGCCCATCAGACAGCCACGAGCCCAGAGGGGCAAAAGAAAAACCCAAAGAGAAAGAACATCCTCAAACCCGAACAACCACGGGCAAGTAGGAGAGAAACAAGAAGACAGGTCAGAACATAACTTAGTCATCAACATCTCTGATTACACTTTCTCTGACATAGAATTGAAAATCTTGCAAAAAGGCACATTTGACCCTACCGGCCATACCAACTCTTTGGAATTGGAAGTAAGTGTTTTAAACTCACCAGGAATATACGATTGAGACTTTTTTTGGAGAATGTCATAAAAGACCGACAGGAGAAGGAGGAAGACCCTCTCCAAGGTTTGAAAATCAGAAACACCTATATGGCGCCAATTAGTCATAAAAGTTTGGATATGTTCGAAGCCCTGGTGAAACAAGATATTCAAAAACTCAATTTCAGAAAACGATCCAAAGAAAGAAATTTAACACAAAAAGAATACAGCACCTAATAAACATCGCTCAAAACCAGAGAATTATTTGTCAATAAGCAGACAAAGGGGAAGCGTTAGTGGTTATGAATACCACATACTATGAATCCCAAGTGGAATTACACATTTGATAAATCTTTATTTCGACCAAAGAAAATTGTCATAAAAGAACACAGCAATAAAACAGTTAAAATACTACAATAAAAATTATTTAAAACAGTAGAAATAAAACCAATCCATAGCAGTGACTATTTCTAGTACAAACAGTTTGACCCTCCTACCCGGGTAGAGTTAGAATGCCAGGCCCAATGCAGTTCTATAAATGTACTCCCTTTGTCCTGATTTATAAATTAGCCACAAGTGCCCTTCTAATAATCCACATTGCTGCTAAGAACTTAGTAACAGCGAAGACCACAGCCGATGAAAGATCCCTCTTTAAAATTCTGAACGCATGTAAACAGTGGATTATCCCCAAGATTTTACATATTGGCATGATCCACCTCCGTCTCGGATTTAAATAAGCGGGACAAAAGAAAACAACATGGACCTCATTTTCTAGGTCTGCAGTACACCCTGGGCAATTCTTGGGCGATAGAGCACACCATTTAAATGTAAGTGATCTAATAGGTAGCGAACTGTGCCGCCATTGGAGAAAGAGCTTCCTCGAGACAGCAGGGCTAATATCATCCAGGACTTGCTCCAGGTGATAGGAATCCTTAGTCAGTAGAAACGTGGCTGTAAGTGTACCCGGTTGGGCTCTAGATGATAGGAGAGCCATTTTATTATCCGACCAGTATTAACAGGACCAGTTTTTTCTGTGACATTCCAGCACAGGTATGTTCCGGGTCTGACCACATTGCTGCAAGGCCGAGCTTCTCGAATTCCACTCTAACATGCTTGAACCAGGGAAGTTTACCCACATTAGGCAACCCCAAAACTTCGATTAGCTCTTGCCTATATTTACTCAGCTCTGTGGTAACCCAGAGTCTCCTCCAGAAAGTTAGAGGTCTGAGGGCCAGTTCTTCTTCAATGGGTCCAAGGCCAAGATCCAGTCTTAGCGGCACTAGTGGGGTACTCGAGGGCAGGGCTACCAACTGTCTTAGGAATCTATTCTCCACAACAGTGATTGCTGAACCACTCTTGTAACCCCACAGCTCGGCCCCGTAGGACACTGCCCCACGCGCCCGCAATTTATAAATTTCCAGTGGTGGACCAATCGGCTTAAACGATGATTTATTCAAAAGTTTCAAAATTCCCCCGGCTAGCTGGGTCATCTTGAGTTGCATTTTCAGCTGGTGCTGGACCCAAGTAAATGATTCATTAAGGGTGAGCCCTAGATAGTCAAAGGTGTGTTCCCTTTCTAGCCTAACTCCATCTATCATAGGGTTTGGGCGTGTTGTTGCGGGGGGATTAAAAATCATAAATTTGTTTTTTAAGGTGTTTATTTCCAAACCCCGCTCTTTACAGAAAGACACAAACCCATCCAAGACTCGCTGAATACCCATTGGTGTTTTAGAAAGTAATAAGGTATCGTCCGCGAACATAATCGCGGCGATCCGGTACCCTGCAAGCTTTGGGGCGTCGCTGTCTGGTATCGCCTCCAGGTGTGCGATTACCCCGTTGACATAGAGGCAAAACAGGGTGGGCGCTGAGACGCACCCCTGCCTTACCCCCTGCCAACAGGAAATCGAGCTGTCATTGAGCCATTGCTACCACACCTAACCTGTGCATAGTTCTCAGCATGAAGTCGGATTAGCATATTCAGGAGTGGAGGTGGAATGCCAAGCTCCCCGAGTACAGTCCACATTTTCAGACGTGGGACCAGATTGAAAGCCGCACGTAAGTCGATGAAAACAGTGTAGAGTGACCCGCCCCTGATCTTGACGGTTTTCCAGTAAAGCATATATAAACAAAAGATCGGATCCGTGGTGGAAACATTCTTCCTGAATCCTGCCTGAAAGGGGCTCAGGATAGAATGTTCCTCAATCCACTCTATATTGCTGGGTCGTCTACTTACACAAAATTAGAATCCAACCCCACAGATCAATACATGAACCTCTTGAACACCATCATTATAGATGAGAAAACCAAGAACCACATCCTAAAAGTTCAGTTCTAAATATGCTTCCGAAAATTCATAAAGATCCACTCAATTCACCTTTCCATCCTATTGTTTCCACTAAAGGCAGTCTACATGAACCGGTTGGAAAATGAATTGACAGATATTTACAGCGTTACACAGATGAACACCTATATAAAGGACACCAACGAATTTTTTTAACAAAATCAAACAAATTTCTCTTTCTGAACAAGAATCAATCCTATTGTGTACCATAGATGTAAAATCTTTATATACATCAATTATATACATCAATTCCACACAATTTGGGATTAGAAGCCATCAAATATACCCTTCTACAATAAAATCTGGACTTCGATTTGAACATTTTCTTGATGGAACTGTTGGAATTCACACTGTACAGAAGTTATTTCAGATGGAAAGATCTATGGTTTTCCCAATTAACAGGGACTTCCATGGGAAACTGCGCCACTCCCACATATTCTAGCCTCTTTATGAACCGATTCGAAGAGGAGCCACATTTTATCAAACCCAATTTGGAAGGTCCACCTGAAATTCATAGTGCATTATATTGATGATATCTTCATTCTATGGAATGGTACCCAAAGAGACCTTGACCATGCATTAACTGCACTCAACAACGTGGATGAAAGAATCCAATTTACGCATGAGGTTCAAGAACAATCAATCACCTCCTTGTATGTCAGAATCACAAAGAGAGGAACTAGGTTGAACACAGATATTTACAAGAAGAACACCAACAGAAACAACACGTTGCGCTTCACTAGTTTCCATCAAGAAACTCTGAAACAACATCTTCCATACTCCCAACTATTAAGGGCAAAACGTATTGTATCAGATCCAGAAACAGCCACAATCAGACTTAATGAGATGACACAAAAAGTTAGAGATTGGGGCCATCCAGAAGAAATCTTACAATCGTCAAACACCCGCTGCCAACAAGTAACACGGGATGAATTACTACAAACCAAGAATACGTCCACAACAAACCGGATGGTGGTCATTTCTAAATATTCAACAATGAGAACAACCTATAAAAGGATTATCAAATGCCATTGGACAATCCTTAAATTAGAGAAGGACTTTAATCAACTATTTGACTCTCCACCAATTTTCGCCCAAAAGAGAGGTAGAAACCTCTGTGAAATTTTGAAAAATCCACCAATCACGGATGAGTCACTTGCATACAAAGGAACAGTACCATACTGGAATTGTATTTAACAATTATCATAACATCATCTCTGGATCATATACATTACCCACCCCATGAAAGGGCACACAATTAAACTTAGAGTAATGGCCACTTGTGACACATCTAATGTAATTTACTTGCTGACATGTCCCTGTGCGAAGGTATACATAGGGAAGAAGGAAAGAAAAATCTAAGTGAGATTAAATGAACACAAAAGCAATATTAGAACTAAACAACTCAAATCGACTGTTGCGAGTCATTTCCTGAAAGCACAACATAATATCAGTCAGTTAAAATTCCAGATTTTGGAAGTGGTTACCAAAATAGAAGGAAGATACAACCATCATCACCTATTACAACGTGACAACTTCTGTGTAAAACACTTGAACTCTCTCAAACCACACAGGGAATGAAAGACCGTATGGAGTACCTATGTTATTTGTGATAACCTGATCCCTAAACTCACAGTAACCAGATCACAGACTTGCACCAATGACTGAGTCACCCTTCTTGTTTAATTTTGTTTGTTTTTGTACACAACAACTAATTTGTCTTTAAATTGTAAAGCTTTTGCTTCACCATTGATTTATCATCACACAGAACACTTTGGGAGTTTGATCACTCAGGGAGTTTATTATCATTCCCATTAAATGCCTCACAATATATGTTATTCCAACCCATCATTTTACATGATTTAAGCTCATATAGGGGGCTGACATTTTTGGAACATAATACCAATGTTTTCATTTTATTGATTCACAAACATGATAGTTTTATGATATAACCTATGTCGACTTTCCTTCAGTTGAATGCTAACAGTGGGTCTTATAGTCAGAAACTCATATTGTTTATTTCACATTATATTGTGTCTGAGTACTTTCGAATCAGTATACTATCTTGGCATTACCATTCCTGTTAAAACCATGATCCGACATGGAATAGTTCCTTTTCACTCCCTACCAATATAGCCGCCACACTTTCTTTTTTGTGTTCAAAAGTTTTTATTAGGAGCTTAAGAGATACACAGCTGTACAAAAGTTATTAACAGAAGAAAGAATTTGAAAAATACACATATAGGGTAAACAAAACAATAAAAGAAGTTGGCATATGGAGAGTACACAAGAGTCGTATCAACATTGTACAATAAATTAAGTAAATTATAAGTTATACATTAAATTATACATAAAATTATACATAGGAGAGTTGCATCTATTTTCTTACATGACGGTAGGCATACAGAGTCATAGAGTGATAACATTACCACAACAGCATGTTAATTAGGAGGGTGGATGTACGGGGTGGTCGCGAGGCTATCATGTATCAAGGAGGCTTGTGTAGGTCAAAGTATTCGTCTAGCGAGGACCAGAGTTTTCTGAGTGGGGGACGCCACGGGGTAGAGGCGAGGGCTATATTGTCGGCTCCTCTTAAATTGGACACCCAGTTAAGCCAATGGGGGAAAGAAGCCTTGTTTGTGTTTTTCCAATGATTGAGTATTATTTTAACCGCAGCCGTCAGCAATAGGTCGAGTAGGGCTTTATCATTATCATTGAGTGTGGCGGCTTTGGCGAATCTGAAGACGAGCGTTGAGAATTCCCTTGGGAGGGCGATATGTAGGGCTTTGGAAATGAGATTCTGTCCCAATAGGTGGTGACGCATGGGCATCTGAAAATTAAGTGTTCAAGGTCCCTTCCCTAACCTTTGCAGTTCCAGCATGTGTCATCGTCCCTGATTTTATGCAGAAAGAGCCTCCTAGGTGTCCAGAAGGCCTTGTGGAGTAGCCAGAACTTGGTTTGTGAGAGTGTGGGGCTTATTTTTTGGCGAGTGGTGGACTCCCAGGTTCTGGCCCACTCTACCTCTGAAGTAGGTGTGGTTGAGAAAGAATCCCAATAGAGCTGGAGTGGTTTGGTTAGGGAGGATGATTGTGGACGAATTAGTTTATATGTTCTAGAGACTTGATGGCCAGGTTTGTTTAGTGAAGTGAGGAATCCAGGGAGGGAGGGGGTGACGTCCTTCAGTTCGCTTTCGCTAGCGCTACTTTAATATGTAGAAAGTTATAGAATTCTATGTGATGGAGGTGGAATCTGTTCTGCAGTTCACTGAAGGAGAGTGGTAGTGACTTTTCAGAGAGTTGGTGTGGGAAGAGTATACCTCTTTCTTTCCAAGGAGAGTATTTTAGAGGTTTCCCTTTGTATGTTAAGGCGTATTTGTGCCAGAGCGACTCCCAATTTGAATGCTGGAATTGGTGTGGTAAGTGTTTGCTGACTTGGAGAAGAGCCATTTTGGTGTTTTTGAAGATAGGGCCCGAGCCTAAGTTGGGACGGAGTTTAATGGTGAGCAGAGCGCAGGTGTCGAGGCCTTGTAAGATGGACCTTTCCACAGCAAGCCACACCGGGGTATACTACGTCTGTGGGGTTAGCCAGTATGATCCTTGTTTTACCAAAAATGCAGTTTGATATAGCTTGAAGTCTGCCAAGTTGAATCCCCCTAGGCTTTTATCTAATCGTAATTTCTTTAAACTGATTCTGGCTTTCTTGCCCTGCCAGAGAAAGGAAGAGATCAGCTTATCTAATTTACTGTGGAACTCTTTGGAAAGTATAAGTGGAAGCATTGTGATGAGGTAGTTGACTAAGGGGGATATCATCATTTTTATGGTTTCTATACGGCCCCACCATGTGATGAGATGGGGGGACCAACCGTTGAGCAGTCGTTTGATTTTGGCAAGGGTCGTGGCCTCATTGTGTTTAAGGGTACTTAAGAGGTCATCAGTAAATTCTATCCCCAAGTATTTAATCACGTCAGTTTGCCAAGTTAGGCCAGAGTTGCCTAAAACTTCTCTAGAGGTGTGGACGTTGAGGGGTTTTACCTCGGATTTATCCCTATTTAATTTGTAACCAGATAGGGAGGAGTATTTGTCAATTGAGGACATAAGCCCAGCAATGGAGTTAGTAGGGTCTTCTGTTGTAATTAAGATGTCATCAGCATATGCTGCTAACTTAACTTGTGTGTCCCCGAATGAAACACCTGCTATGTCTTTATTATTTTTGATGTCTGTAAGGAGGGGTTCAAGGGCTAGGAGGAAAAGCGCTGGGGAGAGTGGACAGCCTTGTCTGGTTCCCTGGTGAAGTCGGAACGGGTTGAATAGGGTTCAGTTTATAGCTATCCTGACAGATGGGGCTGAGTATAGGGCCATCATCATCTTGGCAAAGGAGTCGCCAAGGTTGAAGGTGTGCATGCATTGCCGGAGGAAGGACCACGAGACCTTGTCGAAGGCTTTTTCCGCGTCCAAGGTTATCGCTACCATTGGGGAGGAAGAGGCCTTTGCTTTCTCCAGAAGGTGGCACAGTAGTCTTGTATTGTCGTTTGACATCCGGTGTTTTAGGAAGCCAACCTGCGCGGGCTAGTTAGTTTATGAAGGACGGAATTTAGTCTGGTCGCCAATATTTTTGCGTAGATTTTGCAATCAAGGTTTATCAAAGAGATGGGGCGGGAGTTTTTAGTGAGGAGAGGGTCTTTCCCTTCTTTGGGTATAACTATGATCGTAGCTTCACTCATCCATGGGGAAATACTTCTGCTGGATGCTGTAGAGTTAAAGAGGTTAACGAGCGGAGGGCTAAGTTGGTCCGTGAAGGCCTTATAGAATGACGCCGTGAAGCCGTCCGGTCCGGGGGCCTTATTATTCTTTAGTGTGTTAATTGCTGCCCTGATCTCTGCACATGTGATGGGGGAACCTAGTTGAGTCTTATCTGTTTCTGAGAGTTTGGGGAGGTGAAGTGATTCAAGGTAGTCGGTGCAGGCTGATACATCTAGTGGTTTTTATAGAGGTCTTCGTAAAATGATTTGAACGTGTCAAGAATATTAGATTGTTTTGTGTGAGTGTTGTTTCTAGAATCTTTTATGGATGTTATGGTGGACAATTTCTGTTTGTGCTTAAGATAGGAGGCAAGGAGTTTCCCTGCTTTGTTGCCTTCACAGAGTTTTAGGGCCTTGAAACGGTTGATCCACACCCCCGCTCGTTTACTGGTAATGGTGTTGTATTTGTACTTCTTTTTGGTTAGTATTTCTAGTGTTTTAGTGTCTAGTGGGTTGGACTTATGTTGGGTTTCTAGGGTTCCAATTTGTTGTTCTAAAGATTCTAGCTCTTTATTTAGTGTCTTGTTCGTCTTGGCTCTGATATTGATGATGACCCCTCGGATTGTGGCTTTCAGGGCGTCCCACAAGGTGTTGGGTGTAGTGTCTTGGGTGTCATTTAAGGTTAGGTATTCATCAATGGCGTTAGCTATTAGTAATTTGTTTGCGGGGTCGGATAAGGTTTCATTGTTGAAGCGCCATCTCTTGGGTGGGAGGATCGATTTGGAACCAGCAAGCTTGGTGCGAATACAGGCGTGGTCAGAAATTAGTTTAGGGGCTATTTCAGTTTCCTCTATCAGGTGTGTGAAGGGGCTTGAGATCAAGATAAAGTCGATGCGTGAATATGATTTGTGTGGGGCGTAGTAAAAAGTATAGTCCCTTCCGTCTGGATTTTGGAGGCGCCAAGAATCTTTTAGACAATATCTGTCACAAAGGCGAAGGAGGGCTTCATGCGAACGGGATGGGTGGAAGGTGCATTTGGATTGTCTGTCTAGAATCGGGTCAAGGGGGAGATTGAAGTCGCCTCCTACTATCAGCAGGTCATCTGGAGGGATGGGTTCTAATGAGCGGGAAACCGAGTCCCAGAATTCCAGGTCATCAGCATTTGGGCCGTAAATATTTATTACATGTATGGTGTCATCTTCCCTTAGTAGGTGTGTAACGGATAACCTTCCTTCTTTGTCATGAGAGTGCGAGACTAGTGTTAGGTTGGCTTTTTTTCGCCAGTAAGGTGATTACCCCTCCTTTTTTGTGAGTCGCTGGTAATTTCAATATGTGTAACGCCCAGTGGATGTTCTGGAACTGTAGATCTTCCTCGGACAGTTTGGTTTCCTGGAGTAAGATAATGTCCCCCTTTGATTTGGCGAGATATTCAAAAACTTTCCTCCTTTTTACCGGATGGTTGAGGCCCTTAACATTAAGAGAGATTATTGTGAGGTCATCGGCTAATGATTTTGTGTTAGACATCGGAGTGAGTTTTTATCGCTGAGTAGTAACATGGCAATCGAATGATACCGGTAAATAATGTCGTGAGCTGGTCATATTGGTATGGGTCAGTGTGGGGAGATACAACTCTAAGGACAGGGTGTAAGATATACCATTGAAATAAGATTTGGGAATGCAGCGAGAGATGCATGCCATACCTGTAAGAAATGAACATAAGCAAAAGGCAGTACAAAACATAAAGAAAAACTGTTATTCTCTGAACTCTTTTAGCTCCATTTTCTCCCCCCTGTCAAAACTACCCTCAAGCCCCCCCTCCCCCCCCTCCCTCCCCTCCCCTCCCAAATCGTACATAGGGAGTACGACGGCAGTACCGTGCTAGGTGGAGCAGGAGTAATAAACTGCTAACTAGTATAATTCCCTAGACATCGAAGATAGCGAGGTAACAATAAACATGAAACTTGTCTTATCCGACAAACATTTTTGCGGCTGAAAAAGTGCCACTATATATAGCAGTAGTAAGTGGTAGTGGAATGAGAACATAAGCAATTTACGCTAAGGCATTAACGAATAACATTAGTGTATCATTGTAGTGAAGCACGAGACCTGCATATGTATAGATGGCATAGTCTTAAGAATTGCAGAGTTGTAAACTTTATGGATAACAAATGACACAACTTTAAGAGCATAAACTCACGATACAGGAGAGTGTTCAGGTGAGATGAAGGGCTTCGGTGTTGAAGCGGACGTTATCAGACTGAAGAGTATGGCGCTAGAGCCATATCAAGCCCGTTTGGGAACAGGTAAAGGCTTGTTGGCATTAATACCAGCAGACAATATGAAGACTTATGAGCTGGAGGAGTTCACGTTTTCATTTTGTTCGAGAGGCCGGTCAACAGATCCATTTCTTGTTCGCGACGATCTTCTAGTAGGTCTGCAAGGGCTCTGGGGTCCGTGAAGACTCTTGGGTGGCCGTTCACTACAATTCTGAATTTCTCCGGATCAGCGAAGGAGAATGTAATGTTTTTGGATCTGAGTTTGTCTCTGAGTTCCAGGAAACCTTTACGGATCGCCACCGTGTCTTTTGAGAAGTCCTGCGTAAAGGTGATTCTATGACCTTCCCACGTGATGGGGTGGTTTTTCCTTGCGAATTGAAGGATCATCTCTACATGTTGAAATCTGAGAGGTTTGCATATCAGCGGTCTGGGGCCTTTGGAGTTCCTGGTAGCGAAGGTGGGGATCCTGTGTGCCCTATCCAGTTCAAGGCCGTGTAGGAATTCTATGTTGGTGATCATAGGTATCCATGATTCAAGGAAGGCCACGCAAGAATCTGCATCTTTTTCGGAGTTCTCCAGAACGCCAAAAATTCTGATGTTCCCTCTTGTGTTCCTATCTTCTAACTCCGCGTTATGGCGTTTAAGTTCGTCCGTGGTGTTTTCTAGACGTTGGATCTTGGAAGCTGATTGTCGTGCCAGGTCCTCCACGTCGCTAATATGTTGCTCGGCTGCTCCCAAACCTGTGTTTATTGCATTCATAGCGGCATGAATCGCTGTGAGTTCTAGTTGCATGGAGTCGGTATTAGATTTGGTAGATTTTGAAAGTTCGTGGAGGTCTGCCAGTTTTCTGAGGATCATTTCCATCGTGGCAGCCATGTCCGATCTGCTTTTAATGGGGGAGTCCAGGATAAGTGGGTCTGGCTTCACCTTTTTGGTGGTATTTCTGTCCTCTCTGTTCGCCATCGGAGCGCGTTGTCGGTTAACTGCTATAGGAAGCAGGGTGGGCCCGTGCAGGACCGGTAAGAAGACACTGTGGGCTGCTGATGCTGGTCACTCACGGAAGTAGGACCAGGCTGCTGTTCGTCTGCTGTGTTTGGTGCTTCGTGAGCGGCTCTGACACAGGAACTAAGGGTAGTAGGGCAGTGGCACACAGTCTTATGAATGTGCAGAGAGATTACGGAAGCGCCGTACCTGTGATCGCTTACAGCGATAGGCGGACTCCGTGGCACATTAGGGGGTGGTCTGTGTCTCCGACCATGAGGAGACGCTCGGTAGTGGGGCAGATCTTGATGACCGCGTGGCCGGCAGCACTGGGCATGAGCAGTCGCACCTACACTTGGTAAGGCAAGGTGGAACCGTTCTGATGTGTTAGAATCCCTCTAGGTCGGTAAAAATGGGCATTGAGTAAGAGGCAGGAGCTCATCTTGTGTCCATGCAGTGTGCTTTCGAGGAAATCGCCACCGCCATTTTGGGGTCAGGCACGATGTGCCGGTTAACAGCTGTCGGGTCGGCTACTTGGCAACTCTCGCCTCATGGTGTCCTTAGTGGTCGATTCCAAGCGCCTGTTTTGCTTCCCCGGCATGTGGTGGGCGGCTGTTGGTTGTGGAAGAGTTGTTTCGGCTCTCGGCGTTAGGCGTTGGAGCCGCGACCGGGTGCCGCCATTTTGTTTTCAGCCCGGGTCGGAGAGCGCTCGGCGAACAAAGTCCGAAAAAGACGGCAAATGGTCAGCTGCAGGCGGATTTCATCCCACTCATGCTTCCAGGCGCAGGATCCTTGGCTTTGGGTCGTGTACCTGTGGGGAAAGCAGGGATATCCGAAGGAGTCGCTCTGCCGATCCACGGAGCTCCCGGTTCAGGCGGCCATTTCCACTGCCGTCCAAGCCACGCTTTCACTACTAACATACAGGACATGTTGTGAGTCCACCTTTCCACTTTACCGCTGCTCAGTGTTCATTTAGCACCCCACTTCTGTTACGTCGGTTACTTTGAAAACAACTCAAGCCACAAGCATGAAAACTCCTGAGTAAGTACTAGATTGTAATCTCACGAATTATAGATAATTATTAGCACTCCGGTTGATCGTGTTTATAACAGAGCACCTTCTTGACCTTTAGCTTCGATTTTGCACAAAATTGCAGATTTGC
The DNA here is from genome assembly GCF_964263255.1 of Lissotriton vulgaris. Lineage (NCBI taxonomy): Eukaryota > Metazoa > Chordata > Amphibia > Caudata > Salamandridae > Lissotriton > Lissotriton vulgaris. Next base: position 1,437,033,601 of record NC_141687.1, on the reverse strand, counting down.
GGCATATCACCTTAACCGCCAGCAGCACAGCACTGTTCCAGTTTTCTGTTGAGCCTGTTTACAAAATTGTTGTCTCGCTGCACATTATTAACCCACCTCAACCTCTTGATATTTAATAAGAGTCAGCCACCCAAATTAGCATTGGCCTTTCACTTATAAACATGGGTGTACTATCCTGTTAAATTACATTTTTTGGGAAGGACATTCTTAATCACATTTTCTTACCGACGTCACAACATAGAGTCTCAGGATATCAATGAACCCGCCTTGGGATCACCTCACTGACACTATTCATTTTATTTTATTCACATTTCACTTCACTTTGTAAAGGTCATAAGAAGCATGACACACCCTTGCACTTTGGATTTTTGATTTGAGTCACGTTTATAACCACTCACTTAAACATAGCAATGAGCGTTGTTTTCCTCATGGTAATTAGCCTTCGCATTACATTTATAGATTCCATCCCCTGATTAAGGGAAATTTGCCCGAAATGCATTGGGAAGACTAAAGGGAAGATCATTATTGTGGAAAAACGTTATGATTGATCAAGCAATAATTTCAAGCATCATGGAACTTGTATGCTTCTTGAATCAAGTTAATTCGTGTCATAACGGCAAAAAATACATCAGATAAACTTTTGAAAATGAAATATTGTAACTTTTTTTAAGAAAAAGGATTTCAAAAGTATTTAAATCCTCAGCCAAGGATACATTTGGTGCTTAGGGGGACATTCCCCTTGGGGGAAGTTCTACTCAAAGTTCTGCAACAACATGGCACTATGGTCAGGCTTCCATTGAAAGGAGACGGGACAGCAGCGGACCATGTAGTATCATCTCAACAAAATATGCTGCACTTTTTGCCATTTGTGATGGTTTTAAATTTAAGAAAACATTAATGTCCTGCCTCCAGTGTTGGGAGATGGGGAAACGGAGGGACGCACTCGTAATGGGTATATATTTTTACTTCCAAGGCAGTTTGGGATTAGAGTGACAGGAAAGACAATGAAGAGAATGTGCAAGTTTTGTGTCAGTGTTGTAGGTAGAACGATAATGGTGGGACCCAGAGATGTGTGTCAGGAAGAGAGCTAATATACTGAGATGGGTTACTGAGGGAGGTATGATGATAATGGTGGAGCTTAGGGATGCTGTTGTGTAGAGTAGGATGTAGGATGAGAGATGCTGTGTGTGAGTGAGGCTGGGTAGATGAACTGCAGTTTTGGGAAGCAAAATGTCCTTCTTTTGTCAGTAAAATAACACCTGAGAACTAGGCTTTAGTTTTCAGTCACCGCTTCAGTGAATGTCTAAGCAACATTACATTAAATAGTCCTGTATGTCCTGGTATGCCAGCCATTTTGAGGGTTTGCCTGTGATTCATTGATCCAGACCAAGGGTCAGGGTTTTTGATATCATCCAAAAGTGGAACCCTCAAAGGCCTTCCCCCCTCCTCTTCCTACCTACTGCTCTATTGGGCTGAATCTTGCAGGTCCAAACCATGTGACAAATAAAGGATGGTTTGTCCTGAAGTTCGCCTCGGCCCATGGAAGCAGTTGAACCTGTGCTTTAGTAGTCCTATGTCATGTTCTAGAATGGCAGTTTTGGAGATGTGGGCATTGTTGTTATGTTTTTCAGGTAAGTTGTCAGGAAACATGGGGGTAGATGTATCAAGTTATTTTTTGTCGCAAACGCTATGAATCGCAAAAATGCAGCGTTTGCGACTAAAAAATAGAAATTTGCGATGTATGTAACAAATCGCATCGCAAAATAAGTAATCGCAATTTTTGCGAATATTTAATTGCGATTATTTGAATTCTGCGAATATTTTTACGATTTCTTATTTTGCATCGTTCCTGTTTTGCGATATTCGCAAACAAGAAATCGCAAAATTAGAAATCGCAAATAGATGTATGAAAAAATCGCTAATTGCGAAAACATGAAATTCGCAAATTAAGAAATCGCAATTAACACTAACAGTCAGGTGGTAACCAAGTTGAAAGTATAAAAAAGACCCCACAATGCAATTTTTGCTGTCACAATGGCTGGACTTTACCTGATAGCTAGGAGGCTGCGCATTCAAACCCTTGCAAAGAGGAGACAGAGGCAGGAGAGAATCTTCAGACTGCGTGTTACGCTTTTCCAGCAAACAGAAGAGGACATTTTTGAGAAATACAGACTGAATCCACACACCATTTTGGACCTTATTGAAGAATTGAAGAAATTTTTGGAACATGAAACAGCCAGGACACAATCAATTCCTACACATGACAGGTATTGTGCTCCCTGCACCTTTTGGCATCTGGTTCTTTTCAAAGGGTCATTGCAGAGGTTAGAGGTGTGTCTCAGAGTGCCCTGTCACTTTTTTAAAAGTATTTCTGGAAGGAATGATGAGTAGACTTCAACATCACATCTACCTCTCCAGCAACCAACAAGACAAACAAGATTCAAAATTGGAATTCTATCAAATTGCACATTTTCCACATGTAATTGGTTGCATAGATGGCACCCATATTGCCATCACTCCACCTGCTGCCACAGAATATGTGTATAGAAATAGAAAATGTTACCATTCCATCAACATTCAAATGGTGTGCAATGCAAAGTACATAATCACTGATATTATGGCTCAGTACCCAGGGAGCACTCATGACTCCTATATATTTAGGCACAGTGGACTTCATAGACGTTTGAGTGCTGGCCAGGTTGGAGAGGGTTTTCTACTAGGTAAATATAATTTCATTTCAGTAATTATTTTTTAACAATTCACTTTTCACATTTTATAAACAGTCTTTCAACAATTCTTATCATGCAGGTGACAGTGCCTATACTGTACGTGATTTCATCATGACCCCATATCTTAATCTATCAAATGTACATGAAAGGAGATATAATAAGGCACACCGTTCAACACGTGGTTTTATTGAAAGGACTTTTGGAATTTTAAAAAGCCGTTTTCGACGGATTCACAACAGTGGAGGTGCTTTACAATATAATCCTGCAATGTGCTGTAAAATTGTAACTAGCTGTTCCATGTTACATAACATGGCCATGAGAAAAGGAACTAAATTTGAAATGACTGACTCAGATACATCTGATGATGAAAAAATATCCCCCTCCCCCAAGAAGATTTGTTGCAAGAGTAGGAGCTGCTGCAGGACGGCAAAGACATACTGAGATAACACACAATTACTTTTAGGTAAGAATTAAAAACAACAAACATAAATGATGTTTTAAAGTAGAATCTTTTTATTTTACAAACAAAAGGCATACTGCTATTCTGATACCAGAACTGTTACTGCACAGGTCATTCCACATATTCAAGAAATGTAATGCAAGTGTAAACTTTAATTTTAAATTCTGACTGTCACAAAACATTATTTCCTGCGCTGCCTGTTGGTAGAGCGCTGTACAAATTCCATACTTCTACTTGTTGTAGCATGGGCTGCATTCCTTCCACTCCTGAGCTGACTAATTTCAGATGTAGGTGTAGGATTACTACTACTCCTACTTGATGTCTCCTCAGTGTCAGCAGCATCAAAAAGTGCACGTGCTCCTGAGTTAGCAGTTTGCAGTAAATCTACTGCAGATGTCACTTTATCCAATCCTTTAGCAACACTCCTTGTGCACTCACTAACCATGCGCTGCATAGTGACACTACACCTAGTGAAATTGGAAGTTACACTGCACAGCCTGTTGATTGCTTTTGAATATCCAAGCATCCTTGCGTGCTGCCCTGTTTCTTGATTCTTCAGACCGTTCTATGGCCAAACAAAGTTATCTATGGAAGCAGCTATTGCCCTCATACCATCACCCATGCCTGCATTACTTTTATTCAATTTACAAAGCTGGCTGTTAATGGATCGTAGGGCCTTGTGCTGCTAGCGCTGCACGTGCAACATGTCCTGCTCCAAACTAGCAAACAGACTAGGAGTTTCCTCTAGTCCAACCCTGCTGCTCCTTGACCTTTCCAATGTATAGGCTCTTCTTCTCTGTGCCTGAGATTGCTCTGTATGCACTGGTCTAACTACAGCTTCCTGTACACTCTCTCTTGACCCTTCAGGTTCCATGTCATCTTCTTCTAAAGGAGGCAGAGGGGCCACATGTCTTTGTTTTTGCCTGACAATGGGAATGGTTTCTACTTTCTCATGTGTACTTTCTTCAGCTGCTGACACATCTTGAAAAAGAGCCTCATTGTCTTCACTATCCTCCCTGGAATGTCCTGCATGTGCTGTGGATGTAGATAGAGACATATGAGATTGTTGTGTGCTTTACTGTTTGTGTTAAATAAAGTGTTCCTAATTTGAAAAAAACAACTTTGGTGCTTTTCAAACCAGTACTAAATGAATTAAATTAATTTTCAATTACAAAGTAGGGTAAAAAACAAAATTGAAGTGCAAAAGCTTTTGGAACTCAGGGTACCTCTCTTCATTGGGATCAGACTGTGTACAGGCACTAAATTGAACCACATGCATGACCCACAACTGCACATACATACATACATGCTTCTTACCATCTGCTCCTTGTCCAGGCTCAGAGCTGTCAATTTGCGCAACCCCACTAACACTCTCAGGCAAGAGAGTTGCCTCTACAAGCTCCTCATCAGGAGTGGGCTGCTCAGCAGTGGATGTCCGCCTGCCTGTCTTGCTTGATTCCTTTATCCTTGCAGCAAGTTTTTCCTTGGACCGGAGGCGCATGTCATACCACCTTTTGCACAGTTCTTCGATGGGTCGTGGCGTAACTCCAACAGAATTAACTTTTTCCTGGATCTCTAACCAAATTTTTCTCTTGCGAGCCTCTGGCACTTTCAGTGCTTGCTTCCCAAAAAGCAACTCATGGTTGCAAGCCATCTCTTCAATTAGAGTTTCCTGTTCCCTTTCAGAAAATAGCGGTTTTCTTTTTCTTTTCTCTCCAGAAAAATCTCCTTGAGAATTTTCAGGCTCCATGATGCAGTGAAGCAGGTCTGCACAGCTGCCAAACAATCTTCCAACTTCCACTGGGTGTGGCTCAGGAAAGCAGGTGCAGGTAATCAACCAGACTTCCTGACTGTGATGTCATCAGCTTGTTCCTGCATTGGCAGATTCACGTTGTTTGCGATTTCTTATTTTGCGAATTTCGCAAAATAAGAAATTGCACAAAATTTGCAGAATATTCTGCGATTTTTAGGAAATCGCAGAAAATTCAGTAAAAAGTACATACATCGCATTTTGCGATTCTTTATTTGCGACTCGCAAAAGATCGCAAATAAGAAATCGCACACGGGTTTCTTGATACATCTACCCCATGGTCACCAGAAACATTAATTTTCATTAGCTCTCAAAAATGGGCGTGGGCATTTTTGGCATCACATATTTCATGGGAGTTATGCTTTTCCCTGTGTCTTATTGCCTCATTTACATTTGGTAGAGGTGGGATCCAGCTGCAGTTTAGAAATGCTCCTGCCCCACCAACCTGTCATTGTGAAACACTAACCGGGTGCCAATGATTCCACGGGAGCAGAAGAGGCTTTCCCAGAACCCCCTAGTGAACGCCCCTGATTGTACTTATTCAAATTTTAATTGGGAGGTATTCATCGGGAGGAAGGGGAATTGGGATGAAAAGAGAAGAGAGACTGACTTGAAACTTCTGGATAATCTTCTAGAACTCCTCCCTGTCAGTCTAGGTTAGATTGATCTTCAGCCAACAGTAGGGAACCTCTAGACAACCACCCTATAACAAAGAGGGTTAGGCAATAAATCTACTGTTCTAACGCATTGATAAAATGCATTCAATCAGACTCTCCAGGATATCGCCATTTTGTGGTTTGGCGCCAAATCGGCACTTTTGTGAAAATGCGGCGATTTTTACAAAAGTGACCGCGATATCTAGACATCCAGACCCCTTTCAAGGGGGCTGCGGAGGGGTGGGGGCCCGGGGGGGGGGGTGGAAAGAGCCATCAGGAATGAACTGGGCACTGTATCAGTCACAATGAAATGGTACATTACCTTTCTCCAGTACCACATTGCTTGTAAACGCTACTCAGACTGTTTCCCTATCTATTTCATAATAAAAGGTTAGCTTTCGTCCCTTCTCGAATAGTTTGCCATACTGTCTCCTTTGTATGCCTCCATATCAAAGTAACGAGTACCGAATGGGGGGGACGACTGCAGAGCTTACTCTCAGACAGGGCCGGACTGGCAATGCCGGGCACCGGGCAATCCCCCGGTAGGCTGCCAGGGGTGGGGGCCGTTTTTTGGCCGGGGGCCGGTTTTGTTGCTGGGTGGGGCCGATTTTTTGACACACTGTACAGCGGTCACTTACTACTGTACTCTGCTGCGTGCCTGCGCGCATCTTACCATCTCCTCGCTCCCTGTGGAAAAATGCATAATTTAATTATTCTAATGCATTGTTGAGCAGCAGTGCCATTTCAGGGTATAGGTCACGTGGGCACGCGGCGCGCAGTCTCCACCGCCGCGTCTGCGCGGCCTGCTCTTAGTCTGAGTTCACAAACTTTAGAGGGGAGGGGTGGGGCGAAGCGGCTGTTGAAGGTGACACATGCACATTGGGGCTCGCGCAGGACCATGACGACGAGAGGCTCTCTCTCACCACCCCATAATTTTATTATTTCTAAGTTCTAGCCCCCCTCCCAACCTCCCCCCGCCCATGCCAGTGTCCCTGCTGCCGAATGTCTGCCAGTGCCGCCCGCCGCCAGGTGAGTGTTGTTCCAATTGCCATCCCTCCTATGTTTGTGTACTCCTCCCGTGCACTGGACTTACACTCGACTTTGAAGGAGGCAAAGCAGCCACTGGGGCCTGGGCAAGGGGTCATGAGGAAGAGCTCGGGCAGGCTGCAAGCTGACGTTTAACCCAACCCTGGATGGTGGCTAAACTGAGCACGGCTAAATCACGACCGAAACCGCATAATCCCACCCACATAAGTGTGCGCAAATAGGAAGGTATACCAGTGTGAATGAGGGTGCGGGCTAATGTAGACAAATGCTAGCATGCCCGAAAGCCTCCGTGTGTGCGCGTGTGAGAGAGGGATTGTCTGCATGGGCGCAAATGTGTGAACGTTAGTGTTCATGAATGGTACTACAATTCATGAAAACCAACGTTCACACATTGTGGGTACTGAGTGCAAATGTATGTGTAAACATATCTGCTTGTGACTGCTACAGCCTGTGAGTGGACGTGTGAGCAAATTGGAAATGTGTGGGTGAATGGAGGTGCGATTGAAGTGAAGTGTGCTCACAGTGAAGGGTAGTCATGTGTAAGACAGCTATCGAGTGGGAATGTGAGTGCGTCGTGTGAACAAATGCAGGCGTGAGAAAGTGATATATAGCCAGCTCTTTGAAGGGTCTATCACTTGACCATTGTCACCGAAGTCGGGTCCATTCTTCTTATTCCTAGCCCCAGGATGCTGATTGTCTGCTTTTCTAACCATTGGAGAAACTGTATGCTTTTCCGACCGAGTTTGGATCTGGTTTGAGCGAGATTCTGCTGCTCTAATTTGTATCTCAGGAATTCATACGGCCCATCCCAGAACCTGACGTGGGTGTGAAGTGGTTCTTTGTAGTGATTTGTAATTATCATTGACACAGACAAGCTACACGCGCTAAACACACGCCTGCACACACATGTTGTCGGATTTTGCTCCACAGGTTGTTTGGTATCAGTGCCCGAGATGTTTTCTTCACATGATTATTAAAGGAGAAGGATGTGTCAGTGCCAGGTCAGGTCACCACCCTGGTGACGTCCTCGGGGCAATGGGCGTGACTTTGGTGATGGACAGTGCCCCTGAATGTGAATTTACTCCACAAAGCTGATCCTCGCGCTGTTTTATTTAAGTTTGTATAGCGCTTGATTACCCGAGGGTACCTGGCGCTAGCTCCTCGCCTCGGCATTTCCCAGGTATCTACGGGGCTACCTTGATGAATTATAAGAAGCCACTCTTCAATGTAGAAGAGAAGCAAGGAGATGGTGTGATTTAAATTTAAAAAAAACTACACTTGAGACACATCAGTAAAGTTTATACAGAAGAAGACGTCCTGGATGCATTGTCAGGCCCACCTTACTCTGTCACCGGACTGGTTTAGTCTGTTTTCACTATCCCTTGGGCTTTAGGGCCGATCTATGCTGCCCCCTCCATTTTTCACGTTTATTCGATAGTATGCCTATAAGGAAGAGGGCCATGGGGAGGAGGGTCTCTCTTGTGGTCGTTTGTATCCCGACCCCCTGCTTACTTCCCTTATTCCCATTATTTTTACAGCTCTCACTTAGTTCCAACGCGTATCGTAGTTAGCCAACCATCCATCGTCATTCTGTCTACTGTGATTTCCAGAGTCATACCGAGCGACGTCCTAGGCAGATTCAGTCTCCTAGTCCTTATCTCCACTTATTAAGGTAACTTTTCACCTCCTTTAGTCAGCCGCATTAGCAGCAGCTTTTAATATGGGCTTGCCATGCATTCCGCCCCCGTTTATCGTTACTCTACTTAGACGGAGCCGTGTGTCCTGGATACCGACCTACCGGTGTTACTTCAATCTTCTGCTTATTTAGAGGGACTTCAAGTATGTATCCAGCAGTGCGATAGTCCCTCCTATGGTTCCACATTGGTATCCATTCTGACTGGACTCAAAGTAAGTTATTGGGGCGATATGTTTGCTTTTAACCATCTTGGCACCCGTATCTTTCTATAGCAGTCTCTATGGCTTCCTTCTGTGTGCATGGACTTGGTTTGATATATCACTTTGGGTCTCATTTCTTCTCGATTCTATTCACAGGTACCTTGGTGACTTACTCTATTGGAAGAATTAGTGATATAAATCTCACTTTCACCATCTTGCATTCTTCTATGTCCAATTAAGTGCAGACACTGGACCCTCTTATCCTTTCTATTCAAGGTTAGATTTTGGTATTTATCTCCAGGGGAGAAATATATACATTGTTATATCCTCCTATTCTTTCTTTTGTAGCTTGAACTCGGAGCTCCTGACCTAAGAAGTGCCTATTTGCCTCTTAGCCTAGTATGCCATTATTTTCTTTTCTCCTCCCCGTCCTAGTGATCCTTTGCCTGATTATTTATTCACCAATGCCCCCGCGGAAGGTGACGGCTATTATTTAGCCGAAATGCGCGTCGGCACCGTAAAGACAGAAACCATAGAGTGGTACATACCAAACAATATCAAATGGATGTATTCTTACCAACTTGCCACCCCTACTTGATTATCCTGATTTGGTTTTTGTCTCAGTTTTATTATCTTGTACTCAATTGGTTACATTGGATATGTGAGTATGTGGAATGCATGAGTTGGTTTGACTGTTGGACTTATATGTATATGTTCTGTTTTTGATTTTAATTGAGCTCTATGTCTATGGGGCGGGGGATTATTATATTTATGCATCTGATTATTCTATGTTATATGATCATCACACATGATTTATTACTTTTTTCCTTTGGTTCCTTTGGCTCCGTATGTAATTTTGAAAAGTAAAAAAGAATGAAAAATATTAAAAGTTTAATAATAAATATTCTTTGTATATCTTGCAATCACTTTCCGATTTTTCAAGTAAATTGTCATGTGTATTTTTGTGTATTCACTTTTGTCAGAACCTTATCCATTGCTTGTGTGCCCCCTTGGATTTATTTGCTTCCCTTATTATGAGTTAGAGACATAGTTTTGTCCATACCTATCCTTTTGGCAGTAGACACCTTCCTTCCTCTGAGGGTTGGCTCTTGCTTGTGAGAAAGTGACCTGTAAGAACGCAGGCATAGTGCCTGCGCTTAGGCATCAGGGAAGCAGTAGGAATCAGGGAACAGGAGAACGGGGTCCTTGCACTGGAACCGACATAAGGGGGCTCATGAAGGGCTCTAACAGATAGGATGCCCTGCTTGCCCAGGTGCATACCTCAGGAAGGCAGTATCAGTTGTAGCTGAAAGGGGCCCCCTGTCGAGGCATGGGCGTATTAAGGGCTGCAAGATTCAAAGGGTATGAGCACCAGAATACATGGGTGGTGGTGGTTAACGTATGAATTGGACTCTTGCCCTTCTGCAGCATCAGAATGCCTTTCTTGCCTAGGCTGATGTCCCTTTGTGGTGCGTGTTTTCCGGCGCTCAGCACGTGTCCCTTTCGGGGCAATCTCTCAGCACGTAGATCCTGAGGCTGCTGCAGGTAGAGCGTCTTTGCCCAGGTACACTCATGTATGGACACCATGGAGACCTACAGCCGATAAAGGGAATGGAGAGTTCTTGCACAGGTATGGGCAGCAGCAGCGCTGCAGCAGAATGGGGCACACAACCGTATACTGGCCGTCTATGACACACTGTGTTGCCCCCCATTCTCACGTACACCACCAGGTTGGTGCTTTCTCTGACTGCCCTCAAAAGAGACCTCCCCAGTAGATGTACTACCCTCAGTAAACGCTTGCCCTGCCGAGGCTGCAGCTGACCCTGCACGGGCGGATACGCGCTCGCAGCGCCTGCCTCCTGTGGCTGCCTAGCCGGTCTGAGGTACACTTGGCATGCACCCTCCGGACGCTCGAGCTGTGACAGGGCTGTAAGGAGGAGTTCTGCGGGCAGTGCCGCGCGTGCGAGGAGGGTCTCAGTGCCGCTCTTAGGTCGCTCGCTCTCTGTAAATAGAACAGGGTGATTGTGAGTGTTGTGTGTGTATGTGGCTCCTGTGTGTTGCCACATGCGTGAGTGAAAGTGCTTATGCTCATTTCTAAACCTGTGTAAATGTGAAGTTTTTTGTTGTTTTTGAAGTTTCCAAAACATTTATTGTATTTTCAAATTATACATCATAGAATTATCATTAGGCAGTCATTAACCCCTTGGCCGTGGCGCTAATTTTGCTGCGAGGGTGGGGGGGTGAGCGCGGCGCTGTCATGCTCGTGACGGAACCACGCCGTCCTGAGTCACGGGCGGCCTGTGCTCATGACGGCGTGGTTCCGCCACGGCCCCGCCCGCTCATTAATTCACCCGCACAGGCGGGGAAATAATGCCGCGTGGGAGGAGCGGCAGCCACATGACGGAACCACGCCGTCATGAGCACACGCCGCCTGTGGCTCATGACGGCCTGGTTCCGTCATGAGCAGGCAAGGGGTTACATTTCTAAGTAGCATCAATCAGTTCCTTCTGGGTAATAAATGAGTACAGTACAACAAAACATAAAAGAATACCCCCCTGCCTAGCCCCATACACATGCACAGCCTAGATAAAATAAAACAAGGAGAAAGTAGAAACCTGGGATTGCATCACAACTCAAGTCTGAGGCCTGAGGAATATGACTTCTAGTGCTAATGAAGCAGTACGCCCATTCAGAATGTAACAGGGTAAACTTTACCCCCACGTGTACAGATAAGTCTCCACCCCACCCAATATGGATCCCTCACCACTCCACCTCTATCAACCTTCAGGAGTAAACGTTTTAGATTATGATGGTCCTTGGTCCATGGATGTGTGTGAACGTGTATGTGTGCAGTGCAGGTGTGTGTGCGTGAGGTTGTTATAGTATGTGAGAGTGTGTGTGTGAATGCCACCATCACTGTGCGCATGGTTGTTTTCAAGGAGTGTACGTGGTGAATAAGTGTAAACGCAGGAGAGTGTGCTGCTGTCATGTAAGAGTAGTGAAGTGTGAGAGACGAGTGCCGCAGTGCCCATGGCACACCTTCCCACCTGTCACCGCTGCTCTGTGTCTCCATCACTCACCATACACCTCTATGGCTCGCTACTAGCAGCAGCCACCTGCTGCTGGCCCTTCACGAGGCAGCTGGTCCCTTGATTGGGTACAAGTTACTCCGGCTCACCTGCTCAGACAGGAGTGGGCAACCAGCTGCAGGCTGTTGCTGCTCCGGACTCCGGCCACTCCAAAGGAGTTGGGGCGCAGAGGCAAAGCAGTCCAAATGCAGGGGCACATGCAGGAAACTCAGCCGGGACCAGCATGGACAAGCTCGCCCCTTCATACGTCTGGGCCGCTCGATCTCGCTCTCCCGTTCCCTTGGGGGCAGGTGTTGACTACGAAGGTATCTGAGCGGCTGCCTTGCCCTGCCCTGCCCTGCACTGGTGTCTCCCACTCTATTGGCTGCCCTTGGCGATTCAGCTGCAACGCCCGCTTGGCTACTGTACCATGCCACCTGCTATGCACATCACATCATCATTTCACACAGGGTGTTGTTACAGTGGGTGAAAGGGGCCTACCAAGGGTGTCCATGGCTCCATACAGGATGATGCATGCATTCCATATTGTTGATCTTTGGGGGATACATTCTTGCATACAGCATTTAGTGCTCCATGCGGGGTAGTAAGTGCTTCCCATAATACACTGGTGCTTTCCCTGTGCATTCTGTGTCTCCTCTGGGATGCTGAGCCCGGTAAGTGTTTCCCACAGTGCACTGGTGCTTCCCCTGGACATTCTGTGTCTCCTCTGATATGCTGAGCTCTGTGGGACAGTAAGTGCTTCCCACAGTGCGCTGGTGCTTCCCCTCAGCATTCTGTGTCTCCTCTGGGATGCTGAGCCGTGCGGGGCAGTAAGTGCTTCCCACCCACAGTGCACTGGTACCTCCCATGAGCATTCTGTGTCTCCTCTACACCAGCAAGTTAAAGCCGAAATAGTTTGCTTCAATGTTAAAGGGGAGGAAAGAAGTAATACCTTTCCAGGAAAGGTATCTTTGTCATGATGAAACCAATTGCTATTGGACACTTCTCCAAGTAGACGGCCGGTATCTCGAAAGTGCACCCGAAAAGAACCCCAAACGTGTCCAACCTTCGTTTGAAAGGTCGAAGAGCTCAAATCCTAAACGTGTCTCCAAGTGCCACTGTTGCCACACACGCTATACAAATAAATGCACTGAGCTTGGCTGCCTGAGGAGTTATTTCTTAATAAGTGCGATAGAAAGCAACTGTTTGTTCGTACATGGCCCCTAGTTTCTGGATTTAAATACATCTTAAACAAGGAAGTTTAAGTAGTTGCCTCTTTAATCAAGATCAAATTAGCCTTAAGTTACATAACATAACCGTTACCCCATAGCTGGGTCTCGATGAGTAAATAAAACCTTTAATTACAGGGCTATTTCCTAAGGAGCGCGTGTACTTTGTATACCACTCCACTCTCTCCTGAATGAGGAAATGTAAATGTATTTACATAATAAAGCCAATGCTTATTTCATCGAATGTGCCACATAATTTGAGATTCCATGCAGCATAAATAATTCAAACTCTCCTAGTAATCTTCGATACGCTTCAGATAGCAACTCATTTCACTTGGTGTGCTCTCAGTAGCTAGTTAAAAAAAATGTATTGTTTCTATACCTAGAATAACCACACAGAAGCAAGAGCGACTGGAAGAAAATGCAATATTCAAATTGTTTCAGACTACTGGTGCTGCACAGCAGTATCTAAAGAGGAGGGGGGGAGGGACCGCATCGTGCACTTCCATACGATGCATCTTTTTATGCGGTTGTATATGTTGAAGCAGTGCATTGATTGATTCAACAAGATAATCTGTGATCTGCCCTGAAACAGTGGCTTCTATTTCCGCACTGTTGTTTATCTCATCAGTACTGCTACCTCGCTCAGGCCGGCAGTTAAATATGTAATCAAACAAATATGCGAAATCTATCGCAATTTTTACACTGACTCACTACACTTTGCCTGCCACTACAAAATGATATAAAGAGACCATCATGCTGCAGTAAGGAGAGCCTGAGGCCAGAGCACATTCATCATTTAAGAGTTAAGAGGCATTGATTGGTATCGTACAGTAGCAGAAAACACGCAGCCTCATAGACATAACACCGTCCTTACGCGTTGTATTTTCTATCTAACTTTTCAAAACATTCCCATTACAGTTTGCATTGCATTGCCTGCTCGACAATCTCGTTGCTATCTCTGAATAATTGTAATACTGATCTGTTGAGAATGGGACCAGATTTACCGTACCACACTAAATGCCCACCACTGCGACTCCCCCCCACACACAAGATCACTGAATTGTACTGATAAAGCAGGAGATAATTGTATGTTATGGTTACAAGGCCGATGTCTTGTCTAAAACCCTGTGACGCCATTAAAGCCAGGAAATGCTGGAGAGGAGGGTAAGGAAAGGGGTGAATAATGGAAACTTGGGGGGAGAAAGAAGGGGGAGATAACAAGAAAGACGTCCTGTTCACTCATAAGCTTGATAAAGGATCAATTTTTCCCTTTAGGAACAGGTCCATGTACACCATTGCACAGTAACCCAGGTCTGTGAGGTGCAGCACTCGTAGATATTTCGGGCAAGAGTTCTCAAAATGCATTTGTGAGAAAATTCACGCAGGGGCCCAACAGCTTCTCAAACTGTTGCGGCTTGAGGTTTACTGTAGCTGAGATCTTCTCCATGATCGAGGTGTGGTACAGCTTGTGAAGCCATTCAATATCTTCCGGCATGTCGCCCATACCCCAATCACTGTTCCCTGTTTGCATGTGAATTACAGATGCGCACATTGTAGGCGTTGAAACCGCTGGGCGGAAAAGGAGAAGCTACAGAAAAAGTCCCATTGCCATTAGCACATGTAAAATGTTTTTTAGATACATATTGTTCATACTGACTGCTGAGACATGGTTAGATAAGTCCCTGTCGGCCTCATTCCTCCAAATTAAAATCCGGTTTCATCTGCTTAATTACACCAAAAAGGACATTTTTGTTGGCTCTTAGGGCTCAGTGCACTTTACCACCACTAACCAATGCTAAAGTGCTTGCGCTCTTTCCTTTCAAACATGGTAAAATTGGCTTAAACCGAATTGGCAATTTTAATTTACTTGCAAGTCCCTAGAAATGTGGTTCTACATGTACCCAGGGACTGTACATTAAATGCTGCTAGTGGGCCTGCAACACTTATTGTGCCACCCATTTAAGTAGGCGATTTAAACATGTGTCAAGTCAAGGTCAGGGCCTTTGTGTTAATGTTTCATGCTTTCTGGCAGGGTGCCATTTGAGAAATGTCCATGCCTTCTGTCAGCCTGGGTGCTTATGTGTGACATTTCCATGCTTTCCGGCCTGGGTGCTTAATTATGTGAGCTATTTCCCTAGTTTCTGGCCTCAGTGACCTGGAGCTGGAGGCTCATGTGTGACATTTTCATGCTTACAGCCTGGGTGCTTATGAGTGACGTTTGCATGCTTACTGGTACTAGTAGTGGTTGCTCACTGCGCTTGCTCGCTATACACCATGTGGGGGGCTGGTCTCACTTTTACTTTGTTCTCACTGATTCACTACTTGTGTCTATTTTTGGTGCTCCCTGAAGGAATGTCTATGGGTACATATGACTGGGTGGGTAACCTGGTGCTCTTTAAGGTCATCATCTACTATTTACTGAACTTTGAAAGTTGATACAATTGAATATGTAATGAAAAATGTGCTGTTAAATTCACCATTTTGGTATGTCATTTTCCAAAATTTTCTTGGGGGGAGAACCCCCCCAAACCCCCCTAGTAGTGGTCGAGCTCGCTCGCTGCGCTCGCTACGCTCGCTCGCTACGCGCCGGACGGGGGCTGGTCTGCTAACATTTGCCAGGGCTGCTTTCAGTTCCCAGTCCGGCCCTGCTCTCAGACAACACCGAACCGAATTATCGTCCGAGTCGAAGTTTACTAGACACTGGTAGTGAGAGCCTAATTAGAAAACAGGAATGCTTCAGATGGCATCTTATAATAATGTCTGGCCTGCCAAGATGTGTAGGGTGACCCTCATTTAATTTGTACCTATCAGAAAAGTATATTTTAAGGGATTTATCCATGCTCCGAACAACAGGCCTGTCAGTCCAATGGTTTATTCTTGCCTGGATATGCTGGGGGGATATGGAAGTACAACATCGATCAATATTGAAATATTCTTTGTCTTTCATCTGAGTTCTGTACAGAAACAAACGTTCGAAAGCGAAACTCAAACGGCAGCAACTGATGAATTCGAAGCCTCATTTGGACCATATGGATGAAAGCCGAAAATTACTGGCAGAATAGCGAGCAGCACTTAAGTGTAGCACCAGGTATACGTGTCAGGACAATATAGTTAATGCAAATAATACCACCGCTAAAGAGGTGCATTTCTTTCAGCACATAAAATGCCACATCTGCCCGAATGGCGGCTTGAATGAAGTGCCTGACTGAATTAGCCGAGCTTTTGATTCAATGCATTTTTCTATTACTTTCCTATTTTCAGAATTGCTATCAGTCTGTGGGGACAAATGCATTAAAAATATGCATCATCTGAAGAGAGCAGGTTTGACACTGTTATATACTATGAATATGTATTTAGGAAGCTGTGATTATCGTATTTTTTAGTTTGGGTATTTAATTACGCTCTCTGATTTTTAAAAATATTGATTTTGTTATTTTTGCAATAAAAATGTTTTTTAACAGTAATGTTATGTATGTTAATGTTAAATTATATGAAATCATATACGAAATGCTTATACTACTCCTATCAATGGCTAGTGCACTGAACCAAACCAGTCAATGACCCTTAACATATCTACAAATACATTAATGTTGATAGGTTAACCATTTGATTATTCAAACTCACGAGGAAATGATAATGAATGGAATGGTGACAGTAAGTAAATGTCCATATTGGTTCAAAGTGCAGGAAACCTGGGAAGTGCAGTACAGTAGAGGTGTTGGCCCGCTCAAGTAAAAAAGAAAGACTTCTCTTAAGCAATGGCTAATGGCCAATCTACACTCACCTCTTGCTCACCCCTGAATGTCGCATGACTTTGGTTCCTTCGCGAATCCGTGGCACAGTAAATGCCATACCTTGTTGCTTTCCCTACTGGACTAAGAAAACAATGCTCCCCATATTCCAAATTTCAGACATAAAATAAGCATTTTTGTTGAGGGTGAAGTTTCCACAGTAGGCAGCGTTAAGGTTTTTGGATCTGCATTTGGAATCTGAATAAATGCCATCCAGAATGGTTCTGACAATGATGGCTCTTTCAAAGAAAGCTGTGTCTTTACTGGAACATTTAATGCAGCTGCACAAACCAGGGGATCCGTCCCTGCCGGAAGCCTGACTTTGCCCCAGCCCTTCTGGGGGCTTCCTTCACTCTCCTGGCATCCGGACGGGCCCTTGTCTGGAGACGTGCACTGCCCGGGCCCCTGAGGGCCATAGGGGGACTTCAGTGTCCGTAGACAGCAACAGCTTCAGATAGTTCAAGGACAATAGGAAAACATCAGTGCCCGGCGGCACAGGCGTCAACGCACTACAGACCAACACACTGGGAACAACACACACAGACCACAAACACACCAGGGAACAACGCACACAGACCACAAACACACCAGGGACCAACACACACAGACCACAAACACACCAGAGACTAACACACACAGACCACAGACACACCAGGGACAAACACACACAGATATCTGTGTTTGTTGTAGGAAAAACCGCCAAATAAAATGCTGCTAAATTGCCGCTAAATTTCCATATTTGTGCCGCTAAATTTCCATTTTTGTGCTGCTAAATTTGCTAATCCATGCCGCTATATCCTATCCTATCCTATATATATATATATATATATATATCCATATAACAGTTTGCTATACCTATTTTACAAGGACTAGCCTCTCTCTTGTTATTATTTGAGATGTATTCTCTCGCATCTTTTCCCGGAAATGAAGAGTCTTTTTAATATGTATATATATATATTCTTTTGGGGTAATTGTTAGCCTTTATCTCAGAATAGTAAGGGAAGGTCTATAAACCAAGAGTTTTGCTCCCTTAATTGGCGTTTGACCCCTTAGGGAAATACATTTCAGTCTCAGCTAATATTTCTCCTTACTTGCGTTTCTAATGCTTGTTGCTCTGATACTCTTACTTGCTTTTCTGGCCAAATACTCTGGGAAACCGAAGACAAGCTTCAGTGGAATTCTTTCTCTGGCTTTGGAGATTCTTCTCCTCAGAATCGAATGACGCAGAAATTCGGAAACTCTAGTTACACAAAAATTCATATGAAAAAAGAACGCTCCTCAAGTGTGCACACCTGCCTATAAACAGGTGGGGAACAGGGAGGGGTTTTATTCTAGTCAACTAAACTTCTCTGTGGTAATACTCTGGTGCAAAGAAGAGATGCTGATCTCTCGGGTAAATCACTGTTGAAGAGCGTCGCGCAGCCACACTAGTATCTTGAGGCTTCAGGTAGTCAATTTGTGGCGTAGAGCACTGACCCATCAGAAGCTTGTGGGGGCCATATTGAGTTTCTGTGATGTTGCTGGTTCTCGGAATCTTCAATACCATGTTCAGGAGGAAGTGTGCAGAAGGTAATCGAAGTCTCCAATGGGGATATTGATAGATTCTGGGTCTTTTTCTGTGACCTTTCCTTATTGCACAAGATATTATATTAGTATTCCTGACAGTCGTTCCCACGCTCAGTTTAGGGGGGCACAGGTTTTGCACAGAGGAGCCTCACCTAGCTCCGCGGGTGCAGTCACTGGCGGCATCAGTTCTGGTGATGGAGGCTTTCCCAGCTGGATTCCCCCAAGTACTGCAATGCGGACAGGGACAGGAGAAACAAACACCAGGCCAGATCCTGTGCAGCCATATTTTTTACTGTTTCAGAATGAACCCCCACCGTCAGGGTTTCTCTCTGTAAAATAAAAGCGCATTCTGAGTGAGTGGACATGACATGGCAGTCGGACTAGAATTCATTTCTCCTGAAAGTTCGCCAACCATGTTGCCTGGAGAACCTTTAATCAGATATAAACTGCCAATGTGGCAGTACTCTCTAAATAGCACGGGCATTGGCGTAACGAAAAATAATGCCCCCCTGCAGAATGTGAAGAGGGGCCTCTGAGTCTCTCATATCTCACAGTTATTCGTCGACCTTGGGCTGAATGGGGCTCCCCTCGAGGGCCTCTGTACGGTCGAGGTGGCCCCCCTACCCTGAAAAGTCTACAGGGGCTTGTGTTATATATCTAACTGTTCTTATAGGAATAGTCTGTTTAGAATGGCATGGTGGCAGGGCCGGCCTTGAGCATGGGTGAGATCCAACATTCCGAGGGGTGCAGCAGGGAGTTGCCTGACATAGTGTCATGCAAACATCAGGTCTTCCATCCCAGTTGGTCTCAACTGGGTACCGTTAAAGACTATATAATCAGTCTTTAATGTACCTCAGCGTAATTGTTAGCACTCCATCAACCCCCTGCACATCTCCCATCTTCCTCACAACTCCTGCCGACACACCACAAAGATCCCCCCTCCTACCCCCACAAGAAACACATTTTTTTCTTTCTAGCCGGGGTGCTGCCCTGGTCAATCTGATTTAGGGCCTGCCCTGAATGGTGGGCTGGCCCTAATTTGGCTCCCTCTACCCCTTGGTCCTGATTGCAGCTCCTGCTGCAGGCTGAGTGGTTCAGAGGTACAGTCCCAGTCCTCCAACCTCCTGGCATCAAATTTAAGCGCCTAACCCCCTGCAATGCTGCCTGCCTTCCCTAAGTTTTGTAAGCCCTAATTGTTTGACATCGAGTGACATGGATACATGTGATGAAAGCGGGTCTGCATTAATATCCACTGGAAGGCAGATCTATAAACTGAACAACTTTTTTCTTTGCCCTGACGATGACCTCCTCAAAGAGTCCTTGCATACCCCTACAGTGTATGAGGTTGAAACGCATTGGCATTTTCCGATGGGAATTTCTTGGAAGTACCTCCTCGAATATACAACTATGATTCTGAGATGAATATTTCCATGGAAAGGGACTATTAAATCTTTCCCTTTTTTGGACAATGACGAGTGTGGAATATCAAACTGGCTATATAACCCCATGCCTGTATATGAGGGGTAGGATAATTCATTGGAGTGAGTTATCTTGGATTCATTGGCAACAACTCGCTACTGTTCAATGGAAAAAGTATTTTTTTAAATTTCTATTGTTTTATGTCATTTTGTGTTGTTACCTGTATTGATAGATTTTTCATGTTGTTTTTGTGTATAGTGATGCTTTGATTGTACCAGATGGATATGATTGCAATTAAGACAATGGCTAACCAATATGAAATATTTCTGAGATGAATTCTCAAGGACACGAGATTGATGTGAATATTGTGTTTTTTTCATACTAATATTGATTAATGGCCGAGTGGGGTTCTAAGTATTCTTGTGTATTGTCATTGATCCTTCCCTCACATAATAGGCCTTACTGGATCAAAACCCTTTGTGTTCATAGATATCTAATTGTTTGTTTTGACATCTGCTGCCTTAAACTGTACTAATTGTTTGCCCATTGTCGAGCATTCCATCATAACTTGTAATTGTTGTAATTGTTCTGCTAATTGCTAGTATCATGAGCTCTGCTCTACTGTTCTATTCTTTGTGTTTGCTTGCTAACTTGTTTCAGCCCCATCTGGTTCTCGCTGGTACCACCTACTCTGTGTTTCTGTCCACTCCCTTACCCTCCCCACTCCCCGACAGCCACTCCCAACTCCCAGGGCTACTTAATGAAGGCTTCAATGTGGCAGCACAGCGGATGCGCGCAGTGGGTGTGCCGTCGGTGCACCAAGGGCAAGCTAATCTGTGACCATTCATGCCTGGACCGTGCCCAGCTCATGGAACGCTGGCCCCCAGTAATTCCACAGGTACTCCGCCTCAGAGCTCCATGCCCCGCACACAACAACTGCTGCTTCACTTCACTATGGACCACAGCGGGACCATTCACCTGTATCCACTGCTGTTTTAACAGGATCACCACCCCGCCCATCAACACCACGCCGATGACAGACACTGACACAATTCCAGTTCAACTCAACTGCCTCATGATCAATGCCAGATCACTCTACAAACACACCACTGAGATCTGGGACACCATATCCACCCTTGCCTTGACGTAACCTTCATCACAGAGACCTTGCTCAGCCCCACATCAGCCCCTGAGAGCGCCACTGCAACCCCCAATGGGTACAAGATGAAACACCAAGACCATGCCCACAGACCAAGGAAAGACATCGCCATCGTACACGAGGAATCGATCACCTGAACTATCACCAACAACAATTCAATGCCCACAATGGAATGCATGAATTTCAATCTCCACGCCAAAGCCAAGACCACTATCAGATGCACCCTTGCATACAGACTGCCAGGACCATGAACCAGCGTCAGCAATGCCATAGTTGAATTCATCACCTCTCCCGCTGATGTATCTGAACACTACATCTTCCTTGGGGACCTCAATTTCCACCTGGAAAACCTCATCAACCCCAACACAACCAACAGTCTGGAAAGATTAGACAACATTGACATCAAGCAGATCATCACCAACTCCACACACAGAGCAGGACACATGCTTGACCCTGTCTTCACATGCAGTAACAAAATCAGATACAGCCACACATCAGAACGCACCTGGACTGACCACGCCATTGTACACTTTACCCTCAATGGACCTCCTCACGCTACCCCCACCAGAGACAACTCACCCAACCGCAACTGGACCAAAGTAACTCAGCAGCAATTGACAGACGCCCTCAGCGCCTCCCTGCCAAACATCACTACCAACCTAGACCAAACAATAGATGACTTAAACGCTTGGGTCAACAACACTGCCAACCAAGTGGACCCCACCAAACCACCCAAGAGAAACAGACACACAGAACATGCCAGTTAGTACACACCAGAACTCTGCATATCTAAACATGAATGTAAACAACTATAAAGAAGATGGTGAACCAGCAAGAAAGATATCGACCGACCCACCTACAAAGCAACCCTCAACATCTACCACCGCCAGCTCAAAGCTGCAAAAAAGGAGTCCCTCACACGCTGCATCACAACGAGCACCAACCAAACCAAGGAACTCTTCACCATTGTCAAAGATTTCTCCTCTCCCTCAGCCTCGGAAAATGCAAACTCTCCCTCACAAGACCTCTGCTGTGCCCTGGTCAACCACTTCCATAACAAGATAGCAATCATCAACACAAACCTTGAACCTCAACCCTCCGACATCCTCAGCTATCCGCCAAGCACAGCCAACAAGCACTCGCTCTCCAAATGGAAACAACTCAGCACACCAACCACTACCACCCTGATTAGATCCATCCACCCTGGAGCACCCAGTGACTCCTGCCCACATCGAATCTTCAACCTTGGAAGCAACAAGATTAGGCACCAGCTCACTACAATCCTCAACCCCTCCGTCACTACAAACCTCTTCCCTGATGCATGGAAGCCCAAGGAGGTCATTCCCCTTTTCAAGAAATCATCAGCAGACCCCAGAGATCTCCAGAACCTCTGACCCATCTCCCTCCTGCCGTTCCCAGCCAAAGTCCTGGAGAAAACCATCAACCTCCAAATCACCGATCATCTGGAAAGAAATAAGCTACTGGACCCTTCCCAGTCAGTCTTTAGAGCCAACCACAGTACAGACACAGACCTGATCGCAGCAACAGACAACATCTGAGCCCTATTTGACAGAGGAGAAACAGCCACCCTCATCCTCCTTGAACTCTCTGCGGCTTTCAACACCGTCTCTCACCACACACTCATCCAGCGACTCCTCCAGATCGGAATCACAGATGATGCACTCATATCAGTGGCATCCATCTTTACAGTTCACACCCAGAAAGCCCACCCCCCTACATATTGCACCCCAAGCACACCATCTGTAGAGTACCCCTAGGCTCATCTCTCAGCCCCACCTTCTTCAAAATCTACATGATACCACTCGCAGGCTTCGTCAGAGCACACAACATTAACATCATGTCCTACGCCGATGACACCCAACTCTTCCTCTCACTCCCAGCGAACCCCACCCAGACAAAGACCAACTTCCACAACTGCATGATGAACGTCACTACATGGATAAGAGACAACTGCCTCAAACTGAACATAGACAATACGGAAGTCCTCATCCTCGACAGACAAATCGCCCTTTGGAATGACTCCTTGTGGCCCACGGCGCTTAGCCCCACCGCCACACCGAAAGACCATGCCTGCAACCTCCACATCATACTAGACAATGAATTCTCCATGAAATGCCAGGTAAACACCATTCCCTCAGCCTGCTACCACAAGATCCGCATGCTCCAAAAAATCTTCATGGGGCTCCCCATCGGCACCAGAAAAATTGGGATGCAGGTCCTCATCACCTACTGACTCGACTAGGGTAACACACTATGCCGGTACAGCATCTAAACTCATGCAAAGACTCCAGACAATCCAGAACGCAGCAGCCAGGCTGATCCTCAACCTGCCCAAAGGGACACACAAAACCCAACACCTGAAGGACCTCCACTGGCTCCCTGCTCAGAAGAGATGCCAGTTTGAGCTCTTGACCCACACCTACAAAGCTCTCCACAATCTAGGACCACACCACATGAACCACCGCCTGACCTTTCACCAACCATCCAGAAATCTCTGGCCCACACACCTAGCCCTCGCACAGACTCCATGCATCCACCGCAGTGGCAACCGGGTATGCTCCTTCTCTCACCTCGCCGCCAAAGCCTGGAACACCCTCCCTCTCCTCCTCCACACCTCACCCTCCCTGAACCACTTCAGGAAGGAACTCAAGACCTAGCTCTTTGGCTGAATACTGCAGCACAACGCCTGGAGACCCCCCCTCCGGTGTGACACGCCACACTCTGCAAATACCTTTTTGGTTGGTGGATAGTGGGTGAAAAACAATAGATTGCAATGCGGCCTGATCGATCGCCAGTCAGCGAAATAAAGGGTTACATGTTCATGTGTGATATGGGTGAAAAATTATGGACTGGAATATGGCCGAGTTAATGTCAGTGGTGAGATGAATGCAAGCATTCCATCTATCTCCTTATTTGCTGTACCTGACAAATGGCCACATTATAGGAGTGTCACCTTGGGCAAACATTAACCTTTTTTTAGTCAAAAGCTTTTTGCAGGCTTGGATTTTTCAGACCATAATTAAAATGTTTTAAAGTTGAAATGAAAATCCCTGGAACGTAGAAGCCGTTGACTAAAATGTCAGGACGTGATGATTACTTGACATGGTACTTGGCATATCTTTTCTGGCTCTTCCCTGCCGATTTCCTTCACAGACATATCAGTATATAGATTCGTTTATTTTTGTGAGGCGTGCTTTGTCATGCTGCTCAGATCCTATCTGTCAGCTGCCTCGTGTAAAATGAGCCAGAATAAATGCCTTGTGCAGAAAACACAGCAGGGTTTTGTTAGCTTTAGGATTGCGCAATGCATGCTCTCTGCCTCAATGGAGCAACTTTTTCAGCAACTGATAATTTGAGCACTGTTTTATTATTTCCTATGATTGGACAAAACGTCCAATCCTGATAAATGTTCAATAGATTATAAAAATTGAATGAAGTGCCTTAAAGAGCAGCTCCTAGCTGGATAAAACCAAATGATATAAGAGAGCACTATTTGAATAGCTGGGGATTAAGATGTAAGCTACAGTTCTGGCACATGCAAGAGTCTTTGCAAAGGTTGCTTTTTTATGGCACCCATGACACTTAATCACAAGAAATACATTTTGCTTTATTGAGCGGATGGGGAGCACTCCAGCAGCAAAACTCAGTTTTACCTCTGAGCTGTACATCTTTGCAATCTCCTGACAAATTAATCTGTTCTGCATCAATAATAAAATCTCTTATATTATTTGCATACTGAGATAGTATTGGCCACACAAAACACAGATTTTTATAGAAAGTAGCTGACCAGTCAGATCCTTGCTAATGATATTAGTCAGTTTTTAAAAAAAAATCCGGATTCCCTTAGTATTATTACGGACACAAAATTAGCTTCATTCTCATCTCAGTTTGTCATATAACAGTCTGTATATTGTTATTCCACATTGAAGCTTTCAGGTTTTGGCAGATATAGGCAAGAGGCGTTCGAGTCTCTAGCTGTTTATCTGCTCTGGTGGAGGATATAAATGTCAGCTCTTACATTATTTTATTTTTATGAGAGCCTTTTAAGGTAAATTAATATGCGAAGATATTTATTTAAATATCTTAAAGGTGTTTTTTCTTACTTGCCTTTTAGAGGCAGCATTTTAGTATTTGTTCATAGCACAGCAGTGGTTGGACCTGGAAGAATATAAGGAAAAATGATTGTGTGCCTACTGCACCTAAATACTCAGGAAAGGTAAATGACGCACACAAATGCAGCAAACTTACCTGACAGAAAGTTAAAACGAAAGGTTGGCAAGATAAAAAATCTTTATTTCAACCGATCGCTAGTTTGACTGAAAAAATGTGTAGAAAGATGAAATAGTACAGCAAGTCAATGGTCGTAGTACACCAGACCACAGCAATGAATACACTTTAGAAACTGTGGAGCACAACCGGGGCATTGCTGAAAATGAGCAGGCTGTAGGGAAATTAAAAAATGCAGACCAAATCATATAAGAATCACAAAAAAGTAAAAACATAGGATTAGGATAGTCCAAGTTAGAATCAAATGTTTCCCTGAGACCATGAAACAAAGGGGCATATTCTCAAGAACGTGTGATAATCATCGCAAAAGTAACTTAACGCAACTTCCAACATTGCAATCTATCACAGCAAAATTACGCTGTTTAAAACGAAGCATTCTCAACACGGCGGTACCATGAGATAGTCACCAGATAAGCGTCAAATGACCGTGTTAAAATCAGCACCACGCCGCAAAAAGACGAAACGCAAATGCAAAAAACTTGCAATGAGGCTAATTGCGGTACTAATGCAGCAAAAACCAGCTACAGGCCTGCAAATCCCACGTATCTGGTAGGGAAATGCACTATAAAAGCTACAGACACAACACGCCTGAAACAATCCAAAGCGGGTAGCAACATGGATGCACCCTGACCAAACGCAGAGGCCAACACGAACCCCACAACCCCCACAGACCACCAGAAGGCCAAGGAGAAGAGGGAGAGGAAAACAGGGTGCAGTCCGCGCAAAACCAGATCTGTGTCACGGAGGTGACAGAACACTACCATCAACTGACCCAAAGTAGACCACCGGGAATGCAGTTGAAGTGTTGAGGAGGCCAATGGAGGAGGTCAAGAGGCGCTTGCATGATGTGATAATCTGAACCAGGCACAAACCTGCTGCCAACAGGAAGACTGCAACGGCAACAGGAGGTGGTAGTCTGCGCCACAGGAGGAGCTGTAGGAAATGGAGACCACAGTCATCAGTGTGGAGACAGTGCAAGGAGTAGGGAGTACGGACACAGCTCGAGAGTACCTGACACAACATCAACAGGGTGAGTAACGACCAAGGACTGGGGGCATGGGGGGCGATGGGCACAATGGCATACATGCACAATGATGTGTAGTACACTGCAACACACATAGCAAGAACAGCACACCCACATTGCTAACAATGTGGTACAATGCGCAAACCCGACACTGCAGAACAGAGGACAAAACTGGCTCCGCACACGCGCAGATACATGCCTACTACATCTGACAGAGCTGGAAACTGTGAAATGGAAATGTACGCGTACAACCTCACATCTGTCATGTAGTCCAAATGTACACAGTCCCGCATCTAAATCCTGCACCTCCCAAACAGTCACAATGTACATTGTCATACAGTCTGCATGTAAACAACAACAATGCGCCAACATACATGTCAACACAATGTCAACATGCATCTCCCCATCACATTACAGAGGGGCACACAAGACCTCCAGCAGATCACAGAAGACCACACATCAGTGATGCCGGAGAGGACCACCACACCTTCGACATCGACGCCCTACAACAGCCAATGGACATTCCACGCAACCCACCACCAGGACCAGGGCAGCCAATCTACTTAGAGGAGAACACAGACTCTGCAACAGACCACACAACAGGAAGCACCCACAAGCACGGCTAGCTCACAACACTTCACTGACCCACACATGGCACCCCAATGTCAAGTGTCAGAACACCCAAATTAGGTGGCCGGACAGGTGCGGGTGGGGTCCGAACCCATGGAAGGCGAACTGGATCCCATAAGTGGGTGTCTATTATCCATCAGGGACCACCTACACGCCACAAAAGAGACCCACACTGCCATAGAAACACATGTAGATGCACATTCCCAGTACAGAACCACGCCCAGGGCCACACAAATATCAGTCACACACCCATGTTGGCTCTGAGTATGATGGCCCAGTCCACTCCCCTTACGAATTGAGTGGGTGACGACAAAGCCACATGTTCAAACTATAACCCACTGCCTGCGGTGACATGTCTGCATCTGCAGGAATTGATTTGATGTGTGAGCACTGTTGGTCCGTAGGTGAGGTCAAAGGCAGCGGACAGCGCAGGGCCACAGACACATAACGTTGATGACCCAAAGGCCACCGTCACAGAGGTCAGCCAATATTCATTCAGTCTGGGTCCCTGACTTGAGCTGCACAGAGTTAGTTGCCATGGATGAACAGCAGCCGGCACAGGCACACCGCCATGGGACGGTGACGTCCGGTCCACTGAGGTAGGGCTGCACGGACTGAGCAGGTCCTAGTCGATGTCGAAGGTGAATGTGGCGGAGGATTGCGGGGGACAGTGGAAGGTGTACTACAGGGCATGATGCAGAGGGCAAAAGCTATCCAGAAGCAGCAAATGGAGGAGTGGAGTGCCACAGCCTCGTTGCCACCACCATTTCGGTATCAGCTACCCTAGTCCATAGACTCAGACGCCCCCAATGTTCGACCAGAGAGTGTCCATGAATGTCAGGGAACAGAATTAGTGGCAGCGGGGCTGAGAGGGTATGCAGTCTGCGATTATGCCGGTACGCTGAAATGAACTCCACCATTGCTAAATCAAGACTCTGTTGTGAGAAGTTGGCCTGATATATAATGTTCACTATTCTAGTGAGCACTTTGTATCAGTGCAAACAACCCTTATGCTGATTGGTTGTAAGTCAACCTTATAGACCAGCTATCCTAGTAGCGTGGATACGAGCAGTCTTCGGGCTAAACTCTAGAGGGAGTGTTAAGCCAGCTGTTATACCATCACATATACCCCTTGAACACCGAGTGAAAGGACACCACACAAGTGTTATGAAAATAAACAGTGTATTTATTTAGATCACAACAGCCCTGTACTCTTTATGAGGACAGGGTACTAAGCACACAACAAAACTCTTACGAAAATACTTTAAGTTGCACAATTTACACAAATGCCCGAGGGGCATGAAAAACCATATACTCTTAAAGTGGAATGCGAAATTACTAGCAGGTAAGTACTGTACTAATAGGCTTTGGAATCGCTAGGACTACGTTACTGAACCTTCAGATTACTAGTAGGAGGCCTAGGGGACTCGGGTGCAGAGTGTGCACTCTCACGCGGGATGCGGGACAAAGTCTATGGGATCTAGTAAAGACAAAGGTAGTGTTCTCGGGCGAACCCGATAAGGTAGGTCGAAAACGACAGTGACTCTGGACTCTTGGATAGTGAGGCTATGCTGGGGCACCGAAATGCCGAAGTTACCTAGCCCAGGGGCTGCAGCTGCATAGGTCTCAAAAGACGTCGGGAATCCTCGTTGACGGACCAGGAGCCTGAAGAAAGAAGTTGCTGGCAGGCGACCAGTGAAGATAGTTCGAAGTGATCCAAGCCTGGATCGAAGATGGATGACACCTGAAAGCAGAGGGGACCAAGTTCGTGACCACTAGCCAGTGATCATAGGGCACCAGGAGGGCACCGGATGGTAGTCACCTCGACTAGGTGAGTGGGCGACGCTGGGCTCTGCAGTCTCACGGACCAGGAGGCGTTGTCGGTGACCAGGATGGAGGTGCGAGCTGTCCCACGATGGTTGATGCTGTCGACGTCGCTGGACCCAGGATTGGGGCAACAAGTCTTGGCAAATTCAAGCCCACGCGGTGGACCTAAAATGGCGTCTGGAGTGGACCAGGAGGGTCCGGGGTGCTCCTCTTTTGGAAGGGAGCAAGGGCCAGTCTGGAGCAACCAGACCAGCAGTGTTGTTGTCGTTGATCGTCGTCGGGAAGGCCACAAGCCAGCGGGCTAGTAGCCAGACAACGCGGTGAGCAGGCAAAAGCAGAAGGGCCCCACGCAGGTCGTGGAGATGCTGGGAGGCTGGACTTCGGTGCTGGAGCTGCTCAGGGTCAGGGCTTCTCGGACCCCAAAGCACTCACCAGAGGATCCCTCGGCGGTCGTGCTGGATTGAAGTCGTGCAGTTCTGATGATGGCCGGTCCCTCGAGGTCTCGTCGCACCTACGGTTCTCAGCTTAGCTGTAGAGGTAGGTAGAGGTCAGAGGTGCCAGGGAAGCCGGGTCTCGTTGTGCTGGTCGGTCGGATTCCTGAGGAAGGACGTGCAGCAAACCGCAGAGTTCTTAGATGGTGCATGCGGATGCAGGGTGACTACTCCTTAGCCACAAGGGAGAAATCTTGAGAAGAAGTCGAGAGTTCCTTTCGTAGAAAGTAGTTTCTTGATTCAAAGATGATCTAATTTGGAAGGGTCCCCGCTCCTGCCTTTATCCTAAAGAAAGGGGTGGGTACGCGACTAGGTCCTGCCCTAGGGGTGGGACCAGGAAGGGGGGTGGTTACACCCCTCTCCCATGCCGGACTTTCCCCAGGCCAGGGGCTGGTGTGCCCCTGGAACTGGTTCTAGCTGGCAGATGCGTAGTGAGCACCGGGGTGCCACTTGCAGTCACCTTCCTGTAAAGCCCTGCCTACCCAGGATACACAAAACCCTGTCTGGGATGGTGCTAGCACCGCCCCTGACAGGAAACCCTTTGTCCAAGCTCTCCTCGCTGGAAGGACTCCCAGCAGCAGGAGGTCAGACTCATGTCTGTGGTGGCAGCATCCATTTTGAGGAGCTGAGGCTTCAGTTAACTTTAACCGGGGTTCACAGTTACATACATGTCGTGTCCCTCTAGAAGGGTGGAATGCTAACCCCGTCGCCAGAATTGGCGAGGGGTTAGTATTCCAATTCGTATGACACCTTACTCGACATGTTTTGATAAAGCGATACCAAAGATAGCATTTAACCGCGAGGATTATAATGCACTTAAGAGTATATGGTATGCGTTATCATGGAACAGCTATTAGGACTTGGTTCCGCAAGCTGCAAACGGGCTCAGCTCATGCCAGAGCACCATCTCACACGATTCCAAGCACTCTGCCTTCAGGATTGTCAAGGCCTGCCATATGAGTGACTGATAGGAATCTGTGTGTCCATTTTTAGGGTTAGATATAGGTATACTATATCTAAAGCAAAGGGTGATTACACCACCTTGCCCCAGCTGTCGTGCAGCCAGTTGTGTCAGATTTAGATGGCCATCCAGGGGTGGCATAATACATGCTTCAGCCCCTGGTAGGCCCTGGGTACACCTATGCCCTGAGTTACAGGGTCTGATAAGGTGGCCCAGTACCAATTGGAGAATGCACCTAAGGTACACATGTCAATTTAGTGAGAGAACAGCTAGGCTGTGGGTCTGATTGGCAGGTCCACAGCCAGAGAAAGTCGTAAACCAGTGAAACAAAAGCAAAAAATCTGGGTGATCATAGGATTGCAGACCCTACTCTCCTACATCTGTGACCTACTGGACTGCAGTTTAGACCAGAGGCAGCGGTCAGCAGTGGCCCACAACCACGTGTCATAGGCTCACGATGCACAGAGTTAGTGACACCAGGGCAGTTATTGGTAGTGTTCGATCACCTCAGTAACGATGATCCTTTATTCCTCCCAAATGCAAAGCGTCATCCTCTTACAACTCTCCTTGCATGCAATGATATGTACTCTGCTTTTGAATAATCAATCTTTAGTTCCAATTGTGTGACCTACTCGAGCGCAGCATAGGCCGAGAGCAGTAGCCGGCGTGGGCCCACAGAATCTTGCGGTTGTGATGCACTAATAAGACCTGGTGGCACCACATCGAAGAGAGTATAGTGACATAAAATCAGCCATAATTAATGTGCTCTGCCATGGTGTAATCAAGACTCAGTTCCAAATGTGTGACCTACTTGTTCTCTGTGTCTGCCGGTAGAATACGTCAACAAGAAAGTAGTACTGCAGGCCTGTGTCGTGCAGAACGTGATGGTCTGAGGAGGCGACGAAGGTCACGGCCCTCGGGCTTGGAGATTGCACCGGCACGTGGTGGGCCCTCTTTGACACAGGCCTGTGTCAACAGGTGGGCATTGATGCCTGGATGCGGATGGGCGGGGAGGACAGGTTCGGGGTGCAGCAGGCGCTCAGGATTGCAGGCGACCCCGCTCATGGCGACGCCATCAGCCGCGCGGCGGGGTGAGAGGCACCTTCCTGGCAGAGTTACGTGCCTTTATTCACACCCCTACGCTGGTCTGGCGTACGCCGTGCCAGCCCACTCTGCTCACGCTTGTGGGGGGACGTAACAAGCTAAATTTCCACTATATGCCCCACTGGCTGGGGTGACATGGTTGCATCCACTGTCCACTACACTATAAACCCCAGCGGTGTGTGTCGACATGGATATGAGTGTGGTCTTCATGCTGCAGTCTTGCCAGCACATCCATGCCACACTTGGCATTGTGTACATTCTCATTCATACGTCACTTGCCTCCTTTGCAAATCCCTGGTCCCCACCTCTTCCGACATTCTGCTATTGTATGGCTGAGGTGCTATGCCATTGAAGGCTAATGCACATGGCTGGCCCATGTTCCCACAGTGAGTTGTGCTGTTGTGTCTGGTGGGTGTGCGTGTTGTATGTGAGGTTGTGACGTGTGCACTTCCTGTGTTGTGAGTTGCATGATTGTGGAGCTGATGTGTGTTGTGTGTGCATTTGGTATTGGCCAACGAGCAGTGGATTTCCATGGGGGCCATCCTGGTAGCGCAGGTTGACGATGGACTGTCAGAGGTGTAGGAATTGATCATGGGCGTAGTTTGCAAAGTAGTGTTACGCGTAGCTACGCAAAGTGCACTTCGCACTTAGCGAGATACGCATAGTGCTACGCGAACTGCGTAGTGCGCTGTTCGCGATGATTGAACAGAGCCGGATGCTTGTCCGCACTGAGCAATCATTAAAAACGGCATCTTGCACAGTGTGAGCTGTCTTTTACTGCCGCTCGAGCAGATTTTTACTCAAGCTGCAGCTTTCTCTATGCGGACTGGTAGTTTCTCATCACGAGCGGTCGCGAGCAGACTCAACCACTGGCAATGAGAAACCTGACCTCCCTGCATTGAGAAGCTCGCCAGGAGGTTTATTTTCCACGCTCACGATTGGCAACTTGATGTTGCTGATCGCGAATGAGGAAAAAGTCTTGTAGGGATGTCATTTTGCTTGCTCGCGGTCGCCAACTTGACGTTGAGGACCGCGAGCAAGCAAAAAATGACAGCTGCACTACGCTACGTGTGTTTGCACTGTGCTACCTGCAATTCACGTAGTGCGAAGTAGGACAAACTTCGCAAACTACGCGAGCGTAGAGTAGTGCTTTGCCCAGGCTTAGTAGGAATCATGAACACTGCCTCGGTGGGTGGCGGAGACGTTGGCGGAGATTCCACGGTGGTCCACTATTGCCTGCACATTGGTGGGATGCGTGTGCTTTCTGTTGCACTGTGTGCAGTGCTGCCAGGGGCCACTAGTAGGACATGTGTGCAGTCAATTGCTCCTGACATGTGCAGGAAGCCAGCTGTGGTGTGGAAGCCTTGCTTGCTCTGCGGCTGTTCCTGTGCAGTATGTGGGAAGTATAGATAGTGGAGTACCAAGCTGATGGTGTCATCCTATACCGTTGGGAGGGACTTGGATTGGCCTGGCTGTGTGATTCCTACATCTCAGGCGAATGTTGGTTGGAGGGTACCAGAGGCCAACACATGCAGCACGGCCAGCATCTTTTTTCTGAGGTGGGATGTTGGTTGTCTGCAGTGTTGGCACTGTCAGCCTGTGGACAATGGGGGTCAGGATGCAAAGGAGGGTTGTCCCTTTGAGCATGTAGTGGGAAATGACGTTCTCTGGTGTTGGGTCTGTGAGGTTGGTGCATTTTCTGAGGGTCTCTGTCTTTTTCTGCGCTACCTCAGTGTTGGTCCGGGGGAGTGGTGGGTGTCCGGAGGGGTGCGGGGGTTCTGGGGGTGGTGGCGGTGGGTGTTGTGGCCCTCTTGGGTGTCCGGCCCACCTGTTTAGTGGCTCAATGGCATCTGTTGTTCTTCAGGTGTGGCTCTGGGCTGGGCTCCCTTTTCTGGTGTAGGCTGCCGTCCAACTTTACACCAGGTCAGAGCAGGTGTTAATTTCCTGCTGCTAACATGCCTTATCGCATGTTTCCTGGTCTTTTCGCCTATATGGCTGGTCATTGAAAATGTTGCGGAGTGGTGTTGTGGCAGCTTTTGGCACGGAAGCGCCTACTCTGCATCTCATTAGCGATAGTTGCTGAGGTCGTCTGTGGCGATGTTTTTTGCGGCTGCTATCATGGGTAAACTGGTGCTATGGGCTGTTTGCACCAGCTTGTGAATGGGGTGATACATTTATCGCAACTTAGACTGCGATAAATTTCAGTTAATTCAGCAATAACTCATTGAGAATATGCCCCAAAGACCTTTAAATAGAGGAAGTTGATACTGAATGTCTAAACCCTTCTGTTTAAAGTTCTATGACAAATACTTCTGTATGAACCTGTATGTTCAAACTAATTATTTATCTGAAAGATTCCAAGTCATTGATAAGAACCCACCTGAGAAATCTCACCTCTTTCAAAGACAATCAGACCTTTTTCTGGAGGTGATTACTGTGTTTTATATATGCTGCTATGTGATCATACAGTACGTTAGCAGAACTTGATCCATTTAAGTGGTAGCTGTATCAAACCAGTCTATTGCTGTTACAAATGCACAACTCTGCCCACAAACCTCTGTAAATTAGCAATTAACCCTAGCTACTGAGGCTTTTCACCCCAATTCTGGGTCCTTTAGAGCTTCCCCCTTAAGGTTTAGTGCCGTTTTCCCCTCAAAAGATATTCAGGCCAAATGTACGTCATTTTGTACTACATGTTTGGGATTCTAAAGATGCCAATGGTTTGTGGAATCCCCTGGAGCAAACTGAGAAAATAGTCAAAATACAGTAGCATTTTGTTTTGTTTCTTTTTTTGCAAAGATGGGGAAAAGTGTTGTGCAAGAAAGCATGTTTTGTTTTCGAAAAATTACATTGCCACAAGTTTTGCTGTTCTCAGATGACCATCTTTTCGGCTTCCATGAACAGTTTTTGCCTTTTTCTTTGTGGAAATCAATTTTTCCTATTTTGTATGGTTTCTACCCAATTGCAGACTGTGAAAACAACAGATGTGAAACCCACTGGTGAACCTGGAAAGCCAGTAATTTCTGAAAGGTAGGTAGCATTTTGAATTCAGCAGGGGTCATTTGTGTAGATCACTCCTGGTATTCCCAATGAAACCAAATGTTGAAATAAAAAATAATGTGAAAAAGAGAAAGTATGAAAATAAGTATCAAAAGCTTAATCTATCATTTTTTGCCCACACTTCTATTTACAAAAGTAATGTATAGTTATGCCCACCAGACCATTGTGCTGCAAGGGATGTATAGTGTTTGTTTGGTGCATTATAAACCTGATACCCAGAGCCAGCAACGAAGCTGCAACTTACAATGATATTTCACTGTGTATGGACTTGCAGCAATGTAAACAGCAACATTGTGAAAAATAGATAGGAAAGAAATCTATGCATTTGTAATATGCCAAAGATACTGAGCTTAGGTATAGTGGGGATTTGATTAGCTCAGAATTTGGGGTTACCCATACCCTCACCCACACCACCAACCATCTGCTAGACACTATTTTAACCAACTTCGCCAACATCATGGAGAATAAACCCACCCTCCTCACCAGGACCAACCATTCCCTCATCTGCCTAACTACCAATGAAGAATAACCCCATCAAAAACTATGCATCACAGTCTCTGAACAGACCTGGTCCACACACCTCTGCTGCTCCATCGGCAATTTCAATGACTGGATCACCTCCTGCCCAGGCATTCTGGCCACCCCCTCAAAACCATGGAAACCCTCAAGGACCAGACCTCAAGCAAACGGGTACACCAACAACCTACGACTCACCAAGCAGCTCAAGCACCACTAGAGACTCACTCAAACCTAGAAAAAGTCCCATGGCAATACCACTTACAATAAAAAGCCACCAAGCTCTTAGAACTGACTGAGCAGATAGAAAAAGGCACCAACAACTCTAAGGAAGTCTTCTTCATAGTGTAGGAATTCACCCCCTCCCCCCACACTGCCAGCTCCAGTATTATCACTCCAGCACAAGAACCACCCATCCTGACCTGCTGGTGACTATCACCTGCATCGAAACCCCCCCTGCCATGTACTCCATCCACTCAAGAGTCCCATCAGACCTGTGCCTACACTTTGCCTTTGACAGAGGACTCAAGCCATCTGCACTGCCCTCTGCCCAATTGGCGATGACTCGCTAACCACAGCTACCTTCTCAGACTCCTAGAAACAGGCCACCACCCTGCCGCTACTGAAAAAACATACAACAAACCCATCACCTTGCTACTGTTCCTAGTGACAGTGCTGGAGAACCTCATCAACAAGAAACTGGAACACCACATCAATGACAACCACCTCCTGCAACCATCCAAATCAGGCTTCAGACCTAACTACAGCACTGAAGTAGATCTTATCACCACCACCTACTACAACTGCACCATCAA
This sequence comes from Lissotriton vulgaris, assembly GCF_964263255.1. Taxonomy (NCBI): domain Eukaryota; kingdom Metazoa; phylum Chordata; class Amphibia; order Caudata; family Salamandridae; genus Lissotriton; species Lissotriton vulgaris. Next base: position 1,436,998,032 of record NC_141687.1, on the reverse strand, counting down.
GGACCAAGGCAACACTGCAACACTCATCATCCTCAAACTTTCCATGGCTTTCAATATCATCTTCCACCTGGTCCTCACCCAACACCTTCACAAGACAGGATTTTGAGGAAAAGCCTTTCAGTAAATCAGCTCTTTCCTCATTCAAAGCAGACTTAAAGTCAGACAAGTCCTCTACAACTCAGAACCCACCAAGCTGATCTGATGTGTCCCCAAGGGTTTAGCACGCAACCCCATGCTCTTTAATGTCTACATGGCCCTGCTCACCAGCATCATCTGAAGCTATGGGCTCAAAATCATCATCTAATTCGATGGCACACAACTCATCTTCTCCATCTCCAAGGAAACCACTAGTATGCAAGTGAAGTTTATCAAGTGTATATCAGAAGTCGCCCTCTGGATAAAATCCAACTGCTTTGAATGACTTTCACTTTATTTCCAGAAAAAAGATTTTGTGCCGGATAAGTGACGCAAACACGGCGTAAAATCTTAGTAAATATCCCCCTATATCACTGCCTTGACAGAAACAGAGGAACAGGCAAGTGAATGGCTTTGCTTCCCCTTCATGATGGCTGGCTGCATTACTCTTACAAAGATGGTTTTCCACCCCAAGCCCCTATTTATGCTTTCAAACATTCCCATACAACGAACAAAACACTGTTTCATCCACCTGTGAACCCTAATGATGAATCTGGCGTGGGCGAGGAAGCAGCCTAGATCGAAGGGTACAGTTATTATAATTCCCTATGACCAGGGCAGTTTTTCAGCCCCAGACTTTGGGGCATATTAACAAGCCCCTATCGCCACCACATCGTCATTTTTTACTACGTTGTGGTGGCGATAGGGGCACACCTTATTCACAAGGCAGCGTTAAGTCACTTAAAGTTGCTTAATGCTGCATTGTAAATTGGGCACCTTTTCACACGTAAAAGGGGAGGGCAATGGGTTTTGCAGTGGGTGTTCCATCGTAACACCCACTGATTTTGATGCTGCCCCATATTTACAAGGGTGGCATAAATATGGGGTAGCGCTAAAATTAAGACCAGGAAAAGCCTGGTCTTAACCTGGCACAACAAGTAGAAATGTTTAATTTCTCCTCGTTTTTGCTATTTCCATGTGTGCTGCATAGTACAGCACACATGAAAAAAACAAAACAGAATGTATTGTTATATGCAGGAAGGTGTCCATGACTGCACATAAACAATCATGAAAAAATGATGTTTTGTAACTTCTATGTGTGCTACATTAAGCAGCACACACAGAAGTTACACCTACCAGTTGCAAAACGGCATTTACAGATTGTTTATGAGCGGGAAGGGACACCTTCCTGCACATAAACAAATCTTCCCCTCAACAGAGGCACCCTTGCACTATGGTGCAAGGGTGCCTGTGTTGGCTCTAGGCATCGAAATTAGTGCCAGAGCAAGGTGAAATGCAGGGCTCCACCATTTTGTTGTAAATGTGGTGCAGCCCTGCGTTTCAGAAGTGGTGGAGTGTGGCGTTAAGCCAAGGAGGCTAACTCTGCGCTCTGCCAATTCTATTATACTTATACGCCTTTAAGCTTTATTATTATGCACACACTCTGAATGCTCCTTTTCCACCACCATCCCATACACACTTGGGCTTCAAAGGAAAATGTTGCCGCTGCGCTGCTAGAGCAAACCGTGCTTCACCCAAACAACCCACCAACACCAGAAATAAACACTGTATTCTGCACGACACGAGCCTGGGAAGAACTCTATTCTAGGATCAACCTGAAGTGCCTAGAAACACCAGAACCCACCTTCTAAGCAGCCCTTAACTTACACCAATGCTCAAACAGAAAGCATTGGCACAATATTATCTCTTAAACTGACCAAACTTGGCAACATTTCTCCTTAGAGCCAGTTCCTCACTATACTCACCCATTCCCTCTTGACAAAATTTTGTATTACAGACTCAGGGCAGCAAGTCAATCAAGTGAAGTTCCCTACTCCCAGAGGCATGGATTCTGAACAATATAACTCTGTACTCGCTGGTTGTGTGTGTGAAACTCTGTTCATTGCCTTTAAAAAAAACGAATTTTCTTTTTTACTTACTGATCTTATTTTGCTATTTGTACTACCTTGGGGGGACTGTTGCTGGGAACTGTTTTTATGCTGCTTTTAAAATTTACCTGCCATTGTCTTGAGTGTGCTCGATCCCTGTAGAGGCTCTAGCCGGTGTGTCTTCTTTCCCTCACTTCCTGTTGAGACACTGGGTGAGCGCCATTTTGGTTGGTGCTCTAGCATTCTAGCGCAATAGCGATCCTTCCCTCTTTAAAAGGGAGACTCATGCAAGCCCGTCTGCGCCCATCCGTGCACCGACCATGCACAGTTCCAGTCATACTGCCGGACCGCTCTCCCATCCCCCACGCCATGCTAGTGTTTGCGACTCCAAGGACCAACTCATGAGGCTTGGTGGGCAGAAGTCTGAGGTAGGGGTTAAGGCTGGGAGGGAGGGGGACCAGGCCTCGCGTACTGATGGCTTGCTGATTAAGGTAATGTGCAGTTTTGTGAATGCCAGATCTCTAGTTAAACATTTTCAGGAAATACACATCCTGCTGGAATGTCACGACCTGGAAGTACTTTTTATCTCTGACACCTGGACCCGCACTGATTCTTTAGTTGAACTAGGACTCGCCTGCCCTCCTGGGTATAATATTTTTCACAAAGCCCGTATATAAGGGAGAGGAGAAGGGTTGGGAGTATTCTTCAAAGATAAATGGAACTTCACCCCTCCTGAATTAGATGAGGCCAAAGGGTTTGAACTCCTGGGGTTTTCCTTAAGGGAAGCTCACGGTTATCTATTAACCCGTATGCTCTGCTACAGATCCCCAGCAGGACCTAACTCTAAGTGCTCTGCCTTGATTGATGTGGTGTGTAATCTGGCCTTGACACACTCTAAACTGATCATCCTGGGTAATTTCAACTTGTGGGCTGATGGCCCGCTGGACACGGTGTTTAAGGAATTGTCGGAAGCTTACGCAAGCTTCAATATGCCCCAGCTGGTGTTGCAACCTACGCACCAGGGTGGACATATATTAGATCTACTGTTTGCTAATTCCAACATGGCTACAATCACAGATGTTCTACCACTGTGCTGGACTGATCATAGTCTGGTAAATTTTAGGCTTACTCTGCCTAATGTGTGTTGTAAAATTTATCATCAGAGGCAATATCGGCTGGGCAGAGAATGGGCCACATTGAGTAAGCTTAAAAATCCCTTGCATTGGAATGACTTAGACAGTCTGGACCCCAGTAGGTCGGTGGACTGGAATTACCAACTCCACTGTGTGCAGATCCGAGACAGGCTTGATAAGCATATCCCTGCAAGGAAGCTAAAAAAAGAAAGAGAACCCCTCAGCCCCCTGGTTTAACGAGGAATTGCGAACACTCAGGTTGGGTTGTAAAGTGGACGAAAACGCCTGGAGAAAAGGATACAGTGATTCAGAAAAAATGCTTTTAAGAATCAACTTAATCTGTACAAAAACACTATAGCGAAAACTAAAGCCGAGTATTTTGCTCATACCATTCTTCTAGCAGCTAATAGCACCAAAGCTGTTTTCAGCTTAGTAAAGAGTCTGTCTAAACCTGACTGTGTTAATAACAAAATTCCAGTTACTCAAGATTTATGCGATGAGTTAGCTTCCTATCTGGAGGATAAAATCGACAAGATAGTTAGGGATTTTGATCCACCAACAGTGGTGGAGAAACCTGATCCTCAGTTGTCCAATGCTGAGCCGTGTTCTCTGCCATCACCGACTCTAAGACCAGCAACCCTACCATTTCAAAACACGGCCAGCATACTCTGGATTGCATTTGAATTCCGGACGAGGAAACATTTGATACCTTAGCCAGGGGTATCACCTCTGGGTCCCCCCTGGACCCCCTTCCCCACAGAATTTGGAAGGAATATGGGCCGTGATCTTTCCCTACTTACGACAGATCTGTGGTCTATCTTTGAGTACAGGGGAGGTCCCAAAAAACTGGAAGGACGCAGTTGTGACTCGTCTTCTAAAAAAAATCGCCGCTTGACACCGGGTGTGTGTCCAACTATCGACCAATTTCTTTACTGCCATATCCTGTTAAAATTCTGGAATGCATCGTCAGTAAGTCTCTATCCCAGTATCTTGAGGAGTATTCGCTCCTTGACAAGATGCAATTTGGCTTTTGGCCCAAGCACGGTACTGAAACAGCACTTGTTACCGTACTTGATGATATGAGGATGCGGGCGGACAGTGGCCATTCGGTGATCTAGGTGCTGTTGGACATGTCAGCAGCTTTTGACACTGTAAACCACGGTATACTGTTGGAGAGACTTAAAGACCAGGGTGTGACCGGTCGCGTCCTTGACTGGCTTTGCTCCTATCTAACAGACAGGACACACACAGTGTGCCTTCAGCCGTTCTCCGCTAACAAGTCTGCCTTACGACAGGGGGTCCCGCAGGGCTCAGGGATTAGTCCTGTGCTCTTTACCATCTATTTGCAGCCTCTCATTCCGCTTATTAGATCTTTTGGAGTGGAGGTGATGAACTATGCGGATGACACCCAGCTCGTGTTTTCCTTGGAAGGGAATGATTCCATTTCCTTGGAAAGATTTCACAAGTGTATGACTAGCACCACGAAGTGGCTTAAGAAGAACTGGCTACAATTTAACAGCTCTAAAACGGAAGTGGTCCTATGCTCTTCCAGAAGATCTGATCAGCCTGTTTTACCCATCTTTCAGTTGTCCCCTACTGGCTCACCTATTACCCCTTCTAGCACAGTACGCAATTTGGGGGTGATGGTGGATCAGGACCTCCAACTGAACTCTCAGGTTAACAAAACGGTTGGCACTTGCTTCTCGCCAATCCGAGTGCTGAGAAAGATGCTCCCTTTTTTGCCTAACTCTGCTAGAACGCAGGTTGTGAGATGCGTAAATCTCAGCAGACTTGATTACTGCAACTCTCTATATCTTGGTGTGCCTAACACCCTTATCGGGAAGCTTTGCAGAATACAAGCCATTGCAGCGAAACTTGCTTTAAATAGACAGCGAGGGACCTCAACCACATTAGCCTTGCGAGATTTGCATTGGTTGCCGATCCACCAGCGCATTTAATTCAAAGCTCTATGCACTGTCTTTAGGGCAGCTCATGGAATGGGCCCTAAGAACCTGCAAAGAAAATTCAGCTGGTATTCTCCAACTAGAAACCTTTATTCTGCTTCTGCATTTCTGATTGATGTAGTCAGGTTCAGGCGGTCCAGAACAGGTGGCAGATCCTTCTCTGCCATTGCTTCTCAGCTATGGAACACTCTCCCTTTGGATCTACGTCAGGTCCAAATTCTTATGGATCTCAGGAAAAAGTTGAAAACGTTTTTATTTCCTGGGCTGGAGTAATTTTTCCTTCTGATATCCTCTCTTTTTCTCCCTTCCTGTATCACACCTCGGCTGCCCCTATTAACTTCTAGTGGTGACTCTCTTTTTTTAAGCGCCAGGATACCCGTCGGGTGGTAGAGTGCTATATAAGCACCTCATTACATTACATTACATATACAACATAGATGCTAGCGGCTTCTCCAACCGGTTGGGATAATTAGTGCACCGACGTAATCTGCCAAATAACAGTCTGAAACTCTGTTGTTCTCTGTCTGAACAATAGACTCAAATTTATACATTTCAAACATATACATGGAATATACCATACCCCTGAGAGTTTAGGAAGATGAGGGCTGGGAAAAGACTCCTTGTGAATTAGGTGCCAGACCCCAGAGGCGAGGTTCTTGCACCTGGCCTGGACATGACCCTAAATATCTGTATACTGGCATAAGATATTTGCAGAAATATCAAATATAACTGGCCAGATCCCAAACCTGTCTCCAAAAATGACCTCGCTATGATGCATTTAAATTATTCGTAGGGTGCCAATGGGCAAGAAACAGACTGTGCTACATTGGGGGCATGGTCTCATGCCAGGTGCTGAAAGCTGATTAAAAGACATGGGGTACTGCAAAGAACAAAATCTTTGCGAAATCTCTAGGCATCACACTGGACGCCAAGCTCAACATGCAGCAACACATCAGCAAAGCCACAAAAGCAGCCAATTTCCAAATAAACACACTGAGGAAAATCAAACCCTTCCTTCCAACTGAAGACTTTCGAACTGCTGTACAAGCGTTAGTCATCCCTCGAATCGACTACGGAATTGTGACCCTCAGTGGACTCCCGCTATCCACAACAGCACCCTTAAGAGCCTCCCTGAACGCTGCCGCAAGACTCATTACTGGCTCAAGAAAACATTCACATATTTCCCCAGATTTAAAGTCCCTAAAATGGCTGCCGTTTGAAGCCAGAATACAACTAAAAATTGCTGTTATGACACACGCGGCCGTGCACCACAATGCACCCAACTACCTCGCTCAAAAACTGTCCATATCAGGAGGTTCAAGGTCCAATAGAAGCTCAAAGAATCTACTCCTGAAACCCCGTAGATTCAGGAAAGAGAAAACCTACAAACGCTCCTTCTCAGGAATGGCACCCAGGATCTGGAATGCGCTCCCGCCTGAAACTAGGCGTATCTCCTCCGCTGCACTCTTCAAGAAAGAGGTGAAAACCATCCTTCTGGCCAAGATCTCCTGAACATTATAGGTATTGGTTCAGAGACTCTACATTGCCTGGTATCAGTGCTCACCTTGTCCTTTGGCATTATACCTCTACCTGATGGTGACACTACTTCGCCTCATTCGTCCTACCGACCAATATATGAGATACATTGGTCACAGATTCACCCTCCCGATGCCCTCACTCAGTGCGCTCTCTATACTAAAACACTGTTATAAGCTTGCCACACACCCAAGGTGTACCTCAACACCTATATAATGTGATCCATGACTTGTGCAGTTTTATTACCTGTTCACCTGACTGTATATTGATTTGTTTATGTATGTTGTTTTCTTATTATCCTTCATGTTGTGACTACTACATTGCTCCCATTACCACTGTTCTTTCCTACTGCCACTACCCTGCCATTGTGAAGCGCTCTGATATCTGTAAGGATCTTGTTCGCGCTATATAAAACTTTGAATAAATAAATAAATAAAATAAATAAACAACTGGAGTTATATGAACTATCACTGCTGTCATCCTGAAGACCTCAAGACATCTGGGGACATTTAGACCCTTTCTTCTGCAATGTAGTATCACTGACAATCAATGATGAATAATGGGAATAATCGTGGTCCATTGGAATTTTGCAATTCGGCGGGTGCTGCATTTTGTGCACATTCATGGATTTGCCACATAATCCATCATTTGCTGCATAATTTACAGATTTTAACAAAAATATTGTTTCTAGCTCAAGCAGACCAAAAGTTACTAAAAATAAGGTCACACGTTCCTGCGCACTGAAAGTCCCATCGCAAAGATTGACCGGTCGTCTTTCAGTTACTTATTGCTGTAATTGGTACTAAAAGCGTGGCATCATTTTCCAGACAGTGTTACCAAGTAATACCATCAGAAAATGTGCCACATTATGTTGCATAATTTCCAGTTTCCTGACACATAATTTTGTAAACTCTGCAGCATAGCATGATCCCCCTCTACCCCATAATTCCAGTGGTCTTGGTACTAGCCCCTTTTGATGGGCAATCCATGAAATGCCTGTATAGAAGGTGGGAAGATATGGGGCGTGTAAATCGCACCTCTACTCGTCCATCTTTTCATGAGGTACATTTTAATTTGTCGTTTACACTTGTTTCTCTGAATTTTCCAGTGAGCAGTTTACCACTGTGTTATGTACATATCTAGAGTTAGGAAGTATGAGATGGTTTTGAACATTTTTCTTCCCTACTCAAATTACTTTCTCATGACTTTCTCAGAGAAAACCTAACTCCTGAAGTGAAAGCCGGGAGAAACGCTGCTAACATTTTAACTATTTTAACTATTTGCTTGTGATACTGTGTGTTTTAATCGCCACTTCGCTCTCCCTGGTAACTGACACTTGACAGGTCACGAGCTGGGCTACACGCGCAGCGGACTTTAGCGCTGCCGCGGGTCACATTTCTCTTTGCCGCCATCTCCCCGGGACACGCCCAGGCCACGCCCACTATCGCAAGGCCATGCCCCGTCTCCCCCTGTAACTATGTGCATCTTCAGGACGCGCAGCGGCCGAGCGCAGCGGGCGCACCTAAGGCAAGCCCGTCTGCGCCAGGCCGGGCCTAGGGACTAGGCAGAATGGGGAAAATTACAGCTATACCTCCCTTGAACTTTGCTCCCTACAACACCCTCGCCTCCCCTGCCTCGACTCCGCCACACGCTCCTGCCTAACGGCTAATAACATCTGCCGTCCCCACTTAATCCAGGCCACCTCTGATACAACTCCCCAAGGCTCTTACTCTACTAGTAATACTCCTAGGCCTAATGACCTCACACTTCACTGCCTATACTTAAACAACAGGTCTATGGTAAAACATCAACTACATATCTTCCTACTGCTCAACTCTGATAGACCGGACATGCTACTTGTTACCGAGACCTGGCTTACCGAGGACTCTCTACCGGATGTCCTGGTAGCTCTCCCGGCAGACTACTACATACTATCAGTGAACAGAGAACCAGGAAATCCTGGGGGTGGCGTCGCCGCCATCATCCACAAAGATCATAATTTCACCACATTACCCTCCTTGGATCTACCAGATACCGAAAACCTTGTAATTAAATACGACACAGACAAGGGAACTATGGCATTGGTATTGATCTACCGTCCACCTAAAGCTATGCCCACCTTCCCGGTCTCTCTGAGCGAGCAAATGGCCGGCCTAGCAGTCAACTATGACAAGGTAATGCTGATGGGGGACTTAAATTACTGGTACAAGGACCCGGCAGCAGGCCCTCAGGCCATGGAACTCTTTGAGCTCCTCTCCCATCTGAACTTATCCCAATCTGTCCTGACCCCCACTCACGAAAAGGGACATATTCTGGAACAAATCTGGTCCTACAATGTCCCATTTTCCACCCCGACGGCAACGCCTTGCATATGGTCCGATCACCATTTACTGCAATTCTCCTACACCCTCCACGGCCATACGAAGACCTAGTAAGGAAATGGAGATCATTAAACAACCAAGATTTTCTGTCCACCTTGGCTAATTCCATCCCAGCACCCTCCCTAGACATCAATCTTATGGAAAAAGATCTTACTGACTGGCTCTTGGCAGCCTGCAACGAGCATGACCCACTCACCAAATTTTCACTTGCCCGCTGCATGGACGCCCACAGGTGGTTTACGGCAGATCTAAAATAACAAAAATTAGAATTGCGTCATTCGGAGAGAAAGTGGAGACACGGGTACTCAGACGAGGACAGAACATCATATACAACTGCCCGCAGGAACTACAAGAACTCCATCCTAGCCGCTAAGGCAGCTTTCTTCTCCGAAATTTTTTTGAATGCCCAATATAAATCTAGAGAAATCTTCATGGTCGTGAATGACCTATGCAATGATACCAGAACTTCCCCCTCTCAAGCCCCCACCCAAAAGCTGTGCAATCAACTTAATAATTTCTTCAAGGACAACATTGCCATCATAAAAGAAAGCATTCCTATCAATTCTATCACGGCGGACAGAGAGGACATCTGCAGAAACCCGTCCGAATTTGAGGCCTTCCCTCCGATAGACCAATTAAGGTTAGCAGAACTGATGAACCATGTGAAGTCCGGTTCTCCCAATGACCCTTGCCCCCCGTATGTACTTAAGGAAGTTTACTCAGTACTTCCGCTCGGCATACTTCCTCTCTTGAATGAGTCCCTAGCGCAGGGAACAGTCCCCAACTCATTTAAAAATGCAACGCTGGTCCCATTAATTTAAAAACCGGGTGCCGACTCATCCAATCGGTCGAACTACCGGCCCATATCCCTCCTCCACTTTGGAGCGAAGATTCTGGAAGCCCATGTGGCCAGCGGCATTTCCAACTTCATTGAAACATCTGACTACCTGAAGCCCAACCAAGCCGGCTTCCGCCAGGCTCACTCCACCGAGGCAGTGATCCTCACGGTCCTGGACACAATGAGATCTAATGCCGATAGGGTCATACATCAGGCCTTGGTGCTTCTGGACTTATCGGCAGCATTCGACACGGTGGACCACACCATCTTATTACACCGTGTCGAACAAGCCGGCCTGCGAGGCTCGGCCCTCGGCTGGGTGAAGTCCTTCCTGAGCGACCGGTCCCAGGCAGTCAAGCTCGGGAACTTCAGAGCGCCCAAATTATCCACCACCTGTGGCGTCCCGCAAGGCTCGTCATTGTCCCCCCTTCTGTTTAATTTGTACCTTAAACCCTTATTACACTCTCTAAAAAACAGGAGGGTTACGATCTACAACTATGCGGACGACCTGCAGCTAATTTTCCCACTGGACTCAACAGACTCCGTTGCGGAATTTCAGGCTACGATGCTGCACATTCAAGGGTGGATGGAGTTGAACCACTTAAAACTCAACCCCGGGAAGACCGAGCTGGTACTCCCGGGTAAAAGTTCGATCAGCTGGGGCCCTCATTTCTGGCCTTCATCAATGGGATCTCCGCCTTCTCCCTCTCTATCGGTGAAAAGCCTCGGGATCACCATCAACTCCGATCTCTCTCTGAAAAGCCAGGTGGGAGCGGTGATCTCGTCCAGCTTTCTTCAGTTACGTAAGATTAAGAAATTTGCCCATCTACTCACGCACTCTGCCCTCATTCAGGTGGTTCTCGCCTTGGTCCTCTCCCGATTAGATTTTTCTAACTCGATTTCTTTAGGCCTTCCCCTGTTTTTGTCTAAACGCTTGCAAATTGTGCAAAATCAGGCGGCCAGATTAATCTTCAAAAGCCACAGCGCGTGGACACGCCGGTGTGCGTAAGCGCAGCGCTCAACAAATGTCCCAATAATAATAATAATAATAATAGGAGCTCGGCGAAACCACTGCTGGGCACTCTTCACTAGCTACCCATAGCCCAACGGGTAACATTCAAGGTAGGTTGCTTGGCCTTTAAGGCTCTCCACGGAAAAAGCCCTATGTTTATTAACAACCTTATAATCAAACATGAGCCGACCCGCAATCTCCGCTCTGCCCATTTGTCCCTCCTCACTCTGCCCTCCTTCAAACGGAAATGTCTGGGCGGGTGTCGATTTGCTCACCTGGCGCCTAAGGTTTGGAACTCTTTCCCCCTGTCGCTCAGGAGAAGCACTAATCTCATGGAATTCAGGGGCGCACTGAAGACCTGGTTATTCAAGCAAGCGTCCGGTTAGGTTAACTGTTTTGTCATCTCTCCTCACCACTAGCGCCATGAAACCTCTGGGTGCCCGTGCGCTTAACAAATTCAGAATAACATAACAATAACATGACATGTCTCCCCATTCTGCACACAACCTTTTGTATTTACTCAGCATTTTCACCTGAATCTTTCAGATGTAACTGAAAATGTGTTACAAATGTGTGTGAAATGCCATTAAAAATGGTGGTGAATTACTAGTAAGTACAGAATGAGAAAGTTTGCATCACATTTCCATTGGATGTCCTAGACTCTCCTCTGGTACATCTCTGTGAATGCCAACAGATGAAAATTAAAAATGTCTATTGCTGGAAATAGCCCTCTTTGCAGAGTCACCCCCAAATGTTTTGCCTTCCTCCTTCTAGTTTTCGCTGAATACATTTGGTTGGCCTTATGAGTCGGTGCACTTTACCACTGCTAACCAGTGCTAAAGTGCTCTCTCCCCAAAACATGGTATAATTGGTTTACACCTATTTGGCATATTTAATTTTTTTGTAAATCCCTTGTAGAGTGGCTTACCATATGCCCAGGGCCTGCTAATGAAATGCTACCAGTGAGCCTGCAGCACTTATTGTGCCAACCATCTAAGTAACACTTTAAAACTTGTCCTAGGCCTGCCATTGCAGCCTGAATGCAGTGTTGCATTGTCATGTTGACTTGGCATTTAAAACATATTGCCAAGCCTAAAGTATCCTGGCCACATTCATGCAGCTTCTAATTGGATTATTAAATCCCCAACTCCCCACCAATTGAATTTGTTAGGAGGGACAGGAAAAGGGGGATGTCAGGGGGGAAGGAGAGTAACAGTTGAAGGAGTCGCAAATCATACAGATACAAAGCAGAGTCCTATAATTGAGGAACAGGCTGCATATGTCAATCAATTTGAAGTCATTATTTCTTGTTCCTGCTCTCTTCTGTTCACTATTCTGCCAGTACCTCAATAGTGAGTGATCTGCATTTTAGCAAGTCTTATTGGTTGAGACTTACTTGGCTTTCAGGCAGGCAAAGAGGCCTATAAGGTACCCTTTTGAGGTAAGTGTGATATCAAGTACTGTCACAGTTTAAAGGGAGGAGGCTACCGTGCCACAATAATCCCTAAATTCAGGGAATTTCCATACCATTAGGAAAAATGTCACATCTCAGCTTGTGCACATAGGCCAGACTGCCTGCAGACCAGGGTATATCCTGTTAATTGTCTTGGGTGTCATGTATGCCCTTTACTTATGTGGTCCAACAAAATCATGTGGTGGATAAGTTTAATTCTGGAGAAAGTTGGGGCAGATTGCAATATTCTGCTCCATTCCTCCTGTGTTATATTCCTACAGATGTCATCAGCATATTGCACTCCCAAGTTATTGATGGAACTCTTGGCCTGATAAACGTCAGGTGCATCAGTGTTATAGCCTTAAATTTCCTATTGGAAGCGGCGCTAATTCTACTTGACTTGAGTGCCGCTTTTGACACTGTGGCACACCATACCTTGTTGCAGTGTCTTAGTAGAGGAGGAGTGGTAGACCTGGCATGGAAATGGCTGGAGTCTTTCCTCCAGGACCGCAAGTTCCAAGTGGCACAGGGGACCTTCCGTTCTGATGCCTTTGCTCTGAAGCAGGGGGTCCCTCAGGGGGGAAGCCTCAGCCCAACTATTTTTAATCTTTATGTGGCACAGGTGGCCGTGATCACCGAATAATATGGGGCAGAAGTTATGACATATGCCGACGACACTCAGCTGGTTGTGGCCCGTACACAACCAGCAGAGAGTGCCGCCAGTAACTTCTCCTCCTGCTTTTAAGACCTGGCGGTCTGGATGGCTAATAACTGCCTCCGACTTAACGGTGATAAAACCGAGGTACTGATTGTGGGAAAGGCTCCCTCTGTCTGGACGTCTGCTTGGTGGCCTCAGACACTTGGGCCTCTCCCAGTACCCAGTGATCAAGTGAGGAACCTAGGGGTATGGATAGACTCCAGGATCTCATTTGACTATCATATCAGCCGTGTAGCGGGCATCTGTTTTTGCATCTTGCGGGGCCTAAGAAAGATCTTGGATTTACTCCCTATAACAGCTAGGAAATCATTGGTCCACGCTCTGGTAACTTCCAAACTGGACTATGGTAATGTCCTTTATTTGTGGGCCAACGTGAGATGCCTACAAAGGCTGCAGCAGATTCAAAATGCTGCCGCCCGGCTGGTTTTGAAGCTACCCTAGAGAGCTCCCTCACTCAATGCTTTGGAGACGTTACACTGGGTTCCAGTCACGAAGCGGGTACAGTTTAAAGCCTTATGTGTCAGCCACCGGATTATTCAGGGGAAAGGCCCTCGCTTTCTTCTTAATCTTTATACGCCCCACAACCCGACTCGGCAATTAAGATCCAGCGGGTCGGGCCTTGTTCAGGTGCCCAAAAATAAAAGAGCCAGAATGGGGGGCGCTCATTCCGGTTTTTGGCTGGCCGATTGTGGAATGGACTGCCCCCTAAGCTGCGGCTGGAAACCTCGGTAATGGTATTCCGTAAAGAATTAAAAACCTACCTTTTACCTAGAGGCTGCCTTTAAAGTCTGAGTATGTGGGGTGGGTCGCCTTGGGATGTATGTGAGTCGACACACTAGCGCGGGGACACACTGTTAGTGTAACCAGGCGCTTTAGAAGCTCAGTTTACTTACTTACTTACTTTACATATGGTTATCATAATCAGTCCTCAGCTGGGCAAAGTCTTTGAAGGTCCCCCCACCCGCATTTAGATTACACAGCATTTCTATTCCTAGTACCTTCAATCTGCTCAGATTATTCCATCTGTTTTTGTGCTTATGGGTGTATAAACTCACAGTCTGGAGTCCTGATGCATGAGGTTGTTTGGTACATGTACTAATGAGTGCTCTTTACCAGATAAATCCGACAAGACATGGACACCACAAGCTGTGATTCCCAAACGATGGGTGAGAGACACCAAGAACCTTGACCATGGGAAATTGGCTGCACGCTGTGAGACCAAACTCCTCCCCCCTCAGTGCACTTTGGTTAATAGCCTCATGGATCGTTATTCCTCAACTATATCCGACATTCTCGATGACCTTGCTCTGCTAAAACTAAAAAGAATCCAGATCAAAGACAGGAATCCCTGGTTCAACGGATCCCTCAACAAGGAGAGGAGATCCCTTCGGCAGACTGAATGTAACTGGAAAGAGCACCTGTCAGCACCCCATCTAAAACTTCTCCGCCAGGCCAGAAATGCCTAAAATAGGAATATCCTCAACTCAAAAAAAGAATTCTCCAGAATAGAACTAGAGAGCGCCAAGAATAGACCTCACACGCTATTTTATTTGGTCAAACACCAATCCAACAAACTAACAAAAACCTCAAAAGAAACCCCTAAATCCCTAATATCATGCAAGGAATTTTCCACCTTCTTCTGCAACATAATCGCTGCCCTAGGAAACAAACTTAAATCCCCAACTTACTCCCAAACTCCGTTGGCTCTACCTCTTTTCTCCGTGCTGCCCTCCTAGACTTCACCCAAAAACCAAGCACGCTGGTCCATCTTTAAAGTCTATGACGAACACTTTATCTCAAAAATTCTAGCCTCCTTAAACCCGAACAATCACTTCAATTATCCGCTCCCCTCGAACTGCCTAGCCGCCGCCTCTCAGGCTATCATCCCTTCCTGGACTCCAATAATCAACGCTTTGAACCCTACAGGGTTCCATACTGGACTCTCTTAAAGCCGGCCAAGTCATCCCCATCTCAAAAAAACCTATGGTGGATCCTAATTCTGATGACAACTATAGATCTATATCAAACATCCCTTTCCTAGTCAAAGTTCCAGGAGAAATGTGTGCAACAGCAGCTGAGCCTACACATCACCTACTTCCACCTACTATATGACTTCCAATCTGGGTTCAGACCTGGACACAGCACTGAAACCACCCTCCTCCACATCGTGGATGATGCCCTCCAAGCTCTAAACCAAGGCAAAACCTGTCCCCTAATCCTCTTGGACCTATCCTAGGTGCTCAGTACGGATAACCACGAAAACACTCCTTGACGCCTCAAACTCAGGATGGGTTTGGATGGCACTGTCCATGAATGGTTTAGGTCTCTCCTCCAGAATCGCTCACAGAGAGTCCTAATCAATGGTAACCTATCTGCTTCTTCTCCGATCACGGTTGGAGTCACCCAAGGATCAACCCTGTCCCCTACCCTCTTCAATCTTTACCTTAAACCACTCACAGAGGTGCTACACACCGCCAATATCTCCTACCATATGTATGCCAATTATACACAGATCTACATTAAAATCTCTTCTCCTGAGGACATCCTCTCCCTGAATGAGGCCTTGAAGCTGACTGTTCACTGGCTCACCTCTAACCAGCTCAAACTTAACGCAAATAAAACTGAGTTTCTTCTAATCTCCTCACCCAAAACCAAACCAGACATCCAGGAATGGATCATGGCCATCACAGCGCTAAACTGCCCTCTTACCATTGTGGACCCTGCTTAATCCCTTGGAATAACTCTAGATGGCAGTTTGAACATGCGGGCCTTATCATCTGGATGGCCAAAACTGCCAGATTTCACCTGAGTCACCTAAGAAACCTGAAACCCTTCCTCAACACTTCCGACCCAAAAACGTCAATCCAGGCACTAGTCATCTCCAGACTAGAATATGGATGCTCTACTCTCACAGGTCTACCCAAGAACTCTCCGACCCACTTGAATGCCTGATTCAACGCCGCAGCCAGACTCCTAACAGGCTAAAGGAAATTCTGCCACATCTCTCCCCACCTCAAAGCTCTGAACTGGCTTCCTCTCAAGGCCATAATCCAACTTAAGCTGGCCTGCATTACCCAAAAGGCTCTCTACTCCAATTCCCCTGCATTTCTCGCCCAGAAACTCATGATATCTGGAGGAGCCAGAATCTCCCGATATGCCAGAGACCTTTTGCTCCAATCAGCACGCTTCTGGAAAAAAAACGACAATCTGGCCTTTTCTGGGTCAGCTCCAAGAATATGGAACTCTCTCCCGCCCGTCATCAGAAGACTTCCGTCTTTGGTCCGCTTTAAAAAGGAGACCGAAACTTTCCTAATGGGGAAATTCCTCACCTAAAGACCACATTATAGTCACCTCAGCGTCCTGTTCTACCCACCATTACGTCATTATCCATGGCTTTTCCGTATGATACCTTCCCGGCACTTCTGGGCATCCCAACCAAGAGTTGAGACTGCGTTTTGTCGTCTTGTATAATGTATCTACCTGTTTTTATCACAATGGTATCCTCCCCTCCTAAGTCTTTTGTATACCACCCGTCAATCCTGTAAAGCTCTCTGATACCCTCACAGGTCTGGTTTGCGCTCTATAAAACTTTAAAATAAATAAATAAACAACTCTCATTTGGTTATCCTCCCTTCTGTCAGTTTGTCTGGGCCTCATTAGCACTCTCAGCACATCCATGACACTTAGCTTATCCGGCCACCCTTCCTTCCCTGCCAAAAATAAACTCAAGCACCCATTTTATGACCCACTGCAACTGTGCTCCCAGGTAGTATAGATCAAAGTCTGGGACTACCAAGCCCATAGCCTGTACTGGCAGGCACAGTTTTGATAGGGAGTGTTGGTGTCTGTTAGATTCTAGGGATCAATCTGAGTCCTACATGATTTAGCTGACCTAACAACGGTGGAGGCCAATAACAGTTGGTTGGAATTTTTTAGATATGTATCAGTGATACAATTAAAGTCTCCCTCAGCGACTTGTGGGTAGTGTAGTATGTTGGCTATGTGTGTTGACAACTCATTGAAATATGCTGTTTGCTATGAGTTAGGGGCATAAGCATTATTGAGCACTATGTCCCTGCATTCAAGCCTGCCACCCATGATTAAAGATATCCCTTCTGGGTCTACAGTTATAGGAATCCCCTTAAAAAGGAACCCCCTCCCCCGGTCACCACTCCCTGGCATTGACTGAATGTTATTTGAAATGCACCTGCCCCTACCATCTCCTCTGCCAAGACAAAGCCCGCCATTTTGGTCAAGGGTATTACCTGCAGTATTACTATGTGATCCCACTTCGTATTATGTACGTCTATGTGTCATATTAATTCTTCATGCTTTTGAGGCCTCATACATTCCTTCTCAGAACCTTTACAATTTCCATGATGACTGGTTGTTGGAAGGTATAGAACTGTTACCACTTATCAAGCAACATCTCAATTCCCCTATCGCACCACCTCTGTAAAGGCTCAAGTGCCGCCTTCAATCTGCCCAGGTCATGACTCTCTGCATGCATATCTCCTTAAGTAACTAAAACATTCACAAACTTTAAACTTTTCCCCAACATACCCACCCCTGGACGGTTGAGTAACCACTTCCTCCCCAAACTGTGATAACCATTGATGTTTAACTCATATCCTATTCCCATGTCTGGGCTACCTCTGGGATGAGATTAGGATATGAACACCAGCGGTGCTCACCAGCAGTGTCCACCGAACTTCCCAGGGCAACAACCTCAGGCCCCACAAATGCCTATGAAGAGTCATGAAAATGAATCACTGATACGCTGATATCCACTGTGATTTTACAGGGAACCCCTCTGTTTTCCAGCAATTATAGGAGTTTATCAGCAGTGCCGGGGGTCACCATTGTCCTCTTCCGAGTTTAGAGATAAGTTGTTAATGGAGCTTTCAGTCAATACAGTTCTGAAGCACATTAAGCCCTTCCCCTCTTGTGAACCACTTAACAACATTGTGGCCGGCAGGACTGCCTGGTCCCTTTCCCATTTGGATTGTGTTCTCGGCATTCACCATGAATGGATCATCCTTATGGCATCCTTTCCAGGCCCTTTTACTGGAGCGATTGACCATTGATCTTTCCAGTATGGAGTTCTATCTAGTGCCACTACTCCTAAAGATCTGTGAAGAGTCCATCATAATTTTCAGGCTAGCCGGGAATAGTATCGCCTATTGAACTCCCATCATCTTAGCCATCGCTTCATTGCAACAAATGAGGCCCACTGCTGTTGCACAGCTGCAGGAAAATTTGGGAAGATCATGACCCTATTTTTCTCAACTTACAGTTCACCCAGCAAGCATGCTAGCCTCAAAATGTGATCGTGATCACAAAAAGAAGCAACCACACCAGGACATGTCATTGTGGGGCCCCAAGCAGCCGCCACTTAGCAGGCATGTGGCAAGCTCTTTCCAATGCATCCGTTTCTGCAAGCCAGCCCTTACCAGTTGCATTCGGGCAATTGCAGCCTCATTTTTTAAACCTGGGCTACCATCATCCTGCAACAAGTGTAAGTCCAATGCCACAGTATTTATCTTGGATTCTAACGAGTCGTTGGTGGATGCTATGGCCGCTAAAATGTCATACAGTTTATCAGAGCTCTCGGAGATGCACTTCCCTCTGCATCTCTAAGGTCCACCATCCACCTGGTCACCAAGCTCCTCTTGTGGCTGATCTGTCCCCCCAGAGTCCTTAGGCGTAATAATCTGCCATATATTACTTGTCACAGACAGTTGTAGGGATCACTCCAGGTAAGGTCCAGGCGATATGCCCTAGTTATGGCTGGTCCTGTGGTGTCCTTCACCAAAATAAGCTACAGAGGGAAATAACACAGGTTGCCCTCCATTCACAACATTCTGATCATAAAAACCTGCTTTATAACTCAGGATAAAACATCATGAGCATCCCCACACCTCTTAATGGGGACAATACCTTAGGTACTAGCTCAACAATGCTGTACACTCTGGGTGCTCCTATCCTATTTAAAAAATGTTCGGGTGTGTTTCTCACTTCCCACAATTTCTCCCTTCCACCACCAAAAAATGTGTGAAAGGTTAGGAGGCACCTCACGGAAACACCCTCCAGAGAGCTACTGATAGGTTTTCATCAGTGTGCTCCACTTATCATCATCAGCAGCCTCCACACCATAAAAAATATATGTGAAGAAATGTGCACAACAAGGTTGAAACAAAAATTTTGAAAAACCTGACCCCCTACTGTAAGAGCAATTAAGAAGAATTTTTCAAGCTCCTACACTGTAAAAACGAGCTAAACAACCACTGGCACTACTTCCAATTTTAATTGTTGCTGTGTGTTTGCTCACATTAAAAACAAGACCTACTGTTGTGCTCCATCTTTTTAATAAAGCTTCTTTTTATTGAGAATGTTAAGGGATAATTATAATAAAGACTATTTCTCTCTTTGCAATTCTCTTTTAACCTTGCACTCACTGTTTCTGCACTGCACTATTTCTCATGATTACTTTTAAAACCATTTGCGATCACTTTTGAAGAACATACAAACTGTTCTTCCCTTGTTTCTGCTTCTCCTTTCTCAACCCACTTCAGAGATTGTTCCCAAGGAGATAGCCTCTATGATCAAGAGGTATATCGGTTAGCTGGGAGGATACCCAGATGATGATACTGATCACCAAGGTAATTGATGGGAATGCAATATCTGATTAAGGGTCCCCTTCTGTTTCTTTCATAGTACTCCCACTTCTCACTTTTCTCGTTGGCACTTGGTGGCATTCTGTGGGACCCCCGGTTTAATGTGTATTTGAAGTGAGAAGCACACACAGTACAGTTCCTGGAGCTGGTAGACACAATTTTTGTTTTAAATAGGAATAGGAGCACCCAGAGTTTACAGCATTGTTGAGCTAGTACCTAAAGTATTGTCACGATTAAAAGGTGTGGGGGATGCTCATGATGCTTGGTCCTGTGGTGTACCAGTCATGATGTGTCTGTGAAACAGCCCCTTAATGCGAAGGCACACCTACCTCATTACTCTGCAGGACAGTATCAGATCACTGCTTAATAATCAAAGGGCCCGCGGTGTCCAGTGAGGTAGTTGAATTTAACAGGCAAGTGCTCCACTGCCATTTTGTAGATCCCTAGCTAGGTCAGGCCAGGTAGCAAAGTGCACACTCATTCCCCACTCCTAGGCCCTAGTTATGCCTTAACTCTTTTCTCTGTGGTGCAGATTGACTATTTGCAGAGGAAAGTAATATTGCAGCAGTGTGGGAGGGGGAGGAAAGTATTATACCCTACTTATTTGTATAACATGTATTCTAGCCCTGCTGCCTCTAGCTGCTCAGACAGAGTGTGAGTTGGTCATTGGAATGTTGATGTGCCTGTGATGAGTGGAATGCCTGGGTGTCTGAGTGGATGAGTGTTGGCAGTTAGAGATGGGCTGCACAGCTAGGGAGGCTGCTTCTGGTGGGGCTAGTATCAAACTAGGCTGGCTGGAATCGAGATTGACGTAACTTGGACTGAGAGAGAATAAAGAAGACTTAAATATACATCCTGGCTCCTGGTGTCTATCTTCGTAGGACACAACAGAAAGCTTTCCTTAGGGGTCCACATTTGTCTCTTATGGTTCTGAGCCGTGTTCTTCAGCCTACCAAAGGTCAGTCTCTAAGGGCTGGAATGCACCTGTGTCACGGGTCGGGGAATTGCTCTGCCACGCAGTGGCAACCCCCAGCTTCACCAGACTTCAGTAGCACTCCCCTGTAGTCTTTCATCATTGTAGGGTATTTCCTCGTCTCCCTTCTCCCTCCAGAGTCGGCCGCTAGCTCATGAGAGTTTCAGTGATTGGGTGGAGGAAACACAAGGGCCCAACAGCACTCCCCTCTCCTTAGCATGCCTTGCTAGATTTCATCAACATGCTCCACTCCTGCTTTTCTGAGGTTGGGATGCAGTGACGCCCAGTCACATGGGCCACTTCAGCTCTATGCTTCACAGGATGCAGATTTCTCAGCCTCTTGCTCTGCGTTCCTTCCAGGATTTCAGCTCCTTGGGTGCCATCAACCTGTTGGAGTTCTTTTCCCTACCCTACAGCCCTTAGGAGCAGTTCAGGCACAAGCTCAGACACAGGCTGTCACCAACTTGTGCAGGCCGCTCAGCCCAGTCCACTCTCTCGACTTGGTGGTAGCTGTTCTCCTCACTGCTGCAATCATGTCAGGTGACATCACTGGGGGTCCCCAAAGATCATGTGGGTCCATTGGTGGGCTTAAAAAAACCCTGTCCCGCTAGGATAAATGAGTCTGCAAGATTCAGAAGTCGGGGAGCCTGGTTTCAAGCAGCGGTCACCATGCTCGTCCTAGCCACACCCCCATCCACCTGTTTTGTTGTCTTTTTTATAGTGCTTTGTTAATTATTACTTTGTTTTGAATTGTTATCAGTTTTCACTAGAATGTAAAGGGCATTTCTAAATTTTGGAGAGTTTTCCTTCTATGGAAAATGTCAATAAAGGTGTTTGTAAGTTTTTTAGGGATATTTAATTATTTTGGTAATGTCTATAGTTCCATAGAAATGTATTTTAATATTTTGTCATTAAAATATTTATCAATATTTTATTCCTCGATATTCTGGCATGTTTTCATCATTTAGTTAGATACCACACTAGCATGTGCTTGTATAAATTGTCTATCAATTGTTTGCCAATGTAGATATTTAAATATTCAATATTATTGTATGCAATATTGTTGTCATTTCTTTATGCTCGTATTAGTGTCAATATTGTGGTACCCAATATATTGAATCAATATTTTTAAACCACATTGTTTTAGTGGTTTGTTATTAGTAATACAAAACATCCTTTTTTCGCCTTTGACTTTCCCCTTCTGCAATCTCCAAGAAACGTTGCAAGACTGTCCTAGATAGACAAATGGGGCAAACAAGCAAACCAGTACACCTTCTATGAAGACTAATGGATTCAACCAAAGCTACTGAGTTGCTTTCATTAATGTAATAAGTGAAAGAGATATTTGATCTAAACGAAATGCCATGGACGTCAAATGATGCCAGCCAGGGGAAGCAGCAGCTAATCCTGGCTTGTGCTATTGTATTCTTGGCATTGCCCAGGCTAACCCTGGCTCGGGTTCATTAATACAAAGTTCGGATGGGAAAGTAAAGATCTTTTTAATGCCTTGGGACGCCCTTTACATTCCCTAGCCCCCCCTCCCCCCCCTCCTCCCAGCAGAAAATCTGAACAGGCATTACAGGGTGTTGAGGGAGTGGGACACGAGTCATCCCGTATCCACTGCAGACTGCTATTCTACATTAGGATATGGATGCGTCTCATGTCCAGTCATGTTTTCTTTACTGCAAGAGGTCTTTTTTCATTTGTAGGGTTTCCAATTTCAGGAAAGATATCAGTTCCAATCTTCTGTTCTATTTATTGACTTCAGAAAGCTATAATCTTCTAGGTAAACGACGTGGCACCACTCGATGAGTACGGTCTACTCGTTCCATTACTGCCCAATAGGGAAAAGGTATTTGGCATGCCAAATGCATGTAGAAAAAGCAATCAATACAAAAGAACTATTGAATCGACCATTGAATAGCACCAAGTCCAGAAAACAACTTGATTGCATTTTTAAAACCACCAGCGTGCTAACATTCAGTGTTTTTCTTAGCTTTGAGTGAATCAGGTGTAACATCAGTTACTTATTAAATTAATGTTTATTGTGGACGACAACAACATAAACAAAAAAAACTAAGACACTGCCTCTGAAACGTAGTTGGCATTTGAAGACTGAATTTTTAGCTTTAGCTGGCTGCTCTTTCTTCAGGGTTTAATTGATTTTCTTGAATTCTCTAGCCTGGCAAATTGCCTGCCTAAGTACTTTGTACGACCCTTTGGCTGGTTGCCAGCTATTGATTTCCTGCCTACAGTAGCTATGTTGTATTTGTTCTTCCAGCTTCGATAGAGGCTAATGCACCAGCAGCACAGAGACAGGAAGTCAATGATCCTGAGATTGTTATTAACCTCCCTGCGTTGTCTTATGTACAAGTTGTAGAATACTTTGCCATAACATCTTAAGTATGTATGCTTGCTGTGCAGGTATTTCAAACATTTAGTAAGGTTTTTAAATAAATGCTTAGCAATGATAAGGCCGTATTTCATCATTTAAGTAATGCATCTGAATCAACCAAATAATAAAACATTTCTTTGAACAACATTAGATTTTTATCTCGAGTAATGGTAAACTGTAAAATAATATGCTATTTCCGGGTTTTTAAATAAAAACAAAGCTGCTATAATTAGGATGCTGTGAAGTGGACCCCTGACACTTTCAGACCCCAGTGCCAATGCACCTGCTGTTCTATTAAATTCTGACTGGGTTCATGTATAGTTTCACATTATTTCCACTAGAATATAAATGTGAGTGCACTTTCTGCTTCAGCCTATCGCAGTGAAATTTTCGCCCATCGGTTGGCGCCCATGGTAATTGTTCAAAGTAATTTTTTTAAAAGTGTACTTACCTACGCTGGCCCTGTCCAGTCCCGCGTTTTCTCTGCTTCTTTGCTCCTCACAGGAAGCAGGCAGCCTCCTTTTGCTCCCCTAAGCCAATCACAATGCTGCAACAGCAGCGTTGTGATTGGTTGAGATGCTGACCACACAGGTGTCTATGGGGATGCCATTTTCTCCATGTAGGCTGCCTACCCGCCCGCCCCCAACCAAACCCTTCTGCTTTCTCGCAGTTTCTCGCATTTATAATACCATTTTATGTTTCTGCTCCTCGCACTGTGAGAAAGCAGTGAGGCGACGCTCCTCCGCCCAGACGGCGGAGCCGCCCCTGTTAACACAGTTGCATTCTGATGTCACAATGCCTGTTTCCAGAGCCAGAAGCTGAGGTGAAAGGCAGGTCAGGTCAGAGAGCATGAATAAAGCAGCTGTTTAAAGCAATAAATGGAAGTTGCTTTTCTTTATTCTTCACTATTTTAATAGCTTACAATGACCAGCAGAGAGAATATGTTTATTGTTTGCACTCATTTGAGAAGCTTGAATCTTTCTGTGTTTCTACACATTCCAAGATACTGCAACTTTTTTTAACTGACTTGTATTGATCTGTTTCTAATATCTGTTTGCAACAAATATCTAATAGGTTTTTGATGTGTTTATTTTTGAACTAGAGGTTTTATTTTTATTCTTCATGCTTGCAAGCATGCCCGCTCTTTCATATGAAAAAGCTATGCACCTGTGCAAGTGATGTAGACAGGTTTAAGAAGTGGAACGATCCAAAATCACTCCCATTGTTTGATGTGCAAGGTCTAATGGCCAAGTGCTCAAAGGCATACATGGCTACAACAGAGGGATCAGCTAAAGTCCTCCATCTTTGACCCCATAAGACACCAGTGCATCTGTTATGTCTGGGAGTCCATGAAGTGGCCTGACAGGTGTAGGTGCAGATACATGGACAGCTCACTAAACAGAAAATGGTACTTTGCAGATATGAACATCTGTACTAATGCAGTGTGAATTCTTCATTCAATTCCCCCCACAGGTGACCCAAATATTGCCTTCAATGACACCTCAGAACCCCTGATGACCTAGAATAAGGACATGCTCCAAGGGCAAGAGCAGTATCCATAAATGTGCATATGAAATCATTGGTACTTGTATAGAGCAAACCTAGCTGGTAGCAACAAAAGGCCACTCAATGCTCCTTCGGGGGCAGGAAGTGTTCCAACTCAGCTGGTGGCAGGACTCTTTCACGGTTACCATGCACAAACACACACTGGAAAAGGCCACACAAAGGCCACACAAAGTGCGAGACAGCCAAGAGATTGCGAAGGACTTGGACATAAATCCAAAGATTGAGAGCTCAAGGCCATCAAATGTAGACTAGAATAGTATACTTTATTTATTGATTGATGTCTTTATTTACTTGATTATTTATTTATGTATTTATTTATATGTAGCATAAAACATTTCAAAGAGAAATGTAGTAATATACATTTTTATCGCCTCCTATCGCTGGATTTTATCGCAGAGATAACTCAGTATTACCAACGTTTATCTCCACAGTGATAAAAAATCCAGCGATAGCGGCGAATCCCATCTATAACATGAGATTTCTAGTGATACAAATCCTATCGCTAAGAAAAATCTCGCTAATAGAGGTGGGGACTTAGCCATAGAATCCACTTACCAATGACTATTATGGCTAAGTCAGGTTTTTACCAGGTGTAAAGTCCTGGCGCTAATCGCAGTTAGCGCGCATTTTTTTATCGCATCGCGGGTATTGCTCACAGGTGATAGCTGTGTTAGCGACTGAAGTCGCTACCTGTTTGGGTATGCCCACTTTGCATGTCTTTAGCGATAAATATTGCTGACATGCAAAGCGGGCCCCAAACCGGTTGCTATTGCCTGAAAGTTGTCGCTAACTGCTGTTAGCGACAGCTTGGTAAATGGGCGATAAAAAAATCGCAGCTTTATCGGCAAAAAGTGCCGCTAAAGCGACGATAGCGCCCTTGCTAATATGCCCCTCATTTTCTTGGCTGATTGACCTAAAATCTTTTTGTGCATGTCCAGAAAATGGCTCATGGCAGAAAGATATACAAAGCTCTGAAACTAGACAAAAATGTTCCTCTGAATACTAGGCAACAAGAAGAACATGCCAAGTGAAATTTTATGTAAGCGCCAGCCTACTCTATATTCACCATTATGACCTATGAAAAACCTATATTCAAAACAAGAACAAGGGGGGAGTGAAAAACAAGGTATATGGTTTGGCTCCACTTACATTTGCTTCAATACACAACACCAAAAGAGAGAGAACTCATGCTGCTATTTAATCTAGCCTCTATGCAAAGACGTTGGTGGTATGAATTTCCTCTTTGTTTAAAAGGACCCTCTGCCACGTGTTACCCTAGTGGCATGCTTAAAAAAGCAGAGCTTAGAGAACACACTTAGGTTTTCAGCCGGTGCACACTCCTGATGAAAGTGTGATAATAGTGTCAGCCCACCTCTATGACTCTGTGAAGCTCTAAAGTTACCACAAGAAAATATCCCAAAGAGCAAGTTCGCTAATAATGGTTTGTAAGGCATGCATAGCCTATAACTTGAAAAAGGTTCACTGATGGTGGAATTCACTGCACAATTTCTTTTTGGACAGGATGGCATAGTAATTAGGGATCTATACTCCTGGTCCTGCAGGAAGCTACTCAACCTTTTTTGGTGATGTATCATGACTGAAACATGTACCCCCTTGATGTAAGAGTGAATCCAAATTCCATTGACATCATCTTGTGTTTATAAACTTTTCAAGGGTTCCCTAAACAAAGATGTTTCTCAAGATATGGGATACATGCAGGCAATGTTAGCATGGATCCCACACTATTTCTAACAAAGAGATCTGCTACAAATACAGCATACAGCCGACCCAGATAACCCTAGGAATCATGGGCGAGGACCGGAGGATGAAGCATACCACTGGTGTGACTAGTGGTTGAGGGTCCTTTTGACAAAGATGGAACCCCCTCAGTAGCGTCTTTGCAGGGAGGCCATATGAGTTATCTCTCTATTGATGTTGTCTATGAAAAACCTAGAAAGCTCTAGAAACCTCATGTGCCAAGCCTCCAAAATAAAATAAGAAAACACATTAAGAATCTAAAAATAGGGATTAGATTACACGTAAAATGTGTTCCACATTAGAAATTGAGCATTCAAAGATTACAATACTTTTGGGATGGGTGTGATAACGGGGAATAATAACATTTCATAATGGGATAAATGCTAAGGATGGACAAAAATATGAAGAAATAAGTTAAAAAGGAATGTATGATGTAACCACAACCACAGTTCTGCGAGCTAGAGGAAAAAGGGAACGCCCGGAACAAAGCAGCAAAGTGTTGCATAGGGGACTTTCATTACATGAGCCATGCCGCCTTTAAGCTTCAGAAGAGTCTCACTCATTATGCGTCTCTAGGCACAAGTATGCATCGACATGTATATTGCGTGGAAGGGAGTGCAGGACACCTTAGTGCTCCTTTACTGTCCTCTAGAGAAAGTGCATCAGAACTTTGTCACTGTTGTTCTTGAAGCAGGAGGTCCACCGACCTCCCTCTGTCACTGCACTGCCCTGAGGTTACCAGGCACACTGATGTAGAGACCAGAGAGAGAACAGTGACACCTCCCCATGAAGGAGCTCATTGGGAAAGTGAGGTCAGGGAGTGGGGGGAGGACAATGGGGGAATCCTGCAGACTGGGCTTGGTTTCCATCTCAGCCCATCCGGAAGGCCAATCCAGCCCCAAGTCTACGAGTGCATTACTTTAGTTCCTCATACCCCCTCACTGGGGCTGAAACAAGCACAGGAACACATTTTTTTTACATTGCAGCCAACTGTACCTTAGGTACGTTGCATTGTACTATAATCTGTTAACAAACTGTAGCATTCCCAAATTAGAAGTGTTACAATCGTTTCCAAGACAACGAGTTATCCATAGTAGTAGTTTATGATTTTACAAGTATTGACAGGTTGGAAGTTGAGCCCACTTTTAGTGGGCCCTGTTAGCACCTTGTTGACATTTTACCACGCATTTCGAGTATTAAAATGTCTGTCAGCAGTGCCCTGCAGGTAATGAGAATTCAACGAAACATATTTTGAATATCAATGGCATTGGCTTCAACTCAAATCTCAAAGCACACAAGCTAGAAGGCGCCTAGAAGTAAAAGCAGACGCTAAGGATAAGAATAGTCCTCTGGATCAACCGAGAGAGCAGGATGTAATGATACTATAAACATTGATTCATTGAGGTGATGGAATTTCAAAGCAGATACTAAAATTAGAAGAGGCAAAAAGTAGGTTCAAGAGGGAAGTGGGAATAAGAGAAAATAATGAAGAGACTCGTTAAGAAACCCCTTTCTCTTAAAGTTTGATTCCCTCTAGAGGACACATATGCAGTTAGGAGGGGTGAGGGGCTACTAAAAATCCCAGACACCAACATCCTATCTTCATTTCAATCCTGACCGGAAAATCTAGGAGTAAAGTATAGTCGAGGATATTCCTGAGCCAGTTTTAGACTTTATTTTCTGCGCAAATCTTTCTATTTTTGATCCCTATGAGTTTATGTTTATATTGTCTTTCCCCCTCCCTTTTTCTCCACCCCAGGCGTTGGTCTGCGCATGGGTGTTGTTTAGCAAGCCCTATGATGAAACATGTCACAAATTGTGGTTGGGGCAGTTTTTAAATACTAAGTATATGCCACTAAATACAACTGTGTAAATCTTAATACTCCTACGTCTCTTTTGTGTATGGATATAGATTTCCGTATCAGACAATGAGATCTTTAGAGCTGTGTATCAAAAACTCATAAACATGCTACGAAAAGAGCTAGCAATGAATATACAATTATAGATCACAAGGGCTGTTGCTGAAAAGCAAGAATGAAGGATTTTCTTTATTAATGTTTAAAATAGGGAATTCAAATGGGAAGGGATTTCCTTTATCAAGTATTTAAAAAAATTTAATTATTGAGGTCTGAGCATCTGGAATGGTAGATCACTTTTGCTGTGGATTTTATTGCCAGCATTACTACTCATGCTTACATGGGATTGCAGTTGGTAGACAATTATGCAACATATCATCGGGTTATAGCTCAAATTATGCATAAAATAGCTGACTGTAATGGAAAGTGAGGGTTAGACTAGCTAGCATGGCCAAATGTGACTTTAGCAAATGGTAGATGCCATTAAGAAGGAAGTAATGACCCACCAAACAGGAGAGGACATTGTTTATTCATTTATTTATAAAGTTTATATAGCGCGAACAAGATCCCGAAGGATATCAGATAGCTATACAAAAAGGATGGAAGGAAGAACATAAAAGCAATGTTGACATCAAGTAAGAATACAAAAACAGGAAAAATTGCTTAATTCCAAGGCAAATTAGACAGGAAGAGTAATACAGTAAACAGGTATATAGCAGGCTACGCAGGGAGGCACACTATGCAGGAAGGAAGAAGAGCATCAAGTGTTGGTACAATGGATGAAGTATCAATGGCTTCGAGCAGGTGAACCTAGCCCAATTAAGGTAAGAATTTATTCATTAGGAATCTTTTGGTTTCCACTTTGAAAGCAGTCGTTGAGGAGATTCTGCGTACTTCCGGTAGAAGAGAGTTACATATCTTTGGGGCAGCGCCGGAGAAGGCTCGGTGACAAGTTCTATTTTTGCTAAGGATTAGTGGTTTCAGGAGGAAAGTGTTAGCGCTTCTTGAGGCTCTACCTCCACAGAATAATTCAAGCTTTTGCGCTAGGTACCTGGGAGTTTTGAGATGCAGAGCTTTGTGTGCCAGAACTGCAATCTTTAACTGAATTCGAGATTCGTAGGGCAACCTTTTAAGAGATGTTAGGACTGGGGATATGTGCTCATTTCATTTGGTACCAGTCACTAATCTAGCCGCAGCATTCAGTGATGCCCTTATTAGAGCCAGGGTGTATTTGGGAAGGCCACAGAGTGCAGCGCTGCCGTAGTCAAGGCTCTGCAAGACAAGCGCTTGGACGACCTGCTTGAAATCGGTTTGTGGAAGGAATGGTTTGATATTTCTAAATGTCCTCATCAAGGGATTAGCTCCCTTACACACATTGTTGATTTGATTTTTCATATTCAGGTGCTTGTCCAGGGTGAATCGGAGGGATTTAGCAGAGTCTATGATGAGAGGGGTGCAGTGTTAAGCAGTGAGGTGATTTAGCCAAAGGTCTAGCTTGGGGACGTGGTTCGTAGGCGGGATGAGAAGGAATTCACTTTTAGAGGTGTTAAGCAGGATATGGTTCTCAGTTAACCAATTGTGCGTATATGTTAGGGTAGAGTTGAGTGAGAGGATGTCATCTGGGAATGAGATTTTCAGATAAAGTTGCATATCGTATGCATACATATGGAAAAGAATGTTCGTGGAAGTTAGAGAATTAGCTAATGGTTCCAAGAAAAGGTTGAAGAGGATAGGAGACAGGGCTGAACCTTGGAGGACACCCATGACTACTGGAGAGGGCTGGGAGAGGGAGTGGTTTGCCTTGACTCTTTGTGATCTGTGGTGGAGGAAGGATGAGAACCATTGTCGCACCCAACCAGTGAAACCCATCCTATTCTTCAGAATGGATAAGAGGTTGTCATGATTAACCGTGTCGAAAGCGGAGGAAAGGTCAAGGAGGATTAGGAAGCATGAATCATTTTGGTCAAGCATTTTTAAGATGTCATCCATAACGTGAGTGAGAGCCGACTCAGTACTGTGCCCCTTCTGAAAGCCTGATTGTTGCTGGTCTAGGAGTTAGCCGTTTTCTATGTCAGCACAAAGTTGGGATTGTAACCTTTTTCTAGGAGTTTGGCTAGGGTGGGGATGTTGGAAATAGGGCGGAAGTTATTGAGGTCAGCTTTATCTGTGTTAGTTTTTTTCAGTATGGGGGACACCTGAGCTGCTTTTAGGCAGTCAGGAATCATGCCTTGTGATAGAGAAGCATTTACAATCCTTGTCCAAGTGGGGATGAGTAAATTCTTGATTTCTTTGAAGATGGCCGTGGGCAATGGGTCATTGAAATGGTTAGATGAGTTGATATTCTGAAGAATCTTGTGATGTCTTTTTCACTGAATGGGGTAAAGGTGCCCCATGACGCGTTGTTCTTAGTGTTAAGGCTGATAGCTTCACATTTTTCTAAGCGGTCAAGGTGAGGAGCGGACCCTGAGGATGGCAGGAGAGCCTTCTTAGAGGCCAGATCAATGGATATGAGTCTTGATTTCTGAATGAAAAAACAGCAAGATCGTTGCATGAGGGTAGGCTGCTTCCGACGTCAGAGAGGTTTGGACCTACCACTGATTGCTGTTTGACCAATTCAAAAAGTTTCTTCAGGTGGTTAGCAGCTTTATCAAGTTGTTGTCTGAAGTAGTCAGCTTTAGCACACTTGATTTGTTTGTTGTAGAAACACCTAACCTCTCTAAGGAGTTTTAGTTGTTCCAAGGAGGGTTTTGATCTCCAGGAATGTTCAACTGCCCTGAGGTTGTGGGGTTCCGTGTTTAAATTGTTATTGTACCACGGTTTGGATATTTTTGTTGAGGCATTTTTTTGTTGGAGTGGTGCAATGTCATCCATGATGTTGGAGATGGTCAAGTTGTAGGAGTCGGTGAGTAGCTAAACCTCACTCAAGTCGGCTTGGATGAAGAGGGTAGATTTACAGTGGGCTGCTAGATCAACAGAGTTTATTGATCTGAGGTCCCTTTTCCAGATCTTTGATTTTGTTGGTTGACCCTTCGTCATCGACACCTCCCTTTTAATATAAAAGAGGATGCAGTGGTGGTCGGACCAATCGCAAGGGGTAATGGTTTCAAGAGTGTTGGACCGCCCTTTCGAGATAAGGAGGTCTAGAGTTTCTCCTTTATTATGAGTTGGTTGGTCACAGTGCTGAATCAGTTCTTGATCATTTAAGAATGATTTGAGGCAAGTTACCACAGAGTAATTGGGGTTGGACCAGTGAAGGTTGAAGTCACCAAGGAAGATTTGGGACACAGTTGATTCGACATTACCAGAGATGATTTCCATTAGTTGCTCGATGAAGGGGAGATTGTCTCCCGGGGGTGCTAAAAAGTGTGAAGTTTGCAAACCGGCAGGTTATTACTTGGGATGCTGAGACAGAGGTATTCACAGGAGTAAGGCAAAGAGGACTCCATGTGAGAAATCGAGAGTGTGTTCCTGTGAATACAAGCTCGGCCAACACCCAGCTTCCGAACTCTGTCTAGTCTAATTATGTTGTGAGTAGGAGGTACTAGGAGGTCTAAGATAGGACTGGAGGCGGGATTTAGCCAAGGTTCATTGAGGATGATAGTGTCTACGTCATTGTGTTGGATAACGTTGAAGATATCGAAGGAGTGTTTATTGGCTGACCTGCAATTGAGTAGAGCACATTTAAGTCATAACGGATTTATAGGGGAAGGAGTCTGGATGACTTTTCCTCTCTTGAGGTTGTCTTTATTGGTTGACTCTAATTTTGTGAGGAGGTTCTCTGTTCGGGTTAGAATGAATGTTTTTTTTGTTTCGGCTGGATCATGTTGGAGTTGGAGCTATTAGAGTACGAGTTGTGAAGGTCATCTGGGGCTGGAGGACACATTAGGTAGGGGTATGGATTTTGAGACAGAGGGGGCCAAAGGCTGGCCCATATGATCTCTAACCCTTGGGGGAATTCTGAGCAGAATTGCGGAGGTGAGAAAGGAGCTGATCTCGGGGAATAGATAATTTGAGAGGGCTTTCAGGTCATGTAGTTCAGTAGTGAGACAGTGCAACTCGAGAGATATATTATCCAGGTCTCACATTGACTGCAATCTTTAACCACTCAATTCTAATCAATTAATAGAAGTTAATATGTCATCTAATACTTTTGAAAGTGGTCAGGAGCACATTTGCTTCTAGCTTCTAGCCTTAAACACCCAGAAACATCCATCCTGCACGTACACCCTTACGGGCGACAACCCTTTCACCAGGTGCAGCCTCTGCAACCCTGCCGGCCCTGATCCGGCACCCGGTGGACTTCAATTAGGCCTACTCAACTGCAGGTCGCTCGCTAAACACGCGCACAAAATTAACCTCCTGATCTCAAACCACGCTACTGATATCCTGTTTCTCACGGAAACTTGGCTCACTCCCAACAATGGCCCTGACATAGTCCTTGCACTCCCTCCTGGATACCTAATATGCTCGCTGAATAGACCAGAGGGTAGAGGAGGTGGACTAGCCATAATATACAAGAACGTCTTCACCTGCAGAACCTCGGACGGCAACGTCAAGGGATGTGAAAGCTGTCACTTCACCATCCAAATCTCCCCAGTGACATCGCTGTCGGGAATGCTTGTATATCGCCCCCCTGGCCAACTTGCTGAATTTCCTAGCAAACTCATCGACCAGATCACCATTAAGTGCACGTCTTCCTCCAACTATCTTCTATTGGGGGACCTCAATGTCCACTTTTTGGACCCGGTCGACAAGCAGGCGATAGAACTGCTACAGGATATCACCTCCACTGGCCTCGACCTAAAAAACCCACAGGCCACTCATGACAGAGGGCAACTACTCGACCCCATATTTACCAACATCCAAGACCTGAAAACCCGTGCCCAGGTCCCCATCCCTTCGACCGATCACTTTCTGGTCCCCTTTGAATGGGCCATCAACATTTCGCCTCCTCAACCCCCCAAAATCAGAACCCTTATAAGACGTTGGCATAAACTGGTCCCAGACGAATGGGCAGCCAAATTAAATGAAAACGTCCCCCTCCCCTCTCAAGACACCATCGCCGCTGACAATGAATTTAATACTTGGGTTACCCAATCTCTGGATGACATCCTTCCGAAAACTAGCACTCTGAAACGCATCAAGAGAGTCAACCCGTCCCCTTGGTACACCCCCGAACTTAACCTTTTACGAAAGGAATGCAAGAGGAACGAACGCCTCTGGAGAAAGGACAAAGCGGCAGATAAAAAAGACACATTTCGGGCCTCCGTAAAATCCTACAAAAGGGAACTACGCAATACCAAAATCGCCTTCTACGAAGGCAGAATCAAAAACTCCGCCTGTTCCGCCCACGAAACCTTCGCCATTCTCAAGGAACTCCTTCACGCCCCTGACCCCCCTGTCAAACCACTGGACCCCAAAGCAGCGGAAAGCAAATGCACTAAACTCGCTACCCTTTTTGATGAGAAAATACAGAAAATTCTCTCTGCCCTTCCCCCCAGCGATTCCAGTCATATGGACAGGGATCATGCCATCCATCCCAGCCATCTCTCCCATCTTCCTGATGGCCCCTCACCCTCCCTGGACGCCTTCGGCCCAGTCTCCACGGAAGAGGTAGCGGCAACACTGGCCTCAATCAAAAGTGGGTCCCCCCTCGATCCTGCCCCTCTCCGCTTTCTGAAAAAAGTGACCAGCACCATCGTCCCCCCTCACGGCACTTATCAACTCCTCCCTCTCGCAGGGCCTAGTCCCCCCTAGCTGGAAAGCGGCAGCGGTCAAAGGCCTACTAAAGAAACCTTCTCTAGACCCCCAGGACCTCTCCAATTATAGACCTATCTCCCTCCTCCCAGGTAACAGCAAGATCACGGAGAAGTTAGTGAACAAACAACTTTCACTATTCCTGGAGAACAACAACTTACTCGGGGTCTCCCAGACAGGGTTCCGTCCAGGTCAGGGCACTGACATCGCCCTCCTGGCAGCAGTGGAGAAGGCCAGAAGCATTCTGGACACGGGAGGATCAGTGGCAGTGATCCTCCTGGACCTCAGTGCGGCCTTCAACACTGTGGATCACCTTACCCTAATCCAACGACTGGGAGAAATCGGAGTAAGGGGTACGGCCCTGAAGTGGCTAAAATCCTTTCTAGAAGGCCGCTCCTTCCAAGTCTGGGAGAACGACAGCCACTCACCCGCTATCCCCCTCCGCTGTGGAGTACCGCAGGGCTCATCCCTTAGCCCAACGTTATTTAACGTGTACATGGCTCCGCTGGAGAAACTGGTCAGTCCGTTCGGCGTATCAATCATCAACTACGCCGACGATACCCAGCTGGTGGTAACCCTCTCACACCCGCACCAATCCCCCTCTGATCTCCACAGCTGTCTCACTGAAGTACACAGCTGGATGAACTCCTCTTCACTAAAACTGAACGGTTCCAAGACCGAGATCTTGCTGCTCGGACACAAAGGGCCCTCCCTGCCGCCACACCTCTGGCCCAACTGCTTGGGTGACCCCCCGCACCCAAGGAAGAGGTCAAGAGCCTTGGCGTATGGATTGAAAACGACCTGAGCTTCAGAACACAGGCAAAGAAGACTGCAGGAATCTGCTTCGGACTTCTCAGGGCCTGCAGAAAGTTCTTCCCCTTGCTCCCCGCGACCGCCAAGAAACTCCTGATTCAGGGCCTCATCCTGGCAAGACTTGACTACTGCAACGCAATCTATCTGGGAGCTCCCGAAGTCACCCTCAACACCTTGCAGAAAGTTCAAGATAGTAAATGATTTCGAATTGACTAGATAAATATTACACAGAGCCGACTATATATTATAGAGAGGAATACTATCCATGAACCAATAGATGGTAACAACTACTTACAGAGCATTTTAATGAGTTGTTACAAGGCACATGTGGCATTCCATTATAATGAAGGCTGCTTTAACTATACATCCTCTTAGTTTCAAATAATTGTTGGTCAGCACTGATCTAAATTCCATATGTCAAACATTCAAGTAGAAGTTTTAGGATTATCAAAACATTATCAGAGCCCCAAACAGCAACTAAGATCAGACTCAATCTAAAAAAGTGTTTATATTTTCCTATACAGGCATCTTGGAGTTAAATCGATTTCCAACCCAGTAAAGTACACGGTTATGCAGAGGTAACTGAGAAGGGCCAAACCAAAAAAAACAATGGCAGCTCACTGTGCAATTTGTCACTGCATCGAGTACAGAGCATTGGTGAGTTGCTAAATTGATCTTAACACTAGCCCTAACCGCAATTAATTTGCATTAAAATACAAAGCTACATTTTTAACCTGAACAAGCCCAAGTATAAAGCCTACCCCAAACCTTTGTTAATTGACATTACAACTTGATTAATTTGATTTAATGTATATCATTCTTTTAAATTCATTACATATTATTTACCCTTAATTACATAATTAGTCAAAATATTTGATGTAATGGCTTTATTACTAGTTGTCATCTCTACAGCTTCAAAATCAAAGTCGAGATATTGTTGTAGTGCCTGACTGCTGAAGTGCCACTCACGTAGAGGGGGTATGTGTAACGGGAAACAGCATTTAAAACGCAGCATGAACCACCTGCTGTCATTACAATTCAGTCATAACAACACATGTGTCTTTCCCACTCATTCCTTTACCACGCATATCGTTACAACAACATGCCTTAGGGAAAGCGGCATCAAAGTTTATAGTCGAATGCATACCCTACTGTTGTGCAAAATGGAGTTATAATAGTAAATTATACCACTTCAAAGTCCAGCGCTTTCCTTAAGGCAAGTCGTTGTAACAATATGCATGGTAAAGGAACGTGTGGTAAAGACGCATTCATTGTAAAGACTGTGGAGTAACTGCATGCATGGTAAAGGCATGCGTTGTTTCTATATACAACCATGTGTAACAGTTAATCAACTTGACTTCAGTCCAATTCAATTCTTAATATTTCTCGAGGAATTACATTTCTTTTAGCCAGCAGTTTCTGACTGACAGACCTTTTCATTATATCAAGACATGCCATTGAAATAGGTAACCACAACTGTGAGGAAAGTGGTTAATTATATGGTTTGGTTGTGCACCTTGCTGTGTAATAAAGGCACAATTCTGAATTGGTCCAGTCAGGTTACATTGCTAAAACTTAAGCTCATTCTTGAGTAGCTGTCACTCAGAGTAGTCAGGCTTTATCAAAGGAACATGTGCAAAGTGTTTAGAAGTACAAAAACAGTTGAATATGAAGCAAATTCAACATCATAAAAATAATCTTACACCAATTCATAAACACAGTTTGCACTTTTATCTTTAAATAGGCACCTCAGCAACAAAAATCCACTGGAGTTAACCAGAGATATTAATTTTTAAAGATTCTTTAAATATTAGTTTAATTGAAAACCCTCCAGTAAGGTGTCTGTTTAAAGATTTAAAAAAACCTATTTTTTAAATTTGTGTCAGATTTATATTGTGCTGCGTTTTCTTTTTATTTAACTGATTTGGTACTTTGAAAAGGTTTACACTTTTTGATTTGATAAAACCTGACTGATATGAGCCACAGCTATTCAGGAGTGAGCTATGGTTTTGCAAATGAGCTTTAATGAATTTTTAAAGAAATAATAAATCATAGGTTTTCACTTACTGCAATTAATCATAATCTACCGCAACTCACAGTTTAGGGCTAGCAACCTTAAAAACTGATTAATAGGCACTCTTGTGGCAGCTAATTTTGGCAGGAAACCATCCACATGAACCAATAAGATACAGTTGAACAGTTATATCTCAGCCAAAGCAGTCTTCAGTCCAGCTTCAGGATTTATGGTTGAATCGCCGTAGACATCAATGTAGTGGTTCTGATGTAAGGGATGCAGGAGGTTGAAGATACTCAAGAAGGCAGAGCATGCTGAGCCTGTGTAAGGAGTCTTCCTCTGGCCAATCGTCAGTCCATGAACACAGCGGGGTGACTTTGGCCACAGCGGTCGATGTCCCTTAAAGTGTGTGTGAAGTCTAGCCAAAAAACTGTTGCCACTGGTATACTCGTTTCCAGTTACTGGGAAACCAGCATTTTCCTTTAATTGACAGTAACTTCTCTGGTGGACAGCTAAACTGCACTGTGATGACTTGCCTGGGTCCGGCAGGCTCAGGTGCTACTTTTGAGGGTTGGGACTCAAAGTCCCAGGCTGCACTTCAGTGGCAATCAGACGTTCTTGGATACCAACTCAGCAAGGTAGGCTTTTTCAGCTGTTATGGCCCTGAGGCAATAACAGAGATTCAGCTAACTGACTCTTGGACACACCTTCCCTGCCTGGGGCTTAGGGATACCTTTTCCTTGAGCGGGACACCACATACACACTCCTCTCCTTGCTAGCCCAAAGTGCTGCTTCTGCAGTATAGTTTGTGGTGCAGGCTCCCTTTTCTGGGTCCAGGGAACAACAGGGAAATCCTTCTTTGGTCCTCTCTCCAGTACTGAAATGATCTGAGTTCTGGGTGCCAGGGATGCCGCCTTTATTATCATTGTGCGCTCAGGGGGATGGGGCAGCTAAATAGCAAATCTGGGTACCAGAACTCTCCCGCCTGATTATGAATTCTTGTGAAGTGTAGCATCTAGTCATCCCTAAGTGTGGAATGCCTTTTTCTGGATAATGCAGTTGCCTTAGCATTTCTAATCCCCGGTTGAAGTGCCATCACTAAATCAAATTCGCCAAAAAAGAACATTCATCTCCTTTGACGAGAAGTGGGGGCCTAGGATGACTTTAAGAACTGAAGGTTCTCATGATCTGAATAGATAGTCATGGAATGCTGTGTTCCCAACAAGTAAAGGACCATTTCTGGAAAGCATTTATGATGGCTAATAGTTCTTGATATGCTATTCTATAATGTTGTTCTGATGGTAGCAGTCTCTTTAAGAAGAAGGCTATTGGGTGAACCTGTCCTAATTCTGGGTTTGGTTGGGATAATGTGTCTGCCATTCATATTGAGATGTGTCTGCTTCCTGAAGGAGGGCAAAGCTGGGTGTCATAAAGTGTGTGCATGTTGTGAAACTGTTTAAGTGATGAGAAGGCTTGCTCAGTTTCAGCTGACCA
Source organism: Lissotriton vulgaris (assembly GCF_964263255.1). Classification (NCBI taxonomy): domain Eukaryota; kingdom Metazoa; phylum Chordata; class Amphibia; order Caudata; family Salamandridae; genus Lissotriton; species Lissotriton vulgaris. The sequence goes on along the minus strand of NC_141687.1, from coordinate 1,436,959,670 downwards.
GTGGAATGAGACCTCCTTTCACAGAAGTCGGTTGATGGCCGTGACAGTTTCTGAAAAGTGGATTTAGAACTGCTGATAAAAATTGGCAAAGTCCAGAACACTCTGAACTTCCTTGAGATTAGTGGGATTTGGCAAATTTAGGATCACAGTCACCTTTCGACATTCATTTTAATGCCTTCGGGGTTATTAAAAAACAAAAATTCTACAGAGGGGGTATTAAAGGTGCACTTTTCCAGGTTTGCAAAGAGATGGTTGTCATGCAAACTCTGGAGTACTGCTCCGACTTGTTTTATATGTTCTTTCTACTGGGAATAGGTTAGGATATCGTTGGTGTATACTACAAAACAGATGTCCAAAATTTCCCTGAGGATCTCATTTATTTTTAAAAACTGGATCGCCGCTGGGGAATTGCAGAGTCTGAAAGGCATAATGCACTACTCATAGAGACTGTACTTCATGCAAAATGGTGTTTTCCACTCTTCTTCCTCCCAAACTCTTATAAGGAGATTTGCCCCCTGAAGATCAAATTTTGTATAAATGGTGAAGTCACGCTCTAGATTTAAGAGAACCGGGATTAAAAGCAGAGGGTACAAATTTTTAATGGTTACCTTGTTTAGAGTGCAATAGTTGATGCACGTTTGTTGTTCCACACTCTTTTGTAAGGAACAAAATATAGGGGCAAAGACACTAAAGATGTAGATTGGTGATTTAAACGATTGGAAAGCAACTCTTCCTAATTTTCTTTTAGGTGTAAGTCTCTTGTTCTGAAAGAACATATGTCCTACTGCATGGCAAACTTGGCCCAGGTAATACATAGATTCTACAATCATAACTCATGTGAGGGGGTAGTACCAAAGCCTGGACTTTATCAAACACATTTTGGAAACCTGCATGACATTCAGAAAGTTGGATCTCGTGCAATTGCTCCATGGATGCACAAGTTAGAGTCATTCATAATTCTATGGGATTGGGGTAACAGAAATGAACACAGTAGTGAGAGCCTAGCATAACTTTACATTTCTGCCAGTTTATTCCTGGATTGTGGAGTTGGAGCTAGGGCACCCCTAAAATCATACCAAAGAATGGTTTGTCAATATGGTCAAACAGTATTTTTTTGGGGGACTATTGTCACATAGCATTGTTAAGCCTTGTGTTTGCCACACAATAAGGCCTGAGGTCAATTTGGAGCCGTCTACGGCCCAAACAGGTTCGGGTATCTTCTTACTAGTAATCAGCACACTAAACATCTTCGCTTAAGAGATATCCAGAGAATTCCCAGTGGCGCCTGAGTCTAGCATAATATTTAAAGTGTTTCTCCATTGATATGAGAAAATGTGTTACCAGAATGGTCAAATGTTTTGAGACGTTTGCCAAACTATGTGAGGACTCTAGTTGTTTTGATTATTACCTATATGAGAAGGTACATTCTCAGGTGAAATTGGCTGATTTTCTGCAATACAACCATAAGTTCATTCACCGCTTCCAGTGCTTCTCCTCTTTTGTCCGGGGACCTCAAATACTTCTTACTTGCATGGTTTGAGATTTCTCGACAACTTTAGGCTCTACTATTTTTTGTCTGTTATGAAGATAACCACCTTAGGAGTCCTCCTCAATTTTTCTCCTTTTTTCTCCTAACATATGATTGATTTTAACCGCGAAGTCTATTAACTCTTCCCAGTCATCTGAAAAATCAGCTATCTGAGAGAGGGCATCCTTTAGGTCGTTGTTTAACCCACAATAATACAAAGTCTCCTTTTGTTCTGGCTACTTTGTTTCAGCTATCAGACATCTAAAATTAGGCAAAGCGGTAATACATCATGTTCTCCCTGTTTTAGTCCTAGAAATTTATCATCCACCGCCTGCAAGTCTGTTTGGTGAAGATTTTATGTATGGCCTCTTTAAAGGCAGTAAATGTATAGAAAATTTAATATTTGGCTTCTACGAGGGGTATGGACCATAGGGCAGCATTCCCAACAAAATAGGAGAGAACAACAATGACTTAGGCAGAATCATCTGGAAAAACAGCTGGCCAACAAATAAATTGTAGCTGGCATTGGTTAAAAAAAGAGAATTTGCCACTATCCCCATTAAACCATTCAGGTGCAGCTATAGGTATCGGTTCTGGGGTGGACACTGAAATGTTTGCTGGTGGACTAGTGCCTGAATTTGTGAGAGTGATGCCACTTGGCCTACTTGTGAAGGATTTGCATCAGGAACTGCAGACATGGCTGGATGCAAGGAAGTTTTGATTATCAAACTTCAAGGGTCTGGGAAAGGGAGAGCCATTAACACAGTCTCTTGGTTTAAACCTTTCTAATTCTGCCTTCAACTCATAGTTTCCCTCTTGAAAAGGCTGTTACTCTGTTTGTACCAAGGACAAGGCTCAAGCTATCTCAGCCATTGAGGAAGCTGCCTCCTGGAGATTTCCTGACAAATGGTCAGCTCCTTTAGGGTCTAGTTTCAAACCCAGGGCCATGTCAATCAGGCAATATAATAGTTTGTGGGCTTGGCTTTCTGTCTGGGCCACTAACTAGTAAGTTTTGCTTGGATTGAGGGAGCGACTCAGGTTCAACCACTCATCAGATAAGTTATACCCAACTACCGAATGATTAATTATTAACCTGTGATGGAATGCAAGTCCTCAGGGAAATGGGGATCAGGGTTGTGGAGGTGATCTTGTGGTTCTGGCTTGTTGATCAGAGGATCTTTCTGAACCAGATCAGGATTCTATCAAGTGTGATTCAGCCTCCTTGCTTGTCACCAAATCCCTCTTTGCTTTTCATTAGTGTGAAATAACCATTAGGAATTGAACAGCTTTTATGTGGTTACCATTTAACACTAAATTTTCTTTTGCATTATTTTGTAAAAGTTTAGTACTTACTCCTTTAAGGTTGGTAGAGTTTCGTCTGATGGGTTTCAACAAGAATCACATGTCTTTTTTTGCTTTATTCCCTTTTGAATCTTTGTCAAGGGAAATATACTGTTTTTCTGGAGCTATACTCCGAATGAATGCTGCTTTGCAAACAATATGTTGGAGATCTACAACTATTTGTAAACCCAGAAATTAGCGCAGGGTCGTTTTACTCCTCCACAGTACATTATAATTTGTCGAAAGTCAAAAGATCCATAGCGATTTCTAGAATCCAGAGTTATAGTATTGGTTTTCTATCATTTTGTCCTATGATTATCTGGAATTCAGAGTGCTCACTTTCTGTCTTTTTGTCGTGCCTTTTCTATTAGCAAGTTAAAAATGCTAACCTTTATTTGTTTCTTTTCCAGATTCACTTCAATGGGAACTAGAGTCTGCTACAGAAAAAACAACAGAACACTTGGCGATCATCAGGAGCCACTAAAGCAGGATACACAGGGTAAACAACTCCATCTGAAGTAGAGGAAAGCCAAACAGTTGGCACATGCGAAGGTGGGGTTTAAATCAAGTTTCAGACAAGATGTCTGCTGTGCCACTTGATCCCAGGAACTCCCTCAAGACTTCTTGTGATCAAGTGAAGGCAAAAAGACTATATGACCATCAGGATATCTCAGGTGGTTACCACAGGGTGTTAAAGTATTAAAAAGATATTGGGTCCAAGGTATGAAGGGGTGTGTGGGGACTCTTGGCAATCTAACACTATTTTGGGAAGGCTGGCCAGGACAGAGGACACCTAATCCTGGAAGAGGGGGTCGCAAAGAGGTTGACTAGGTGTGAAGTGGGAGTGATTGTGGAGGACATGACACACTGTACGGAGTCAGAGGCAAGCATATACGCAAAGAGTCCTGGGGGTGGTAGCTGGATTGTGGATGGGCAATGCATTGTGATGTAGTGTTCTTGAATGTGATGAGTCCCCAACTCTTACCTAAATTGGAGCCACAATGAGGTGGCCCTGGTGTATACAGGGATGCTTTTCCATATTTTAGATAAATAGATGGAAAAAGTCTACTACCATGGTTTTTCTCTTTTACACTTCTTAGTCTGGTGATGTCCTTGCTGCAGGTGTGCTGAGAACCACCAGAGATGGTGAGCTTATCTGCAAGATACAAGGGTTCTGGTTCTGATAGCTATGTAAATGATAATATTTCATCAGTCCCTGGATGAGACATGCTGAGGCATGTAGGATAGGATGCCATAAATGGGTGCCAGAATGGAGTCTGGCCATGGATCAAGATGTTACCACCAACCACACAGATGCAAGAGTATAAGGACTTCAAAAAAAGTTGTGAAGTTGTTTTCTGCAAAAACAAATCACTTTATTTAGAAGATAGAGCTGATGCCTGGTGATTTTTTTTGGCAACATGTTCATTGAGGGTGAAGTTGGTGTCCTGACCCCAGGACACCCCCCACGCCGCACGGCTCGCCAGCTGTAGTGCGTCTCTGACCCGGCGCCACAGGCTCGTCCCTGGCCTCGGTGCCCCTCGCTGCTGCTCGTTTCTTCTCTCCCCGCTGTTGCCATCATTTTGTGTATTTTGTGATTGTTCTTATCTTTATTTCTGTTAAATAGATTTTGTGCCTTCGTTAGTATTGTACCCCTGGTGTGCCCCCCCGCTCCCCGCTTCCCGCCGCTGCTCCCTCGTGGCCCCGCCCCATTTTTCTTTCTGTAACCCCATTGGTCGCCCCGCTCCCACCTCCCAGCTGCTTCTTCCCCCCCACTTCACCTCATATGGAGCCCACGCGTACGCGCAGTTGGCGCGCCGATTGTGTGCCAAAGGTGCGCCAAAGGCAAGCCCGTCTACGCCCGTCTGTGCCTAGACCGCGCCCAGGGCCAGGACCCCTGGTCCTCGATGACACCAGCCCACCCGACTGACTTACGCCGCTGCCACCCTCCACGGACTCAACGCCGGCCGAAACCCCGCCTGCTACCGAGCCACCCCGAAATGCACCCACGGACCCTTCACCTGCCAAGCCTGCAAATTCACCTGCCTCCGAACCTGCATTGCACCTGCCAAGCCGAGCACCAACAACAACCAACTCAAGTGCAGCCTGCTCAACACCCGCTCCGTCCATAGGCACGCCGTCGAACTCTGGAGCCTCCTCGACACAACATCACCAGACGTTGCCTTCCTCACATTAACCTGGATGAACGCATCCTCAGCCCACGACATCGCCATAGACATCCCAGAGGGCTACAAGATCACCCAGAGGGACCGCGTCAACCAAACCGGAGGAGGCATCGCCCTCGTCCACAGAAACACCATCCGCATCATGACCAACTCCGACAACACCCTCACCGCCGCCGAGCACCTTCACTTCCAGATACACACCGACCCCAAGACCACCCTCAGAGGCACTCTCATCTACTGACCCCCAGGACCACGCACACAATTCAGCAAAGCCATCGCAGACTTCGTCAGTCCGCACGCCCTCCCCTCCACAGACTACATCCTTCTAGGGGACCTCAACTTCCACCTGGAGAACAACAAGGACTGCAACACCGCCGCCCTGCTGGACAACCTCGCCAACCTCGGACTCAAGCAACTGGTGAACACCCCCACCCACTACGCCGGCCACACACTTGACCCCGTCTTCTCCTCCAGCAAGCACATCTCCTTCAGCCACTCCACCGGACTACACTGGACAGACCACAGCTGCGTCCACTTCAACTTCAGGAGAACCACGACCCACCACCACCCGCAACAGGTTCCCCTCAGAAGCTGGAGCAAGATCACCTCCGACCAGCTCACCACCACCCTCAAGCCAGAACCCGCCCACCAACACGACGGACCCCGACGAAGCAGCCTGCAACCTCACACAGTGGCTCACCAACTGCGCCGACAAACTCACACCACTGAAGAATCATCCTAGCAGACCCGGCAGCAGGAAAGCCTCATGGTTTACCAATGACCTTAAAAACCTGCCGCACCCTTGAGAAAGCCTGGCGCCACGACCAAACAGCAGAACACATGACAGCCCTCAAGAAAGCCACCCGCAAACACCACCAGCTGATCTGCACCACCAAGAAGACAGCATTCAAAGAACGACTGGACAACAATACCCACAGCAGCAAGGAACTCTTCAGCATTGTTAAAGAGCTCTCCAACCCCAGCACCTGCAACAACGACATCACACCCTCGCAAGACCTCTGCGACTCTCTCGCCTCGTTCTTCCACTGCAAGATCACTGACATACACAACAGCTTTGGCGCACTGACCACGCACCAAAAAACTGAACCAGCACCCCCCACCACCACCCTCTGCACCTGGACCCCTGTCAGCACCGAAGACACCACCTGCCTGAGGAACACCATCCACTCCGGCTCTACTACCGACCCATGCCCACACCACATCTTCAACAAAGCCGACTCCATCATCGCACCCATCTCTGAATCATCATTAACAGCTCCTTCGCCTCCGCCACCTTCCTGGAGAGCTGGAAACACGCCGAACTGAGCGCCCTCCTACAGAAACCCACCGTGGACCCCACGGACCTCAAGAACTTCCGCCCCACCTCGCTCCTCCCCTTTCCAGCCAAAGTCATCGAGAAGACCATCAACAGACAACTCTCCGCCTTCCTCGAGACCAACTGATCCCTCGACCCCTCACAGTCCGGATTCCGAGCAAACCACAGTACCGAGACCGCCCTCTTCGCAGCCACCGACGACATCAGGTCCCTGGTCGACAACGGGGAAACTGCTGCCCTCATCTTCCTGGACCTCTCAGCAGCCTTCGACACTGTATGCCACCGCACCCTGATACAGCACCTCAGCAACACCAGAATTCAAGGAGCGGCACTGGATTTGGATCATCTCGTTCCTCGCCGGAAGAACCCAGAGAGTCCGCCTCCCCCTTTCCTTTCCGCGGCCACCGAAGTCATCTGCGGCGTTCCGCAAGGATCCTCACTCAGCCCCACCCTCTTCAACGTCTACATGAACCCTCCCACAGCCATCGCTCGCCAACACAGCCTCAAAATCATCTCCTACGCCGATGCCACCCAGCTGATCCTCTCCCTCACCAACGACCCCGCCACCGCCAAAGCCCACCTCCGGGAAGGAATGAAAGACGTCGCAGAATGGATGAAGATCAGCCGCCTGAAACTGAACTCAGACAAGACGGAAGTCCTCATCCTAGGACCATCTCCCTCTGCCTGGGACAACTCCTGGTGGCCCCCTGCCCTGGGCATCGTACCCAAACCAACAGACCACGTACGCAACCGGGGCTTCATCCTGGACTCCTCCCTCACGATGAACAAGCAAGTGAATGCCGTCTCGTCATCCTGATTCAACACCCTGCGAATGCTCCGAAAGATCTTCCGGTGGATCCCCACCGAAACCAGGAAGACGGTCACCCAGGCCCTCATCACCAGCCGTCTGGACTACGGGAACACCCTCTACGCTGGAACCATAGCCAAACTCCAGAAAAGACTCCAGCGCATTCAGAACGCCTCAGCACGACTCATCCTGGACATCCCTCACCGCAGCCACATCTCTGCCCACCTGATTAACCTGCACTGGCTCCCCATCAACAAGAGGATCACGTTCAGACTCCTCACCCACGCACACAAGGCTCTGCACTACACGGACCCGAAGTACCTCCACTGCCGCCTCACTTTCTACACACCCACCCGCCAGCTCCGATCCGCCAACCTCGCCCTCGCCTCCATCCCACGTTTTCAGAAATCCACCGTCGCAGGTAGATCATTCTTCTACCTGGCAGCCAAGACATGGAACTCCCTCCCCACTCACCTTCGGCTGACCCTGGACCATCTCTCCTTCAGGAAACAACTCAAGACCTGGCTGTTTGAGCAGTAGCGACCCCCCCCTCAGCGCCTTATGATCCTATACAAATTTTGTGATTGATTGTTTGTCCTGAGTAAATTCAGTTGAATTGGAGTTTGGTGAAACTTGGCGTTCGAAGCCATCAAGGCTCATGTTGTGGAGTGAAGTTTGTACTATTTCTTGGTTGTTGTTCTTGGCAAATAATAGGAATGCTGTCTTGGATGTGTTGACTTTCAGGTAGGTGCTGGACAACCAGTTCTGAATGATGTGCAGACTGTCTTTGAGGTGTTGGATGTTTGAGGCAGAGGATACTTGCAAGTAGAGTTGTACATTATTGGTATATTGGAGAATCTTCATGGTGTTATCTGTGAGTAGACCACCAAGCAGCTCCATATAGAGTCTGAAAATGTCAGGATACAGAATAGAAGCCTGGGGGACACTGCGGATCTTTTGAGATCTTGAGGTGTGAACAAGCTGCTGTAGTGTCAGAAATCGGGTTTCTGGATGGCTACGGTATGCACCCAAGCTAGGCGGAGCCCACAACTCTAGTCAGGGTAATTCAGACGAAGATAACCTGTGCTCCCTTCTGGTAGCTTTGGCACAGAGCAGGCAGTCTTATCTACAGAGACAATGTGTAAAGCATTTTTCCAACACACTCATACAGTAACACAATGAATACACAACAAAAAAGAAGACTCCACATAGGGTTTGGAAAAATAGATCAATATATTGTAAAGACAAAGGGCAAAACAATTAAGACTCAGTATATATTATTCCAGATATGTCTATCCATACTCACTATCCTGGTCCAAAGAAGATCGGAATGGTATGGGTTACATAAGTAGTGCAAGTTATGCAGGGTTGTCAGAGAAAAACACATAAACTGCAATATGTAACAATAGGGCACATAAACTCCTATTAGCTGTTTCCCACTAATTTCCGAGGAATCACAATGGTAGCAGTCACATAGATCAGCTTAGCTTTTTGGAGGCCATCCCACATCTCCCTCGGGGTCCTCCACAGAGGTTCCATCTCACAAAGTAGTAAAGGAACATACCCCCAGGTTCTTCAACAGTAATGCTTTCTCTGCTCAGGTAGAACGACCTCTGGGTGGCCCATTGATACCCGAGCAGCATATGCACTTCCCTCTGGGCCCACCGCAGAGGCTACCACACAGACCACTAGAAAAGGATGCCTCATTCTGCAGCATGTACCTGTCTCCCTTGGGCCTCACTCACCCTTAGGCCCGCCGTGGGGATCAGGCCAATCTCAGTAAGTCCGCTAAATCAGGAAAGGTCAGCATGCACGATGATCCTAGGGACGGGCCAGGGCGGAAGAGCCTTGGAAGTCTGGCATACTCCATGGTTACAAGGACCATGTATCTCTTCAGGATGCCTCATGGGGTATGATTACAGCAGCTGTTCAGCGGCGGGCTGTGCCGGCAGGTCCCCAGGCCAGGCTGGGAGGCACATCATCTGCAAAGGGAAGACTGTTTTGGCAAGCTCCCTGCATTCCGGGCCCATACCTCAGAACTGTAGGGGTCGGCACAAGGCGACCTGTCTCCCCATGTGGTCGGACTGTAGACACATCACCTAAACTGTGCTCCTGATGCCACGACAACAGGCGGACCGTGCTGGCATGGCTTGCCTCGGTGCTGCAGTATCTATGTGGAACACAAGGAACTCGCTCCAGACAACAACACTAGCACTCTGACTAGCACTTCAAAATCCACCACAACATGCTGGGGAACTCACAAGATTATTTGTGCGATCGAGCACGAACAATTGTAGTCAGGCTGATGGACTCACCAGTGGTAGGGTCCCGCAGCTGAATGAGGTTGCGAAAGGAAATCTTTTAGGTCCCTAAGATTCCATCACACCAGGGGGACAAGCCAACAAGCACTTGTACAACACTTGCTGAGGGGGCACAAAGGAAGGTAGCAGGCTGCAGGCCAGCACATAAGGTAAGTTGCAAAGTGGCAGTATGGCCGGGATGCCTGTCACCCCCTCCCAACACAATCCCCAAGGATGGGAAGACGGACGCAGTTCTGAACTTTTGGAAGGCGGGAGGGAGTTACCCTCCCGGCCGTATTTATTAAAATATGAAACAAAATTAAAACATTAAAATAACAGTTTCATATCATGTACAATTTTCCATTTATGACATTACGATGCAGACACGTTTATTGGCTAACCTTAACAAATCTCTAATACAAAGGTTCTCCTAGCCGAGTCTAAGCATCCTGCAAATGCATACTTTCTAAATAAAAATTGTACATCCTAACATTACGGGCCAACGGCAAGGTCGTAACCGGTGTCAGGTCCCTACTACCAGAATTCCCCCCTCACGGTGTGAGGGGCAGGCGCACAGAGGACTGTACCTCTGTGCCAACTTCCAATTTCCCTTGTCTTAGCGGGGGCCCCTTATTTAACTCAACGCCATCTTAATGGTCGTCCGAGGACTCGTGTGAGGTGTCTAGAAGGTAGCGTGGACCCCCCTCCCACCCCACACTGTTTATCACATCCGCCGTCGCGGATATCCTGGCCCCTGGAAATTCGTAGGAGGGGCATCTAGCCACCTCCTCCCCTGGGAGGGGCCTATGACCGCCTTCCCTTAGGCGACCCCATACTTAGTGGGTGCCGCCTCCCCGTGTGAGGGGCCAATGGCCGCCTCCCCCCGGCGCTCCCATCCATAATGGGTGGCGCCCCCCCTCTAGGGACCTTGAAATTACTGCTCACGGATCATGACCTTACCGCCCGACCAAAAATAAATACGACGTTTTATATACCTATTGAAGAAAGAAAATAAACTTTATGTTGCAATATTTATCCTCTTAACTAAACATTCAACACATCTTTTAAGTAGACTGTGATACTCCGCTTCACTGGGGAAGAAAATGTTATCAAGCAAATCATTTTATTGCAGAACAAACATTGACATCTTTATTAACCACTAAACCAGGAAGAAAAGATATTATCAAAGCAAACCAATTTTATTGCAGTACTAACGTTGCCATAAGGGGCTGGTGGGTGGGTCAAAAATTGCTCCTTGTTCCGTCGAGGGCTCACGTGCAACGAGAGGGTGCAGCTTCCAAGCACAGGAACAAGAGGATGCTTCTTTGGATTGTTGCTCCTTTTATTCCTCTTCGGGAGGGCGTGTACCCTCCTCCGGTACGCCTACGGGGCGTGGCCAACGGTGTAGGTGTCTAGGACAACCCTTCTTGGGCGGGAAAAAGGCGTGCCCCGGCTACGCCGCTTCGGGCATACCAGCCGAGACACGCCCCCCGCCCAAAATGGTTTCCCGGGGGGATCCGGGCCCCCTACCATACATTCGGGGGGACCGAGTGGTCGCCCCTTTCCATATGGCCGGGATGCCTGTCACCCCCTCCCAACACAATCCCCAAGGATGGGAAGACGGACGCAGTTCTGAACTTTTGGAAGGCGGGAGGGAGTTACCCTCCCGGCCGTATTTATTAAAATATCAAACAAAATTAAAACATTAAAATAACAGTTTCATATCATGTACAATTTTCCATTTATGACATTACGATGCAGACACGTTTATTGGCTAACCTTAACAAATCTCTAATACAAAGGTTCTCCTAGCCGAGTCTAAGCATCCTGCAAATGCATACTTTCTAAATAAAAATTGTACATCCTAACATTACGGGCCAACGGCAAGGTCGTAACCGGTGTCAGGTCCCTACTACCAGAATTCCCCCCTCACGGTGTGAGGGGCGGGCGCACAGAGGACTGTACCTCTGTGCCAACTTCCAATTTCCCTTGTCTTAGCGGGGGCCCCTTATTTAACTCGACGCCATCTTAATGGTCGTCCGAGGACTCGTGTGAGGTGTCTAGAAGGTAGCGTGGACCCCCCTCCCACCCCACACTGTTTATCACATCCGCCGTCGCGGATATCCTGGCCCCGGGAAATTCGTAGGAGGGGCATCTAGCCGCCTCCTCCCCTGGGAGGGGCCTATGACCGCCTTCCCTTAGGCGACCCCATACTTAGTGGGTGCCGCCTCCCCGTGTGAGGGGCCAATGGCCGCCTCCCCCCCCGGGCGCTCCCATCCATAATGGGTGGCGCCCCCCCTCTAGGGACCTTGAAATTACTGCTCACCGATCATGACCTTACCGCCACAGGCCGGATAGTTGACCGGCTATCCGGCCCCCCCACACTCCTACTAAAGGTCATGTTTTTACAAACCCCTTAACCATGCTATGAAGTCTCCTATGAGTAAGACATTTCCCTCCCGGGACAAATGGACCCCATCTTCGAGATACATGTGATCCCCCCGAATACATCCATGCGGAATACAATGCAACTGTCCTAAGCGAAACAACCTACCAAGCTTGTTATTGACTTTCTTTACTGAATGATTCAAAGCTGATACAGAGAGGGCCCCACGCCACACCTTCCTGGGAATCATGTGTGACCATGCTATCGTGCACCCCGGAACCCTTCTCGCCAACCAGCTAACAGTAGATAGAATTCGCTCGAGTAGTACTCACCGACCGAGTGTCACCAAATCATTGCCTCCCAGGTGTACTACGATTACAGACGGCGGTGACCTTGTCCGCTCTAACAGTCCCTCAACGAAACATTGAAATTGGTCAATACAGAGCCCGCCCCTTCTGTGGAAGGTCACCCTGCACCCGTATTCCCCAGCCGCGTGAATCATGTCACCTGCTTTGAATACGTCCCCGGCACGCCTCACGTATGATTGGCCCACGACCCACACCACTCTCTCCTCAGTCGGTGATCTTTGACCGCTGGTCCCCAGGTGTCGGGTCGACTGCACAGTCCGCCCCGCATAGCATGCTTGCGAAACTGTAAACCAAACAGAAGACAGGAAGCGTGAGTGCATGACATTGGCTTCACAACATGTGCAACCGCACATACCTTTTATAACAGTTCGAGGACCATCGTCCCAATTGTTTCACCTTTTCCACACTCAGACCCCTGGCTGTAGCCTCTGTAGCAGCCCCTATCCTAAAGGAATGGGTCCCAAAATCGCCCGGGTCCAAGCCCGCTGCCGCGATTGCCATTGTAAGCACCCGCTGAAACTGAAACCTAGTCAGTGGGGTGGCGTCGGTGTGTCTCAGCAAGCTTCCCCCCCATGCTACCGCCCTTTGCGCTAAATATTCCTCAACGCATTTCACCGGGCACATGGGGGAGCCTCGCATGCGCTGGACAACAATACTGTCCCCCATAGCACCCTGATCGGTCTTGGACCTGGCTATTGTGACTACCATTGAATCACCCTTGATCAGAATGTGTTCCCGACACAGACCTCCCCCCATATCCTGCTTATTTTTTGCCACCAGCTCGCTCACCCGCATAGCCCCATGGAATGCTAATGCGAAAGCGGCCCGGAACAGCACTGCCTCGGACTGGGAGGAACATGTCGCGGGGAGTACCGACATCAGTAGGGACAACCTTTCTAACCCAATCGGGCGCCACTCGTCTACTCTATGACCCTCGAGGCGTTGCCACCCACGCAGTGCCTTCTTTACCAGAAAGGACGATGTGGGGTCCTTGATGCCATGCGCCTGTGCCATGAATGCAATGGCGGCCCGGTGCCTATTGGCCGTTGCCGCTGATCGGCCTGCCTTGTGGAGTGCTACTAAAAACTTTAGGACATACTCCTCCTGCCCCCAATTATCCCCTCCTGCTGGACCCAAAAATGCACAATAGGAACTAAACGCTCCTTCGTATGCCTTCCTTGTCCTGGGGGCTAGGCTTGCTCCCACGAGGTCCTGTAATCCGGGGCACCGAGTAACCAGAGAGCTTCGGGAAATGGTGCCGCCACTAGGTCCGCGGAAGGTAGATAACCCCTGAAGGCCTGCATGTGGGAACGAGAGAGTGCATCAGCCGCTTGATTTAGCACACCCGGCACGTGCCTCGCCCTAAACTGCACGTTCAGTCTCATGCAAAGTAGTACAATTTTTTTAAGTAATATCAATATCCACTTGCAGCGTGCTGCTTGATTATTTATACATTCGACTACGGTCATGTTGTCGGACCAAAACACCACTGTGCGATCACGAAACTCATCCGGCCACGCCTTCAGAGCCACAAAAATGGGGAACAACTCAAGAAACCCAATGTTACCTGTGAGCCCACTGGTGTGCCATCACGTCGGCCATGTTTGTGCCGACCATCGGTTACCGAAGATGGCGCCAAATCCCACGCTCCCTGCCGAGTCGGTCCACAAACCCAGCTCGTCCGAGGATGCTGGTGACTTGCTCCACACCACTCGACCGTTGAAATCCGCCAGAAATGCCAACCATATGCGCATGTCCTGGCGAACCTCTGCAGACAGTCTCGTGCGATGGTGTCCTTCCTTGAGACCAACCATGGCTTGTGCAATAGAGCGGGAAAAGGGGCGGGCCATTGGTATCACTCTTAGGGCAAAGTTAAGCTGGCCCACTGCTTGTTGTAACTGATGGAGAGTAACTTCCTCTTTGCTAATGCACTGTTCCAGGGAAGCCCTGAACTTCCCTACCTTCCCCACCGGCAAACGGAAACATCCCTCCACAGAATCAAGCTCAATTCCAAGAAACTCGAGTGAAGTAGATGGTCCAACCGTCTTACCTGGTACCAATGGCACCCCGAACCCCTTCATGAGAGTGCAAAATTCCTGTAACGCCTGCGCACATTGTGTGTCGCCGGCTGCCCCCAAGAACAAAAAATCATCTAGGTAATGCATAACCTGGGTATGGCCAGTGGCTTTGGTGAATGCCCATTGCAGAAAACAACTGAATTTCTCAAAATAAGCACAAGAGATGGAGCAACCCATTGGCATACATCTATCCATGTAGTAGCGTCCCTGAAACACAAAACCTAACAGACGCTGATCCTGTGGGTGTACCGGGAGCAACCGGAACGCTGACTCAATATCCGATTTAGCCATCAGCGCTCCGGGCCCCAGGCGATTCAACATGGCGACAGCCTCATCGAAGGATGCGTACCGCACCGAACAAATTCCTGGATCAATCGCATCGTTCACCGAAAGACCCCTCGGAGCCGACAAGTTATGAATTAACCTAAACTCACCTGGGTCCTTCTTGGGGACTATTCCCAAAGGTGAACAAACGAAATTAGTGACTGGCGGGTGCCTATATGGGCCAGCAACCCGGCCACGGGCAACCTCTTTTGCAATCTTACTTTCCACCACCGCCATATTCTGCTGCACCGACAGTTGGTTTTTACACAGTGATTCCCCCCGAAAATCCCCCGCCGGGATGTGGAAACCATACGAGAAGCCGTCCCGCAACACCCCAGCGGAGACTTGATCAGGGTATTCATTTAGCCAGGGGATCATTGCCATGACATCTACGGGGGTAGGTAGCGGTACCCCCTGGTCGACATTAGACCTGTTTGGCCCCTCCTCTACCCCCTGTATCACCATTCTTGGCTCTGCACGAACTCTCAGGGTGTGAAGAGTGTCCGCACCCTGCACACTCGTGCCTGAACTTACATGTCCCTTGTGGCCTCGTGCACTTGCCTCTGTTAAAGTTCCAACAAACCCCTTTTTTACCCCCGTTCCCACCACTCCTCGGTTGGTGGTCACCAGCGGCGCCTGCTCGAAAGGGCGCCGCCGAATGATGGCGGGAGGGCGCTGACCCATTCCCGCCAAGCGAAGACGACTTCGTCGCGCCCGGCAGGAGCTGCTTCTGCCAAGAGATGGAGTCGAGACAATCCCACGTCAGAGATGAATCGTGCTCCTTGGCCTTACGAAACTTACTATCATAACCCAACCATTCGTTGCCTTCATACGTTTCATAGAAATCCATTATACGTGTCTGATAGCAGGCCAATTCGGTCAAAACCTCGGGCTTACGTTCCCCCATGATCGCTGTAAACATCGCAAATGCCCTGGCCCAATTTGAGATCGTCTCATCCACCCTGAATACCGCCATTTTTGCACGCCACACACTCGGGTGCCACAAATCCTTCTGACTTTTAACATACTCCACCTCGTGGTGGTCAGTCAAGAGAGAAAACATATTCACATACTTATCAGCCCAAATCAATTCTTTCGTGGCCAGCGGAATATGTTGGACCACCTTTTCCCTTCTTGAGGGTAACGCTCCCTCCCTCGCCATTGGCAATGGCTGCTTACCCGAATCCATAGCTGGTCCCGCTGTGTTTCCAACGCCAGACGCCGGTCGTTCTGAGGGAACCTGTGGGGGACAAGAGGGAGATTCGCCTTCGCGGCATCTCTCGATTGCCGCAACTGCTTCATTAGTAACCTGGCCTCTTGGGCCGTGTCTCCTGGTGCCGTAGCACCCTCCGTATTTTTGCCGAGCCATGCGGCTAACTGGGCGGCCAACTCCGGAGGCATATCCTCCTCGTTAGTGGGCGTAACTACAACCGGAATCGGTTGGCCTGCGTCCAGGATCGGAACCGGGGCCTCCACTGGACTAACCGGGCTTGCCGGGGGTGACTCGGGAACTGGGGCCTCCCCCCCTGCTGCCCTATTCCTGGCCCTTTTACCTCTCTCAGCGGGGACTACTCCCGGCAATGCTGGCCCGATTACTTTCTTCGGTCTGCCCGTATTGTTCATTGCCGCCATCTGTTTTTTCATGCTCGCCATATCCTTCATTAGCATGCGATGCATCTGGTCAGTCCCTGCCTTCTTTCCGACCTTCTTGCCAGCCATCGTTGTCGGATATTCGATCCTCGATGCTCACGAGGTCCTGGATCCGAGGGTACGGAGTCGCTGAAAGAGAAACACAAAAATTACAAGTTCTCAAAAATTGCTCCTTGTTCCGTCGAGGGCTCACGTGCAACGAGAGGGTGCAGCTTCCAAGCACAGGAACAAGAGGATGCTTCTTTGGATTGTTGCTCCTTTTATTCCTCTTCGGGACAGCGTGTACCCTCCTCCGGTACGCCTACGGGGCGTGGCCAACGGTGTAGGTGTCTAGGACAACCCTTCTTGGGCGGGAAAAAGGCGCGCCCTGGCTACGCCGCTTCGGGCATACCAGCCTAGACACGCCCCCCCCGCCCAAAATGGTTTCCCGGGGGGATCCGGGCCCCCTACCATACGTTCGGGGGGACCGAGTGGTCGCCCCTTTCCATAACTCCTGTATTCCAGCAGTCAACAAGCAGCAGGCCAACACAGTAAAGCAGTTAGCAAAATGGCTGTTTCTTCTGGCAGCACAGCAGTCCTCCTGACAATGTGCAGATGTAGAGTCAGCAGCGTCGGGTTACAAGTCCCACGCAGTGTCTGAAAATAGGGGGTCAGAGCCCCAGTACTTCTACTCCAAAAAATCCTTTGATGTAGGTGGTGACTTCAAAAGAACCTTTAAAAGTGTAAAATAATCCCTGTCAGCCCTGCACTGACTCTAGATGATCAGTAAATCAGCCCTTTATGTAGGGGCAGGACACAACTTATTGAAATGCAAGTGTTAACCACCAGTCCTTGGCCAGGAAGACTATCAGTTAGCAGATTTATCCCTGTCACATCCAGTCCTTCCTGTGTTTTGGCTTTCTGGAGAGAATGCACAAAGTGTAGCTGTCACCCAGCCCAGATGTGTATGGAAGATAGGCTGCAAAGCACAAAGAGTCATAAGCACAAAGGCCCACTTTCTATAAGTGGCATTTCTAAAGTAGTATGGTGAAATTCAACTTCACCTGTAAGTAGGATTTATCACTACCATTCTAAACATAACAAACATGGCAATGCCACTCCTTTCTGATCAGGGCTTACCACTTATAAGTATATGCGGGCATTACCAAGCAGGCTATGAAAGGAGTAGGCCTCACAGTAGTGAAAAATGAAATAGGCTGTTTGTCACTACCAGGGCATGCAAAACATAAAGGTGTATGCCCTACCTTTTACTTACACAGCACCCTCTCCATAGGGCTACCTAGGGCTACCTTAGAGGTGACCTATGAGTAATAGAAGGGGAGTTTAAGGCAGGGCAAACAATTTTAAATGGCGAATTGAAGTGGCAGTAAATTGCACACACAAACTCTGCAGTGGCAGGCCTGAGACAGGTTTGAAATGCTACTTCTGTGGGTGGCAAAAACAGTGCTGCAGGTCCACTGGTAGCATTTAATTTACAGGCCCAGGGTATAATGTATACAACTTTACAAGGGACTTACAAGTACATAAAATATGCTAAAGAGGTGTAAACCAATCATACAATTTTTAGGGGAGAAAGCACATGCACTTTAGCACTGGTTAACAGTGGTAAAGTCTCAAAGTCCAAAATGCAACAAAAAGGTCAGAAAAAGGAGGAGGAAGGCAAAAGGTTTGGAGATAATCCTGCTAAAAGTGTCAGGTCCAACATGTAGGTTGGAACAGTAGAAGGAGAACCAGTGATGGACATTCCTAGTGAATCAAATGAGAGACTTTAGGGTGTGCATGAGGGTGGGATGTCAACTGTGTCGAAGGCAGCTGAGCAGACCAGCAATATCAGGAGGCAGGGGTTATTTTCATCTGTTGGCAAGCGGGCATCAACTAATGTGTAATCTAGTGGTCTTCATGTATAGCATGATATAAAGCCAAATTGTCAGTCATGCAGGAGATGGTTAGCACTGATGTGATCTTGGAGTTAAACATAGACTGGTGTTCCAACAATCTTGCTGATGAATGGTAGGCAAGGGATATGCCGGTAGTTGGCAAGGTCATCAGGGTCTAATGTAAGGTTCCTTAGTAGTGGGAGGGGTTGACCTGTATTGAGAGCTTCTGAGTGGCCATAGAGGTTTTTTACCTGGAGGATTACAACTTTAATTTGAGAGTGCAGCCTCAAATGGATTTTGTGAATTTTCTGCATAAGTAATTCTGAGAGGTGTAAAAGCAGTTGATGGTATGTTTTTGCCCAAATTTTTCTAAATGAGATTAAGATATTGTCACTAAGTTACGCTGAAATCTATGTCTCTTTTCATTGACCCCATGGTGTTATTGGGAATCATGCACAATGATGAGATCTATTTAGTACAGAAGGCATTGTGATGATTGCCAATATTGCCTCTTTCACTGATCATGCAGTGTAAAATAGAATACTTTTGTACTTGAATTTCCTGCATGCAATAGTCAATGTACATGCACCGCGATATCGAAGAAACTGCGGTAGCCACTAATCCCCTCCCTCTAACATATTTTTGGCTAATAATTTTTTGGGTTAATTTATGGGTTTAGAATCATGCTCATGAGCAAAATTGAGGTCTATTTGGTATAAAGGTGTTGGGTGGCTGCTAGGGGGAGGGATTCGGAGCGGAGATTCCTGGTAGGTTTGTGGAAATTCATTCAAGGTACATTGGTTCTTCGTTGTGTAGTGCCTAGTAGGCATGAATGAGCAGCATGAACTGGCATCTCTTCACTCTCTACTGGTAGCGAGTAGGGTTTCCTGATGTGAGGGGTGATGTGCGTCTGCCTGAGCAGGTCAAGGATGAGTCTGGCTACTGATTTTTGGAAAGTCTGGAGTTTTCTCATGAGTAGGGGGCATTGACAGAAGATGGTCTTGCCCAGTGATATATTGGAACTAAATAGTAGCATGGGTGATACGGGCGCTGCATTTACTCTTGGAAAGCCCCTGCTTAGGAAGAATATTGTGCCAGAAACTAATATAGGGTCATAGAGAAATACGCTTTGTCCCAGTATATGCCATTCTGGTAGGGCAGTGTGGGAAATATGGCTCTACCCTTGGCTTTAGAATGGCTCCCACGCAGGACGGCAATATACATCTCATGGACTTGAATGGTTATGTGGTTGACCTGAGCACAACATAGGTTTTTCAAATTTGATTGGAGATCTTGATGTTTATGAAATATGTTGTACCTTTTCCAACATATCTGCCACGACACACAACATTCTTGATGCAGTTGTAACTTTTTCTACGGCACTCTCATTGTGTAAATGCAATTGAATAGGGGGTAGTCCTTCACTCCCTCTTCTTTCAATTAAATGGATGATGTGCCTTGTATGCACTTCATCATTCACAATGGTATGTGAAGTATGGTTGCAATTGGATGCATGAAATATGTTTTTAGGTGATTCACCGTTTTAGATTATTCTTTAAAGATGCTTATTTGTCTGTGGGGCCGTATTCATCAAGGTGTGATCAGACTTAGGTGACAATATATGCATTTGGTATTTATCAATAATTGTTGATGGAGGTCAAATATTTAAATATAAACTCAGCCTCCCTAGGTGTCAACATTGGGGATATCGCCACCCTATAGCAATATGGATGACTATCGTGTTGAACAATGAATATGTGGCAACTGGACAAAGGGACTTCTCATGAAACCATGTACTGAAGAACACTTCTCCTTTATTTACAGTTAAACTGTACGGTGGTTCTGTACCAATACATGGGATAATATGAACTTCATTTTAATGTGTACTGATTAAGCAAAATGTACTCCTCTCTTCTATGCTATTATATACGCTCATATTTAGGCTGTGCTACTTCCTATGCTCACATTCAGGCTATGAAATGTGCTTGGAATGTTTGGGATACTGTTTGGCAGGACCGGTTCTTTGTGGGGTTTCCTGAACAAGTTAACATATATTTCTGATTGCACTTATAGAGTGGTTCTAATTGCAGGACTGTCTTTTAACTATTCATTTTATCATCAAAGGATTTATGATATATGTAGTTTTTTTTTTTACATCTGCTTGATATACTTGTTTGTTTAAGAATGTCGTTATGTATTATTTACAGCTCTGAGGAAGTTCAGTTCTTTTGAACAAAATTCGTTGGCTGTTGTCTTGGCTATTTATATGGAAAATATCTAAAATCAATAAACGATGCTGTAAAAAGATATAGAGCTATGGGCTTTCCGTTTCTTGGGTGCACCATTCTGTTATAATTCTGTAGCTTCTGGAAGATGCCCTGATTAATGGAGGCATTGACGATGGTAAACATGAGTAAAAGCACCTTCTGCAAGGGAATTATAACCATACATTTGAGAAGAAATGTGGCAAAAAGAAAGCATAAGTGATTCATTGAGATAATGAGTATGTCATATAGAAAGCATGATAGAAGTAGAAAGAGTGAGCGACAAGGGGAGATAATGAGGGATTTATAAGAAGAATGTCTGCGCTACAAATCAATAGAGGTAGAGTGAGTGAGAAAGTGAGTTTGTGAAGGATTGGGTTATATTACAATAATAGGCTAGTGACACAGAGAGGGTGAGTGACAGACAGAAAGAATCAACCTTGAAGAACTGAGAGTCCAGCTGATAGGGTGAAGTCTGAAGAGAGCGAGTGCGAGGAGGGAGATATATGCTAAAGGAGTAATAGTGGGATGGATGAAAGTGAAAAGGAGGCAATGCAAGACAGAGAAGTGGAAGGACAAAGAGGATAGGAATTGTGTAACACAGTAAGTGCTAGCAGGCATTCTGTTGCACAGTAACTTGCGGAGCAGTCGTAAATGAATGACACCAATAGCACTGCATCCACGGCGCTCCAGGCTTGTTGGTGGGACCATGAGATCCAGAAACCTCTGCTGCACATCCCCGCAGTGAGGCAGCCAGGCAACGAATGTTGACCCCTGTGGCTTTCACCCACCATCTCGAAAGACCAAGGGGCCGATTTACAAGGCCTGTTTGCATCACTTTTCCCATGTTAAAAGTGATTCAGCACATGGGGGGGAGTAGCACCCAATCATCAATCTATATTTGCCCCAATAATAGTGCCATAGCAGTGGACAATGTGGGCAATGTTGAGGCCAAATTTGTATCAGGTAACCCCCCCAGTGCCGGAGCTGGCCCCGCCTGCTGTGGTGAAGCAGAAAAGGCGACCAGGGAGGAACATGGTTTCAAAGAGTAAGAGGCTCTCCCCTAGTAAAGGAAACATGAATCAGTTACTCTCCTGGATTCAATACACAGCAGCAACCCCCACACCAGCTCCTGCATAACCGGCAAACACTTGGGTATTTCAGACCCCACGATTCTTGAAGCACTGTGTACAAAATTTGACAAAATCTTGGAGGGCAAACTGAAGCCACTGATTGACTGCCTGGATAAGCTCGAGGGCCTAGTGGCTAGCACTCTTAAACAGTAAGCCACAGAACACCCAGGGGCTAATGAAAAGGGCCTTTCTGCCCAAAACAAATCCCCCCCTGAACAACACGGTTAACTTTAAGCAGCTGGTCATGAATAGTACTTCATTTCTCTACGTGGGGAGCCCCATGGACCATCTCTTAACAGCCCGACTAGGGCTTCGAATATAGCCCATCCTATTGCTTGTTCTCAGTCCATCACACCCCTCTATCAATCAATCAATCAATCAATCAATCAATCAATCAATCAATCAATCAATCAATCAGGACACTTGTAAAGCGCACTACATACCCGTGAGGGTCTCAAGGCGCTGGGGGGAGGGGGAGATGCTGCTACTGATCGAAGAGCCAGGTCTTGAGGAATCTTCGGAAGGCCAGTAGGTCTTGGGTCTGCCGTAGGTTGGGTGGGAGGGTGTTCCAGGTCTTGGTGGCGAGGTGGAAGATGGATCTGCCACCGGCGGTCGTTCTTCAGATGCGGGGTACTGTGGTGAGGGCGAGGCCAGCGGAGCGGAGCTGGCGGGTGGGGGTGTAGAAGCTGAGTAGTCTGTTGAGGTATGCTGTGCCGGTGTTGTGGAGAGCTTTGTGTGCGTGGATGAGGTGCTTGAAGGTTATCCTCTTGTTGACGGGGAGCCAGTGCAAGTCTCTCAGGTGGGGTGTGATGTGGCTGCGGCGGGGGATGTCAAGGATCAGACGTGCCGAGGCGTTCTGGATGCGTTGCAGTCATCTCAGGAGCTTGCGATGTTCTTGCGTGGAGGGTGTTTCTGTAGTCCAGCCTGCTGCTGACGAGGGCCTGGGTGACTGCTCTTCTAGTTTCGGTGGGGATCCACTTGAAGATCCTGCGGAGCATTTGGAAGGTGTTGAAGCAGGATGAGGAGATGGCGTTGACCTGCTTGGTCATGGAGAGGGTGGAGTCGAAGATGACCCTAGGTTGCGTGCGTGGTCGGAGGGAGTCTGTGCTGTTCCTAGTGTTGTTGGCCACCAGGAGTCGTGCCAAGCTGAGGGGTAGAGCCTAGGATGAGGACCTCCGTCTTGTCTGAGTTCAGCTTTAGTCGGCTGTTCCTTATCCATTCGGTGACGGCCTTCATTCCTTCGTGGCGGTTGATTTTGACGGTGTGAGGGTCTTTGCTGAGGGAGAGAATGAGCTGCTTGTCATCAACGTAGGAGATGATGTTGAGATGTGCTTTCGGGCAACATGGGCGAGGGGTGCCATGTAAATGTTGAACAGCGTTGGGCTATGGGATGAGCCTTCTGGAATGCCGCAGATGATCTCAGTGGCTTCGGAGCAGAAGGGGGGGAGGCGGACGCTCTGTGTTCTGCTGGTCAGGAAGGAGGTGGTCCAGTCCAGAGCCTTCTCTTGGATCCCGGCGTCATGTAGGCGTGTTCGTAGTGTGCTGTGGCAGACCGTGTCAAAGGCGGCTGACAGGTCCAGGAGGATGAGGGACGCTGTTTCTTTGTTATCTAGCAGGGTCCTGATGTCGTCGGTGGCGGCAATGAGGGCAGTTTTGGTGGTATGGTTGCTGCGGAACCCAGACTGAGACGGCTCCAGGATGCTGTTCTCCTCGAGGAAGTGGGTTAGTTGTTTGTTGACGGTTTTCTTGATGACCTTTGCCGGGAACCGGAGCAGGGAGATGGGCCGGAAGTTCTTCAGGTCCTCGGGGTCCGCCTTGGGCTTCTTGAGTATGGGTTTGATCACGGCATGTTTCCAGATTTTCAGGAAGGTTGCTGTCTCGAAGGAGATGTTGATTACTTTCCAGAGATGGGGTGCGATGGCTGTGCTGGCTTTGTTGAAGATGTGGTGTGGGCATGGGTAAAACAGTGATCCGGAGTGGATGGTGTTCATGATCTTGCTGGTGTTGTTGATGCAGGTCCAGGAGAGCAGGCGATTGGTGCGGGTGGCGGTCGTGGTGGCGGATGTCTCAGTGGTAGTCGGGGCGGTCTTAACGTTGAAGCTGTGGTGGATGTTGCCGATCTTGCGGTGGAAGAAGGTGGCCAGCGAGTCGCACAGGTCTTGCAAAGGTGGGATGTCATTGGTGTTGGAGCTGGGGTTGGAGAGTTCCTTCACGATGTTGAAGAGCTCTTTGTTGTTGTGTACGTTGTTGTCTAGGCGGTCTTTGAAGGAGGCCTTCTTGGCGGCTCTGATGAGGTGTTGGTGTCTGCGGGTGGTGTTCTTTTGGGCTGCATAGCTGTCCGGTGTTCGTTCGCGGAGCCAGTTCTTCTCTAGTTTTTGGCATGTTCCTTTGGAGGCCTGGAGGTCTTCGGTGAACCAGGTGGATTTCTAGCTGGTGTGGCTGTTGGAGGGTTTCTTGAGCGGGCGAGGGTGTTGGCGCAGTCGTCGATCCACTGTCTTAGGTTGCGGGCGGCGGTGTCTGGTCGGTGGTGTCGGCGGGTGGCCTCTGGGTGAGGGTGCTGGTTAGTTGGTCTTCGGTGACTTTTCCCCAGCTGCTACGAGGCATCTTTTGGGTGCGATGGTGCGTGAAGGGCTTCCTGAAGGTGAAATGGTTATAGTGATGGTCGGTCCAGTGGGGTTCGGTGGTGTGGTTGAAGGAGACGTGAGGGCTTGCAGAGAAGATGGGGTCAAGCGTGTGGCCGGCGGCGTGGGTGGGTGTTGTCACAAGCTGTCTGAGTCTGAGGTTGGAGAGGTTGTCGATCGGGGTGTTGGTGTAGTTGTTGTTCTCGAGGTGGAAGTTCAGGTCCCCGTGGAGGATGTAGTCCGTGGAAGTGAGGGTGTGTGTGCTGATGAAGTTGGCGATGGAGTCGGTGAACTGTGGACGGGGTCCGGGAGTGTCTGTAGATGAGGGTTCCTCTGAGGGTGATGTTGGGGTTGGTGTGGATTTGGAAGTGCAGGTGTTCAGCAGTGCTGAGGGTGTCATTGGTGTTGGTCGAGACTCTGAGAGTGTTACTGTGGACGATGGCAATTCCTCCACCTACTCCATTGGTGCGGTTCCTGCGAGTGATCTTGTACCTGGTATTTTGTCGGGCAGGTTAGAAACAGTTAATGAGTATCTGGTCCATAGTACCCTAGTGTTCCCGGAACCAGCAGTACACGGAGGGCGCTCTTTCAACTCGAAGACGCTACGAACCAGATACTCATTCATGGTCTTTAACCTGCCTGACGCTTCTACCCTTGAGGTTCCCTATCCTGGAAACGTGAAGCTCAACTAGCCAGCAGCTCGCAGAGAATGCTGCCTGTAACGTGAGGCTACTATGGACCAGGTACTCATAAACTCTTTCTAACCTGCCCGACGAATTAACGACAACGTGTTAAACATACCCATGGCAGTGAAACGGCTGTTCCTGCTATACGTTTGAAATATTTAGCACCCACCCTGATGTAATGCGGATGAGGAATTCCATACCACAAGTTGGTTGCCTGCTCCCATTCACCCCTGTCCTGAGGAAGACTCGCAGGCCCAGGTGCAACCAGCCTAAGTGCCACAAGTCGAGTCGAAACGTCGATGAACATCCCCTTTTACCTGGACCCTACCAGTGCATATTCCTTACGTGCCATACAAGATAACAATCTGTGATATAAACAATATAAATAGACCCTGTAAAATATTTAATTGGGCCATACGAATAAGATTGATATGTTTAATCAATCTCACATCAACCCTTCTACTTTTCCTTTTTACTTCACTCTGGGATCATTTCCCGCCCACTGAAACCTTTGAGCACATCTCTCCTTTGCACACTCTCCTCGGAGCAACCTCTTCTTAGATTGTTGCAAATTTGAAAAAGGTAAATATTTTTACTACCTAATGAAATAAAACAAACAGTTTTTTCATTTGACGTTTGGCTGCCGCACACTTCCCTTTTTTTCCTGTGTAAATTATGGTTTACCTAAAAGAGCATGGTATTAATTTAGCTCTGATAAAGTAAAATTGATGTATTTTGTGCTTACCTTGATGAATGATTGGTTTGAGGACCACTTCTCTATACCGTTCGGTGCGTCAGTGGCGCACCTGCTGCGCGCGGCCGCCATATATGGGGATGTTGGAGGGAGTAGCAGCTGGGAGGCGGGAGGCGGGAGGCAGGGACAGTGAATAGGCAGTGAGGAGGCGGGGACGCAGCTGCGGGGTCGGGAGCGGTGAGGGCACAATCCGGGGCAGTGAGGGTGAAAGAGAAGGCAAAAACCGGGCAGAAATCAGGGAGCAGAAGGCAACAGGAAGACACAGAGAACAAAAAATGGGCAAACATCAGGGGCAGCAAGGGGGAAACAGAAGGCAAAAACTGGCACAAATCCGGGAACGGAAGGCAACTGAAGGACACAGAAGGCAAAAAACGGGCACAAATCAGGGGCAGCGAGGGGTATGCCTACTGTTGCCCCTATTACCAAGGTCACAGTCAGTCCTATAGCTGCCCACGCCGTGATATTTTGAGCCTTCCCCAAGCACCCTGTCCCTAACTATTAGTCCTAACTGGGGTTCCCCCTTTAAATGCTGGGTATAGGAAAGTGCCCCTTTTTGCTTAGGTTACCCCTTAATGTTTTGTAAGATACCTGATGCCAACTTGCCTGAGTTTGTGCTGGGATACTGCTAACCAGGCCCCAGCCCCTGTGTTCTTTCCTAAAACTTTACCTTTGTACCCACAATTGGCACACCTCGGGCCACATGTAAGTCCCTTGTAAAAGGGACCCCTGATACCAAGGGCCTTGTGACCAGAGAGGGCCTCTGAGGGCTGCAGCATGTATTGTGCCACCCTCAGAGACCCCTCACCTCCACACCCCCACCCTGCCAATGCAGACTGGATGTTTTGGTGCAGACCAAACTAAAGAGTCAGGTAGTGTAAAACCTTGGTAGATATACATAGTTATTCACATCCAAGTTACTTTTGCAGAATCAATCTCCAATTTAGTGTGCTAATATTGTGAATAGCAACCTGTTGCATCAATTTTCATGGGATAATACTCAAGATATATACAAATATTTATATAGTGTGGTGCTTGGGATAAGGGAATCGGGGAAAGGAGTGTAGGTGATACTTAAGAGTTTGTGAGGGTAATGGACACGGACAAAGTGGTGTGACATATATTCACCACATGAACATTGTGGTAGTAATCCGGCCTAGACAATAGGTCAATTGTTCCAAATAATATACATAGCTCAACACGGACACTGTTATTTTTTATAAAATTGCCCCAGCTTGTAATCTTATGGGTGTGTGTCAAATCTGTCCAGCATCAAGCAATTACCTGACAAACAAGAATAGGTGCTCCACCACAGTCCGGAGGAAGACCCCCTCCTAAGGCTGGATTCACCTAGTTCGAACTACCAGAGGTCAAAACGTCGACACACACCCATAAGATTACAAGCTAGGACAATTGTATAAAAAATAACAGTGTCCGTGTTGAGCTATGTACATTATTTGGAACAATTGACCTATTGTTTAGGCCGGATTACTACCACAATGTTTCTGTGATTGTAAGGGCATCAGAAGGAAAATGCAGTAAGCTTCTTTGATGTAAAACAGGCTTTATTTTTACATAGGTATGCTTTTTGCGAGTAGCCAGTCTGAATGATAAGTAGGGGGGGTTTCAAGTCTTTTCTCTTCTCTGTGCAATTCCTAGCGGCGTCCTCTACTGGTGCTGTCCAGCAGCTATTCCACTGGCCAGGCGTCGGTTCAGGGACTCCATAACCCCAAAAGAAAAGGATTCAAAACAAAAGCAGGAGTCAGTGTAATGTCCTGACTTAGCAGTGCGGGGAAGGGAGTGAGGGAGCAATCCAGTTTACCCAGTGTCAAGACGGCAAACGGTGAGGAGTGGCTGTGAAAAGGGGGGTATTTACACTATATACAACAAGGCGGAGAGCAGTCAGTAGATGTTACTGGTCTGGCCTCTCCCGCCCAACCCGCAAACCGACCCCGTACCTGTGTCAGCCATGCTCCTCCTGGAGCATGGCTTGGTGAAGCGTGTTCTCGGTGGCCTCCTGGCTTTACACTCCACTCTCGTCTCTCCCTCTCTCCTTCAGGGTTGGATGTTCTCTACTGGCACTGTTCATCGTCTTGCACTCGGGTCTTCAACTCTCCGGTCTCCTTTAGCTCCTTTCGTCCTCCGGTGTCAACACACACCTTGTTACGGGTATTGTTGTCTCTTATTGGAGCCCGGCTTGTGAGCTCCAGTTAAAGGGATCTAGCAAGGGGAAATAACATTCCGGGTTTCCCGGCAGTCTTTTGTTAGCCCTATTGTTTCCCCGCTCAAGTCCGCCTTGTGACAGTGATGAATATATGTCACACCACTTTGTCCGTGTGCACTACCCTCACAAACCCTTAAGGATCACCTACACTCCTTTCCCCAATTTTCTTATCCCGTTATCCCGAGCACCACACTATGTAAATATTTGTATATATATTGAGTATTATCTCATGAAAATTGATGAAACAGGTTGCTATTCACAATAATAGCACAATAAATTGGGATTGATTCTGCAAAAGTAACTTGAGGGCATATTATCAAGACAGGCGATAAAATTATCGCTGCTTTAGCAGCAGAAAACTGCTGCTAAAACGGCGATAATGGGTTTGATAATGTGCTCTATGGAATTCCAATTGAAGCCCATGTTAGATGTCCTTCACATCTAACATGGGCTTCAATTGGAATTCCATAGAGCATATTATCAAGCCCATTATTGCCGTTTTAGCTGCAGTTTTCTGCCGCTAAAGCGGCGATAATTTTATCACCTGTCTTGATAATATGCCCCTTGGTTTTTTGGATGCAAATAACTATGTTTATCTACTATTGGTTTACACTACCTGACCATTCCTTACTGTACTGAACTACTAACCCGGGTCTGGTAGGTGCCTGGGTCCCCCCATTGATACGCAACAAACTAAAGAGTCAACATGGCACATATCCCTGTTTGCCATGCCCACCAACACTGCCTGTGGCATAGGTAAGTCACCCTTCTAGCAGGCCGTACAGCCCTAAAGGCGGTGTGCACCATGTCCAAGTGAGGGCATAGCTGCAAGAGCAATATGCCCCTACAGTGTGTGTGCCATTCACAGACATTGAAAGTTCAATGAAGCCACTTTGAGTACAAACTGCTGCTAAAACGGCGATAATGGGTTTGATAATATGTTCTATGGCATTCCAATTGAAGCCAATGTTAGATGTCCTTCACATCCAACATGGGCTTCAATTGGAATTCCATAGAGCATATTATCAAGCCCATTATTGCCGTTTTAGCTGCAGTTTTCTGCCGCTAAAGCGGCGATAATTTTATCACCTGTCTTTATAATATGCCCCTTGGTTTTTTGGATGCGAATAACTATGTTTATCTACTACTGTTTTACACTACCTGACCATTCCTTACTGTACTGAACTACTAACCCGGGTCTGGTAGGTGCCTGGGTCCCACCATTGATACGCAACAAACTAAAGAGTCAACATGGCACATATCCCTGTGTGCCATGCCCACCAACACTGCCTGTGGCATAGGTAAGTCATCCTTCTAGCAGGCCGTACAGCCCTAAAGGCAGGGTGCACCATGTCCAAGTGAGGGCATAGCTGCAAGAGCAATATGCCCCTACAGTGTGTGTGCCATTCACAGACATTGAAAGTTCAATGAAGCCATTTTGAGTTCATGGGCTAGGATCTGTCAACACAAACT
Organism: Lissotriton vulgaris; assembly: GCF_964263255.1. Lineage (NCBI taxonomy): Eukaryota > Metazoa > Chordata > Amphibia > Caudata > Salamandridae > Lissotriton > Lissotriton vulgaris. The sequence goes on along the minus strand of NC_141687.1, from coordinate 1,436,930,336 downwards.
TCACAGCTCCATGATGACTTTACTGATGTCTGGGAAGTTTGGTATCAAACTTCCAAGAACATTAAACCCACAGTCATGCCAGTGTTGGATGATTTAATGAAAAATGCACACAGAATGCATCTTAGAGATGCCCCCTGAAAAATGACAAACTGGTGTAGTTCTAGACAGTCTCACCACCATCTGCCACCACCAGACAAGTTTCTGGACCCATGGGTTGTGAGCCCTCCACTCCCTGGGTCTGGGAACAAAGCACAGCCTGGGCAGAGATGTCATGCATCCTCCCTCAGGATGGGCAGGTTCCTCGAAAAGGAAGCAACCCACAGCCTTTTGCTGCTATCAGCAACTGGCTCTCACCAGTTCTGACCAAATGTCTCTCGGTTGTTCACCTCCCCCCTGCACAATCAGCTCCTCTTCGTCATCAGATGCAATATTAATGTCTACATTTAGATTTGTACTTTTGGCTTTCCGGATGTTACTTAGGTGCGCCTCCCACTGGATAATGTGGTGTTTTTTTAGATGACCTCTCTGGCCTCCGGTACCATAGTTGGTACCAAGCTTACCCCGACTAACTACTTGTTTACAAATTGAACAAACGACTAGGTGTTCCGCCTTTTTGCTAATACTAAAGAAGTCCCAAACTGGGGACTGGAGATTTCTGGTGGGTGGTGGTGCAGGTGCTACTTTCAATGCCAGATGAAGTGGAGGATTGGCTTGGCTGAATTTGACTCTGTTACAGCACCACTACTTGAGGTAATGGAGGTCGAGGTGGATGGAGGTCCCTGACGGCCCTTCTGATGAGAAAATATGGAAGCTGTAGGTCGTGTTGGTGTAGTAGTTACCTGTGTTGGTGGTGGTACCACCAGTGGTGCCACGCCACACACATCCTGCACAGCAGCATTTTTGGATAGGGTAAAAATGTCTGTCTGCTGCATGCCCGCTGGGGCTGGAGTGACAACTGTGATGACTGGGTCGTCATCGTCAGACTGTTCATCAGCAGCAGAATACACCACTTCTTCTACTTCTTGTTCGTCGTCATCACCCGTAAGTGAAAGCCTTGCGTGAACCTTTCTTTTAGCTACCTTTGTCATCTCATGGCGTGCCTCCCTCTCTGACTGCATTGGTGGGTTCCAATCAAGATCTAGATCATCAGAAGGAAGAGGGCTTGAAGAAGAACTTGTACTAGCCCTCCTTGACCTTTTCTTGCTGGGGATCTGGAAGACAATGGATCATCAGGAGGAGTGGCTTGCTCGGATGATACCTCCGCTTGAATCTCGATTTCCTGATGTGCCCCTACTTCTGGAGGAACAAGCATTGTGGGCAATTGTGCCTCTCCATGCGCCTCTCCATGCGCCTCTACTTACACCTCTACTTGCGCCACTCCTTGCGCCAATCCTTGTGCCACTCCTTGCGCCACTTCTTGCGCCACTCCTGCGCCCCTCCTTGCTCCACTCCTTGTGCCACTCCTTGTTGAACCTGTGGTTGTCGTTGCGGCTGTGGTTGAACACTCCTTCGTGGAGGTTGATTTTGGCGGTGTGAGGGTCTTTGGTGAGGGAGAGAATGAGCTGCTTGTCGTCGACGTAGGAGATGATGTTGAGATGTGCTTTCTGGCAACATGGGCGAGGGGTGCCATGTAAATGTTGAACAACGTTGGGCTATGAGATGAGCCTTCTGGAATGCTGCAGATGATCTCAGTGGCTTCGGAGCAGAAGGGGGGGAGGCGGACGCTCTGTGTTCTGCTGGACAGGAAGGAGGTGGTCCAGTCCAGAGCCTTCTCTTGGATCCCGGCGTCATGTAGGCGTGTTCGTAGTGTGCTGTGGCAGACCGTGTCGAAGGCGGCTGACAGGTCCAGGAGGATGAGGGACGCTGTTTCTTCGTTATCTAGCAGGGTCCTGATGTCGTCGGTGGCGGCGATGAGGGCAGTTTTGGTGGTATGGTTGCTGCGGAACTCAGACTGAGACGGCTCCAGGATGCAGTTCTCCTCGAGAGAGTGGGTTAGTTGTTTGTTGACGGTTTTCTCGATGACCTTTGCCGGGAACCGGAGCAGGGAGATGGGCCGGAAGTTCTTCAGGTCCTCGGGGTCCGCCTTGGGCTTCTTGAGTAAGGGTTTGATCACGGCGTGTTTCCAGATTTTCAGGAAGGTTGCTGTCTCGAAGGAGATGTTGATTACTTTCCAGAGATGGAGTGCGATGGCTGTGCTGGCTTTGTTGAAGATGTGGTGTGGGCATGGGTAAAACAGTGATCCGGAGTGGATGGTGTTCATGATCTTGCTGGTGTCGTTGATGCAAGTCCAGGAGAGCAGGCGATTGGTGCGGGTGGTGGTCGTGGTGGCGGATGTCTCAGTGGTAGTCGGGCGGTCTTAACATTGAAGCTGTGGTGGATGTCGGCGATCTTGCGGTGGAAGAAGGTGGCCAGCGAGTCGCACAGGTCTTGCAAAGGTGGGATGTCATTGGTGTTGGAGCTGGGGTTGGAGAGTTCCTTCACGATGTTGAAGAGCTCTTTGTTGTTGTGTACGTTGTTGTCTAGGCGGTCTTTGAAGGAGGCCTTCTTGGCGGCTCTGATGAGGTGTTGGTGTCTGCGGCTGGTGTTCTTTTGGGCTGCATAGCTATCCGGTGTTCGTTCGCGGAGCCAGTTCTTCTCTAGTTTTTGGTATGTTCCTTTGGAGGCCTGGAGGTCTTCGGTGAACCAGGTGGATTTCTAGCTGGTGTGGCTGTTGGAGGGTTTCTTGAGTGGGCGAGGGTGTTGGCGCAGTCGTCGATCCACTGTCTTAGGTTGCGGGCGGCGGTGTCTGGTCGGTGGGGTCGGCGGGTGGCCTCTGGGTGAGGGTGCTGGTTAGCTGGTCTTCGGTGACTTTTCCCCAGCTGCTACGAGGCATCTTTTGGGTGCGATGGTGCGTGAAGGGCTTCCTGAAGGAGAAATGGTTATAGTGATGGTCGGTCCAGTGGGGTTCGGTGGTGTGGTTGAAGGAGACGTGAGGGCTTGCAGAGAAGATGGGGTCAAGCGTGTGGCCGGCGGCGTGGGTGGGTGTTGTCACAAGCTGTCTGAGTCTGAGGTTGGAGAGGTTGTCGATCGGGGTGTTGGTGTTGGTGTAGTTGTTGTTCTCGAGGTGGAAGTTCAGGTCCCCGTGGAGGATGTAGTCCGTGGAAGCAAGGGTGTGTGTGCTGATGAAGTTGGCGATGGAGTCGGTGAACTGTGGACGGGGTCCGGCAGTGTCTGTAGATGAGGGTTTCTCTGAGGGTGATGTTGGGGTTGGTGTGGATTTGAAAGTGCGGGTGTTCAGCAGTGCTGAGGGTGTCGTTGGTGTTGGTCGAGACTCTGAGAGTGTTCCTGTGGACGATGGCAATTCCTCCACCTACTCCATTGGTGCGGTTCCTGCGAGTGATCTTGTACCTGTTATTTTGTCGGGCAGGTTAGAAACAGTTAATGAGTATCTGGTACACTAGTGTTCCCGGAACCAGCAGTACACGGAGGGCGCTCTTTCAACTCAAAGACGCTACGAACCAGATACTCATTCATGGTCTTTAACCTGCCCGACGCTTCTACCCTTGAGGTTCCCTATCCTGGAAACGTGAAGCTCATCTAGCCAGCAGCTCGCAGAGAATGCTGCCTGTAACGCGAGGCTACTATGGACCAGGTACTCATAAACTCTTTCTAACCTGCCCGACGAATTAACGGCAACGTGTTAAACATACCCATGGCAGTGGAACGGCTGTTCCTGCTATACGTTTGAAATAATTAGCACCCACCCTGATGTAATGCGGATGAGGAATTCCATACCACAAGTTGGTTGCCCGCTCCCATTCACCCCTGTCCTGAGGAAGACTCGCAGGCCCAGGTGCAACCAGCTTAAGTGCCACAAGTTGAGTCGAAACGTCGATGAACATCCCCTTTTACCTGGACCCTACCAGTGCATATTCCTTACGTGCCATACAAGATAACAATCTGTGATTGCGAACAATATAAATAGACCCTGTAAAATATTTAATTGGGCCAGACGAATAAGATTGATATGTTTAATCAATCTCACATCAACCCTTCTACTTTTCCTTTTTACTTCACTCTGGGATCATTTCCCGCCCACTGAAACCTTTGAGCACATCTCTCCTTTGCACACTCTCCTCGGAGCAACCTCTTCTTAGATTGTTGCAAATTTGAAAAAGGTAAATATTTTTACTACCTAATGAAATAAAGCGTACAGTTTTTTCATTTGACGTTTGGCTGCCGCACACTTCCCTTTTTTTCCTGTGTAAATTATGGTTTACCTAAAAGAGCATGGTATTAATTTAGCTCTGATAAAGTAAAATTGATGTAATTTGTGCTTACCTTGATGAATGATTGGTTTAAGGACCACTTCTCTATACCGTTCGGTGCGTCAGTGGCGCACCCGCTGCGCACGGCCGCCATACATGGGGATGTTGGAGGGAGTAGCAGCTGGGAGGCGGGAGGCGGGAGGTGGGAGGTAGGGACAGTGAATAGGCAGTGAGGAGGCGGGGACGCAGCTGCGGGGTCGGGAGCGGTGAGGGCACAATCAGGGGCAGTGAGGGTGAAAGAGAAGGCAAAAACCGGGCAGAAATCAGGGAGCAGAAGGCAACAGGAAGACACAGAGAACAAAAAATGGGCAAACATCAGGGGCAGCAAGGGGGGAACAGAAGGCAAAAACGGGCACAAATCCGGGAACGGAAGGCAACAGAAGGACACAGAAGGCAAAAAACGGGCACAAATCTGGGGCAGTGAGGGGTATGCCTACTGTTGCCCCTATTACCAAGGTCACAGTCAGTCCTATAGCTGCCCACGCCGTGATATTTTGAGCCTTCCCCAAGCACCCTGTCCCTAACTATTAGTCCTAACTGGGGTTCCCCCATAAAATGCTGGGTATAGGAAAGTGCCCCTTTTTGCTTAGGTTACCCCTTAATGTTTTGTAAGATACCTGATGCCAACTTGCCTGAGTTTGTGCTGGGATACTGGTAACCAGGCCCCAGCCCCTGTGTTCTTTCCTAAAACTGTACCTTTGTACCCACAATTGGCACACCTCGGGCCACATGTAAGTCCCTTGTAAAAGGGACCCCTGATACCAAGGGCCTTGTGACCAGAGAGGGCCTCTGAGGGCTGCAGCATGTATTGTGCCACCCTCAGAGACCCCTCACCTCCACACCCCCGCCCTGCCAATGCAGACTGGATGTTTTGGTGCAGACCAAACTAAAGAGTCAGGTAGTGTAAAACCTTGGTAGATATACATAGTTATTCACATCCAAGTTACTTTTGCAGAATCAATCTCCAATTTAGTGTGCTAATATTGTGAATAGCAACCTGTTGCATCAATTTTCATGGGATAATACTCAAGATATATACAAATATTTACATAGTGTGGTGCTCGGGATAAGGGAATCGGGGAAAGGAGTGTAGGTGATACTTAAGGGTTTGTGAGGGTAGTGGACACGGACAAAGTGGTGTGACATATATTCACCACATGAACATTGTGGTAGTAATCCGGCCTAGACAATAGGTCAATTGTTCCAAATAATATACATAGCTCAACACGGACACTGTTACTTTTTATAAAATTGTCCCAGCTTGTAATCTTATGGGTGTGTGTCAAATCTGTCCAGCATCAAGCAATTACCTGACAAACAAGAATAGGTGCTCCACCACAGTCCGGAGGAAGACCCCCTCCTAAGGCTGGATTCACCTAGTTCGAACTACCAGAGGTCAAAACGTCGACACACACCCATAAGATTACAAGCTAGGACAATTGTATAAAAAATAACAGTGTCCGTGTTGAGCTATGTACATTATTTGGAACAATTGACCTATTGTTTAGGCCGGATTACTACCACAATGTTTATGTGATTGTAAGGGCATCAGAAGGAAAATGCAGTACGCTTCTTTGATGTAAAACAGGCTTTATTTTTACATAGGTATGCTTTTTGCGAGTAGCCAGTCTGAATGATAAGTAGGGGGGGGGGGTTCAAGTCTTCTCTCTTCTCTGTGCAATTCCTAGCGGCGTCCTCTACTGGTGCTGTCCAGCAGCTATTCCACTGGCCAGGCGTCGGTTCAGGGACTCCATAACCCCAAAAGAAAAGGATTCAAAACAAAAGCAGGAGTCAGTGTAATGTCCTGACTTAGCAGTGCGGGGAAGGGAGTGAGGGAGCAATCCAGTTTACCCAGTGTCAAGACGGCAAATGGTGAGGAGTGGCGGTGAAAAGGGGGGTATTTACACTATATACAACAAGGCGGAGAGCAGTCAGTAGATGTTACTGGTCTGGCCTCTCCCGCCCAACCCGCAAACCGACCCCGTACCTGTGTCAGCCACGCTCCTCCTGGAGCATGGCTTAGTGAAGCGTGTTCTCGGTGGCCTCCTGGCTTTGCACTCCACTCTCGTCTCTCCCTCTCTCCTTCAGGGTTGGATGTTCTCTACTGGCACTGTTCATCGTCTTGCACTCGGGGCTTCAACTCTCCGGTCTCCTTTAGCTCCTTCCGTCCTCCGGTGTCAACACACACCTTGTTACGGGTATTGTTGTCTCTTATTGGAGCCCAGGCGATGTCGTCCTCCCTCAGGGCGGGGTCTCCGGCTTGTGAGCTCCAGTTAAAGGGATCTAGCAAGGGGAAATAACATTCCGGGCTTCCCGGCAGTCTTTTCTTAGCCCTATTGGTTCCCCGCTCAAGTCCGCCTTGTGACAGTGATGAATATATGTCACACCACTTTGTTCGTGTCCACTACCCTCACAAACCCTTAAGGATCACCTACACTCCTTTCCCCAATTTCCTTATCCCAAGCACCACACTATGTAAATATTTGTATATATATTGAGTATTATCTCATGAAAATTGATGAAACAGGTTGCTATTCACAATAATAGCACAATAAATTGGGATTGATTCTGCAAAAGTAACTTGAGGGCATATTATCAAGACAGGCGATAATATCGCTGCTTTAGCAGCAGAAAACTGCTGCTAAAACGGCGATAATGGGTTTGATAATGTGCTCTATGGAATTCCAATTGAAGCCCATGTTAGATGTCCTTCACATCTAACATGGGCTTCAATTGGAATTCCATAGAGCATATTATCAAGCCCATTATTGCCGTTTTAGCTGCAGTTTTTTGCCGCTAAAGCGGCGATAATTTTATCACCTGTCTTGATAATATGCCCCTTGGTTTTTTGGATGCAAATAACTATGTTTATCTACTATTGTTTTACACTACCTGACCATTCCTTACTGTACTGAACTACTAACCCGGGTCTGGTAGGTGCCTGGGTCCCCCCATTGATACGCAACAAACTAAAGAGTCAACATGGCACATATCCCTGTGTGCCATGCCCACCAACACTGCCTGTGACATAGGTAAGTCACCCTTCTAGCAGGCCGTACAGCCCTAAAGGCGGTGTGCACCATGTCCAAGTGAGGGCATAGCTGCAAGAGCAATATGCCCCTACAGTGTGTGTGCCATTCACAGACATTGAAAGTTCAATGAAGCTACTTTGAGTACAAACTGCTGCTAAAACGGCGATAATGGGTTTGATAATATGTTCTATGGCATTCCAATTGAAGCCAATGTTAGATGTCCTTCACATCTAACATGGGCTTCAATTGGAATTCCATAGAGCATATTATCAAGCCCATTATTGCCGTTTTAGCTGCAGTTTTCTGCCGCTAAAGCGGCGATAATTTTATCACCTGTCTTTATAATATGCCCCTTGGTTTTTTGGATGCGAATAACTATGTTTATCTACTTTTGTTTTACACTACCTGACCATTCCTTACTGTACTGAACTACTAACCCGGGTCTGGTAGGTGCCTGGGTCCCACCATTGATACGCAACAAACTAAAGAGTCAACATGGCACATATCCCTGTGTGCCATGCCCACCAACACTGCCTGTGGCATAGGTAAGTCATCCTTCTAGCAGGCCGTACAGCCCTAAAGGCAGGGTGCACCATGTCCAAGTGAGGGCATAGCTGCAAGAGCAATATGCCCCTACAGTGTGTGTGCCATTCACAGACATTGAAAGTTCAATGAAGCCATTTTGAGTACATGGGCTAGGATCTGTCAACACAAACTTCACAGCTCCATGATGACTTTACTGATGTCTAGGAAGTTTGGTATCAAACTTCCAAGAACATTAAACCCACACTCATGCCAGTGTTGGATGATTTAATGAAAAATGCACACAGAAGGCATCTTAGAGATGCCCCCTGAAAAATTACCAACTGGTGTAGTTCTAGACAGTCTCACCACCATCTGCCACCACCAGACAAGTATCTGGACCCATGGGTTGTGAGCCCTCCACTCCCTGGGTCTGGGAACAAAGCACAGCCTGGGCAGAGATGTCATGCATCCTCCCCCAGGATGGGCAGGTTCCTCGAAAAGGAAGCTACCCACAGCCTTTTGCTGCTATCAGCAACTGGCTCTCACCAGTTCTGACCAAATGTCTCTCGGTTGTTCACCTCCACCCTGCACAATCAGCTCCTCTTCGTCATCAGATGCAATATCAATGTCTACATTTGGATTTGTACTTTTGGCTTTCCGGATGTTACTTAGGTGCGCCTCCCACTGGATAATGTGGTGTTTTTTTAGATGACCTCTCTGGCCTCCGGTACCATAGTTGGTACCAAGCTTACCCCGACTAACTACTTGTTTACAAATTGAACAAATGACTAGGTGTTCCGCCTTTTTGCTAATACTAAAGAAGTCCCAAACTGGGGACTGGAGATTTCTGGTGGGTGGTGGTGGAGGTGCTACTTTCAATGCCAGATGAAGTGGAGGATTGGCGTGGCTGAATTTGACTCTGTTACAGCACCACTACTTGAGGTAATGGAGGTCGAGCTGGATGGAGGTCCCTGACGGCACTTCTGATGAGAAAATATGGAAGCTGTAGGTCGTGTTGGTGTAGTAGTTACCTGTGTTGGTGGTGGTACCACCAGTGGTGCCACGCCACACACATCCTGCACAGCAGCATTTTTGGATAGGGTAAAAATGTCTGTCTGCTGCATGCCCGCTGGGGCTGGAGTGACAACTGTGATGACTGGGTCGTCATCGTCAGACTGTTCATCAGCAGCAGAATACACCACTTCTTCTACTTCTTGTTCGTCGTCATCACCCGTAAGTGAAAGCCTTGCGTGAACCTTTCTTTTAGCTACCTTTGTCATCTCATGGCGTGCCTCCCTCTCTGACTGCATTGGTGGGTTCCAATCAAGATCTAGATCATCAGAAGGAAGAGGGCTTGAAGAAGAACTTGTACTAGCCCTCCTTGATCTTTTCTTGCTGGGGATCTGGAAGACAATGGATCATCAGGAGGAGTGGCTTGCTCGGATGATACCTCCGCTTGAATCTCGATTTCCTGATGTGCCCCTACTTCTGGAGGAACAAGCATTGTGGGCAATTGTGCCTCTCCATGCGCCTCTACTTGCACCTCTACTTGCGCCACTCTTTGCGCCAATCCTTGCGCCACTCCTTACGCCACTTCTTGCGCCACTCCTGCGCCCCTCCTTGCTCCACTCCTTGTGCCACTCCTTGTTGAACCTGTGGTTGTCGTTGCGGCTGTGGTTGAACACTCGTCAGATGAGTTACACCCTGCGTCGATTGGATGCTACTTTGCTATGAGTCAACGCCAACTTCACTGGTCGATGGTGAAAGAGCAATTAAAGAGGCTGCCTCTGCGGCACTCATGGACTTGGGCCTAACTTGGCGTGGTATATTAATAAACAGGGGACCGTGGACTATTTCTTTTCAATCCAACAATTAGTCAGTACTTGGTTATCAATTGAACATCTCTTGAGCATGTCATATAGATCTGCTCCATCCAATAAATGCATAAATTTCAAAAAGGAAAAGCAACAGCATCCATATAAACCAAGAGCAATTTATTTATTCATTGCCTGTAGGTAAAACTGTAATTAACTGACAATTAATAAGAGTCATACTGGTTGCCCCGAAGTGGAGCATGCAAATAGAGAAGGGTGAACTAGATAGTGTTGGGTGATCAAAGAAAGAGAAGAAATCTCAAGAAATAGTGACAAAAAATATTCATAAACAATTTATACAGAACAGTACGAATCCGTAATTATCCGTCCTGTTAGATCTGGCCATATATACAAATCATTTCACAATTTTTATAGATTTTCAAAAAACACACATATGTATCATCAATGATTTGCATGTGAATGTAGAGGGAAAACATATGGGTCCAGGTTCAATATCAAGGGCGTCGACGTTTCGACTCGACTTCGGGCCTATCGGTAAATTATGCCTGGGCCATGCGAGTCTTCATCAGGACTATAAAAACAGGGCAACCAAAACTTTATCGATGACCCTATGGGGAAGGAGAATAAATATAAATGTATATGTATAAGCTGTTGCAATTATAGATCTAAAATGAGGGTTGAATGGGCCAAAATAGCCCTAATGCTTACCCTCAAGTAGGAGGAGGTAAATTTATTATACTCCCATGTTCCAATCAGTTCCTAAAATGTAATAACAATAAGGTCATGTTAAAAACCTGGTCCCAAAATTATGCTCCAGGTTATATATTTCAACACCGAATTGGCAGTACCTTGACTCTATCATGGTGATAATGCCCATGGAATTTGGTCAGCTAGAAGTCCTCAGTCCTCTATAGTGGATGTTATTATCCCTAAAAGAATAAAAATCCTTTTATGTATAAAAAAAACCTTCCATTCTCCAAGGGTGTTAAATACGGGGTATGGGGTAATTTAAGTTACCTGTTTGACTAATAGCATTGATTGCAGGGCTTCTCTCATCAAAATGATGGTGTTCTGAATGTTAGGAAGCGGTGGTCCTATCAATGTCAGGCCACTGCGAATAAAATTAAGGGTCGAATATTAGGAGCTATAGGGCGTTCAATATTCATATTTTAGCAATGTTACTCTACCAAACGGCTTACCGTGCTCAACAACCACTGTTCAGTCAGCTGGGTTGGTTTCTGGAAGCTCGTTCGTGTACGCGTCAACCGGCATTCAAAAGCACTCGGCAAATGAACACGACAGAGAGAATGGACTAGAGTGTACGCCCCTCTATGTTCGTGAGTATGTCCCTAGATCATAGATAACAGTAACCATAAGGAAGTAGGGTATACCACAATACTCACTGGTAACCATTTAGGAAGAAATATTTTTTTTAAATAAAATTGACCCATGAATTCGGCAATCGAATACCTCCGTGGCCGCCATTTTGGATTGGGAAGTCACCATTGTCCTTCTATAGTCTTGCCATTGAATCACTGATTAAATCGCTTTTAAACAGTCGAAAGGGGGCAAAAATGGAAACAATGCCAAATAACTTCACAAATCATGTGCGGTACCCATAAATGTGGATAATCTAGTTTATAGGCACAGGTATTAGAAAATCCCAATGGGGTATTCTTGATACAACATGGATCCTATCCCCTCAAGGGAATAGGTACATAACTTTATATACAATGTTCACTAACAGACATACAGTAAGACATTTTATACATATTACACTTAAGACAAAAAAATTGGTCCAGGGAGAAAGTCATAGAAACCCACAACATAACTTATTGGGTTGAATCCATATTGGACCACTATACCAATATTATACAGACTGATATATACCACAATAGGTACAAAAGCTCTATACCCTCAAGAGGGACACCTGTCTGTTGATCTCCTCCATCTCATTCAGTTCTTTATTGACAGTGTCCAAAGAATGTATCCATTTAAACTCCCTTTTGCTCAAAATGCTGCTGAGGTCACCACCTCTTGGATTCGCTCTCACTTTCTCAATGACCCACCAGTTTAAACTATTTGGATCATGCTCAAATGTGGTGAAATGCTCCACTAAAGGGGCCCCTGATGTTTTGCAGCGTATCCTACTGATATGTTGTAAAATCCGGCACTTGATTTTTTCTGAATGGTTTGACCCACATACATGAACCCACAGGGGCATAAGATGGCATAAATCACCCCTGTGGTATTACAATTGCTGTTTTTTTTTTCAGTGTATGTACCTGAATATTATAAGTGAAAGTAGTGCATTCTGAAGTAAGCGGACATGCCTTGCACGTCCCACATTTAGTATGTCCAATCACTGGTGGGAGACCCCACAGTGTTGTTTGGCTTACTTGCTGTGTGGTTGGCAAAAGGGATTTTATTAAGTGGTCCCTGATATTCTTCCCCTTCCTGAATGCATGTAGGGAAGGGGGCATTCCCCCAAGTTCCTCCTTGACTAAATGCCAATGGCGATTTATCGTTTTCTTTATTGCACTGCTCTTTGTGTTAAATGTGGTCACACACACTAATCGTTCTTCGATCGTCTCCTTTGGTTGCCCATTCAGTAGATGTTCCCGGTGGTTATGCCACGCTCGTTTACGAGCCTTTTTTAAAAGACGTAGTGGGTATCCCCGTTCACTCAACCTCGCGATCAGAAGAGAAGACTTTTCAAAATAGTCCTCTTTTTTCGTACAATTCCTCCGTAACCTCAGAAATTGGCCAAACGGCAAATTATCACTGAGGTTACGGGGATGGTGACTCGTGTATCTAAGGAGTGTATTCCACTCACTACTCTTTCTGTATAGGCTTGTGTATAAAGTGCCAGCTTCTGCTTTTATTTGGATATCAAGAATGTTAATCAAAACATTATCAGACTCAAGTGTAAACTGATTATATTCTGAGCAAGTGTTGAGCCAACCATGAAACTGTAGCAAAATCTCCTTGTCGCCTTCCCAGATTAGGAAGACGTCATCAATGTATCTAGCCCACAACGAAAGTGGTTTTGATACGGATTATTCTGGTTCAGCACATTCTCATGTTCATACTCACCCATAAATATTATTGCCAGATTAGGGGCAAAACTTGCCCCTATTGCTACGCCCTGGGTTTGTACATAATATTTATTTTGAAACATGAAAACATTTTTAGTCATAGCTATGGTGAGTAATTGAATGATAAACTCTGTTGGGACCCTTTGGGGTGCTGTTCTCCGATTCAAGATTGTCTCTATACAGGCTAAAGCTGCTTGTTGTGGAATGCTCGTATAGAGGGCTGTGATGTCCATAGTGGCTAACAAGCAAGTAGTCTGATCATAAAGACGTCCATCAACCAACTGAATTGTTTGCGTTGTATCCCGTAAATATGTAGGCGTAGATGTAGCTATAGGTTTTAGAAAAACACCTATATATTTACATAAAGGTTCCAAAAGTGAACCACAACCCGAAATGATGGGTCTCCCAGGAGGGTCCACCACCCGTTTATGTACTTTCGGGAGGGTATATATTGGTGGCATTCGCGGATGTTTATTATTCAAAAACTCATATTCATGTTTCGTAATTAGCCCCTCATTCAATGCTGTTCTTGTTATTGTATTAATGGTTTGACTAATCTCTTTTGTAGGATCTTTTTTCAATAAGGTGTAATTACCTGCCACTGCGAGTTGCGAGAATATTTCACACTTGTATTTGTCAATGCTCTGGACAACAATAGCTCCACACTTATCAGCGGGCTTTATTACGATGTTAGTGTTGTTCTTTAGAGCGTATAGGGCCTCTTTTTCCTGCTTACTCATATTATAGGGGACATATTGCCAACCGGCAAGCACATCCTCCACATCTCGTAATCCCACTTGTTCAAATGCTACTATCTTGTGGTCTAATAAATTGGTTGGAGGATTGAACCCGGATGGGGGTCTTAAACCACTACCAGAAAAGGCAGGGTTGTGAGGAATTATGAGGAAATAGTGCTTGAGTCTCACTTTCCTGAAGAACTGTTGTAATTCAATTCTTAGGTTGAAATTATTGGGCATGGATGTAGGGACAAATGATAGACCCTTTGATAGAACATCTTGTTCTAGGGAGGTTAGCTCATAATCTGACAAATTGATAACAGGGTTATCTGGTTTATGTACTACCATCTGTAGTGCTTGTGTCGCATACGAATGTCGCCGTGGGAGTCCTGTTGGAATTGTGGTTGTTTCTTCCCTCTCCCTGTTCCCTGGTTCCAGGTAACCCCACGTGATCCCCTGGGTCTCCCCCAGGGGTGGCCCCTTCCTCGTGGGCCCCACCATTGGTCCTCGCCTAAAAAAGGTTGTTGTTCAGAGTAATTCTGGGGAAAGTTGTTCGAGGCTGCACCTGTACTGGTGCTAGGATATTCAGAATCGCTGTCTGAGATACTCCCAAAAGATGACCCTGAGAAGGTGTTATATTTCCTGTACCCTCCTCTGCCTCTGTTTGATAGACCCCCTCGTTGGTCTCTCACGTAGTACCCTTCTTGGAGATAGGGATAAGTCGTTTTTTTATCGTATATTTTGATGTCCCTCGATACCTTATCCAGCTTAGTGCCCTGAGTATATATATATCAAATTCTCGAATAGTTTTTTCTAGTCTCTCCAAAACCTCTTTTGCATTTACCAGGGCCTTGTCATCATTGATCTCTTTTCTGAGAGCCGCTATCTCCTTGGTCAGTCGTTCTACCTCTTCTACAGCTGTTTCAATACCCAAGACCATCCAATGTCTTGAACAGGTATTGAACACACAACTAAAATTCTCTTTGAACTTGGGGTTCTCTAAGAAAATCGCTGGTTCATTCCGAAATTGTAAGCCAATTGGAATAACGTTAGACCTTAGGTACTTGGCTAATGTATGGCCATGTAACCTCGTTCTTATTAGCTTCTTTTCCAAGCGCTCTAATTTCAGAATTTTACTATTTAAAGACAAATCACTGCTGGTGGTGTTGTCCGCCAAAAAAGTCCCCCCTCCCTCTTCCTGAAGGAGTTTATCTATATAGTCTTCACTATATAACAGGGTCTCTTTCTCAGACATCATACAGTATTGTCATTAGAGAAACTCAAACTATTAGACAACAAATATACATTGTACAACATTCAACATTACAAAAAACCCTCGCAAAAGAACTGCACTAAGGTAACCATTAATACAATGGGGTAAACCAAATGGTCCTGGACCTGGGTATCGTAAAATATTAATAAACAAGGGTCCGTGGACTATTTCTTTTCAATCCAACAATTAGTCAGTACTTGGTCAGCAATTGAACATCTCTTGAGCATGTCATATAGATCTGCTCCATCCAATAAATGCATAAATTTCAAAAAGGAAAAGCAACAGCATCCATATAAACCAAGAGCAATTTATTTATTCATTGCCTCTAGGTAAAACTGTAATTAACTGACAATTAATAAGAGTCATACTGGTTGCCCCAAAGGGGAGCGTGCAAATAGAGAAGGGTAAACTAGATAGTGGTGGGGGATCAAAGAAAGAGAAGAAATCTCAAGAAATAGTGACAGAGAGAGTTGTTTCATGCACCACTGAGTGAGTACCCCTGGGCATAATGGATGAAAGCAAGGCAGTATGGGTGCAGGCCTATGGCACAACAAAGCACACTGCCTGGCTTCAAAATGGCCACCCTAGACCCCCACCCACATGGCCAAGCCCTGAACCAGGCCTCAAACTGGCCCCCACCCACATGGCCAGGCCCTGGACTAGGCCCCAACAACACCCAAAAAATCGAAATACACACAAAAATCACCCCAATCCTATGGCATCCATGCCCTAAATGATGTTTAAAATCAAGAGAACACACAGAAGGACTTGGCACATGCACCACTGGCTGCCCCTGGGCATAATGGATGAAAGCAAGGCAGACTGGGTGCAGGCCTATGGCACAACAAAGCACACTGCCTGGCTTCAAAATGACCCCCCTAGACCCCCACCCACATGGCAAAGCCCTGGACCAGGCCTCAAAATGGCCCCCAACCCACATGGCCAGGCCCTAGATCAGGCCCCAACAACACCCAAAAAAATCGAAATACACACAAAAATCACCCCAATCCAATGGCATCCATGCCCTAAATGATGTTTAAATTCAAGAGACCCCACAGAAAGACATGGCCCATGCACCACTGACTACCCCTGGGCCTACTGGCTAGTGTGGCTTTAACACGCACCCCAAAATTAAATAAAAAAATCCACATATAACAGTGAGTTACTCAACATGCCATAAATGATATTTAAGTTCAACAAAACTCACAGAAACAGTTTGTGGGTACCCAAAATATATATTTTTTAAAGTTGTGAAAAAGTTTATAAATTGTAGTTGCAGCAACTGCAATGCCCCAAACAAACAACACCAACTTACTTGCAAAATCTCAAATCCAAAAGTGATCCAAATGAAAAGTGACCAGGACAAGGAAAAAGCACGGGGAGGAGCCTGCTGGACAGGAACAGGAAGTTGGAGACTGTGGGACACTTCCTCCCTCCCACCCCCCCAAACAAAATGGACTCCTTGCACACAAAAATGCAGCCAAATGTCAATATGAGGAGTTTTTCTGATCCAAATCATCAATTTCAGAAGGTTTATGCTGCCAGCGATAGATTTCTTGTGCAGAATTGCAATTTTTCCTATTTCGGGAAAGCGAGCTGTTCAAATCTCCCGCCGGATGTCAGCTGCGCGGCGCATCTACGTGATCGTGGGCCCTTATGACGTATTCGTGTTCTGAAAGTCTTCCAGTGCAAGATGGCGGGACGCTATGACGTACTCGCGGTCGAAAAGTCTTGCGCGATCACGTAATGAAGTACTCGCGCTCGAAAAGTCTTGCGCGATCATGCAGCAAGATCGAAAATGGCGCAGCGCACGGAAACCGGGAGGAAAACAACTTGCCGAACTCAGAATCACAGTAAGTCAAAGCCGCGCGTGCGAGATTGTATTTTTGAAGCGCGACCAAGCAAAATAAATCCGCCAACTCACGAATTGCAAATTCTGTGACAATTTCACGCGATTCGCAGACCGCAAAATTGTCAAAAATTCACAAATTCAGCGAGCGAACAGATTTTCAGCCTATACTTACTGACCACCATTTTTTGGTGTGAGAACCGCTGGGAAAACCTAGCCAGGAAGGGAGGTGTGCCCACCTTTGCCATCCCCACCTCTCAGGTGGGGGAGGGGACGTGAAGCCCACATCTCAGTCCTCGCCATCTTGTAGATGGGGGACCCCTCCAATCAGGAAAAGGCTTATGCTCCCCTCTCACTGGAGGGTGGCATACTAGGGTGTAGACACCCCAGGAAAGGGACCCATTGGTCCCAACCTGCACATCCCTGTAAATCCACTAAATCTAGTATTCAGGGCCCCCCTGAACCTTCCATCTTCAGATTCAATGTGACAAGAAGAAGAAGGACCAAAGTGCCGTGCTGCAGAAGAGGAAGACAACAACAACTGCAAGCTGAATCCTGCGTGCCCTGCAGCCAGCAGCCTCCAAGAACCCCAGAGACCTGCCCTGCCTTCACAAAGAACTCCTATCTCCTGTGGACACTGAATTTGTAGCGGGCCCGTTATGATTAGACAATATGCAACATTTTCATTTACTACAATGATCCACTCTGCTCAACTACACACAGCTATTAAAAAAACTGCAATCTTAAGCAAAGGCAATAGCAACACGCATCCCTATTAACACTCCCACTCCTTCGCTGCTTCTTGTCGACTTTAACCAAAACGATATCCCATCAGCACTCCATCAATCCTTCTTTTTGCTGAAACTAAAAATTGTGGACTCTGAACTTGGGCAAAAGACTATTTTTGGCACCTAAAAATCTCATTTCACTAGGCGCAACCATAGCTCTGCTACAAATATTTTGTTCCAGTGCAAGCGTGGAAAAATATTCTGTTCTCTCACTCTACTTACTACTCTAAACGTACTGGGTCCTTTTTGATTAGACAATCTGCAATATTTGCATTTACCACAGAGGTAATGGTCCTCTGATGAATCTTTCTCCGCCAACAGAAGGGGTGGAAATTAGGATGACCAAAACACCATGGTAGCTGTCGAATGAGGGCCATAAATTGACATCTAACTCACAAATTTGAAATCAGGTCTAAGTACACCAACCTCAAGACCATGCTGTAGAAATAAAGAATTGCAATAAAAAGACCCAACCTCCTAAAGAAGTTTAGTCAGACTAAAATTATGTAGAACAAAAGTTCTGCTACGGCTACACAGAATAAAAGAAGCAGAACTTGATATTCCGTAAAAGCGTGCAGATTCTCCCTACAATGCATTTAAATCATTAGAGAAATAGCACAGTTTTAATGGAAGAATCAACAAGACTCAATAATAGACTCAGACAGATATTACATACATTTGGTCATTGTCTTAAAGATTGAAAATTCATGGCAATAAAAGGTCTTTCAAGCATTCTGGTTTCAAAGTAGGAAAAACCAGAATAGAGTCTCGTTAATCTTCTTATAATGTCTCTGGTACAGTCCTAGTGATGCACCACCACACCACTATTGTACGATTGTCATGTGCTCTGATTCATACAATGTCACCTAGGACATTAGTAATATAAAATGGGGTCTTATTGTAGTCATGAGAAATGAGGAATTTAGGCCAAACAACATTGAGAAAGAATACAAAGGACCAGTGTTCAGTAGCAGCCGAACACTACGAGCGTTAAAGAAACATTTAGGAATGGTGAATGTTTCACATCTACTTAACAAATAAAGTAACATTTACTAAACTGGCAATGGACCATTGTATTAGGCTTAGGAATAAGGCAGCATTTAGAGAACGATCATATTTGAAAAAGGCCTTACGTTTACATGTGTCACTTCTAAATGAAATAAACTCTAAATCTATATCAAATATAATGCACTAAAATATAGGAATTAAAGTAGAACTTTCACCATGTATTATCACATAAAAATAATTAATGTTAAAAATAACCTCCTACCCCAATTTGTCTCAACTTTCACGAGTATATAATTTTCTACGCTCATGTAACAAAAATCGTTTTTAACTTTTTATAAACTATAGAATCTCTTGTATTATCAGTCTAAATTTCAAATTTACATCTAGTATTTTCGCAGTTTTGCACTGACCTTTCTACATGATGCATTCTAATGGAAATCAATAGAAACACTTGGCCATTTTATTAATAGCACATTAGTTTATCATTAAATGACAATAAACAACATTTTCATAAGTAATCTTAATATTGCAACTAATTTATAAGTATTAGCATTGTTTTGAATATATGTTTCTTCATCTTTTATGTCAAAGTACGCTTTTACGAAGCTTCTACTACACTTGTTTCAGTTTCATGCATTACTGCGTCTAACGTGTGCAAGATGCACTTTCAACTTTTAGGGGGTCATTAAGATAGAGGGCGGATCGCCACCGCCCGTATGGCGGGGGCGATCCGCCTGCCAAAATCCACCACCCACATGTAAATTTCCCCTGCCACTTTACCATGGCGGGGGGGCCCAGGGGGACCGAAAGACTGTCCACCGGTTTTGGTGGCGGTGTCTGGGAGACACCGGCATCCATATTAGCATACATGCAGAGATATGCCTTTCCGTGGCGGCAACAACGTCACGGAAAGGCAGGCGGTTCCCAGCATTAGGGGCCCGTAGTGGGCACCCAGGGATTCTGGGGGGCGAGGGATTCACATGGAGGTACCTATGGTACCCCCTTGCATTTTACAGTACAACGAGGCAGGCACCGCGCGGTACCTGTGACGTTGTACTGTCGAATGCACAACTTGCATTTCTGTCAGAAATGCGGGATGTGCCCGCCAGTGAGCCGGGAGCATCCTAATGAGATGTGCGGGACCACTGCAAGCCTTTCGGGAGGTCCCATTTCCCGGGGGTATGGCAGGCGGACAAAGTCCGCCCACCATACTAATGAGCCCCAACTGTCTTAAATCAGTAAGTGTGCAGAGTACTATGACATTTTTAAATCTTACCTCATTAAAAGCTAATCTGATCCTTGTAACTTTTTGTTGTTATTTCCTGTATATTTTAGCAAAGTTACTTTGTCCCTCCTGCTGTGACCATTTTCAAAACAATAGAGAAGCCCATTCACCCACACCAGAGTGCAATCACGACCTCGTGTGTGAGATCAGGATGACGCCACGCAGCCACATGGAGGCACGCCAAAAAGACATCAATCTACAGACAGCTGAAATATCAGCTACTTCAAAGCATATGGGAGAATAATGAAATAGTTTTGACTGAAATTAGGCTGCACCCCCAGGACATACTTTACGTGTATTAACTCACACCGAAGCCATTAGTACTAGTTAACAAATCACTATAGAAGCAATTTAAAAATCCATTTTGACAAGTTTGTATGCGTGGAAAGCGGCGAGGGAGGGGTGTTCGCTGTTTCCCACTGCTCCAGGGAATATTAAAGCATTTTGGCAAACCACATCAATGTTTTCATGCTTGCCTTGTGTACAGATAGCGGTGCTGGCCTTGTTCTTCCAGTCGGTCTATTTAAATTAGTTGACTCTGAATGATCCACCTAACATGGCTTATTGAATAAAACCAGTCATCATTTCATTTGACCCTCTAGATACATTTGTCTTCAGTAATATTAAGCAAAGGAGAAATGAAAACTCGCAGCAGTTTTCATTGGAGCAGAGAGCATTCCAAATGGATGGCATTTCACTTAGCGTTCGTGGGGGGAGGGGGGGGGTGTACATTGCAGCTGGAGGATTCCTGCCTTTCTCCAGGAAAATTCTCTACATAAAACGAGAGGCGAGCTTGTTCTTTCTACTTTACACATCGCATCAGAGTTCTCAAATTCCCCAGCTCCAGGGGTGAAAGCTCATCCAATCCAGGTTTTTGCTGCATTCGGGAGGTTGACTTCTGTTACTGCTTATCAAAATATAATACATGGGACTCTGTAATCCCTGTATAAACACCAGTCTTCACTTAGGTGATAATTGATTTCTTGTGACGCACCCAATTGCCGAATATAAAGAAAATACGTCAGAACTCAACTACTATAAGTTATTATAGTCGAATTCTTGCGTCACAATACCTGCTGACCGAGCAAGCAGCCGATGTGAAAGGCATGTCAGGTCATGCAGCATAATCGAAGTAGCTGTTTAAAGCAAGTAAAACTTCTGCCCTATTTTTCTAGCTTACAGTGCACATCTTTATTGCTTCCACTTCGTAATTAGATAGGGAAAAGATAGAATATTTTTGCATTTTTCCACACATTCCGAGCTACTGCCAATTACATTTAAAAAAAAAACATACTAATATCTGCTTGCAAGAAATATCTAACACGTTTTTGATGTTTTTAATTTTGCACTAGTGTTTTCATTTTGATTTTTCATGTTTGCAAATGTGCTTTCATATGAAAGAGCTACTCACCTAGGGGCAGATGTATCAAGATTCCAATTTGCAAATTCTAAATAGCGATTATTTGCAAATCGCTATTTAGAATTCGCAAAATGGAATGTATGTACGAAATCGCTATTTTTTAGCGATTCCTTATTTTTCCTTATTTGCGAATTCGCAATTAAGGAATAATTCCCATGCATTCCTATGGGCCAGGAGGCCCATAGGAATGATAGTGCAATAATTCTCAAATTGCGAATTCGCAATTTGCTAATCGCAATTTGAGAATTATTTCAAGGGTGCAGGGGTGTCTCAAAGACACCCTGCTGCACCCCTGAAATTTACATGTGTGTGCATGTGGCGCACATACATGCCCTATGGGCATGTATGTGTGTCACATGCCACCCTCACAAATGCCAAATAGGGCATTTTTAAAAGAAATCGCAAATTACCACTAACTACAAATTGGTGGTAATTTGCGAATTCTTAACACAAATTCGCTATTTCAAAAAGTTACATACATCTCATTTAAGGAATCGCAAAATTTGCGATTCCTTAAATGCTCAAGCAAAGTAAGGAATCGCAAATTTCTGCGATTCCTTATTTTGCGATTGTTTGATACATATGAAAAAATGCTAAAATGCCTTTTGCGAGTCGCAAAGGCCGAAATTCTGCAAATTTCGGCCTTTGCGAGTCGTAAAAGGCTTGATACATCTGCCCCCTAGTCTTTTTAATGGTTTGTGGGAAAGGTGATGATGTGATCAAGCATTAAATTGGATAAAGTTGCCCCAGGTGTACATAATACGAAAATTTCAAGTCACCTCAGAGTTCTAAAACCATATAAGGAACTCGGCCTTGTGCCTCATTCCTCAATATGGTTATGGAACTCCTTGGTGACATGCAATATCGCTAGAATGTATGGTGTAGAGAAAAAACCTGCCCTGGATAAACTACTCATCTCTGGACCTGGGTAACTTGAGAATTCTATATATGTTTCACTGTTAGAAATTGGGTTGTAGGTTGACTGGGTATGCGACCTAGTCAAGCAGCAACCACAATCCTAGTCAGGGTAAGAAGTAGGCAAACCCAAAATTACCCTGTAGTCACCCTCTGGTAGCTTTGACACAGAGCAGACAGGTTTAACTTAGAGGCAATGTGTAAAGTATTCATGCAACACTTCAAACAGTAAAACAGGGAAAACACTACACAAAAAGATTCCACATCAGGTTAAAAAAATAGCTCTTATTCGAGTAAATAAAACAAGACCAGAACGACAAAAACCAATAAGTAGAACTTGAGATTTGAATTTTTAATGGTAAAATAGAGGTTAGACTCAATAAATGTTTACTTGGGACACCTGGTCACGCACAACCGGGACAAATGCGCTATGCAAACAAATGATGGACGGAATGCTGAATAAATTATACATTCACCCCCAGTCAATAGAAAAGGCAAAAGTTCAGGCTGACCGCAATGGAATGCCACAGGACACAGGAACCCTGGGAGGCCCACTGCAAAAGTACCTTAATCTTAGCTGCATCGGAGTCGAAGATACAGGGTGCAACCAAAGTGATGCGTCAGTGTTGATCCATGCAGTGGCAATGATGCACCAGCCCTGACCTGCAAAGCAGCAGTGCACAACGATCGCTTACGAACTACGCCCTCACCCTCGGCAGAGGCGTACATATTATTCAAACCAGGCAATTTAATTGTTAAAGTCCTGAAGATGATCCCTTTATAACTAGAGCACGGGATCGAAACGTCGACTCCTTTGAGTAGACATACGTTTAACCAATGAACATTAATGTGTGTATGTGTTACTCCAGGAAACACTGATAATATTAATTCAAAACAGTGCCCTGATTGCTCACTTTCTTTGCCTGGAGCACTTTTTCCTTCTACTACCTTTCTTTCTATTTTTCCAATTACCTTCTCAGTACGGTACAGGACTGTGCCTTCCTGCAATTAAATGTTTTGTTGCCAAATGTATCTGAACCTTCAATACTTGATCTGATTAATAAATTCCCTGTCCGGCTGGATAAGGAAAGAATATATGGTAGCCTATTGTGGTCTATATAATATTACTGTATGATTTTGCTTAAGCTTAGGACCTGTGTTTTCCTTAACTTAACTGATACCCATGATCCATAGCTACCTATTGGGTTCCCCTTGTTTATTTAAAAAGAGGTATTTTTGGGGCTCAGGGTGGGTTTAGGTTTTGGGGTGCTGGGGTAATTTTAGGTGTCAGAGTGGGTTAGGGTTTTGGGAATTTGAGGGGGTAAATTTAGGGTTAAGGGTGCGGTGAAGGTTTTGAGGATTTGGGGTAATTTTAGGAGTCAGGGTGGGTTAGGGTTTTGGGGTAAATGGAGTATTTTGAGGGTTCAGGTTGTGTTTAAGGTTTTGGGGTGCTGGGGTATTTTTAGGGTTGAGGGTGCGTTTAGGTTTTGGGGTACAGGGGTATTTTTAGGGGTCAGGGTTTCAGGGTGTAGGGGGTATTTTTAGGGTTCAGGGGGCATTTAAGGTTTTGGGGTGCTGGGGTATTTTTGGGGTTCCGGGTGCATTTAGGTAGTAGGGTGCTGGGGTAATTCTAGGGGTCAGGGTTTTGGGGTGTAGGAGGTATTTTTAGGGTTCAGTGTGCGTTTAAGATTTTGGGGTGCGGAGGTATTTTTGGGGCTCAGGGTGGGTTTAGGTTTTGGGGTGCTGGGGTAATTTTAGGTGCCAGAGTGGGTTAGGGTTTGGGGTGTAGGGGGTAATTTTAGGGTTCAGAGTTCGCTGAAGGTTTTGAGGTGCTGGGGTATTTTTATGGTTCATGGTGTGTTTAGGTTTTGGCGTGTTGGGGTAATTATAGGTGTCTGGGTGGGCTAGGGTTTTGGGGTGCATGGAGTGTTTTGCAGGTTCAGGGTGCATTTAAGGTTTTGGGGTGCTGGGGTATTTTTGGGGTTCTGGGTGTATTTAGGTGTCATTGTTGGTTAGGGTTTTGGGGTGCAGCGGGTATTAGGGTTCAGGGTGCATTTAAGGATTTGAGGTGCGGGAGCATTTTTGGTGTTCAGGGTGCGTTTAGGTTTCAGGGTGTAATGGTAATTTTAGGGGTCAGAGTTGGTTAGGATTTTGGGGTGTAGGGGGTATTTTTAGGGTTCAGGGTGCATTTAAGGTTTTGGGGTGCTGGGGTATTTTTGGGGTTC
Source organism: Lissotriton vulgaris (assembly GCF_964263255.1). NCBI lineage: Eukaryota > Metazoa > Chordata > Amphibia > Caudata > Salamandridae > Lissotriton > Lissotriton vulgaris. The sequence goes on along the minus strand of NC_141687.1, from coordinate 1,436,906,039 downwards.
GGGGTGGGTTTAGGTTTGGGGGTGTTCGGGTAATTTAGGTGTCATGGTGGGTTAGGGTTTTGGGGTAATTTTAGGGTTCAGGGTGTATTTAAGGTTTTGGGGTTCTGGGGTATTTTTGGGGTTCAGGGTGCATTTAGGTTTTGGGGTGCTGGGATAATTTAAGGTGTCAGGGTGGGTTAGGGTTTTGGGGTGCATTGGTAACATGGGGTATATTGAGGGTTGAGGATTCAGGGTGCATTTAAGGTTTTGGGGTGCTGGGGCATTTTGGGGGTTCAGGGTGCATTTAGGTTTTGGGGTGCTGGGGTAATGTTGGGAGTAGGTGTTGGTTAGGGTTTTGGTGTATTTTGAGGGTTCAGGGTGCATTTAAGGTTTCAGAGTGCTGGGGTATTTTGGGGATTCAGGGTGCATTTAGGTTTTGGGGTGCTGGGGTAATTTTAGGTGTCAGGGTGGGTTAGGGTTTTGGGGTTTAGTGGGTAATATCAGGGCTCAGGGTGCAGTTAGGTTTTGGGGTACTGGGGTATTGTAGGGGTCATGGTGAGATAGGGTTTTGGGGTGTGGGAGGTATTGTTAGGGTTCAGGGTGGGTGTCAGGGGATAAGTTACTATTACGATTAATTTCTTGTTTTAAAGTGCCAAGAACGCATTGTAACTGTATGCGTAATAATTCACTGCGCAGCAAAAGCATTTTAAATGTTTTTGTATATATTTGCAAAGTAAAAGCATGAGCACTACAATCATGCGTAGTAAAGGTATTTGCGAAGTAAAACTTTGAAGTAAATACCTGCAGAGTAACAGTATGTTAAGTAACATCATATATTCTGGTCAATCAGGTAAGCCTGTGAACATCGGTTTCTATATTATCATAGCTAATAATTGTTCCTTTCTCAGCATATTTGCATGCTATTTAAAATATCAGGTGTACATAAATGTATATTTTGTTATTGTATATTGATTAACTTGCATCTATCTCTCTGCAATGACATAATTTAAGTCCAATACACTGCTCCCTTTGGTTTATAATACTGTAACTCACTTTTTACACTGATCTTCTCCCCAACTGCTAGATCTGGAGATACCTTACCAACACCAACTTCAAGAACCATGGGTAAGCATCTGATATCAAGAGGCCCATTCACAAATAATGGCCGTAGCAGGTGAGCTGACATTATAAATTGCTGGTAATTATATTCAAGGGTCAACTCCTACATTCATGTTTATTTATGCTCTCATGTTAGCACCTCAAATTATTACTTATTTCAGAAATCTATTGTGAAACAAGTCTATTGAAGTATTGATCTAAAAAGCAAAGATGATGCACTGTGAACATCTTCGTAGCTTGTGAGAAAAGAGTGAAAGGCAATGTGACTTGATCATGAAGATGATAGAAGCAATAACAAAACAGTGCCAACGTCAATCTGCAGAGCAAAGGCATGCACAGAAGTCAACTGAAGTACCACAATAAATGAGTCCAATTACACCACCCTCAAATCCTGACGTTAATTCCCTTGCAACAGGTATAAACCTACCACCTCAACCACAATCACCTAAAACCCCCTCACCTCAACCACCATCACCTTAATCACCACCACCTCAACCAAAATCAACACAAGCACCATCTCCACTACAAGCACCTCAAGCACTATCGCAAGCAGACACATGACAAGTATTGCATAGGTGGGGACATAGATAACCCCAGGGATAAAAGAAAATAACGAACAAATCACAGCTCTTTTAACAACTCACTTACTTAAACAAACAGTTAAAGTAACTTTTGTGTGTAACATTCTCACATCTACTTTAATTAAAAATGTATTTGTGAGATATGTAGCTGGAAGTCAAGTAACGATGGGTGTACATCACAGAAGATCTGGTGCAGCAAAATCCGCTCACCAACTAAAAGTAGCTCTGCAGGATAAACACACCCTCTACCTTGCAGGCCCTGAAAAACGAAGTAGGGGGAAGTCAAGCCAGGGGCCGAACACTTGGGGTGCCGGCTGTGGCCCAGGGTATGGTCCTCTGTGGTTGGTGCAGTGTGGTGTGGAATGATGGCTTCTTCAGCCATGGGAGGTGGAGTTGCCGTATCCGAGCAACCCAAGGTCCTTGACCACCCCTTACAGGTTTGCGCTCGTGCATTAGAAGACTTACCTAGTTAGGGCACCTGCCGACAGGCCTGACATTGGAGGATTTACCCAGTGCATTTTAAAAAGTAGCCCAAGTAACCTAGGGCCAGTGGCTGCATAGCTGCTGGACCTTGATTGTTCCAGAGACCATGGAAGGTGATAAAGGCATTTCCATTCCTGGCCCTGAAGAGGAAAGCTAGGCTCTAACAAAGGCTCATACTATATCTGCCTTCCCCATTCAAGCATATCTATGAGGAGAATAGCAAAGACACTACAGGTTTTAGAGTTAAGGGGTGCAAAAGGCACTCGGGCATGATGGACGGCTATTCCTGGAGGATGCTATGTTAAAAAAAGAATGGTCCCTGGTAGCATGGAAGTGCACCAGGGATTGGTTGATCTTGACGTCTGGCTGATGCACTGATGATCAAGATACAGATCGCAGAAGGAGCTCTGAAAAGAAGTATCCAGATAACAACCTTCAAAAACAAAACTAGCTAAGATTAACAATGACATCTCAGAACACAAGGAGTATCTGTTGAAACAGAACATTTCAAAACTCACAAAAGACATCACTAAATTCAGTAAATAGAAGGTATACCCATACCTCAAAGATGATTATACACCTATGAGTGGGGATGTCTCATCTGAGGAAAGCCTACCACCAGAGAGAAGGAACTCTGCAAATAGCAATTCCAGTAATGACAACTGGGGCAGCAATAACAGCTACAATAATAAGAGAGGTCAACACACTCCTTTCTATAGACATGGAGGCCCACCATACCAGGGTTCTCCCACTTGGCATTACCCTATGTTCCCTCAAGGCCCCCAACAATTCTATCCTCAAGCACCCACACACTCTTTTTAAGACAGATGATGGGGCAGAGGAAGAGGACGCAGAAGCGGAAACAAACATGTGCAGTGGCAAGACCCACCAAACCAACCTGTACAGACCCGTAGTCAGACCGGGAAACCAATATTCTTCAGAAAGGGCTCAGCTTTGTACCCACCCGAAAACAGGATAACTTCGGGAAAATATGTGAACTTCACAATTTCTTCCAAAAAATATGTCTCAAGGCCTTTTTCCATGACAAACCAGAATACACATCGGAGGATACAGGCCTCCATAACCCCTCCCACTTCACTCCTCAAGCAGGACAGGTCCCACATGAAATACTCACTTTCGAATGGGCCATCCTCCAGGAGGTATCTCAGATGACCAGCACTTCCTCTTACCAGAATCTATCTTCTGCTGAAATGATGGCTGTAAATTCTTTTGCCAATGATACCACTATTACAATCAAACAAGCAGACAAGGGCGGTGCCACGGTTATCCTATCAACCGCCGACTGTGACAAGGAATGTCTGAGACAGCTAGCGGATCGACAATACTGCACCCCGTTAATACAGATCCTACCGGAGTATTGCAGACCAGGATCATGTCCATGGTCACAATGGCGGAACTGGAGGGATGGGTTACCTAAAAAGAAGCAGATTTTTTGGTTAAAAAAACCCAAAACTCCCTACTTCTACATCCTCCCTAAGATACACAAGGGGCTTAGCCCACCCCCAGGATGACCCATCATCTCAGGGATCAACTCTCTCCTAGAACCTTTGTCACGGTTCTGCGACCACTTCCTGCAACCACTAGTACACAAAACTAGGTCCTATGTAATCTATGTAAAAGACACCATGGACGTTCAACGACTAATTGACAACTTAAACTCTGCCATGAAAGTCAACCTACTGGTTACTTTGGATGTGGAAGCCCTTTACACTAATATTCCCCAGATGGCTACATGGGAAGTGATTGAGGTGGCCATTCACTCAGAAACATGGGACTCACCTACTCCAATACACTTTATCATGGAGTGCGCTGTGCTAGCCCTGGCAGAACACGTCTTTCTCTTTAAAACCCAACTCTACCATCAAACACAGGGTACTTCCATGGGAAGCACTTTTGCCACCAGTTTGGCCTGCCTCTATATGTCAGCCTTTGAGGGGAGGGAAATCATCCTGGGAGAGGAGTTGGCCTAACAGCTAGAATGATCAACCTCAATTCTGGGAAACCGGGTTCGAGTCTTGGCAAGGACATGCAACTTCCTGTGATTCTGGGCAAATCACTTATTCTCCCTGTGCCTAACAAAAAAACAAAAACATGAATGTGTCCTCATGTATCCCAACTGGTGCTCTTGTTAAGGGCTCTGTTATCCTATACCTTTGGGTCAAGTTTGAGCTATGTAAAACTCTTTTGCTGTGTGTTGGACTTTGTTTTGCTGGTGTAGATGCTTTGGGCACTTTACCGCTGCTGTTCAGTGGAACTGTGTTTGTATCCTGCTTGACAAAGTAGCTCCAAGGGCTTGAAAGTGGAGCTTGCCCCCTGTTCAAGAGGTCTCAAGAAAAGCAAAGACCTCACCATCCTTCTTGGCACCATTCCTGGAACCGCTGGTTTCAGTCGCCACAGAAGAAAAGGGCTACCAACTCTGTCACGAGTCCGTCGCTGTATTCCGCTGTCCTTAAGGCCCCTCAGAAGGCACCGTCACACTTCGCACCTCATCCTTGGTCTTGCCATCTGGATGATCGCCACTGAGCCGCTGCTTGCACCAAGTCCTGTGGGCACCCTACTCTGCACCGCCTCACCTCACCCGGCTTAGACATCACTGACACTGTCGCTGCCCGCCCAAATATCGACCAGCTCTGTTGCCTGCATCATGACCTGCCAGCACCGCATCGAGCCCCGGACGGAGCTACCTACTTGGAAATATTGTGTTTTGCAGCTATTTTTGAATTTTAAAGGTCATCTTTCAAAGTAACTACTTTTCCAGTGTTGTATGTTGGTATTTTCGTAGTAGTTAGTCTTGTTGGTTTAGATAAAGTTTTGCTTATTTTTCTAAGCTGGTGTGGTGCCCATTTGCAGTGTTCTCACTGTGTTACTGTATGTGTTCACAAATGCTTCACACACTGACTCTGAGATAAGCCTGTCTGCTCAAGCCAAGCTACCATGGGGGTGAGCTGGGGTTATTTTAGAAGTGTATCCCCCTTACCCTGACTAGAAAGAAGGGTCCCTGCTTGGACAAAGGTGCAAACCCTTGCCAAATAGAGAACCCCATTTCTACACTACCACTCACAGTACCGATTTGGAATTGCCTTTGTGATCCAACAAATCTCACCAAATTTCCCAGATTTCAAAGGTAGTGCAGATTCTGGGTCTACAACAAGAAGGTTCTCTGGAAACTACATCCAAACTAGCCAAACAGACAGCTCCTGAGGCGGGAGAAATGTCGGAGAAACGCTCAACATTTTAAAGCATTGTTATTTTAAAAACTGTCCTTTTTACCTGTGTTCTCCACTTTGCCCTGAGCACTCCCCCTCTCTTAAATCTCTGACATTACACCGCGCAGCCGATGTGAACGCTGCCACGGGTCTTAACAATCTTTCTGCCGCCATTACCAAGGGAAGTGAGGCCACGCCCACAGTCCTGAGGCCATGGCCCCCCCTGACTGCTACTTAAGCTGCGCTATTGCTCAAGCATGAATTAGCCAAACAGACAGCTCCTGAGGCGGAAGCCGGGAGAAACGCTCGACATTTTAAAGCATTGTTATTTTAAAAACTGTAATTTCTACCTGTGTTCTTCACTTTGCCCTGAGCAATCCCCCTCCTCTTAAATCGCCGACATTACACCGCGCAGCCGATGTGAACGCTGCCGCGGGTCTTAACGATCTTTCTGCCGCCATTACCGAGGGAAGTGAGGCCACGCCCACCGTCCTGAGGCCACGCCCCCCTGACTGCTACTTAAGCCGCGCTATTGCTCCAGCACGCATTAGCCAAACAGACAGCTTCTGAGGCGGAAGCCGGGAGAAACGCTCGACATTTTAAAGCATTGTTATTTTAAAAACTGTCATTTTTACCTGTGTTTTCCACTTTGCCCTGAGCACTCCCGCTCTTCTTAAATCGCCGACATTACACCGCGCAGCCGATGTGAACGCTGCTGCGGGTCTTAACAATCTTTCTGCCGCCATTACCGAGGGAAGTGAGGCCACGCCCACTGTTCTGAGGCCACGCCCCCCTTTTCCCAATAAGAATGTGCCTCCACCAGACGCGCAGTGGATGCGCCGCCAGCGCGCCGAAGGCGCACCAAAGGTAAGCCCGTCTGTACCCGTCTGTGCCCGTCCGGGCCCAGCCGGCCCTAGGGCCAGAACCTATGCCCGATTCCATAGGGGGCGCTTTAGCTATACACGAGGAGACCTCATGTTACTCAGATCCTCTAAAAATACGAACTGTCATTATATACATAAAGGTGAAAAGGTCTTCCTCAACTGCGACTTATGCAGCTCACCCCCCCTACTAAGGAACACTACTCCCTCCAAATGGCCCTCCTGAATTGTAGATCCCTCCCGAAACACTCCCTAGAGATTAACCTCCTACTGCAGGACCACAAGTTAGATATCCTGTTTCTCACAGAAACGTGGCTGACGCTCAATTCTGAGGCCAATATCGTACGTGCCCTCCCCCAAGGATTCCTAATCCACTTTCAGAATAGGCCCGTTGGTAGAGGAGGCGGTCTGGCCATATTATATAGGGATAAATTTGTATGTAGGGCAAAAGATAGAGGCATCTCAGACTGTGAGAGCTGTCATTTCTCTTTACAAATATCACCCACAGTCTCCCTCTCTGGCCTACTCGTATACCGCCCACCAGGATGCCCTAACCACTTAACTAACGCCCTGATAGAAACTATTACTGTACTAGCATCCTCTACTCCTAAATTCATGATTCTGGGAGATCTCAATCTCCATTTTAACGACCCTCAGGACTCGGTGGCGACTGACCTCCACCTTGACCTTACTTCCTATGAGTTGAGATGGTCAATACAGGGGCGACACACAGCAGAGGACATTTGCCTGACCCGATTTTTACCAACGCTCATGCATTAAAAGCTATACCACCCTACCCTCTCCCGTGGACTGACCACTTCCTGGTCTCTTTCTTCTGGCAAATCGGAGCCATGCCACCACAACCCCCACAACCCACCAAGACCCGCGTCATGGATAGGACCTGGTCCAAACTCTCTGTCGAGAATTGGACCTCCAAACTCGAACATTCCTACCCCCTCCTGCGCTTGACCCTGTGATTGCAGATACAAACTTAGAAAACTGGCTTACCAACTCACTTGACTCTATTCTCCCCAAGAAAATTATTCAGAAAAAGGAGAAGAGAGCTGACTCAGCCCCATGGTATACACCCAAGATGAAACTCCTACGTAAAGGATGTAAGAAACTGGAGCGCTCCTGGAGGAAAGACTGGGCGGGATCCAGGAAAGATGAATATCGCACCGCCATGAGAGCATACAATGCGGCCTTGCGCAGCACTAAGAGACAATTCTTCGACGAAAGATAAAAAAATTCCTCTAACTCTTCTAGAGAAACCTTCCTCATCATTAAGGAACTGCTTAAGGTGCCGGAACCCCCTTTGGCTCAAGACATTTCTGGGGCCAAATGCAACAAATTGGGGAACTACTTTGATGCTAAAATTCATAATATCTTAGCCACCCTGCCCCAAGTCAATCACGGAATAGACATAAGCTGTCGGCCAGCAACTCCCGCCATTCAGCTCGATACCTTTGGTCCAGTGTCAGTGGACGAGGTACTCAAAACTCTGGCCATCATCAAAAGCTGCTCTCCCAGCAACCCGGTACCCATGTGGATCCTGAAACAGATTGCGTCCACCATTGCTACACCAGTTACTGACCTTAACGCCTCGCTTCTGCAGGGAGTGGTTCCACCTGGCTGGAAGGGAGCTATTGTGAAAGCCCTCCTTAAAAAGCCTCTCCTAGACCCGGCAGAATTGCCAATTATAGGCCAATCTCTCTACTCCCTGGACTTAGTAAGGTTACGGAAAGGCTAGTTATTCAAAAACTTTCCCATTTCCTAGAGTCCAATGGCCTTCTCCGGAACTCGCAAACCGGCTTTCGCCTTAGACAGGGTACGGACACCGTCCTTCTGGCAATCGTTGAGGAGGCCAGATGCATTTTGGATTCAGGAGGATCAGTGGCAGTGATCCTCCTGGATCTAAGTGCGGCATTCGATACTGTTAACCATCAGGTCCTTATTCAACGACTGACAGACATAGGTGTGGTAGGGACTGCCTTGTCCTGGCTTACGTCATTTCTTAGCAACCGCACATTCCAGGTTTGGGAGAGTAACTCACGATCAGCGGCAATTCCCCTCCAGCGTGGGGTACCACAAGGCTCATCCTTAAGCCCCACACTATTTAATGTGTCATCCAGAATATCAGCTAAACCAGCACTTAAGCTGCTGCACTGGCTTCCGATACATGAAAGGGTAAAATTCAAATCCTTATGTATTGCACACAAACTGTTGCAGGATAAGGGGCCCCTATCCTAAAGAACTTAATCGTACCCTACAAAGCCAACAGACCACTCCGTTCAGATCATGAACGTCTGGTCACTGTGCCCAGAGTAAAAAAGGCACGTACAGGAGGATGGCGATTCTCGGTTAACACAGCTAAACTGTGGAATTCCCTCCCCTTGAAACTACGGGCTGAACCCTGCCATCTGCGATTTCGGAAACTCCTACAAACCCACCTCTTCCCTTAACCCTTTCTTTCTCTTTCTCTGGTACTCGCACTGGTCTCTCTGTTCTGGTTTAGCGCTGGGATGCTTCCGGGTAACTATGCGCTCTATAAATCCCCATTCATTCATTCATTCATCTGTGAGCAGTTCAGGGGATCAGAATAATACCTCGACCCCTGAACTTGCTGGATGGAGAACTCCTCAGCCATGGGGTGCAAGGGGCATCAACAACAAAATAAAAAAGGCTGTTGCTCAACTGTTGTGGAAAGGACTGACCTTCCAGGGGGCTGGGCAGGAAACCTCAAATATCGGCAAACCCTGCTTGAAAAATACGTAGATCCTGTTGTCAGCAAGCTAGTTGATAATGTTTGGTATTATAGATCGACCTGTTGACCACCCCAACACTATTTTAGGTAATAAGTATTGCAAGGGTGATCCCGAGAATGACAATTGGGGAGGAGTATTCTAATCCCTACTGATGTATCAAGGGGCCTCTACAAAGTGTATCATGTGGGTGGGAACTCATTGATGTCTTGAATTTCTTATCTTATTGTTTATATGTTTATATTGTTGCAACCTATTAGGGTTAATTTTTTGAGGAAGTGCAGAGGCATATACTCCATGATGTCGGTTCACTTTAATCCCACAGACTTCCTTTGGTTTAACCAACTTCAGGGAAAACACTATCGCTTCACAACCCATAGAGCCCTAATGAGAAGACAGGGTTTTAGTAATACTTACATGTAGCCCTCTATAGTTTGGGTACTCACTTTTAATGCTAGGGTTGTAAACTCCCCTAATAAGAGGGCCCGAGCCTGGAATTACATCATAAATTATGGAATTGATATTGTGGCATTCCAGATGACCCACCGAAGGAGATCTGAGGAGATGCATTTTAGGAACAAAAAATATCCACTTTTTGTACTCTTCTCATACTTTGAAACACAATGGGATTGCCATATTTGTACACAAGTCCTTACCCTGCGCACTGAATCAAATCCAAAAGAACAGGAAAGGGAGGCTATTAATGGTAAATGAATCCTTAGATGGTAAGAAAGCAATTGGTGTTTCAGTCGATGCCCCAAACTTTGATCTAATTTGCAGAAGGAGATCTAATCCACATTACAGACTTTAATATGGTTCGGGACCCCTACTTTGTCGGGACAAAAACACATTTCCCAAAGAGGTGCCTTCTCCAAGGCACTAAAAATGTCAAATAGCTATTTTGGCCTATGCAATATCTGGCAGTAACTGTGCGAGGAGATTAAAACAACACCTATTTCTCACATGTGTATGGAACCTACTTGAGAATCAATTGCATATTTTCAAGCAATGCCTTGGCATCAGTGGTAGTACGCTCTGATATAGCTCAAATCTACCTACATGACCAAGCCTGGGTATTGGTAGACATAGATTTGCAGCATGAACCCAGGGATGGGGGTAGATGGATCATTCTTAACTCATTGCTTCAGGACTCTGTTCTGAGGTGAAACTCTGCACTCATATTCAAATGTATTTAAAAGACAGAAATATAGGGGGGCTGTCTCAGTCAGCCTTGTGGGATACTCCTACGGTAGTCCACTGGGACAATGTATTGCTTTATGGCACATGTTTAAAGACCTAGGGGCTTTATAAAGAGCGGCTAAGCCAAGAGAAAAAGGCTGCAGGATCTCATTATAGGTCTGCACAGTAACCCTGTCTCCTTTGAGTAGTAACTGCTCTTATGGAAGGACCAGAACTCTAGCTGCTTAGCTACGGCCGGATTCCCCCGCGGTGCTGAGGAATTCCACGTGTACGTGGTTCGGACGGCCCACAGCCGTCCACCGCACATGCCAACCGTGATGTCAGACGACCAGGGGCTGTCCGACGCACGGAAGAGGCTAGACTTAAACAGAGCAAAGCTCCTTATTTTATGCTTATAAAGTGAAGGCTAGATGTACAAAGCTTTTTTGAGGTTGCAAGCGGCCAGATTCACAAAATCGGGCTGTTTGGGACCGCAAAAATAATTTTTGAATGTACAAGGCCCTATTTGCAATTTGTTAACCTATTACTAAATCACAAATTGGGTTTGCAAATCAGTGTTAGGAAGGGTCCTATTTAGGACACCCCTTCCTAATATCAAATCGCAGTGGCATGTGTGAATGTTTTGCGACTGAAATGCGGTCACAAAACATTTTCATTTAACCACCTACTTCAAGTAGTTGATAATCCATTCACAAATGGGAAGGGATCCCTTGGGGACCACTTCCTCTTTGTGAATGTTTGTAAAAACATTTTTAAGAGTAAGCAGAGGTTCCACAGGCCACTGCCTACTCTTAAAAAAGGAAAAGAAAACTTTTCATTTTCTTTTTGAAATGCATCCGTTTTTCCTTTAGGGAAAATGGGCTTCATAAAAAAAAAAACTGCTCTGTTGAAACTAGTCACAGACATGGTGGTCTGCCACCATCTTTTTTTGCGATTCACAATCGGTTGTAAACTGAGCTCTACCTCATGAATATTAATGAGGTAGGTCTCTTTGCGACCCACTGGGAATCATAGCACACTTTCGCACAAGGGTGTTTGCGATTACCCAACAGCGAATGGCAAACATTTGCTATTTGGTAATCACAAACCATTCCCTACATAGATCTGGTCCTAAGTACCATGCCAAAGGAAATAGTATAGGAAGCCTTTTAGTGAGGCAATTGCGAGAAAATGCAAGAAAGGAGCTATGTTAAAAAGATACTAACAGGCAAGGGTGAAGTAGTGACTCATGAAGGTAACAAGATTATGACTTTCACAGGTTCTACACTACACTCTATACTTCAGACTCATTCTCCTTTATGCTGCAGGGTCAATACTTAGAGCGTAAGTGCTGCATCTAATCCCTGACCAAAATGGCTGTCTCAAATCAGATTACACAGGTGGCGATAAAATCCTTGAAGGTCAATAATACACTCAGCCCAGATGGCTTTACAGGGAGATTATAAGACTTTCACCCATCTTGTTGTCCCTCATCTCACAAGGCTGTTCAACTCCTTTGTACAGGGAACTGGTGTGATTCCCTCAGTGGCCGAGCCACAAACTCCATTTTCCATAATTCAAAAGTAGGGTGAAGACCCCAAACTTTGCTCCTCATATAGGCAGATTGACTTAATCAAAGTTTATTTCCAAAATTTCCCCAAAATCCTGGCCACGCGGTTGGAAAATATTCTTCCACAGCCTGATCATTCAGATTCTATTAAAAATCATCAGACTCTTGACATTCTCCACGGGGTCATTTACTCATTTGAGAAGGAAAAGAAAAAGGTGGTCCCTTTGGTTTTATTTACCCTAGATGTGGAGAAAGCCTTTGAATGGGTAGATTGAGTTTTTATGAGGCAGTTCATTGGTCAAGTGGGCTTTGGCCTTCCTGGCTATCAGTCACTGTTTGCTAGAAGTATACTGAATGGTAGACTCTCTATCTATTTTCCTATAAGCAGGGATAATCGATAAGGGTGCCCACGGCCCCCTTTAATATCCACCCTACCTATAGCACCCCTGTCATGAATTAACCAACAAAATGGGGCAATACAGGGCTCATGTTAGGGGCGAGACATTAATACAATTATCTAATTCAAGGACAATGTTTTACTGCCTATGACAGACTCAGGAACTCCTCTTTTTTTCCTAGGAGCTTCAGATGGACTATGAGGCAGCCTATGGGTTCAAAGTTAACCTGGCCAAATCTTAGATATTGAATCTTATTCTCTCAAATACAGACACCGGTACAACCAGGAGATTGGGGGCCCTTCTTTGTGGGATCTGCTATGGACACCAAAGTGTGACCGCCCTATTAACACTTACCTTAGCACTCCCACTTCCACAACAAGACTAAACATTTGGCACTTTGATAACCAGAAGCTCCATTTAACATCTTACCACGCGTCATACACACTGGGACACATAACATTCATGCCTGCTCTCCAGCCAATCCTTGTTTCGCAGGTTGACGAGGTGGGGAATTCCACATGATTTCAGATTTATTTCGTAACTGCACAATTATATCCTTTCGTGGAATACAAGGTAAACTTTAATGTAGGTAAGACAGAAAGGTTTTATTAAACACAACTCTAACATTAGGTGCTACAGCTTGGGTGAGAGATGTGGCAATAGAGACTCAATACCTTTTATCAAATGTAGCCGCAAGCTATGGGCTCTAGGGGTGTAATATGGGAGTTATACAAACTCCTTCTAGATGCAAGCTCATATATATTCTGCATCCCAAATGGCTAGACATCTGAGATGGAACGGGTGAAATTTACAGATGCTAAATAATTGTGGATTTAAAGGGATTTGTGTCAAAGCTGCAAAACACGTTAGGGAAGAAAGCTCACTATAGACTTCCAGTAGACTGGTGTAGGTACCCAATTAAACTTTATAAGATTTACCCAATTATGGACCAAAATTGTTGGATGAGATGTGGTATTTTCAGGCATGTGAAGCATATCTGGTGGGAGTTCCCCATATCCTGCCTTTCTGGATCAAAGTGTTCAAAGCGCTTAAATGTATTCTTGTATAGCCGCTCCCTCAGGATCTTCCTACACCACACCTCCCGTGAGATCACGACTCCTGAAGTATTAAAGCAAGGCAGACAAAATATTACCGCAGAGCTGCTTGGGGCAACAAAGACCATAATAGCAGCACATTGGCAGAAAGCTCTCCTAATGACAGTCTCGATTACCATGGAGAAACTTAACACGAATTTAGTTGGGGGGAAGCAGTACTTTGAGTCAATTTGGGGACCAGTACTTCCCTATTTATCTGAGGGAAACCAGCTTTAATGTATCCATCAAGGTTTAAAGCTCTGAAAGTATTTATGCTCTAGCAGGTAGAGTGAAATGCAAAAACATACTCCGTGTTCCCTTAGAGCTTATTTTGGAGGGGAGATATATGCAAAAGCTGTTTTGCGGGCTACACAGTACCGTAAGGGGTATGATAAGCGGTGAGGATTATTTTTATGAATAAAAGGCTCAGGGGGAGAAGGGTGTTCGTGGTTTTTAGTTATAATGAAGTGATGCTGCATTGTACAAAAACATAATAAAGTTCCCCCATGGCCTTATCATACTTTCTCATAAGGCGTAGCTCCTATATTTAATCTTTAGGCCTTCAGATTAAAACAGGTACACACATATTTTTTATCTAGTTTTCAGTATTTTATTCATTTTTTCTGTAGTATATCAAAAAATACTTTTTTCTATTTTTACTATTTTTCCATGTGTGTTCATCAATTCATCAATAATACTTATAATCATTTAGACATTACAATTCGATTAACAGTTCCTTTACCTCTACAATTCAATATATACATAAAAAGGAATTTTTACAATAGAAAGTAAGCACCCTGTCTAACACACACTTATCAACATTCACACCTGCTCATTCACACAATTACACACACTTCTTTTTACACCCCAAAACAATTTCTACGGTTGAGGTAACACAGATATTAATCCTGAATCTCCATGCAGGTCTAGGTGATGCTGCATTGTACTCTTAAGCGAGGGCACTCTGGGAGACTATTTCCTCATTACTGTACCAATGCTGTACGACCATTTTGCATATTGTTCTCCTCAACAACCTTGTTCTTGATTCCTTGTATGTAAATACGTTATTTGCAAAATCTAATAATATGTCACTATTAAAAAAACGTATTTTGCAGCAACTTTGATAACAAAACAATAGGGCCAGACGTAAAAAGCATTTTACAGGTCGTAAACAGCCCATTGGGTCATTTGCGACTGGTAAAATGCTTTTTGTCATGTACTTTTGTTCATGTACAAACAGTACTTTGCGAGACAGTAACCTCTTACCGACTCGAAAACTAGGGTTTGTGAGTCGCTATTAGGAAGGGTGTTCCTTCCTAATAGAGTGTGGGACTGGTATGTAGGAATGTTTTGCGACCCAGAACTTTGATGGTTGTTAGCCATTTGAACATTCTGAGAGGGAGGAAGGCCAAAACAAAGAAACAACAAGTGCATATGCCCACCACTTATTTTACATATGCAAATACCTTTCATGGATATTACAGCAATCAATAAGAGAAAGATTGACATTGTGAAGATTTTGACTACCCTTTTTCATAGTAGTAGGGTGTAAGGTAAACCCAACATCTGTCACACTGGTAAACATATTTTGACTAATTACCAAATTAGTGTGCCATGAGTCACAAATTTTAAAGCAGGCAATCCAGGGATAATGATACATGTAGTAATGACAAACAAACTTACTGTGCCAAGATTACCGATAGCATACTGCCCATGATAGAATTGATGTAGTGGTGCAATTACCTCGTTGGTTTTCCTAGAATTCTATGTAAAATTCTAAAGAAAAAAAAGATCAACTCAAAATGTTGTAGGTCTTTGATGGCATCAAAAAAAGTAAAGCACTGTGAGTTTAAGTTGCACAATGTCAACCCTGTGTAGGGAAAATTGAAATGTAAAAAAGTGGTACATCACGGTAAATGCACCCAAACGTGACCCTCACAATTTTTCATTGTGCCAACACAATTCATCCATCATATACCAAAACAACATATGTTACAGATAAAAAAATCCACAAACTAAAAAGTAGCATAGATTTATGCACATAAGTGTCATTTCATTAATCCACAAACTTATACTGTTTCAAAATAATCGATCTAATGTTAATGATTCAATGCATTGTACTCATTCAGGAGTCTTGTATATCTTTTTAATCAAACTTTATTCAATATTTCAATTCACATGAGTAGTTCATTCAGTTCAGCGAATGCGTTTCGTCCCTTTACGACTTCATCAGGGTTTGAATTTCATCCGTGTCATTTTACTGAGTGGTGTGTGGTCTTCTTCTTGATCCAATATTCTTCATAGAGAGACATTAATGGTGAAGGGTGGTGTATTACCCCCAGTTCAATATTCATCCTTCGTGCTTTCCAAACGCGTAATGCCGCAGAATTAGCATGTCTTCCCTCATCTCATTTATTAAAAGCCCATGGTGCATGTGTAGACGTAGGGGGACTGCGCACAATTATGACCATGTATGCTGTCCATGAAAATGCACAATTATGTACAGGTGGGCAATTAAAATGCAAGCATGTGCAGTGGCATTAGTAAAAGTGATTATTAAGTCAGCACTAAATGTTTATTTACATGGGAATGATTCTGTAACAGCTCATTTTGTTGTCTCTGCATATGGCTATGTGCATGTCTGTGTGTGCAGGTGTGTGTGCTGTGTGTGCATGCGCAAGTGTGCAAGCACATTTTTGGAAGCCTTACCGCCAACTTAGAAATTATTTTATACCTCTCTCAGGGGGCTAGACACTATGACTTACTTTTTTGCAGCATTGTGAGGGCAGCCAGCTGAGAAAAGCAATTTGTAGGGCCTGGCCTGCCTGGTGGCCAACCGCCGCAATGGTAGGCATTATGCTCGGCTCAGCTAGGTAAAGCTGTAAATTGAATCAGGGGTCCCGGGTGTGATCTGGGCAGCTGAGTTGCGGAGTGTGAACAAACTCCAACTCCAGCCGCCGCAGTCTGTGTTCAGTCAGATGCCACCTACTGTTGGGTTGGGTCAGCGTCACAGAATTAATTACTGCGGCGAGTTGGATTACATTGCAGCCAGTGGCTAAAACAAATTCTTCTTGATTCAACTGCTGCCCGCTTACGCCGCAGGTGGCAGGATCCACCCTGACACACCTATTACTGTGAGTCTGACAAACTTACTCCTAACCTCACTTGCAAACACTGTAGCCATTTTGCAGGCACTGACTCCTGATGCCAATGAAATGTATCATATTGCCCCACAGTGATTGAATCCTAATATAAATACTGTGTTACATTGTAGCAGTTAGAGCTGAGCCAGCCTCCAAGCTTGCAGAGCAGCGCACACGGCACGCTGCCACTTCAACTTCACGAAATGGTATTGCAAGTCTAACGCCTGGTGTGTGGTACTTGGCAGGGCGTGGTTAGTAGACAATAACATTTTCTTAGAATTCCGTGGAGGAGAGCACTGAATAAGATGGTGAATAAATTGGAGATGCAGGAAACCATCTCGCAGGTCAAGTCAGGGGTGCTGTCAAAAGCTATCCTATGTTAAAAAGTAAAAGGAAATTGGCAAATTATGAACTTGCGAAGAAGTTTAAACAAAATCTGAAAAACTGAAATCAACCCCATTGAAAAATATTGTTTCCCTTGATAGGCTTTTGCACTGCACTATATGTTGATGGCAACAAGAAGGAACAATTTGCGAGTGCAGTGAATGCCACTCTCAGAAGTTGGTGTTCAGCAGCACTCGAGAAAAGCATCTGCACAACGGAACCAAGGAAAACACATTTATTGTAATCTGTCCACGATGTGACACAATTTATAGAAGACTAGCTTGCCTGTCGCGCGTTGCTTTGTTCTCAGAAGAAAGGAAATTTAAGGAAACTTGTTATGATAACATTCTTTTTACATTGTGTCATTTTTATTGAAACTTATTCATTTTAAAATGGAAAACATTTTAAAGTGCTGTTTTAATTCTGTTTATTGATTCGAGTGCTTGTGGATACACAGTATTTTTTGTTTTCCGTCTGGTGCGTACACGAATAAATCAGAAGGTTTTCCGACGCATGAGCTGGCCACATACAGTTGTCCATGTGAGAAGCACGGATTCTCCAAATCTAGTCCACACACTTGCAGCGATTGCCCTTGTGCTTTGTTGATGGTCATTGCAAAAGCGAGTCGCACCGGAAACAGTAAACATTCAGTATTGGAAAGATTATGAGGGCCATGGGGGGCCGGGGGCGATATTTAACACATTTATTTAATATTTATTTATTTATTTTTGACAGAAACCTTCGTGGGAGTGTACTCAACAACTTTTAACAAATGTTTTTTTTTATTATTGTTTTTTTTTGTGTTTTTGCCAGAAACCTTTGCAGGAGTGTACTCAACAACTTCCCAAAGTTTCATGCCGATCGGATGAATGGTGTTGTAATGCATAAAGGACAAACAGACAGACATACTTTTGTTTTTATATATATAGATGGAAAAAGCATGTTATGATAGATAGAGGCACAAGCGATGTAGTTAAAATTACAGTTTTTCTTTTCAGGGACCAAAATTCAGAAGTAACTGCAAGCCTGGCCATTTATCTTTATAAGTCTTGGGAATTATCAAACATGGAGTGTAATGTCATTGTTTTCTAACATATCACATGTGGGGACTTTTTCTGAACATTATGTTATATAAGCGTAGCTCCCTACACAGTAATATTTTCATGCTTGAATTTGGCTCATGCTTTATAAGTATGTTTTAAATATGGGAATTCTTGAAAGTGGTTTTACCTATCTATGGCACGAAAGGCCTTCAACTAAAAGTGTTTAAGAAGGAGAAAAAAAGAGGGAGAAACGTAGTGAGTGAGTGAAAGATGGAGACCTAGAGAATAAGAGTGTGAGTGGAGGGAGTGAGATAAAGTGACAAAGAGAATGGAAGAGTGAGAGTGTGACAGTCATGCAAGGGTAGAGACTGTTCTATGGAGTCAGGACCCGGGGAGACAGCCGAGAGGATCAAGGGGGCCAGTGAAGAACCTACAAATGTATTAAGTGGCAGGGAACATAAGGTGTTCTGAGACCCAATAGCAGATGAAGTGAGTGTTGAGAGGGATGGAGACTAGAAGGTGTTAAGAGGCTCATAATTTTGATGAAGGACTCGAAGGGAGTCTCACTCGATAAGGGGCATAAGATGACAAGGAGTTAAGAGACTGTAATACACAATTTAAAGTGGACTGATTAGCTCAGAGAGATTGAGGAGCACACAAATGTGCCTCTCAAGGTAATGAAGCGTACAAGAGCGGGGAAGGGTAGTGGTGCTAAGGATCTTTAACAGTACAGAAAGGAAACAGGAAGGAGCCTGAGGAGGCTGAAGAGTAAGTGGGAGGGGATTCAGCAGGACTGAGGAGGAAAGGAACTTAAGGGCTGCAGTTGATAAGCCTGAGAAGGTCTATAGGCTTATTTATGAGCCCTTGTAACTCTTTTGCGCCGCTGGTGCATCACTTTTTGTGACGTACTAGTAGCATAAAACATGAGCTATGTTGCGCCCTATTTTCAAAGTGACAGTTTGTAAACCACTGCGCTACATTATACCTACGTCAGGTATAATGTATGCCAGGTGGGTGTTCGCCAGCATCAAAGCCTCATAGAAGTGGCGCATTGAAATCTATAAGGTTTCAGTGTGTCATTTCTAGGGCGCCATTGCGTGAAAATCTTATGCCTGCCTCATGGCAGGCGTAAGACTGATGCTGCCCCATGTGAAAGGAACATTGCTGGAGTTGCGTCAAGCTTTCAACACAACTCTAGCAATGCGTCCGTTTTGCGCCGACAGATGCATCAGTAGTACTGAAGTATCCGTCATTCCTTGCGACGTGATGCATCATACAGTAAATATGACGCATAAATGGTGTCACAAGAAGGGTGCACTGAGAAGTGTTGCATCGCTGCTTTTATCGCAGCGATGCAACACTTCTCATAAATGAGGCCCTATGTTTTTTAGCACATGTATTTGAAACATAAGACTGTTAAATGTACTACTTGACACCATTTTTGAAGCATTTCTCTAGGATAGAACCCTCTTGAACTCCTCCTATAGCCAATCTAAATCGTTTCCTTAGCTTATTCGTTCAACTTCGTGAAAAGGTTTTACACCCTACAAATTTCAGAGATCACCAATTGCCACTGGTACACACCTCTCAGTAATGATTTGTAAAAAAAACATCTGGAGCATGGCATCCTTGGTGATATAAAGCCACTTGGTACCCTTAAGTCTGGAATATGAATTTCCAAAGGTTTCAATCATATGCCTAACACTGTACTGATCAGCATCATATGCTCCTACCAGCTGTTTCCATGTGCTCTCCACCTGTGACCCCAAAGAAACAGATTCAGTTTGTAGACATTTCTTAATATTTCTGTGTGTTCCAAAAATTGTTTTATCTGGGTTTTTTGCAATAAAAGCCCATCAACATGCTCATCCCACTAGGGTGTAAAAAGACCCTGTTCGGATTATATTTTTAGTTTTCCCCAGAGTTTTATGTAGCGCAGACTTGACCCTAAGGTATCAGAGCGATTTACATGATCACCAGTTGCGTTACACAAGGAGACATTAATTTTTGTTAGGCATCAGGAGATTAACCGCCATATTCATGAAAATCGGCATTTGCGATTCTGAAATAGCGAAAAATAGCGAATCGCTATTCAGAAATCGCAAATCCGAATTCATGAATAATTGCGATTAAAAAAAGCGATTCGCACGCGATCGCAAAATCCGATAGCGATCCGATTGAAATAGCGATTAATCCAAGATTAATCGCTATTTCCGCCTACCCGCGCCTGGACTGCGATCTCGCAAATAGCGATATCGCTATTTGCGATATCGCTATTTGCGAGATCGCAAACTCGCGAGATCGGGAAAACGGGAAGTCGCATTTCGAGCCCAATGATGACATCACAACCAGGAAGCTGCCGGTTCCCAGCACCATTTTGCACATTGAGGCACAGAGACAGGGAGCACATTGGAAAGCTGCAGCACATCTTGGCAAGTAAACTGCTCCACATATCCACAACCCATACCATGGCTGAGGAAGCAGCACCTGGGACCAGCAGCTCCACTGGGAGAAAGCTCAAATTCTCTGAGCAAGAGCTGGAACACCTTATCGAGGGGGTTGTGGCCAACCACGACCAACTGTTTGGCGCTAACTCACAGAGGGTGCCAGAAATGGAGAAGCGGCGCATATGGCAGGGGATAGCCTCAGCAGTGAACTCGGTGGGAGTGGCGGCCAGGTCCCTGGAAGAACTTAAAAAGCGGTGGTACGACCTCCGAGGCCGTGCCAAGGAGAAGGTGGCGGCGCGCCTTGGGGAGTCCTCGGGCACAGGAGGAGGAGGACCAACGGTACCACCGAACACCGCAATGGAGGACCAGGTTGAGAACACCCTGGAGAGGGAGGCCTGTGTGGGTTTCACTACACTGGACTCATCCTGCCCCACACAAGACACCCAAGGTAAGTGGCATGCGACTGCGACCCTGCCCCCTATGGATGTCCATGACCAAATAGGCTCCCCCAATGTCCCATAGGCATGCCATAGTTGCACATCAAGGAATGTCCTGAAGCATTGTGGGAGATGTAGTCTGGCCACAATGTTGTAGTACCACAATGCAGCCAGTCAGGTCCCAATGCACACAAAGCCACTGCCATTCAGGGAATGTCACCCAGCATGCATGTAGCAACTGCACGTCTGCCAGATGCATGCAACTAATGGTCCACCACTTACCCCCACAGGTGGCGATACCAGTGACAGTGACAGGCTGGAGATTGACGAGGGCGTCCAGGAGGATGAGGTGCCAACACCTACCCAGGCACCAGCCCATGCCGCTGCATCTGCACCAGCAGCAACCACCACCAGCAGCGTCCCCCCTGCAACTGGTGCAGCGCCCACATCCGCTGGCATGGCAGCCCCCATTGTGCCTCCTGCCACCGCTGCTCCTCCCAGAGCCGCAGCCAGGGCAGTCACTCCTGTGCCCTCTGCATCAACTGCTACTGCCACACCAGCAGGCACACCCCCTGCGAGTAGCTCACCTGCAACACCGGCGGCATTACCCCCAGCAGCTGTCGCCTCAACATCCGGGGCTGCGCCACTGTCCACTCAGCGGCCACCCTCACAATCAGGCCAGCAGGGCAGGCGTGGCAGGTCACGCCAGCGCTCCACAGCAGCTACCAGGCAGGCCAATGCTGATGGACAGGCGCGGCTCAGCATCGAGAGACGGATGGTGCGCATACACCAGCGCCAGGCTCAGCAGCAGGGAGCTATTCAGCTCCAACTACACAACATTGGCCGCAACGTGGCATCTGTTGCTGCCCACATTGAAGGCATGAGGGCCGACCTGGCCGGTGTGGGAGATGGAATGGCCCGCATTGCTGCAGCCGTGGAGGCCAACACCCGTGCCATGTATAGAATGCGCGGTGGGCAACGCCGGCACCACCGCCAACTGTTGACCCAGCTTGGCACTTACAGCAGGGCAAGCTATGTGTCGGCAAATGCGACATCTCTTTTGGCGCGGCGCTGTCTCACCCAGCAGCACACTATCATCCAGTGCAGTGTGGACATGACGAGGGTGCTGGAGACCCTCACCACGGCTGTCGTGGCTCTTCACCCTCCACCTATTCCATCTGTTGTGGGGGGTGATGATGCAAGTGAGGGGGCATCCAGCCAGAGCTCACAATCTGCCTCACATGCCCCACTACCCACCCGCAGCACCAGGACCCCCCCATTGCCTGAAGCCCCGGAGGAGGAAGCCCCTCAGAGGCGTTATGGAGGAACACGCACTAGGCACACCTAGAGAACTCTACCTCACGAATGCCACAGGCTGAGGTCAAGCCTGCCATGCACAGCAGTATGGCGTAATACTGTTTGTTGGACTAATTTGGCACAGAACCTTATATTTCATTTTGTGAATGTAACAAGTACTTTTATTTTGCAATTTGGCACAGATCCTTATATTTCATTTTGTGAATGTAACAAGTACTTTTATTTTGCAATTTGGCACAGAACCTTATATTTCATTTTGTGAATGTAACAAGTACTTTTATTTTGCAATTTGGCACAGATCCTTATATTTCATTTTGTGAATTTAACAAATACATTTATTTTCCTACACACATTAGCGTTGTGTCATCATTACATTTTGCATGCATTGTTGATTTGTGGGGTGATGGAAGTGGTTGTACTAGAAACTGTTCACTGTGATGTGGTTGCGACATCTGTGCCCTTCTGCTGGGTTCTCCCCTTGTGCATGGCGCGCATGTGCAGGTGGCCGGTTGTCCCCCTCAGATTCACTGCCAGAGATGTCAACAGGTATCCGGCGCTTGGTTGCAATGTTATGTAGTATTGCGCAGACAGCCACTATGCGGCAGCACTTTGCAGGACTGTAATACAAAGCCCCACCTGTCTTGTGCAGTATGCGGAACCTGCTCTTGAGCAGGCCAAATGTCCTTTCTATGCAATTCCTTGTCCGTATCTGTGCAATATTGTAGCGCCGTTGCTGGGGTGTTGCAGGGTTGAGGTATGGGGTCAGGAGGTATTCACGGAGGGCGTAGCCACTGTCACCTGAATGAGAGGAGCAGATGGTGATTGCCTGTGCTGCGCTGTTACATCTTTGCAATGTGACTTTTAAATCAAAGTGTACTTACCAAGTAGGTGTCCTTCCCCAAACTCTCCCCTGACCAGTCGTGTGTGGAGTCCGCTGTGCCGGAAAATGAAGGAGTCATGGGTACTCCCTGGGTACCGTGAGACGATGTCAGTGATGTATGTCTTGGCATTGCAGACCATCTGGATGTTGAGGGAGTGGTAGCACTTTCTGTTGCGGAACATATACTCCATGCCAGCTGGTGGGCAGACGGCGACGTGGGTACAGTCTATACATCCGAGCACATGTGGAAAATGGCCTACATTGTAGAATTGTAGCTTTGTCATGTCCAATTCCTGTTGGCTGGCGGGGAATTTGATGTGACGGTGTAGCTGGGTGAGCATGGCGTCAACAAAAGTGTTGAGGCAGCGTGACATGGTGGGCTGGGATATTCCCCCAGCAGCCGCTACTACCCCCTGGAAACTTCCAGAGGCCAGGAGGTGCAGGCTACACAATACCTGCACATGTGTAGGCACAGCATTGGTACGGCTTGTTGAGTGCTGCATCAGGGGGTCAAGGTCCTGTATTAGCTGCATTATCATTTCCCCATTCAGCCTGTATTTGGCATATATCTGCTCCCTGGTTTGGCCCAGCAAGGTGACCCGCTGGCGGAATATCCTGTCCTGGATCCTGCGTCTCCTCCGTGCTAATCACTGTAGCCTGCGACGCCTCACCACCATGTACATTCCTGGCATTGTGGGACTCCTAATGCTGCTGCTGCTGATGGTCCTTATGTGTGATTGGTCAGGCCAGTACCTGTTGGTGATAGGTCAACGGTTTTTTGAAAGTTTTTTTTTCCATGGCTTTCATGGTTACCACCTGCTTTGAGTTGTCCTTATTTTGCGTGGTGCAAATTGCGATTTTTGGGTTTTTCGCTAATTGCGATTTTTCTTGAATACCGATAGCGATTATTTTGCGATTTCGCTATTATTATCGCAGAATCCGTGGTGTGTCGCTATTTCGGATTCGCTAATGCTCAGCGGCTGGGATTCTGCGAATTTATTAGCGATTTCGCAAAAATGTGTTAGCGAATTCGCTATTTTGTTGTTGAATGCCGATAACGGAAATTGCGCCCGCTTTTGCGATTTCGCAGCGATTGCGGGCGCAATTTCACTTCATGAATCAGGCTGTAAGTGATTTGCCCAAAATCACCCAATGTTGTGCGTCGTTACCGAGACTCGAACCCGGTTTTCCAGATTTGAGAGCGACTGCCCTAGCCATTAGGCCATATGTTGTACCATGAACTTAATTTTGCCATTATTTTAAATCTGCAACATTTTTCATTACAATGCAAGAGATAGGGAAGGTTATTGGTTGATTTTCTCCTTTAGAAGGCTGACATTCTTCTACAAACTTTTTTATTGAAGACCTTTTAGACTTACAATGTAATATAATCTTTAGTTGGAAGGAAAAATAGCTGGTAAAACCTGGTGGGATATTGGTGGTATTTGTAAAGATGTATCACAGTGCAATTTCAGTTTTTAATTAGATGCACTTTAGGTAATCCTCTCAAAATTGCTATAAAAATAATAATGTGCTTATAATGTTCTTTGAACCTATGGGCACCCTTGAAAAATAATGGATGTTTTACTTCGGCATAATAAATCAC
This sequence comes from Lissotriton vulgaris, assembly GCF_964263255.1. NCBI lineage: Eukaryota > Metazoa > Chordata > Amphibia > Caudata > Salamandridae > Lissotriton > Lissotriton vulgaris. Next base: position 1,436,881,509 of record NC_141687.1, on the reverse strand, counting down.
TTTAGAATTAAAAAAAGGAATGTCTTTTGGGCATTCAATTAACTAAAGATGAATAAACATCACTTGTACTTAAGTCTGAGGTTTAAAATAAATATTACATTCTTTTTGACTTCATCATAAAATAGTTTAAGGTGGAGATGAATTAGTGAGTAAAAGTTTGCATCAATCGGTATTATTCGATACTTTGAAAAGATACCATTTAAATAGGAATTACAGACCTAAAGTTGAAAAAAATCGTACCTTTCATTCAAATAATTTATAATATGCCCCTACATGCATGTGCTTCCTTTATTGTATCTCTGTAAATGGGTTTGTTGTGCTGTCAGTTTAAGCTACATTGCAGACGTCTTATATATGCATTTTCAATGCTATTAACAGTGGTGGTTTCTCCATGAGGGCATTATGGACATTGCTCTTCTAAATGAAGGAGGATAGAGGAGGATGAGACTGGTTCACTTTTTCCTGTATTTATACCTTCACTATTAACCGACAGCAGAGGCAGTCCAGAATAGCATTACACATAAGCTACATAAGTGCGGTGGGGGGTGGGGTATCAAAATGTTTGCCTTCACCTTGCAAATTCATTCAGTGTGTCTGAGGTCAGGCTAGAGGGCGGAGGGCTCTACAGAAAGCAGTGGCTTTTGCCATCATTTTGGGTTGTAATTTCATTGGCTGCTAGTGCTGGTGTAGTGGTCAGCACACCTCCAAGTTCCTGACTCTTTCCCTTATTGGTTGGTCTGACTGGCTCAGCCAATAAGGAAGGAGATGGTGAACAGGATGATACAAGAGCAAAGATGCGTTGTCATCCTAGCTATTGAAAGGAGGCTGTCAAATTATGGTTTCTCCAAATATTGGCTAATTTATGGTTTGGCATTAGGACAACTCATTTGGCAGTGCAGCTCCGGGGGGTTTTGCCTCACTCCACCACACACAGTGTCTCCTCTCCCACTAGGGTGGCTTGCCCTAAAGCAAAGTCTATCAAAAAGTAAAAAATATAACTACCCTCAGGGACTGCTTGAGGTAAATGAAAAAATCAGAAAAAGGGCAACCTGGCCTCGTTGATTTAAATGCTATGACTGAGTGGCCTGAAAGGTGGGGAGGTTGGATGAGTTCTATTCTCAGAAGAACATACCCTCAAATCTGGAGTGGACCTCAAGGAGAGTGGATGATGAACATAGCATCTATACCAATGTGTGTTACTACCTGCGTGTCTGCAGAGACACTAGTAAGGTAGGGCTATATTTACGAAAAAGTAACTCAGTTATGTGCAGGAAGTCACCTTGCTGTGCCAAGCTGTGCCAAAGGGAAAGGGCATTCCTTTCCTTGTCCCTGCACTGATGCTCTTGTAGTTGCCTAGCCCCAATGCAGAATCATCCCATGTACCACAGTGCAAGGGTGCCTGTGTTGCAGACAGGATGTTTTTGTGCACGATGGGGGATCATTCTGAACAAAAACAATACCAGGAGGCAAATATCTCTTTATATGCATACTGCAGAATGCAGCACACACAGAAAGTGGAAGTGATGAGGAGAAATAAAGATATTTCACCTCTTAAGTCACCCCTGGGAAGTCGTAAGATTTTGGCACGTTCTTGTGAATCTGGGAATGCATCAGAATCCATGGGAGTTGCATGGGAACACCCACCAGACACTGAGGAAGGAGTTGCGATCCTGGTGCATTCCACAATCCACGGCCGCCATGTCAGCATGTGCAATGTTCAATAAACACCCAATGGTGATATTCGTGTTACTAGATGATATGCAAGTATATAGTACCTGATTAGGTTTGCCACATGCAGGTAGTCCATATTAAGTTCCTACACAATCCTTGCCTAAATTATGCTGCCACTCGTGCACCAGGGAGTAGTTTTTAATTGTAAAATGTCACTCTCATTTTCAGGTGCCCATTACGACTTTGGTGTCACCTTGTAGGGATACCATTGAAATCATCTATTTGCCCCTCGTCTGCCCTGGGTGATGTTCTATAGAAAACTTTGACTCACAGCCGCAGGAGTTTGGCCCGATGGCCATGATTCCATAGGTTTAGTAACCTCCGGCAGTCACCAGTGTAAACGTGAATCAAATGTCATTCCCTGGCGGCAGTTCCGGAAGCATCTATTTAAAGTCATCCTGCAAGTTTCATCACAAAGCTGCTGAACTCTTAGTGGGGGTGCTCGGATGTGAGGGTGAACTCACACATGAGTTTCAAAAACTCCACGAACAACGCAGGTAAGGCACTCTCGGGGTTAAGGATCAAATCATATTTCCCCAATAATCATGGGCAGATATATACATGTGCAATTTAAACGAGGCCCTCTACCCCTAGCTGAGGTATATGACACCACAGCTCAAGTGACCCTCTCTCCCATCTGTCGTGCTGAGTGGAACAGTCTGCTGCTTTACTTCATGCTGGGGGAAGATGACTGTACAACTGGAGCACAGCTGATATTGGTGGCCCTGAAGGGAGATCCTCCTCCCTTGGGTTGAGGTGACGCCACCTCTCCCTTTCTGAGGGGACATATCTGAAAGGCTGAAGTGATTCCCTTGCTCATGTGTTCAAGAGAGAGATCCACACATTTGAAGCAAGGTCATTTCCTCAGTGCAGAACACATGTTGTAACCAAGGGTGGGTGGAACACCACAAAATTGTGTGGAGTTTTCATATAACTCTGTGGAATTCTGAGAAGGAATACTCTGCGAGTTTCACCCACCCCAAGTCTTCTTTCTCCCCCTGTGAAATTTTAACAGGGAGCCTCTCCACTTTTTGGCTTGACCTTATCTGGGTGAGGAACCATCGCCTTCATTGCCATTCCCGCATGGGAGTAGCATCTCCAAGGTGTAGAGGAAACACTAACAGTGAACCATTCCTGGCATAGGGTAAGGTCAGGTAATGGGGCTGTAAATTCTCTCATCTGTGCTATGGTGTGCTTATTCATTAGTTTGTTATTTAAGTTTCTTGTGTTAATTTATTGTTTGTTTCCAAACCCCCTTCCCTTGGGAGTATCAGTCAGCACACAGTTGACTTTCTACCAAATGCAGTCATAAAAACAATGTTAAAAGAAAGACTCACAGACATGTTAATTCCTTTTGCATTAAACATTTTTATAATAGTCACTATTATTAAACATTGCATTGTGTGAATTTCTGAAATATAAATTTGATAAAAATATTGGTGATTTTGGATAAAAGATAGTAGATCTGCTTTAAATATAGATTGATATATTCACCCCTTGATAAAGTTAATAAGCCCACTTTTTCCCTTTTTGTGTTTTGGTATTAAGAATGTGCATGGTGTGGCATTGCCTGCCTAAGGGGGGATTGGATGCCTTTGCTCACCTCTTTTCTTTACCTCCTTTTCAGATCTTGTGAAACCTGAGATTGCTGCACTAGGCTTAACTTGGTTACAACCTTTCAAATACCATGCAGATTTATTACCAATGTTAAGGTTATTAGCAAATGAAAATGTTTGCGCTCTCCTAACTATTTTTGCTCTTTCTTTTGGATTTGCATGAAACTCCATATATTAAGTTTAAGCTAAATATGCCACATTTTGAACATGTCCATGAAGAAGCACCAAAGATACTAGCAAATCAAAATGCTTTCCCCTCCTTTAAATAGCCCCTTTGTCACACCTGTCTGAAACCTGTGATTCCTGCACTGGGCTTTTTTACTATCAGTCTGTCACATATCATTCTTATTCATTAAGCAGTGCCAAATATATTAGCAAATGAACAATTTTTTACCCACTCCACTTAACACTGCCCCTCCTTGATAAATGTATATGAAACTCAACATTTTAAGAGTAAGCCAGGCAGGATGAGGTCTCCCAAATTTCACTGTTAGAATTCAAACTCTTGAGTGGTAGTCTCCCAAACATTTTTCCTTCATTCCTCCTATTTATTTATTTTTAAAGTTTTATATAGCTCGAACATGATCCCGAAGGATATTCGAGTATCTAGCTGAATTTGTTTTTTTGTTGGCTTTAGGACTCTGTGCACTTTACCACTGCTAACCAGTGCTAAAGTGCTTGTGCCTGCACCTTAAAACATGGTAAAATTCACCTGCAACTAATTGACACATTCTATTTATTTTCAATCCCCTGGTATTACCCGTACCCAGGGTCTGTAAATTAAATGCTACTAGTGGGCTGGCAGCACTCACTGTGCCACCCACTAATGCCATTGCAGCTTGTAGTGCAGTTTTAGGATCAAATCTTTTTATTAGCATCAGCAACAGTCTTTGTTTTACACAGCATGCCACCTACAACCCAGCGAAGGCCGGCCGCGTAATTAAGCAAAGTGTGACAAGAGCAGAGGAAGCACACTAAGTCACCTACAACCTCTTTGGGCAGACTGCCTTCATGCTGCTCCTTAAAATACTAACAGCATGTAGCAGTGAGCCATCCTGAAAGCCAATTTTTAAATACGAAGAACCAAAGGAAATGACAGGAATGAATATAAAAATGGAAAAAAAATACCCCCACCCCCCTCCCTGTATCCTTTCGAGTGACAGGCTGTTAGGGAAGTGTGTATGTTTTAAGTGAACAGTCTACTGGGCCCCTCCTATCGGATAGTCAATGATCCCTCAGTTCCTTCGGCTCCTGTTGGATACAAGAGCCATCTTGTAATGCGCAGGGACATTGGGCAAGTCAATTCCCTGAATTCCATAGAGAGGATTGAGATATATGAGGGCCCATATTTTGGCATATGCAGTGTTATCAGTTGCAGCTGCCATAGACAGTCACTCTATACTGAGTAGGAACCTTAGCTGGTGCAGCCACTGTCTGTGGTCAGGGGTTCTATCAGTGCCCCAGGCGGCCAGAATCACCTGGTGCGCTGCATTTAGAGTCAGGGCTATCTGTTTTCCTCGAGTGGATTGAAGTGGAAATGTCAGCACATTAGGGAGACCTAAGATTGTGTGGGCTGGGAATCAGGGAATCGTGGTCCTGTACATGGTGTTGATGTCATCTAGGATTTGTTCCCAGTATCTCGTCAGATTTGGGCAGTGCCAGAGAAAATGGAGCAGTGTCCCTTGGCTGCCATAGCTGTGCCAGCAGTTCCCAGTGCACTGATCGTTCCATTTCTGGATGCAGGCAGGGGTGTAGAACCAGTAAGAGATGACCTTGTATGCTGTTTCTGTGTGCCCCGCGGTGTGGGCCATGTAGTGTGTTCCGTAACAGATGTCTTCCCATTCATTGTTCAACAGGGTTCTGCCTAGTTCTGTTTCCCATCACATCTGCCCAGGAGTCCTGTGGTTTCAGGCTGTCTCAGTAAAGTGGCGATATATCTCTGTGATTAGCTTCTTATCTGCTTTGAGAAACAGACATTTCTCAAATTGAGTCATCGTCTGGCCAGCCTTGGTGGGCATTTCAGACCTAAGCAGCCAAAGCTGTAATTGTGTGTGAGTGAACTGGTCCATTTCTAAGAGGGAGTAGTCAGTTTTGAGTTGGTCAAATATGACTAGCCCTTCTTGATTGAAAAGGCAATCCATGCGTTACATTCGCCTTCACTCCAGCATTTGAAATTACTGAGCATCATGCCGGGTGGAAAGTCTGGATTAGCAAGAAGGGATGTCATGGGTGATGGAAACGAGGTGAGTCCTGTAGTGGTTGCTACCTCATTCCAGATCTTGTGAGTCTTGCTTGTCACAGGTGAGGAGTAGAGGTCCCAGGCCCTACGGTACCGGGGCAGCCATGTGGCTCTCTATATATATGAGCCCGCCACTGTTTGTTCCATAAAAACCCAATGTTTCAGGGTGAGCAGAAGATTCCACTCCACTAGATACTTTAGTTGAGCTGCTTGATAGTAGTGCAATAGTATGGGCACCACCAGACCCCCATCTTGCTTGGGCATTGCAAGAGTTGTCTCTGCAGCCTGAGCTTTTTACCTCCCCACATGAAATTATCAATGTCTTTTTGGATTGTGAGATTTGTAATGGCTGGTCGGGCGAGCATCTGAAATACATAGAGAGTGCGTGGCAAGATAGTCAGTTTCACGGCTGCAATGCAGCAGAGCCATGAAAGGGGTAGTCATTGCCAATGCCCCAGATCATTTGTCTGAGCAATCAGAGATGAGTAGTTTGTTGCAGCGGTTTTAGTAAGGTTGCATGCCAGGCCTAGATACGGGAGGCCTTCGTTGGCCCACTGGAAGTCAAATTGTGACTGCAAATAACCCTCAGTGTCGGGAGCTATGTTAAGGGTTAAGATATGTGACTTTTGCAAGTTCACTCGGAAACCCGAGATCGCCCTGTAGTCGCGTAGCTCTGAAATAACCGTGGGAAGAGACGTCTAAGGCTGTGTAATCGAGAGAATGACATAGTTTGCGTATAAGCTACTCAGATGATGGTCCACCCGAAATGGGATGCCTACAACCTTAAGGTTGTCCCTCAGTCTCTGTGCTAAATGCTCCATGTAGAGCACAAAGAGAAGCAGGGAGAGTGGGCATCCGTGTCTTGTACCCCGTTGGATAGAAAACCCACTTGACCTGACGCCATTCACTCGAAATGCCGCACGGGGAGCACTGTAGATGCTCCATATCCATCGCAGAAACGGTATCAGATGCCAAACTGTTTGAGAGTCTCAAATAGGTATGGTCAATGCAGGGCCGGTTCTAGGAATTGTGAGGCCCTGGGCTAAAAATCAATGTGCGAGGCCCCTCTAATGTAGATAAGTGGCCCCTGCAAGGAGACCATTCACAGACACTGTGGGAGGCCTATTGTCCAGCATTTTGTCGCCCCCCACAGTTTTAACTTTGAGCCCACAAGCATTTCTCACACCTTCAGTCCGATAGGTATGAGAATTGCTTGTGGGCTGAAAGTTAAAACTATGGGGGCGCCAAAATGATGGACAATGGGCCCCCCCACAGTGTCTGTGAATGGGTCTCCTTTCAATTGAAGGGAGCGTCTCCCTGCCTTATGTATCCAGATACCATCCCTGAGAGGCCAAGGGAGGGGGGGTCCTCCATTTCAAAGAAAGGTGACACCTTTCTTTGAAATGGATTGCCAGGGAACCGACAGGACACATCACCAGTGCGTGGCCCCATGCTGGTGGGCTGAGTGCGAGGCCCTGGGCAGCTGCCCACGCTGCCCATGCCGAGCGCCGGCCCTGGGTCAATGTACTTGGTCAAATTACTTTTCTGCATCAATGGCTAGCAGTAAGGCCTCTTTGCGTGACCAGTGTACTTTATCTATTAGAAGGCAGATGCACTTTGTGTTATCACTGCACTGGCGGGAGGGAATAAACCCGCTTGGTCTGGGTCGATAAGTCCCGGCATGAGGGGTTTAAGACGAGGGGCTAAGACTCTGGTGAATAGCTTCACATCAGTATTTAATAGCGAAATGTGTTGATAGGAGCCACACTGTTTCGGGTCTTTCACTTGTTTAAGTAAGACTGATGTGGAGGCCTCCAGCATAGATTCCATTAAGGAGCTCGTGTCAGCAAAGGAATTAAAAAGCCGAATGAGTAGCAGGGCGAGGTCCGGGCAGAAGGTCTTATAAAATGCTTTACTGAATCCGTCTGGGCCAGGTGATTTTAGAGGCTTCAGTCAGGCTATCGCTGAGATCACTGCTTCCATTCAGATGGATTTATCTAGGGCTTCAGATTCTCCTAAGGGGAGAGGTGCAATTGCTGCACCACTAGTAGGCCTGGAACGTGGCTGCAATGCTGTCTGGGTCTTTCACCTCTGTCCCTAGCTCCGATTGGACGGATTTTATTGAATTTGCATATTGTTTGCTACGAAGCCGGTGTGCAGGCATACGCCCACCTTATTGCCCCCTAAGTAAAATGTATGTTTGAGGTGTAATATAGCATATTCAGACCTGTCGAGATCAAGGTGCTTCAATTGCTGATGCTCTTTCTTCTCCAGTTCTGTCCAGATCCTGGGTGCGCCTGTACGTTTGTGAATGGTTTCTAGTTGTAGGACCCTTTTCTCAAGTGCCTCTCTTTTGTCCTGCAAACAAAACAGGTGATGGACCGAATGTGGATCAATGTCACACATTCACCCCAGTCAAAAGATCTGGGCCCAAATCCATCGTTTTTTTGCACTCCACACCACCCTGGGTTAGACAATGGCGATATGCAAATCAGCTCTGACCCTGTGCCCCATGGGAACAGTCCAGTCCGAACTACAAAAGCCATGTCCTTCCCAGAACGGAATCAAGCATCCGAGGACCGGACCGGTTTCGAGGTAACACCTCTCATCAGCCCGGCTAGCTTGACTCCAGTGGTGTGGAGTGCCTGGGACCCACGTCTGAGCATCCCCAGCGCACTTATGGCGGTATTGCAAACAAAACAGGTGATGGACCGAATGTGGATCAATGTCACACATTCACCCCAGTCAAAAGATCTGGGCCCAAATCCATCGTTTTTTTGCACTCCACACCACCCTGGGTTAGACAATGGCGATATGCAAATCAGCTCTGACCCTGTGCCCCATGGGAACAGTCCAGTCCGAACTACAAAAGCCATGTCCTTCCCAGAACGGAATCAAGCATCCGAGGACCGGACCGGTTTCGAGGTAACACCTCTCATCAGCCCGGCTAGCTTGACTCCAGTGGTGTGGAGTGCCTGGGACCCACGTCTGAGCATCCCCAGCGCACTTATGGCGGTATTGCAAACAAAACAGGTGATGGACCGAATGTGGATCAATGTCACACATTCACCCCAGTCAAAAGATCTGGGCCCAAATCCATCGTTTTTTTGCACTCCACACCACCCTGGGTTAGACAATGGCGATATGCAAATCAGCTCTGACCCTGTGCCCCATGGGAACAGTCCAGTCCGAACTACAAAAGCCATGTCCTTCCCAGAACGGAATCAAGCATCCGAGGACCGGACCGGTTTCGAGGTAACACCTCTCATCAGCCCGGCTAGCTTGACTCCAGTGGTGTGGAGTGCCTGGGACCCACGTCTGAGCATCCCCAGCGCACTTATGGCGGTATTGCAAACAAAACAGGTGATGGACCGAATGTGGATCAATGTCACACATTCACCCCAGTCAAAAGATCTGGGCCCAAATCCATTGTTTTTTTGCACTCCACACCACCCTGGGTTTGACAATGGCGATATGCAAATCAGCTCTGACCCTGTGCCCCATGGGAACAGTCCAGTCCGAACTACAAAAGCCATGTCCTTCCCAGAACGGAATCAAGCATCCGAGGACCGGACCGGTTTCGAGGTAACACCTCTCATCAGCCCGGCTAGCTTGACTCCAGTGGTGTGGAGTGCCTGGGACCCACGTCTGAGCATCCCCAGCGCACTTATGGCGGTATTGCAAACAAAACAGGTGATGGACCGAATGTGGATCAATGTCACACATTCACCCCAGTCAAAAGAACTGGGCCCAAATCCATCATTTTTTTGCACTCCACACCACCCTGGGTTAGACAATGGCGATATGCAAATCAGCTCTGATCCTGTGCCCCATGGGAACAGTCCAGTCCGAACTACAAAAGCCATGTCCTTCCCAGAACGGAATCAAGCATCCGAGGACCGGACCGGTTTCGAGGTAACACCTCTCATCAGCCCGGCTAGCTTGATTCCAGTGGTGTGGAGTGCCTGGGACCCACGTCTGAGCATCCCCAGCGCACTTATGGTGGTATTGCAAACAAAACAGGTGATGGACCGAATGTGGATCAATGTCACACATTCACCCCAGTCAAAAGATCTGGGCCCAAATCCATCGTTTTTTTGCACTTGCACTTTTTTTTTTTGTTCTCTTTTGTCCTGCAGCACTCTGTTCTTGTTCGCAGCTTTCGCAATGAGTTCCCCTGTACCATCAGTTTCAGAGCTTCCCACACTGAAGAGAGTGCAGTGGAGCCTCTGTCATTAAGGGTCAGGAATTCCTGCAAGGTTTTCCGGAGCGCAAGGACCATAGCCAGCGAGTGTAACAATGTCTCGCAGAGACATCAGAACGATGTCTGTGTGGGACAGGGGGGCGTTTGGAGAGTCAGAGTGACAAGTGCATGAGCAGACAGTGTGGGGGCTTGAACGTGGAAGTAGTCACTCAATCCCATGCTGATGGGGAGCCAAAGAAATGGCCAAGTTGAGGATATGTCTTATGGGCCGCAGAGTCAGAAGTATAGTTTCGCTCCCCAGGGTGTTGAGAGTGCCACACGTCACATATGCAGCATTCAGCCAGCCAGTCCAACCAAGCCCTCAGGAGAGAGAGAGCCCTAGCTTGACTTGACTTATGCCTAATCAGTCCAGCCCCGTGTCCATCACAATATTGAAGTCTCCCCGACAATTACAGCTGCACGTGGGGAGTAGAGTACTCTGGCTAGGGAGTCAGTTAGAAAGGATCCTTGGTGCTCGTTCGGGTCCTAGATTGATGCCAATGTAAGATGGAACATGCCTATCTGTAGGCTGAGGGCCAAAAGACGCCTCTTGATTTGATACAGGTCCCAAGACTGACCCAGGAAAGTGTTTAGAGAAGAGAATAGCCACTCCACCTATTTTTCCTTTCCCTGAGGATCAGAATTGTTGTGGGAATCGTTTAGATTGCATTCAATGTATGTCTTTGGGGCATGGGTGTGTTTCCTGTATCAGGCATATGTCCCCCGTGAGTTTTCAAGCAGGGGGGTTGTTAAGGCCTAGAACATTGAGGCTGACTACCTTAATCTCTAGGGTAAGTGGGAGAGGGAAGCCAGCTATGGACCATGCATGTAGTCTGCCATTGGCACAGAGAGGCCTGCGGGAGCCAGTCAGCAGAGTGCAGCCACAGCCATGAGTATTCCCTTGGTTGTGAGTCTTGTGTGTGAGAAGGCATGCCTGAAAGCGAATCCCTTAAACGAACCCTAAAAATAAGAAAAAAAAGAACATGCATTTGGACACAATAGAGTGGAATGAAGTTCATTGAAATGGAGAACAAGAAAGGAGGGTAGCCGACCATGGCCATGTATGTCATCTGTTGGGGATAGTTTCCTCCATGCCCTTCCCCACCCCACAAGTGCCATCCATCCTATTGAAGACTCTCAACGATACCTCAGGAGGAAGGGCCAGCTTTTTCCATTTCATCTACAGAGAGGGAACGGAGGACCGCCAACCATTTTTTGGTGATGGTATCTGGGTCTGGGCAATGGTTTTCTGACTTTGATTTGTGGAGTGCCCTGTGACAATTTCTGCCACGCGGTCGGTCATGTGAGGAAGAGGTGTGGGATTCTCGATCATTGAGCTCCAGGTTCAAGACCTTGCATGCCTCAGCCAGGGAACGTATCTGGTAGGTTTGCCCGCCCAGCGAAAGATGAGGCAGAAGGGGTGGCCCCAAGAATATGAAGTGCCTGTCTGTCTCAGATTACTTGTGACGGGCGGAATTCCCTTAGTTTTGCAGAGTGATAGCTGCAAGATCCTGAAAGAGTTGCGGGGAGTGGTCTCAGAATTACAGTCTCTGGGCATCTCGTGTATTCCGGAGGATTGCCTCCTTGGTTTAAAGTCATGTACGTAGACGAAGATGTCTGCGGGGGGCCTATGCAGTGGCACTGATCTAGTGTGATTTCTCTCTCTGTGGCGTTGCCCAGGACTGCGTGAAACAGGGCCTGTACGTATTCCTCCAAGTCCGAGCCCTCCAAAGCCGTCGTAACCCTGCTATTGCAGATATTGTTCCTTCTGGACCTGTTTTCAAGATCTGGGGTCTTGTAATTCAATCTGTTGGTCCTGAAAAGGTAGGATTTCTTGCTGCTAAGTCTCTATTTCTTCATTCCACGTAGTATTACCATCTTCCAGGGCTGCCACTCTCTCTACGACCTTGTTGATGTCATGTCGGGCATCCCTCGACTTGAGTGCTAGGTCCTTCTTGACAGTTTGTAGGTCTTCCCGAAGGGAGGCAAAGAGCGATTCTAGAAATTGTCACCCCCACTAGCCGATCTTGGGTCCCCCATTCCCGCTCTTTCACCAGGAGTTTCAAGTGAGTTCTTAGGGACATGTCCCAGATGTTGGGCTCTTTTTTAGCCTTAGCAAGGCCATGTTGCTCCGGGTAGGCCCTCCCAAGCCCGGCTCCTGTAGCCACTGGGTAGAGATATCCATTGCGGAAGCGGGTGGACAGGTGTATTCGGGCGGACGCTCACCCTGCTATCTTGGTACTGTTGCAGTAGAGATGGGAAAGCGAGGGAGAGGGGGCGATGTGGCCGTCTGCCTTAGCCATTATTCAATCCTGGTGCAATCCGGGTGCTTCACAACTATCAAAATGCCCACTGGAGGCTTACCTGGCAGGGCTCCAGGTCAGATCCGAAATCTCGGCACTAGTGTGATCTCAGGTATCAATGGGGGACCGCCATACACCTTGTGGGGCTTTTGCTTTTTCCAGTGTCAACAACAGTCCAGGCACCGCTCCAACGATACAGTGAAGAGACAAAAAAAAGGGGGGATCACCCAGTCGAGGACAGCCAAGGCTAAGGTCCCCGCACCAGATGGGCCCCTCCATGTGGCATTGCCCCTAGGACTCTAAGCTCCTGGTGTGTGGCATGACAAGGCCTACTGGCTGAGCACCACCCATTGCTGGGGCTCAACCATGTTGGAAGGTGCAGGGGTGCAGGAGGGGCGAGACCTGAGCTTCTCTCCTAGCTGAGCAGGGCCCACAGCATCTCAGGGCACCAGGCCCACCAGTAGGATTCCAGGCCTTCCTCTGTCATTCTCCGTCATTCAGTGGCTCTGGCGCACTCTCTGGTCAAGGAGCAGTATTTCCTCACTGAAGTCCCAGCCCCTATGAATCCTCCACTGCACTCCTTGCACTTTGGCGCATTGGGTCCACTCGGGAGTCTCAGATCGGGCTGGGCTGATCACCGATGAGGTGTGGGCTACCCGGCCCAGCTTGTTTCACACAGCTACGGCCTTTCTAATGGTATGGGTAGTCCGCTTGGTGGACCAGGACAGCAGTCTCTAATTCATTCACACGGGAGACCCTTCCATCACTGGTCTCCCGCTACGGCCCTGTAGTAGCACCTTGTCTTTCAGCCTGGCCAACAGCATTGGTGGTATGAGGCCTGGGTGGGTGTAGTTGGGCCCAGGGAAGTCTGTCACAGCTCCACGATGGCGTGACCTGCCCCCACTCCGATCCCGTAGTGGCGGTAGACAGGCAGCAGCTGCACCACATCTCTGAAGCCTCCACTGCAGTCTATGCTCTTTGTCGTGCTGGGTCCATTCGGGAGTCTTGGAGTGGACTGGGGCTGATCACTGATGAGATCAGGGTCGCTGTGCCCAGTTCATTGCACATGGCTGCGGCCCTCATGATGGTATGGGTTGTCTGCTGGGTGAGCTGGGGCAGCTGCATATATTCCATGCACATGGGAGGCGCTCCTGTCATGGGCCTTCCACTACGGCCTGAGACTGCACATTTGCCGTCGGCTTCGATGGTATGGGACCCGGTTGAGTGTTGTTGGGCCCAGCGGAGGCATTCCCAGCTCCGCCACGGTGCGGCCCACACCCACCCGATCCTAGAGTGGTGGTAGTCCAGCAGTGGTTGCGTCAATAATTTGTCCTGGACCTGCTTCTTCGCCCCTCGGACTCTGCTGCAACTCTCTGCCATTCAGACTCCACCACAGTTCTTGACCGATTGTGCCCATTCTCTGGGAGCGAGGAAGGGGTTGATGGGGCCCTATTGTGGTGCTACTAACCGGGTGAGGATGGATTTATGGAAAGGTGTGTCCAATCATGCCGCCATCTTAGTCACGCCCCTCCTGTAGTGCAGTTTTAAAACTGCCATTTAGGCCTGGCACAATAAACCTTTTGCAAGTCCTAAACCTCCCTTTTTAATACTTATGAGTTGCCCCTAAGGTAGGCCTTAACAGCTCAGAGTGCAAGGTGTAGTGTATTAACGTAGGACTTGTGTACTTAAGTTTCACATGTCTTGGCTGTGATAAACTCCTAAAGTCATTTAATACTGTAGTATTTCCTATCTTTCCCATTGACTAACACTGGGCTAACTTATCACATTTAATATGAGCTAACGTTAGATTGGGATCAGACAAGGAAGTACCATTTAGACAAATGAATTGTAGTTACAAATTTTCTTATAAATTAAAATTTTAAATCACAGTTCTGAAAATGCCAGTTTTAGCAAGTTGACATTTTCTTGTCCCAAATATTTATGCCTTCTGTCAGTAACCTGGGTTACATGACTGTGAATGGTTCTGATGATACGGTTTGTGTATTCCTTTCAGATAGTGATGCAAAGTAGACAAGATATGGAAAGCATGGGCCATCCTGTGAGGATGGCTAAAAAGTGTTGCCGTACCCTGGCCCACTTACACTCAAAGGGCGTTGCCTCCACACAAAGGTACCTGACACCAGCCATTTGGCACTCCAGTCTTGGAGTCGTGATAGGGGCAGGGAAGATCTTTCGAGAAACTGATGTGGGAGTGGATCATGGTGTACCCCCACACACAAGAGTTGGCTCCAGGTATAAATATTGAACTGCCACGGTCGATATTTTGATCAGTTCTAGACCTGTGGAAGAGACAGAAAAAGGACTGCTTTGCAGCCCTGTGGAATGATAGATGGCAAGGAGGTTGTACACATCTTAGACGAAGTGGAGAAGTGTGGCTCAATGGTTAGAGCGGCAGACCCTGATGCAGAGGTCTAGCCCAGGACCAGGGTTCAATTCCCCGCCTTGGCGGGTCTTGGGCTCAAAAATTCCACGGAACTGATAATTCTCGCCTCGGTGCCTATTCCAATCATGGAGTCCCACTCTGCAACTCTGGGCAATAGCTTGCTTAATCTCCAAAACGGCCCCCACAACGCTAAGGATGCCTGGCCTCCACCTTGGGGGTGCTCAGGAGTGGACGCCTCACAGGGAAAGCCAGGATGGGTTCCACAGCGGTATTCGTACAAGTGCCTTGAGACCCTTACGGGTGAGTAGTGCGCTATACAAGTATCAATTTACATAATTTACTTTTACATATCTTTATTTATCAGTACTACCTCACAGAATGCTGCTAGTGGTTCCAAAACGCTCACCAGTTGCCAACATTCTAGAACCTGCTTGCAACTCCCCTGTGCACCTGCACTCAGGAGGGTGGTCGGGAAGGGGATGGGTAGGCCAAACAAAAGGGTTCTATTGCACATGTTTTACAGAACAGCATATATTTTCCCATCCACCAATAATTATTTCAATACATAATCTTTAAATCTAAGGGGAAGAATGATGGTTCTTCTGAACAAAAATTTAACAGTAGGATTGGTATCGCTCTTAGATGAAGATACGTTGACAGAATTTTCACCATTCGTGCCAGCATTACACATTTTACTTTGCTCACTGTTGGTGGAATTATCAACTAACACTGTTACACTATCTTGAATGGTTTTGCTGTTGGCCCACAGGTTCTGGAATCCTAACACTAATAACATTTGACCCATTCCACCGTTGGCCATTGTCCAATAAGACGGCAATGCCATTGGTTTTAACCACAACTCCAGGCTAACTGTACTTCATGTTTGCTTGTTTATTTGGATATTTCCCTCTCACCATGTCACCAGCCCTCACAGAATTCGCTTGACCTTATTTCTAGTGGCATAGCTACTGCTTACTGTTTAATCTTTTAGTGCTTGTACACCAAACTTCTCATTCTGATTTATTTATCCTTAATTTTCTCAATTTCCTATTTCTTCCTCCCTAAAGACCAGTAAAACTGCAACTGTGTAATGGCTAAGTTACCTCTAAGTAACTCAAACAAGGTTCTATCTGTGGTGGTGTGTGGAGTTGTGCAATAAGACCACAATCTGGTTCTAAGGGCTGCTTCTATAGGAATGTGAGACTTTAACTCCATAGGAATAGTGTAGTGTAGTTCCTATATTCCCAATAGTCTCTGCGCATTAGAATAACATAAATGATAGTTTAGACGTAGGACTGAAGTCGACTAGGTCTCTATTGAATATGTTAGACTGAATTGTGAATGCCAGCTAGCTCAGAGGTCACTAGAAACTTTCTCGAATACACAAGAAGGGATTAGTTTCTGACAACCATATAACATGACAACTTTGTTCCCCAAGAATAAGGAATATATCTCCAGAGTCGCGGAAACACTAGATGGCTATTTCACTCAGTCAATCGTGCATGTTTCGTTTCACCAGAAGTGCAGAGAAATAGAGAGACGGGCGTTTTCAATAAAAAGGTTATTTATTGAGCAGTCTTCTTTCTCATGCAAGAGAAGGTAATTGCTACAATCATAATACTTGCTATGAAGTAAAGTGCGTACAGTAAGATGAGTATCATGAAATAATACTGTAAAAGCATTTGTATGGTTTCTAAGCCATAAGATACTTAAAATAGATAAAATACATACAATGATAAATAATGACTTAAAGTACTCAACTGGTGCATCTAAAATACACCTACACCGGTGTACCTAACCTAAGCCTAGTACAAGGGAAGAAGTACGTGAGGTGTAGCTTGAGTTAAATAGTTTCTGCCAAGAATCTATCCAAAAATTCTCTAAGGGTCTAATCAGCTCCGTACCTTGGTTATAGAATGAAGGAGGTCTTGTATCTCTCTCTCAGGACTCGATCATCCAGTAACCCACAAGGGTAGAAGGGAAACACTGGAGCTGGATTTCTCGGCAGGAGAAAAGACAGCGTCTCTCTCAGTGCGTCAGCAGGGAGGGTCGGCTTCCTTCGGCACTCGCATACAGCAAGGCGTCGAGCAAGTAGTTAGTCGATCTGCTTCAAAACCACTGTGTGTTTTGATAGGGCAGATGTGGGCAAATTTATACCTGGAAGGTGCCGAGTTTGACGTAAGGGTGGACATAATAACGTCACTAAGAACTCGAAGTTCTTTACACACTCCAGGAGTTCTGGGACAAATAAATACTGAAGCAGGGGGAATTCCCGTACTGCTGAAGGCTGATTGTCTTCAAGAACTCGTTGTACTCTGGGAGCTTAGTGGAAGTAGCCATGCCGCATTTGGACTGCGTGTCTAAATATGGTTATGATTTGTATGCCTATATAAGGATATGATAAGTTATATCTATATAAGGGCATGAATCGGGATAATTACACTAGAGCCCTAGATACGTTACAACACCCACTCCACGTAGAATGTCCATCTTTACTAAATACTAATCAGTTATATCATTTCTAAGCATGTGTTTACAATCCCACCCCAAAAATACATAAAATGCATTTGAAATGATTTGTACACGAAAAATGAGTATTGTGCTGTACGTTTTCTAAGCAGTGTTATCATTCAAAATAATGCATGTAGATTTTATATTTGAAATGCTGGCTGAATGATTCACGAAATTTACATTTATGAAATGGCTCCTAATACAGAAGAGAAGGTCGAGACCATTTCATCACAGATTTATATAATACTGTACATGTGCTAGAGGCTAATTTCAAAATATTGTCTCTAGGTATCAAAAATAGAAATCTTGTTCTCTAAGAATAGTTCTACATTAAGCAGATTACTCTGTGCCAAAAAGGGAAAAATATTTTGGTATTGAGAAAAAAAAGTTTCTTTGTAGTAAAAAATAGTTCCACATTTTTAGAAGTTCTGTTTATCAAAACTGAAGGCCGAAATCAAAGTTCAGGGAACGATGTGTGCTTGTTTCTTAAGAGTTATTCTTGTTGTTAGGGGAAAACATTAACTCAGATAGGCTGGCAAAGAATTTGTCTACCACAGTAGGTGAAAGTTGGGCCATTTCCGAAAAAGTGGAAATAGTGCATATGTGAGATGCATTACCGTCAGAGTGATCTGGATCAGTAATGTTCACAGAAGGTTGTACCTATGTGCCGCTTTCATCTCGTACCTCACCGCCACCTATTCGTAATGGTGAGGTCTCAACGAATGCCATTATCAGAATTGGTAGCCGCTGGGGACAACACGTTGCATGAGCCGTTACCGAACCAAGCAAAGTATTGACTTCCATAGGTACTGCTGATGGGAGTGAGAGACAAATGTCTAACACACATTCTTCTCAGCAGAGCAGGCATCGTAGAACAGGTAAGATGCAATCTTGCCAGATTGGTCTGAATGATAGAAACCATGTGGTAGTCAAATCTCTTAGATGAGCCAAGCCGAGAACCTGTGTTATCCTATTTCGGTACCGCAGTGCCTGGATCGCTTGTTCCATGGTAACCTGGGTATCGCTGGTGACTGGACTTGCCATATCGGAGCAGAAGGAACAAAAATAGAATTACTGCTACGAGTCCCAAAATGAGAGGCAGACCGCTGAACACAGAGTGCACAAAATTCGTAAAAATACTCAGGACTGCTTCAAACGGTGCTAATAGTCCCGAGAAAATTGTCTTAAATACATGTGCGATGCCACTGGTATCTGACATGTTTAAAATTTAACCTAACATTTCTACAAAATGTACGGGGCAGTTTGTTGATAATAATGTATGTATCTCTGCTGAGGTCCTTGCAACTTGCAGATCATACGTTTCTCTAGACGAGGTCAAAGGCACAGTTTTTTGTAAAAGAATAGCTTTCATTCTGCTTAATGTATCAATTCGAATAGAAGAGATGTTCAATGAAGGCCAAATTGTTGCCTCCTTGTCTGGCTTGCTGTTTGGATACAATACTTGCATACAACAAGTGACCCTGGATGTAACACTGACGAGATAGGGCAATCCTGGCAACATGCCACAACAGCTGTGGTCACTTAACATATCGTTGGTAAGCTGACTGAAAACAGGTTCTATTTGTGTTGCTGGAGTGCCGTGCAAGTGTCAAGAAAGATCATTAGATGAACCCTCACAGGCTCCATGTCAATTAATTTCTTGACATAGAAGTATACCACTTAGTGACTTTTCACAATTTTTTCCACTAAGAAATATCTCTTTGTTACCCCCACTCCAACATCTATGTGTGTAAGGTAAATTCCAGGTCGAGTTAATGTATCCTTTACCCAACCTTTCATACAGGCCCGCTGGCATATGCTGTAGGCAGTATTGAAACTGGAATCTCGTTATTGGTATTGTTATGGTACCATGTATTATCCATTCAATGACAGGTTTCTCAGAAACTGTTAATGGTAATCTTTCTAGTTTTTCAATGCTCAGCACCGTATAGTCTGCTGCTTTTTGTGCCAAAGAGATTTGTTTATCTGTAAGGTTAAAGATAGAAAATAATGACGATGTGTTGATTAGACGCCAAGGCACGTAGCCTGAACGCAGATTTTGTAGCGTCCAGCCTAACTGTACAATAGAACGTAATTGGGACTGGCCATGTTGTAACATTAGCATATCCTGTTCTATTATATCAATAGCAGATGATACAATGCTGTCCAAAGAATAAATTCTGGAAGACAGAGTTGTTAACCCATTGTCCACTACAGACAGTGATTTTTCTAAATTAATACAATAAATTTATATGAAACGTTTTTGACGCTGTTTGCGAGGTCCCAATAAGAAATCTCGCAAGTCAGCACCTTCTTTAAATAAAGTCAAGTGTTGCTTAATTTCAGGTAGTGTGGATTTCTGTAGCCATTGGAGGCATAGCTTTCCTACACTGTATGTTGTTATTATCCCTGGATGTTGTCTCTGAGAATATCTTGGGTCTGGCCTGTTCTGTTTGAACCCCTGTGTTTTGTCCAGGAATCTATCTTGACAGTTGTTAGTGTCTGTGGGCCAGATCAACCATTTTTCCAATCAGGATTAGTTCTGTTTTGGTGTAAAATATGGGACAGGTCTAACCCCTCATCTGTAGTGCTATTTCTATCAGGCATAGGCTTTGGTATAGACGGGTTGTTTAAATCTTTTATCTTAGCTAGGCCAAGACAGGTTGTTTGTTGAATGGAGTCATTCAGGAACATTATTTGTTCTGGGATCATGCAGGCTCTGAATAATGATTATAATCCCTGTTCTTGCCAATCTTTTGAACCCCAGATTGATTTTATTTCAATGTTATCTTTCCAGAATTCAAAACCAAATGTTGACAATTTTTCATACAATTTAGCAGAATAAATCAGTTTTGTATTGGTTAACATATTTTTCGTTCCTGTCTTATTCACATTTTTTAAATACAACGTTTCTGGACATTAAACCCTGAGAAGTATGAAAATCTCTCATAAACATTTTTTCGAGCTGCCTTTTGGCGGTGTTGGACAATGTTCCCATTGATTAAAAAGTTAAAACATTTCTAGGTTTTGCAGATTTATGCAAATAGTGGTGCCCAAAATGATTAAAGCAATACATTTTTTTATAATCAGATGAACCTTCTAAATAATCATGATTGGTAAATTTTGCTGACATTTCTAAATCAGACATCATATTATTAATAGTCTCAAAGTCCCAATCATCAGAGAAACTGCTCAGTGAGACAAAGTCACTTAATGAAACCTTGAACTGATGTGGATACTTCAAGAGTTCAACCGGGCCATAGATGTCGTAATCAGTAGCGTCCCATGCTACACCACCAGGTATAGGAATGGCTGTGATGTTTACTGATGACAGGTCTCTTTTTTCAACATGAGATGACTTGTGTGGCTTTAGGACCAAGTTGATGTTCTTACTTGCTGTGTCCATTGTACTGTATTTTCCATCAATCATTCTTCCCAAGCTTAAAACCAAAATGAGCCAGAGCAGGAGGAAAAGTACACCTAACACAATCCACAATTCAATCCATGGTGAAATCAGATATATTTCTCCAAGCTGATGAAAGAGTAGTGTTATTTTTTCTTTGAGTGTCTTGTTTGCTGGCTTTTCTTCATGTTCACTAGGATCTTCAGAAAAGTCATCGAAATTGATGAAATTGCCAGAGGCAGTTCTGTCAATTGTTGGAATCGCATCAGGATTGTTATTAATCTTTGTAGTTGCTTCTTCCTTTTTTCATATTAGTATAGTCAGAGGCTACATCATTGTAGACAGGTGTTTCTTGACGAACTGTTGCAATTTGGGTTTCAAGAGGCACAAGTTCCATGGCTTTGTTGCATAGTCCTTTTTTATTCACTGCAGGTTTATCAAATGTATTTAGTCTCTCAGTTTGAACCTCTTGAATTGTAGCAAGGTTTGGTCTTCTGTTACATCTTGGGAGTTCACTGGGCCTACTACTTATTATTAGCCACATGGTTGTGGTCTTACCAGGTCGGTTGATACAACTCTGTTCTCCTTTTTACCAGCAAGGGGTGGTAGTACTACTGTTCTCGTTCCGTTGATTGCTAAGACATGTACTGCTTTTCTGTAAGAAGGCCCAAATTCCTTCTTCACCGCAATCTTTTCTCTGACCAGATCCCCAATCTTTGGAATCCGGACAGGTCTTGCTGGGACAGGTGGTTTTTCTTCAGTGGCCGTTGGCTTTTGCTTTATGTTACTCAGACTTCTTCTCGTTTCATTTAAGTCCTGTAAAATAGCCAAACGATCTTTGATATCAAATGTTTTTTGTTCCACCACTGAAGTCTGACGATCGAGGTCTTCAATTATCATTCTAGTACCAAACAAAAGTTCATACGGAGTGATTCCACCCAGAGAATTTCTTGGCAGATTATTTAGACTACGTTGGACACTTATTAGATGTTTGACCCACCCATCACCCGAACCTAATACCCTCGCTGTTATTGATTGCTTTATGTCACGTTTTTTTCTTTCCACTACCGCAATACCCTCAGGATGGAAGGGACTAGAGTACCGCAATGCAACGCCCAAGCTGGCCATGGCCTCCTTGTAAGCCCGAGAGCTAAAAGCAGGACCCTGGTCAGAATGTAGAGTGCCAATTGCGTATGTGCCGATAAAGACTCGCAAATCTTTTATAACAGTTCTGGCGTCTGCCGAGTGCTGGGTCCACATCCAAATGAATCTTGTCCTAGTAGTTGTGGGGCCGCATCCGTCCGTAGGGACGCTGCGTGTAGACAGTCTAATGCTATCTAACAGAGGTGTCTGGGCTGGTCTGACTGTGCTAATTTCAGACCCCTGGTCCGGTTCACGACTTCGATCTCTGTTGCAGTTTTGACAATCCATTGCAAAGTTATAAATTTGCACGCTCATTACCGGCCACCAGTACTTCAGTTGTAATTCTATTAGGGAAGTTAAAATCTCTTGCCTCAGACCCACTCCCATGTGTGCTTCTTGAATTAAGAAAACTCTCCGCTTCCTGTTTGGAATTACTCTGTCCCCCACTCCAGGGATTTGAGCAAAAGGAACGGAGTTTGCATCAATTATGTATGTATTTCCGAGTGGATAATTTAGAGGTAACACCGCATAATTGCCTTCCATTGAGGCTTTTACTGCTAGTAGCGTTTCACCGTCTATTCTGTTTTTAGAATGCCTAATTGTAGCTACGGAAGCCGTGTGGACAGTGTTAGGAATCGGGTCTAGTCCTCTTTCAGTGACCATGGACTGTTATCACATGACCTACCAGCTCGGGGATATAGGTCAGTCCTACCTTTCTTTCATTGCTTGTTATTGCTATTGTGTGGGTTCCTGGTTGCTGGCTCCTGGTTCCTGTGTTTCCTGGGACTCGCTTACTTGTTTCTCACGGGCTCGTGAGGACTTTTCGAACCCACCTTTGGAGTTCTTGCCTTCCTGCAATCCTTCCCCAATTCCCTGTTTCCTGCTGTAGTTAGTCAGTTAGTTTCCCATTGCCTATTTCCCTTCCGGTTTTTGTTAATTCCCGTCACTCGTTGTACTTAGGGCTTCTGTTTCCCCCTCCCCTTGTATAGCCCTTGTTATATTCCGTACATCGTTTCGGAGCATAGAGGTGCAGAGGTCATGCATTGATATTCGAAACGACCTGTTTCGTTTCCTTTTGCGCATTGTATTTCTTACCCCGCTCCATGTCGTTATGCGCGGAAATGACGTTTTAGGTCATTCCGCGAGTTGGTTTAGGATCCGAGCGCTGGGATAGCCGGCTTTCCTACTGTAACTCTTCCTGTCCCTTTCCTCAACAAACGAAAACGGATAGGGGTTTTTGTTCATGCCGGTAATGAGGCATGTTTTTCCCCTAATGCCCTAATGACACGAGGGACACCTAACTCGCACTAGTACATTCCTGAATCCGAGAGGAGTTATCTTGGGTCAGAATTGTCTGCTATCCGAAGTCTCCACGAAACAAAGCCTGCATCTTCAACTGGCAAGAGAAACGTGATTGTTTTGACAGGACATGGTCACTGGTTCTGGAGTAATTGGAACGGTACCTGAAATGTGAAGTGTATTCTTTTTGTTTGTTCAGGTGCAGAAGCGTGGAGGAGGGAGCAGTGATTTCTTCATTCTAACTAGGGTGGAAGGCTTGGTGTCTCCTCATATTCCACCCTCTTTCCTGGTCCATCGGTACACTCATAGTTGATACCTTGTGAGTGGCTTATGGGCAGGGGAAGTGGATTGGAACATACTTCGTTCCTGCAGTGTGTGGGCTGAGTGGACGGAATCCAACAGAATAACAAGCCCACGAATTATCACACTGCCCGGACGGGTATGAATGTGGATACAAGGCATCCCCCGGGTGGGGGCACTAGTGTTACTACCATGCAAGATGTAATGGGGGCTCTAGCGGCTTTACAGGCTCAGGTACAGGATTTACGACAGGAGAATGTGGGCCTAAAACAAGAACTAGGGACTGTGAGGGCTAGGGAACAGTCACAACATAGGGGGCAAGGACCTGTTATACAGCCTGCAACATTCCAGTATAGAGGTGGGTCGGGACAGAGTACCGGTGGAGGTGGGGCTTCTATAGCGGTTACCGTGACATCCCCTGTTGCTGTACCTTTGGCTCCCCCTGAGAGGTTTACTGGGGACAGTGATAAGTTTGGTACGTTTATGAACCAGTGCCAATTACACTTTATGTGCAAGCCTGGTGCCTTTCCCGATGACTCTGCCAAAGTCGCTTTCACTATATCATATTTGGCTGGCACCGCTGCTCAGTGGTCTATTCCCTTAGTAGACAGCAATGACCGCATGCTGTACAATTATGCGGCTTTTAAGGAGTTGATGCGGGGATTATTCGCTAAGCATGCTTTCATGCAAGCGAGCGATGCGGAGCTTTTAAAGCTACTGCAGGGCAGGCAGGATTTATAAACGTACATAGCCTTGTTTAACCAGTTGGTGTCCGAGACTCATTGGCCGATGGAGAAGCGGACTTCTTTGTTCTACCAGGGTCTTTGTGAGGATCTCAAGGACGTGGTATCACAGGTGGTGGATCCACCAGACGACTGTGCTGCGTTCATTGATCTCGTAGTTAAATTAAACCATCGATTGTCAGAGAGGCGTGGAGAACGTAATCGTTTCCAGGTATCCCGGGGAAGTTATATTAAACCTGAAGCAAAGCCCATTGGGGAGCATAAGACAGCACCTGAACCCATGGAAATAGGAGGGGTAAGAGGACCATTGACTCCGGAAGAGAAGAAAAGGAGAAGGGAGTTGAATTTATGTTTGTATTGTGGTCAGGGAGGCCATTTTGCCAGGGAATGTCCTGTCAAACCCTCAGGTGTTGGGTATGGTAAGAAGGTAGCGTTTATCCAGGTGGATGGACGCTCAGAGCAGGAGGAGGAATTGAAGGGAAAGTATGATGTACTGGGGGCAATAGATTTGTCACCTAGGCATTTCATTATCACTGCCCATCTTTTGCTTTCTGTGCACAATCGAGTACCTGTGTCAGTTTTGCTGGATTCCGGTGCTACCGGAAACTTCGTTGATATTTCTTTGGCGGATAAACTACTGATTCCCTGTCACTATAAGGAACAGCCGGAGCCGGTGGGAGCCATAGACTGGACAGAACTGACTTCAGGTTGTATCACCCATCAGACTGTCCCTTTACGGTTACTGTGCGAGAATGGACATTCTGAAACAGTGGTTTTTGATTTAATAGATGCCCCTTCCTTCGGTTTGGTGTTGGGAGTTCCTTGGCTGCAGGAACACAATCCTAAGATCTATTGGGTGCAGCGTTTGGTGTCGCTGGATTCCACTTATTGTTTGAAACATTGCTATAAAGTGGCCAGCGAACGGATCCCCCCTTTGTCTTGTGCGGTGGCTGAGGTGGGCTCTGTTCCACTGCAGTATTCCGCTTTCAAAGATGTTTTTGATAAAGGTCAAGCTCAGGGTCTTCCCCCGCACCGGTCATTCGATTGTAAGATTGATTTGGTGCCCGGTGTTCCTTTACCATGCAGCCGCATATATGCATTATCAGAACCTGAGGAACTACATCTTAAGGAATGTCTAGACGAGATGTTAAAGTTGGGTTTCATCCGTCCCTCCTGTTCGCCTGTGTCATCGGCTATTTTCTTCATACCGAAGAAGGAGGGGACGTTGAGGGCCTGTGTGGACTATAGGACCTTAAACAAGGCCACGGTGAAGAACAAATACCCTCTTCCACTCATCCCCGTGTTGCTGGACCAGCTCCGCAAAGCCACAGTGTTTACCAAATTGGATCTGCGGGGCGCTTACCATCTTATCCGTGTTCGACCCGGGGATGAATGGAAGACGGCTTTTAAGACCAAACATGGTTTGTTTGAATACTGTGTAATGCCGTTTGGCTTATGTAATGCGCCAGCGGCATTTCAGTTCTTCATCAACGAGGTCCTTAGTGAGTACTTGGATAGAACTGTCATCGTCTATCTGGATGACATTCTCATATTTTCGGAGACTGGTGCTGAACATCAAGAACATGTGACACAAGTGCTACAGAAGTTGCAGCAACATCATCTGTATGCCAAACTAGAAAAGTGTCAGTTCAGCACCTCTGAGGTGGAGTTTTTGGGATTAATTATCTCTGCAGAAGGTATTTGGATGGACCCAAAAAAGATACAGGCTATTGTGACCTGGCCCATACCATCTACTGTTAAGCACATTCAGGTGCTTTTAGGGTTTGCCAACTTTTATTGGCGTTTTATTTCTAATTTTTCCGATATAGTGGCACCTATGACCCGCCTGTTGAGGAAGGGGGTTCCCTTTGTTTAGTCTATTGAGGCTCAGGACGCTTTCCAACTGTTACTCAGGAAATTTACGTCAGCTCCTGTGTTGATGCATCCTGATCCTGCTCTGCTGTTCTTTGTCGAAACAGATGCTTCATTGTGTGCGGTGGGTGGGGTGTTATCCCAAAGGGAGGAAGATACTGGCCATATGCATCCCATTGCCTTTTTTTCTAAGACCTTGCTGCCGGCGGAACACAACTATACTGTGGTGGAGAGGGAATTATTGGCAGTGAAGCTGTCCTTCGAGGAATGGCGCCATTATTTATGGGGCGCCCGGCATACTGTTACGATCTATACCGACCACAAAAACCTGGAGTTTTTTCAATCTGCTCGGGCTTTGACTCCGCGTCAAATGCGGTGGGTCCTATTCTTTAATGAATATGACTTTGTTATAACATACAGACCTGCAGCACAGCAGATCAAATCTGATGCTCTTTCCCGGATCCATGTTGATCTAAGAGAAGCGAGTCCCTTAAAGGAAGATAGACCTATGATTGATGGTGAGAGGATCATTGGAGTCGTAGCAGCTGATGACTTCCCTTCTCTGGTGAAAGAGCGGTTACGTCAGATGGATTTGGCTCCTTGGTTAGCATTGCCCCAGGTTGTATCTCAGGACGGGTTGTTGTATCATGAGAATTGGTTGTTTGTTCCCCCAGTCTTGAGGGAGATGGTTTTGGAGTGGTGTCATTCTTCTGCATTGGTGGCACATCCTGGGATGCGGAAGACGAAGGAGTTATGTTTGAGATGGTTCTGGTGGGAGACTTTGGCGAGAGATATTCAGAGTTACGTGACCGCTTGCCCTGTTTGTGCCATTAGTAAGCCTTCTCACTGTAAGCCCTCTGGTCTTTTGCAGCCCTTAGAGGTCCCTCCTACTCCTTGGCATACCATCAGTATGGATTTTGTAACTGACCTTCCATCTGTGTCTGGATTTACCGCCATTTTGGAGGTGGTAGATTTATTTACGAAAATGGTGCATTTCATCCCGCTATCCAAAATCCCTACAGCGAAGGAGATGGCTTTGGTGTTTATGACCTCGGTTGTGAGGATTCATGGCTTACCATCTGTAATTATATCTGACGGGGGGCTCAATTTGTGTCCCATTTCTGGACAGAGCTTTGTTTGGTGCTCAAGATGGAAATACGGTTGTCATCAGCGTATCATCCGCAGTCCGATGGTCAGACTGAGCGCACCAACCAGACCATGGAACAATACCTGAGGTGCCTGATTTCGTCCGTGTCATGTGAATGGGTGACTGCTCTTCCCATAGCGGAATTTGCCTACAATAATAGTCTGCACTCAGCCTTGGGCATGACTCTTTTTTAATGTTCACTGGGGTACCATCCTAGAGCGTTAGCAATCCAAGCCACTGGGCATGTGCCAGCCATAGATGACGTGTGTAAGAGGTTGAGTGACATCTGGGGTGTGGCAAGGGTGCGGATGCAGGAAGCTAAGGCTGATATGAAACTGCAGGCAGATAGGCATCGGGCCCCTGCCCCCTGTTATCGGGTGGGAGATCGAGTTTGGTTGGCTTCTCGTAATCTGGGGATGCAGGGGTCCCGTAAATTGCAACCTCGGTTTGTTGGCCCTTTTCCGGTTGTTCAGGTGATCAATCCGGTGGCTATGAAGCTCCAGTTGCCACAGGACTATAAGGTCCATCCCGTGTTCCACACGTCATTGTTGAAACCCTACGTACCTTCTGATCAGGTGCTGCCCCCTCCCCCTCCATTTGTAGTCAATGGACAGGTTGAGTTTGAGGTCTAGGCTATTCTTGATTCCAGGTGTAGGAGGGGCCATCTTTATTATCTGGTGGATTGGAAGGGATACGCCCCTGAGGATAGGATGTGGGAGCCGGCTGGGGGGCTGCATGCACCTCGCTTGGTCAGGTTGTTCCATAGACAGAATCCCTTGAAACCCCGCCCGGTGGGGAGGATCATTGGGGGGGGTACTGTTAGGAATCGGGTCTAGTCCTCTTTCAGTGAACATGGACTGTTATCACATGACCTACCAGCTCGGGGATATAGGTCAGTCCTACCTTTCTTTCATTGCTTGTTATTGCTATTGTCTGGGTTCCTGATTGCTGGCTCCTGTGTTTCCTGGGACTTGTTTACTTGTTTCTCACGGGCTCGTGAGGACTTTTCGAACCCCCCTTTGGAGTTCTTGCCTTCCTGCAATCCTTCCCCAATTCCCTGTTTCCTGCTGTAGTTAGTCAGTTAGTTTCCCATTGCCTATTTCCCCTCCGGTTTTTGTTAATTCCCATCACTCGTTGTACTTAGGGCTTCTGTTTCCCCCTCCCCTTGTATAGCCCTTGTTATATTCCGTACATCGTTTCGGAGCATAGAGGTGCAGAGGTCGCGCATTGATATTCGAAACGACCTGTTTCGTTTCCTTTTGCGCATTGTATTTCTTACCCCGCTCCATGTCGTTATGTGCGGAAATGACGTTTCAGGTCATTCCGCGAGTTGGTTTAGGATCCGAGCGCTGGGATAGCCGGCTTTCCTACTGTAACTCTTCCTGTCCCTTTCCTCAACGAACAAAAACGGATAGGGGTTTTTTGTTCATGCCGGTAATGAGGCATGTTTTTCCCCTAATGCCCTAATGACACGAGGAACACCTAACTCGCATTAGTACATTCCTGAATCCGAGAGGAGTTATCTTGGGTCAGAATTGTCTGCTATCCGAAGTCTCCACGAAACAAAGCCTGCATCTTCAACTGGTAAGAGAAACGTGATTGTTTTGACAGGACATGGTCACTGGTTCTGGAGTAATTGGAACGGTACATGAAATGCAAAGTGTATTCTTTTTGTTTGTTCAGGTGCAGAAGCGTGGAGGAGGGAGCAGTGATTTCTTCATTCTAACTAGGGTGGAAGGCTTGGTGTCTCCTCATATTCCACCCTCTTTCCTGGTCCATCGGTACACTCATAGTTGATACCTTGTGAGTGGCTTATGGGCAGGGGAAGTGGATTGGAACATACTTCATTCCTGCAGTGTGTGGGCTGAGTGGACGGAATCCAACAGACAGCTGCCTTTTCGGCTTCATCAGACAATGAATTACCTGCAACGTGAACGCCATCACGTTGATGACTCAGTGTATGGATCACGTGAGTCTTTCGTAGTTCTTTCTGTAAAAGAACTACTTGTTCCCAAAGCTTTTCATGCTTGATTGTGCCCCCTTATGCATCTTTGAAACCGTTTTGAACCCAGCTCTGCAAGTATTCATTGTAAGACTGGACGCAGTAATACGAATCGCACACTATGAGTGTGGGGAATTCGCGATCAGCATTTTCAAGCGCCATCTTTAATGCCTGTAGTTCAGCTCGCTGAGCTGTACAGTTTCTGAGTGATTGAGTTTTAGTGACCATTGGTCTGAATTTACCTATGCGCCAGCGACCTTTTACAATCGCACATGCTGAATTGTATACTTGTTTTTCCACAATCCAATGTTGCGCAGATCCGTCTGTGTAAATTACGCAGACGTACTGTTCGAGAGGCAGAATTTCGGTCGGCAGAGGAAATTCATGTTCATATTCTAGATATTCTAGTTTTTTCATATTGAGATCAAAAGCATGTTCAACGTCTGTTGCAGCAAGAGAATTAACCCATTGTATCCATCTTGGTTGTAAAGCTTTAGCATTTGGAATGCTCGCTCTTGTCACTGGCTCTAGGGCAGGTATAGGTGTAACGACTGATATGCGTTTTCCCTGTGCCAGGGCTCTTTCTGTTGCTATAGCAGTTTGAACCGCTGTCAGAATTTCCTCAGTTGAAGTGAATTTTATTTCAGCTTGTGTGTACAAGTGTGATTTGTAAGCTATTGGTACCGTTTCACCTTCGTTGTAGGTCAGGTACGTGAATCCGCATCTTCCTGGGATTACTCTGATTACAAGGTTGCGTTCGTTTACGCGTGTTTGCAGCTTTGTTTTAACTAACATGTCTGTTTGTATTGAATGTAAAATTTCTGTGTGTTTATGAGTCCAATTAGTTTGTTTGAAATCAGGTTGTATTAATTTGTAGAGAGGTTTAACCCCCTCTGCGTAGTTCAGAATGTAAGTTCTTCCAAAATTCAGGAAACCTAGAATTGATTGTAGGTTTTTCAGCATTTTTGGTGCTTGGAGCAGCACACATTTCTTTAAGAAATTGGCTGCTAGGCTTTTCCCTTCACTTGATAACTCATATCCTAGAAATAGAACAGTGAGGTGGGCAATCTGTGATTTTTTAAAGTTGAATTTGTACCCTTCAGATGCGAACCCAAGTATAATGGTGTTCACTCTTTTCAAGTGCCTGTCCAAATCATCGTCTGTTAGATAGATGTCATCGACATAACATAATGCCTCATCATCATATATTTGTAGTAACTCTGTTACTCTGGCTGAAAATAATCCTGGGCTATTCTTGAATCCCTGGGGGAGACGGCAAAATTGCCCCTGGGCCCCCATACTTGAGAAAGCGGTCAAATCCCTGCTTTCTGGTGCAATGTTTTGACAGAAGAAACCATTTAAAATATCTAATGTAGTTTTATATTTTTTGCGCACAATGTTATTCATCAGTGCTGCACTGTGTGAATTTTGTACTGCAAATGTTTTGCAACAAGAGTTTAAATGTCTGTAGTCCAATACTAGACAATATGAATTGTCTGGTTTGGAGACAGGAAACAAAGGATTGTTCATTTGTGAGGTGCATGTTTCAATCACCCCCTGGTACTCAAGTTGATCTAAGATCTCCCTGACTTGTTTTTTAGCTTCTTGCTTAACAGGATACTGCCTTTGTGCATTAGGTTGATTTTTTAACTGGATTTTATGGTGAGGGGATTCCTCATCCCATCCTACATGATTTTTATATAATGCAGGGGCTTGGGCCACTGCCCATTTTCTTGCATATGTGTATTTTGTATGAATTGGAATATGATTTGAGAAGGCAGGCATAATCATTTCTTCGCCATGTGGGCACTCCCTAACAAATTCTGGTTGCCAGTCTTTCTCAGCTAGAAGAATATCATAGCCTTTAGATAACTTCTCCCAAAAGAGAGTTCTTATTTTCCTAGTTATGTCCCCTTCTATACACAATGTTATTTCATATAGTTTATGGGGTACACTAACTCTGGTGTCTGCAGTTTCCACCTGAATGTATTCATTCGTGTCCACTGTCTCCAGAAGATTCATCAGGATCTTGCGAGCTATGGTTACTTCTGCTGCGATGTCTAGCACTGTTTGGGCCCACTCCCCGTTCTTGAGTTGTTTCCTCAGGATCCCCGGCATGTTTTATCTTTATGCTTGCTACCTTCTTTTTGGGAAATTGAGATTTTTTACTTTGGTGAGCGGGTTCCTTGTCTTTGGACTTGACGCGCTCTTCTTTATGTTCTGACCGTCCTCTTCTTTCCGATTTCTGTGAGGAAGTCTGAAAAGATCGATAGGGCCGTGTATCATTATCTTGATATCCGTCAGGTTTTTTCAAATTATCCCTATTTCTGAGGTTATATCTTTTCTCAGAGGGCTGCGTTGTGGAGACCTACCCCCCCCCCCCCGTTCTGGAGATCTATCTCTCCTTTGGGGAGACCTTCATCTGGACTGAAACTGTTTTTCTTTGGGAATGGTCTGTTTATTACCCTCCCACTTCTTTTTAGGAGTTATTAAATTATTTTTAATAAAAGTTTTTTCAGGATTTTCTGTTAGTTGTGGTTTTAGTGGTTTCCCACCCAAACTGTCTCTACCTAATTCTTCATAGGATTTTTCAATTATTCTGGCAAATTCAAAAGGCTGGTCTGCAATTTCTGTTTCTTTTCATTTTTGGCAGATCGCCACAGATGCTGCTTCTCCTTTTATGTTGGCTAGTAGTATAGCCGAGACTTGCTTAAAGTCTTTCAGTAATTTCATACCTAGATTTAAAGCAGGCTCTGGACCGTATTCATTTTGAATCTGTCTTAGTACGTCTGGTATAACCGCCATAGACGGAACACCATGTGTTTTTGTGAAGATTGAAGCAAAGACTGTTCTCCAAGTGTCACAGTCCTCCACATGTGGTGCGATCCCCATTGGTAAACAGATTTTCAGAATTCTGTGTTTTTCATGAGGTGTACTATCAGGGAATACTGCCTCTATTTGAGTAATCTTTTGAGCCAGCCAGAACGGAATTTGTTCCCGTTTTGCGGGTAATTTACCAATGACTGATTGTATAGTCTGTGGTGTCATTTTATTTGTATTCCCCTGGTGAGAGGTGTGCTGTGGAATTTTTATAGCTGGTTGGACTGTTAAAATCCGCATGACATATTGGATTAATTGTCTATGTATTTTAATAAATTGTTTTAATTGAACTAATAGTTCTCTGTCTGACATTTCTTCAATGTCAGGATGTGGTGTATAGCTGGCTAGAACCGTCCATGTGGCTCCTGGTCTACCTAGTGGACCGAGCCTGGTAATGTGATTTTGATGTTTTAGGGTGCCATTAAACCAGAGCTGATGCTCCTGGTAAGTTAGTGGAATTTCAACGTCCTCGAAGGGAAAGTATTCCGCTGGAGTTTCCCCTGCTTTGTAGTAGTGGAACTTGTGTGTTACAGCATTTGCTACTGGAAAACATGAATAGAATACCTCTATCTGCCGATACTCATGTGCCTCTACCACAAATATTATTGTACCACCTCTCGATGATACACCACTATTTATTAGTTTGTAAGTTACACTCTTTCTTACATTTACCGGAATGATTACTGCATCCGAGTTGTTTTGCTGAAGACTTGTGTCCTCTGCTAATAGGTCAGTTGCTATTCTAGCTCTCTCCCTTTCGTCGTCTCTCTCCGTCATTTTGCTGACAGAAAGTTTGCAGAGCAAGTTTCATAGAAACAAAGATTAGGTGCACAATATTTTGGAACACTGTATCCTTCAACGTTAAATAAACCAAAAAACGAATACATAGGATTCTCGTCCTATTTAGTTCTGGCGGATACTAACCTTTTACCCATTCCAGACGTCTATTGGAGTTTATACGGAAAAAGGGGTCTGTGTGAAAAGCACGACTGAGTTACTCTAGTATCTAGCGTTTAATTATCGCCTTACCAAACGTTGGGCGCCATGTAGTGTAGTTCCTATATTCCCAATAGGCTCTGCGCATTTGAATAACATAAACTATAGTTTAGACATAGGACTGAAGTCGACTAGGTCTCTATTGAATATGTTAGACTTAATTGTGAATGCCAGCTAGCTCGGAAGTCACTAGAAACTTTCTCGAATACACAAGAAGGGATTAGTTTCTGACAACCATATAACATGACAACTTTGTTCCCCCAAGAATAAGGATTATATCTCCAGAGTCGCGGAAACAATAGATGGCTATTTCACTCAGTCAATCGTGCATGCTTCGTTTCACCAGAAGTGCAGAGAAATAGAGAGATGGGCGTTTTCAATAAAAAAGGTTATTTATTGAGCAGTCTTCTTTCTCATGCAAGAGAAGTTAATTGCTACAATCGTAATACTTGCTATGAAGTAAAGTGCGTACAGTAAGATGAGTATCATGAAATAATACCGTAAAAGCATTTGTATGGTTTCTAAGCCATAAGATACTTAAAATAGATAAAATACATACAATTATAATAATGACTAAAAGTACTCAACTGGTGCATCTAAAATACGCCTACCCCGGTGTACCTAACCTAAGCCTAGTACAAGGGAAGAAGTTGGGGCCCGATCGGTAACGGCCGAAAATACCGATTTTGGGCCCTTACCGATCGGTATACAGCCATCGAGATGTAGGGCAAAGAAAAACGTCCAAATCGGTACAAATACCGAATCGGAATGACTACCGAATTGAAAATAATCCGATTCGGAAATACCCCGATTCGGAAATGTAACGATTCGGTAACATACCGAATCGGATAAAAATACCGAATCGGTCCATGTACCGAATCGGTAGTGACACCGAATTGGAAAAAATCAGATTCGGACCATGTACCGAATCGGTAGTGACACCGATTCGGAAAAAATCCGATTCGGTCCATGTATCGATTCGGTAGAGACAGCGATTCGGAAAAAAGCCGATTCGGATAACCTACCGAATCAGTAGAATCACCGATTCGGAAAATCCACGAATCGGACAGATAGGGAGATGTAGGGAAGCACAGAAATACCGATTGTGGCTCTAAATCGGTATTTCTCACTCGGTATTTACCATGGATTACAATCAGGTGGTAACCAACTCCAACCCATAAAAATAGACCCAAAATGCATTGCAACTTGCAGGATGGCAGCTTTTTATGTCATTGCAAGGCGGCTACGGCTACAGCAGGAAGGACAGAGGGAATGGCAAAGAGAGGAACAGGTCTACAGACAGAGGATCACCCTGTTCATGCTCACAGAGGCAGAGATCCTACAGAGGTACAGGCTGGACTCAGACACCATTCTGGAGCTCATCAGGGACCTCAAACCACTGTTGGACCACACCACCCCAAGGGCACACGCCATCCCAGCGCACGTCCAGGTGCTATGCAGCTTACACCTGCTTGCGTCTGGCAGCTATCAAAGTGGAGTTGCAGCGGTAGGAGGGGTGACCCAGAGCAGCCTGTCAAGGTTCTTCCACACATTCCTTGACGCCATGATACACAGGATGGACCAATACATCTCTTTCCCTGCAACCCACGCAGAACTGGTACAAACTAAAGCTGACTTCTACCAGATGGCACAGTTTGCCCAAATCATTGGCTGCATAGATGGCACGCACATTCCGATTTGCCCCCCAGCTGACACAGAATACATATACCGCAATCGGAAGTCTACGCACACCATCAACGTTCAGGTGATCTGCAATGCGAAGTGCACCATCACAGACCTGGTAGCAAAATTTCCAGGGAGTACCCACGACTCATACATTTTTCAACAGAGCGGCATCTATGCACGGCTGATGGCTGGCGAATTTGGTGAAGGATACCTCCTAGGTGAGACACATCATCAGACCCCCATAACACAAAGTAGCTAAGTGTAATACATGTATGCATGTGAGTAATGTTACCCCTTTTCCTTCTAGGCGACAGTGCATATGCCCTCCGCTCATTCATACTCACCCCCTACCTCAACCCCTCCACACCCAGCCAAAGGAGGTATAACCGGGCCCACAAAAGCACAAGGAATGTAGTTGAACGGACCTTTGGCATCTGGAAAAGTAGATTCAGATGCCTGCACAAGAGTGGAGGTGCAAGGCAGTATACCCCCATCACCTGCTGCAAGATCATAGCTGTCTGTGCAATGTTGCACAACCTTGCGGTGAAGAAGGGCACTGAGGTGGAGTTGTCTGACTACGAGGACCATGACGACGACGTTGCTGTGCCACAAACACAACCTGCTGGGGTGTCTACGCCAAGTGATGGCAGATACAGACGTGAGGAGATTACAGAAAACTATTTCTGAGTGAGTACAGATGCACAGACAGGTAAATGGTTGTGAGGAAAAGCAAATTTTAATAATGTTGCAACACCGTTA
The DNA here is from genome assembly GCF_964263255.1 of Lissotriton vulgaris. Taxonomy (NCBI): domain Eukaryota; kingdom Metazoa; phylum Chordata; class Amphibia; order Caudata; family Salamandridae; genus Lissotriton; species Lissotriton vulgaris. Next base: position 1,436,846,232 of record NC_141687.1, on the reverse strand, counting down.
CTGCACTGATGTGCAACAAAAGAAAATGTCAATGTAAAGAAAATAAATGTCAAAGGTCCGGGTTGCCTCACCCGCCCTGGCAAGCCTACTTTTTGCTGCGCTTAGCAGCCCCACTGGGGTGTGCCTCTCCCCCTTCCGCATGTCCAGCGGCTTCTGCAGAGCGCCTGGTGCTCCGGCGCGGCTCCGACACAGCGCTGGCCGGGCTGCTGCGGCTGCTGCGGTCCCCAGCCTCCCCCAGGTCCAGGGCTGGATTGGCCGCAGTGTTGGAAATAATCATTGCCTCCATGGCTGTTGTTATGCGGGCCATGCCACTGGTGACCTCAGCGGTGTTCTGTGTCAAGCTTGCCTCCATATTAGCCCCACGTTGGCACAGTTGCGCGGTAGCAGCAGCAAGGCAGCTAATAGATCTGTTGTGCATGCGGGCATCCCGCCGGCGCGAGTGCTCGTGCTCGTCAAGTCTGCCGCATAGCTGTGTGATGGCTGTGGTCAGACGGCCAAGACCTGCAGCAACTTCCTTATTTGTGTCAACGAAAGCCTTAAACCCTTGCACCATCTCGCCCATCTGCAGGTTGTGCTGGCGAAGCTGGCGCTGGCAGGCCATGATGGACTTTGCCTGCATGCGCTGTATCTTGACCATGCTGCCCTCCAGCCCCTGGAAGACGCTGCCCTCCCGTGCCGGAGGTGCAGTGCTGGAAATGGCACGCCTCCGGGAACTGCTGCTGCCCTGCTGTGTGGGCTGGGGTGCCACTGGTGTTGTTGTGGTGGTGGCTGGGGCCTGACCCGCTGCTCCCTGGATAGGGTTGAGTGGAGCCACAACCATACTCCTGGCAGGAGATGTGGTAGGTGCAGGGTGGGCCGTTGTTGGAGAGTTCTCAGGGGAGAACAGCAATGGGGGTGTGCCAGACATTTGTGGGGAGTGAAGAAATGTGTAGTCAAGTCCTAGGTCTCCCTCATTTCCCTGGCCAATGGTGTTGTCCTATTCCTCCTCCTCCTCCAGGGCAGCCTGACTTGTGCTTGGCCCTGCCACCGCACTGGAAGTTGTTGCTGGTGCTGGTGCCTCAGTTGCTTGTGCTCCTCCGCCTGATGGTGCCCCTAGGTATAAAGAAGCATTTGTGAATTGAGTGCCGATGTATTACAGTCACTACAATTAAAGCATTGCACATGTCCTTGCATATACTTTGAATGTGTTCCACTGTTATCTATATTGTGGTTCTGCACTGCCATATTTTGCCTACTTCTGCTGACTACATTTACCATGATGCTTTTCTCTTGTATGTTGGTTACAGTACTGGGCTGGGGTTTGGCTGTGCATTGTGTCTAAAGGGGAGGTGTCTGGTAGGGTGTGTCATGATGCGCATGCTTCTTACCTGTAGCTGTAGCTCTGGCTGAGCTATCCAGGGTCCCGATTCCAGTCACACTCTCCCTCTCGATGGTGCTGGACACCAGTTCCTCCAGCTCAGTGAGGGGTGGCGCCGGGTTCCTGCCTCCACCAGTCAGTCCAGCTTGCCTCTGCAGCTCTGCCATTTTGCGTTTAGTCAGGCTGCGGATGTCATAAAATCTTTTTTTTAGGTCATCAAGGGTCCTGGGGGTGACACCAACTGAGTTGACCTTCTCAGCAATCTCGCTCCAGAGCCTCCTCTTCGTGCTGTCCGGTACAGTGAAATCGGAAAACGAGATGTAGGGAAAAAAAACAGAAAAAATACCGATTCGTTCGTCATCGGTATTGTGATTCGATACGTACCGAATCGGCATGGACCGATTCGGAATGTACCGAATCGGCTACCACCGAATCGGAAATTGCCGATTCGGCAAATACCGATGCCAAAATGCCCATAGGAATGCATTGAACAATCCGAATCGGCAAAATCCGAATCGGTAGAATCCAATTCGGTAAAATCCGATTCGGTAAAATCCGAAACAGCCAATGAGGTGGATCCACCCTCCCCCACCAAAGCAGGGAGTGGCTACCCAGGCAGGTGCAGCTCATTAAGAACTTTCTGGAGAGGCAGCCTGAGCTGAACATTCACAGTGAGCAGCAGTGGAAGCAGGAGCCAGAGCACTGTGAGAGAAAGATGGCTAGCAGCAGTGAGAGCCAGAAGGCTGGCCACAAGAGAAAACCCAAATTTAGTACCATGGAGCTGCAGGTGTTGGTGGAGGAGGTGGTGAGGGTGCACAGGCAGCTCTTTGGGAGGCTGTCCCTCACTGTACCGGACAGCACGAAGAGGAGGCTCTGGAGCGAGATTGCTGAGAAGGTCAACTCAGTTGGTGGCACCCCCAGGACCCTTGATGACCTAAAAAAAGATTTTATGACATCCGCAGCCTGACTAAACGCAAAATGGCAGAGCTGCAGAGGCAAGCTGGACTGACTGGTGGAGGCAGGAACCCGGCGCCACCCCTCACTGAGCTGGAGGAACTGGTGTCCAGCACCATCGAGAGGGAGAGTGTGACTGGAATCGGGACCCTGGATAGCTCAGCCAGAGCTACAGCTACAGGTAAGAAGCATGCGCATCATGACACACCCTACCAGACACCTCCCCTTTAGACACAATGCACAGCCAAACCCCAGCCCAGTACTGTAACCAACATACAAGAGAAAAGCATCATGGTAAATGTAGTCAGCAGAAGTAGGCAAAATATGGCAGTGCAGAACCACAATATAGATAACAGTGGAACACATTCAAAGTATATGCAAGGACATGTGCAATGCTTTAATTGTAGTGACTGTAATACATCGGCACTCAATTCACAAATGCTTCTTTATACCTAGGGGCACCATCAGGCGGAGGAGCACAAGCAACTGAGGCACCAGCACCAGCAACAACTTCCAGTGCGGTGGCAGGGCCAAGCACAAGTCAGGCTGCCCTGGAGGAGGAGGAGGAGGAGGACAACACCATTGGCCAGGGAAATGAGGGAGACCTAGGACTTGACTACACATTTCTTCACTCCCCACAAATGTCTGGCACACCCCCATTGCTGTTCTCCCCTGAGAACTCTCCAACAACGGCCCACCCTGCACCTACCACATCTCCTGCCAGGAGTATGGTTGTGGCTCCACTCAACCCTATCCAGGGAGCAGCGGGTCAGGCCCCAGCCACCACCACAACAACACCAGTGGCACCCCAGCCCACACAGCAGGGCAGCAGCAGTTCCCGGAGGCGTGCCATTTCCAGCACTGCACCTCCGGCACGGGAGGGCAGCGTCTTCCAGGGGCTGGAGGGCAGCATGGTCAAGATACAGCGCATGCAGGCAAAGTCCATCATGGCCTGCCAGCGCCAGCTTCGCCAGCACAACCTGCAGATGGGCGAGATGGTGCAAGGGTTTAAGGCTTTCGTTGACACAAATAAGGAAGTTGCTGCAGGTCTTGGCCGTCTGACCACAGCCATCACACAGCTATGCGGCAGACTTGACGAGCACGAGCACTCGCGCCGGCGGGATGCCCGCATGCACAACAGATCTATTAGCCGCCTTGCTGCTGCTACCGCGCAACTGTGCCAACGTGGGGCTAATATGGAGGCAAGCTTGACACAGAACACCGCTGAGGTCACCAGGGGCATTGCCCGCATAACAACAGCCATGGTGGCAATGATTATTTCCAACACTGCGGCCAATCCAGCCCTGGACCTGGGGGAGGCTGGGGACAGCAGCAGCCGCAGCAGCCCGGCCAGCGCTGTGTTGGAGCCGCGCCGGAGCACCAGGCGCTCTGCAGAAGCCGCTGGACATGCGGAAGGGGGAGAGGCACACCCCAGTGGGGCTGCTAAGCGCAGCAAAAAGTAGGCTTGCCAGGGCGGGTGAGGCAACCCGGACCTTTGACATTTATTTTCTTTACATTGACATTTTCTTTTGTTGCACATCAGTGCAGTAACGGTGTTGCAACATTATTAAAATTTGCTTTTCCTCACAACCATTTACCTGTCTGTGCATCTGTACTCACTCAGAAATAGTTTTCTGTAATCTCCTCATGTCTGTATCTGCCATCACTTGGCGTAGACACCCCAGCAGGTTGTGTTTGTGGCACAGCAACGTCGTCGTCATGGTCCTCGTAGTCAGACAACTCCACCTCAGTGCCCTTCTTCACCGCAAGGTTGTGCAACATTGCACAGACAGCTATGATCTTGCAGCAGGTGATGGGGGTATACTGCCTTGCACCTCCACTCTTGTGCAGGCATCTGAATCTACTTTTCCAGATGCCAAAGGTCCGTTCAACTACATTCCTTGTGCTTTTGTGGGCCCGGTTATACCTCCTTTGGCTGGGTGTGGAGGGGTTGAGGTAGGGGGTGAGTATGAATGAGCGGAGGGCATATGCACTGTCGCCTAGAAGGAAAAGGGGTAACATTACTCACATGCATACATGTATTACACTTAGCTACTTTGTGTTATGGGGGTCTGATGATGTGTCTCACCTAGGAGGTATCCTTCACCAAATTCGCCAGCCATCAGCCGTGCATAGATGCCGCTCTGTTGAAAAATGTATGAGTCGTGGGTACTCCCTGGAAATTTTGCTACCAGGTCTGTGATGGTGCACTTCGCATTGCAGATCACCTGAACGTTGATGGTGTGCGTAGACTTCCGATTGCGGTATATGTATTCTGTGTCAGCTGGGGGGCAAATCGGAATGTGCGTGCCATCTATGCAGCCAATGATTTGGGGAAATTGTGCCATCTGGTAGAAGTCAGCTTTAGTTTGTACCAGTTCTGCGTGGGTTGCAGGGAAAGAGATGTATTGGTCCATCCTGTGTATCATGGCGTCAAGGAATGTGTGGAAGAACCTTGACAGGCTGCTCTGGGTCACCCCTCCTACCGCTGCAACTCCACTTTGATAGCTGCCAGACGCAAGCAGGTGTAAGCTGCATAGCACCTGGACGTGCGCTGGGATCGCGTGTGCCCTTGGGGTGGGGTGGTCCAACAGTGGTTTGAGGTCCCTGATGAGCTCCAGAATGGTGTCTGAGTCCAGCCTGTACCTCTGTAGGATCTCTGCCTCTGTGAGCATGAACAGGGTGATCCTCTGTCTGTAGACCTGTTCCTCTCTTTGCCATTCCCTCTGTCCTTCCTGCTGTAGCCGTAGCCGCCTTGCAATGACATAAAAAGCTGCCATCCTGCAAGTTGCAATGCATTTTGGGTGTATTTTTATGGGTTGGAGTTGGTTACCACCTGATTGTAATCCATGGTAAATACCGAGTGAGAAATACCGATTTAGAGCCACAATCGGTATTTCTGTGCTTCCCTACATCTCCCTATCTGTCCGATTCGGGGATTTTCCGAATCGGTGATTCTACCGATTCGGTAGGTTATCCGAATCGGCTTTTTTCCGAATCGCTGTCGCTACCGAATCGATACATGGACCGAATCAGATTTTTTCCGAATCGGTGTCACTACCGATTCGGTACATGGTCCGATTCGGATTTTTTCCGATTCGGTGTCACTACCGATTCGGTACATGGACCGATTCGGTATTTTTATCCGATTCGGTATGTTACCGAATCGTTACATTTCCGAATCGGGGTATTTCCGAATCGGATTATTTTCAATTCGGTAGTCATTCCGATTCGGTATTTGTACCGATTTGGACGTTTTTCTTTGCCCTACATCTCAATGGCTGTATACCGATCGGTAAGGGCCCAAAATCGGTATTTTTGGCCGTTACCGATCGGTAACGGCCTACCTACATCGGGCCCCAAGTGAGGTGTAGCTTGAGTTAAATAGTTTCTGCCAAGAATCTATCCAAGAATTCTCTACGGGTCTAATCAGCTCCGTACCTTGGTTATAGAATGAAGGAGGTCTTGTATCTCTCTCTCAGGACTCGATCTCCCAGTAACCCGCAAGGGTAGAAGGGAAACACTGGAGGTGGATTTCTCGGCAGGAGGAAAGACAGCGTCTCTCTCAGTGCGTCAGCAGGGAGGGTCGGCTTCCTTCGGCACTCGCATACAGCAGGGCGTCGGGCAAGTAGTTAGTCGATCTGCTCCAAAACCACTGTGTGTTTTGCTAGGGCAGATGTGGGCATATTTATACCTGGAAGGTGCCGAGTTTGACGTAAGGGTGGACATAATAACATCACTAAGAACTCGAAGTTCTTTACACACTCCAGGAGTTCTGGGACAAATCAATACTGAAGCAGGGGGAATTCCCGTACTGCTGAAGGCTGGTTGTCTTCAAGAACTCGTTGTACTCTGGGAGCTTAGTGGAAGTATATATGCCATATTTTGACTGCATTGGCTGTGTCTAAATATCGTTATGACTCGTATGCCTATATAAGGATATGATAAGTTATATCTATATAAGGGCATGAATCGTGAAATTACACTAGAGCCCTAGATACGTTACAACAATAGTTTATTTGACTAGACTGTTATACTATTCAACCTTACCTGTGCTTTGGGGATGGCACAGAGACAACCATACATTAACCTCATGAATGTCACTAAAATTGCATGCCATAGTCAGTGACTAATTGATGTGGAAATCCTTCCCTGCAGAATAATTCCTTCAGGAATTCAATCACTTTAGACATAGTGGGTTGTGATACAAATTTGACTTCAATCGATTTGCTGAAAAATTCTATCACAGCAATGTTAGATGCACTTCTAGAGGTAAAGAATTCATTGGTTCAATACATTTGATCCCAACTTTTTATCCAGGGACCCTCAAGTAACACTGCAGACTCACTGTGGCATCTGTGTGTTGACATGTTTTTTTCCATTTTCTTAGAGATGGAGCAGCAGTTGACAAACATGTTAACATCTAAGTCGCATGGCATGCCACCAATATCTTTCTGTACGTTTTTTTTGTTCTGGTCATTCCCACATGGCCTTCATGGGCTAAGGCTTTCAACCTTCCCCTTAAAGAAGTGGGTGCCACCAAGGTATACCCACGGAGAATGACATCTACGATTATAATGAAATCATTACTTATTTTAGAATACGGCCTTATACCTATGCTTAATATTTTTTTATGGGGTCACCCAGTGATAATGTATTTTTTTATTGATGTCAATGCATTGTCACTGCTAATGGCCACCATTCATTCTTGTTTTGTAATGGCACCATCAGAATCATCACAGTCAAATAAACATGTAGCCAGCAAACCGTCATCATCCTCAGTTTCATCACAATCGGACTCATTGTCAGAGGGAGCTCATGACAGGTAGTCAGCTGAAACATTCACTCTGACTGATATATGCTCAATTCTGTTCTGGTACTCTTGCAATTTACACGCCACTTGCTTGATATTCTTGGTGACAGTTTTACTGATCCTTTTCCCTCTAAAATGCTAACAGAGATTTGTGTTCGGTGTGAACAAGAAACTCTTTATCCCAAAGAAAACATCTGAATTGACTAACCCTTCAAACACAAGCTAATAATTATTGAGCAACCACTGAATATTTTGGCTCTGGGGCCTTCAGTTTACGAGATGTAAAGGTATTCTCACCCTTCTCTGTTTTCTAGCTAAGTACTGCACCTAACCAAATCTGACTGCAGGGATGAAGCAGGTACAAGTTCTCTTTGTAGGTCCTTCATCCTCTCCTCATATTTGTCATCCCATACAAAGCCTGTGTCTTTTTTTATCAATCCACGATCCAAGTAATTACAGAAGTTGGAAGGGAACAACCCCCTCAAGAGTCCCTAGACCCCCAGCTCACCTAACCTCCCTACCTAGAGCCCAACCCATCAAGATTAGGAACAAAGAAGACCCCCCCAATTAAATGCATGCTCATCAACTGCAGATCTGCCTCGAGACATGCAACAGAACTAGAAGAAGCTATCCTCTCCCTTGACTTAGCTATAGCTTTCATCATGGAGACCTGGCTAAACAACCTGTCTTACCCCAGCATGGACATGCTGGTGCCTCCCGGATTTACAATGATTAACAAAGATAGACTAGAGCAGAGAGGCGGAGGCATAGCAATTATTCACAAAAGTAACTTCTCCATCACGGAAATTAACTCCTGCCTGTATAGCTCCTTTGAGTGCCTCTCAGTCAACATCAAGTCATGCACTAACAGACCACTACTTTGCCATCTCCTTTACCACCCACCAGGTAACTCCAACGAATTTGGGGAACACCTCTCTGACCTGATCGCCCATTGTGCACTCAGCAACTCCAACAGCATAATTATCGGCGACCTCAACATAAGATGGAATGAAGCAAAAAACCCGCTCATTCAAACTCTTAACAGCCTCCTTCTAGAAAATAATCTGACCCAACATTGTTCAGAAGAAACACACCGCAGAGGAGCAATCCTTGACGCAATCATTTCTGAAAGCAGCACAATCACTATTGACCATATCATTCTCGTGGACTGGTCAGACCACCACATCATTCTTTTCCATGTCAACCAATCGTTCCTAACTTAACCCCCCAAACAGGCCTCCCTAAATGGGTCAGGAACACAGCTCAAGTCCCTCGAGCAGACCGAGAAGAAGGATTAAGCTTGCTCCTCCCTAGCACGACTGATCAACTCTCAACCACCGAACTCACCTCTCTCTACCACTCCAATATGACGCTCACCCTGGACCACCTTGCCCCCTTGAAACAAAAAAAAATCCAGGATCACCCCCTCCAGGTCATGGTTCACCACCAACATTAATGAAGAAAGAAGACATCTTAGAGCCTCAGAAAGAATCTGGAGGAATAATCCTTTCACCCTCCATCGTGATCAACTCAAGGCAGTCCGCAGAAACTACAAAAAGCACATTAAGAACAAAAAGACATCTTTCTTCTGCTCCACTTTAGACACTGCAAAAAAAACGATCCAAAGAACTCTTTATTATCATTAGGAACCAAACTTCCAAACCAACGACATCCTCAAGATTGGCATCCAAAGAACAATGGGACAACTTGCCATATTTTTCAACGACAAAATCGCCAAGATCGATCTCTCTCTTGGCCCAAATCTCTCGCCCCCCCATGAGATCAAGGCACCGGCAACTAAGGATAGCGCTACTTCATCCCCATGAAGGAAACAGAGATAGTCAATCTAATCTCCAACGCTAAACCCTCATCCCACGCCCTGGATCAACTTCCCCTGAGCCTGGCCAAAGACCTGAAACTCATCTTAGCCCCACTATGGTGCAAGATCATTAATAGCTCACTGAGCTCTGGAATCGTACCAGAATGCCTCAAAGTAGGCCAAGTCACGCAACTACTAAAACAAACAGGGCTAGACACTGCGGATATGAACAACTTCAGACTTAACTCTTCTATCCAAAATCCTGGAAAGAAGTGTACTCCCGCAGCTGACCCAACACCTAGATAACATCAGGCTCCTAGATCCCCATCAATCGGGATTCAGAAAGGGCTGCAGCACCGAAACCACAATCCTCAATGTAATAGACGATCTACACAAGTCGCTTGAACCAGACCAATGCTGCCTTCTCATCCTCCAAGACTTATCGGCCGCTTTCAATACAGTTGATCACACTCTGCTCCTCAAAGTCCTTCAAAGAGGAGCTGGTCTTGAAAAGACGGTCCTCCACTGGTTCTCTTCCTTTCTCCTCAACCGCTCACAAAGAATAAAAATTAAAAACTTTGAGTCCGACCCCCACCCCGTCAATAGAGGTGTCCCACAAGGGTCAATACTCTCCCCTCAACTTTTCAATATCTACACCGAACCCCTTACCACACTACTCAGGAGTTCTGAAATCCCCTTCCACCTCTATGCGAATGACACACAGCTATATCTGGAAACCACCTCCACTGACGACATACATAGACTTAATGTCACGCTCAAAGAGGCTCAACAATGGCTCACAACTAACCACCTAAAACTCAATCAAGAGAAAACAGAAGTACTCCTCATCTCCAACAGAGACGAAACCCCCCAAATTGAAGAATGGCTCAAAGCCATTGATGCCCTCAATGGTACCCTCACCCCGGGGGACTCAGTGAAATCTCTAGGTATCACCCTAGACCCCAAACTGGACATTGAAAAACACATTACAAGATCCGCCAAAAGCGCTTTTCTCAACCTGAAACTACTATACAAAATAAAACCTTTCCTTCCCCCGAAAGACCTTCAACAGGCCACTCAAGCACTGGTGCTCTCCAGAATTGACTATGGAATCGCAGCCCTGACCGGGATAGCAAAATCACACCTAGGCTCCCTGCAAACAACCTTCAAGAATGGTCACAGGAACTAAGAAATTCGAGCATATCTCTCCCGCACTCAGGGAACTTAAATGGCTCCCAATTTAATTGCGAGCCAGCTTCAGAACGGCCTGCTTCACGCATAAAGCCCTACACACAAGCAAACCAGAATAACTGGCAGCCAAACTCAAAAGGGCCGGCCAGTCCAGGAACCTCAGGAGTTCCAACACTCTACTACTCATCCCACTGAAAACTCGATAGCATAAAACCTCAACTAAATCTTTCGCTGGAAATGCCCCAAAAATCTGGAACTCCATCCCCCCCACATCAGAACGACCCCTTCATTCCCTAAATTCAAGAACCTACTCAAAGCCCTCTTCCTAGATCGCTCTAGAGCGAAACGATAAGAGCACAGGATACACCTGAAACGGTTCGACGCCTTACCGCAATTTCGCTTTTTTGGGTGGGACAGTCATCACAGAACTAGAAAACGTGGGTGGTCCCCCGTCTTGCTTGAACAAAGAGAAATCTTGGAGGCTCGTCTTGATTGATAGACACCCTACTCGCTCCTAGCACGTTATCTCTTTTGTCTGAAACCTTCACAGCCCGAACCCTCATGTTCTACCACAATATCTGTATTGTATGTATGCCTATAATGCTCATAATTGTACATGCTGTGTATTGTTTATATGCCGATAATGCTCATAATTTTACATGCTGTGAAGCGCTCTGATACCCTTGGGTCCAGCTAGCGCTACACAAAACTCCTAAAACTCCTAAATAATAAGTTATTCTACCTTTACAGCATATTTTTGCATGAATTTGGAGTGGAATTCACACATGATTAAAATCGATGATAGTTCTTCCTTGTTAGTTGGGGGCTGTAACTTTGAGATTGCAGTTATCAAAGATGGTTTTGGTCAAATACCACAATAATCAATGAGGTGGCCTTTAAAAAAATGTGCATTTGTTTTTTTGCAAAGTCAGGCAGCAGTCCTGAATTCTTTGTAGTACTTTCCTTAATACAGATGTATGTTCCTATTTTGTTTTTCTGTACATTAATATGTCATCTTGAAATGACCTTACACCTTCCACACCAGAAAAGAGTTGATTTATGACATGCTGAAAGACAGCAGACTGACAACGCAGCCCAAAAGGTAATCCGGAAAACTGGTAGCCCCCCTCGGGAATGATGAACGATGTGCATATTTTTGTCCCTTCATCCAACTGTATCTGGTGGTAAGCTGCACTAAAATCAACAGTTGTAAAGATTTTAGCCTGGCCCAATGTCATCACCATCTCCATTATTAGAGACAAAGACTGACAATCAGCTTCAACATGGAGTTTAAGTTGTTGAAGGTCAATGCAGAAACAAATTGTGTCTTTTTGGCAATGACTACTGGTGATCGGGATTGTGAGGCATTGAGTGGTTCAATTATTCTACTGTTGCGACAATCTTCTAGTATAGCCTTAACTTCTATTTGGTTCGACAAGGGTATATTTCTGACAAGTTGCTTGACAGAGGCCTTGAACCCTGCTGCTGAGCTCTGATGGGTTGAGTCCTAATTCCCCAAGTGATGCCCCAGACTTCTTGGTGGAAGTGTTGTTGATGATACTGCTTCTCCCTAAACCTAAAAGCCGGAACTTAGAAAGTTTGAAATGGAAAACAGCTTGGAGAACCGACAGAAGGCCTAGACCTACCTGCCAGCAGATTTGCCCAAGATGGATCGGCCAGTTTGCCTGACCTTGCAGTATCTCCTGCTAAGTTCTTCTTCACGATTATAAATATAGAAAAACAATGGTCCTCAAACCAATCTTTTGTCAAATATAATTCAATTAAGTTACTCACACATTTCAGAGCTCAATAATTGTCACACTCTTAGAGTAGAAAACAAATCCTAAAAAGAAGAAAAGATGTGCAACAGCAAAACATATACGGAAGCCTATAAGTTAATTCCGTTAAATGGCTGTTTTTTTTAACCAGTATTTTCAAGATGCAAAAAAACACAACAAAAAGTTCATAAAAGGTTGCTCCAAGGGGAACGTGCGACAGAGAGAGTGCTCAAGGGTGGTGAGTGGGAATAATCCCAGGTGTAGGATTGAAGAGTTGGAAATAAGGTTAGAAGTGAGATTGATAAAGAAATATCAGTCAGGATGGCCTGGCCCAAAGTTGTTTTACATGGTCTATATACATAATTTTTACAATCACAGATTGTATCCTGTGGGGCACGTCATGGGTTGGTGTTGGGTGGGTCCAGGTACGAGGGTATATTCGTCGACGTTTCGACTCGACTTGTGGCGCAGAGGGGGGTTTTCAACTTTGGCCTGCGAGTCTTTCTCAAGCATGGTTTGGGCAACCAAACAGGGTGTGAGATCTTGGTGTCTCATCTAATGAAGGAAAAAGGAGGGGGAGGCTGTCAGAGCTAGCACATCTAAAGAAGCTCCTGAAAGCAGGTTGAGTTTAATTGGAGCTTACCCGCATGTCATCACAGCAGGGCCCAGTCCACAGATTCTGGTAACAGGGCAGGAACATCCGTTCTCTGCCGTGGTAAAACATTACTCAAGGATCGGGGTCTACCGCTCAGAGGTCGATCAGACCGGCACCGAATGCCTGGGGGACTGTGAAACAATAAGAAGAACAAGGATTGGAAACCAAGCAATTCTTGCTTACAGTAGTTAAAAGTTAAAAGGACCGAGCCATTCAGTGTTAGTAGGAAGCATCGGTCTCAAAAGGGATTTATCGTTCCAAACTCCATAGGGGCGGTGGTGATCAGGGGCCTACCCACAATTGGACCGACAGGTAGTGATTAGCAACTGAGCCGTGTCTATAGATACCGAGCCGTTCAGTATTACTGGGAGGCGTCAGTCCACAGCATGGGCGTATGGATCCATAATCCTTAAGGGCGGTGGTGACAGGGAGAGTTACTAAGCTTGTCAACTTGCATGGAGCTGAGGCGCTAATGATGAAAGGTGCGGGGCGGCGATAAAGTCACCTGTATTAAGCAGACTCCCGCTCACACTCCAATTGTAGAGACGGAGGCTGTGGTGGTTGGAGGATTTTAAAGGGGACCGCAAGGACGTTCGGGAGAACGTACCCGGCGCGGAAGCGTGAGTCTCACACTACCCGCTTCGCGCTCGAGTGGTATAGAGCGATGGAGGACTGCTCCCCGTACTGGGATGCGAGTCCAGGTCTGACGAGGGCCTTGAATCCTTAGGCAACTTTCTAGATGATGGCACACTGTGGTCGTGTTAGTTAGATTTAGGTGGTATGAGCGGTGTATTCATTAATCGATAAAGGCTCACAATTCCATTTGGTCGGGTTTTGACAGATGTTGTGATAAACATTACTCTGATAATTGACCCATTAACAAAGGAAGACAATCCAACATGTGAAGTTTGACATACATGAAGTTGGATAGTGTGGCATGCGCGGTGTATTCATAAATCTTCAAAGACTCACAATTCCATTAGGAAAAACAACAGTTGATGGACAGAATGCAGAACTATGTCATACATTCACCCCAGTACGGAGATCTGGGCCTCAATCCATTGTTTTTTTGCCCTCCACACAACCCCAGTTCAGACATGGTCATATGCAAATCAGCCTTGACCCTGTGCCTCATGGGAACAGTCCAGCCCGAACTGCCAAGCCATGTCTTCCCTGGACCGGAATCAAGCATCCTAGGACCGGTTTTTGGCTATCAGCCGTCATCAGCCAGGATAGCTTGACTCCAGTTGTGTGGAGAGCACGGGACTCACGTCTGAGCATACCCATCCCACTCGGGGTGACAAATGCAAAAACAACAGTTGATGGACAGAATGCAGAACAATGTCATACATTCACCTGAGTACAGAGATCTGGGCCTGAATGCATCTTTTTGTGCACTCCACACCGCCTTAGTTCAGACATGGCCATATGCAAATCAGCCTTGACCATGTGCTTCATGGGAACAGTCCAGCCCGAACTGCCAAGCCATGTCTTCCCTGGACCGGAATCAAGTATCCTAGGACCGGTTTCTGGCTATCAGCCATCGTCAGCCAGGATAGCTTGACTCCAGTGGTGTGGAGAGCACGGGACTCACGTCTGAGCATACCCGTCCCACTCGGGGTGACAAATGCATTAGGTAGGGTTTTGACAGATATTGTGAATAAACATTACTGTGATAATTGGGCTATAAAAAAGAGAAAAGGGGGGTGACATACATCAATTGAACAGTTAAAAACGGGCCATGGGTCCAAAATGTACACTGGTTCTGTGGTTATATCAGTGGGTCAAGGTTAGGTTGCTGGGAAAATAGCATAGCTTAGACATTGGTAAGCACTGATACCTGTCTACCTATTTCCTCTGACTCGTTCAGTTCCCTTGCTACTGTATCCAGGCGGTGTATCCACCTACACTCACGAACGTTCAAGATGTTCGCCAAATCACCCCCTCTGGGGTTGGGTTTCACTCTCTCCACGACCCACCATTTAAAACTCTCAGGGGTGTGTTCAAATGTCATGAAATGGTCAACCAAGGGTGCTCCCTGGACCCTACAGCGGATGCGACTGCAGTTTTGTAAGATCCTCCTCTTTACTTTTTGGACCGTCTGTCCAATGTACATAAAGTTGCATGGACATGTAATGGCATATATCACTCCTAACGTGTTGCAATTGCTGTGTTCTTGTAGAGTGTAGGTGTGGTTATTTTTTGGTGAATTGTTTAACTTCACTCGTCATATGGCAGGCCTTACATTGGCCACACTTGTGGTGCCCTTTCACTGGTAGTATCCCCCACAAAATAGCTGTATCCAATGTGTCTGCTTGAGGTAATAGGGACGTCACAAAGTGTTCTATCACATTTTTGGCTTTTTTGAATGCATGCAAAGGTGGTGGTATCCCACATATTTCGTCCACCACCAAATGCCAGTGCTGGTTGATGACTTTCTTAATGGCATTACTTTTGGTGGAGAACATGGTGACACAAACAATTTGTTCCGTATCATCTGGTGGTTTTTGCCGTGGTGTCAGAAGGAACTCTGTGTCGTTAAACCACGCACGTTTACATGCCCTTTTAAGGAGTCTAATATGGTTCCCCTCTGTTTAAGGCGTATCAATAGACCCGCTGATTCCAGGAAATAGTCCTCTTTTTTGGAACAATTCCTCAGCAGACTCAGGAACTGCCCAAAGGGGAGGTTGTCCCTGAGGTTGTTGGGATGGTGGCTTGAGTACCTGAGCAGTATATTGCGTTTGCTTGCTTTCCTATACAGGCTTGTGTATAATCTTTCTTGTTCTGCAATTATGGTGACGTCCAAAAAGTGTATAGATGATCTGTCAAACTCTAAGGTGAATTGAATGTCACTGGACCGTGTATTGAGCCAGTTGTGAAAAGCTCTTAATTGGTTCTCATCACCCTTCCATAGGATCAACACATCGTCTATGTAGCGACGCCACAACTCTATGCACTCTTTATATGGGTTGTCCTTGTTCAAAACATGTGTGTGTTCAAAATCGTCCATGAATATGATGGCTAGATTGGGGGAAAAGCTGGCCCCCATGGCCACGCTTTTGGTTTGTAAGTAGAACGTGCCCTGGAAGCAAAAGAAATTCTTGGTCATTGCAATTTCAAGGAATTCAATAATAAATTTGGTTGGTACCAGGTGTGGTCTGGGTTGTTTGTCCAAGGCTGCATTCATGCACGTTAGTGCTGGGCCTTGTGGGATGTTGGTGTATGCCGCCATTATATCCATTGTGGCCAGTAAGTTGGTATTACAGTTGTGTGGGCGTTCATCTACTAGTTGGATTGTGTGCATAGTGTCCCTCAAATAAGTACAGGTGTTCTCTGCGATTGGTCTGAGGAACACATCCATGTACTTACAAAGTGATTCAATCAGGGTCATGCAACCCGAGATGATGGGCCTGCCTAGTGGGTCCTGCATACTCTTGTGTATTTTGGGAAGAGTGTATATGGTGGGCATTCTGGGGTGGCTGTTGTTGAGATATTTACACTCATGTTTATTCTGGAAACCACTTGCGAGGCCATTGAGGGTAGTTTGTTTGATGATCTCACTAATCGCTCCTGTGGGGTCTCTCCTCCGCTTCAAGTAATAGCCCTCTACACTTAGCTGTGGCAGAATCTCATGTTTGTAGCCCTCGGTGTTCTGTATGACTATAACCCCGCCTTTATCGGCGGGTTTAATCACTATGTTCGTGTTACTTTTTGGGGATTCTAGGGCCAATCGTTCAGGTTTGGTGGTGTTGTAGTTCACATATTTCTGATTTTGTGTGCCATCATGTGTATGGGGGGGTTGAGTTTGGAGGGAGGTTTTAACCCACTCGCCGAGAAGGTAGGTTGTACAGGGATCTGATGGAAATAATGTTTGAGCCTGATTTTTCAAAAAAATTGGTGGAGTTCTACCTTGAGGTTGAAGTTATTGGGCATTGCAGTTGGGACAAAAAAAGCCCTTTCTCTGGGATTTTTTGTTTGTCTGGATTCAAGGTGTAATTGGATAGATTGACTACCGGGTTTTCTGGTGTATGTGTTACCACCTGTAGTGCTGCTGCCGGGTCTGTATGTCCCCGTGGTTGTCCTGTTGGAAGTGTGTGGATTTCCTGGGTCTGCCTCTCCCTGCTCCACCCCTGCTCCAAGTTGATTCTCTCATCCCCCTGCATCTGCCCCATACAGGTAACTTTATTGCCGCCCGCACCTTTCATCATTAGCACCGCAGCTCAATGCAAGGTGACAAGCTTAGTAACTCTCCCTGTCACCACCGCTCTTAAGTATTATGGAGCCATACGCCCATGCTGTGGACTGACGCCTCCAAGTAATACTGAACGGCTCGGTATCTATAGACACGGCTCAGTGCTAATCACTAACTGCCGGTCCAATTGCGGGTAGGCCCCTGATCACCACCGCCCCTGTGGAGTTTGAAACAATTAATCCCTTTGAGACCAATGCTTCCTACTAACTCTGAGCGGCTTGGTCCTTTTAACTTTTAACTACTGTAAGCAAGAATCGTTTGGTTTTCAATCCTTGTTCTTCTTATTGTTTCACAGTCCCCCCCGCATTCGGTGCCATCCTGACTGACCTCTGAGCGGTAGACCCTGATCCTTGATTGACGTTTTACCATGGCAGAGAACGGATGTTCCTGCCCTGTTACCAGAATCTGTAGACTGGTCCCCGCCGTGGTGACATGCGGGTACGCTCCAATTAAACTCAACCTGCCTTCAGGAGCTCTTTAGATGTGCTAGCTCTGACAGCCCCCCTCCTTTTTCCTTCATTAGATGAGACACCAAGATCTCACACCGCTGTTTGGTTGCCCACCCCAGTCCTGAGGAAGACTCGCAGGCCAAGGTTTAAAACCCCCCTCTGAGCCACAAGTCGAGTTGAAACGTCAACGAATATACCCTCGTGCCTGGACCCACCCAACACCAACCCATGACGTGCCCCACAGGATACAATCTGTGATTGTAAAAATTATGTAAATAGACCATGTAAAACAATTTTGGGCCAGGCCATCCTGATTGATATTTCTTTAAGAATCTCACTTCTAACCTTATTTCCAACTCTTCTATCCTACACCTGGGATTACTCCCACTCACCACCCTTGAGCACTCTCTCTTTGGCACGTTCCCCTTGGAGCAGCCTTTTATGAAATTGTTGTTGTGTTTTTTGCATCTTGAAAATACTGGTTGAAAAAACCCGCCATTTAACAGAATAAACTTATAGGCTTCCGTATACGTTTGGCTGTTGCACATCTTTTCTTCTTTTTAGGATTTGTGTTCTACTCTAAGAGCATGAAAATGAATGAGCTCTGAAATGTGTGAGTAACTTAATTGAATTATATTTGACAAAAGATTGGTTTGAGGACTATTTTTTTTCTATATCGAACTGTACCCAGGTCCACAAACTAGTATTGGGTTACCCCCTTGCTTGTAATGGGAAGTTCTTCTCCACAGCAACAAATGCTCTTCAGAGGGACCTCCCATAGCGGTGCCCTGTCTCATGGAGCCCTCTTTGGCTACAGCCTGCACCCTCTGCCTGCAGGGTAAATACGAGCTCTAGAAAAACATCTAAGTCTTAGGTAGAAATCTTCACTGGGCTTGATGATGGACAGCACCCCATCGACAATGACCACATCCTCAACGAAAAAAATCCAGATTCTCCCACTCAGAGCTATTCCTGACTTCATTGAGGGCTTCAGCAAAATGTTGTCCAGAGGCTCCTTTCATCGACAAGGTGTCCTGGTATACAGCCTGCGGCCTTGTCCTGCTGAGACATTACCTTCTGAATACCTATTTCAAAGATGTTTCTAAGTTCGAAGGCAAGCCAAGATCAAGCCAATTCACCCCATATATCATTGTAGTTAACCTTAACATTTGACTAGGCTTGTGCAGAAATATAATTCCACTTGTTGAATTGGTGGAATTTGATAACTCAGTGTTCCTGTCAAATTCCACCAATTGCCGTGTGGCAGAATTATTCTGCCGTTTGAGTCCTGTGATGTTCATGGGAACAATGCAAGGCTCTATCAACGCTTGCTTGTGAGTGAGATTTGCTGGCCTCTGGCATGATTTCCGTTCACCACAGAGCCTTCTGGCATCATTTAATAATGCCAGGTGTCACAAGCTGTCAGGGCTGCTTCTTGAGTAGTTTTCTACTCGAGAAGCAGCTAAATCAACTCAAAAATACATTTTCAAGTGAATATTATTCTCAAACGGACAGTTCAGGTAGTTTTTAGCACAATGTGCACTTTTTTTTAATAACTTTACTTTTTAGCAGTAAGGAAGTGCCACAGCAAATCCAACTTCTTCATCCTGTCCAAAAGGCTCCACCTAGTGTTTTATCTATCTCTTGGTCAGTTTTCATTTGGATTTCGAGGGGAAAGGATCACTCTCTTTTTCTGCTATTTCTGCTGCATATACCATTGGATTTTAATCACTTTATTTTTGTGACATCACTACACGTAAGTTAAAAACTTTTTAGATATGTTTGTTGTTTGATAGAGGGCATGCACCAGATTATATTTGTACCTTTTATTGAATTTTAAAATTTGATTGTGGCTGTGGTGAGTAGCCTGGAGTTGCAGTAGGTGCCTATATTTTGCATTCAATTTTATAGCTTTCATAAGGGAAATGGTTTCACAGGTAAGTACTTCTTTCCATGTTCGTGAAATTTGCACTGCTGATTTATTTTACCATGAGGTCAGTCTGTCCAGCCAGGACGAGGCATTGGGTATATAAAACAACTGTTTTATGGTATATGTTTTTTTAAAACATCTATGATTTAGGGATGGCATTGGATTAAATTTTAATGTGATTTATTTGTATTTCACTTTTTTTCTGCAAAAAAGTGTATTATGGGGAAAATGTTTTGATGCGTTGAGAGGATGTGCGTGTTGTTGGGAAATATATGCAACTGATTTAATTTTCCATGCATGCACCTGTTCTTTGTTATCCATGCCTCCTTGCTTGTTGTTGTTTGAACTTCATTTTTGGTAGTAGTCAGTGTGATTTTGCCATATGCCTGCATGTGTTCTTTGTTGACCAATGCCTTCTTGCTTGTTTCTGTTTCAACATGTGGCAAGTGGCCATTTTGTGTAGCCAGCCAGTGTGCTTTTCCCATAGACCTGCATGTGTTCTTTGTTATCCATGCCTTCTTGCTTGTTGTTGTTTTAACATGTGGCCAGAGGCCATTTTGAGTAGCCATCCATCATTTTAAATTCTTTTTTCCTAGTTTTCAAAGCCATTGTCTAGGGACATTGATAGAAGAGGGCTATGTATTTTTGTTGATTCTTTTACTTTTTTCCCTGATATCAGTTTCATGTGCTTATGGATGATTGGTGGAGTGTCTTCCCCCCGGCATCACCCGATAAAAATGCACCACACAGCGGCATTCTGGTCTGTGTAGTCCGCGACCGGAGAACTGCACAGGTGAGCCGCATCATCAACAGGGGGCGGAGCAGGGTGTATTCAAATGAGACAGGACTGCACTCGTCACAACGGCAGAGGAAGCACTTTTTGAGAGAGGCGCTGAAGAAGGCAAGACATGCCGAAATGCATTCGCCCAACAAGAACCCTCAAAAAAGCATTTCTTTGAGTTCCTCTTCGGGTCATTGTTCTTTTCTTTTGGGAAGAGACACCTTTTTTTATATTTATGCGCCAGCCAGAGCGCATTTGAGTAAATCCCTGCCGCATAAGAGGTCTGGACTTTCCTGGCGTGCTCTACGGAGCTTGGAACTTTGTCAGTGTGGTAGCATTGGTGTCCGGAACCCACCACTACGCCAGGAGGAGACTACGGTTGGAAGGTATACATACTTCCTATTTTGGATGACATGCATTGCAATGTCAGCCCCATGATGGATACTTGGCAGAAGGGTGGCGGCGGTTATGAAGAGGACCCGAGGAAAGAGCTGATTGTGGGACTGTTGACATCTCCGGGGTTTCCTCCAGCGCTGTGCCTATCTTGTTTCCCTGTTCCCTGAGTGTCTTCCCCCAGGCATCACCCGATCGAAATGCACCACACAGCGGCATTCTGGTCTATGTAGTCCACGACCGGAGAACTGCACAGGTGAGCCGCATCATCAACAGGGGGCGGAGCAGGGTGTATTCAAATGAGACAGGACTGCACTCGTCACAACGGCAGAGGAAGCACTTTTTGAGAGAGGCGCTGAAGAAGGCAAGACACGCCGAAATGCATTTGCCCAACAAGAATCCTCAATAAAGCATTTCTTTGAGTTCCTCTTCGGGTCACTGTTCTTTTCTTTTGGGAGGAGATACCTTTTTTATATTTATGTGCCAGCCAGAGCGCATTTGAGTGCATCCCCGCAGCATAAGAGGTCTGGACTTTCCTGGCCTGCTCTACGGAGCTTCGAACTTTGTCAGTGTGGTAGCATTGGTGTCCAGAACCCACCACTACGCCAGGAGGAGACTACGGTTGGAGGGTATACATACCTCCTACTTTGGACGACATGCATTGCAATGTCACCCCCCTTATGGATACTTGGCAGAAGGGTGGTGGCGGTTATGAAGAGGACCCAAGGAAAGCGCTGATTTTGAGACTGTTGACATCTCCGGGGTTTCCTCCAGCGCTGTCCCTATCCTGCTTCCCTGTTTCCTGAGTGTCTTCCCCCGGCATCACCCGATCGAAATGCACCACACAGCGGCGTTCTGATCTGTGTAGTCCATGACTGGAGAACTGCACAGGTGAGCCGCATCATCAACATGGGGCGGAGCATGGTGTATTCAATTGAGACAGGACTGCACTCGTCACAACGGCAGAGGAAGCACTTTTTGAGAGAGGCGCTGAAGAAGGCAAGACATGCCAAAATGCATACGCCCAACAAGAACCCTCAATAAAGCATTTCTTTGAGTTCCTCTTGGGGTCACTGTTCTTTTCCTTTGGGAGGAGATACCTTTTTTATATTTATGCGCCAGCCAGAGCGCATTTGAGTGCATCCCCGCTGCATAAGAGGTCTGGACTTTCCTGGCGTGCTCTACGGAGCTTGGAACTTTGTCAGTGTGGTAGCATTGGTGTCTGGAACCCACCACTACGCCAGGAGGAGACTACGGTTGGAAGGTATACATACCTCCAATTTTGGACGACATGCATTGCAATGTCAGCCCCCGTGATGGATACTTGGTAGAAGGGTGGCGGTGGTTATGAAGAGGACCCAAGGAAAGCGCTGATTGTGGGACTGTTGACATCTCCGGGGTTTCCTCCAGCGCAGTGCCTATCCTGTTTCCCTGTTCCCTGAGCGTCTTCCCCCCGGCATCACCTGATCAAAATGCACCACACAGCGGCATTCTGGTCTTTGTAGTCCGAGACCGGAGAACTGCACAGGTGAGCCGCATCATCAACAAGGGGCGGAGCAGGGTGTATTCGAATGAGACAGGACTGCACTCGTCACAACGGCAGAGGAAGCACTTTTTGAGAGAGGCGCTGAAGAAGGCAAGACACGCCGAAATGCATTCGCCCAACAAGAACACTAAAGAAAGCATTTCTATGAGTTCCTCTTCGGGTCACCGTTCTTTTCTTTTGGGAGGAGATACCTTTTTTATATGTATGCGCCAGCCAGAGTGCATTTGAGTGCATCCCTGCCGCATAAGAGGTCTGGACTTTCCTGGCCTGCTCTACGGAGCTACGAACTTTGTCAGTGTGGTAGCATTGGTGTCCAGAACCCACCACTACGCCAGGAGGGGACTACGGTTGGAAGGTATACATACCTTCTACTTTGGACGACATGCATTGCAATGTCAGCCCCCGTGATGGATACTTAGCAGAAGGGTGGTGGCGGTTATGAAGAGGACCCAAGGAAAGCGCTGATTGTGAGACTGTTGACATCTCCGGGGTTTCCTCCAGCGCTGTCCCTATCCTGTTTACCTGTTTCCTGAGTGTCTTCCCCCGGCATCACCCGATCGAAATGCACCACACAACGGCATTCTGATCTGTGTAGTCCATGACCGGAGAACTGCACAGGTGAGCCGCATCATCAACAGGGGGCGGAGCATGGTGTATTCGATTGAGACAGGACTGCACTCGTCACAACGGCAGAGGAAGCACTTTTTGAGAGAGGCGCTGAAGAAGGCAAGACACGCCGAAATGCATACGCCCAACAAGAACCCTCAATAAAGCATTTCTTTGAGTTCCTCTTAGGCTCACTGTTCTTTTCTTTTGGGAGGAGATACCTTTTTTATATTTATGCGCCAGCCAGAGCGCATTTGAGTGCCTCCCCGCCGCATAAGAGGTCTGGACTTTCCTGGCGTGCTCTACAGAGCTTGGAACTTTGTCAGTGTGGTAGCATTGGTGTCCGGAACCCACCCCTACGCCAGGAGGAGACTACGGTTGGAAGGTATACATACCTCCTATTTTGGACGACATGCATTGCAATGTCAGCCCCCGTGATGGATACTTGGCAGAAGGGTGGTGGCGGTTATGAAGAGGACCCGAGGAAAGCGCTGATTGTGGGACTGGTCCCAAAACGTGTTTTCCCCATGTTAATTTCCATAGGGCGGTCGAACTCACTTTTAGCCCGAACGGCTGAATGGATTACCACCAAACTTGGCAAAATTGTAGGGACTGATAGCCCGATGTGCCTTTGCTATGCCTCAAGATATGTGCTCCAGTGGATTTTGAATAATTTAAGTTAAAAAAATTATATATATCTATGGCAGCGCCCCGGTAAGCGCACCGGGGAGCACTCCGGGCGTGCCACGCGAGGTGCGCACGGAAAGCTGATTGGCTCTCGGGTGTATGTAAACATTCAAAACAGTCCGGAGCGGCCGCCATCTTGTGTCTCGGTAGGATCGAGACACAAGAGGTGGAAAAAAAAAGGGGGAAATGACCATAAGGGGGCAGGGATAGACCCCCCCTGACCCCCTAGGTTTGATGTGGGGGCCATAAAAGGGCCCAGCGGGGCAAACAAAAAAATTTTGATTTGCGCAAGGGGGAGCGCCCGGTACGCGCACCGGGAAGCGGACCGGGGAGCGGACCATGGGGAAAAAAGAATGACAGAGTTTTTAAAAAATTTAGCCTTTTTTTATAAATTGGAGGTAGTTCTAAAAAGAACTGTTTTTTTCTTCTTTTTGTTGTTTTATATTTTTTTATTGTTTTTTTGAACATTTTTAACTTTTTTTGGGGTTTTCTGAACAGTTTTATATATTTTTTGTATTTTTCATGGGGAGAAACGAAAAAACAGGGAATTGAAAATGGCTGAACTTAAGCAAAAAAAAAAGAAAAGAAATAATTAGGGTTTATTGGGGCATTTGTGGTTGTCCCCAGCAAGGACGATGAGCTTTACGCTCTGGTCTCAGTAGGAGATAGTCTTCCCACAATATTTACCAGTTATTCGGAAATCCACAAACTGTGGCTGAATGCAAGGCATCGTCTCTCTTGCCTCTTGTACCGACGGAGTGCGCTGCTTTCTTTTCGAGGTGGTGCTTGTAGTTTGGGGAGGGTTTCTGGCCAGTTCCCTCATCTCTGCAGCAGAATAGTTTATTGGATGCTTGCACTGCATGTGTCTAATCATTGTGTTGTTTCCAAATGAATATTTTTTATTAGGGTTCCCCCTAGAAAGTTCCATGCCACAGATTAGGCAAGTCACCTTGGCTGCATTTACTTTTTTCTTCCCCTCTGGGATCCAAAAAAACTCCCATATAATGTGTGGTCTTGGCTGGTATGGGGTATTGTGTTCTTCAAGCCATCTTCTCCTCCCCTCCTCCTCTTCCTCCTCTTGTTGACCACCAATGTAATCTTGTGGTGGTCCTCTTGGTGGTTGTGGTGGTGGTGGTGGTGCAGATGCATCAGCTGCTGCTGCTACTGAAGCCATTATATAGATCAAAAAGGTACAGAGAGGTACAATCAGGTCTTCTTCAGTCAAAGGACATAGTCAGAATAAGGAAAAAAGGTGGGGTCTTTCATCATTTGAACAAAAAAAAGGCCTGAACCAATGAGAAGTGTTATTTTCAGGTCACAAGACCAGGGATTTCATCATTATGAAACTAAAACTGTTCTGCACCAATTAAAAGTGTTATTTTCAGGTCACATGACCGACGCGCTTACGCGACGCGCCCCCGGGTGCGCCCCGGGTCGCGTCATGCAAGCGCGTCGGATGTTTACGTTGCGCGAGCGTATTCGCTCGATTGCTTCCGGGTGCTCTAACGCCGTGCGTATCACGCGAACGCGGCTACGCGATAGGTCACAATCATGTTTTCGTTCGCGACATTGGTGCTAACGGGACGCTTCCCGGTTCGCGCACCGGGGCGCTTCAAACGACTACGCTCTCCGGGGCGCTCACCGGGGCGCGCCCCGGGAGCGCTCCAGGGTCAAAAATAAAAATAAAAAAAAATTGTTTAAAATACAAATAAAATATAGGATTCAATCATTTTCAAAAATATTACATTTCATAGCTATAGACATTTGCTATTAACCAAATTTTGAAATTCAAAGAAAAAAACACAGGTTTGGGGCCTTATATATAGTTAGGAATTAGCATTTAAAAAACCTATGAAATTCACTGAAAAAAACATAGGTTTCACACCAGTTATAGTTAGGAATTAGCATTTAAAAAACCTATTAAATTCACTGAAAAAAAACATAGGTTTCACACCAGTTATAGTTAGCTGGAAATTTTACTGATATAAAACCATTGAAATTCCACATTATAGTTAGTTGGACTCACTATAACTTGCGCGTGTAATGCACTGCTGATGACGTCACATATTACATCACTCATGACATGGTCAGTGACATCACTCATGACATCACTGATGACACCATCTTTGTGACAGAGTGACAGACCTCCTTTCAGTGTAATGTAACCCTTAAAACACATATTCGAAAATAGAAATTAACATTTTCAAAAAAATGGAGATATCCATACCAGTTACAACAACCAATTCAGTAATACCACCATCTATATACACATCCACTCATTCACCAACAGTTCTATATAGTCACTCATACATATACTCACTCATCATATGTAGTGATACACCTATACATCTTGTTACACACCGACAGTCATCCAAAAGTTACTCACACACATACTCACACATGCAAATAAACGATTGAACATCCATTTATTTGCATATACAACTATACACACACTACCACCTTACTTCTAAGGAAACTTACACATACTTACTCTCTTAAACAATCACTTATAGAAACACATACTTATTTAAACAGGAACTCTTACAATCTCACATATACTCACTTATAAACATCAATACTCACATATACTAGATTAAAACATATGTCGTTACTGATAAAGACCCTAGTGAGACAGTCATTCACTCACTAACACACACATATACACACTCATCCACCCATACAGTCCTGCACATATGCTGTCTTCAAAACACATACAAACAGTGAGTCAGTCATTGATGCATCTATGTGCTAAGTAATACCCCCACTAAACCATACAGAGACTCATACTGATACTAAAAAAACATCTAATAACCCATATACACACACATGTAGCTACTCACCAACCCATGCAGCCAATTATACACAATGTGAAACACTGATACATATATTTAAATATTTAAACATTACTCGCTAATATATGTATTCACTAAGATACACTTAATAAGCCAGTTAACCAATCATTTTTTTTTTTAAACATTCCTTAAAACACTTATTTAAATATTTATTCTTCCATCGACCTTTACATGTACATATATAAAACATATTTATTTTTCAGAAAGACACACATTCACTGGATTGTGTCATCAGTGATGTCATGAGTGATGTCACTGACCATGTCATGAGTGATGTAATATGTGACGTCATCAGCAGTGCTTTACACGAGCAAGTTATAGTGAGTCCAACTAACTATAACGTGGAATTTCAATGGTTTTATGTCAGTAAAATTTCCAGCTAACTATACCTGGTGTGAAACCTATGGTTTTTTCAGTGAATTTATTAGGTTTTTTAAATGCTAATTCCTAGCTATAACTGGTGTGAAACCTATGGTTTTTTCAGTGAATATATATATATATATATATATATATATATATATATATATATATTCACTGAAAAAACCATAGGTTATAGACCATATATAGTTAGGGATTCGCATTTACAAAACCTTAATTTACTCGCACAAAACCATAGAAATTCGCATATATAGTTAGTTGCAATAACTATATATCGCGCACCCGCAATCCACTGCTGATGATGTCACATATTACATCATTCATGACATGGTCAGTGACATCACTGATGACATCACTGATGACATCTCAAATGATATCACTGATGACATCACTGATGACATCTCATTTGACATTACTGATCACATCACTGATGATATCATTTATGTGATAATACAATGAACCTCTTCAGACTCTAATATAACCTTAGATACAATCAGTGTAAACAGACACTCACAGACTGTCACTCATCTATGGAGTTACTCACACACCTAGTCAGTCATGCAAAGAATCAATCACACCTCAATTTTCTCAACTATACAGTTATACACACCTTACTTATTCAAACATATACTAACACATATTTACTCTCTTATACAATCCCTGATACAAGTTCACAATGATCCATACAGCCACTCTCACATTCACTGGCTCTTATGCTCAGTTATTTATATATGTCAACTCTCACATGTACTGTGTTTTACATATGTACTTACTTTGACATGTAGCACTGAGATATCCATTCACTCACCAATACACTCATGCACACAGTCAACTGCCCATACAGCTGTTTCCACATGCACGTTTGAACCCATACATCTAGTGAATCAACTGCTCACACATCTATGCACAGAGTCATACACCTCCCAGCCACCCACACACATACTCAGTCTCCCATACAAATACTTGGGCAACCAATCAATAACCCATATAGTTACTCAAATAGCTACTGATTAACACATGCAGCAGTTTACAGAACAACAGACAAAATGATGCACAAATTAAGACAGTTTAGTCACTAACCCATGCACTCAGTGAGACACATTTAATCACTCTCTCATAGTCAGTCATGCACCTAATAAATCCTTCATCCAGACACTTATACATCCACTCATTCTTCAATATGTAAGACATATTTTAACTTTACAGAAACATACAAACACTGGATGATGTCATCAGTGATGTCATCAGTGATGTCACTGACCATGTCATGAATGATGTAATTTGTGACATCATCAGCAGTGGATTGCGGGTGCGCGATATATAGTTATTGCAACTAACTATATATGCGAATTTCTATGGTTTTGTGCGAGTAAATTAAGGTTTTGAAAATGCGAATCCCTAACTATATATGGTCTATAACCTATGGTTTTTTCAGTGAATTTCAATGGTTTTTTAATGGCAAATATCAAAAGCTGTAAAATGTCAAGTACGTGGTAGGTAAAAACATTTTCGTATTTATGCACGCTGATGTGCTTTGAACGCTGCCCCCCCCTCCTCTTTTCTTTTAGGAGTATTCTCTCTTTGCAGATAGTGAAGGGTAGGTAACGTAAGCCTTTGCCCCCATTGTAACCCGCCGTGCCTGCTTCCCTCTACATTTGATTCATTGTTATCCGAGCATTTACTGTTTTAGAATTGGGTGCTCTCATGCTGACGCCAGCTTCAATCTGAAACATCCAGAAACACTGTAGACTACCAATTCGATCAGTTCCGGTGGAGCCCCAACGTGACCCGGTAGAGAAGAACTTGCCCTCCCCTCTTTGACTGATTGTTCTTGTTGCCTGTCCCTTCTCTTGTCATTTAACAGAACTTTTTGGACTGCTGAAAGGGGTTATATTCCGACCGCTGGTTGGTGGAGACATTTTGACTATATTCTGGACCTGCGTTGTTGCGTAATGCGTCATATGACGCGCCGCATTAGCGCACCCGGAAGTGCTCCGGTGCCCAAGGCGCAGCTTCCCGGAAACGATCCAGAGCGCGGCACGCAGCGCGTAACGTAAGCATAACAGGTCATGTGACTTGTTAATAAAACTTTTCATTGGTTCATTTTACTTTTGTTATTCTAATGATGAAAGGCTTGGTTATATGACCTAAAAATAACGCTTTTCATTGCTTTCGAACATTTTTTTTCTCCCAAATGATGAAAGCCCCACCTTTTTTTTCGCACTCTGACTTGTAAAGCAAAGGACCCAGATGCATTTACAGGTATACACCTGTTACAACGCAATTTTTACTCCGCACTACCACTACAACGCAGGCATTACAACGCATACCGTTACAACGCATTGCGCTGGGGGGCGCTCTAGGATAAGAGGTAAGTTTAATTTACTATCCAACACCTTCCCTAGGGTCCACGGGGACTGGAGTTAGAATAGTAAATTATACTTACCACTATCCAGCACCCCAAAGCGCTATGCGTTGTAACGGTATGCGTTGTAAATACCGCGTTGTAATGGTATGCGGAGTAAAAGTATGCGTTGTAACGTCATACATCCGCATTTACAGTTTATCACTAACAATGTTCTAGGCTAATGTATTTTCCCGGGAAATTTACAACTGTCCTGCAAGTAAAATATTCCTTTTTCGAGAAAAAGAGCGTTTCTTCGTCCCATGAGGGAGCCGTTGAGCAAAAGAGGCTCGGCCTGCTGTCTTAGTCGCTGATAGGCATGAATATCAGATTCTTATCGATCACTTTATGTTGCAGGAGTAGAAAACACAACAGCCCTTGACCATTTTTCTTTACTGCGTTCCTGCGTATTATACCTTTTAACAGTCATGTAATTGGACTGCTTTATTTCACTTGCCTTTTACTGATTCGAAAACAGTGGCTATTATTCAAAACTTTACCAATGAAGGTACTACTACCATGTTTTTAAAAAAAAACCTTTATTGTGAAAATGTCAGTATACAAATACGGGCCTGTAACCACGTGGGCCGGCCACGGAGCAAACTGGAATCGTATATGATGAGGGCACATTTACACTGTAGAAGAACGTAACGGGCGACCCATTAGATTGCAAGAACTAAGGTGTCTAACATTTACGGAATCGGTGGACGTACATTTTATAATTAAAGTACGACAGGGCCAGTTACAATAAAATTATCTAGATATACATTTGCGGGCAAGTACCATGGGTGACGTTAATTCGAACTTTCAATAGTACAGTAATCAATAACACATCAGAACTTAATATCAATAGGGATGTCAAAATGTTCAATCAATTCTCGTCCCTGCTCGCCATGTGCTTCAAAACTGCATACGTATCTCGTGATATCAAGGTTGGGCAACCAGTACACAACAAGGAGTTACGAGTCCCATTTATACCGGCGCCATTTTGGGCGCGGCAGGGCAGGTCCAGGATATAGTCAAAATGTCTCCACCAACCAGCGATCGGACCAGAACCATTTTCGGCAGTCCAAAAATGTTCCGTTAAATGACAACAGAAGAAATAGGCAACAAGAACAATCAGTCAAAAGAGGGGACGCTTTCGTGAATGGGGCCCATGCCCTAGCAGGCAAGCGTTCGAGTTCCAAGGTGTCCCAGGGCCATTTTAGTGGACCAGGCCCAAATCCAAAGAGCTGGCCACCATTTTGAGAGTCCTGTTGCAGCTGCCTATCGCTGAACCACAAGAGTAACCGCAATTCAGCTAGATGGCGGGTGAGTCACTGTACCGCAAGAGCGGGCAGAACTCAGCTGGATGGCGGGCAAGACGCTAAGAGGCACCCCACTGCAGATGAGGTGCCTCCACCTGGGGAAGAGGGAGAGGCCCGTTTGCGCTGCCTCCCCTCCCCCCCCGGGCACCCCACGCCGTCTTTCGGCGCAGCATTGTAGGATGGCCACACCAGTGAAACTTGCTGAACACCACCTCGGTGCCATCCGGATCTCAGCGCGTTCGAGTCACTGTACCGCAAGAGCGGGAGAAACTCAGCTGGACAAGCCGTCTTTCGGCGCAGCATTGTAGGATGGCCACACCAGTGCGGCAACTTGCTGGACACCACCTCTGTGCCATCCGGATCTCGTCGCGTTGTGCTGCCTTCGGCGTACTGTAGCAGCAAGAGTGACCGCAACTCAGCTGGACACGCCGTCTTTCGGCGCAGCATTGTAGGATGGCCACACCAGTGCAGCAACTTGCTGGACACCACCTCGGTGCCATCCGGATCTCGTCGCGTTGTGCTGCCTTGGGCGTACTGTAGCAGCAAGAGTGACCGCAACTCAGCTGGACACGCCGTCTTTCGGCGCAGCATTGTAGGATGGCCACACCAGTGCGGCAACTTGCTGGACACCACCTCGGTGCCCTCCGGATCTCGGCGCTGCCTTCGGCCTACTGTAGCAGCAAGTGCGGACGCAACTCAGCTGGACGGCGAGTGAAAAGATAAGGGGCGCCCCACACCACCTCGGTGCCATCCGGATCTCGGCGCGTTGTGCTGCCTTAGGCCTACTGTAGCAGCAAGTGTGGGCGCAACTCGACTGGACGGCGTGGCACTGCAGATGAGGTGTCTCCACCTGGGGAGGGGGAAGAGGGCCGTTCGCGCCGCCTCCCCCCGGGCACCCCACGCCGTCTTTCGGCGCAGCATTGTAGGATGGCCACACCAGTGCAACTTGCTGGACACCACCTCGGTGCCATCCGGATCTCGGCGCGTTGTGCTGCCTTCGGCCTATTCGCACATCGGTCCGCTACTGACGCCGCCTCATGGGCCATCGGGTTTTGTACGCTTTTTATAGCCCAAAGCTGCATAACAGGTCATGTGACTTGTTTATAAAACTTTTCATTGGTTCATTTTACTTTTGGTTTCCTAATGATGGAAGGCTTGATCATATGTTCCAAGGTGTCCCAGGGCCATTTTAGTGGACCAGGCCCAAATCCGAAGAGCCGGCCGCCATTTTAAGAGTCCTGTGGCAGCCGCCTATTGCTGCACCGCAAGAGTGGGCGCAACTCAACTACATGGTGAGCGAGACGCTGTAGCCGCAAGAGCGGGCGGTAAACAGCTGAATGGCGGATGAGGCACAGTGTAGCAAAAGCGGGCGGAATGGCAACTGAAACGGTAAAGGGGCGCCCCACTACAGCAGACGAGCCTCCACCTGGGGAGGCCTGTTCACGCCGCCTCCCCCCCCCCCCCCGGGGCGCCCCACGCCGTTTTTCAGAGCAGCATTGTAGGATACCAAAACCAGTGCGGCACCCAGGTGACATCACCTGGGTGCCGTTCAGAACTCAGCACGTTGTGCTGCCTTGGGACTATTCGCACAACAGACCGCTACTGACCATTGTTGCTTCTGTTTTAATAAAAAATTTTTTAAGGTGTTTACTGTTTTTGCTGCGATGTATATATTTATAAGTTATTAAAGTGTTATAATCCTACTACTTTGTTGGAGTGCTATATATTTTTAATGTGACACAAAATTGTGAAGACTTTGATGTACAAAAAGGCATCCCTGGAATCTTACGCTTCAGGCTCGGTCCCACACACCCTCACAGTGAGAATCCCCTCCCCAATCACAATACAGGATCGTTATCAGATAGTAGGAACGCGTGTGGTGTGACGGATCTCATCGGGTGGGGGCCTTGATCTACTGTAACTCCTTTGAAGAGGGGTGATTCTTTACAGTTGAGGCCATAAACTACATCCGCAGGGCTATGTGATAGCCTGAGACCGGCCTGGACAATCAGACACCAAGGAAGAGGAATGTCAGAGGGTGCGGTAGTGAATAGGGTGAAAGGGTGGTGTCGGGCGGGCACAGGGTGTGATTCTCAGGGAAGAGCAGCGCAGATGGGGGGAGGTTTATGGCCCATGCATAAGACAGAGAGCGGGGTTGACCAGTGCGTGGGGGAGATGCTTGCGAGGGTGGGGAGCCATGCTGAGGATCGGCGGCGTGCAGAGAGTGGGTCTGGTCAAGGCATCTAAAATGGCTGCCGTGCACGACAAAAGTGTGGCATTGGAAAAAAAGCAAGATGGCGCAGACAATGTTTATCAATACGAATTAATTTATAACAATTATTTTTAACAATATATTTACTCGCAGTGTCAAAATGGCGGTCAACACTTCCTGATTTCCTTCGAATCGAACGTTAACAGACGTCACGCAGCAAAAAAAAACAAAAACGCTCACGCGCAGCCACTGGAAGACAAGTATCAACATATATGAGCCTCCTCAGCCACCCTCAGAAAACATAGGGGGTCAGGATACGTCTCCCGTACCCCCTTATACCCATTTCTCACATTGTTTTTCCTCCATCTTGTAATTTAATTAAATCGAAACACAAAATGGCGAATTCCCGTTTCACGTCCCGGTTCATTACCCGGTTCGCGAACCGGAAAGCGCTTCTACCGCAAAAAATCAATATTTTTTTATTTGCCCCACGGGACCCTTTAATAACCCCAACATCATTCCTAGGGGGTCAAGAGGGGTCTACCTTACCCCCTTTCATTAAATTCCCCCTTCGTTTTTCTCCTCCTCTTGTCTCTTGATCCTACCGAGAGACAAGATGGCGGCCGCTCCGGACTGTTTAGAATGTTGACAGACACCGGAGAGCCAATCAGCTTCGCTTCGCAAAGCTCCGTTACGCGAAAAGTACGCGAACTGGTGCGCTATCCGGGACGCTGTCACAGATATATCTGTTTTTTTGAACGTTAATTTCTCAAAATCCACTGGAGCACATATATTGAGACCCAGCAAAGGC
The DNA here is from genome assembly GCF_964263255.1 of Lissotriton vulgaris. NCBI lineage: Eukaryota > Metazoa > Chordata > Amphibia > Caudata > Salamandridae > Lissotriton > Lissotriton vulgaris. The sequence goes on along the minus strand of NC_141687.1, from coordinate 1,436,813,057 downwards.
ACATCGGGCTAACAGTCCCTACAATTTTGCCAAGTTTCGTGCAAATCCATTCAGCCGTTCGAGCTAAAAGTGAGGCCAAACGCCCTATGGAAAACTCAATGTTAAAAACGCGTTTTGGGACCCCCCTTTTTTCTCGGCCCCCCCTTGACGGAACCCCCCCAAATTTTCAGGGGCTGCTCAGAAACAAAATGTGCCATTTTCCTGAAAATTGCAGCCGATTCCGTCCACAAACCCCAAAGTTATTAGACATAGAATTTTCAAAAGTTACATAGAGAAAAAATCCTAACTATATATACCTACTGGCGACCGCCAGTAGGTAATATATATATATATATATATATATATATATATTATATATATATATATATAGAGAGAGAGAGAGAGAGAGCTGTTCAGCTACTGCTAAGATGGGTAGGCTGAGAAAACATATTTGGAAAAAGGATGTTGTACTGCAGACCTTGCTCACACCACCTATTTTTAGCACTTTTTAAAATACAATCAAATAAAAAAAAATATGTCTCACACTACTAAGAATCCACACTTCCCCTCACATTTTTCACACTCTGGTTTAATTCCTGCCTTAACGTCTCAATGGTCATTTACTTGAACCTTTTCTTCAGCAAAGGCTATAAATTCAACACCTCCTGCAATTTCAAAGGAGCAGGCGAAGCAACAAATGCATTATCATGTGTGAAGATGGGTCACTGTACCACAATCTGACTGCTTGGTTTGTTTGTTCCACATTGCAGGACTTGGTGTACTGTGCCCGAGGTCTCGAGGTTGGGATTACAGCGACATTGATCATCGGAGGAACTTTCCCTGTCTGCTTTCTACATCTATGAGTCCCAGCCAATGAGAACACTTGGTGTATTCAAACAGCAGCCCCGCGAAATGAATCACCATGACACATTCAGCACTTACCTGGCACTGATGAGGCACACGCCAAAACGCGTCTGCCAGACGCTGTAATAGTGGACATTGCGATGTTGGCAAAAGTGCACTGGTGGCAATATAATTCAGTTTGGCAACCCGAGCATGTGTCAGACCTGTTTTAACTGAAAGCAGGATTGGAGGAGTATGTGAGGCGAAGGTCGGCTCCGCAATATCTGACACGCCCCTCGTTCAGGAGCACCGCAACATAACCGACAAACGTTTGACTTTGAGTGCTCAGAAGGCACATTGCGGTGCCCCCCCAGCCTGAAGTGTCTTGGAGGTACTGGGGAGAGGGAGCAGGCAGGCTGTCTGCTTAAAGGAATGCCCGGCTGTGATAATATTCCACCCGTTTGTTCCTGCAATTTCAAAGGAGCAGGCGAAGCAACAAATGCATTATCATGTGTGAAGATGGGTCACTGTACCACAATCTGACTGCTTGGTTTATTTGTTCCACATTGCGGGACTTGGTGTACTGTGCCCGAGGTCTCGAGGTTGGGATTACAGCGACATTGATCATCGGAGGAACTTTCCCTGTCTGCTTTCTACATCTATGAGTCCCAGCCAATGAGAACACTCAGTGTATTCAAACAGCAGCCCCGCGAAATGAATCACCATGACACATTCAGCACTTACCTGGCACTGATGAGGCACACGCTGAAACGTGTCTGCCAGACGCTGTAATAGTGGACATCGCGATGTTGGCAAAAGTGCACTGGTGGCAATAAAATTCAGTTTGGCAACCCGAGCATGTGTCAGACCTGTTTTAACTGAAAGCAGGATTGGAGGAGTATGTGAGGCGGAGGTCGGCTCCGCAATATCTGACACGCCCCTCGTTCAGGAGCACCGCAACATAACCAACAAACCTTTGACTTTGAGTGCTTAGAAGGCACATTGCGGCAACCCCCCAGCCTGAAGTGTCTTGGAGGTACTGGGGAGAGGGAGCAGGCAGGCTGTCTGCTTAAAGGAATGCCCGGCTTTGATAATATTCCACCCGTTCGTTCCTGCAATTTCAAAGGAGCAGGCGAAGCAACAAATGCATTATCATGTGTGAAGATGGGTCACTGTACCACAATCTGACTGCTTGGTTTGTTTGTTCCACATTGCAGGACTTGGTGTACTGTGCCCGAGGTCTCGAGGTTGGGATTACAGCGACATTGATCATCGGAGGAACTTTCCCTGTCTGCTTTCTACATCTATGAGTCCCAGCCAATGAGAACACTCGGTGTATTCAAACAGCAGCCCCGCGAAATGAATAACCATGACACATTCAGCACTTACCTGGCACTGATGAGGCACACGCCGAAACGCGTCTGCCAGACGCTGTAATAGTGGACATCGCGATGTTGGCAAAAGTTTACTGGTGGCAATAAAATTCAGTGTGACAACCCGAGCATGTGCCAGAACCGTTTTAACTGAAAGCAGGATTGGAGGAATATATATATATATATATATATATATATATATATATATATATATATATATATATATATATATATATATATATATATATATATATATATATATATACATATATATATATATATATACATATATATATATATATATATATATATATATATATATATATATATATATATATATATATATTACCTACTGGCTATCGCCAGTAGGTATATATAGTTAGGATTTTTTCCCTATGGGATTTCTGAAAATTCTATGCCTAATAACTTTGGCGTTTGTGGACGGAATCGGCTGAAATTTTCAGGAAAATGGCACATTTTGTTTCTGAGCAGCTCCTGGAAATTTGGGGGGGGTTCGTCAAGGGGGGGCTGGGAAAAAAGGGGGGTCCCAAAACGCGTTTTTAACATTGAGTTTTCCATAGGGCGGTTGGACTCACTTTTAGCCCGAACGGCTGAATGGATTTGCACGAAACTTGGCAAAATTGTAGGGACTGTTAGCCCGATGTGCCTTTGCTAGGTCTCAATATATGTGCTCCAGTAGTTTTTGAGAAATTAACGTTCAAAACAAGATATATATCTGTAACAGCGCTCCGGGCAGCGATCCGGTCCGCTTACTTTTCGCGAAACGGAACTTTGCGCGCAGAAAGCTGATTGGCTCTCCGGTGTCTGTCAACATTCTAAACAGTCCGAAGCGGCCGCCATCTTATCTCTCGGTAGGATCGAGAGAGAAGAGGTGAAAAACGAAGAGGGAATTTATTGAAAGGGTGCAAGGTATACCCCTCTTGACCCCCTAGGATTGTTGTTGGGGTTATTAAAGGGTCCCGTGGGGAAAATAAAAAAAAAATTATTTTTCACGGTAGAAGCGTTTCCCGGGCCGTGAACTGGGCCGCAAACTGGTAGCGAAACGGGAATTCGCCATTTTGTGCTTCGTTTTAATTGTTTAGAGACAAAAATTATCGCTGCACATCGGCCACAATGCATGAATATCGTTGAAAAGTCAGCGATATTCATGCATTATCCAGCAAATGCTCTTAGCCATGTTATCCACCTTCCATTGGATAACAGAAAGCTGATTGGCTCTCCGGTGTCTGTCAACATTCTAAATAGTCCGGAGCGGCCGCCATATCTCTCGGTAGGATTGAGAGAGAAGAAGAGGTGAAAAACGAAGGGGGAATTTATTGAAAGGGGGCAAGGTATACCCCTCTTGACCCCCTAGGAATGTTGTTGGGGTTATTAAAGGGTCCCGTGGGGAAAATAAAAAAAAATTGATTTTTCACGGTAGAAGCGCTTCACGGGCCGCGAACTGGGCCGCAAACTGGTAGCGAAACGGGAATTCGCCATTTTGTGCTTCGTTTTAATTGTTTAGAGACAAAAATTATCGCCGCACATCGGCCACAATGCATGAATATCGCTGAAAAGTCAGCGATATTCATGCATTATCCAGCAAATGCTCTTAGCCATGTTATCCACCTTCCATTGGATAACATGGCTAAAAACCGCTCTGTGCGTGAGCTTTTTTTTTTTTTTTTTTTTGCTGCGTGACGTTTGTTAACGTTCGATTCGATGGAAATCAGGAAGTGTTGAACACCATTTTGTCACTGCGAGTAAATATTTTGTTATAAATGAATCCTTATTGATAAACATTGTCTGCGCCATCTTGCGTTTTTGTCCAATGCCACAATTTTGTCGTGCACGGCAGCCATTTTAGATGCCTTGACCAGGGCCACTCTCTGCACGCCGTCGATTCTCAGCATGGCTCCCCACCCTCGCAAGAATCTCCCCCACGCACTGGTCACCCCGCTCTAGCGAAACGGGAATTCGCCATTTTGTGCTTCGTTTTAATTGTTTAGAGACAAAAATTATCGCCGCACATCGGCCACAATGCATGAATATCGTTGAAAAGTCAGCGATATTCATGCATTATCCAGCAAATGCTCTTAGCCATGTTATCCACCTTCCATTGGATAACAGAAAGCTGATTGGCTCTCCGGTGTCTGTCAACATTCTAAATAGTCCGGAGCGGCCGCCATCTTATCTCTCGGTAGGATTGAGAGAGAAGAAGAGGTGAAAAACAAAGGGGGAATTTATTGAAAGGGGGCAAGGTATACCCCTCTTGACCCCCTAGGAATGTTGTTGGGATTATTAAAGGGTCCCGTGGGGAAAATAAAAAAAAATTGATTTTTCACGGTAGAAGCGCTTCACGGGCCGCGAACTGGGCCGCAAACTGGTAGCGAAACGGGAATTCGCCATTTTGTGCTTCGTTTTAATTGTTTAGAGACAAAAATTATCGCCGCACATCGCCCACAATGCATGAATATCGCTGAAAAGTCAGCGATATTCATGCATTATCCAGCAAATGCTCTTAGCCATGTTATCCACCTTCCATTGGATAACATGGCTAAAAACCGCTCTGTGCGTGAGCTTTTTTTTTTTTTTTTTTTTGCTGCGTGACGTTTGTTAACGTTCGATTCGATGGAAATCAGGAAGTGTTGAACACCATTTTGTCACTGCGAGTAAATATTTTGTTATAAATGAATCCTTATTGATAAACATTGTCTGCGCCATCTTGCGTTTTTGTCCAATGCCACAATTTTGTCGTGCACGGCAGCCATTTTAGATGCCTTGACCAGGGCCACTCTCTGCACGCCGTCGATTCTCAGCATGGCTCCCCACCCTCGCAAGAATCTCCCCCACGCACTGGTCACCCCGCTCTCTCTCTCATGCATGGGCCATATACTTCCCCCCATCTGCGCTGCTCTTCTCTGAGAATCACACCCTGTGCCCGCTCGACACCTCCCTTTCACCCTATTCACTACCGCACCCTCTGACACTTCTCTTCCTCTGTGTCCGATTGTCCAGGCCGGACCTAGGCTATCACCTAGCCCTGCGGATGTAGTTTATGGCTCCAGCTGTAGAGTATCCAGACATGCCAACCCTCCCGATTCAGGTGTGAGACTACTGATTTCAGTGCTAGTCTTTCGCTTCCCGATTCCTGCAAGGAAAAACCCGGGGGCATATTTCCAACAGCTAGCGGTAATTTTTGTCTCTAACTTGTTTAGAGACAATAATTATCGCCGCACTTCGGCGAATTTTATCGCACATAAACCTTGCTATTAGCAAGGTTTATCGCAAATGCGATAAAAAACGGCCGCAATGCATGAATATCGCTGAAAAGTCAGCGATATTCATGCATTAGTCAGCAAATGCTCTTAGCCATGTTATCCACTTCCCATTGAACAAGCGCATGGTCTTTTAAAGATTTGTGAAGTACTCGGGGCGGCGGTGTGTGTGTGTCCTCTTTCAGGAGCGGGCGGGGGGGCACTGGCAGCAATTTGCAGGCCAGGCAGTGTTCAACACGTGCATCACCTTTTCTCTGCCTGCTATTGCGCTCCATTCTTCGGAAAGGTAAGAAAAAGAACGTGCATTTGAGTTTGAAATGTCCGATCTTGTAGTAGTACACTTGCAAAGCCCACACATGACAATAACCCGATTCAAGGCCCCATTCTCCCGATTTTTAAAAAAAATATAGTACTCCAAGACAGTTACATTTTAAAACTTTATTAATATTTAAATATAACGAACGCAACAAAAACTGTAAATATATTTAACCATTTTTTGAAATTAACCAGAACTATAACGATAACAACAACAACAACAATAATATAACTTTTATGCCTAAATTACGCAAACATTTAGCTAATCTGCTAAAGGGGGGAGTCGCCATTTCTTTACAATAATCAATAATGAAAAATCCACATCAATAGGGTTGCCCGTTTTCTCGATGCAGCACTATAGTGCAATATACACAGCACCTGGGGTGTCAAGAGTGAACAGGTCTTTCTTTGTTCCTTAAGATGTTATCTCCGAGAATGCTGATGCATTGGTGTCTGTACACTTCTTTGTCAATTCTGTCAAGATGATAACTGCTTTATAAACAGACGATATCTTTGTTTCGTCATTAGTGTTAAGTGTGTCTGAAACTACAGTGCCCTTCTGTTTTTTTTTCTTCAGGCTCTACAGAGTTTTGTGTGTTGTTCTTTTGAGCGACAATTATTCCAGAGGTTTCAGGTTCACTTGTTTTGTTCTGCAGTGAGTTAACAGCTTTAGAGAGTTCATGTTTATTTGCTATGTCCTGCTGTTCGTGAACTGCTTCAGAGACGTCAGCCTCATTTTTTATGTTTCAGTAGATCCTGGACCTGCCCGGCCGCGCCCAAAATGGCGCCGGTGTAAATGGGACTCGTAACTGCTTGTTCTGTACTGGTTGCCCAACCTTGATATCACGAGATACATATGCAGTTTTGAAGCACATGGCGGAGGCTTGTCTGCTGTAGTGGGGCGTCCCTTTATCGTTTCAGTCGCCATTCCGCCCGCTTTTGCTACACTGTGCCTCATCCGCCATTCAGCTGTTTACCGCCCGCTCTTACGGCTACAGCGTCTCGCTCACCATGTAGTTGAGTTGTTCCCACTCTTGCGGTGCAGCGGTAGGCGGCTGCCACAGGACTCTTAAAATGGCGGCCGGCTCTTCGGATTTGGGCCTGGTCCAGTAAAATGGCCCTGGGACACCTTGGAACTCGGACGCTTGTCTGCCAGGGCTTGGGTTCCATTCTCGAAAGCGTCCCCTCAGCCTTGAAGATTGTACAAAAGTCTTGGGGGCCCTCGACTCCCGCAGGCTTCCGGTGGGGAGCGGCTGCCATGATTTCTTGCGGAATGGCCACGACGGAGCTACGAGATGGTGGTGCTCTCATGGTGACGCCAGCTTCAGTCTGAAACATCCAGAAACAAGGTGGGGCTTTCATCGTTTGGGGAAAAAAAATGTTTTAATCCAATGAAAAGTGTTATTTTTAGGTCACATGACCTAGTCTTACATAATTAGGAAAAGAAAAGTAAAATGAACCAATGAAAAGTTTTATTAACAAGTCACATGACCTGTTATGCTTACGTTACGCGCTGCGCGGCGCGCTCTGGATCGTTTCCGGGAAGCTGCGCCTTGCGCACCGGAGCACTTCCGGGTGCGCTAACGCGTCGCGTCATATGACGCATTACGCGACAATGCAGGTGCAGAATATAGTCAAAATGTCTCCACCAACCAGCGGTCGGAATTCCACCGCTTTCAGCAGTCCAAAAAGTTCGGTCAAATCTTAAGAGCGGGAGCAACTCAACTACATGGTGAGCGAGACGTTGTAGTCGCAAGAGCGAGCGGTAAACAGCTGAATGGCGGAAGAGGCACAGAGTACCAAAAGCGGGCGGAATGGCAACTAAAACGGTAAAGGGGCGCCCTACGACAGCGTGTCTTCAGGTGAAACGGATTGTGGGACAAGGTCCAGAATGAAAGATTCTTCAAAAGGGAAAAAATTCCGCCGGACCCCGGGAGCCGGCCGCCTATGCCGGGGGCGATCTCAGGCCTCACCAGGGCAACACGACTTGGGGAGGGGGCAGGAGCCAAGCGCCCCCTCTCAGTCCGCGCCATCTCACCGCCCCTCGGGGGCCTCCGTCAAGCGGTTTAGGGAGGCACCGTATCACATTGTTTTCCAATGCAGTCAGGTCCACAAATGGACCCCACTTACTTTGAATAGTGAAGCTGCAGCAGGTGCCAATAAGGTTTAAACAGTGTTACAAGACCTGCTTAGAATTCTGAAGTATGGCACTCAATAACCAAGACTTATGCCATTTATGTAAGGCAGTGACATGGAAGCAACTCAGGGACAAAAAGCATGAACGAACATTCACGTATGAAAATCTTATTTGGAGAAGGGGTAGAATCCAAACGGCCCCTGCCAGTTCGCGCCACTACACCGTATGTGGAAAATCTGAAGCCATCATTCTACAAACTCTCAACGCTTGTTATCAGTGCATGAGTTTCATGCTCGATCGATTGAGCTAGCCGGATCGGGCAATAAAAAGTATAAAATAGTTATGTAAATAGTTATTTAATAAAATGTTTTATTCTGTTTCTTTGGTGGTGTGTTGTGTATATTTATAATATTTGCATAGGGTTTGCCGTTATTTTGGGCGGTGTGGGTGGCGGAGTCGAGCTGTTTTGCAGCCCTCATGGTGTGGAGCTCAATTCATTTCACTATTTTCGTATTTCTCATGAAGGGTTATTCCTAATGTTTGTATTTTACCGAGGTTAAAAAGAGATCCAATTAGTGGCCTACTGATTTTGCTCGATTACTTTTATTTTTTTACACGATTTTTCACTATCTGCAAAGACTAAACAGAGTATTGCGACTTTGTGCTTGTTTGTAAATAGAGAATGATCCAAAGAGAACCAATTGTAAAACAGTAAATGCTTGGATAATAATCAATCAAATGGAGAGACAAGCAGGTACGACGGATTACAACAGGGGTAAAGGTCTGCGTTAACTACCGTTCACTATCTGCAAAGAGAGAGTACTACTAAGAGAAAAGAGGGGAGTGGGGAGGGGGGGCAGCGTTCAAAGCACATCAGCGTGCATAAACACGAAAACGTTTTTACCTATCACGTACTTGACATTTGACAGCTTTTGATGTTTGCTATTAAAAAACCATTGAAATTCACAGAAAAAACCATAGGTTATACTCCATATATAGTTAGGAATTTGCATTTACAAAACCTTGAAAATTCAATGAAAAAACCATTGGTTTTAGGCCATATATAGTTAGGGATTTGCATTTAGAAAACCTTATTTTACTCGCATAAAACCATTGAAATTCCATATATAGTTATAAGCGCTAACTATATATCGCGCACCCGCAATCCACTGCTGATGATGTCACATATTACATCATTCATGACATGGTTAGTGACATCACTGATGACATCACTGATGACATCTCAAATGACATCACTGATGACATCACTGATAACATCTCATTTGACATGACTGATCACATCACTGATGATATCATTCATGTGATAATACCATGAATCTCTTCAGACTCTAATATAACCTTAGATACAATCAGTGTAAACAGACAGTCACTCATCCATGGAGTTACTCACACACCTAGTCAGTTATGCCAAAAATCAATCACACCTCCATTTTCTCAACTATACAGTTATACACACCTTACTTATTCAAACATATACTAACACATATTTACTTTACTCTCTTATACAATCTCTGATACATGTTCACAATGATCCATACAGCCACTCACACATTCACTAGCTCTTATGCACAGTTATTTATAGATGTCAACTCTCACATGTACTGTGTTTTACATATGTACTTAATTTGACATGTAGCACTGAGATATCCATTCACTCACTAATACACTCATGCACAGTCAACCGCCCATACAGCTGTTTCCACATGCAGTTTTGAATCTATACATATAGTGAATCAACTACTCACACATCTATGTACAGAGTCACACACCTCCCAGCCACCCATACACACACACTCAGTTTCCCATACAAATACTTGGACAACCAATCAATAACCCATACAGTTACTCATATAGCTACTGATCAACATATGCAGCAGTTTGTAGAACAACAGATATAATGATGTACAAATTAAGACAGTTTAGTCACTAACTCATGCCCTCAGTGAGACACATTTAATCACTCACTCATACAGTCAGTCATGCACCTACTAAATCCTTCATCCAGACACTTATATATCTACTCATTCTTCAATATGTAAAACATATTTTAACTTTACAGAAACATACAGTCACTGGATGTTGTAATCAGTGATGTCATCAGTGATGTCATTTGAGATGTCATCAGTGATGTCATCAGTGATGTCACTAACCATGTCATGAATGATGTAATATGTGACATCATCAGCAGTGGATTGCGGGTGCGCGATATATAGTTAGCGCTTATAACTATATATGGAATTTCAATGGTTTTATGCGAGTAAAATAAGGTTTTCTAAATGCAAATCCCTAACTATATATGGCCTAAAACCAATGGTTTTTTCATTGAATTTTCAAGGTTTTGTAAATGCAAATTCCTAACTATATATGGAGTATAACCTATGGTTTTTTCTGTGAATATATATATATATATATATATATATATGTATAGAGAGAGAGAGAGAGATGTTCAGCTACTGCTAAGATGGGTAGGCTGAGAAAACATATTTGGAAAAAGGATGTTGTACTGCAGACCTCACTCACACCACCTATTTTTAGCACTTTTTAAAATGCAATCAAATAAAAAAAAATATGTCTCACACTACTAAGAATCCAAACTTCCCCTCACATTTTTCACACTCTGGTTTAATTCCTGCCTTAACGTCTCAATGGTCATCTACTTGAACCTTTTCTTCAGCAAAGGCTACAAATTCAACACCTCTTACAAAATGATTAGTGCACTAGTTGTTCATTATAACTTTGTTGTGATTGTGATCCTTCATTTCGTTACTAGGGCGTTACATGACAAAATGCTGGTGGTATTGTAAGCACATGTTTCACTTTGCATGTCAGAATGTTTTACTGAAATGGATGAGGTATATGTTTGAGAACTCACAGAATATGTGACCTTGGTTTAGCTTTAACTAAAGGTACCCTCGTTTTTTTCACAACTAAAGGAAATGTTTTAAGATTTAAAGATTTGCAGCTTTGATTCTATCAAGATGGCTTGAGGTGTGCAGTCTGTCATAAATATGGAATGTTGGGGCTCTAGTTGTTTATTAGACCACTGTGGGAAACTGCAGTATTAACTGGTGAGTTAACTGACAGACTGCTGCTGCTGTTGAAAGTACATGTTTCAGTTGGCATGTCAGAATGTTTTACTGTCATGAATGAGTAAGATATCTGAGAACTCATAGAAAATGTGTCCTACGTTTTTAGCTTTCCAGAGTAGTATCCATGATTTCTATGACAAAACGCACCCCCTCGTTTTGTTCCTTCCTAAAGAAAATGATTTATCTTTAACAGCTTTGATTCACTCGCGATGGCTTCAGGTATGCCAAGGTTTTGTCCAAAATACATTCTACCCTGCATTCTAGTTGTTCATTAGAACATGGTGGGAAGCAGCAAACTCACCTAGTGAGTTAACTGACAGAATACTATTGTGAGTATGTTTCACTCAGAAATCAGATTTTATTCTAGCTGAGTAAGTTAGTGTGAATTTACATACAATGGCACTTCAATTAGGCTTTCGGGGAAGCTTTCATAACCTCTTTGAGAAAATCATAATAGAAAACAAATCCCAGAAAAGGAATACACCACAATTCCTGAATTAGTATGGAACCACCAACAAATGATTTATATTTTGACTAAAGTCTATCCCCTTTATATGCTCTTGTATTTGCGATCACAAAAAATAGTTTTCTCAACATGCATTTCAACGGGACCATGTCCATGCCCAAGAGTCCTTTAATAACTGCCTCAACAGGATGTCCATGCTGTGGCCTGTTAATAAAGGGGCAGGGGTTCTGAGACCTCTTCAAACGCCCCTTGAAATCAGGATGTGTTCACCCTGCACCCTTACATTTTTTGATGAATTAACAGTACTCAAGGGTCATGTCCCTCAACCATATAATTGCTACAACAACATATAATTCAGTTTGTAGCCAGACAATTAGTTTTGACCAGTGCCATTTAAAGAGGCCACTCAGATCATATATAGACAACATCAGTCCAAATGTACCTAACTTTTTTACCCTGTCATGCCCAACCCAAGCACCTGTTTCAGTTCTAATTTCTTGAAAATGGCCAAACGGATTTACACCAAATCACAAATGTGTGCTGTCTGTCCACCAAGTTTGGAGCAAGAAGAAGGTAATCTGGATAAAAGAGATGGATGCGCAGAAGATGAGTACTAAGGGGATTAAGCAATTCCCATTATAGACCTCTCCATGAGGCACTGGGTCAGACTAATTTGCATATAGCCAGGTTCTGAACTGGGGTGATGCAGTGAGCTAAATAACGGTGATGGATCAAGCCCTGATCTCTTGACTGGGTAAGAGTGGTCTGCTTAATTCAGACACTCTGTTCATCACCACCCCCTTTTTGAATCGTTTTTGGCCACCACAAGTGTGGCAGGGTATACTCAGACATGAGTCCCTTGCTCACTGCACCACCAGGATTCAAGCAAGCCGGGCCGACGACGGCTGAAATGCCAGAAACCGGTCCCTGGAAGCTTGTCTCCTTTCCGGTGAAGAATTGGCTTGGTAGTTTGATCTGCCCTGTTCCCATGAGGCACTGGGTCAGACTAATTTGCATATAGCCAGGTTCTGAACTGGGGTGATGCAGTGAGCTAAATAACGGTGATGGATCAAGCCCTGATCTCTTGACTGGGTAATAGTGGTCGGCTTAATTCAGACACTCTGTTCATCACCACCCCCTTTTTGAATCGTTTTTGGCCACCACAAGTGTGGCAGGGTATACTCAGACATGAGTCCCTTGCTCACTGCACCACCAGGATTCAAGCAAGCCGGGCCGACGACGGCTGAAATGCCAGAAACCGGTCCCTGGAAGCTTGTCTCCTTTCCGGTGAAGAATTGGCTTGGTAGTTTGATCTGCCCTGTTCCCATGAGGCACTGGGTCAGACTAATTTGCATTAGGCCAGGTTCTGAACTGGGGTGATGCAGTGAGCTAAATACCGGTGATGGATCAAGCCCTGATCTCTTGACTGGGTAAGAGTGGTCTGCTTAATTCAGACACTCTGCTCATCACCACCCCCTTTTTGAATCGTTTTTGGCCACCACAAGTGTGGCAGGGTATACTCAGACATGAGTCCCTTGCTCACTGCACCACCAGGATTCAAGCAAGCCGGGCCGACGACGGTTGAAATGCCAGAAACCGGTCCCTGGAAGCTTGTCTCCTTTCCGGTGAAGAATTGGCTTGGTAGTTTGGTCTGCCCTGTTCCCATGAGGCACTGGGTCAGACTAATTTGCATATAGCCAGGTTCTGAACTGGGGTGATGCAGTGAGCTAAATAACGGTGATGGATCAAGCCCTGATCTCTTGACTGGGTAAGAGTGGTCTGCTTAATTCAGACACTCTGTTCATCACCACCCCCTTTTTGAATCGTTTTTGGCCACAACAAGTGTGACAGGGTATACTCAGACATGAGTCCCTTGCTCACTGCACCACCAGGATTCAAGCAAGCCGGGCTGACGACGGCTGAAATGCCAGAAACCGGTCCCTGGAAGCTTGTCTCCTTTCCGGTGAAGAATTGGCTTGGTAGTTTGGTCGGCCCTGTTCCCATGAGGCACTGGGTCAGACTAATTTGCATATAGCCAGGTTCTGAACTGGGGTGATGCAGTGAGCTAAATAACGGTGATGGATCAAGCCCTGATCTCTTGACTGGGTACGAGTGGTCTGCTTAATTCAGACACTCTGTTCATCACCACCCCCCTTTTTGAATCTGTTAATAAAGGGGCAGGGGTTCTGAGACCTCTCCAAACGCCCCTTGAAATCAGGATGTGTTCACCCTGCACCCTTACATTTTTTGATGAAATAACAGTACTCAAGGGTCATGTCCCTCAACCCTATAATTGCTACAACAATATATAATTCAGTTTGTAGCCAGACAATTAGTTTTGACCAGTGCCATTTAAAGAGGCCACTCAGATCATATATAGACAACATCAGTCCAAATGTACCTAACTTTTTTACCCTGTCATGCCCAACCCAAGCACCTGATTCAGTTCTAATTTCTTGAAAATGGCCGAACGGATTTACACCAAATCACAAATGTGTGCTGTCTGTCCACCAAGTTTGGAGCAAGAAGAAGGCAATCTGGAAAAATAGATGGATGCACAGAAGATGAGTACTAAGGGGATTAAGCAATTCCCATTATTTTGGAAAAAACCTACTCCGCAGGTCTCCTTGACTAGCTCCTCACCAGGTTCCCAGAATACTAAGAACATTCAGCATACAGGTAATGGTGATACGTCAGCTAGATCAGAGAGCCCGGGCTCGGGTGTGGGCTTGGACCTAAGCCTGCAAGACAAACTTAACAGGGTGGACTGCCTCGCTCAAACCTCTCTGTCTAATCTATCAGCTTCCTGCAATATGCATGATGACACCTGCTCTAGCTCTGTTAACCAGATTACAAGGCCAATGTTCAATCTACCAGATTCTGGGGTGGATCAATCAAGAGGGCAACAGCCAGACTTTGTGGAAAATCTTTAGCTTGTTTTATCAGCAACAACAGTCCTATTATTTTCTGGCCAGCAAGAGGACGCAACGGCAGTAGAGCCGAGAGCTCCCCCTCCTGTCATGCCTCTATCTCAACCTTCAGCTTTTTCCATTTCTGCCCCTCATGCCAACGCCAACGTCAATGCCAATGTCAATGTCAACATCAACACCGATTCTAATATATTGATGGATTCCACGGGAGGATTTCAGATGAGTGTCAAGGATATGCTGAATTTAATCCTGGTCGAGGTGCAGTACTTGAAAAGGGTTCACAAAACAGAATTGGCCTCCCTCAGCTTACGTTTGGAGAAAATAGAAAGCACAATGGGGAGCTTTCCAATCAAGGTTCAAGAGGCAGAGTAAAGAATTTCTCTCTTAGAAGATCAACTTGTTTCTGTTTTGAAAGAGGTTAAAGTGGCGGCTAAAAGTAAACAGATAATGGAACTGAAACTGGAAGAGTTGGAAAACCATTCCCGTAGATCGAATCTCCGCTTGGTTGGTGTGCCCGAGGGTCTGGAGGGGTCCCAACCCCTGAGTTGGGTCAACAAATTCATCAAACAGAAGGTCATGCCTGATTTCCAAGGTGACCTCACGATTACGAGAGCTCATCGTGTTCCAGCTCAACCTTTTCCCAACTCAACACTTCCGCGCACGATCTTGATCAATTTTGCAGACTTCCATATCAAGGAGGCAGTTTTAACCAAAGCTTTTCAACAAAGACAATTCCCCGTCAACGAGACTAAAAATGTTGTATCTTTTCAGACATGTCAGCTTCTGCGGCTCGGCGCAGGAAAGAATTCGTCAAAATGCTGCAATTGTTCAAGGCAAAGGGTGCCCAGGCCTCTATAGCTCAGCAATCCAAGCTAAGAGTTCTGTTGAAGGGGAAGTTCTTTATGTTTACTAACATTGAGGAAGCCCAGGGACTTCTACATCAGATTTCCCAGAACATTCAATGTTTGAAAAGTTAAGTGTCAGGATTGTCATGTAAAATTTTCATTTAAACATTTCCCTTTTTTTTTCTTCATCTTTGATCCCTTTGCCATCACATAGAGTCCAACAGCCAGATTGCTGGCTAGTTTTGGAGGCCAGGTGTTAAGGGTAATAGGTAGTACACTGTCCCGGGGGGGTCTGAGATTACCAGGGTGTAAAAAAATGACACCCGAATTGAGTAGGGGTAGGGGGAAGTGGTGGGTGTGGTGGAGGGGGGTAGTCCACTTTCTTGGGTGGGGTGGGTTTTGCAAAGGGGAAAAAATTAAGCTGGTTGTTTTTTCATATTTGACATACTTTTTTTTTTTGTCTATTTTCTTCTACCGGTCTACTTCGTTAGAAAAGTCACTATTGCTACTGCCTATGTATGGCTAATTCATGAATTTTAAAGGTTGTTTCCTTTATTGTCAATGGGATTAATAATAAAAGAAAGATGCGGGCTATTGAAGCATGGTTAAAAACAGAAAATCCAGGGGTTATTCTTTTACAGGAAACTCATATTGCGACCATTAAGGCGTCTGAATTTTCTATGTTCAGATCATGGGCAGTTTATAGGGGGCTCTCAACCTCTTCGGTATCTCATAGAGGGACTGCCATATTTGTTAAAAAGAATTTACAAGCAGAATATATTAATTCTGGGAGCGATCCATCCGGGAGATGGTGCTCGGCCTCCTTTTCGTTTAGATCAAAACCTCACCCTCTGACGTTCGTGAGTTTTTATGCACCTGTCGAGGACAATATGAAACCTTATGAAGATCTTTTTCTAGCATTGATTAGGATTCCGGGGTATTTAATTTTAGGAGGGGATTTCAATATTTTGATGGATCCACGGTTAGATTCCACAGTGCAGGGGAAGAGGCAGACAAAGCCCAGATCTCTGAAAGTTTTGAAATACTATGAATCTGTACTGAATTTACATGATCCATGGCGTCTAGCGTTTCCTTCTCAAAAGAGATATACGCGTGGATCTGGCCGATTCTGCTCCTCCTCTCGCATTGATTTCTTTTTTATCTCCCAGGGGCTAGAGTTTTTGCAGCAAAATCTTTTCTTTAATGCATTTTCGGACCACGCAATGCTGACTTTAGAAATACAGCTGGGGGGAGGGTTGAGAACCCCCAGATGGTGGGCCTTTAATAAGCAATATTTCAATGATAAAGATTGGGTAAAGTCCATGGATTTGGAGCTTAGGCAATTTTTAACTCAGAACATCACCTCTGCTGCTCCACATATAGTTTGGGACTCACTGAAAGCATTTGTGCGGGGGCTATTGATAGGTAAAGATGCAGCCATGTCCAAGAAGGCCAGGTTGGAAAAGTTACAGCTCGCAGGTAAGATCCATGCCCTTAATGAGATATTCCTAGAGGCCCCTACTATTCTAATAGAAAACTTCTTGATCAGGCTAAACGCGAGCTTAGCACTGTTTATAGCACCCAAAGCGGAGTCTTTTTTCAACACTTTCAGCAGAAGGTCTATGAAGAAAGTTACTTCTCTGGCAGGCTTTTGGCATGGCAGGCCAAAGAGCAGGCTGTAGCAAATCAAATTAAAGCATTAAAATGCCCCCTGACAGCTGTCCCTATACAAGATCCAGGGAAAATAGGGGACATTATGAAGGCCCACTATGAAGCTATCTATGGTAAATCAAAAAGTGTCGATGACCAACTGCTTGCCAAATTTCTTCAAGAAAATCCATCTTTAACCCTCTCCGAAATAGATAACCAATCTATGGCGAGCCCTTTTTCTTTGTCTGAACTCGAGGAAGTTGTTAAGAGTTTGGCAAATGGCAAGGCCTGCGGTCCAGACGGATTGCCTGCAGAATTTTTTAAGGTTTTTTTGGAGCACTGTCAGATTTTCTTTTAGTCCTGATTAGTTCTTTACTGGAAGGAGGGTCGGTCCCAGAATCTTTTAGACAAGGGAATATTGTAAGTTTCCCGAAGAAAGGCAAGGATACAATGGATCCTAGATCCTATCGTCCAATTACGCTGCTGAAATCGGACTATAAAATCGCAACAAAACTTTTATCTTGTCGGTTCAATACATTTGCAGCACATTTAATCCACCCCGATCAGAACGGGTTTTTAACAGGAAGACAAATGGCCACTATCACCCACTTTCTTGCAGAAGCGCCGGATTATTTATTTAGATTTAGATGCCGAAAAGGCCTTTGACCTCGTGGTTTGGGAGACGTTATTTTTAATTTTACACTCTTTTAATATCCCAAGGTCATTGATATTGTTAATTCAGAGCCTATATGAGAATGCGATGGCCAATATAATTATTAATTCAGAAGTGGCAGGATCTATTAAAATTAAGCGAGGTACAAGGCAAGGCTGCCCTTTATCTCCAGTGCTATTTGCATTTTTTATTGAACCCTTAGCAACAACTACTCGTAATTGTGTTGATATTTCCCCTCCAATTTCAGCAATGACCAAAATAAAGCTGTATGCCGACGACATCATGCTCCTAATTAAGCCCACAGTTGAGGTGCAATCCAAGGTTTTTGAATTGTTTGCAGACTTTGAAGCTCTAGGGGGGTATCGTATTAATAAGGGCAAGACGGAAATTATTCAGTGTGGGAGTGATGCCCTAAATTTACACCCTGATCTTCGAGGTTCCGCTAACTCTAATCCAAAGAGATGTCTAGGAATATTTTTCTCAAACCTTATTGATGATCTTTATAAATTAAACTTTGTTCCCCTGATAAAGAAAGTTAAAGGGCTATTCTCCCGATGGAATTTACTTCCCTTATCTATCATGGGACGAATGTCTCTGATAAAGATGTCTGTTTTACCGGTATTTAACTTTTTTTTCCTCAAATCCATGCACTTTATCAAATTCCTTCTTTTCTCAGGTGGAGTCAATGTTTTCAACTTTTATATGGGCAAAGAAAGTCCCACGCCTTGCACTTAGCACTTTATAAGAAGACCTCGATCAGGGTGGATTAGCACTTCCTAATCTCAAAGCCTATTATGATGCGTATTTTGCACAATATTTATCGAGGTTTAAGCCTGCACCACAAGTTCACTTTTTTATTAACTTTTTTATTATTCTTATGTGTCAGGATAGCCAAATTAATTCCCCTCTGTTAATGTATAGATGGCCAAAGCTGGTCCGCTATAAGAGCTTGCAATGGCTGGCTTTTTAAAAAAAATATTCCATACCTGCAATCAACTCTGCTTCCCTTGTTCGAAGAGATTCTCCCCCTTAAAGGTGCTAGACATCCCAGTTATCTGGCCGTAAAATGGGCGGAAGCGGGATTTGTTAAAATTTATGATTTTATATGGGATGGTGACTGGGTGTCTATAGCAGATATGCGTCAACTATTAACCAGTGATTTTATCTTAATGAATTCTTATAGTACTCTATATAAATATCTAGCTGAAATCAGTACTATCTCTTTCTTGGCTCAGAATCAGCTGGTGGAGGACCTGTTAGTAAAGGCTTCAGACAGGAAACCTGGTGCCTGGAAGAAATATTTGACTTCAGTGTAATTCCATTCAAATGTTTTTTCTGTAGCTGAAAAAGTAGTTTTTTGCAATGGAATTAACTTAGGAAATCAATGTTTCGAACTCCCTCCCTATTTTTATTTGCTTATCGCTTGATGTATCATCACAAAACCTTAGAGGGAGGAGTTGAGGAGGATGAGCTTGTTTTGATAAAGTTTTGTGAAAAAGTGTTAAAGAGCACCAATGTGTGTATATATATATTCACTGAAAAAAACATAGGTTTCACATCTGTTATAGTTAGGAATTAGCATTTAAAAAACCTATTAAATTCACTGAAAAAACCATAGGTTTCACACCAGTTATAGTTAGCTGGAAATTTTACTGACATAAAACCAATGAAATTCCCACGTTATAGTTAGTTGGACTCACTATAACTTGCGCGCCTGCAATGCACTGCTGATGACGTCACATATTACATCACTCATGACATGGTCAGTGACATCACTCATGACATCACTGATGACACCATCCAGTGGATGTGTGTCTTTCTGAAAAATAAATATGTTTTATATATGTATATGAAAAAGGACGATGGAAGAATAAATGTTTAAATGAGTGTCTTAATGGATGTTTTTAAAAAAAAAATGATTGGTTAACTGGCTTATTGTTAGCGAGTATTGTTTAAAAATTTAAATGTTTGTATCAGTGTTTCACTTTGTGTATAAGTGGCTGCATGGGTTGGTGAGTAGCTACATGTGTGTGTATATGGGTTATTAGATATTTTTTTTTAGTATCAGTATGAGTGTCTGTATGGTTTGGTGGGGGTGTTACTTAACACATAGATACATCAATGACTGACTCACTGTTTCTATGTGTTTTGAAGACAGCATATGTGCAGGACTGTTTGGGTGGATGTGTGTGTATATGTGTGTGTTAGTGAGTGAATGACTGTCTCACTAGTGTCTTTATCAGTAACTACATATGTTTTAATCTAGTATATGTGAGTATTGATGTATATAAATGAGTATATGTGAGAGTGAGAGATTGTAAGAGTTCCTGTTTAAATAAGTATGTGTTTCTATAAGTGATTGTTTAAGAGAGTAAGTATGTGTAAGTTTCCTTAGAAGTAAGGTGGTAGTGTGTGTATAGCTGTATATGCAAATAAATGGATGTTCAATAGTTTATTTGCATGTGTGATTATGTGTGTGAGTAACTTTTGGATGACTGTTGGTGTGTAACAGGATGTATAGGTGTATCACTACATATGATGAGTGAGTATATGTATGAGTGACTATATAGAACTGTTGGTGAATGAGTGGATGTGTATCTAGATGGTAGAATTACTGAATTGGTTGTTGTAACTGGTATGGGTATCTCCATTTTTTTGAAAATGTTAGTTTCTATTTTTGAATATGTGTTTCAAGGGTTACATTACACTGAAAGGAGGTCTCTCACTCTGTCACAAGGATGGTGTCATCAGTGATGTCATGAGTGATGTCACTGACCATGTCATGAGTGATGTAATATGTGACGTCATCAGCAGTGCATTGCAGGCTCGCAAGTTATAGTGAGTCCAACTAACCAATCCAATCCAATCCAATCCAATTAAAAAATTCTTTATTTCGGCCATTTAGACCATAAAAGATACATATAAAAACATACATGATAAAAACATCCACATTATATTAAAACATTACTTTGAAAGAGAAAAGAAAAAAAGGTTAAAAATCAATTCCCTTTGGTAATCAGAAAGCGGATTGCCATTACAGTCATATCAGTGTTCCGTCCTTTAATGGTCAGGCTTTTAATAGTTTTCTCCTGATCTGCCACATGGCCATTAAAAATTTGGCAACCGCAAATACTATATGAGGGGAAGTATTTGTTTTCAATATTCTGTATGAAGTCAAAAGGCTCCTTACGCCCAAATTCCTACAAAGAGGCACTAGCCAATATTTCCTTGGTCTATTGTAGGCTGGGCAAAAAAACAGGACATGAATTTCCTCCTCATCATAGTTGCTACACCTAGGGCAAGTTTTATCAACCCCCTTTGCCCATTAACATGTAAAAGATTTGATGGGCAAAGTGCCTAGCCTCCATTGGATGAACAATTTTCTTGCCAAGATCGGGAAAATGATATCCATAAAACTTTCAAAGTGGTAAGAATTCTTGGAGTCCAGGAATCGATCAGTTAAAATCCCATTGTGGGGTGCAGACACTAGGGAAGCAAGACTTCTCTCCTTATATATGTCCACCAATCTTTTTCGAGAGACTTTTTGGCAGCCTAACTCAGGGGCCTCCCATAGCTCATGGAGACTCAGCCGGTACAGTTCTTTCTTTATAAAAGCCAGCCACGGAATTCTATCCCACTGGTTCAAATTCATTACGTGGATGAGGTCTTGCCTATAGTGTGCAAGCTCACTGGTGGACCAGAGCCTATGCCAAAATCTTAGTGGCTTTAATTCCAAATCCTCTCCTATGGAGGGGAGACCCACGTCTAATCTTAGGGGAAGCAGAGGTGTGCCACGGGGAAGGGCCAGGAGACGTCTTAAGAAGTTGTTTTCTACGCTGACCAGCGCTGTCCCTGCTTTATACCCCCATAGCTCACTGCCATAAGATGCAGCCGCTTTAGCTTGTGTTTTATACATTTCTACTGCCGGGGAGATGGGTTTATAAGTAGAAGTGTTCGCAACCTTCAAAATTGCCCCGACAGTTGTGACAGCTTTATCCGGGATCTTGCTATTTGTGGTTCCCAAGATAGATTCTCATGTAGAGTTACCCCCAAATACTGGAATGTTTTTACCCTCTCCAATCTTACTGAGCTCAATAATGGGTTAGGTCTAGTCTTGGGTGAGGGGTTGAATTAACTAAGTATAACGTGGGAATTTCATTGGTTTTATGTCAGTAAAATTTCCAGCTAACTATAACTGGTGTGAAACCTATGGTTTTTTCAGTGAATTTAATAGGTTTTTAAAATGCTAATTCCTAACTATAACAGATGTGAGACCTATGGTTTTTTCAGTGAATATATATATATATATATATATATTCACTAAAAGAACCATAGGTTTCACCCACGTTATAGTAAGGAAGTAGCATTTAGAAAACCTTAGAAATTCACTGAAAAAACCATAGGTTTCAGCCACGTTATAGTTAGGAATTAGCATTTAAAAAACCTTAAAAATTCACTGAAAAAAACATAGGTTTCACACCTGTTATAGTTAGCTGGACATTTCACTCATACAAAACCATTAAAATTCCCTCGTTATAGTTAGTTCAGCTAACTATAACTCGAGCGCCCGTAATGCACTGCTGATGACGTCACATAGTACATCACTCATGACGTGTCTTCCCTAAGTGTTAGGTTTATTGACATTCTACAACCCGTTTTGGGATGTTTAATTATTTGACATACTAGCAAGAGATGATGACTCTGGATGCCTTTGAATCACTAGGGGCTCCTGCCTCAAAATATGTGCACTAAACAGTTTGTTACGAAAAAACAGGGGTTTGTTTAAAGTTTTGGGACTGCTTCAAAGGGCTTTGCTAACCTTTTAACATTGTTTTTAACTGGTCCATGAATAGCCCCCGTTTTTTGAATTGCGGGTTCCCATTTATTGTTTTCATTCAAAATTGTTTTTTTTTCAACCTAGTAATAATCACAATCTTCAATGCATTAAAATAGATGGCTTTCTGCACAATCGTGGTTCTGGATGCCGAGGAGGGAGTCATGTGATGACTGACCCTGATCACATGACGATAATAGAGCCAATGACCTTACTCAGGTACAAACCAGGCTTATTGAAGCCGAGGAGGGAGTCACGTGACTGACCCTAGTAACGTGCCTCCCATAGAGATGTAGCCGTCTCCGCGGTGAATTTAAAGAGAGAACGCGGAAGACGCTGCGTCATCTGGACGAGGAACAGAGCTCCGTGCAGCTCTGTACGGTGAGGAGTGGGGTGCTGGGTAATAGAAAGATGGCAAGAGAGTAGGATTACACCATCCAATTTGAGGGTTAAGAGATGAGACTCAAGATGCATTAAAGCAATTATCGGAAGGGGGCAATTGATGGTGATAGCATTTTTTAGAACAAAATGAACGGGCTGTCACATTGGACTAGGAGCGACTGTGCATATTCAGGTCGCAGTTTGCATAAAGCAGTCAGTGTCACCCTGCATCTAGAGTTACTCTGTTTGGGGATATTAATGGGAAAGTCGATGTCCATGGATAATCTAACATGACGTATGACACCCTGATCTGTGCTTTGTGTTGTGTTGTGTGTGTCGTTGTCCTAGATTGATGCAACATCTGCAGGGGCCATTTAGTTTATGTTGAGGCTCCAATGAAGATAATCTAATTTGACCTATGACACGCTGTATTGTGTTTGAGTTTTTTGTTTATTATTCCTAGATTGATGCTACAATCGCAGTGGCCATTTAGCTTATGTTGAGGCTCACATGAGGAGCCAGCATACACCTTCCTCTTCAGCTGGTGAGAGAAAAATTGTCTGGAAGAGGGTAATGCCTTTTTTTAAAGATTCTTCGGATAGACTAAGAGTGTCCGGAGGGGTGTTCCTGGTGTGTTTTTAATGTATGTATTCTTTCAATTTGACAGTCCCAGAGCACCAGGTGTCCAACATTGGTTCGGGGACAAAGTGTCAAGCCCTGATGAATCTGCCGGAAGTTTCAGTGGCAGTGAAACATGTTGGCTGTAGGTAATGGTATGCAGAGCTAGTTACCAGCCTTTTTAGTTCAACAGAACACACCTAATTTCAAAATAAAGTTGTGTGAAAGGTGTGCCTGTTGCTTTTAAACATTTTTTGTCACATAAGGGAGCAAATGTTTAATGCTCCTTTGCACTTTTACACATTTTTTGGTTTGGTTTTGGACACTTTTCTATTATTTGAATTGAATGACTTCCTATGATGAGAAAAGGGGCATAATCTGGTGAACACCTGCCAGTTGCCCAGAGGGTGGTGCGCCCGTGAGGTGTCATTCTTTTCTCCACACATTGTTTTCACTCGCTGTAAGTGTGGGCGGATGTCCTGTGTACATAACTGATGCAGACATCGCTTAGTGCTCTGCTGTGACTGTCTTGTTGAAGTTTACTAGGAATTTCCCTTCTTTTTATGTTGAGCATTCTGGGCAAAATATATTTAAAAACACCAACCAAAAAAATAAAAAGTTTTAAAAAGTTGGTGGTTTAGCATTGGACTTTGACAGTTTGTCTCCCCACATCAAAGGCACCACCCCAACCTAAGCCCAGGACCATGTCCCTCTGCAAAGCAACCACTGCAGTCGTGGCTATGAGCAGTGAATCTGAATTGGATTTGTCTCAGCTGTAAAGTTTCCAATTGAACAGGAAATGAGCAAAGAGGACAACAGGAGCCGCAGCCAGCAACAGTTTTCCTGAAGTAGGAACAGAACACGAGGGTAAGCTTCCTGCTGAATCCTTAGCTTCACAATCTCCAGCAAGAAAAAGAAAGGTTACCTCCCCACCTTCCCAAAGCCTCCCTTCTGATAATATGGACATTGGTTGGAGCCCAACCGAGGCCAAGACCCACCATGAGAGAAAAGGGAAAAGGACAGTTTCAAGCCATAGAATTATAGAAAGTGACAGTGATGATGTTGAACCAGTGGTTATCAGTATGGAGGGCGGCTCGGAGGACACCTAGATGACCCCTCCTCATCAACTGGCTTAGAGTGATGTGGCACTGGTTCCACCACTACCACTAGCTTCCATATTAGTAAGCCCACCGCTAAGACCTACATCCAACAGAACCTGAGTTGAAGTTTGTGCCGCAGAGAGGCAAATGACACACCAACCTACCTTCAGTTTGTCAGGCATTAGCAGTAACACACTAAAAAAGTTCTCCTCCCCAGTTTGGGACTTCTTTACGATTAACAAGCAGAAAGATAACATTTCAATATGCTCCATTTGCCATGCAAGTGTTCATCGAGGTAAGCCAGGTTCACAATATGATTCTGGAGGTCATACATCGTAAATGAAAAAACATTATACAATCCGGCAGGAGGAGCACCTCAAAAAGGTCGCTGGTGGTGGTGATGAGAGATGGGAAGCAGTTCCAATCACAGTAATGAGAGGTGATGAGGAAGAAGAGGATGACAGCTTTACACAAAACAGCCCTTTCACCTGCAGTGTGCCAGCATCCCCTGCATCAATAACCTCCAAATGGCACAAGACTCAGATGCAGATACCACGGCATACAGTGAGACCACAGTCTTCCCCTGAGGCATGCATTGAGTCTACCATCTCCTGGTTCCCTCCGGAAGTCGCTTGTTTTAGTGGCATTTCTTTTTTTTTAAATGTAAGCTACTACTACTAGCATATTTAGATGGGAGAGGTTCTATGAATGCAACCACCCGATGGCTTGTTTGTACAATGGGAAGCTGGCTAAAATGGTAGCACTGGACCTCCTCCCTTTTTCTTTTGTGGAAGGAGTGGAATTTTTACATTTTGTGGCAGCCATCTGCCAAAGTGAAAAGTTCCCAGCAGGATCTATTTTGCCAGTGTTTCTGCTCCAGTGCTCCATCATGATGTGCTGCAATTAGTTGGCCAAACTATGCAGCAGAGTGCCATTCACACCATCCACCTGGTGACAGGCATGCAGGCCAGTTGTCAAGCAACTGATTACATGTGTATCACTGCATACTGGATCTCTATTGTGGGGATTAGGCAACAAGTATATACAGGTCTCATTGCCGGAAAAAAGTTTTAAAGTTGTTTGTGGCATGCAACAGTAGCGATATTCATCATGGAGAAATCCCATAGCGTGGCAAACATCTTGGAAGAATTTAATAGCAAGGTGTTTAAATGGCTTCAACCCAGGGGTTTCAGAATTGGATTTATTGCCATTGACAATGGCAGTAATAAAGTCAAGGCCATGCATCAACCTGATTGTACAGGACTTTCTAAAAAATAAGGCACAATCAGCAACATACTGGTCACCTGCAGAATAGTCTGCACTCATTTTAGTCATTATTTCAAAGCCTGTTAGTTGTGAGGATCATTCAGTGTGCTAGTAGAGTACCAGTTACAGCCCTCATTCAGTTGGTGGCAACACTTTGGAACTCGACCTACTACATGTTGCGTCTGTTTGAGCAGTACTGACTGATGATTGAATATGTCCTTCAAAGAGGAGGGATGCAACTGGGAAAAGCATAGCCATGAGATATACAAATGGGGTGTAGTCAACTGTCTGACACAAATGCTACTTCCTTTTGAGGTTTTCACATGGGAAGTCTGCAAGGAGGACATTATGATGAGCCAAGCAATCCCGTTGTTGCATCTGCTACAGGACCAGTTAAAAAAGGTGTTTCGGAGGTTCGTCTGTGTCATTGAAGCAGCATATGAGTTGATTCAGATGTTAATCATTCTCATGGCTGTTAATACATGGCTCCAAAGAGATATCATGTCTTCCAGTATCTCTTTGCCACAATACTTGATCCACCATACAAAAATATACTGGCCACTTTCATTCCTTTTTCAGAAGGGGATGTTTCACAATACAAGTCTTGGATTGTTGACCAAGTGATGGACTGGAAGAGGAACCATAGAAGTTACAGTCACAGGCAGAAATTCCGGCTTGCAGCCTCCATCCTCTGGAGAGGGTAGTGCTGTTGTCTCACAGCAGCCAACACCAGCAGCACAAGGAAAACAGCAGATACAGAAGAATCAGATCAAACCTATGCAATGGCTTGGTTTCAAGTGGTGGAGCTTAAGTCTAGTACAGATGGAATGCCACAGAGGATAAGCAAATGGCAGCACCAATGACCATTCAGAGGATTGTCCAAGACTATCTGGATTACCTAAAAGAGGTCAACCTGGATCAACACCCATTGATCCATTGGTATGGGAAGATGTACCAAAGGTCAGACCTCAGCAGGCTGGCTATAGAGAATCCACCTTGTCCACTTTCCAGTGTGTCTTTTGAGTGTGTGTTCAGTGCAGCTGGAGCAGTAGGCACAGTCAGAAGGACCAATCTCTCACCTCAAAACGTGGAGAGATTTACCATGGTTAAAATGAACCAACACTTCATACCATAAGATTGCAGTGTCCCTGAAACAGCCCAGGAGGTGGATGAGGGCTATTGGTCAGACTCCAGTGTGTTAGTTGATAAACTTCTTGGTGAGCACCCGGAGTTTGAGGATGAAATATACTTCTTTGACCGAGTAGGCCAAAATAGAACTTTCATCATCTAACTACTTTTCCAAAATTTGGAAATAAGAGAACATTTACATATTTGGTGTCTGATTTATACAGTCCCTCATTTATTCACATTTATGGATTGGAATGGAGTTGGACCAGTGTGCACAGAAGAAGCCTTCCCATTCACTTAAAGTATATGAAGAAAAAGCATCTAATCCCTATCCTTCTATTCTTAATTCACTAGCTGGGCTGAGAAATGAAGCAAAGATCATTCATTTACAAGACTGCCATTATTTGTTCCTTCCATGGGAAAAAAGGAGATACAATTGACAAATGTGCACCACCATTTTTATTGGAACAGGTAGCTAAGTTTTGCACATCAATGAGTGATATAATGAGTGAGTGATGATGATTTGTGTGGTGGCATTGAGGGTGTGGTTCAATTGATTTGTATACTTGATTTTCAATGTTTGCGACCCAATAGGTCATTTTGCCTGAATGATTGCTCCTTTCACACTTCTCTAGAATTACTTATATGGTCCACTCCTTGATATACTTTTTTTTATTTTGGGTTCATCCGAGACCAGACCAGTCACTTTATTTAACAAAACTGCACCAAAAAAATGTTCAAATTCTATTTTTCTTTTGCTCTTCTTGTTCATCAACAGCACTACAGGTCTATGTCTCTCAGTCTCATTCAGGACTCAGCCACTGGACTACCCCAACAGCCGGAAGAAGGAAGTTATGAACAAGGCAAAGCCACTTCAACGGGAAACACCATGACTATAAGAGGCCTGCTCTGCCCTATGGACTGGAGAGAAGTGTGTTCATTTGGGAAATGCTGACTAGTGTGCTGGTTCAAATGTCAAACTCCTCTAAGTATTAGGGGGACTGTAACTTTAGACTGTAGACATGCCACATGATGGATGCTCTTGGCTGTTATGATAGTTGTGAGATTGATCAGCCAGGTACCTACAGCTACTTGTCTGGGACTGCTTGTAAAATTGTTCTCACTTCTCAGTTAATCACAAATGACTATACTAGCCTATGCTCTTGCTCTGCCCTCTTGGTCCTCATCCATCATGAAGCTTACTTTCTCCTCGACACTACAATATCAACAACATTTAATTTTGTGCAATCCACAGGCCTTCTCTTTTTAGCATGAAAGCACCATAACACTCCTTAATTACTGGACCAATTCAGTCCTACAACTACGATGGATATTCCAAGAAGAAGAAAGCAGATGCACCATCCATTTTTGCATGTATATACAGTATCATTTTTCTTTTCTTAACTATCCCAATTTGTAAAACTATGTGTGTCCTTCCTAATTTGTATTTTTCAAACCTAGGTGACTGAATATTTAAATAACTTGGGGCTCTGGGACTGAAGGACCATTCATAATGCATTTATTAACCGAACTGTAACATTACTTAATTTTGTCCAGAACAGAGGTGATGATTATGTGCTGCCCATCAACCTGATTAATGTTATGTTTGTCTTTGTCACACCTTTCCCAAATCCATGTTTCGATCGATTCATCTAAGCCCCAGCCCTTTTCCCCCCAGGCTGTGTGATATATTGAGGTGTGACTTACAAATTTATACCATAAATGGACCACAAACGTGGTGGGGCAGATGTGGTGAAAGAAATACTATCTTACTGCTGTAATATCTTACCTGAATAATAATCCATGCCAGCCCCACTCACCCACCCAGGCATGAAAGGAATAACATCATCATAGGGCAGAGTCAGAACAATTTATGTCCCATGGTAGGTAGTACTAGTGTGCACTATCTGGCCTGATTCACAAAGGTGTAAGTATACTCTTGTAGTTTAACTGAACTACAAGAAACTTTATGATTAAGAATAGCAGCCTTACAAGTAGTGACTCCCTAGTAGTAATAGCAACTCCATTTAAAGTTATAGGGATTACTTACTATTCGCAAAGTTACTACTAGTGAGGATACTGATGGAAAAGTTACTAGTCGTGAGCTTACACAGCAAGAGTAAACTAACACCAAACGTGTAACTTTACCTTTGTGACTCAGGCCCTATGTTGCTTAAGAAATCTATGCACCATGGAGTAACCACACCTTTGCCTGAGTCCGGACTTAGACATTTTGTAAGTTTAGGCTTTTTTTAAAATAAATTAAATAGTTACTAGCTCCCCGGATTGCTTAGAAGTTACTACTGCTAGTTTTTGAAACATGAGCTTTTGTGCCATGGTCTCAGTCTTTGATAACCCGCTAACTCTGTGCTTTCTTTCAGTCTAGTTGCCTGTGACGGATATTCTTTGTGAATAATCCTACAGTTGGGGCTCGTTTAATTTGGAATAGGTAGGAGTGAGACCTCGCTTTGTGATGTCATCCCTGTTAGCAGAAGAACACTAATACCACCACCATTAGGAAGGCCCTTTTGGAAAACCCTGAAATAAGATTTGGGAAGCTTGTGAGAGGTAGCTACCATCACTTTAAACTATTCAGGTAAAGGCTTGAAGAACTAGTTAAATAACGTAGTACTGAAGCTTTGCTTCAGAAGAAGAGATATTACTTTTTTATGTTGTCGGCAGACCCCATTAGCGGTCATTAATAGTTACAGAGGATAGAACAAGGGGAGTAACTATACTTACTAGTACAAGGTATAACTGATAGGTGGCTGGGTGCTGCAAAACCTCATCAGCAATAAAGTGAAACAGAATTAACCAGCTTTCTGTTCCCAGACTGAGACACTCTGGTGGTGGGGTATAATTAATTACTGTAGTATACACAAAGCAAATATCCTGGCACTCTAATTATTCATTTTTTCAGTTTTAAAGGTCAGTTTTTAGAGCTAAAACAACACCACGATTATCAGTGAGGCTTTCTATCACAGGAATCATATGTAAGGGTACATTTTGTTCATTTTTTACAAATCTTTATTTGCTAGTGAATATCAAAGAAAAATCTTTCCTCCTCATTTGTGTAATAACCAAGGTTTAAACATTCACAAACAATAATTTCTGTAGTTTCTGTGATGTGTACATATTCCCACTTCTTAATCAAGTTGAATGAAAAACAGCCAACGCGCGTTTCGTCACCACCGTGACTTCCTCAAGGCTGTAGAGATAAACATAGAAACAACAGATGACACATATGTTGGAAATTGAGTGTCCACATTATACCTCCTTGCGTTAGTTAGAGACATAATCTACATATAGTGATCATAACATAAGGGCAAGTGAAGAGGAAAGAAGGAACACCCAGAGCCAAAAAAGAATCAGCGACTGAGGATATTGACCAATAAATATAACATGTCAGTCCACAGTCACACGCCTGTGCAGTGATGATTATTAAGAAAAGTTAAGTTGTGAAGGGATTGTCTAAGTGAGAAAAACAAAGTGATAAAGCGAAGAAGAGAAAAGAACCTCGTGAAAGTCAAAGAGAAAATGACTGTTGTTGCTTAGTGCATCCCCAAAGAGAATACTACGAAGCAAAGGGAGCAGAATGACCTTATATAATATAATTTCAGAGCTCTGATACCATTTCTTTTAGCTCTGATAATCCCAAAGATACCGAGGGTTCCTGGTCCTGGCTCGCAAATCAACAAAACAAAAGGGGGGACTGCAATTCGAAGAACGGTATAAAATATCAGTTTAAAACCAGATAAAATTAGCATCCAAAAGAACATTTTCAATTACACTAAAGATTGGATTATTGTCCCAAAAAAATCTCACTTGTTTCGAATGCTATCAGTCCCCACTTCTCCTGTTGTATTCTGGGCACCACAAGCATCAGTTGCACCGTCTAATTCCAAGACCGCAAATACCTGATGTGTATAAAGATTTGCGGTCAGAGACTGATGTGTTTATAAAGTCATAATCTAAGCCTTATAATTGATCCACTTACACGCGATCCAGTCTGAAATAGTCCGCCTGACTGGTGTTCAAACAAGGTATGTGCACACCCAAGAGAGTTTGTTTGGGCACGATTATAGTCTGTAAGATTCTGAAAACAAAAGATCATATTTAGAAATAGCTAATCCAAGTATATTGTCATGCTTTTATTATACAACACTTACTGACAATGACGAAAAAGTATCCATGGTCAGAATCCTAAAATATATGGATGTCCACGCCCTTGCAGTACCTTAGCCAAAACCCTATATTGTTTGAAAGAACAAAAAATATTAAATGTGAAATTAAAATTGGTTGCCAATAATACACATATTTGACCATGTGCAGGATGTCTAATTTAAGAACAACTTACACTTAAAGAGTAGAAATTGTTATCATATTCAGGGCACAGTTCTCTGGTAGTGTTCTGGGTACTGTGATAAGACCCTGGGAATTCAAAGAAAAAAGGATGTAACTGTGAAGACATCACTGATGACATCTCAAATTACATCACTGATGTCCTGTCTGATACAATTAAAGTTGACCCAAGATATACAGTTTGATATACAGTTTGAATTTAAGGAAGGAGTACTATATTGTTTTCAGGTCCTGAAGAAGGTGGCATTATAAAGTTGGCACCACCGAAACGCGTCAATGCATATATTGGTGTTAAAATTGAACTGGGACAAGCCAGACAGAGGCCAGATCTTATTGTCCCTTGCCTTGTCTACAACTATTTCAAATTAACCTCACAAATGCATAGTTGGTTTGCCTCTTTTATCCTTCCATGCAATATTTAGGTTTTGTTACTTTTATGAATTGCTTTATTTAGGATATGCTGTTTTTAAAATCTGTATGTCATTCACTATTATAGTGAGCCCAGTGAAATGTTT
Organism: Lissotriton vulgaris; assembly: GCF_964263255.1. Classification (NCBI taxonomy): domain Eukaryota; kingdom Metazoa; phylum Chordata; class Amphibia; order Caudata; family Salamandridae; genus Lissotriton; species Lissotriton vulgaris. The sequence continues at coordinate 1,436,781,254 of NC_141687.1, read as the reverse complement.
TTATGATGTATTGAACTTAATGATTTGACATTGTGATTTCTTATCTTGAAGCTTTATTAAATGTATATTTTTTAATTTTTTGTTTCATTGTATTCCTTATGGAGGTGTTCCAAGTATACAACATATTTATTTGACATTGTTGTGATTATATGGAGTGAATTGGTATTGGTGTGTCCAAAGGGAATCTTCTTTATTTGTATGTTTTATATCTTCCCCAAAAATGTTTAACAGCCTTGTTTCTAAAAGATTTTTGACAGCTTCTAATCCTCTTTGGTGCTCTATGCTCATATAGAGCGATTCAAAGTCTAAAACAATCAGTAGGTATTCTTCTTTCCATGTTATTTGTTTCAATTTTGCAAAAAGTCTCCTGTGTCTTTAATAAAAGTAGGAAGCTTTAAAACATGAGATTGGAGAAAATAGTCTATGTAACGAATAATGTTTTCAGACATTCCTCCTATAGCCGATATGATTGGTCTTCCGGGCACAGGAAAAGTCTCCTTATGTATCTTGGGAATCAGATACATAATGGGCATCACAGCTATATTCCTGGTTGGAAATTAGTCCATGCCTTTTGTAGTTCATTAACACTTTCTTCACAGTGTCTTTTGCTTTGGTGTACTCTGTTAGCAAAGATTTGACATAACAGGTAGTGTCACTTAATTGACGTAGAGCTTCCTTTTTGTAGTCACTGCGGGGCTAAATCACCAAATTACCCACTTTGTGTGATTTGTTTATTATAATTTCTTGGTTGTTTTTGAGTTTGGCGATAAGCTTCTCATATTCCTTCTCACAGTGTTTTATCTTGTGCTTTTTACGCTTGTTATTTACCCTGTGGTATAGGACTTTGAGATCTTCAACCGTTCTTTCGTGGACGATATTGATTGTGTCCTTTGGCATCATAGGTCAAAATATTGATTTGCTCTTGAATGGACTCATACCCGCACAAGGCTCTATAAGACTCAATGTATTGACTCTTTCTTGTGTTGAAATGATGTCTGTATTCTCAAGCAAGGTGGTATTATGCGCCCCTAATTCATGCATAGCGGCCAACATCCCAGCGTCTGATGCTTTCAAATTGCCAGTAGGGTCATTTTTTTTTGAGGCATCATTACCATTGGTCTGAGGTGTGGAGCTGTCTTTGATGGTAAATAATTGTTTTAGTTTTAATTTTCTTATATATGAAAAAATGTCCACTCTTGTTTTGCTGTAGCAAAAGTTACTTTCTGGGCAAAATGAAAGCCCGAGGGCCAGAAGTTGATTTTCGGCTTTACTCAGAGTAACTGTGGACAAATTAATGATGGTGTTGTCTTCTAGCGCCTGCGCCATTGCCCTCTCTTTGGTTTTGCACCTTCGGATTTTGCGCCTGGCTTTGCGCCTTTTGTTTCTTCTGGTCCGAATTGCTTGTCTGGATTCCGTGGTCTCAGAGTCTGCCGCCAGTCGTAAGCTAAAAAATTCTGCTCTTCTCCTGGTCTTAGTATGTTTCTTTCATTGTTCATATTGCGTGCATTGTAACTTCCATCCTCTGATCCGCTTTCACTGGTTAGGGACACTGCGTCTGAGGCTGATGATTCCGCATTGATTGATATTGTATTTGTCTCTACTCCCAGTCCTTTTGTTGGTCTTGAAGTTTCCTGTAGGCGCATTTTCATAGCATTTTCAAAGCGCCTGGCAAATATGAAAATCTGCCCTTGATCATAATCGTCTCTGTCCTGTGCAAATTTGTAGACTTTTCTTACTTTGATTTTTTCTTCCTGTTTTTTAATCCTCTCTTGGATTTCTTGTTTTGTTTTCACTATGTATTCTGTTTGCTATATATATATTTTGTCGGGACAACTCAGCTCCTCCAGGGAAATCTGCCCGTGGTCTGGTGATGCGTTACACGTCGGTGGAGCCACTGTCGACAATCCTATCTCACCCACAATCCAAATACAGCGCGCTCTCAGTGCAGGAAAAACAAAGTTTATTGTCCAACGTTATGCGTTTCGAGAACCAGTCTCTTGATCACACATTGGAGATTGTGAAGTGGTGCTATACATAGGTATTGTTTGTGTGTATAGAAAGAGGACTATTCAGGTAAACATTGCAAGACATATTATGAGTCTGTGTGGCGGCCATGTTAAAACGTGTATGATTACATGGAAATTAAACATCTCTGCTATATATAAGGTTAATAAAACAAAATGTTAGTTTTCACATATTAAACAAGACAAAATGTTTGTCTACTTAATTAGCAGTAATTGTGACGCAGCATTCCTCATGGTCCCGGGACACATTTAACTCCAAAATTTTACGGTGTCTATTTGTTAAACTTTCACGAAATGCAGAAATTGCAGGGACCTGCCCAATGAAATCACATTCCTAGAAAACAGTAGAAACAATACTAGCTCCAAGTGGCTTCCAGTTTCAAAGTGATAGGCGTGGTGTCTATGGGGTAAAGTTCCTCAAGTGCACCAAAGTGCACAGACCCGCCTGGTGGCATATCATACCCAATAGCGGACTGCCTTCAAAATTACAATACTAGCCCCAAGTGGCCTAAAGTGCCTGGGTGCTCGTGGACTAATTACATGGCTGCTTACTTGTCCCTATACACCAGCTCATCTCACTGCACACAATACCTTTAACAATACTTTTATAGTGAAAAAAGTGTACTAAATTCAAAAAGTAATCTATTCTTTCTTGGTGATATCCTTTGTGACGTTGAAGAGAGGGTGGATGGCGTGTGACTTTCTCTAAGAACTCTACAAGGGCTTTCCCATACCTCCTACAAGAAAAGATAAGACAGAAGATTAAAAACAGTACAAATGTACCCTAGTCAACAAATAAAATATGAATTAATACACACAAAACAAAAACAGCAAAAATCATGTCATGTGAAATGTAAGAAGTTAAGTCGTACTGGTGTCTTGCATCCTATTCTTCTGCTAAATATGCTGCCATCTCCTTATCCTGGTTGTGCCCCCTGGGCGGCTTAGTATCGAGATTGAGGATCCATTTAGATTCCTTCTTCCTGAGACTGAGTTCCCTGTTGCCTCCCCAATTCCCTGAGTGTATATGCTCTATAGCAAAGTATTTTAACAGGCTACTGTTAGAGAGATGGAACTCAGCAAAGTGTCTTGCCACGTAGTATTGAGGGTTGAGATGTTCAAGCACCCTCTTTTTTGCTTGTAATGTCATACTCCCCACATACCTCAAGTTACAGGGGCACTCCAGAACGTAAATTACATATGTGGTACTGCATGTTAGAAATTGGGCTATTTTGTGTTTTTCTTTCTTGTGGGGGATGCTGAATTCTCTCACCTGGCCGCATGGAAAGAACCTTTTCAGGTTATGGCAGTTACGATCCGTGTGGCTCGTTATATCCCCATGAACCAATATATCTCTCAGACTCCTGCTTCTACGTTATGTAACTCTGGGTCTCTCACTGACTTGGTTACCTATGACAGGGTCACTTTTGAGTATTTTCCAATTGTCGCTGAGAATTTTCTGCACTTTTTGTGAGTCCCTATTATATGTCTGGATGACTCTAGTGACATTCTCTTCTTCTGAGATGTTTTCAGGTTTGGTTGCAAGAGTTTTCTCATGTGTCATTTCTTTCATTTTTGACACTGCTCTGTTCAGGACCCAGTCCGGGTACCCTCTTTCCCTAAATCTCTGAAGCATGATTTTTTCTTCTTCAATGTAACAGCTGTTATCACTGCAGTTTCTTCTCGCTCTCAGCACTCCCCGTAAGAGATACTCCATTTCAGAGTTTCCCGGTGGCTGCTGAGAGCGTGAAGGAGACTGTTGCCTGTCATGTCTTTCCTATATAGCTTGGTCTGTAAGGTGGTTGCAGCAGCTATCACCTTCACATCTTGGAATTCTATCTCCTCCCTGCAGATGTTATGGGTTAACACAATGCTCTACTGGTTTTGAGTTAGGAGCTCAATGAATTCCGTAGCTTCTGCTTCACAACCACTCCAAATCAAGAAGATGTTGTCTATATAGTGCAGCCACTTGATAACCTTTTGCATGTAGCCGCTATAGCTACTGTCCTTCTGTATTTCTTCCTCCCATTTACCCAGGAACAAATTTGCGAAGCTTGGCGCGAACCTCGTACCCATGGAAGTACCAGTACTTTGCTTAAATAGCTCCCCATTAAATAAAAAAATGTTGTTCCTCCAGAACAACATTTTTATGTTTAACTTCCATGGGTACGAGCTTTGCGGTTGCCAGTAAATAGTTATAGTTAGGACCTATTATCCATAGGAAATCCGCAACATTCTATTACCAATAACTTTGGCGCCGATTGATGAATCTTTGCGAAATGTTCCAAACTTTTGGCCAGCTCTGGTCCACTCCTATCCTGAAAGTTTCGGGGTGAATGGTTAAGTTGGGGCCGAGAAAAAAGGGGTGTCCCAAAACTTGTTTTCCCCATGCAATTTCCCATAGGACCTTTAGCCACAGCTACACCCCGAACCGCTGAACAGAATTACGCCAAATTTGGCAAAGAGGTAGTCCTCAGTTTTAACTTGTGCCTTTTGCTTATATGGTGTCAATCTGTTCAGTAGTTCCTGAGAAAATTATAGTTAAAGTCATTTATATATCCATGGGCGCGGTGGATCCGCAGAGGAGGCGAGGATTGTCATCGTACAATAAGCGCACCGTCCTGATCACGCTCTGAATGCTTATTGGCTGTCAAGTGGTTGTAAACATTTGAAAACAGGAACTGTTGGCAGCCATTTTGTGCGTCGGTAGAAGCGAGGCTGAGGAAGTCAGTGGAATATGTGTGCAAAACGGAGAAAGCGGGCAGGGTAGAAATAATGTTTTCCTCTAGACCTGCTTAGGGGGTCCCCGAAGGACCCCCACGGCCCACATTTTTTTTTTTTTAAACCCGGCAGGTGCGTGTAGGGTGCGTGCATTATGCCGTAAAATAAATAAAGTAAAACAGAGGTTTTTTTTATAATTCGTCTCCGGGAGGTTAAATACAGTGGGCAAAATTATTACATTTTACGTGGGGCCCAGAGGGTTCCCCTAGCCTTGGGGATCGTCACCCCCCGGAGCTAAAAAGAAAAAAAATGGTGGTGGGGTCGAAGCTCCTCAAAGCCGCAGGGACCATCACCCTTCAGGGCTTTATGTATTGTGGGAGGGGGACTACGTGGCCCCCCTCCTGGAGCACTTGAGGGCCCCATTACCCCCCAGGGCTACAAAAAATATCATGGCTGTGGAGGGGGGGCTGTAAGGTCTCCAAAGCCCCAGGGACCACCCCTCCCCAGGGCTTTATGTATTGTGGGAGGGCTTGCTTTTGCAGTGTCCCGGGTTGCCCATTCTGCCCTCCCATAGCAAGGAAATCTGTTCTCTCTTTCAAAATCTAAATCAGATTGCTTTTCCACATGGGGAGCTGCATGTTAGTAGCTCCTGATGTGTAAAAGTAATGCCGGCTCTCAAACGTGTAGAAGATGTGCAGCAAAGGCGCTGGAGTCACGCAGCCTACAGATTATGAGTCGTGCATCCAGCGCATGCACACCAGGGGGCCGCACTGAGCGCTGCGCTGGGTGCGCAACATTTACTTTTTCCGTTAAAAAATAGCCCCTATCTGTACTTTTCTAATATTCCCGGGGATCGTATCCCCCGGGTCTTATAAACAATGTTGAGGACCATGAGGTGAGCCACAATGCCCCCATGGTCTCACTGGCTTCCTGCGTTCTTTGGGAGACAGCATTGCTTTTCCGCAAGGGGAGATGCTAACTTGCATGTGGAAATGCAATCTTCTTTGGATTTTGAAAGTGAGAACAGATTTCACTGCTCAGTCTTTCAAAATGAAAACTAAGTTTGCTATGGGAGGGCGGAAGGTGCGAGACTCTCGCCCTATCATAGCAAACAGCAGTGTCTGCACCCCTGGACACTGCAGGAGCCGGCCCTGGGGTGTGGCGGTCCCCAGGGCCCTCGAGGGCTCCAGGCGGAGGCCACGCAGCCTGCCTCCCACAATACACAAATCTCCAGTGGGTGGTGGGGCGTCGTTGAGGCCCACATACTTCTAATTTTGTAGGGGGGGCTTGGATGCGAAAGTGGTGCAAGGGAGTTGTAAATCTGGTATACAGTGTTTTGTTTTACTTTGCTTTCTTTTCTGTCATGTAGAGGATCCAGGGTAAATATAACGGTTTTTGTACAGCCAGTACCTTTCAACCCTACCCCCAAATGGCTTTCTGCCTGTTACCAGAGTAACAGTTCATGGAACACTTACGTGAGCACTGAGGTTAGAAGATCACCACACTATGTTGCTAATGGAAAAAGATACTGTGCTGGAGTTTTAAAACTTTTCCATAGGAACTGTTAGTCGTAGCTATAGACTCTGGTGAAGATCTGGTCAAGAGTTAGCCTCAGAATTATACTTTAAATTATAAATATCATTTCTATTGGGGACCGCCCCCCCTAAAAAACAAGCAGTTTATACTTTTTTTGTTAACTTTTATTAAAACAAGAATAAATAACAGGAAACGTAACTTAAAGATAACAATACAATAAATAACTAGAAACATAACTTTAACAAAACAATATAATAAACAAAATGTGATATGGACTCCAATAAAAGTACGGTAGGTAATCTGCAAAACAAAAAAGAAAATTAGGGTTTAAAATTAGATCGATGTGACTAAATGAGGTCAAACATTACAAGTCAAGGTAACACTTGACGATATTTCCTTGTTTTTACATGTGCAGTGTGCCTGATCCATTTCACTTGTCTTATTGGCCCGCATTCAAGCGGTGTCTGTATTGAAGTGCCTACTGCGTCAAATTTACATTACAGATCAACAGGTCTTTAAAATGATTCAGAGATGAGACAGAATTAGGTGAGAGATCAAGTCATTATGCAGGACAATATTCTTTAGGGCTTATTTACAAGACTCTTGAGCCAATTTTGTGTTACTTTTCTCATGTTGAAAGTGACGCAAAAGTGACTCAAGGGGCTTGTAAATAAGGTCTTTTAATTATAATGCATTTAATCGGAGGGATTGTATATCTAGGCCGCTCTGCTTACCTTTTGTAAACACTGTGACCAACAGAGCTCACAACTTGAACTCAGCTTTGGTTCTACACGTCAGAGTGTACAGCAGCATCCATAACTTTGAAAGAGAAACAGAAACGATGTGAGAGAAAGTGAGGGAGAGAAAGAAAGAAAAAATGACATTAAAAGTGCGAGAGAGAGAAAGTTGTAGATGAAGCAGTTAATACTGGAGAAAATACTCGTAGCTCACCTTTTGCCTCCATTGGGTGTCCAAAGACGTGCTGCTTCATAGTGCACCCTCCAGTTTAGTGATCTGAAAGATAGTATATAGAGTTAGTAATAGCATTGTACTTACAAATGCACACGTATATTTTTGGTTAATTTTTTTTTTACACTCAGGATACTATATTACAAAATGTTCCTCTGTATGGAGGGTGCGCTGTTTTTTTTCCAAATTACTATATCCCGTGCATTCCCACTGCAGAGCGGTGAGTTCTCAATATTGGGTATCTAGACTTTTGCACCCCGTTGACTCGCAGAGTCCGGAGGTGAGTGTTTTTCTTGGGAAGTCAGAGGCAGATTTAGAAGCTCCTTGCTCCACTTTTCCCATGTTAAAAGTTACACAAAAGTGGCGCTAGGGGCTCGTACATCTGCCCTTCAAACTGTTGTAATCTATCTATTCTCACTGGCCGGAGGTAATTGTACATTCCTACGCAGTGAAGCTGCTGCACACTACCCACTTTCTCCTTTCACTGATGACTTGTCGTTGTTTCGGAAACAAGCTTCTTTGCTCACCTTGTGCCATTGGCCTGATTCAAAGAGGGTGCAGTACGCGTCGAAGCAGCTTTCTCAGAAGTTGTTACGATGGCCACGCATCATCGCATAATCCTCGAATGTTGAGTTTTAGAGGTGTTGGGGGGACGCCAATTTGTGAAACAACCTGTAAGATCAGAAGGAAGTTAACATTGTGTGTAATTTTTTATCAAAGGAGAGAGGAAGTGAGAGAGTGACTGCAAAGAATATTCGAAGCTCACCTTTCTGTCAATGGTGTGTTTTTCACCACATGTAGGGACATAATGCACCCTGAAGCTCTATATCTAAAATATAGTAAAAGAAAGATGTTATCATTGGCAGTTGTTACTATCTTAATGTGGAGTTGAATAACATCGCCCTTTCACACACGTTCTCTCTCACATTTAAAAGCAACTATTTGTATAGTTTATATTACAGACGTTTGACCGATTATAAAAACATTCCTGCTATTAGAAAAAAATATATACATGCAATTTGATACATTATAAAGGACTGCGTTCGTCTAATTCGCTATGTCGCTTTTTTGTAACCAGTCTGCTACAGCCCTTTGGCTCCCTCCGATGTGCACCCAGGCCTCACTGCTCACCTTTTCGGGGACAGGACACCTTCTACATCATGTAGTCCCGATCTGCCAATAAGAAGTCTCACACATGATGCTGAGTCTTGATATCTCTACGGCTAACGACATATCCGTGCTCCCATCATCACCATTGCAGGTTCTTCATTAACTCAGTAACCAAAGAGGCCACGCACGTGGTGGTGGGCCCACTGTTCGGTGGTTCGGGCCTACATGAGGCGTCCGAACCACCAGGACGGGCCATCACAGCGCTTCCGATGGGAGCAACTCTAAAATGGCCTACAGCACGTGCGCCCCGTCTTTTTTATAGGTACGGTCACGTGTGTAGTGATGGATGCATTGGATGGGTGTGGTGTGGGTGTATACCAGCCATGAGGGAGTGTGTGTGCCGTTCTGACAACTAGACCTGGAATTAAGAAATCACTACAATGGAAATCTGGGCCATGTTTAGTTTTTGTGGTTTCCTGGTACCGTAAGTGTAGTGGGCTGGCCTGACATTTGCTAGTGCTGCGCGAGGCTCTGAAGCATGATTCCGGAGCTATGGGTGTGGGCCCTTCGTGAGCTACATGAGCAATTAAGTTATTCGGTTGTCCGTTTTGTAGTGCTGACGTCACCCGGGTCTTAAAAGCAAATGTGTCATTATATCCGTAAAGTTCCACAACTTGGCCAATATGGAAGGTACGGGGCATCACTGCCTCTATATTCGTTCATAGTTGCATACATAAAATATGGTAGACATGATGTATTTCTGCGATTATGAATGTTTATTGCACATTCAGTGGAGTGCTGTAGCTGTAGTAATACAGGGCTTTGAAAGGTTTAAGTTGTAGTTTTTGGCACATGAAGGGCTGCTAATATATATACGTTTGTGGTCATTCAGGTACACTGTACAACTTGATGCTGGAAATCAGAGTTCGAGTCTCTGAGTTGCGTGCACATCCTGTTATTGTAGAGTAATTACGTAATGTATACGTGCCTGAAAATGTATTGTAAATATGGTGCTCATGTAAATAGCTGGTATAGTTTTCGGTTGATTTTGTGCTATATAAATATACTTTAAAAAAAAAAAAAGAGGATTAGCCCACACTGACCGTCACAGGTAAGTTGGTTGCATACGCTATTTATAGCACAATATAATGTGGTTGGGCGGAGGAGCAGCATTTTACAAACACAATAAATACACAGACACAGAAGGATAGTTGAAGTGGGTACGGGCACGTGTGCTCGACTCCATTTTATTACGTTGTTGTTGGTAAAAAGTAGAATAGTAATCATTATATCATATACAGATATTTAATCATAACGGTTTATGACTTCTGTTGTACGAAGGTAGAAATATTGTATGTGAAATAATATACAGAACATTCTATCGTAAAGGGTTCATGAGTTGTGGCGCACTGAAGTAGGTGCGGTTTATGTAGAGCCTGCGATGATGCGTGGTTCAGGCAGACCACACTGGTAAAAATGCGTTTTGACTATTGAATTTTGTCTTACAAGGGCACATGGTGATTCTTTACGGTGTACTGAGTTAGTGGTACGTGTGGTGTTTATCGTGTTCTCACCCTGCGAAGATGCGTGGTCTGAGCGGGATGCACTCAAACCATTTACTGTTGCATACTGGACTATATAGACTTTGAGGGGGGAAAAAAAACTGGCATCGATGGTTATCAATTGCTCTGTGAACTAGGTCTACTGATTGACCCCCATAACAAATTAAATGATTGCATTTCACGTAGTGCTTACTAACTTTCTCAAAATGGGGACGTATGTCTGGTGGCGATGTTGAAGGTGATATCCCAGAGGTACTTGGTATTGCCGGTGGAGGAGGTACATTTTGCTGCAATTTTCTACATTCTTTGTTATCATAGTTCACAGAATGCAACGATTGAAGGTGCTTGCGTATACTAGCAGTGCAACAGCACTACTTTTTTCTCTGCTTTAAATTAATTGAGGCTGAATTTAATGCTGTCTGTAGTGTAGATGAAAAGGTAAATTCAAGTTGTGAACCCTACTGTGCACAGTGTACATGGAAGCTAATAGTCAGTACAGTTATAAAACAATGCTTTTTTCACTTGTTTTAACAAAATTTGAATATATACAGTATAATTATCTCTGCATTAAAGAAATCAAGGTTGAATTTCCTACTGTCTATAGTGTAGATGCAAAGGTGAATTCAAGTTGTAAATCCTGGTGTCCGCAGTGTACATCTTAGGGTGGAGTGCATCCTCTGCAATTTTGATTGAAGTGGAAGATAGAACATGTATGGAGCGTGTATATTATTATTAAACTAAATCTATAAGTCATATAGTGTTTGGGAACTCGTTCCCATCTAGAAGCACTGCACATTTTACGTACAGATGCTAGACCCTTCTTTTCCACCTGCATGGCAAAATTCTTGGGCTGGGCCTGGCGTCTTAGAGCTGCAAGAAAACTGTTAATCCAGTGACCGAGCCTTCACATCCAATATGCTGCTATGAAATGTTCTTATGCTGATGATTGCTGTTTTAAAATGTTTTTAAAATGTATGAAATGCTTTTATGATATGATTTTTTATCGAATAAAGCTTACTTACTATAAGTCATATAAAATAAGTTTTTCAAGGAAGCATAATAAAGGGATGTTGTGTAGGGTTTGATAGGTGTTATACTTAGTTTGGTTTACACTGAGTAAGTGGTATCTAAAACAAGAAGGTTCTGTGGAGCCTGTAATGATGCGTTGTCCGGGCAGGCCGTACTGATAGTAATGTTTTTTGTGTTGTGAATGGTGCCTTGGTAAGGCCACGTGATAATCATTTTTGGTACACTGAGTTACTAGTACCTTTGGTGTTTAGCGTGTACATATTCAGCGATGATGTGTGGTCTGGGGGGCACAGTAATTTGAGTAATGTCTTTTGTCGATTGGATTTTGCATGAATTCTACTTAAAAGTGATATGCCTCAGTGCTGACATAAAACTGTTCACTCTTCTTTCCGATGATTTATGGTGCACAGAGCTAGTAGTATCTTTGGCGCTGAGCTTGTACGTACCCTGCGATAATGTACTGGGAGCAATGTTTTTTGCTTAGTGAATTCTGCTTTAATTAGGCTACGGGGAAATGACTTGTGGTGCAGTGAGTTAGTGGTCCCGAAATAACTCAGCTTGTGTGTACCCTGTGATGATTTTTGGTTCGGGGGGGGTCGCAGTGGTATAATGTCTCTTGTCTATTGGAATGCATCATGTACAATAGTCATTCTATCTGAAAAAATCTGAACACACACAGTACAATTGTCTCTGCATTAAATTATTCAAGGTTGAATTACTTACTATCCGTAGTGTACAAGCAAAGGTGACTTCAAGTTGTGAACCCTGCTGTCCACAGAGTACATCGAAGGATGTAGTTGACACAGACATCGAGGAATGTTTTTGTCGCATACTTTAACTAAATCTGATGACACAGTACTATTTTTCTTCCTTAAATAAATCGAGACTGAATTTTATGTTGTCTGTCGTGCTTATGCGCCACTGGTATCAAGTGGTAAACTCTTTTGATCGCAGTGTACATTTGAAAACTGAACTCAGTACAGTCATTGAGGAATGTTTTTTGTGGCATCCTTTAACAAAATAGTGTTTGCCTTACATAAATCAACGATAACTTGAATGCTGTCCGTAGTGTAGATTGAAAGCTGAATTCAAGTTGTGAACCCTGTTGTAGACAGTGTAGATTAAAGGCAGTAGTCGACACAAATATCGATGAATGCTATTTTGTCACAGTTAACAGAATCTGAGGACACAGTATAATTGTCTCTGCCTTAAATAATCAAGACTGAATTAAATGTTGTTTTTAGTGCTTCTGCGATTCTGGTATCAAGTAGTGAACTCTGTTGATCGCAGTGTACATTTGAAAGCAGTACTTTGTACCGTACTTTGAACAGACATTGAGTAATGTTTTTTGTGGCATCCATTAACAAAATCTTCTCTGCCTTACTTAAATCAAGGCTAAATGGAATGCTGTCCGTAGTGTAGATGGAAAGTTGAATTCAAGTTGTGAACCCTGTTGTACGCAGTGTAGATTGAAGTCAGTTGTTGAGACAGACATGAACGAATGCTTTTTGTAACTTATGTAAACAAAATCTGAAGACATATAGTAGAATTGTCTCTGCATTAAATAAATGAAGGGTGAATTTCCTACTGTTCATACTTTAAGAAAATTGTTTCTGCCTTACATAAATGAAGGATAACTTCAATACTGTGCGTAGTGTAGATCCAAAGCTGAATTCAAGTTGTGAACCCTGCTTTCCGCAGTGTAGATGGAAGACAGTAGTTGATATAGACATAAGTCTGCGGTGCTGTGGCGCTGGGTTCGCAATCGGCTTGTATCGAGGAGGCACGTGACCTACGCTGTGGCAGAGTCTTTTCTCTTTGCAGAAGTGAACCACGCCTAAGGCGTAGGCTAATTATATATACTTTTACGCTGAGGTTGCGTACTTTGGATCAGCCCACTTCAGTTCTGCTTGAAGGGGGGGACAACACAGCAACTTGAACGAGATATTACCCAGAGTCTGAGATAATATGGTTGCGTCCACTGTACAGTACACTACATGTATCAATGGTATATCTACACATGGAAAAGTTTTTGGTTTGTATAGTGAGTTGTGTATAGAATATCACCGGCACCCCCCCCCCCCTTAGCGCCTTGAGACCCTACGGGTAGGTAGTGCGCTCTATAAATGTCATTGATTGATTGATTGATTGATTGACCGGTAGTGTTAGAATTGTGTGCATTATTGTTGATGTGTGAATTCCTTCCCTTATACATAAATGGTTGCCACATCACTGAACATTGAGCTAGTGTGCTGTTGAGGGGATATATTGTTTTGGGAAGGTCTGTTGTCCTATTTTGCACTGCCTCTGAGGTAGTAGAGGGGGAGGGGTCAGGAAATGTGGTTGTAGTTGTAGTGGCGTTGGGTATTGTGAGTTTTCTTTGGTGTCGAAAGTGTGTAATTTGAACCAGTATAACATATTGATCTTTAAATATGGGTTTGAGTTGGATGTAATTCACGCAGTACATAGTCGACATCCTTACACTAGTTAAATGTGGATGTTAATTTGTTAGTGGTAAGTGGAACTATTGCCTGTTTTCTTAGGTAGCATTGCAGATTTGGTTTCTTGTTGAAGATATGGGGAAGTGGTCAACATTATAATTAGGAATTGTCATTTAAAAAGCCTTTGAAATTCACTGAAAAAACCATAGATTTCAGGCAGGTTATAGTTAGGAATTATAATTTAAAAAACCTTTGAAATTCACTGAAAAAACCATAGGTTTCAAGCAGGTTATAGTTATGAATTATCATTTAAAAAACCTTAGAAATTCATTGGAAAAACCATATGTTTCAGGGGTGTTATAGTTAGCTGGACATTTCACTCATACAAAACCATTGAAATTGCTCCGTTATAGTTAGTTGTACTAACTGTAACTCTCTTGCCCGCAATCCACTGGTGATGATGTCACATATTACATCATTCATGACATGGTCAGTGACATCACTGATGACATCTCAAATGACATCACTGATGACATCACTGTTGACATCATCCACGTGACAATCAGATACACCTCATCATACACTTCTATTTCCTCTCATCACGCACTGAAAAATACAGAGTAGCATATTTGAATTAATTGACACAGAAATACAAGTATCTAAAAACCCACTTAGTGATTCCTATATCTACACACACATCTAATCACTTACCTATAAATTCACTCATACATGCTGTCAATGATCACTAGAGCACTATCAAATATACTTATACACCTATATCGACATTATACACCAGCACACATCCTATTCACTTATGCAGTCATCCTACTCACTTATGCAAACAATGGATCATACTTACGGGAATGGTCCGTAACGCGGAGGTTTCTATACTGTAACATGCATGTAATTTCTGCTTTGTATGAAAAAGCTTATATTAATCCCAATTGACAAATAATTTTTTATGTCTGTGTATTATGTATTTTTAACTATAAACTAACTGTTATAGATTGTTTGATGTTTTTAAGAAATGTATGTAATTTATATGTGTGTGCTTTTATGAGTGTACAACTCGAATAAAGCTTTTTCAATTCAATCAACATTTACTCAGCTACACACTTATACAAACACCACTTAATGTATTCATATAGATAGTAACTCATACTTAGTGTTATAAAATCACTATTACAAGTATATAGTTATCTATATAGTCACTCATGCAAAAGTGAGTTTTATGTATACTTATTTATATACAACTACTATCACATGAACTGCTTTTCATTTTTTCTACTTTGTTGGACATGTACCATTGAGAAATATATTTGCACATCACCACACCCATAAAAATATTCACTCACCCAAACAACTGTTATAACATGTAGTCTTAACGTCATATACCTTCTGAATTAACTATTCACATATCTTTGGGCAGTCACAGATCTCCCACCGATTCACAGAGACATTCACTCTCCTATACAAATAGTCAGTTAACTAATCAATAACTAATATAGTCTTTCACGTAGCTAGTAATCAACTGGTGCAACAGTTTACAAAACAACTGACCAAGTAATGTATATATTCATACAGTTTAGTCACTATCTAATATATTTAGTGAGACATTATAAATTAGTCAAGTAAACATTCAATCACACTGCTACTAAATCCTCCATCCAGATATTTGTATATCCACATATCCTTCAATGCAGATTGGTTTATATATAATACATATTTAAATAACGAACCAAACCACATTAACTGGATGATGTCATCAGTGATGTCTTCGGTGACGTCATTTGAGATGTCATCAGTGATATCATCAGTGATGTCACTGACCATGTCATGAATGATGTAATATGTGACGTGATCAGCAGTGCATTACGGGCGCTCGAGTTATAGTTAGCTGAACTAACTGTAACAGGGGAATTTTAATGGTTTTGTATGAGTGAAATGTCCAGCTAACTATAACAGGTGTGAAACCTATGGTTTTTTCAGTGAATGTTTAAGGTTTTTTAAATGCTAATTCTTAACTATAACGTGGCTGAAACCTATGTTTTTTTCAGTGAATTTCTAAGGTTTTCTAAATGCTAATTCCTTACTATAACGTGGGTGAAACCTATGGTTCTTTTAGTGAATATATATATAAATATTTGACATCATCACCAGTTGATTGCGGGCACGAGACTTACAGTTATTACAACTAACTATTATGGAGGAATTTCAATGGTTTTGTATGAGTGAAATGTCCAGCTAACTATAACACCCCAGAAACCTATGGTTTTTTCAATGAATTTCTAAGGTTTTTTAAATGATAATTCCTAACAATAACCTGCTTGAAACCTATGGTTTTTTCAGTGAATATATATACATATATATTACCTACTGGTGGTTGCCAGTAGGTAGTTATAGTTAGGACGTATTTTCCATTGGAAATTCGCAACATTCTGTTCCCAATAACTTTGGCGCCGATTGAAGAATGTTCAAAATTACAGTCAGCTCCGGTCCGTTCCTATCCTGAAAGTCTTGGGATGATTCGTGTAGCTGGGGCTGAGAAAAAAGGGGGTCCCAAACGTGTTTTCCCCATGCAATATTCCATAGGACCTTTAGCCGCATCTGCTGAACGGAATTACTCCAAATTTGGCAAGGATGTAGTCCTCAGCTCAGACTAGTGCATTTTGCAAAAATGGTGTCAATCTGTTCAGTAGTTACTGAGAAAATGACAGTTAAAAGTATATATATGTCTATGGGCGAAGTGGATCCGCGCACCCTGCGCACAACCTGAGCGCACTCTCCCGATCACGCGCTGAATGCCAATTGACTGTCAAGTGGTTGTCAACATTCGAAACCAGGAACTGTTGGCAGCCATTTTGTGCCTCGGTAGAAGCAAGGCTGAAGAATTCTGTGGAATAAGTGTGTAAAACATATAAAGGGGGCAGGGTAGAAATTCCCTGACCCTCTAGGCCTGTTTAAGGGGTCCCAGAAGGACTCCCAGGCCCCCCAATTATTTATATATTTTTTTAAAAACATCAAGTGTGCCTGGATCCTGCCATAAAAAAAATTAGAATGGAGCTTCTTTTATAATTAGCCCCCGGGGGGCCAAATCCTGGGGGCAAAATTATTAAATTTAAAGGGGCCCAATAGGGCCCCCCCAGCCCCGGGGACCTCCACCCCCCCGGGTTACAAAATAAATTGTTGGGAGGGGCTGAAAAGCCCCTCTCAGTATAATTTGTGGAGGGGGGTCAACAGCCCCCCAAGCCCCGGGGACCACCACCACCCGGGGCTTTATGTATTGTGGGAGGGGGGCTGTGTGGCCCCCTCCTGGAGCTCTTGAGGGCCCTGAGGACCACCCACCCAGGGCCGGCTCCTGCAGTGTCCTGGGGTACCTCCCACCAGGACACTGTTGTTTGCTATGGGGCCTGACCTCCCATAGCAAAAGTGTTTTGGATTTTGAAAGAGAGAGCAGGGAAACCTGCTCTCTCTTTCAAAATCCAAACCAGATTGCTTTTCCACACGGGGAGCTGCATGTTAGCAGCTCCCCATGTGGAAAAGTAATGCCGGCTCCCGAAGGAGGCGGGGAGCAGGCTAGGACCGTGGGGGCGTTGGGGCTCCCCCCATGGTCCGCAACATTTTTTCTAAGCCTCGGGGGATGGGGTCCCCAGGGATAATAAAAATTAGTGATAGGGGTTATCTTTTTTTATGATAAAATTAGGAGTCGCGCATCCAGCGCAGCGCTCAGCGGGACCCCTGGAATGCACACGTTTGAAGCACAACTACTAATCTATAGGGTGCCCAACTCCAGCGTGTTTGGTGCACGACTTCTACACGTTGGATGGACGATTCAGACGCGTTGGGTGCACGACTCCAAGCAAATAAAAAAATACAATTTTAGAGATATAAATCAAGTTTATGTGTTTAGATATTGAGTGGCTCTAACAAGAGCTGTTATGTTTATTGACAGAGTTTTTGTACCATCAATAATCAAAAGAGGGGGGAGAAGGAATATGTGATCCTTTCGGTTTCTTTAGGTTCAATGTCATGTAATCATAAGAGAAGGATCACTTGTCCTGCATAACCAGGGTATGCAGGGTTTGTTCTTACTAGTCCCAATAAAAAACCCTCATGCACGTGTTCTAGATGGTAACTTAAGCGGTATATCTTGGCTCTCTGCCTTCCCTCTCACGTGTGTGCATAATCATTAGGTTTAGTTGTTTTGCACCCTCCACCAGTAGGTTTTACCCTTAGTTAGGAGCAGTAATGACCAGTGATGTGGTTGTGAGTCAGTGATGTGAATTGGTTAAAAATCCCTTCACTTCAGATTCATGTATTTATTGTTCTGGGTTCAGAGATACTAAAAAATAGGTTAAGTGACTAAGAGTGATTATGACTCTCTCACATTGTGATAAGTGAAATAGGTCGACATGTTTCAGCCCTCTGTAGCTGGTAGGTCAATGGGGCTTTCTTCAGGACCAAGGTGTAAGATGTGAAGAGACCACGGGCGTCTCTTAGCGTGGTTGGCAATCTGGGTATTTCCTAAAATGCCATTCTTTTCAAAGGAGATTTTTTAGTTAGGCTCCTTGAGGTCGCTCGGTACCTGTATTAGCGGTTTTTAATACCTCATCCGGATCCTGGTGGGTCAGGGAGGCCTTCTGCGGTCTTGTATAGCACAACTTGTGCTGACTCCGCCACCTGGGCCCGGGAAGCAGAGTTTTTGTACCTACAAGTAAGTACCGATGCAGAGTCTAAAGTTTATGAGGAAGCCTTTGTTTCCCTCATCTATAAAATGTACACCATCTCTCCTATAGATGCCATCCATATTGAAACGCAAATTGTTGGGGTAAATGGACCCCATTCTATAGTCTCGGAGAAAAGCAAAAACAGATTTATTCACGTTTCCTAGCTTTCTCAATCGGTGGACAAAATTGATTGGACCAGTTCCATTTCTGCATATGTTAGAATAGACAAAGGTAGTTTGGGGGAAAAGTGACAGCAATCCTCCAAAGGGGTCCTTCATAAGCGTTTCCAGACCTACCCCAGTCAATTTTCAATTCAATTCAATTTTATAGTCTTTATTCGGTACTTAAAAAGACACCATAAAAGCACATATACAGTATACACACAAATATTACGTACAAATTTTGGTTTAAAAGGAGATATAAGTAAAATTTAGCTAAAAACATATTTCATTAGACTAGTGGAAAAGGAGTTAATTTTAAGGGATTAAGTGATATTAAAGTCAATTTTCTCTATTGACCCTTAACCGCAGTGCTACCCGGATAAAATTTACAGTGCAAAATAGTGTATAGGCGTCTTCAGCTTCCTGTAAAAATTTTAAAGCCAGTTTTGCTTGTCTGGGTTTTGATTCTTTCAGAATCCCCACTAGAAACTTACGTCTTGGGGCAGAATAAAAGGGACATAGTAAAACAAAGTGAAGGGTATCCTGCGGAGACCTAGTGTCGCAGCCGCAGGTACCCTTCGCGTCCACTGTAGGGGTGAACCCGGAAGGAACCGCAAATATGTGATGAAGCATATTGAGTCTGAAGCGGGTCATGTAATAACGATCCTGGGCATTATGCATGACCCTCAGATATGGTTCCATTCCTTGCTTTACTGTAAGTTGACAATAAGATGAAACAGTGGGCTTGTGTCTTTCACTCTCTGCCCTAATCGTCCGTAACCATTCTAAGAAAAGTTTTTTTACCATCGTTTTACTCTCAACAGTTATGGATTCTGGGGATGTGAAGAAATTTGTGCAGTCAATTTCTTCTAACGAGTCCTTAATATACTTCAACCAGGGGATATGGTGTCCTTTATCCCATTTGAGGCAGTCTGTTATGATTTGTCTCGTTAGGACCGCCTCGGGGTTAGTCCATATTTTAACCCAAGCCAGAAGGTGTTTAACTTTAATCCGGTCTTCGATAAAGGGCTCTCCCACTTCCTCGTGAATAATGTAGGCCGGGACACTCTGTGGTAGTTTCAAGATTCTTCTCAGGAATTTGTTTTCTTCCACCTGTATTTGTTGTAGTTTATTGTCTATATAACCCCATACTTCCGCACCATAGGTGACCTTCGCACAGCAAATCGATCTGTACAAATTTAATATTTGTTCTGGAGACCACCTTCCCAGTCTTTGACCATACCCCATAATGGCTCCTGATGACGCCGCCAGTTTAGTTGCATGTTTCTCCACCAGGGGTTTAAAGTTCAAATGGTTATCGAAGAGTACACCCAGGTATGAGAAGGTCTTGACCTGGCCAATCTTGTGTGATCCGATGTTATAAGTAAAGTTCCCCTTTTTCTTTGCTCCTGTTGTCATGATATAAGATTTTTCAAGGTTTGTCGATAAGTCAAGTTTGGCCATAAAATCGACAAAACCGTCAATCAACTTTTGTAAACCTAAGGGAGTTCTGGCCAACAGTACCGCGTCATCGGCATAAAGTAATACCGGCACTGCGCCTTGGCCAATTTGTGGCAAATCCACCTTTAGCTTTAGAAGTTCTTTTTCCAGGAGATTAATATATATAGAGAAAAGGAAGGGTGCTAAGATGCAGCCCTGCCTCACTCCACTGGTGCAGCAAAAGGGGTCAGTCTTACTTCCCTCTTGATTATACCTCACACTTGCAGATGTATTCCAGTGTAGGGTTTGTAGGGTGTCCACAAGGGGTTGATCCACTCCTAAATTTATCAGTAATGACCAAAGTTTTCCTCTATTTACGTGGTCAAAGGCCACTGCACTACCCCAGTCAAAGTGCCTAGGTCATTGCCACCACAGTGCACAATTATGAGGTCAGGGTGTTGGAGATGCAAAAAGGATTCAACCAATGGCATCAATTGGTGCCACTTTAACCCTCTCTGTCCAATCCATTTAATGTCTACACTTGGTAAACCTAGGTCTTTGTGAATTCCTTTGTTTTCTGCATACCTTTGGCTCCGGGAAATATAGCTGTGCCCACAATCCACACTCTAAGCATCTTGAAGGGAGGTCTGGATGCACTCAGATGGTCTCTGTAAATGAAATGGCAGTTTGAAAAGTAAGATTTTTCTAAAGTGGTGGATAAAATGCAGTTTTGAAAAAAAGAAATGAAATGATTGGTTATTTGACAACATTCTCTTCTGAAAGCATGATTCTTATTGGTTAACAAAAACTGATTGAAAGGAACATTACATAAGATAAGCTGCTTGTTGAAAAGTCAAGCACACTTGCTGTTTTGATTATGTGGTGAACTTGTGACCTGTGTGCACAGTTAAGTGTTTCATGAACTGTTTCTATGGTAACAGGCAGAAGGCTGATTGGGGGTAGGGTTCAAATTTTTGTCAATTTGAAAAGGTTAAAATGTGTAACCAATAGAAATGAGTGTTTGCTTTCAATTTAATTTGGGAAGGCATGTCATTTGATGATTAGATGTATATGTGTTGAAAATGAGAGGGAAAGTTTGCCATTCTTTGGTTTTGGTGAGAGGTCTACAGAACAGAGATTCTGTATAAGAAAATCTGGTGTGTGACTGACATACTTCTTAATCTACAAAACAATTTGAAAGGTGAGTTATTAATTTGTGAGGGGATGTATGTGGTGCATTTTGATTTTAATCAGTCTAATGTGTTTCTCCTGCTAAAGTGCAGGGAATAATTTATTTTTCTCTAGAATGTTATTGCGAGTGTGTGTGCATTTAGAAACCATTCTGAGTTAAGCATTTGTGTATTTCATGTGTTTGCAGACACATACCTGTACTGTTCTCATGTTTTGGTAAAATTAGAAACCAGTCATTTTTTATGTATTTGCAAAATGAGTCAAGTTTCCACAATAAATTGCAGTATTCCTTCTAGACTATGAAATGTGTTTTGGTAAAATGCAAGGGATAGTGTTGTTTGTCCAGAATCACACAGTGAGTTTTGTGTGCATTTAGGAATCATTCTGATAGAAGCGCTCCATACTAAAGTGTAGTAGAACATTTTTTGCAATGTGTACAGTCACCTTATGTCTTGTAGACTAGTAAATGTGTTTTGGTAAAATGCAAGAGATAGTGTTGCTTGTCTAGAATCACACAGTTAGTCTGTGTGCATTTAGGAATCACTCCGAGAGAAGCATTTTGGTACTTCATGTGTTTGCTGACATGTAATTGATTAAAAACATATTGTGTTCCCACATTGTGGTAGAATTAGAAAATAGTCATTGGTTATGTGTTTCCAAAATGAGTTTAGCTTTAATAGTAAAATGCAGTAATGAAATATGTGGAATGGATGCTTGATGTGTTTGCAGACACATAAGTACATGTACTGTTGCAGTGAGCCAGGCTTTAGGGAATGCAGTGCTTGAACCTCATATGCACTATGCAAGTAGTAGTGTAACCATCTTCACACTTGTGTTTTAGGCCTACATTTTCCCAGCAGGTATCTATCCACTCCATTAATAAGAAATACTGTTATTTGTCTAGAAACACACTGTGAGTCAGTGTCCATTTGGGAAAATCGAGAGAGAATGATTTGGTTGGTTGATGTGTTTGCAGACATATAAATACATGTACTCTTGCAGTGACACTACCCCCCGCACGACCCCACACAACACAAACACCACTACACTACCCTAAACCCTAAATCTACCCCCAGCATGACCACCTACACTACCCATTCACCACTGGACTACCCTAAACCCTAAAACACTACCCCAGCACGACCCCCTACACTACCCAAACACCGTTGCACTACTCTAAACCTTAAATCTACCCCAGCACGACCTCCTACACTACCTAAACACCACTGCACTACCCTAGAACACTACCCCAGCAGGACCCCCTACACTACACAAACACCACTGCACTTCCATAAACCCTAAAAGCCGACCCCCAGCACAACCCCCTACACTACACAAATACCACTGCACTACCCTAAACCCTAAATCTACCTCCAGCATGACCCCCTACACTACCCATTCACCACTGCACTACCCTAAACCCTAAAACACTACCCCAGCATGACCCCCTACACTACCCAAAGACCATTGCACTACTGTAAACCTTAAATCTACCCCAGTATGACCACCTACACTACCCAAACACCACTGCACTTCCCTAGAACACTACCCCAGCACGACCCCCTATACTAGACAAACACCACTGCACTACCCTAAACCCTAAAACACTACCCCAGCATGACCCCTACACTACACAAACACCACTGCAATACCCTAAGCCCTAAATCTATCCCCAGCACAACCGCCTGCACTACCCAATAACCACTGCACTACCCTAAACCCTAAAACACTACCTCAGCACAACTCCCTACACTACCCAAACACCACTAAACTACCCTAGAACACTACCCCAGCACGACCCCCTACACTACACAAACACGACTGCACAACCCAAAACCCTAAATCTACCCCCAGCATGACCACCTACACTACCCATTCACCACTGCACTACCCTAAACCCAAAAACACTACCCCAGCACGGCCCCCTACACTACCCAAACACCACTGCACTACCCTAGAACACTACCCCAGCACAACGCCCTACACTACCCAAGCACCATTGCACTACCCTAAACCTTAAATCTACACCAGCACGACATCCTACCCTACCCAAACACCACTGCACTACCCTAAACTCTAAATCCACCCCAAGCACAACCCCTACACTACATAAGCACCACTGCACTACCTTAAACCCTAAATCTACCCCCAGCACGACCCCCTAAACTACACAAACACCATTGCACTACCCTAAACCCTAAAACCCAACCCCCAGCATGTCCCTACATTATACAAACACCACTGCACTTCCCTAAATCCTAAAACACTACCCCCTGCATGACACCCTACACTACCCAAACACCACTGCACTACCCTAAACCCTAAAACACTACATCCAGCGCGACCCCCTACACTACACAAACACCACTGTACTACTCTAAACCCTAAATCATTACACCCTAGACTACACAAACACCACTGCACTACTAAACCCTAAAACACTACCCCTACACTACAGAAACACCACTGCACTACCCTAAACCCTAAAACACTACCCCCACCACAGCCCCCTACACTACTCATACACCAATGCAGTACCCTAAACCCTAAAACACTACTCCAGCATGACCCCCTACACTACCCAAACACCATTGCACTACCCTTAACCTTAAACCTACCCCAGCACGATCCCTTACACTACCCAAACCCCACTGTACTACCCTAAAAGACTACCTCAGCATGACCCCCTACACTACACAAACACCACTGCACTAATCTAAACTCTAAATATTACCCCAGCACGACCCCCTACACTACACAAACACCTTTGCACTACCCAAAACCCTAAAATACAACTCCCAGCACGACCCCTACATCACACAAACATAACTGCACTTCCCTAAACCCTAAAATAGTACCCAAGCACGACCCCCTACACTACCCAAACACCACTGCACTATCCTAAACCCTAAAACACTACCCCAACATGATCCCCTACACTACCCAAACACCATTGCACTACTCTAAACCTTAAATCTACCCCAGCATGACCCCTTACACTAACCAAACACCACTGCGCTACCCTAGAACACTACCCCAGCATGATCCCCTACACTACACAAACACTACTGCACTACCCTAAACCCTAAATCTACCCCAGTACGACCACCTACACTACCCAAACACCATTGCACTGCCCTAAACCATAAATCTACCCCAGCACAACCTCCTACACTACCCAAACACCACTGCACTACCCTAGACCACTACCCTAGCACAACCCCCTACAGTACACAAACGCCACTGCACTACCCTAAACTCTAAATCTGTACTGTTGCAAAACCATAGTGGCTGTTTATGTACCAAGTACTAATCTGTTCACTAAAGTAAAAGTGAACCAATTATGAATTCACTCAGTGTCTCTCCTTATAGGATTGTAATCATTTAGTTAATATGCATGTAGTCATGCAGTGAGCCAGGTTTTAGGGTCATGGAGTGCTGCAAACTGCTATGCACTATGCATGTAATGGTCTAACCACCTTCACACTTGTGCTTCAGGCCTACAATTTCTTAGTCAGAATTTATATGAAATGTGTTTGTATAGTAATAGAAAAGTATAATTTATAAAGTTATTAATAAACACTTATTTATGATTATTTTTTTACAGATACTGTTTATCATCATTAAAATAAAGTTATAATGCCAGAGAAAGAAAGAAAAAGAAAAGGTCAGAAAAGGGATACTTACTTGAAAAAAGTATTGGATGACCAACATAATGTGGCTAAAAAGAGAAAAAAATCTGGTAAGACCACAAAGAACTTTATTAAAAATATTACTAGACTCAGAAAAAAACTGAAAGTGTTGAAAGCACTGAAAATGTTCCAAGCAAGTGCAAAGAATAGGAAAGGAAAAAAAGACAATATACATACAAAGGATATGACTTACAGCAAAAGAAGAGAAAATCAATATAAAGAAATTCGTAAAAAAATATTTTATAATAGAGTAGTACATAATTTGATGAAAGATACGAACAAATATAAAAAGAGAACACTATTTTATATAAAGAAGAAGCATATCGAATCCATTGTTGAAAAGGCTTTTGAAGTAAAAAGGAAACTATTAATTTTAGTATTAAACAGAATTTGATCACTAGATAAACCAATCCATTTAATGAAGGTCAAACGTAAGAAGAAAATAGCAATTAACAGAAGTAATTTTTTTGATATTTTTTTTAGGGGAATGGAAACACAGTTTAAGTTCCGAGCCTTTTTTTAGTGAAGAGAGTTATTTTCAGACCAATGATTTGTTGCATGCAGTTGACACCAGTGGTTGAGCTTATTAGGTTAGAAATGGTTGTCTAATTGAGAAAGAGAAAATGGTTCCCAGAAATGCAGAAGAAGTGATAGCTGATGAAGTTCTAGGCAGACGTCCTAAAGCCCCAGTGTATACTTGGGATTGCAGTAGTATTTGTAGTTTACGCCAAGAATCTATTGATAAATTACGCAGTTTCTTACAAGCATATAGTAAAAAAAGTAGTACACAAAATATTAAGGTGTTGCAAGGACTAGACCATTGCAGAGTGAGAAAAAATACTG
This sequence comes from Lissotriton vulgaris, assembly GCF_964263255.1. Taxonomy (NCBI): domain Eukaryota; kingdom Metazoa; phylum Chordata; class Amphibia; order Caudata; family Salamandridae; genus Lissotriton; species Lissotriton vulgaris. The sequence continues at coordinate 1,436,755,808 of NC_141687.1, read as the reverse complement.
GTTTGCATGGTCATTCTCTGGCTTGTCTTTCTAGGATAGTATGTCAAAGTGATTTTCACCATTTCAGGATGTTGGCAGTACATCATACTCAAATGCGGAAGTTAGTGAGAAGATTGTATTATGCAAAACGTCCAGCACTAAAGTTAAATGAGTTGAACAGGGCTCTTTTGCATGGATCAGTATCAGATGTGAAGAAGGTTTGTGATGACATTGAGTTTTGTTACTTTGGTCCTAAACAAGAGAGTGAAGAAACTCAGACATTAATAGAAGAAAATGTTGGAGAGAATATTGAACATAGTTGTACAAAAAATGTTGAAGGTGAAATTACAAAGTTTAAGGTGATTTTAGGTGAAAGGCCAAATTTTTCTTGTATTGTTGTCGGCGAACTCACTATAAAAATCAGACTAAGAGTGTTGATCTGTATTTAAAAAGTGAAAAAGAAAATAATGATAAGTGGAAGGAATTTGCAACTTATTTGTTTGTAGAGAATTGTTTTGATTTGGGTTCTGATCAGCATATTTGTAAATATTGTTATAAAAAATTTGATGAGAATAAAATGCCCGCTAGAGCTGTGCATAATAATTTAGAGTTAGTTGCTATTCCACCAGAATTGATAGATTTAAACACCTGTGAATCTATTCTCATTCAATTTGTGCACGGGTTTCAGCCTATTGTTCTCATGGAGCTTAAAACAGGTAAATTGCCTCCTTCAGATTTACAAAGAGGATTAAAAGGAAGAGTTGTGTATTTACCGTTGGATTTAAAAAAAAATATTGAAACTATTGGTGTAGAGTGTAGAAAGTGAACTGCTTGTTGTTCTTGTTCATGGTGTGTCGACTAAGAAGAAGAAAATCTGGCAGGAGTTAGTAGATGTTAGAAAGTGCAAAAGGCAACATTGTATTTGATAAAAAACAATACATACTATAATAATGTTTATATAGGAGAAGAAGAAATACTTTTAGCAGAAGATACTGAAACGTCAAGTGGACAAATTGAAAAAGTGGACATGTTAAGATGTGAAGAAATCTATGAACATTACAGTGTGCATCCACTTCATTCAAAAGAAGTTATGCGGAACCCTTTAGAGTTGTTCCAAATGAAAAAAGCAAAAGGAAGTCCCATGAGTGTATGTGAAGAGAGCTTGGACAGTCGTTGTTTTCCACAGTTGTTCCCAACTGGAAAAGGAGGACGATATGATGAACGTCCTGTGCAGATTCCTGCATCTAAATATCGGACAACAAGATTATATGCAGAAGATACAGGATTTCGACAATATATCCCTTATATATTTCATCTTTTGTTTGAAAGGGACTTGTCTGGACTTTCATATGCAGTCAATCACATTTTAAAAACTGGAATACATCTGTAAAATGTATCTGCAAAAGATTTTATGGATAAAGTGCACCAGAGAGATGATCATTTAGAATCTCAGCTTATTAATCTAATGGCATGTCAGCGTGGGACTAATGAATATTGGTACCGTCGTCATGGAGAACTGAAATGTATGCTACGGAACTTAGGAACTCGTACATGGTTCCTTACCCTAAGCTGTGCTGAGTACGCTTGGGATGATTTACTTGAATTTCTTCGAGAGGCAAAATGAAATATAAAAATATTGAATACAAGATACCTGGGGAATTGTGCTCTTTGGATCCTGTTAATGTATGCAGGTATTTCAATCATAGATTTGAAGCTATGATGTCTTTTATCTGCAATAAAAATAATCCTGCTCTTGGAGAAGTTGTGGATTTCTTTTGGAGAAAGGATTATCAAGCAAGAGGTGCTCCTCATATACATTTGCTGTTATGGATCAAGGATGCCCCCAAATTTGGAACAGATGCAGATGATACTGTTTTGACTTTTATGGAACAATATCCAACATGTGCTGAACCCAAAAGCACAGAAGAAAGCAACTTTAGAGCACAAGTCTTACAATTCCAAAGTACAAATCTAAGGATAAGTTCTACACCAAATGCCGTTTGCATTTCCACGTCCTGTAATATCCAAAGGAAGAGTGATCAGTTTTATGTCATCTTTGCGACATACCATCACAAAAAAGTCTCCAAAAAATACATTCAATTTAAGAAGAAATGAAGAGTCAAAATACATAAATGACTACAACCCAGTTATTTTGTCCATGTGGAATGCTAACATGGATATTCAGTATGTTGCGGACAATTCCATTGCTGTTGCTCGATATGTAACGTCCTATATTACAAAATCAGAAAAGACGGAATTGAAAGAAATGTGGGAAGAGATTTCTCACGAGCAGACTCTAAGTAAGAAATTATACAGTTTCAGTTTGAAGATGTTATCACATCGAGAAATCGGAGCATATGAATGCTTAGATCGGTTATCATCTGTAAGTCTATACTCCTAATCTAGAAGAATCATTTGGGTAAGTCTAGGTATTGCAGCAAAGCGAAATCAAGTACTGAAATCTGTAAAAGAAATGTATTATTTAGCAGAAAAAGATCCAGAAAGTACAGATATTTTGAAAACGAATATGTTGGACACATATTACCCAAACAAAATTCATCATCTTGAGAACATGTGTCCCTATGAAGTGCTGCAAAACTACACTTTTAAACGGAATACTACAGAGAACATCAATGATGGAAAATATGCAGTCATTGGTTCTGAAGGATGTTTGGTGAAACAAATGAAAGAAAAATGTGATTAATCACAGAAAGCTGAGTTGTGACACTGCAGGTAAAAGGGAATTTTACTATTTAGCCCTTTTACAACTGTTCAAACCATGGTAATCAGAACTGGAATTACTTGGAGATTTCCAGAGCTATTAAGATTCCTTTAATGCTTGTAAAGATACCATACAATGCACTGCTTTTGCAAATTATGTGAAAATGATGAACGATGAAATTGATCAAGAAGATACAATTGCAGCTGAGATTGCTAGAGATAGTTCTCAAGACAGTCAAAGTTCTGCTGCGCTGAGTCAAGATCCACTAGGACAACCAATTGTTGAAAATGAAGCAGCAATCGCCATGAATGAGGTGGAGACAGCAATGCATCAAGCTCAAGAAGATGTAACAAACTTAGCAAACTTGGAAGAACAACTAAATGTTGAACAGAAACAAATATATCAGCAAGTGAGACAACAGATGGACCATGGATTACTTCATGCACGTCATTTCAACCTATCCGAATGTACGTGAGTGGACAAGCTGGAACAGGAAAAAGTTTTTTAATTAAAGTAATTACAAGTTATCTACAGAAAACAACTGAGTCACATTTGTCTTGTGTTGTCACTGCTCCAACTGGGTTGGAAGCACACAACATTAAAGGAATTACTTTACATTGTTTACTAATGCTACCAGTAGAGCATGAAAACAAATTGGAATACCACAAGCTATCTGGAGAAGCTTTTTGCGAAGTTTCAAGAGCCTTGAAGAAAAAAAACTTCTCATTATTCATGAGGTAAGCATGGTATCAAACTTAATGCTTGCCTTTGTGCATTTAAGAATGTAACAAATTCATAAAACAGAGTACGACGTGTTATTTGGAGGAAAACACGTCATCGTTTTTGGAGATCTACTGCAACTGACTCCTGTAAAAGGACAACCAGTATTTAAAACACTTGCGCATGAAGACACCAGAAAGTCTCTGGGTAGTGTTGGAAACGGGAACATTTGGTCATATTTTGAATACAAAGAACTCATTACAAATATGCGATAGGCAAATGATGTTGATTATGGAAATATTCTCCAAGATATAAGTATTGGACTACTGACTGAACATGGCAAACAAGCTTTGCAGAGTCGATTACTTTCCAATTTCTTTCCAAATAAAAATGTAGTTCCTGATAAAAATATACATTAAAATTGTAGAAAACAAATCTGTAATCTGCTTAATGCCAACACTGTGTGAGTGTTCTATAGTCAAGGAACAACTTTTGAAACTGGAAAATGAAGAAACAATAAAAATGGAAGCCATCAATAAAATAGAGCATGAAGGAATCACTATTATTTTGACAGAAAAATTGAAGACAATATTGGATTCTTTAGAAAAATCAATATCTAAAACTGCTGGTTTAGAAAAGAATCTATATTCATGTAGAAACTGTTGAGTCATTTTAAGGCATAATTTGGATGTAGCACAAGGTTTAGTTAATGGAGCAATGGGCAAAGTTGTAGATTTTGTTAATTATCAAAATAAAGATGGTATTGAATTCTTAAAAAATTTAATTTGATCAGATTGAAGAAGTTAAACAAATTGGTTGTTGTTCAGTTAGTTTTTTGCTTGTGAAAAATGCATATGTCCGTAGAAAACAGTTTCCAGTTTCTCAGGCATATGCAGTGACTATTCATAAATCTCAAGGTTTAAGTGTTGACAGTGCTTTGGTGAACATTGGAAATACTGTGCTTAAAGAGGGTATGGCATATGTTGCTTTGCCTCGAGTCAGAACATCATCTGGTTTGTTTTTGATTGATTTTGATGACACAAAGGTTACTGCAGATGCAAACTGTATAATAGAGTATAATAGGTTAAGAAGAGCATATGCTCTCAATTTAGGTCAATATACTGTATTTGAAAAGCGTGTGGTTGGTCAGGGAAAAAAACAAGATAATGTTGTGATTGCAAGCAAAAAGAAAAAGGACACTGTTGAAGAGATTGTTGGTTATCAGTTTGAAAATAGATCAGGTGTCAACTGCTATGCTAATGTAGTGTATGGCTGAGATACCCGCCACCCCCTCTCAACACAATCCCCAAGGATGGGAAACCGGAAACAGTTCTGAACTTTTGGAAGGCGGGAGGGAGTGACCCTCCCGGCCGTATTTATTAAAATATGAAACAAAATTAAAACATTAAAATAACAGTTTCATATTATGTACAATTTCATTACCACATTGCGATGTTTGGCTAACCTTAACATATTCTCTAATACAAAGGTTCTCCTAGCCGAACTAACATCCTACAAAATATTAACTTGCAATTTGAAATTGTACATCCTAACGTTTAAGGGCCAACGGCAAGGTCGTAACCGGTGTCAAGATCCCTAAACCAGAAATATCCCCCTCACTTGTGAGGGGCGACCGCACAGAGGTGTACCTCAAGTGCAACTACCAATTTCCCTTGACTTGACGGGGGCCCCACTAAACTCAACGCCACTTAAAGGTCGTCCGAGGACTCGTGTGAGGTATCTAGAAGGTAGCGTAGACCCCTCCCCAAACCCCACACAACTTACCACATCTGCCGTCGCAGATGTCCTGGCCCCGGGAAATTCCCCAGCAGAGGGCTGTAGCCCCTCCTACCCAGGAAGGGGCCTTGACCGCCTTTCCTTTCCTTGCGGCGGCCCATCCTTAGAAGGGACCGCCTCCCCGTTGAGGGGCCAATGGCCACCTCCCTCGAGCGCTCCCATCCGTAATGGGTGACGCCCACTCATAGGGATCTTCCAATTAGTGCTCACCGATCATGACCTTACCGCCCGACCAAAATAAATACGACAATTCTAAACTAAATGACTAAATTACCTAAAAGACAGTAACAACGACCACTTTATTAAAGCATGCTTACTGATCAAACACTAGAGCAAGATTACTTTATTTACAAAACATACCACAAATCAAACCATTCTTTATTGCATATTCAAAGTTATCATGATAATAATCCCAACCTACAAACAAAATTAAAGTTACCACATCAAAACTTTATTCAAAACCACTTGCTGTCCTCAGGGGCTGGTGGGTGGGTCAAAATTGGCTCTTCGTTCCGTCTCGAGCTCACGTGCAGCGAGGAGGTGCAGCTTCAGAGCACAGGAACAAGAGGATGCTTTCTTGGCTTGTTGCTCCTTTTATCCGTCTTCAGGGCGGGCGTAAACCCGCCCCGGCCTGCCTCCAAGGCGTGGCCGGCCGCGTCAGTGTCTAGGCCAGCCCACTCCAGGGCGGGAAAAAGGTGCGCCCCGGCTACGCCGCTTCGGGCATACCAGCCGAGGCTCGCCTCCCGCCCAAGATGGCTTCCCGGGGGGATCGTGGTACTCCACCATACGTTCGGGGGGACCGAATGGTCGCCCCTTTCCATATGGCTGAGATACCCGCCACCCCCTCTCAACAAAATCCCCAAGGATGGGAAACCGGAAACAGTTCTGAACTTTTGGAAGACGGGAGGGAGTGACCCTCCCGGCCGTATTTATTAAAATATGAAACAAAATTAAAACATTAAAATAACAGTTTCATATTATGTACAATTTCATTACCACATTGCGATGTTTGGCTAACCTTAACATATTCTCTAATACAAAGGTTCTCCTAGCCGAACTAACATCCTACAAAATATTAACTTGCAATTTGAAATTGTACATCCTAACGTTTAAGGGCCAACGGCAAGGTCGTAACCGGTGTCAAGATCCCTAAACCAGAAATATCCCCCTCACTTGTGAGGGGCGACCGCACAGAGGTGTACCTCAAGTGCAACTACCAATTTCCCTTGACTTGACGGGGGCCCCACTAAACTCGACGCCACTTAAAGGTCGTCCGAGGACTCGTGTGAGGTATCTAGAAGGTAGCGTAGACCCCTCCCCAAACCCCACACAACTTACCACATCTGCCGTCGCAGATGTCCTGGCCCCGGGAAATTCCCCAGGAGAGGGCTGTAGCCCCTCCTACCCAGGAAGGGGCCTTGACCGCCTTTCCTTTCCTTGCGGCGGCCCATCCTTAGAAGGGACCGCCTCCCCGTTGAGGGGCCAATGGCCACCTCCCTCGAGCGCTCCCATCCGTAATGGGTGACGCCCACTCATAGGGATCTTCCAATTAGTGCTCACCGATCATGACCTTACCGCCCGACCAAAATAAATACGACAATTCTAAACTAAATGACTAAATTACCTAAAAGACAGTAACAACGACCACTTTATTAAAGCATGCTTACTGATCAAACACTAGAGCAAGATTACTTTATTTACAAAACATACCACAAATCAAACCATTCTTTATTGCATATTCAAAGTTATCATGATAATAATCCCAACCTACAAACAAAATTAAAGTTACCACATCAAAACTTTATTCAAAACCACTTGCTGTCCTCAGGGGCTGGTGGGTGGGTCAAAATTGGCTCTTCGTTCCGTCTCGAGCTCACGTGCAGCGAGGAGGTGCAGCTTCAGAGCACAGGAACAAGAGGATGCTTTCTTGGCTTGTTGCTCCTTTTATCCGTCTTCAGGGCGGGCGTAAACCCGCCCCGGCCTGCCCCCAAGGCGTGGCCGGCCGCGTCAGTGTCTAGGCCAGCCCACTCCAGGGCGGGAAAAAGGCGCGCCCCGGCTACGCCGCTTCGGGCATACCAGCCGAGGCTCGCCTCCCGCCCAAGATGGCTTCCCGGGGGGATCGTGGTACTCCACCATACGTTCGGGGGGACCGAATGGTCGCCCCTTTCCATATGGCTGAGATACCCGCCACCCCCTCTCAACAAAATCCCCAAGGATGGGAAACCGGAAACAGTTCTGAACTTTTGGAAGACGGGAGGGAGTGACCCTCCCGGCCGTATTTATTAAAATATGAAACAAAATTAAAACATTAAAATAACAGTTTCATATTATGTACAATTTCATTACCACATTGCGATGTTTGGCTAACCTTAACATATTCTCTAATACAAAGGTTCTCCTAGCCGAACTAACATCCTACAAAATATTAACTTGCAATTTGAAATTGTACATCCTAACGTTTAAGGGCCAACGGCAAGGTCGTAACCGGTGTCAAGATCCCTAAACCAGAAATATCCCCCTCACTTGTGAGGGGCGACCGCACAGAGGTGTACCTCAAGTGCAACTACCAATTTCCCTTGACTTGACGGGGGCCCCACTAAACTCGACGCCACTTAAAGGTCGTCCGAGGACTCGTGTGAGGTATCTAGAAGGTAGCGTAGACCCCTCCCCAAACCCCACACAACTTACCACATCTGCCGTCGCAGATGTCCTGGCCCCGGGAAATTCCCCAGGAGAGGGCTGTAGCCCCTCCTACCCAGGAAGGGGCCTTGACCGCCTTTCCTTTCCTTGCGGCGGCCCATCCTTAGAAGGGACCGCCTCCCCGTTGAGGGGCCAATGGCCACCTCCCTCGAGCGCTCCCATCCGTAATGGGTGACGCCCACTCATAGGGATCTTCCAATTAGTGCTCACCGATCATGACCTTACCGCCACAGGCCGGATAGTTGACCGGCTATCCGGACCCCCCACAAAACTCCTACCTAAAGGTCATGTCTTAAAGTCTTTAGCCAAGCCATCAAGTCTCCTATGAGTAACTCGTTCCCCACCCGGGACAAGTGAACACCATCCCCCAAATACATACCGTCACCAGTAATACAACCATGCGAAATCGAATGCAGTGTATTGGAACGGAACAATCTACTCACTTTGTTATTGATTTTTCTTACTGAATGATTCAGAGCAGAAACCGACATAGCCCCCCGCCATACTTTTCGTGGGATCATATGGGACCATGCAATCGTGCACCCTGGAACTCTCCTCGCCAACCAACTTACAGTGGAAAGCATCGCCTCAAGAAGAAGTCGTCTACCAGTGGTGACCAAATCATTGCCCCCAAGATGTACTATGACTATAGACGGCGGTGACCTCGTCCGCCCTAGCAAACCCTTGAAAAATGATTGAAACTGGTCAATACAGAGTCCGCCCCTTCCGTAGAAGGACACCCTGTACCCGTATTCCCCAGCCACGTGAATCATATCACCTGCTTTGAATACGTCCGCGGCACGCCTCACGTATGAGTGGCCCACGACCCACACCTCCTCTCTCACAGCCGGTGATGTCTGACCGCTGGCCCGGTGTTGGGTCGACTGCATAGTCCGCCCCGCCTCGTAGGCTTGCGCAACTGAAACCAAACAAAAACAAGAAGCGTGAGTACATCATTACAGCTTCACAACATGTGCAACCGCACATACCTTTTATAACAGTTGGAGGACCAACGCCCCACACGTTTAACTTGTTCGACATTCAGACCCCTGGCTGTAGCCTCTGTAGCAGCCCCTATCCGAAAGGAATGGGTCCCAAACTCGCCCGGGTTCAAGCCCGCAGCGGCAATCTACATCGCAAGCACCCGCTGAAACTGAAACCTCGTCAGTGGGGTGGCGTCAGCGTGTCTCAACAAAGTCCCCCCCCATGATGCCACCCTTTGTGCTAAATACTCCTCTACACAACTCACCGGGCACATGGAGGACCCGGGAATCCCTTGTATAATTATGCAGTCACCCATCGCCCCCTGATCGGTCTTGGACCTGACGAACGAGACAGTCATTGTCTCCCCTCTGACCTGAACGTGCTCTCGGCACAGTCCCCCCATCACATCCTGCTTGTTCCTTGCCACTAGTTCGCTTACCCGCATAGCCCCATGGAATGCCAGCGTAAAAGCGGCTCGGAATAACACTGTTTCATACCGGGATGAACACGTTGCAGGGAGTATGGATAATAACAGGGCCAACCTATCCAGACCTATCGGGCGCCTTTCATCTACTCTGCGACCCTCAAGGCGTTGCCACCCACGTAGCGCTTTTTGCACAACAAAAGACGCAGTCGGGTCCTGGATCCCATGAGCTCTTGCCATGAAGGAAATGGCGGCCCGATGCCTCTGGGCCGTAGCCACTGATTTGCATGCCTGATGTAAAGACAGCAGAAATTTTACTACTAGCTCTTCCTGTCCCCAAAGCTCTCCCCTAGCAGTCCCCAAAAAGGCCCAATAGGCTCGGAACGCCCCTTCATATGCCTTCCTTGTCCGGGGTGCTAAACTCTCTCCCACGAGGTTCTGTAGTTCGGGGCACCGAGAGACCAGAGAGCTTCGGGAAAAGGTGCCGCCACCGGGTCCGCTGTGGGCAGAAAACCCCAAAAGGCCTGCATACGAAAACGAGAAAGCGCATCAGCCGCTTGATTCATTACCCCCGGCACATGTCTTGCCCTAAATAACACGTTTAATTGTAAACACAATAGCACAATTTCTTTGAGCAATCTCAACATCCATTTGCATCGTGCTGCCTGGCTATTGATACACTCAACCACGGTCATGTTATCGGACCAAAACACCACAGAGTGATCTCTGAATCCCTCAGGCCAAGTTTTCAGGGCCACCAGAATGGGAAAAAGTTCAAGAAAGGCAATGTTACTAGTCAGTGTGGCTCACTGGTTAGAGGCGGCAGACCCGAGAGCAGAGGACGGCCTGGGACCAGGGTTCGATTCCTGGCGCGGCAGGTTTCTGGACCAGGGTCAGTGGACTCGATAATTCTCTCGCCTCGGTGCCCACTCTGATCAGCGATCACACTCGGCAACTCTGGGCATTAGCTTGCCTCATCTTCACTAACGGCCCCACCAGACCGCCGGGGATGCCTGGTCTCACCCTGGAGATACCCATTAAGGGACCATCTCTCAGGGAAGCCAGGAAGGGTTTCGCAGCGGTCGAAGCGCCTTGGGACCCTACGGGTAAGTAGTGCGCTATATAAATGCCAATACATACATGCCAATACATACTCATGCCACCATAACGGCCATTTTTGAGCCGACCATTGTGTGCCGAATATGGCACCAAAACCAATGCTCCCAGCCGAATCTGTCCACAGCCCCAGCTCTTCGGAGGACACCGCCGGTTTATTCCAGACAATTCGACCATTGAACTCCGCCAGAAATGCCAACCAAATGCGCATGTCCTGGCGAACCTCAGCCGAGAGCCTCGTGCGATGATGACCCTCCTTCAGGCCGACCATGGCTTGAGCGATCGAGCGGGAGAAGGGGCGGGCCATCGGTATTACTCTTAGGGCAAAATTCAACTGTCCCACCAATTGTTGTAATTGATGTAGCTTAACCTTAGACTCACTTATACACGTTTGCAGGCATGCCCTGAATTTTAACACTTTGTCTTCTGGTAAACGAAAACAACCTTCTTCAGAGTCGAGCTCGATCCCCAGAAACTCGAGGCAAGTCGAGGGACCCACCGTCTTACCTGGTGCCAATGGCACGCCAAACTGTTTCATCAAGACACAAAATTCAGTCAAAGCCTGTCCACATGCCGGATCCCCGGCTGCCCCCAGAAACAAAAAGTCATCGAGATAATGCATAACATGTTGAAACCCCGTCTTCTTTGTGAAGACCCATTGCAGGAAACAACTGAACTTTTCAAAATAGGCACAAGATATAGAGCACCCCATCGGCATACACCGATCCATGTAATAGTGACCCTGAAACATGAAACCAAGGAGACGCTGGTCGTCTGGATGTACCGGGAGCAACCGGAACGCTGACTCGATATCAGATTTTGCCATCAGCGCACCGGGCCCCAGGCGATTCAATATGGCTACGGCCTCATCGAAGGATGCGTACCGCACCGAACATACTTCCGGGTCTATCGCATCGTTTACGGAACGACCACGTGGGGCTGATAGATTATGTATCAGCCGAAACTCACCCGGGTCCTTCTTGGGGACCACCCCTAAAGGGGAACAAACAAAGTTAGCAACTGGTGGCACATTAAATGGACCGGCGACTCGACCTCGAGTAACCTCTTTCCCGATCTTTTCCTGTACCACGGACGTATGTTGCAATACCGATATTTGGTTTTTACATTTCGCTATACCCTGAAACTCCCCCACTGGAATGCGGAAACCATATGAAAACCCGTTCCGCAACACCCCAGCGGAAGCGTGATCCGGGTATTCGCTGAGCCAGGGAATCATTGCCATGGTATCAATCGGAGTAGGTAAAGGCGCCCCTCGGACTATATCAGACCTGTTTGGCGCCTCCTCTACCCCCGTTATCACCCGTTTTGGCTCTGCACATGGACTCAGGATGGGATGCTTGCCCACACCCACCACATTCGTGCCTAAATTTGCAAGACCCCTGGGGCCTCGTACATTTACCCCTGTTAAAGTTCCAACAAATCCCCCTTTTACCTGCGTTGCCGATCGGCCTCGAGTGGTTGTCGTAACTCGTACCTGATCGAAAGGGCGTCCCAGCATATTGGCGGGAGGATTCACCCACGCTACTCCCTACCAACGGCAACTTCAACATACCAGTATCTTCCATTTTGGACCAAGACACAGAATCATAACAATCCCAAGTTAAGTTTTTATCATGTTCTTTCGCTTTTCTGAAAATATTATCGTAACAAAACCATTGATTGCCCTCGTGTGATACAGAATACCCCATGATCCGTGTCTGATAAATCAGCAATTCGGACAGCAATTCGGGCCTACGTTCACCCATGATGGATGTAAAAATCCCCCATGCTCTGCCCCAAGTGCCAATGTTTTCATTTACCTTAAAGGCGGCCATCTTTGCGCGCCAAACACTCGGATGCATGAGCTCCTTCTGGCTCTTAACATGCTCCATCTCATAATGATCGGTAAGCAACGAGAAGATGTTTATATACTCATCTGCCCATATCTTCTCTTTAATAGCCAGAGGGACATGCTGACCCAACTTTTCCCTTCGTGAGGGTGCAGACTCATCCCTTGCAATCGGCAATGGCCGCTTACCTGAACTGGAAGCTGTATCTGCGACTGGACCTGTTCCAGGTGGCTTCTCTACTGCCGCAGCCGCTTCCCTTGTTTCACGCAGTTGCTTCATCAATACCTGCGCGTCGTCAGCCGTGGCGCCCTTGCTACCTCTACCCAACCACGCTGCTACTTGTGCTGCCAGCTCGGGCGGCATATCCTCCCCGGACACGGGGGTGACCACCACGGGAATCGGATTCCCCTCTTCCGGCGACGGAGTTGGTTTCTCGAGTGGGGTACAGGGAACCGGGATGTCTCCCCCAGCTGCTCCCCTTCTGGGCCTCTTGCCTTTTCCTCCCGGAGCTGCTCCTGCCAAAGGGCGTTTCGGTCCCCCTTCCTCATCTTTATCCGCCATTCGCCTCTTTCATAAGAACACACAGCATCTGTTCGGTAGTCATTCGCTTTCCCGCTTTCTTGGGCATTCTCCAAACCGAGTATCTGTAAAACAAACAAGAAAGATTATAACGCTCAAAATTGGCTCTTCGTTCCGTCTCGAGCTCACGTGCAGCGAGGAGGTGCAGCTTCAGAGCACAGGAACAAGAGGATGCTTTCTTGGCTTGTTGCTCCTTTTATCCGTCTTCAGGGCGGGCGTAAACCCGCCCCGGCCTGCCTCCAGGGCGTGGCCGGCCGCGCCAGTGTCTAGGCCAGCCCACTCCAGGGCGGGAAAAAGGCGCGCCCCGGCTACGCCGCTTCGGGCATACCAGCCGAGGCTCGCCTCCCGCCCAAGATGGCTTCCCGGGGGGATCGTGGTACTCCACCATACGTTCGGGGGGACCGAATGGTCGCCCCTTTCCAGTCAATGTTGTTTTTTTTCTTGAAGGTTTGCAACAGCAGATTATGGAGAATCAGGAAAAAAGATTGTGTTCCTTGTTGCATTCTGTTTATGAAAAATTGAGAACTGATACAAGTAAAACACAAACCTTTTCTGATGTTTGTGATCTTTTGGATGTATGTTCTGGTTTTACACAATTTACTCAAAATATCCAACAAGATGCTCAGGAATTTCTAATGTATATGCTTACCATATTGGAAAATGAAGGTGTAGAAATTGAAAATATTTTTGGCCTTTGTTATAAATGGGATCATTATTGTGAAAATGGTATGTATACATGTAGCACTAATGTAGACACTGAAAGATTTCTATATTTGACATTACCAGACTGTAAATCAGTGTCTTTCAATAAATTAGTTAAAGCTGCAAATCATAACATGGTGTGTAGCCAATGCAATTCATAAATGTTATCATCATTATTTTTACAGAGATATGGACAATATATAATTTTAATGATGCAACGTTGTACAGCTGACAGAAGAAAATTGGACACTTTAATAAAACATTTTGTAGCTTCTCAACTATCAATATCAGGAAGGACTTTTGTAGCAGTAGCAATAATTTTCCATGATGGTACTTTTACAACATCTGCCTGTCTAAAAAGTGACAAAGGCTGGACACTTTATAATGATGCTGAGTTGGGTTTCAAACAATGTTTGCCTTACGAATTATCAAATTCCTACCTAACGCTTTTAAAGCCAAAGTTTTAGGAAGATAATTCAGCCTCTGAGGAATTTATTATTATGATTTAATAGGATAACCTTTGGACAATTTACATTAAAAGGAGTGCAAAAATACCCTTTGGCCTCAAGGAAAGGTATATGTTTGAATTATGGACTTTTTCTTGCACATTGTCTCGGTGCATATTGTTAACCAACAACATTTACAGTGTTTATAAATGTAACTTATAAAATTATCTTAGCAGTAACCGTTTTATACATGTGTGATTTGTATTATCCGGTATTCTAATTGATTGTTTTTTTTTTGCCCGCTGTAATGTGATGAGTACGATTGAAATCACTGTTTCTAGTGAAATTCAATATATTCTGAGAACAGCATAAAAGGCAAAGAAATGACTTTGTAAAATGTTAAAATTATGCTGTGCTGTATCAATTGAGATGTCATCAGTGATATCACTGACCATGTCATGAATGATGTAATATGTGACATCATCAGCAGTGGATTGCGGGCGAGCGAGTTATAGTTGGTACAACTAACTATAACAGAGTAATTTCAATGGTTTTGTAGGAGTGAAATGTCCAGCTAACAATAACATCCGTTTTCAGGGAATATATATATATATATTACCTACTGGCGGTCGCCAGTAGGTATATATAGTTAGGATTTTTTTCCTATGGGATTTCTGAAAATTCTATGTCGAATAACTTTAGCGTTTGTGGACGGAATAGGCTGAAATGTTCAGGAAAATGGCACATTTTGTTTCTGAGCAGGCCCTGAAAATTTGGGGGGGTTTCGTCAAGGGGGGGCCGAGAAAAAAGGGGGGTCCCAAAACGCGTTTTTTCCATTCATTTTTCCATAGGGCGGTTGGAATCACTTTTAGCTCGAACGGCTGAATGGATTTACACAAAACTTGGCAAAATTGTAGATATGGTTTGCCCGAAGTGCCTTTGCTATGTCTTAAAATATGTGCTCCAGTGGATTTTGAGAAACAAATGTTTTAAAAAACAGATATATCTGTGACAGCGTCCCGGTTAGCGCCCCGTTTCGCGTACCTGACGCGTAATGGAACTTCGCGAGGAGAAGCGGATTGGCTCCTCGGTGACTGTGAACATTCTAAACAGTCCGGAGCGGCCGCCATCTTGTGTCTCGGTAGGATAGAGACACAAGATGTGGCAAAAACAAAGGGGGAAATGAGCATAAGGGGGCAGAGAACATCCTCCCTGACCCCCTAGGTTTGATGAGGGGGCTTTAAAAGGGCCCCGCGGGGAAAAAAATAAATAATTTTTATTATCGTTTTTTTTGCGGGGGAGCGCTCGGTACGCGCACCGGGAAGCGGTCCGGGGAGCGTAATATAGGGAAAATAGAATGAAAGAATGTTCAAATAATGTATGTATATTGATTGTTCTTTTTGTTGTATTTTTTTTAATTTTTTTATTTAAGTACCAACATGTAGGTACCAATGCAAAGTCTAAAAATAAAAATACACCGTTTCCTTTGTAGATATCTTGCATGTTGTTTCAGAAGTTATTGTGGTATATGGAATTCATAGCATAGTCTGTCAGGAAAGCAGAAACACCATGGACGCAGGAGATGATAAAGCGATGTTAAATACACACTGGAGATAATATAGTAACTATGAGCAAACTTACTATGTTACACAAAAAAGTTGCACAGTATATTTAAAGTCTGATTTTACATTATAATCAATTTGGTACTAGTTTAAAAAATACATATAAAAATGAATAATGTCTCAAACAATTTTTGAATTATTAAATATAAATTTATTTATCTGATTCGTTTTCAAAATTTAAAAGAACTTCTAATATTTGATTGTCAGAAATGTCCTAATTTTCAATCAGGAAATCTACTGATTCTACACATTGAAGAAGTTCATAGTCCCGTGATTCATCAAAGAATTCAGAGTCATTGGGTTCAATATCTGTATCTTTGTTGCTTTCCAGAACAATTTCGATAGTATTTATTTGCTCTCCTTCTATTTTTGTGCTGTAATTTGAATTAAAAAAAAATATATCAGTAGAGATAGGGCACTGTTGGGTTTAAGTTCAGACAGGTAGTTTGGTTTTTTTAACAGTGATTTTATCTTTGGGCAGTGTATGGTATCAGACTGGAAGTAGAAATATAAAAAAATGTATGTGATAAAGCCTAAGTAAATTCATAATTATACAAGACAAGCCTAACTCCATCCATAACTAAAACAGAGAAGTCTATCTTATTCTATAACTATTACAGAGGGATAGTATATAACTATCAGAAAAATGTTTTCCTAATTAACTTAAAGTGCACAACATACTTCAGTTTTTAAAATAACATCTTACCTTTCAAAAAGAAGTTTAAGTTCTCAGTTGAAATGCACTTGAAATGTACTTCAGGAAGTAGTAGTCAAAATGGCTGTGTTTCTCTCTCTTTCTTTATATATATTCAGGTACATAACCAATCAAATGTCATGAAATAATAGAAGATAATGAAAGTAGCATTTTAATTGGTTGTCAATTCTAACACTTCATAAGTGTTTTTGTTAGGTAATTTACCTCAGGATATTTAGTTAGGCTTACAGCATAATTTTCTCAATGGAATTCCATCAAATTTGGGTAAATGGTAGGGATTGCTATGTAGTAGGGCCTATTCTATATTTGATGAAAGTGTCTCTAGTGGTTTTTCTGTAAATTACTTTCCCACCTTTTTTTATCGAGCGCTCACCGGTGCGCTCCCCGTGATGTCACTGACCATGTCATGAATGATGTAATATGTGACATCATCAGCAGTGGATTGCGGGTGCGCGATATATAGTTAGTGCAACTAACTATATATGCGAATTTCAATGGTTTTGTGTGAGTAAAATAAGGTTTTGTAAATGCTAATCCCTAACTATATATGGTCTATAACCTATAGTTTTTTCAGAGAATTTTCAAGGTTTTGTAAATGCTAATTCCTAACTATGGGGGTCATTATGATTGCGGATTTTCCGCATCCTCGGGGCCGGCGGAAGCCACCGCCGGCCCCGAGGATGCGGAAAATCGGCAGCGGACTGACCAAAGACCCACCGCCAGATTAGGATGGCTGGTGGGTCCTGGTTTCCGTCCGCAGCTTTTCTGCCGCGGTCGGATTACAACCGCGGCGGAAAAGTTCTAATATGGTGACGGTGTCTTCCAGACACCGTCCACCATATTAGGATGGCCAGTAAAGTATGCTTTTCCGCGGCGGGTTTTCCGCCGCGGAAAAGCATACGGAACTTCACTGCGGGGGCCCGTTGCGGCCCCCTAGGTGAAGGGGGGGTGGGGGGTACCTATGGTACCCCCCTGCATTTGCATGCAGAAAGCGGCAGGCACCGCGCGGTGCCTGCCTCTTTCTGCATGCAAATGCAATGCGTGCATTTTTAACATTGCCGCGGGTGCAGCTTGAAGCTGCACCCGCGGCAATGTTAAAAATAGAGGATGTGACCGCCAGGGTGGCGGTCACATCCTAATTGCACAGGAGGGAACTCCGCATGCCATGCGGAGGTTCCCTCCTGCTCTGGGGTCGCGGACGGACGCAAGTCTGTCCGCGATCCTAATCGACCCCTATATATGGTCTATAACCTATGGTTTTTTCAGTGAATATATATATATTCACTAAAAAAAACATCCATTTACACACTTATTTAACCATTTATTCTTCCATCGAACTTTACAAATACATATATAAAACAAATTTATTTTTCAGAAAGACACACATTCACTGGATGGTGTCATCAGTGATGTCATGAGTGATGTCACTGACCATGTCATGAGTGATGTAATATGTGACATCATCAGCAGTGCATTACAGGCGCGCAAGTTATAGTGAGTCCAACTAACTATAACGTGGGAATTTTAATGGTTTTATGTCAGTAAAATTTCCAGGTAACTATAACTGGTGTGAAACCTATGTTTTTTTTCAGTGAATTTCATAGGTTTTTTAAATGCTAATTCCTTTCTATATCGAGTTTGTAACCTACGATGTATTTTTTAATTTGCTGATTTGTGTGAGTATTAATTAGTATTATTTTTTTTATATTAATATTTTTTTTAAAAACAAATTCATCATTTTTTTTTGGGGCGCTCTGGGTCCGCGCACCGGTAAGCTCTCCGGAAAGCGCACCCAGCGCGTTCGTGTAAAAAAAAAATATGAATGAAAAGTAAATAATAACGCAAGACATTTAGTACCTTACATATAAAAGCAGTTTTTTTGAATAAGGAAATGAAAATAATTTCGCATTTCCGTGAAACTATCAAAACATCACTTCGGCGCGCCGCGTAAGCGCCCCCGGAAGCGCCTACGTTCGCGCCGCGTATGCGCCTCGGAAGCGCCTACGTTCGCGCCGCGTAAGTGCCCCCGGAAGCGCTCCGGTGCGCGCAGCGTCAGCGCGTCAAGTCATGTGACCTTAAAATAACACTTTTCATTGGTTGCTAACAGTTTTTTTTACAAAGAATGAAATCCCCACCCATTTCCTTCACTTCTTCTTTCACTTTTGTTACTGAAAGACCTGCCTTTTTTTCTCTTCAATCTTGCTTGATTAATCATGGCTGCCAGACAATCCAGCAGTGAAGATGAGCCTGAATTCATCGATGAAGAGCCTCCTCAGCCAAAGGTGAAAGAGCATTTCATCTGGAATTTTTTTTCCATACCAGATGGCCAGAAAAAGGTGAATGCTCCAAAAGTGGAGTGCAGGCTCTGCAAAAAAGTCCTGTCACGAGGTGACCCCAAAAAGAAATATTCTTTTGGGAACTTCACAATGCTGCACCATGTGGAGAGGAGGCACCCCCAGAATTTTGCCCGGGAAAGTGTCAGGGCTCTGGCACAAGAGGTTCCCAGTGATGGGGCCTCTACATCGGTAAGTACTTGGCGGAGTTAGAGTAGTTTAGTTGCCTCCCAGCCCCTGTCCAGCAACTTCCCTGTGGTAAATACTCAGCGGAGTTAGAATAGTAATTTTGCCCACGGGCCGCTGTCCAGCATCTTCCCTGAGGTAAATACTCAGAGGAGTTAGAATTAGGCCTGGGCGGTGAACTCTGCTCCGTTCTCGGAGTTTGCTGTGTTTTCTGCACTCCGCACTCTGCGGAGCTCGCGGAGTGCAGAAAACTCTGCTTCACGTAGTGCAGCAGAGTTTTTTCCATGCTCGCGCTTGCAAACGGTAAGTCCGCGAGCAGGAGCTGCAGCTCGGTAGAATTTCCACCTGAGAGGCAGAAAGACCACCGTGATCATCAGTTCGCACTACATTCCCCCACTTGCAGAACTTTGCAGAGTCTTTTTTTAGACTCAGCAAACTATTCCCAGGCCTAGTTAGAATAGTAATTTTTCCCCCATTCACTGCCTAATACCTTCCCATAGGTAAGTACGCAGCAGGTTTAGAATAGTAATTTTGTCCCAGCTACTGTCCAGCATCTTCCCTGAGGTAAGAACTCGGCATAGTAATAGTAATTTTGCCCCATAATCACTATTTAGCACCTTCCCTGAGGTAAGTACTCAGTGGAGTTACAATAGTACTTTTGCCCCCAGTCACTGTGCAGCACCTCCCCTAAGGTAAGCACTCGGCGGAATTACAATAGTAATTTTACTCCTCAGTTACTGTTCAGCACCTTCCCTGAGATAAGTACTTGGTGGAGTTAAAATAGTAATTTTGCCCCCAGTTATTGTCCAGCACCTTTCTTGACATAAGCACTTGGAAGAGATAGAATAGTAATTTTGCCCCCTCAGCCACTGTCCAGCACCATCCCTGAGGTAAGTACTCGTCAGGTTTAGAATAGTAATTATGTCCTCCAGTTACTCTCCAGAACCTTCCCTGAGGCAAGTACTTGGTGGAATTAGAGTAGTAATTTTGCACCTTAGTCACTTTCCAGCACTTTCCCAGAGTTAAGTACTTGGTGGACTTAGATTAGTGATTTTGCTTCCCAGCTGCTGACCAGCAATTTCCCTACGTAATACTTGGCAGAGATACAATAGAAATTGTGCCTCCCAGTCGCTATCAAGTGTTACCTTAGTTTGCTTTGTGTTGCTCATTTTGCAGTAAAGCTTTAGTGATTTGCGCAATGTTGCGTTCTTTTGGCATGGATTGCATCAGAACTTTTGTGTTGGAAAGCTTTTGTGTCACGCAGCAATGTACTGCGTGTTTTTTTAAAATATTGCATAGCATTGTGTTATGTTTCTTGCAGATGCACCTCTTAATAAAATTATAATAGAAATATTTTCCTATCATAGTATGTATTGTTACAATTGGTTTGTTCTAATTATATATTTGTGTAGCATTTTACTATCTATATTAACTACCATTTATTAGTATTTATTTATTTAGTTATTTATTTATTTATTGATGTAGTATTTAACCCCTTCACTGCGGGGCTGTGTCCCCTGCTGTGCTGGGGGGAGGGGGGGCGCACAGCGCCTCCATGCTCATGTCGAGCTCAGCTCATCATGAGCCACGGTGCTTGTGTTCTCATGACGAGCTGAGCTCGTCACAGCCACACCCGTTTGTGTAGAACGCTCGCACAGCAGGGGAATGAGCGTTCTAACGGTCATGAACCTTGGCTCATGACGAGATGAGCTCGTCATGAGCATGGGAGGGATTAACTCCATTTTCCTATAGGAAAATAAATTGTGTGGTAAATGTCAGTGTGGTAATGGAATGCCTGGTAAAGGTATGCGTGGTATTGGTACTTATAATGTACCCTTATATATGACATGCTTGGTAAAGAAATTCATGGTAATGGTATATGCATTGTAAAGACTGCTTGGTAAAGGAATGCATTGTTCCATTATACATCTATTAAGCACAGGTTAATTTTGGGTCTTTTTGTAATTCATCCTGATAAGGATTGGGTATCTTATTTGAGTGGGACTTCCACCCCTCTCAACTAATAACCACATTTCTTACATATACCAATCTGAGAAAAGACAACAAAGTTATCATATTAGCAGTGATTTTTGATGCCCATTTAGATGTTTCCACCTTGATTGATGTGTATAAAAATCTACATATGAACAGAAAATTCAGCTTACTGAAGTGTTGCCTAATTTATTGCAGAATTGTGAAACATTATCATAGTTATTAGTAAATCAACAGTTTTTGGTGCCCCATTTTAACTGTGCTTTCCTTGATGAATCAGCATCAATTTGAAATTATTAAGAGTAATCTAAACATGTTAAGTATTTGCCATATTTTGTGCAAATTTGCGAAACATAGCTAAAGATGTAAGCAAATCAATATATATTTCATAGTCAGAGTTTCCATTGAAAAGGCCTTTTTTTGTCTTCATTTGCCTTACCCTCTATTCAAGAAACGCCAGCCACCTTGCATGTCCGTCACCGAGAGACCAAGATTTTAATTGTCTCCCGCACCAAGACACGATTTGACAACATTGGTGGCATAAGAGTCCTGAAAAGACTAGAGGGGGAGAAGGGGGAAGTGGGCTTGCAATTACTCCATCGAAGTAAGTATCAACCTGTAGGACCAACCGCGAACCGAGGAGAACAGGTCCATGGAGTGTTGTGGGCATAATCATAGGACCCGGGGAAAAAGAAAAAAAAAGAAAAGCCCTATCTCCACTTGACCAACAGGTCCCAAAAAGCCAAGTTACGTTTACTACAAGATCTGGCCAAGTCCACCTTAGATGTTTCATATAGGGACATCAGCCAACCTGTGTGTGAGGGAACCGTCTTTTCTACCCATACTTTACAAATTTGCCTCCTGGCCAGGAGAATTGCATAAAACAGAAAGGACCTTGCCTGGCCTGTGATGCCAGCATCCAAGCCAAAGATTATTAGTGGCAGAGTGATGGACAGCGATGTATTTAGAATAGAGTCCAGGGTTGACTTCACTTCTTCCCAGAAAAGGCCGATGCAAGGGCAGTCCTTAAACATATGTACATCTGATGCTTCGATGAGATTGCATTTGTTACATTTCTTTTATGGGAGGAATTTGGAAAGTCTCAGGGGCGAGAGGTAAGCCCGATGTACCGTAAACAAATGATTGTGTCTCAGCCATGCTGGTGTGACGATTTTATAAAGGAGAATAAACGATTTTAACCATATCTCCTCGCACTGAAAGCCTAGCTCTTCCTCCCACAGCTCGTCACGTACAGCAAACTCCCCGTCAACCTCATCCAACAACTTCCAATACTACAACGCAACCTCTTTACCTCCCCCAAGTCGCTCTACTAGTTGTTGTTCCAGGTTACTGCCTTTCCCCAGTGATGCCCCTTTGCGACGCAAGGCCCTGGCCCAGCTGTCCAGCTGCATAAACCTAAATCTAGAAAAACCGGGGCCAACCTGTTCACGAACCTCCTCCCATGCCCTCACGGACACTTCTACCAGCAACTCCCCCCATCTTGTTATCCCAGCATCCTTCACTGGGATCGACAAGCTGTCCTTTACGCATAACGGTAGGCCTGGGGAGTTCCATACTGGTGCGAAGTTTGAATAGTAGGGAAGCCCTAGTCTCTTTCTGATCTGTGCCCAGGCTTTCGCCAAGGACTGAAGGATTTTTAACTTGACTTTTTTTAAAGAATTTCTGGTCCCCGAATTTGAACAAGAAACCATCAATTGGCAGGTCCGCTCCAACTAGCATGGCTTTAAACATTGTCCCTATCGATAAACTAGATGATGTTTTTAAAGAGCATTCTAGAATGGGACAACTGGAAAGCCCATGCATAGTACTGTAAATCAGGTAGTAAAAGCCCCCCCTTTTCCCTCTTCCTCCTCAACTTCTTCCATACCAGTCTGGTTGATTTATAATTCCAGATTAAGGAGTTAATTTCTCGCTGAGACTTATCTAAAATTTTGCATCGAAAGCCAAAGGCATGGTATTAAATATGAAAGTGAATTTGGGGAGAATAGTCATCTTTATCAGGCTCACTCGACCCAATATAGTACGTGGCAGATGAGCCCAAGATTTTAATAGCTTCCTACACTCGTTGTAGACACGATCCAGATTATTTTGTACGACGTTCCCAACATCTTGGGTAACCTGTATTCCAAGATATCGCATGGAGGTGGAGGTGGACACGCCCAAATGGGCCCCATACATTAGAGTGATAGCTCGACAAAAGCCCTCGCCAAATTTTAATTTCTTCAGCACTGCTGCCAGATAGGGCCAATTAACCCTATCAAAGGTCTTTGTAGCATCCAAAGTGAGGGTGGCCAATGGAAGGGCGAAAGCTGAAGCAATGTCTATTGCCCCCACCAAATCGTGTGCTAAATCTGATAGCTGACGTCCTTTAATAAAACCTTTCTGGTCTTGATGCACGATTGCACCGATTACACTCCCCAATCTCGCAGACATGATGGTAGCAAAGATTTTATAGTCGCTATTCAAAAGCGAGATTGGGCGACAGGACCCACACTCAGTCGGGGCCTTCCCGGGCTCGGGGATCAGAACAATAGTTGCCTCTCCCCAGGATTTTGGGGGAACTTCCCCCTTCCTAAGAATCCCATTAAATAGGGCCGTCAACGTTGGGACAACAACACCGCCCAATGCTCGGTATAACTCTCCAGGCAGGCCATCAGGGCCTGCCGCCTTCCCTTGTTTAAGCTGCCCTATTGCTTTGCGCACTTCGGCTTCCGATATTTCCATCTCTAAACAATTGATCTGCACTGTTGAGAGGGTTTGCAGGGAAATCTTGTCAAGCCATGTGTTCCTTACCACATGGTCATTGGGGATGTCCTCCTTGTAGATCCCCTTAAAGACATCCAAAAAGGCACTCCCAATCTCCAAGTTAGAGATCCTAGTAACAGCCTCCCCTTCTACTTTTATTTCTTTGATGTATTTTTGGGCTTGGTCAGCCTTGACTTTCCACGCCAAAATCCTGCCTGCTGCCTCCCCGAACTCAAAGTGGGAGATCTTACTTGCCTCCCATCTCTTAACCACCCTTTCTTGCAGAATAGTCTCCAGCTGTGATTTCAACTCCTCCATCTTCCTATGCTCGTCTGATGAATCCATGGAGGTACCGAGCTTCTGCTCCATTAGATTCATTTCCTGCTCTAGGCTATTTATCTTCTCCCTGTATATCTTCCGCCTATGAGAGGCTCTGTTGGTAATACTACCTCTCAAAAAAGCTTTCAGTGCCTCGCACACAATGGCTAAGACAGCAGAATCAAGGTTGATCTCCAAAAATAAGGTAGTCTCTGCTACCAGAAAGCTAACTTCATCGTCTTCCAATAGAATAGTCCGATCAAATGACCAAGACGGATGCTTAATCTGCATATCAAGTCTTAAGATGAACAAAAGAGCCGAGTGGTCGGACAGATGAGAGGGGAGGTATTCTATCACAGTTAAGGAATCTTTAAGGCAGTAACTGAATAAAGCGTAATCGATTCTCGATTTGTGGTTATATTTGAAATTCCGAAAGGAGACCCCCAATTTATTACCCACCCTTTCCTTCCACAAGTCTGCCAGACCCAGCTGTGTCATAATTGCAATAAGGGTTTGCCTCGATTTGGAAGAAATGCAAGCTCTGGAGTTGGTGGATTTATCCAATTTAGGATTAAGCACAATATCAAAGTCGCCCACCCAAATTACGGGATCTTGGGAGGTTACCAAGTGATTCCTGATAGTGTCCAAATACGATGGATCGTCTAAATTGGGGCCATAATAGCCCACCAATGTACAGATCCAGCCGTCCACTGAGATTCTCAGTAGAAGCCATCTCCCAGTGTGGTCCTCTTTATGGTCCAAAATCTGGACTTTCGCTGGTTTTTTAAAGATGACTAGGACCCCTCTGATGTTTGCGTTGTGATCCGTACATGTAAATTTATCGACCCATCTCTGCTTTTTTAGTAGAGCGATGAGGTGTGTCTCCTGAATGACAATGATCTGTGCGGGGGAGTCTCTCAAACACTGTAGAATTTATTCTCTTCTACTCCTCACGTGCAGACCATTGACATTCCAGGACATATATTGAATGGAAGTCATGAAATTACTTCCGTCTCCCTCACCTTTGCCGAACTCCTCCCATAATCTCGAACCACTGGGCTCAACCACTTAGCTATCTTGTTGGGCTGAAACTGAATATATGTCCGGCTAGGACACATAAAGAACCTTAAAAAGGCGGACTTATGAGGATTTTTTATTATTTCTCCCCCACCCAAGAATGCCCCCACCCATGCCCCCCCACCTGGAAAACCCTCCCACACTTACTCTGGCCTGATGAATAGCCAGATTTACGCCCTCTAACAGCCCTCCTCTCCACACCACATTGTGCTGTTGGGGCCGATCGAATTGCCTACCAGAGAAAACAATACGAAAGGTAAAACTTGCCTAATGTTAGAGAGGGAACCCCGTGTTTATTTTTATTTATATATATATATATATATATATATATATATATATATATATATATATATATATATATATATATATATATATATATATATATATTACCTACTGGCAGTCGCCAGTAGGTAGTCATAGTTAGGATTATTTTCAATGCAAAATCTCAACATTCTATTGTGAATAACTTTGGCGCCGGTTGAGTAATCTGCTTGAAAATTTCCTCAAATTTGCCTCGCGGCGCTTCCCTGAAAGTTTGGGGGGGATTCGTGAAGCGGGGGCCGAGAAAAAAGGGGGTCCAAAACGTGTTTTCTCCATGTTAATTTCCATAGGGCGGTCGACCTCACTTTTAGCCCGAACGGCTGAATGGATTTCCATCAAACTTGGCAAAATTGTAGGGACTGGTACCCCGATGTGCCTTTGCTATGTCTCAAGATATATGCTCCAGTGGTTTTTACGAAAATTAACTTTGAAAAAATATATATTGGGCTACATTGGGCTATATATATGTTAGAGCCCAAATGTAGCCCAATGTAGCCCAAAGATGGCCACCAGAGACAAAAAAAAACAAATGTAGCCCAAATATCAGCCAGATGTAGCCCAACTATAGCCCAATGACAGAATGTCCCAGAGTGTTCTAAGGAACAACTAGAGCGCTAACAGTCTTACTTATGACAAAAGTATGGCACACCTGAAGTCATCTTGATTGGAATAAAGTGTTAACACTTAAAACATTTAATTTGCAAAGGAACAAAATGAGGGGGTTCATTTTGCCATAGAAATTATGATTAGTGCTGAAGAAAGAAAAATTAGGGCACATTTTGAGTGACTTCTCAAATCCTCTTATATTTCATTAAAAAAATTCTGATATGCAGTCTCCCAAGATGGCCACCAGAGACAAAAGAGCCCAAATGTAGCCCAAATATCAGCCAGATGTAGCCCAACTATAGCCCAATGACAGAATGTCCCAGAGTGTTCTAAAGAACAACTAGAACGCTAACAGTCTTACTTATGACAAAAGTATGGCACACCTGAAGTCATCTTGATTGGAATAAAGTGGTAACACTTAATACATTTAATTTGAAAAGGAACAAAATGAGGGGTTTCATTTTGCCATAGAAATTTTATATATATATATATATTCACTGAAAAAACCATAGGTTTCACACCAGTTATAGTTAGGAATTAGCATTTAAAAAACCTATTAAATTCACTGACAAAACCATAGATTTCACACCATTTATAGTTAGCTGGAAATTTTACTGACATAAAACCATTGAAATTCCCACGTTATAGTTAGTTGGACTCACTATAACTTGCGCGCCTGTAATGCACTGCTGATGACGTCACATATTACATCACTCATGACATGGTCAGTGACATCACTCATGACATCACTGATGACACCATCCAGTGAATGTGTGTCTTTCTGAAAAATAAATTTGTTTTATATATGTATTTGTAAAGGTCGATGGAAGAATAAATGTTTAAATAAGTGTGTAAATGGATGTTTTTTTAAAAAAAAATTGGTTGGGTAACTGGCTTATTACGTGTATCTTAGTGAATACATATATTAGCGAGTATTGTTTAAATATTTAAATGTTTGTATCAGTGTTTCTCTTTGTGTATAAGTGGCTGCAGGGGTTGGTGACTGACTCACTGTTTGTATGTGTTTTGAAGACAGCATATGTGCAGGACTGTATGGGTGGATGAGTGTGTATATGTGTGTGTTAGTGAGTGAATGACTGTCTCACTAGTGTCTTCATTAGTAACGACATATGTTTTAATCTAGTATATGTGAGTATTGATGTATATAAGTGAGTATAGTATATATAGTGAGAGATTGTAGGAGTTCCTGTTTAAATAAGTATGTGTTTCTATAAGTGATTGTTTAAGAGAGTAAGTATGGGTAAGTTTCCTTAGAAGTAAGGTGGTAGTGTGTGTATAAATGTATATGCAAATAAATGGATGTTCAATAGTTTATTTGCATGTGTGAGTATGTGTGTGAGTAACTTTTGGATGACTGCTGATGTGTAACAGGATGTATAGGTGTATCACTACATATGATGAGTGAGTATATATATGAGTGACTATATAGAACTGTTGGTGAATGAGTGGATGTGTATATAGATGGTGGAATTACTGAATTGGTTGTTGTTACTGGTTTGGGTATCTCCATTTTTTTGAAAATGTTTGTTTCTATTTTTGAATATGTGTTTCAAGCGTTACATTACACTGAAATTAGGTCTGTCACTCTGTCACAAGGATGGTGTCATCAGTGATGTCATGAGTGATGTCACTGACCATGTCATGAGTGATGTAATATGTGACGTCATCAGCAGTGCATTACAGGCGCGCAAGTTATAGTGAGTCCAACTAACTATAACGTGGGAATTTCAATGGTTTTATGTCAGTAAAATTTCCAGCTAACTATAAATGGTGTGAAATCTATGGTTTTGTCAGTGAATTTAATAGGTTTTTTAAATGCTAATTCCTAACTATAACTGGTGTGAAACCTATGGTTTTTTCAGTGAATTTCAAAGGTTTTTTAAATGCTAATTCCTAACTATAACTGGTGTGAAACCTATGGTTTTTTCAGTGAATTTCAAAGGTTTTTTTAATGCTAATTCCTAACTATATAAGACCTGAAAGCCCACCAGGAATCTCCAGTATGCGCCAGGGGACTGCATTGCAGAGAGGTGTAATGAAGCCACAACCCTTTTTACACCTCTCTGCAACGCAGCCCCCGTGCATGTTTGAAGAGGGGGAACTAATTCCCCTTGCATACTGGGGGCCCCTGGGGGCCAATTAGCCCACCTGGAACCTCCAGTATGCGCCAGGGGCTGCATTGCAGAGGTGTAATGAGACTATGCCCCTTGTTACACCTCTCTGCAACGCAGCCCACTGCCGCGTTTGCAGAGGGGGAACTAATTCCCCTTGCATACTGGGGGTCCCTGGGGTCAACTAGTCCACCAGGAGCCTCCAGTATGCGCGAGGGAGCTGCATTGCAGAGAAGTGTAATGAGGCCACACCCTTGTTACACCTCTCTGCAATGCAGGCCACTGGCGCGTTTGTAGAGGGGGGACTAATTCTCCTTGCATACTGGGGGTCCCTGGATCATATCTGCCCAAACACCGATATTCCGAACGATTGTAAATTACTTTTCTTGAGAAACATTTGGATTTGGATTATCATGTCCTATACTTTGGAATTTTTGAAAGACTGACTTTGAGGATGCTATAAATTACTCAAGTCTGCCCGAATTGTGTGGGTAAAATTGATACCTAGTCACTTTGAATAAGAATATACTTATGTCTCGTCTAACATTTGGAAGAAATATCTAGTTATATGACAACTGGATACCGACATAACTTGAAGGAAATAAGAACGCCCTGAAGAAGTTCTGTTGTACAGAACGAAACCTTTCGGCTGGATGTGGTACATAAACTTAAGGAAAATAAAAGCATTTGAATATACACCAAGATTCAGCGCTTCAATAAGGACTCTAAGTGATATGATTTGATTGGACTCATTGTGAAAGTGGTGCTGTGCCAAACTTTGGAATATTCTCCACTACTCTCTACTACTTACTCTCTCCTACTCCACTACTCTCAAATACTCACTGTCTACTACTCATTCTCTACTACTCTACTACTCTCTACTACTCTCTCTCTACTACTCACTCCCTACTACTCGCTACTCACTACTCCCTACTACTCACTATCTACTACTCTCTACTACTCACTCTCTACTACTCTCTCTCTACTACTCACTCTTTACTACTCACTACTACTCTCTACTACTCACTCTCTACTTCTCACTCTCTACTACTGTCTACTACTCACTCTCTACTACTCTCTCTCTACTAGTCTCTACTACTCACTCTACTACTCACTCTCTACTACTCACTACTATTCTCTCTGCTACTCATTCTCTACTACTCTCTACTACTCACTCTCTACTACTCACTCTCTACTACTCACTCTTTACTACTCTCTACTACTCACTTTCTACTGCTCTCTACTACTCACTCTACTACTTACTCTCTACTACTGTCTACTACTCACTCTCTACTACTCACTCTCTACTACTCTCTACTACTCACTCTACTATTCACTCTACTACTCTCTACTACTCACTCTCTGCTACTCTCTCTACTGCTCTCTACTACTCTCTACTACTCAATCTCTACTCTCTATTACTCACTCTCTACTCTCTACCTCTCTACCTCTCTCTTCTTCTCTCTCTACTAATCTCTACCTCTCTACCGCTACCTCTCTACCTCTCTACCTCTACACCTCTACCTCTCTACCTCTCTCTACACGCACACATATACACCTATATGCATATATATATATATGCATATGCATTTATATATATATGTATGTGTATGTATAAAAAAAAACAACAAAACATTTTTTTTTTAAACAGCTACTTTTAAAACTGTCATTCTTTTTCCCCATGGTACGCTCCCCGGTACGCTTACCGGTGCGCGTACCGGTGCGTGTACCGGGCGCTCACCCCGCGAAAATCAAAATTTTTTTATTTTTTTTTTGCTCCGCGGGGCCCTTTTATGGCCCCCACATCAAACCTAGGGGGTCAAGGGGGGTCTACTCTGCCCCCTTATGGTCATTTCCCTCTTTGTTTTGGCCACCTCTCGTGTCTCGATCCTACCGAGACACAAGATGGCGGCCGCTCCGGACTGTTTAGAATGTTTACAGACACCCCAGAGCCAATCAGCTTTCTGCGCGCAAGTCGCGGTAAGCGCCCGGTGCGCGTACCGGTGCGCGTACCGGAGCGCGGCTATAGATATATATATTTTTTTTAACCTTAATTACTCAAAATCCACTGGAGCACATATCTTGAGACATAGCAAAGGCACATCGGGCTACCAGTCCCTACAATTTTGCCAAGTTTGGTGGAAATCCATTCAGCCGTTCGGGCTAAAAGTGAAATCGACCGCCCTATGGAAATTAACATGGGGAAAACGCGTTTTGGGACCCCCCTTTTATCTCGGCCCCCGCTTGACGAATCCCCCCCAAACTTTCAGGGAAGGACCGGAACGCCGCGAGGCCATTTTGAGGAAATTTTCAGGCAGATTCGTCAACCGGCACCAAAGTTATTCCAAATAGAATTTTCAGATTTAACATTGAAAAAAATCCTAACTATAACTACCTACTGGCATGTTCTGAGAGTGGCCAAGTATGCGTTTTTGTCCTCCTGCTTGTATTCCTTCCTCCATTGCCGTTCCGCTTTTTTACAAGTTTTCCTCATCGTTTTAAGGTTCTCATCGTACCAGGGGTTGAAAGGGGTGTTACGCCCTTTTGTCCACTTGGCTGGTATAATGGCGTCCAGTCCCTTGGTGATCCAGTCCTGGAAGGACGCATATGATGTTTCAATGTCGTTTATATCCTCCAGGTTAGGTTCCCCTAGGCTGACCGCTAGGTCACATAGTTGGAGTTTGTGCCAAGGTCGTATTAGGCGTGCGGTGGGTGATTTCTTTACGGGGGGGAATTGTTCGGGATTGAGAGGGTTATTAACGAGTGGTCCGTCCAGGCCATGGGTTTGGGGTCGTCAGCTTTGGCCTCTGGTATGTTAGTGAATACCGGGTCAAGCAAATGGCCCGCGACATGTGTGGGGGTTCGGACGAGCTGGATTAGCTGCAAGGCAGCTAGGTCTGCAACGAAGTTGCTGATTTTAGCATCTGAAGAATCATCTAAGTGGAGATTGAGGTCTCCTAAGATCGTGAAATTGGCCGAGCCAGTGATCATAGCGTGTGCTGTCTCAATAAGTTCTTCAGTGAATTTCGTAGAAGGCCCTGGGGGTCTGTAAATAAAAAGGCCAGAAAGGGTGCAATGGGGACTTGTGGAGATTTTAAAGCGAGCGCATTCGCTGTCCGCAATACTTTCCTTTTGGAAGGAGCAAGTAAAGGAGGATCTATGGATGGCGGCAATGCCACCTCCTCTTGAGTCTCTATTGATGCAAGTCATAGAGAACCCGTCCGGTATGGCTAGATTGGGGATGCTAGTTAGGTCGTCTTTAAGCCAGGTTTCACACAGAAACATTATGTCTGGGTTCTCGTCCATTAAAAGCGTTCTTACCTCCGCATGTACAGATATTTTGAAGACAAATATGTTGGAGACATACTATCCAAATAGAAGTACTCACCTTGAGAACACTTGTTTGTATGAAGTTCTGCAAAACTACAGTTATAAGAGGAACATCACAGAAGATATCAATAATGGAAAATATGCAGTCATTGGCTATGAAGGATGTCTAGTGAAGCAGAAAAAAGGCCATTTGATTAATCATCGAAAATTGAGTTGTGAAGCTCCAGACAAAAGAGAATTTTACTATTTAGCTCTTTTGCAACTCTTTAAGCCATGGCGTACAGAAGAGGAACTACTTGGAGATTTTCTCTGTTATGAAGACTCTTTTAATGCAACTAAGGATACCATAGAATGTCCTATTTTTCTAAATTATCTGCAAATGTTGAACGAAGAAATAGAGCAAGAAACCACAATTGCTGAAGAGATAGCTGGAGACAGTTCTCAAGATAGTCAGAGTTCTACTTCATTGAGTCAGGATCCACTAGGAGGACCAATTATCCTAAATGAAGCTGCCACTGCCATGGATGAGGTGGAAAGAGCTATGGAACAAGCTCAAGAGAATGGAGTTAACTTAGAAGATTTGGTAAAGCAACTAAACGTTGAGCAGAAAAATATATATGATGAAGTCACAGAGCAGATTGAACATGGATTCAGGCATGAGAAAAAAGAGTGCTCATGTACATCATTTGACCCTGTCCGACTGTATGTAAGTGGAGAAGCGGGGACAGGAAAAAAAATTCTGATTAAAGCCATTGCAAGTTATCTGCAGAAAAGGACTGATTCAACGCTGTCTTGTGTTGTAACTGCTCCAACTGGTCTGGCAGCACAGAACATTAAAGGGATTACTCTACATCGTTTACTGATGCTGCCAGTTGAGCATGATAATAAATTGCAATACAACAAATTATCTGGAGATGCGTGTTCTGAAGTTTCAAGAGTCTTGAAGAAAATGAAACTTCTTATTATTGATGAAGTAAGCATGGTCTCAAATCTAATGCTTGCTTTTGTGCATTTGAGAATGCAAGAAATTCTTAGAACAGAGTATGATGTGTTATTTGGAGGAAAACACATTATTGTTTTGGAGATCTATTGCAGTTGACTCCAGTAAAAGGACAACCAGTGTTTAAAATGCTCACACATGAAGATACTAGCAAGTCCCTTGGAAGCATTGGAAACGTTATTATATGGTTAAATTTTAAATATGCTGAACTGCTTCAAAATATGCGACAGGCAAAGGATGAAGATTATAAAAATATTCTACAAGATGTAAGAATTGGAAAAGTAAGCGAGCTTGGGAAAGAAGCTTTACATGATCGATTAATTTCAAATTTGTATCCAAATGAAAACATTCTTCCAGAGAATATTTTTAAAAAAATGACTGAGAAGAAATCTGGGATATGTTTGATGCCAACTCTGCAAGAATGTTCCATCTTCAACAACAAAATGTTAGAGTTAGAAAATGAAGAGATTGTGAAACTGGAAGCAATAGATAAAATAGAGCATATGGGTGCAACAATTGTTTTGTCTGAAAATTTGAAAACTAAATTGGATTCATTAGAGAAAAGTATTTCTAAAACAGCTGGTTTTGAAAAGACTCTGAATGTGTGTTTAAATTGTCGTATCATTTTGAGAAGGAATTTAAATGTTGAAAGAGGTCTGGTAAATGGAGCAATGGGTTATGTTGTTGATTTTGTGAATTATAGAAATAGAGATGGAATTGAATTTTTAAAAATAAAATTTGATGGCATTGAGCAAGTACAACAAATCAGTCGTTGTTCTGCTAGATTTTTACTTGTAAAAGACTTATATGTTCACCGAAAACAGTTTCCTGTTTGTTTGGCATATGCAGTAACAATTCATAAATCTCAAGGTTTAAGTGTAGATAATGCTTTAGTGAACATTGGAAGATCTGTGTTTAAAGAGGGTATGGCATATGTGGCATTATCCCGAGTCAGAACTTTATCAGGATTATACTTGATTGAGTGTGATGAGACAAAAATTTGTGCAGATCTAGATTGTGTTAAAGAATACAATAGGTTAAGAAGAGAGTATGCTCCACATTTGCCTCAATATCCTCTGCTTGAAAAACGTGTGGTAGGCCGAAAAAGAAGAAATGAGGATAATTGCAGTGAGGAAGTAGCAAAAAGACAAAAAGTAGACAAAACTGTAATTGAAAACAGGAAGAAAAAGAATTGTGAAGAAAATGTTGTTGGATTTCAGTTTGAAAATAGTTCTGGTGTCAACTGCTATGCTAATGTAGTGGTTAATGTTGGTTTTTTTCTTAAAATTTTACAAGAACAGATTGTTGAAAATCGGGATCAAAGATTGTGTGGTTCATTGAATTCTGTGTTTCAGAAATGTAGCAGTGATAGAGCAAAAACAGAAAGTGTAACAGAAATTCGAAATATTTTAGATATGTGTTCTGGTCAAGATAAATTTTCACAGAACATTCAGCAGGATTGTCAGGAATTTTTAATGTATATGTTTGGTGTTTTGGAAGATGAAGATGTAGATATAAATAATCTTTTCAGCCTTTCTTATCAATGGCAGCATGACTGCCACAATTGTAGTTCATCAAGTACTACTAGAATAGACACTGAAAGATTTATATATTTGACTTTACCTGACTGTAAATCAGTGTCATTTAAAAATCTAGTTAAAGCAGCAGATCATAATATGGTGTGTACCCAATGTAACTATCCAATGCTATCCACATTATTTATACAAAGTTATGGGCAGTATATCATTTTAGTTTTCCAACGATGTAGACCTGATGGAACTAAATTGACAACTTCTATCAAAAATGTTGTGGCTTCTCAGTTATCAGTTTCAGGAAGAACATTTACAACTGAAGCTATTATTTATCATGACGGTTCTTCGACAACCTCAGGACATTATAAATGCTACTTAAAATGTGAAAAAGGATGGAGTTACTGCAATGATTCTCATTTAACTTATAAACAACGTTTGCCTTATGACTCTACAAATTCTTATCTAGTGTTTTTAAAACCAAAGTTTTAGTAAAGGGAATTGGCCTTTGAAGACGGGAATAGATAATAAAAGTTAGTTAGTTAGTTAGTTAATCTAATGTTTTAAATTATTTATCTCATATAGATACTTTAACTGGATCTCAAAGTAAAAAATACTGATATATCTGACACAAAATGGCCGTGAGGAAAGTGTAAGGTATGATGTTCTTAGATCTTTTTTCATAGGAAGTCGATGAAAATGCCCAAACTGCAATTTCCAAATCACAAATATCCAACCCTACCCAGACTCTATGCGCCATACGCCTACTCCTCCACAACGCCCCAAACACTCAAGAGGTGACTACTCCTTCTTCTCGGTAAATTGCAGATCCTTGCCCCAGCAAAAAATGGACATTTTCACCCTTCTAACAGACGAAGCACCTAGTGCTCTTTTCCTCACAGAAACATGGCTGCATGACAGCTCAGGCCCTGATGTAGCCACAGCCCTCCCAGCCAACTACGCCATAGCGAGGCACGACCGTCAAGGTCAAATGGGCGGGGGAATTACGATCATTTATTGCAAAGATTTTACCTGCAACATGCTCCCAGTGAACATCCTAGACTGTGAAGCTGCCTCCTTCCAAATCACTTTGAACCCCAATTTTACGCTCTCCGGTCTCTTAATTTATAGACCTCCAGGGAACGCTACTACCTGGGTAGCCACCCTAGCAAGCTATATCTCACCATTCCTATTAGACTACAAAAACTTTACACTCCTAGGGGACCTTAACTTGCATCTAGAGGATCCCTTAAATCTGGCGTGTTGCAGTTTATTAGATGACCTAAATGCCTTGAACCTATCACTCCTCAACTCCGGTCCCACGCACAAGGCGGGACACTTACTAGACCCCGTAATCTCAAATCTTCCGGATTTAAAATGGACTCAAACCAGCCCTATATGCTGGTCAGACCATTACCTTATCAGTTTTCACCTACTCTGTACTCCCCCCCCCAGAAATACCACCCGGTCCTTAAACCCCACGCGAAACTGGAAGCGACTAGACGTCAATAAACTTAATCAAACGCTATCCACTAGCATACCTCACCAGGACCAAAATGTGGAAAAGTTTGCTGTGGATGGCATCCGCTGTCAATCAGTGCCTCCCCCTACAAACGGCAAATAAAAAATTCCACCACCCCCCGGCCCCATGGTTCAATGAACTTCTCAAAGAAGAAAAATCCAAGTGAAAAGCGCTTGAAAGAAAATGTCGCAAAGACTACGACCCGGCAAAAAAGATCGCTTACAATAAGGCGAGAAATGCCTACCACTCCTCCTGCGCAAAAGCACGTGCCTTATATGTGGCAAACTCCATCAAAAATGTTTCAAACAAAGCCAGGACGTTGTTTAACACTGTAAAGGATCTAGCTGGGGCCCAAACAGCCGCCGCTGCCCACCCCCTAACTAAAAAACAATGTCAGGACCTTGCGACATTTTTCAATGACAAGATTGAAAACATAATTACAAATATTGCGTCCAGACCCCTTTGCATCTGCCCTCGCCAGGACCTGCCCTTGGCACCTGACAAAATAAACACCTTGGACAATTTTCCTCCAATAACCAGCAACTCCTTAAAATCTGCCCTAAAATCCATTACATCAGGCTCCCCTTGTGACCCCCTCCCTGTGAGTGTCTTAAAACAGCTCGAACCTACACCCCTGACTGCCATAACAGCTATCCTAAATGCTTCCCTTCAAACCTCCACTGTTCCTTCCTGCTGGAAGCACGCAGTGGTGACCCCACTACTGAAGAAACCGTCATCAGACCCCACAGTTCTCTCCAATTACCGACCTATCTCCCTGCTCCCTGCCTTTTCCAAGCTCATGGAAAGGCACATTCACTCCGCCCTTACCTCTTTTTCTGAAGACAACAATCTTCTTCACCCCTCCCAGTCAGGCTTCAGAGCAGGCTACTCCACAGAGACCGCTCTACTAGGTGTGACAGAAAAAATTCGCCAACTCCTGGATGGAGGTCAAACAGTCGCACTCATTCTTCTGGACTTGAGTGCGGCATTTGACACCATATCACACAAAACCCTTTTGTCTACCCTAGAGGAAAATGGCATTCGTAACGATGCCCTAAAATGGATCAAGTCCTTTCTATCCGGAAGAACTTTCCAGATCAAATCCAACATCGCTAGTTCAGACATCTTCCCCCTGCCACATGGAGTTCCACAAGGCTCCATCCTAAGCCCACTGTTTTTTAATCTTTACCTCAGACCACTGGCAGACCTGGCCGACCACGTAGGCCTGACCTTGATGACCTACGCTGACGACTCACAAATTATCTTTTCTCTTTCTGAAGCAAACACGTTAGCCCCCTCCCTACTGAAATATGGCCTCCAAGAGATTTTCAACTGGATGACCACGAACCAATTGAAACTAAATGGAGACAAAACGGAGGTTCTTCTACTGGGAAGAAATAAGGAGCTCTGGACCCCTCTCCACTGGCCGCCTGAGCTGGGCAACATTCCCCCGCCAGCCTCCCAGGTAAGAAACCTAGGGGTCATCCTGGACAATACCCTGTCTATGAAACAGCAGGCAAACAAAGTCATGGGACTCTGTTTCACCATAATCAAGTGGCTAAAAAAAATCATCTGGATGCTGCCCCTAGACACGCAAAAAACCGTGGTCAACGCTTTAATAACTTCACGTATTGACTACGGAAATGTCCTCTACCTTGGTTCCAATTTAGCAGTAATCAAGCGACTCCAACTAATTCAAAACGCTGCTGCAAGACTCCTGTGTAGGATTAAAAAGTCTGAAAGCGTTTCAAAACATCTGAACGAATTGCACTGGCTCAGGGTTGAACATCGGATAAACTTCAAAACATTGAGCTACATGTTTAAAATCAAAAACAAAATGGCACCCTCCCACCTACAAGCCTTAGCCTCTCCCTACCTGCCACAAGGAAGTCTTCGCTCTCAAACGGCCTCGAATTTTGTCGTCCCCCGTTTCAAACTACAAAGATCTGGTGGGAAATCCTTTTCTGTTAGAGGACCGGTATTAAGGAACTCACTCCCCCTTCATATCCGGAAAGAGGACAGCTACATAAAATTCCGGAAACACGTAAAAACCTGGTTGTTTCAGAAAAAACTGTGTTAAACTATTAATCCAGTATTTTCCTTGACCATCAATATGTCATAGGCGCCGGGAAACCCTTGTTGGGTAGCTGAGCGCCATACAAATACATAAAATAAATAAATAAATAAATAAATGAAATGGAAGGTATAGAGCACAGCAGACTTTTTTTCCACCAAAAGGACCTTCACTATCTTCTATTTGGCCTCACGGAAAAGTAAGTGAATCAAAGATTAGTGTACATATATGAGATGTATGTTTGAATGGTTTTTTTTAAACACAATCTTTTAGATTGTGTTTTTTTTCCGCTGTTATATGATGAAGACTTTGAACTCACTAATTTAAGTGAAATTCAATATATTCTGAGAACAGCAAAAATAAATAATGTAACATATTGTAGAAGTTATTGTATAGTTTGCATTGTGTAATTTATATTGTATTCACATTGTCTCACACTCATTTTCCTTTTTCACCCTTATTTACCTCTCTTTACTCATTTACACTGCTTTTTTAACTTTGTTTCATCACTGTTCCTTTACTGCACTTTATTCACAACTTCTCAATTCAATTTGAACTGTCTGCATTTCCTCTCTTCCTTCCACCACTTTTTATCTTTTTCACATTCTCTCAGTACCACTGCTTTAGTTTTCTTCCCCTCTCTTTCTTTCTTTTTCTCCATTTTTTTCTTTCGCACTCATTGTACTGTAGTTCACTTAGTCCTTCCCTTTATTTTTCTGTGTACTTACTCTCTCACTCCTGTTTCATCCATCGTTCTATATTAACCTCATTCCCTTCATCCCTTCACTCTGTGACTCTCCTTCACTCACTCTCAGTCATCTTCTATTCCTCTTTTTTATTAATAGTTCCTCATTCAGACTCCTCTCCTTTTCACTCATTTTCCTTTTACTTTCTTGTCTTTCCTGATTTCGTTTTGGTATCTCACATTCTTTTAGTATCTTACTTACCTTCAGTAATTTGTTCTCTTTCTATTTCTTATTCCTTCTTTTTTCTCTTTCTACATTACTTTATTTCTGTTTTTGTATCCTTCACTATTGCTTTATTTCTTAGTAAACTTTTTTAGATTTTTTAACCTCTTGAACTGTTTCTTCTATTTTAATATATATTTTTAACTAATTATAACGGGTTTTTTCTTTTGTCTTTCACAGATACAAGTTTTCATTAATTATATGGTAAGTGTGTTTACAAAATGTACTTTCTTATCACCCGTTGCTTTAACCTCACTACTTTTCTCTCACTGTACCTCACCCCTGTTTCCTTACTTTGCTTCCCACACTTATTCTTATCCTCCATGTTTACTTCCTACCACATTCAACTTCTTTCATTACCTCTGCTTATCCACACTCCTTCACTTACCTTTTTTACTGGTTCACTTAGTCCCTTTGTGACACTCCTTCCTTTACTCTCTCTCTTCTTTCTCTCTGTCACTCCCCATGTCTTACCCTTATTCACTTATATCCACCCTCTTTCACTCCTCTTAACTTACACTCACTGCTATTTTCTTTCCCTCCGTCACTACTGTTTTTTTTCTCTGGTTCCGTCACTATCTGTCATTCCCCATACTTAAGTCTCCTTCCTTTTACTTTCATCACCCATTCACATTTTCCCAGAACCTCTGCTTTAGTCTTCTTCCTCTTTCTTCTCTTCTTTTGCTCCCTTATTCATTTTCTTTTTCTCAGTTACTTCCTCTTACACCTTTTCTCTGTCTTACTATCTATTACACAATCCGTCTGTGTTCCTCCCTCTAGCTCTCTTTCTCTTAACACCACTCTCTCTATCCCCATTCTTCATGCTCACTCCTTCATTCATTTTTTTTCTTTCTTTTTTGTTGGTGCGCTGACGGGACGCGCACCGGTACGCGCACCGGGGCGTTCACCGGTACGCGCACCGGGAGCGCTCCAAAGTCAAATATAAAAAAAAAAGTAAAATACTATTTTAAAACAAAAATATTATCTTAATATACAATATAGGGTTCATTTATAGAAAAACACACCTTTCTCAGCTATAGACATTTGCGAAAAAATAAGCTTAGAAATTCACTACAAAGTACATAGGTATAAAGCCCTATAAAAAGTAAAAAATTAGCAGTTAAAAAACCTATGAAATTCACAGAAAAAAACAAAGGTTTCACACCAGTTATAGTTAGAAATTAGCATTAAAAAAACCTATGAAATTCACTGAAAAAAACAGAGGTTTAACACCAGTTATAGTTAGGAATTAGCATTTAAAAAACCTAATAAATTCACTGAAAAAACCAGAGGTTTCACACCAGTTATAGTTAGCTGGAAATTTTACTAACATAAAACCATTGAAATTCCCACGTTATAGTTAGTCCGACTCACTATAACTTGCGCGTGCAATGCACTGCTGATGACATCACATATTACATCACTCATGACATGGTCAGTGACATCACTCATGACATCACTGATGACACCATCCTTGTGACACAGTGACAGACCTCCTTTCACTGTAAAGTAACCTTTGAAACACATATTCAAAAATAGAAACTAACATTTTCAAAAAAGTGGATATACCCATACCAGTTACAACAACCAATTCAGTAATTTCACCATCTATATACACATTCACACATTCACCAACAGTTTTATATATTCACTCATACATACACTCACTCATCATATGTAGTGATACCCCTATTCATCCTGTAACACACCGACAGTCATCAAAAAGTTACTCACACATATACTCACACATGCAAATAAACTAATAAACATCCATTTATTTGCATATACAGATTTACACACACTACCACCTTACTTCTAAGGAAACTTACACATATGTACTCTCTTAAACAATCACTTATAGAAACACATACTTATTTAAACAGGAACTCTTACAATCTCTCACTCTCACATATACTGACTTATATACATCAATACTCACATATACTAGATTAAAACATATCTTGTTACTGATAAACACACTAGTGAGACAGGCATTCAATCAGTAACACACACATATACACACTCATCCACTCATACAGTCCTGCACATATGCTGTTTTCAAAAAACATACAAACAGTGAGTCAGTCATTGATACATCTATGTGCTAAGTAACACCCCCACCAAACTATACAGACACTCATACTGATACTAAAAAAACATATAATAACCCATATACACACACATGTAGCTACTCACCAACCCATACAGCCACTTATACACAAAGTGAAACACTGATACATATATTTAAAGATTTAAATATTACTCGCCAATATATGTATTCACTAAGATACACTTAATACGCCAGTTAACCAATCAATTTAAAAAAAAAAACATTAATTAAGACAATAATTTAAACATTTATTCTTCCATCGACCTTTACATATACATATATAAAACATATTTATTTTTCAGAAAGACACAAATTCACTGGATGGTGTCATCAGTGATGTCATGAGTGAAGTCACTGACCATGTCATGAGTGATGTAATATGTGATGTCATCAGCAGTGCATTGCACGCGCAAGTTATAGTGAGTCCGACTAACTATAACGTGGGAATTTCAATGGTTTTATGTCAGTAACATTTCCAGCTAACTATAACTGGTGTGAAACCTCTGTTTTTTTCAGTGAATATATATATATATATATATATATATATATATATATATATATATATATATATATATATATATATATATATATATATATATATATATATATATATTACCTACTGGCGATAGCCAGTAGGTATATATAGTTAGGATTTTTTCTCTATGGAACTTTTGAAAATTCTATGTCTAATAACTTTGGCGTTTGTGGACGGAATTGGCTGAAATTTTCAGGAAAATGGCACATTTTGTTTCTGAGCAGCCCCTGAAAATTTGGGGGGGGGGGTCGTCAAGGGGGGGGCGAGAAAAAAGGGGGGTCCCAAAACACGTTTTTCCCATTCATTTTTCCATAGGGCGGTTGGCCTCACTTTTAGCTCGAACGGCTGAATGGATTTGCACGAAACTTGGCAAAATTGTAGGGACTGTTAGCCCGATGTGCCTTTGCTAGGTCTCAATATATGTGCTTCAGTGGATTTTGAGAAATTAACGTTTAAAATAAGATATATATCTGTAACAGCGCTCCGGGCAGCGCTCCGGTTCGCGTACTTTTCGCGTAACGGAACTTTGCGATGCGAAGCTGATTGGCTCTCCGGTGTCTGTCAACATTCTAAACAGTCCGGAGCGGCCGCCATCTTGTCTCTCGGTAGGATCGAGAGACAAGAGGAGGCCAAAACAAACGGGGAAATGAAGGAAAGGGGGCAAGGTAGACCCCTTCTGACCCCCTAGGATTGATGAGGGGGATATTATAGAGCCACGCGGGGCCCAAAAAAAAAAAAAAAAATTCCGATTTTTTCGCCGTAGAGACGCGTCTTGGTACGCGAACCGGGCAGCTAACCGGGCAGCTAACCGGGAAGCTAACCGGCAGTGTAACGGGAGTCTGAGGAGTAGCTGATTGGCTGTCAACATTGTAAACAGTCCGGAGCGGCCGCCATCTTGTCTCTCGGTAGGATCGAGAGACAAGAGGAGGCCAAAACAAACGGAAAAATGAAGGAAAGGGGGCAAGGTAGACCCCTTCTGACCCCCTAGGATTGATGAGGGGGATATTATAGAGCCACGCGGGGCCCAAAACAAAAACAAAAAAATCAGATTTTTTCGCCGTAGAGACGCGTCTTGGTACGCGAACCGGGCAGCTAACCGGGCAGCTAACCGGGAAGCTAACCGGCAGTGTAACGGGAGTCTGAGGAGAAGCTGATTGGCTGTTATCATTGTAAACAGTCTGGAGCGGCCGCCATCTTGTCTCTCTGTGGGATCGAGAGACAAGAGGTGGAAAAAAAAAGGTGTAAATGAATGAAAGGGGTAAGGCAGACCCCTCCTGAACCCCTAGGATTGATGAGGGGGCTATTAAAGTTCCCTGCGGGGCAAAAGAAAAGAAAATTGCGATTTTTCGCGGTAAAGGTGCTTCCTGGTACGTTAACCGGGCAGCTAACCGGCAGCGTAACGGGAGTCCGACATATTGTGTTTTTTGAACGTTTGTGATATGTGCACGTGTGGATTTTGTCTAATTAAGGTTAAAAAAATATATATATATCTTTAAGCGTGTTCTGGCGCGCTTACGTTTTGGGTTTGGTTTGCGCTGCAGAGACGATACGTCACGGTTATGCGATGCATCATGAGGCGTTTCACGGGCTACGTGATACGTCACTTAATAAAGAATATATTTTACAGCTATAGATATTAGCTTTTAAAAAAACAATGAAATTCACAGAAAAAACCATAGGTTATAGACCATATATAGTTAGGGATTAGCATTTAAAAAACCTTATTTTATTTGCACAAAACCATTGAAATTCCATATATAGTTAGTTGCACTAACTATATATCGCGGACCCGCAATCCACTGCTAATGATGTCACATATTACATCATTCATGACATGGTCAGTGACATCACTGATGACATCACTGATGACATCTCAAATGACATCACTGATGACATCACTGATGACATCTCAAATGACATCACTGATGACATCACTGACATCTCATTTGAC
The DNA here is from genome assembly GCF_964263255.1 of Lissotriton vulgaris. Classification (NCBI taxonomy): domain Eukaryota; kingdom Metazoa; phylum Chordata; class Amphibia; order Caudata; family Salamandridae; genus Lissotriton; species Lissotriton vulgaris. Next base: position 1,436,712,702 of record NC_141687.1, on the reverse strand, counting down.
ATTACTGATTACATCACTGATGATATCATTTATGTGATAATACATCTTCAGACTCTAATATAACCTTAGATACACTCAGTGTAAACAGGCACTCACAGACTGTCACACATCCATGGAGTTACTCACACACCTAGTCAGTCATGCAAAGAATCAATCACATCTCCATTTCCTCAACTATACAGTTATACACACCTTACTTATTCAAACATATACTAACACATATTTACTCTCGTATACAATCCTTGATACAAGTTCACAATGATTCATACAGCCACTCTCACATTCACTGGCTCTTATGTTCAGTTATTTATATATGTCAACTTTCACATGGAGTGTGTTTTACATATGTACTTACTTTGACATGTAGCACTGAGATATCCATTCACTCACCAATATACTCATGCACACAGTCAACTGTCCATACAGCTGTTTCTACATGCACTTTTGAACCCATACTCCTAGGGAATCAACTGCTCACACATCTATACACAGAGTTATACACCTCCCAGCCACCCACACACATACTCAGTCTCCCATACAAATACTTGGGCAACCATTCAATAACCCATATAGTCTCTGATATAGCTACTGATTTAAACATGCAGCAGTTTACAGAACAACATAAATAATGATTGCCAAATTAAGACACTTTAATCACTAACCCATGCACTCAGTGAGACACATTTAATCATTCTCTCATACAGTCAGTCATGCACCTACTAGATCCTTCATCCAGACACTTATAAATCCACTCATTCTTCAATATGTAAGACATATTTTAACTTTACAGAAACATACAGTCACTGGGTGTTGTCATCAGTGATGTCATCAGTGATGTCATTTGAGATGTCATCAGTGATGTCATCAGTGATGTCACTGACCATGTCATGAATGATGTAATATGTGACAAGGTAGGATACACAAATGACACTTAGGTCTAATGGTTCACATACGTATCCTTACGTATCCAGGTGTTGGTTGCAACTAAGGCAAGGACTAGAACTTAAGCTAAATATTGCTGTATTAACGTCCACCCTGAGAGTGGTTTCCTATGATTTCCAGTAACTCATCGGCCTCAAGAGGAGATCTAATATTGTGCATTTTGTTGTTATTCATTATACGTAAGAATGCGGGAAACCGCATCTGCACCGTTGCACCAAAAGACCTAAACTTGTCCATTCTTTGACCGAGCTCCCACTGCCTATCTAGTGTGGATTTAGAGAGGTCAGAACTTACCTCAAAAGAGAAGTCTGGGCCCTTTAGTGTTTTTGCTTGCAGTGCAAGGTTTAGGATTTTCTCCTTTAGGGTGTATGTGAGAAAATTAATCAAGATCTTTCTTGGTTTGGTTCTACCAGGGTTTAGACGGAAAGGGTCCCGATTTATCCGCTGTATATCTTTTTCGAGGTCCTCGACTGTCTCTTCAAGATTGAGGGAGTCCTTCAATAATTTAGTCACAAAAGCCTTGACGTTTCCACCTTCCTTGCCTTCCGGTATCTTCAAGTGCCGAAGATTATTACGCCGTAGTAGAAAATGTACTCACGAAAGCAGGGAAAGACTAAAGGCTTTGGGACTGAAAAGACCCTTTTTAAAGAAAGTGTAAATATTTGAATAGAATGAAAATACGCTTTGCTTTTGATCTTTTCATGTAATAGATTGTGATTTATATGCTTTATGGTTATGATAAATCAAATAAAGTTATTTGTTACTCACTGACTGACTATTACGCCGTGAGTAGTTTTCCAATGTTTTGACCCTTTCCCGCAAACCATCCTCCTCTCTCCTTAGATTTTGGATTTTGGACTCAGCGATCTCTAAATTGGATGTCAACAACCCCACAGAACCCTCCAACACCTCTGTTCTTTCACAGAGACCATCCACTTTCCTCTCGAGGATCTCGCATGATGCCCTTATCTCATTCTGGTTAGCTTTAGAAACCAGGAAGTCACATCTTATCTCCTCCCTCATTGATGTAATTGATGCTACGAGGGCCTCCAGCGTATTTCCAACCCCCTTTCCGCCCACATCATCCCCGCTTTTATCTACAATTGGCACCTCTTCTAATACCGTTGATACATTCTCCCCAACACCAGCAGCCACAATTGCAACTACTGGGACGAGAGAGGGCTCAGCGATTCCTGACTCTGTGATAAAGGTAGGCTCAAAAGGTGTAGGTGTAGCTGTAGGTGTAGATGTAGTGTCATATAGGTATACTTTGCCTATATGCTGTGTTAAGTTAGCATGAGCTTATTTGGAGTTTAAACGCCATTTTACCTTTCTGCTGCTTCTGCACACAACACATAGCTGTTGCTTTAGCGTTGAGCCTAGTAGAATGTTTTGATTCATGCGAGAATAATATGTTGTTACTCTGATATCAGCCTTGCTTGGTGAGCTGTGTCTGTACAGTGAAACCTTCAAGGATATCTCAACACAGTGGTTGTTATGAGGTCTGATCTTTGCATGTTCCTAGACATAACATACATGCAGCTGCGGCCAAATTCTGGCTTTAGGCGTGTTTTATATTGCTTTGCACAAGAGCATACAAACACACTTGATGGTGCTTCTCATGCAGAGAGCTGGTGGAAGATGATGTGATCCCTTACCACTAGGATCTTGAGGTATGGGGCCGCCCTGCTAAAAACCCAAAGAGACCTTCTTAGATAAAATATAATATACTAGCTAGGGAGGATGAGAATTAGGTGTTAATGAACCCTATTCGTTTTAGCATTTTTACCATGCTTTCACCTTTTGTGTTCTATGGATTAGTGACTCTGCTGATTACTTTGTTTCTTATATTATGTTTGCTTGTGTTAGCTAAGATACGACACGTACACTCCCACGGCTGTGCCACAGGAATATGCACCATATAGGGCACAGGAAATTCCTATAGATACTTAGCAGCACCGGGTTTAGTTTGATGGCGCCCTACCCCATTCTTTGACAGCTCCGAGGTTGGGTCCTTTGTCCATTCCAGGCGCAAATTGGCCTGTTTTGGCTGGATTTACACCTCATCCTCAACACGGAGCATGTAACATTGTTGAGTTAAGATGACTACATGTAGTCGCAATTAGCGTGATTAGGTCGTTAGTGCAATACATTACCCGTAATCTCCCGGGCGGGGCCCCGGGTGGTGCGGGGCTTCCTGCCGGACAGGGTGGTATGAAACTTAGTCCCGTTATGGAAAACGCTGTGATGGGCAAGCGCCCCCAAGAAAAGGGTGATTTTCCTTTCTGGCTTGCCAAAAAGTTTGACCAGCTGGAAGCGGTATTTCCTAAAACGATTCCTGGTGAAAAACACAGGATTCTGACAATTAGCTTACCGAAAGACTTGACCCCTGAAATCCGTGACTGTGAGACCTGGGGTAAAACATTTGTGGCTGTCTATACGAGGTGTTACGGCACTCCTTCTATGACTGTCCTGCCGACGGTCCTTAAACGTGTTCAGGATGAGCACGGACCTGAGGCTGCGGTTGAATTGGGTATGTGCCTCTGTGGCTCCTTTGATGTGGTTTCCGATCTCATACTTGCTAATGTCAAGGGGGATGCAGTGAACTTTCAGGTTGCCAATGCTTTGCAGGCAATTCCCGATGCCAAAAAACCCCGACAGTTGGCGAGGATTATTGTGGCGGCTTATAAAACCGTGGGCCGCAATACTAGGGGTCTCAAGCCTTTTTCTACTAAAGAGAATAAACAACCCCAAGGTCAGAAGTCAGAAACTGACGAACAGCCCAAGACCAAAAAACTAAATTGGCCGAAAAAACAAAAACAGGGAAAGCAACAACAACAGAAACAGGAGTCTCGTCCTGTGTCTCTATTGCCTGCGCCACCAGAACGTGTTTATGACTTGCGCGATCGCGCGATGATAAAATCACCTGATCGTTTTCAGGTTTCTGATCAACGCTCTCCTCGTTCTTTTCAGGAGTCATTGGCCTTTTCGACCGGTGGTGGAGGAGGCGGCAGGGGTCGGGGTGGCAAGCAAGGACGCGACCAGCCCCGCCAGAAAGACGGTAAAGGCAAGCAGGACGATTCTACACCGAAGAGACCCCAGTTTCAGAAAAAGAAAGTCGCCGCTTTAACAGCAAGATATGCCACAGATAGTGAGAACGCAGCTTCGGAAACAGACATGGGCTCAGACCTTGCTGGACAGCGCGGCGGAGATTACCATAGTGCGAGAGGCCCTGCGTCCACTACTGAAGGTGACAGCGACTGACCGTTATGTTGTTGTGGAGACAGCTGACACTAGAGTAGCTCCCCTGACAGACTTTATGAAATAGTCCTGTTCATTGAAGGTGACATTCAACCTACGATAAAAGGGGTATTTTGGGAGAATTTTACGACTACCTATGACATTTTGTAAGCGGAGGTGGACTGGCCCCCACCTTTTGTGCTCACGGCTCCAAGAGGGGAGGAGGTAATCCTCCCAAGTTATGCGCACACTGTCTCGAAGGAGCATGCGCTGAATTTTGCAGATGAGTGGGCTAAAGACTTTGCGCCGGCTCTGTACCGTACACACTGTGGTTGGGATACATTTTCCCCACACCATGAGATTCCTTCGCGGTCTATGCCACAGCCTTAACCTCAATCCCATAAGACGTGAAGCTAAGGCTTCCGTGGCGGAAATCCTTGAACAATTGTAATATCATGGAGTGATTCAAACTTGTGTGTCACCAATGAATAACCCTCTTTTTACAGTAACCAAGCCTGACGGTTCATATCGTTTGGTATTGGATTACCGGCATTTAAACTAACATTGCCGTACCTGTGCAGTACAGAATACTCACGGCTCTGCCTTAGTGGATTGTCTTGTGCGTAAGCGGTTTAAAACCACGCTTGACATTTCCAACGGTTTTTTATGCCCACCATTTGAATGGCCTGAGTTCCCAATGGACCTCCTTTGCTTGCGGCGGTGTCCAAAAACATTTCAAACGTTTACCGATGGGCTATAAGAATAGTCCTGGAGTGTTTGCTGCCCACATAATATCTCTCTTGGAGACAGTTGACCCAGATGCTTGTTCGTATGTGGATGACATTTATCTCACAGATGACAAACTTTGGGAGCATCTGTGTCGAGTTGACCGCTTGATTTGTAGCTTTGCGGACTTCGGTTCCAAATTCAACTTTGCAAAATCGCACATTGCTGAGTATACAGTGTTGTTTCTGGGCTACGAGCTCAACAATGAAGGTCGAGGATTAGCCATTGGTGTCTACTAAACCTTCGGTTAGTCTTTGAAAACCCTCATAGACAGCCTGATTTAGTCGATGCGGTGTATCTTTTATCCGCCCCGTCGGGCGTCATGGCATATTCATAGGGTAGTCAAACATCGTGTGGTATGCCTGCCTCACCCGAGGCTACCTCTGGTCCAGGTAGAAGTGTCCAGAAATAATAGGAAAGGGAAAAAAATAAAAACAGTGTGTCACCAAAAAAGAATTTTTAATGAAAAGGTTGGCACTGTTGTTAAAAAATTCGGTATATATGTAATCGGGCAACTAGATTACCATATATCTATATATATATGGATGCGTCAACATGTTTCAGCTCTATGAGCCCAGCCGGGTCTGTAGAGCTTTCGACAGGACAAAAAGACAAAGATACATACACAGAAGGTACTTACACAACTTGTGTAGGTTCCTATAGCTATTATGGAATTTCTTATACAGTCACCTATAATGTGGGAACACAAACCAATACACTATATTATGGTATGTTAAATGCGGTGAGTAGGCATAATACTTTTCTTAAAGCACACAGACTAGAATTACTAGTAAAAGGTATGCACCTAATTGTAGATACATTAATAGTGAGAAGGAAGGAGGGAAGGGGAAAACAGGTTTCAAGTCTCTAAACACAGAGAGGAGGCTACTTGTGCAATTCGTGCTTATTGGTGGGGTAGGGGTGGAATGCTAAGAGTGCAGGGTCCCTGTAGTGACAGACTTCTGTAGTTAGACTACACATCACTGCGTTGGTGTTATTAATGTCGAGCATCTGTTCTACAAAAGCGGGATGTTATTATGCATTTACGCGCTTGATACTGGGGGATGCCTGTTAATATCGTACTTGCACGCATGTGGCAAAACGTCAAATACATCAGGCTATTCCTAATTACATCGAGAGCAAGATGTCCCAAAGCGGGGAATATCTCCTGGCTGTGATTACACGCTTTACAGCGGGATTTGGTTCAATCTGGTTATTTAGGTCTCTCAGAGATGGTTGCACGCACGGATAAAAAAGCGGCAAACATTCTGCGATTAGAGCATAGTCTTTAAAATATGTAGCACGCGGGGAATTTATCTTTGCTGCAAATACACGCTACGCTTGTTACGCGCATGTATTCAGGCGCCCAGCAGTGTATTGTAAATCACAATGAGAGCAAGGTCTCTTAAAGAAAGTTGCGATTCTTGTTTAAAAAACGGTGTCAGTGTCACAGTCACAGGTTCGTGCTCAAAAACTGTTGTCAATTACTACGCTGCTCTATGGGTGCCAATTCCAATAAAGTGCATATTTACACACGCGGCGAAATTTCAGAAAACATACCTTAATAGGCGTTCTTAGAGGCTTCTACAGGAGTGAAGAGTCGCTAGGAGTGGTCTTTGCTAGAAAAATTTACCAACTCGGTTAGAATATAATAGGTAGGACTTCTTACCCGAGTAAAGTCGTCTTCAAACATAATTCTTACCCACGAGGACCAGCTTTCAGTCCCTGTGCTGACTCTGCCCCTGGTTACAGGCGGGGCTCTGCTTACCAGTCTTTAGGCTGGAGTCTAGACACTAAAAAAGGACTAAAATACAAACAAGTTAGTCCCTCCAAGATGGTTCCCTCCACCAGTTCAAAAAACGAAATGCTTTATTTATATTTTTAAACATAAAGGCTCAAGGACCTGGTGTTTACTTGAAAGGGGTGCAATATTAACCAACTTAAACATAATTCTTACCCACGAGGACCAGATTTCAGTCCCTGTGCTGACTCTGCCCCTGGTTACAGGCGGGGCTCTGCCTACCAGTCTTTAGGTAGGAGTCTAGACACTAAAAAAGGACTAAAATACAAACAAGTTAGTCCCTCCAAGATGGTTCCCTCCACCAGTTCAAAAAACGAAATGCTTTATTTATATTTTTTAAACATAAAGGCTCAAGGACCTGGTGTTTACTTGAAAGGGGTGCAATATTAACCAACTCAAAAGCGGGCATGGACACAGTCCTGCTACTATGGTTAGCTTAAATTCCTGACAAACAGAGTTCGTCGATGGATTTAAGAGTATCAATATATATTTACATTATGGTAGTCGTACTCCACTTAGACATTGGGGAAAAGGGTGACAGACATCCGTGGAATGATGCCAATTTTATATCACAGTTACCAAACTGGATGAGTTGTTCCTGCCATCATCAGAATGGTTTGCAAGTCTGATATTCAGGTGCTTGTTTTAGATGTTTTTAATAGAGATGTTTTCAATAAAACTGACTCCAGGGAATATTATCATTCATCCCTGATATATGGGTGCCAAGACGGTCCACCCACCTTTGTTCTTTTTCAAAAAGAACTTGCTCTGCGTTGTTGTTCTTGTCTTGTAGCATTTCTAGTACTGTCCAGCTCAACTCATCACAGGTATGTCCTGCTTCCACGAAGTGTGTGCAGAGCTTCGTGGTGTTTTTCTTCATTCTGACATTGCTCCTGTGTTCTCCAATTCGTAACTTGATTTTTCTGCAGGTCATACCTATATATTGACGTCTGCAGGGGCAGGTGACCATGTAGATTAGATGTGTCGAGTTGCAATTAGTATGTTGCTTTTCGGTCCATTTTAGAATATCGGTCAATTGTAAGGTTTTAGTTGGTTTTGTGAATTTACATACTCCGCAAGTGCCACATGGATAGTGGCCAACTAAAGGTTCCATCCTGACATCTCTAGAGATGGACTGGATTTGTTTTCTCTTTGGTCTTGTATGGACCAGAACGTCTTTGATGTTTTTCGTTCTCTTATTAGCAAATCTCGGCTTTGGCCAGTCGAATTTTCCAGAAGTAATTATCTGCCAGTTTTTTCTGATGAGTTTCTGTACATCGTAAGTAGCCGGACAATAGGTGGTGACACATGTTACCAGATCTTTTATTGGTTCTTTTCTGTTGGTCTGCAGGAGACATTCACGTGGTTGATGTCTGGCCCTTTTCATGCATTTCGTGATGACAGAAGGTGTATAATCCCTCAGTTGTAATTTCTGGCTCAATTCCCGTGCTTGTATTTTGTAGTCACTGCCTTTACTACAATTACGTTTGTGACGTAAGAATTGGCTAAAGAGAAGATTGTCCCGCAATGGTCGTGGATGGTAGCTACAGTACGAGAGCAAGCTGTTTTTTGCTGTGGGTTTTGTGAAAGTTTTAGTCTCCAATTTCCCATTCTCATGGAAGATTGTCAGGTCAAGGAAGTCAATACATTGGTTGCTGGAAGTGAAGGTGAACTTTAGCCATCGGTCTCTTTTATTCAACCATTCCATGAATTTAATCAGATCTTCTTTGACATCCCAAATTAACAAAATGTTGTCAATATAGCGTTTCCAGTACATAATACTGGAAACATAGGGATTTGTGGTGTTAAGTACAGAGTCTTGTTCAAGTTGGCTTACATAAAGTCCCGCTACCGAAGGGGCACAGGCGCTCCCCATGGATGTTCCATGGCTTTGTAGGAAAAGTTGACCAGTACAATGGTCAACTTTTCCTACAAAGCCATGGAACATTAATGGGGAGCGCTATGTTTCCAGTATTATATACTGGAAACGCTATATTGACGACATTTTGTTAATTTGGGATGTCAAAGAAGATCTGATTAAATTCATGGAATGGTTGAATAAAAGAGACCGATGGCTAAAGTTCACCTTCACTTCCAGCAACCAATGTATTGACTTCCTTGACCTGACAATCTTCCATGAGAATGGGAAATTGGAGACTAAAACTTTCACAAAACCCACAGCAAAAAACAGCTTGCTCTCATACTGTAGCTACCATCCACGACCATTGCGGGACAATCTTCCCTTTAGTAAATTCTTACGTCACAAATGTAATTGTAGTAAAGGCAGTGACTACAAAATACAAGCACGGGAATTGAGCCAGAAATTACAACTGAGGGATTATACACCTTCTGTCATCACGAAATGCATGAAAAGGGCCAGACATCAACCACGTGAATGTCTCCTGCAGACCAACAGAAAAGAACCAATAAAAGATCTGGTAACATGTGTCACCACCTATTGTCCGGCTACTTACGATGTACAGAAACTCATCAGAAAAAACTGGCAGATAAGTACTTCTGGAAAATTCGACTGGCCAAAGCCGAGATTTGCTAATAAGAGAACGAAAAACATCAAAGACGTTCTGGTCCATACAAGACCAAAGAGAAAACAAATCCAGTCCATCACTAGAGATGTCAGAATGTAACCTGTAGTTGGCCACTATCCATGTGGCACTTGCGGAGTATGTAAATTCACAAAACCAACTAAAACCTTACAATTGACCGATACTCTAAAATGGACCCAAAAGCAACATACTAATTGCAACTCGACACATCTAATCTACATGGTCACCTGCCCCTGCAGACGTCAATATATAGGTATGACCTGCAGAAAAATCAAGTTACGAATTGGAGAACACAGGAGTAATGTCAGAATGAAGAAAAACACCACGAAGCTCTGCACACACTTCGTGGAAGCAGGACGTACCTGTGATGAGTTGAGCTGGACAGTACTAGAAATGCTACAAGACAAGAACAACAACGCAGAGCAAGTTCTTTTTGAAAAAGAACAAAGGTGGGTGGACCGTCTTGGCACCCATATCTCAGGTATGAATGATAATATTCCCTGGAGTCAGTTTTATTGAAAACATCTCTATTAAAAACGTCTAAAACAAGCACCTGAATATCAGACTTGCAAACCATTCTGATGATGGCAGGAACAACTCATCCAGTTTGGTAACTGTGATATAAAATTGGCATCATCCCACGGATGTCTGTCACCCTTTTCCCCAATATCTAAGTGGAGTACGACTACCATAATGTAAATATATATTGATACTCTTAAATCCACCGACGAACTCTGTTTGTCAGGAACTTAAGCTAACCATAGTAGCAGGACTGTGTCCATGCCCGCTTTTGAGTTGGTTAATATTGCACCCCTTTCAAGTAAACACCAGGTCCTTGAGCCTTTATGTTTAAAAAATATAAATAAAGCATTTCGTTTTTTGAACTGGTGGAGGGAACCATCTTGGAGGGACTAACTTGTTTCTATTTTAGTCCTTTTTTAGTGTCTAGACTCCTACCTAAAGACTGGTAGGCAGAGCCCCGCCTGTAACCAGGGGCAGAGTCAGCACAGTGACTGAAATCTGGTCCTCGTGGGTAAGAATTATGTTTAAGTTGGTTAATATTGCACCCCTTTCAAGTAAACACCAGGTCCTTGAGCCTTTATGTTTAAAAAATATAAATAAAGCATTTCGTTTTTTGAGCTGGTGGAGGGAACCATCCTGGAGGGACTAACTTGTTTGTATTTTAGTCCTTTTTTAGTGTCTAGACTCCTGCCTAAAGACTGGTAAGCAGAGCCCCGCCTGTAACCAGGGGCAGAGTCAGCACAGGGACTGAAAGCTGGTCCTCGTGGGTAAGAATTATGTTTGAAGACGACTTTACTCGGGTAAGAAGTCCTACCTATTATATTCTAACCGAGTTGGTAAATTTTTCTAGCAAAGACCACTCCTAGTGACTCTTCACTCCTGTAGAAGCCTCTAAGAACGCCTATTAAGGTATTTTTTCTGAAATGTTGCCGTGTGTGTAAATATGCACTTTATTGGAATTGGCACCCATAGAGCAGCGTAGTAATTGACAACAGTTTTTGAGCACGAACCTGTGACTGTGACACTGACACCGTTTTTTAAACAAGAATCGCAACTTTCTTTAAGAGACCTTGCTCTCATTGTGATTTACAAGACACTGCTGGTCGCCTGAATACATGCGCGTAACAAGCGTAGCGCGTATTTGCAGCAAAGATAAATTCCCCGCGTGCTACATATTTTAAAGACTATGCTCTAATCGCAGAATGTTTGTCCTTTTTTATCCGTGCATGCAACCATCTCTGAGAGACCTTAATAACCAGAGTGAACCACATTCCGCTGTAAAGCGTGTAATCACAGCCAGGAGATATTCCCCGCTTTGGGACATCTTGCTCTTGATGTAATTAGGAATAGCCTGATGTATTTGACGTTTTGCCACATGCGTGCAAGTACGATATTAACAGGCATCCCCCAGTATCAAGCGCGTAAATGCATAATAACATCCCGCTTTTGTAGAACAGATGCTCGACATTAATAACACCAACGCAGTGATGTGTAGTCTAACTACAGAAGTCTGTCACTACAGGGACCCTGCACTCTTAGCATTCCACTCCTACCCCACCAATAAGCACGAATTGCACAAGTAGCCTCCTCTCTGTGTTTAGAGACTTGAAACCTGTTTTCCCCTGCCCTCCTTCCTTCTCACTATTAATGTATCTACAATTAGGTGCATACCTTTTACTAGTAATTCTAGTCTGTGTGCTTTAAGAAAAGTATTATGCCTACTCACCGCATTTAACATATCATAATATAGTGTATTGGTTTGTGTTCCCACATTATAGGTGACTGTATAAGAAATTCCATAATATCTATAGGAACCTACACAAGTTGTGTAAGTACCTTCTGTGTATGTATCTTTGTCTTTTTGTCCTGACGAAAGCTCTACAGACCCGGCTGGGCTCATAGAGCTGAAACATGTTGACGCATCCATATATATATATAGATATATGGTAATCTAGTTACCCGATTACATATATATCGAATTTTTTAACAACAGTGCCAACCTTTTCATTAAAAATTCTTTTTTGGTGACACACTGTTTTTATATTTTTCCCTTTCCTATTATTTCTGGACACTTCTACCTGGACCAGAGGTAGCCTCTGGTGAGGCAGGCATACCGCACGTTATTTGACTACCCTATGAATATGCCATGACGCCTGACGGGGCGGATAAAAGATACACCGCATCGACTAAATCAGGCTGTCTATGAGGGTTTTCAAAGACTAACCGAAGGTTTAGTAGACACCAGTGTCCATTCCCTTTTGATTAATTCAGTATCTAACTAGGGGAACTGAATGGACCTTGAATCCTCTTCCCTCCTTTTTGATAGAGGTCGAGGATTAGCTCCTCACTTCTTGGAGAAATGCGCACAATTGCGCGCTCCGACAACTCTGAAAAAATTACAGTCTTTGCTGGGATTTTTGAATTTTGGGAGGTCATACATACCTGAATATGCCCAGCGTATCAAGCCTCTGTATGCTTTGATACAACCAACTTTTACCAAATCAAACTGGCTGCCGGAGCACTCAGCTATACTGCAATTTTTGCAGGCTGATCTGCTCGCATCTAAATACTTATTGACTCGTGATAACCACACCAACCTGGTGATAAGAATCATCCCTGGGACGGTGGGTTTCACATACCTTACTTTTAACGAAGGAGACACAGTACCTATTGCTTACAAGTCACACTTGTACACTTCGGCTGAAATGCGATTTTCCACTGTGGAGAAAGTTTTGACGGCTGTACAGATGGCGATTCTGAAGGAACGCACTCTGTCACAGGGAAAACGCATGTTGGTTGTAACCCCGTTTCCTGCTTTGGAAGCAGTTACGAAAGCCAGTGTACCTAATTCTAAAGCTTTGCACCCTCGGTGGATCCAATGGGCAGCATCATTGACGTCAAGGATGTCACGTTTATTTTTGATGCTTCCTTACGGTCGCAGAAGTTTTTGCAATATGAATTTGTTCATCCTGCACCTTTGGCTATGCGGCCTTTGGAGGATTTCCATTGCATCATATACACTGATGGTTCGGCGCAGGTTGCGCATGGTTCTAAACACACCTACGTTTCCGCATACGCCATTGTGGTAGGTGCCAAGGTGAACGATGAGTTCAAGTCCAGAGTTGGTCACACGCATACTCTAGGGGACTGCACCGCACAATTGGCAGAGCTTTGTGCTCTGATGCTTGCATTAGAGTACGCAGATCCTAGTGTGACGACATTGATCGTAAGTGATTCTTATTACTGTGTCCAGTCTTACAATGAAAACTTGTTCTTTTGGATTCAGAATGATTTTCGTTATTCCAAGAGTAGCACAATGAAACATAAAATGATCTGGGTCCGAGTGGCTGAGCTTAAAGAGCAGTTGCCACTTGTGTTTGTAATTCATACTCTCGGTCATCAGCGCGTGGGTGCCCACGCTGTTGGCAACTCGCTTGCTGATGAAGAAGCGAAATCAGCAGTGTCAACATATTCAGTTGCAGCAGTTACACGGTCCAAAAGTAAGATTGATGATGATATCTTGGCAGCTGGTGCTGCCACTGAGAAGGGAGGTAAATATCCTACGGGGTTCTCTTCGAAGTACACATACCACTTAAGTCCCGATAAATTCCTGATGTTGGGGAGAGATTGATTCCCAACTCGGATCGCAGGCATACTCTGATCACAGCAGCCCATGAAGGTGTTGCGTCTGCGCATGCGGGCGTTTCAGCCACTGTGTCTCAATTACAACAACGTTTTTGGTGGCGGGGACTGTACAAACAGACGCGTGACTATGTCCTTCAATGTGACATTTGCCAGCAGATTAAGCCTTCCACTGCTACGCGTCCGCCCCAAACACAGTTGTTAATTTCTAATAAACCATTAGGTTGTGTTTATTTAGATCACTGCAGTCCTTTTTCTTCTGATACTGCGTATAAGTACATCTTAGTAGCAGTTGATTCATGCACACGCTTTGTATGGGTGTGGCCTCATCGCAGCGCTAATTCAGGGACTGTCATAAGGGATTTGCGTGTCTTTGTAGGGATTTTTGCCTGTGGTACCTTCCATTCGGATCAGGGTCCTGCTTTCGCCTCTAAGGCGTATAGGGATGTCATGGCTTCGATGGGGGTCCAAGTCAAGTTTTCGTCTCCATACCGACCTGAGGGTAATAGTGTAGTGGAACGAATGAACCGTGACTTAAAGCAATCACTGACAGCTCGAGTTATAGGCACTTGCAGAAACTGGCTGGCCCATCTTAATGGCGTTCAGCGTGCTCTTAATAATCTCCCTAGATGGTCTCTGTGTGGGCGGACCCCATATGAAATGCTCTTTGGTATCAAGATGTATGTACCGGACCATGACGGTCTAGACTCGGTGGCTGCTTCTCCCTCCTTTGACGTAGATGAACATTGCAATATTTTACAGACTCTACAAAAGACCAGGGACAGTCTTGCAAAGGAACATTTGCCCTCCACTTCGGATGATGCGTTGCAGATCCCGGTAGTAGGCTGGCTACCCCAGGTTGGAGAACTGGTTCGGAAGAAGATCAATAACAAGAAGGAATTTGGTCCCTCATACCGTGCTCCAGTTCCCGTGCTTGGTGTGAAGGGCACAAGAACAGTCATTTTACCACCACTTCCAGGTTGTAAAGAAAACAGGTATATCTCCATTGACAATGTCAAGATACACAGAGTGGCCGATTCTTCTTAGCATGACACCGGCAGTCTCATGTCCTTCGATGGTGAGAAATTCTGTATTGGCCATTGCTTCGGATCATGAGCTGGAGGTGGCCCTTGAGATACCTGCAGTTTCTAGTCCTTTATCGAGTGCATTGCCTGGTACTCAACTTGATGAAACTGACTACACCTACCCAACTGACTTGTTGATGTCTGATTTGCAAATTCATTTAGCCACAGAATCCAGATTTTCATTTGACACTGTTTCACACACTTCAGGAAAGCCCACAAGGATTAGGGCCTATGCTAAATTGTTTAAAAAACATTTTTTGATTCCCCCTTGGACTTACATTTGGTAGGGGCTTTTTCACTTTACCTTTTTATGTCATTTGGTTTTGTGTTTTATTTTTTCCGATTCATCAATGGACACTATGTCGAGGAGAGAACAAGCATTCAACATCTGAATGGAACATTGGCGCCCCATTCCTCGTCACATTCTGCCCACAGATTGAAGAGAGACTTGGCTTTTGTTAACATCACTGCTTGGCCTGTCCTGGATGGGATAGTCTGGGATGCTGTTAAATTTCAAATCCATGGCCCGACTGAAGTTATTAATGTTCCTAATGTGCTTAGAGTTAACATGGGGGATGTGGTTAAACAAAACATATGTTCTGATGATTGGGATGTTCAGGCCGTAGAGGCTTTGTTTGCTGATTTGAAATATTAAGCTGCCTTTGATGCTGAAGATTTATATTTAGAATCTGCTAATTATGGTGATTTGTTTTGCTTCCAACATTTTGGCAATCACTACCTACATAAAACTAATTCCAGGAGGAGTACTGTAAACTATACACAGTGGGAGCATTGCCCAGCTCCTTTAAGAGGCAGCTCTAATACATTTTTGAAAAAGTACACTTATTTTACTGATTTTAATCAGTCCAATCCCGCTTCATTTTATTTTAGAATGACAGAAAAATCCATGTCCAAAGTTAGACTTACCGATACTAAGTTATTGTATTTGAAGTCCCTTCTAGACCAGCTAGCTGTTGGAGGCTACGAGTTGTGGAAGGAAAGCATTGACCTTAAATCAGTTTGGGGTTCTAAAAGTTGGCAGGTACAAGGCACAGAGGCTTTGCACCGTGCATGTCTCATCCCGAATCATATGTTTATTTTTAATTCTACCATCTCACAGACAACATGCTTTGGATTGGCTATTTCTAAAAAATTAAATACTCCTTCCTTCCCTGATTTGGAAGAATATTCGGGTTGGGAAAATTCAACAACATTTTCGATTAGAGAGTTGCAAACTCTATTGCAAAATTCGTCCTTTAACATATCCAATTTGGATCCCAAGGGTTGGTTGATGTGGCACAGAAGTGCAGATTCGTGCCAGCATTGTTTTTTGGGTCTGTCTGATGGCTTTACACAGGTCAGGGTAGATCCTCGTTTTGAGAGTGACCATTCTGTAACCACTTATTCAGTAGGCAAATGGTGTCAGAATTGGCTCAAACACTCTACATTGGCGTCAGTCAAACAGCATTTGTCTAAACTGACTGACGAGGTTGATTTGAATGATTTCATAAAAGGCCCGGCAAGAGGTAGATCTAGAAGATGGATATATGCCATTTATAATGAACTCTGGAAAACCTCACAGATTGAAGCGGCTACCCGCCTTAGGGCTATTGATCAAGCTAATTTAGAGAAAGTGCTTGCAGTAGTGGATAACAGTATTAACACACTTTCCTCCTGCATCTACACATTGGATAATATTGTGTCATCTGTTGATGAAATTGTACAGGATGATGTGTCTGTTTTGTACCATGGTCAAAATCAATTGCGTTCTGCAGACGCTGAAGGCCGGTAAAGTGCCTTGGAATTACATGAATGTCTCATCTCTTTTTGCCCCATTTAATTTGACTGAGAAGCAACGTTTGCTTTCAATGAGAGATGCTTCTTTTTCCATGTTACACATTGAACGATTGGAGTCTTTACCATTTTCAGTGGCAGAGGCCACTACTGCTACATGGCTTATCCATGGGTTAATAACTTTACCATTTGCACTTTTCCAGTTAACAAATTGCATGAAATATTTTGCCATTGGTAGGTACGCGCCTCTTGGTAGCTCCTATTTACATGAATCCTGGTCGCTCCCTTTCACTTACAGATGCCTTAGGAACGGAAAAGAAGTTTATCTGAAAGGTGAGGAGTGCACGGAAACACCAGATCACTCATTAATGTGTAGACATATTCAATTGCATGGCTCTTGTAATCAGGAACGGCCTAATTTAGCATGTGTTTTAAAAGGTACCCCCGTGCACGCTATCATACCCACATTCACTTTACTGGCAAACAGTAGTTATTTACTTTTAAATAATGAAGATTGCTGTGGGTTATTAAAAGGCATAGCTTATGTAGTTACAGTCAGTGAACGTGTAGTTTGCTGTAAAAATGTGTTATATCCACCCACGCATGGGAACTTGGATGTTTCCATCTGGCCGAGGATTCCGACATTGAAAGCAGAGTTCAATAAGATGAGTCGAATAAGAGCCCTATTGTCACAAAAAGAAGTTGCCCTGACATCTGCTCGTGAAACATTTGTCCTTCACGTAGCTAACACCCGCACAGAAGTACATGCTTTATTAAATACTGACCTACCATTGCATTTCGGTGAGCTGATTCATAATATTTTAAACGCATCCTCCACATCGGGCTGGCGCACTTTTTTAAAGTAGTGAGCAGTGGTCTTGTGACTTCTTTCCAAAAGATATTTGGAGTCATTCCTGCTTTCTTCCATTCGATCTTTTCCAGCCTATTTGATGGATTTCCCGTTTTGCTGGCGCTGGCTGCAGGCTTTCTAGTGCTATTTTGTTTTATTCAAAAGGGATGCCCTTCCTGTGTTCCAAGACGAGCAGTCCCGGTTAGCACTGTTTCGCAACAGGATGCTTGAATACTATGGTACGCTGCCACTCGCCACCTTAAGTGCAGCATATGGATTATAATTTCGATTTTCCTATTTCACCTGTGTCCAGCCTGTCTTTCATTGCCTGAGCTGCGATTTCGACTGGGCCCTGGATTTGTGTCTCTGCAATTTGGTGCCTCCTGAAGTGGATTTTAATCATCTTATGAGTCCCTTAGTTGCTCATGTATTGCTTTGTTCTGATGCTGGGATTATGGCCTTTGCAGCGATGCATGGAATACTGGGTCGTTGGAATATATTCGCAGCGGCGCAAGATTTCTTGGCGCACAGCTTCATTGAGAACCCGCCGAGTTGTCCTCTGATGGTACTAGAGGCTCCGGTAATTGAAGAGCATGTATGTTCTTTCTCACTATTGAATTGGATGGCTGAGTTATTTTCGGATGATAACAGGGACTTCCTTTTGGAAGCAGTTGCTGCTTATTTTGCATACTCAGTGTTAGGCTGACTCCTATCGAGGCCTTTGATATCATGAAACTTTTTCCACTTTTTTTTTCCAAATTTTTTTTTTAGAAAATTATGATGGACATTTTTGTTATTGGACCTATTGACTTTAATAACAGTGAGCACTAAATTGTCATGCTGGTGAGATATTGGTTTTTTGTCTGACTAAAATATTTTTCCTCACCTATTCGAATTTGAACTGACTATTTTATTGAACTCTGCATTTCAAAATTGAGTCCCTTATCTTATCTTAACTTATCTTATCCGTGCTCGGATCATGGGAGGGTGTCATATAGACATACTTTGCCTATATGCTGTGTTAAGTTAACTTGAGCTTATTAGGAGTTTAAACGCCATTTTACCTTTCTGCTGCTTCTGCACACGACACATAGCTGTTGCTTTAGCTTTGAGCCTAGTATAATGTTTTGATTCATGCAAGAATAATATGTTGTTACTCCGATATCAGCCTTGCTTGGTGAGCTGTGTCTGTACAGTGAGTGCAGAAACCTTCAAGGATATCTCAACACAGTGGTTGTTATGAGGTCTGATCTTCACACGTTCCTAGACATAACATACATGCAGCTGTGGACAAATTCTGGCTTTAGGCGCGTTTTATATTGCTTTGCACAAGAGCATACAAACACACTTGATGGTGCTTCTCATGCAGAGAGTTGGTGGAAGATGATGTGATCCCTTACCACTAGGATCTTGAGGTATGGGGCCGCCCTGCTAAAAACCCAAAGAGACCTTCATAGATATAATATACTATACTAGCTAGGGAGGGTGAGAATTAGGTGTTACTGAACCCTATTTGTTTTAGCATTTTTACCATGCTTTCACCTTTTGTGTTCTATGGACTAGTGACTATGCTGATTACTTTGTTTCTTATAATGTGTTTGCTTGTATTAGCTAAGATACTGCATTTGAGAACACTGCATTAGTAAATAAACATTTCAAATATGCACACGTCCTCATTTACTCCTTGTTCTGGATTGAAATGATTGTATAATGAAAGAGTGTTCATGTGTTCCACGTTACCTGAGGTGTACTAAGTCTTGATGTAATCCCATCTCGAAGTCGATTTAAGAAGGGATGTTTAAGGCTGATGTGCCAATTAGTGGACTGCACGGTTCTTGTGCATATATTCTTCAATTATTTTGTCCGTATTGTAGATTAATATCTAATTCGGGAAAGAAATGCCCCCTATTAATATCAATATTCCACTTCTTTGTGTTTATAGAGCATTTTTACCACAATGTATTGTTTTCCTTATAATTAGCAACCTCAGTACGTGGGTTCTTAGTTCCTGCAATTTAATGGTTCTTGGATCTATATTTATGCCCCAATTTTAAACATATATTAACTGATTACTCCGATTTATAAAGTCTTGGTCATGTTCCAGATCTTTCTATAAGTGACCATGTGGACACATACTGTTTAGTTTAGTAATTTTTAAGTTGCTAGGAGGGATAAATTAATTCTCTCCTTGTTCAAATAGGCAACGCTACATCTTGAACATCTATAGAAGCAATTTTAACCTGAATCGATAATATGGTTTATTTTTAGTTAATGTTAGAGAGCCACAGTCCTCTAGTATTAACAAAAATATTGCATGGTCGAAACACCCATAACTTGGATTCGTTACCACGAGGGTTTAATGGCTTAATCTGGGAGATATCCATCTAAAATTTATTCACTGTATAAGTAACCATAGATGTGAATTCCTAGACATAATAATAAAACATAACGAAGGGAAACTTATGGTTGAACTTTTCACAAAACCTACAGACAGGAACACCATGTTACACTTTGAGAGCCATCACCCAGCATGCCAAAAAAACAATATACCCTATGGTCAGTTTCTCAGACTCAGGAGAAATTGTACCAAAAATACAGACTATGATAAACATGCCCAAATCCTTTCAGAAAAATTTGTAGAAAGAGGATATCCTAAAAAATTAATAAGACACTCCTATAAAAGGGCTAAATATTTTAACAGAGAGGATTTCTTCATGGAGAAAAATAAAGAGGACAAGATTACACCATTGATTTTCGTAACTAACCATAGTAGTATTAATAATAAGATTAAGAATATAATAAATCGGAACTGGCATCTTGTGGCAAACCAAACCGGTGTGCCTTTTCCTAAACCTATGTTTTCATACAGACACAATAAAACAATCAAAAATAGTCTGGTGAAAACATACAGAGAAATTAATCCTACAAATCAACCCACTGTAGATAGAAATCCACTACCCAAAGGCACCTTTCCATGTAGTAGGTGTAGTAATTGTAATGACATTATTAAAGGTGCAGTAATTGAAGTAAACAATAAGACTCATAGATTCTCTGATTTCCACAACTGCAGGTCCAAAAACTTGATCTATTTGATCAAGTGTCCCTGCAATCAAATATACATAGGCGAAACAGCAAGAGAAATCAGGATAAGACTGAATGAACATAAGTCTGCTATTAGAACTCACAAGAGTACAGCACCCCTAGTGGAACATTGGACCACTGCTAAACACACCAACAAAGATCTTAAGTGGTGTGTACTAGAGTCTATCAAAATGAACATGAGAGGCGGAGATATTACGACAAAACGCAAAAAGAGAGAACAATTCTATATGTCGAAGTTTAATTCTGTCCGCAAAGGCTTAAACAGTAAAGAAGATTGGGAAAAGATATTATGAACATATCCCATTAAATTAGTTAGTTTCCATCATAAAAACTTTTTTATTATAAAAAATTGTCTTTGCCCTCTCACGACTTTAATACCCCGAAGGGATTCGAGAATACAGGCCATACCTATGAGTCAACAATGGATCAATCTGAGCTAGCCAATGTAGAATAGGTTCATATGCAGTATTCTTGGTGATGTTAGGAAGTATTTGTATCACAATTAGTAAAACTTTGGGCCTACTACCTTTGACCATTTAGTGTAAAATACTATGCAACGTAATTATTCGCTATTTAGCTACGGCGTTCCAATATGTAGATTGACCAAACTATATTATCGTTTTACCATTTAGCTTGGCAGTCTGTAGTAAATAATGATCTATATAGGTCAAATCACTGTTCATCCTTCCTATACCCCGCTCCAAGATGGCGGACGATATTTTCCTTGACTAGTATAGAAAATAGACATCATAGTCTTGGTCATTCTTACTCATTATAGGATGATGGATTAAAGCAAAATTTACTAATTCTACATCCCTTTCTAAGAAGGCGGATTATATGATCCCCTGCCCCTGCTATAAATAGACACCATATCGCGATTTTTTGATTTTCGGCATTTTGTAAACCATTACGCCGAACATAGTGAATTGTTACACAATACAAGATAAAGTTGAATATTTGACAAAAGGGGTAAATAAACCTGCGATAGCGGAGAAAGAATCAGTAATCTGATTTATTTAAACACTTCCGCATAAAACATACTCTAATATGGCCGACACGTATCACGTGATCGGGTTAACCACCATGACCCCTGACCGGCCGGGTAGGATAAAAACGACAGAAAACATCCATCATTCGATTCATGAAGCAAGCTGTACCAGGACCCGGTGACAGGGAGGCCGCTGTTTTATGAGAAGGTACGTAAGGGAGAACCGCTAGTGCCGCCGTAGTAGAAAGATTCGCTAAAATGTATCTAAAACTACGATGGGGACAAACTATAATACTTGTGAATAATGTAGTAATTGAAACCCTTGTGGTAACGAATCCAAGTTATGGGTGTTTCGACCATGCAATATTTTTGTTAATACTAGAGGACTGTGGCTCTCTAACATTAACTAAAAATAAACCCTATTATCGATTCAGGTTAAAATTGCTTCTATAGATGTTCAAGATGAGAAGTGTGGCTCAATGATTAGAGCGGCAGACCCTGATGCAGAGGTCTAGCCAGGGACCAGGGTTCAATTCCCCGCCTCGGCGGGTCTTGGGCTCAAAATTCCGCGGACCTGAAAATTCTCGCCTCGGTGCCTGTTCCAATCATGGAGTCCCACTCTACAACTCTGGGCAATAGCTTGCTTAATCTCCACAACGGCCCCCACAACACTAAGGATGCCTGGCCTCCACCTTGGGGGTGCCCAGGAGTGGACGCCTCACAGGGAAAGCCAGGATGGGTTCCACAGCGGTATTCGTACAAGCGCCTTGAGACCCTTGTGGGTGAGTAGTGCGCTATACAAGTATCAATTTACATTTACAAGATGTAGCGTTGCCTATTTGAACAAGGAGAGAATTAATTTATCCCTCCTAGCAACTTAAAAATTACTAAACTAAACAGTATGTGTCCACATGGTCACTTATAGAAAGATCCGGAACATGACCAAGACTTTATGAATCGGAGTAATCAGTTAATATATGTTTAAAATTGGGGCATAAATATAGATCCAAGAACCATTAAATTGCAGGAACTAAGAACCCACCTACTGAGGTTGCTAATTATGAGGAAAACAATACATTGTGGTAAAAATGCTCTATAAACACAAAGAAGTGGAATATTGGTATTAATAGGGGGCATTTCTTTCCCGAATTAGATATTAATCTACAATACGGACAAAATAATTGAAGAATATATGCACAAGAACCGTGCAGTCCACTAATTGGCACATCAGCCTTAAACATCCCTTCTTAAATCGACTTCGAGATGGGATCACATCAAGCCTTTCATTATAAAATAAAGGTACCATTTTGTCTTTAACAAAAAGAACCAGGTTTATTATAGAAAAAATGAGTAACAGGTTATACAAAACATTATGTATTTCTGTCTATTTCCAGCAAAACTGTATTTGATCTCATTAATCCATACGGTGGTCACCCCTGGTACAGCGAAACATCGAAACTACGCATTATTTTTGATTCAGGTAGGAATCCTGACCACGTAGCACATAAATTGTAGAGATGTAAATGTAGTTATTATTAAAATGTGGTATGATATTTATTCTTTAGGTGGAAAATTTTAAAAAATCCATCAACAAAATATGCAAGAAATGCTGCTATAAAAAGAAAAAAAAAGCCTTTCCAGTCAAAATATTGTTCTTGAAACTCAAATCTTTTCTAATTTGAGGTATGTGATGGGTAGTTTTCACCTAAAGGTCTATCTACTATCTATGTAGACGAGAGCAACTAAAGTACAGATGAACTAAATGTGTAACAAAAGTGATGGTGCTCATCCTGTAGTGAACAGGTCTTCCATAAAGAATTAAGAAAGAACATTAGAAAATAACTGAGATAGATATAATCTCTTAATTGTGTAAATGTAAATGTGAAATGATAGCATATAGGATATATTGAATTTGTTTGTAAAGTGCTAACGTCAGTAAATACTAGGCCTCTGTTTGAAAGTAATTTTAATTTTGACATTTTCTTTTTAGTGTTTTTAAAAAAAAACCGTCCTGAAGAAGGTGTATCTATCTACTCAAGACACCGAAACGCCGCGTCGACTCTTGTTTTTTTTATTTGTATTTGTAATGTGTTACATTATCATGTACTGTGAAATTTGACTATGTCATTAATTTTTATATAAAAATAAATTGCTGTTTTTAAAATATTGGTGTACACTAGAGTGTTTTTAAATGTTGCATGACTTTATTAGTCACTCCCTACAGAGTTTCTATACTGACGTTTAGTAACTATTCAATGATATTCATAGCTCTAACTATATTGTTTGGTTAGTCTTTGTGTCGAATATAGCCTCCTCTAAACATCTTTAAGGCGGCTATACTACGATGTAAGGGATATCCTTAAACTCCTGGACGTTTTTTTGTTCAAACTGTGTTTACCCTGTCCTACATTAGCCTAAATAGGGTACCTCCCTCCTTTTGTTTTGGGATTCGATGAATCTGCATGAATCTTTCTAAAAAAAGGTACACCAAAGCCTGGTTCCAAATGGCAAGTTTCATGTAGATGCATCAAACAGACCAAAATAATGGGCTGTCTCAAAAGTGACATTTCCCATTTTACCTCCTACAGGATTCTTTCCTCTTTTATACTGAAACAATTACATCAAAGTTGACATCAAACTTGGCAAGTAAGCAAAAATATACTCAAGTGCCTCTGCTTTACGATTATAGAGGTAGCTGAACAGTTAATCCAATAAGGTTCACAACCTTGGATTTGCCTACCTTCAACAAGCACAAAAGTTTACAAAATATTAAAACCTGATTGGATGAAGGAGCTTTTTCTCCCAACAGCCATTGCGGTTCAGTAAAAGCTCCAGCTGCGTTGATAGACCTGTCACTATTTGATTGGCTGGCTAGAAGGAGACACATCTGTTGCTGCTGCCATTACAGTGCTTCAGTCCTTGAGTCTTGAAATGTTTTTAAAAAGGGTTAGGGGTATGATGTATTCAGAAAGAAGATGGATACTTCAAGTTGATTACTTAAGATACTTTATTAAGATAGGTTGTTAAGATATAAAGTTAACCCCATCAGGAGCAGCTGTCCTGCTGCTCAGCCCTCACCCAACTGACATTCACAAAGCACTAGCATTCCACTTATCCAACATTCTACATCACATGCATTCTAGCTGAGCAGCAGGAAGACTCAAGATACAACATATCTCCCTTCGTTAGGGGAACAACAACATTGTGCAATAAAATGGATGAAAATTTAAAACAATACACTCTGGTACATTTAGTCAATAAATCGAAAACGATGTATACAATAAATTTTAACTCATCTCGCGCACTACAGTCTGAAGAGAGCATCACATTACTTCCTGAAATAAACAACCAACCTACATCCATATGCCACAAATCATACCAGTTGGCCAGACCCGTATAACAAGAAAGACACAGAGGAACAAACCTTAACAACACACATATCAGGAAACAACATGCCCACCTCAGACGAAGAACAAGCACTCACAAAGCTCATACATGCGCCACAAAACAACGCGCACACCACAGACCAAGAACAAGCACTTACATAACTCATTCATGCGCTGGGAAACAATATGCACACCTCAGACCAAGAACAAGCACTTACATAACTCATTCATGCGCCACAAAACAACGTGCACACCTCAGACCAAGAACAAGCACTTACATAACTCATTCATGCGCCGGGAAACAACGTGCACACCAAAGACTAAGAACAAGCACTTACATAACTCATTCATGCTCCAGGTATCAAACACCACACAATAACTAAAAAAAAACTGACCATATACAGCATAGTCATCACGTATACAGGGTGACTACATACAACATAGCCCCCACACACAGAAACCAATGAGTTGCCTAACAACTTTACACAACTCACACACAACATTAGTTGTGAAACAGCTCTGAGTGACTTAAACACCTACAACCAACCAACACCAACAAGGGGTGACCACATACACATAGCCCCCTAAAACACAAGCTAATGAGTTGCCTAACACCTTGACATACCTCACACACAACATTTGTTGTGGAACAGCTCTTAGTGACTTCATCACATACAACTGAACAACACAAATAATGAGGATTAACCAGAACATAGGCTCTTTGAGCCCGTTTTTTGACTTTCCGTTGTAAAACTGGAACGTTGAATCCAACATGGTCTCTCAGACCCGCTTCCAACACTAGGTCATTAATCCTGTTACACCTACTTCTGGGCTCCCTAACCTTTGACCAGTTACAACTCCTGAGCAGATGATCCCGCTTCCATAACTTTGACCTTTGTTCTATTATAACTTCATCTTGGCTCACCGACCAACTTCGATTAGTGGAATCAATGTCCCGATTTATTTGGGCTCTTAAACTTCTATCTGGACGCTGTTGTGAGCCTACTGCCGATAACCACTGAGCAAAGTTCAAAACAGATGAAAGTTTTGTTGGTGACATCTTTTGGCAATTTTAAAATTCCCCAAAACGCTCCACTCCAGTCCTTTAGGCATCACTCACTGTAGATAAAAGCAATTCCAGTACCTGATAAACTTCACAGTGCAGCGTCATTCACTTAAATCCTCCTCTTTACACCACTCTGATGACAATTCTTGGATTATCGATTTCCAAAATGGAGGCACGCATATCAAGGTCGTGCCATTTGGTTCACGGCACGGCCAAGCATCACAAACGCCGCACCTTTGTCTTCCGTGAATGGAGTGATGAGTCGTCACAGAGGATGATGCTGAAGACGACTGATGAGGTAAACCCTGGAAGTTTAGACAGACTCGTGCCGATTTTAAAAGAAAACTGTAACCGTTATCTTTTCCTTGCTTAATGTAACGGTAAAAATTATAAAAATACTTAACTTTCATTCCCAATAGCTCAAAAGTACACGACTGACTTTTCCATCCGCTCAACATTCGCGTTATGCCACGACAGCACCATTCTTTTTTCCCTCTTTTTTTACCCAAAAGCATAACAAAACTAAACACCGAGGCTCGATTTCCTGCCTCCGAGTTCAAAACTACTGCATTAGACGCTGCAAGGTCTAGTGCACCTTGGGTTAATTTAATTAATGCCTCTACTTGGTGAAAAGAAACGCTGTAGAAATAATGCATTTCAGTTTTTTTCCCAAATGTAAATGCCCTTCACACTTCACGAGGCTCGATTTTATGCCCCCGAACACCCATTAAATTTCACAAGAGCCAGTAATTTGATTGCGCTAATACAAATATCACTAAAGATTTACTCCGTGACTCAATCTTTGCTCTTGAAAAGTGCTGCTGGCATTGATCACTTTTATTAGCGCTGAAAGATCACACAGGCCAGAGTCATCATACACATTTCTCCGAGGTTCGAATTACTGTCATGGGTCTGGCAAACCTGGGTTTCAGGGCGACCGATGTCCGGGTCACTGATGGAGTTAGATTACCAGACAACACTCCAGACACACTTTTAAATACTATTAAAAGTCATTTACCTCGAGTTTTCGTTGTTTTCCGATTTACAGTACTTTTCAGAATTCCTTTTCCAACAAGCTTTGACTTCCCTTTTTGTAACAGTCAAGTCTCTGTTTTGTCTTTAATTTTCCTTGAATTTGCATGCACGGGTTCTTCATCAAAACATCGCCAAATGACGTATTCAGAAAGAAGATGGATACTTCAAGTTGATTACTTAAGACACTTTATTAAGGTAGGTTGTTAAGATATAAAGTTAACCCCATCAGGAGCAGCTGTCCTGCTGCTCAGCCCTCACCCAACTGACATTCACAAAGCACTAGCATTCCACTTATCCAACATTCTACATCACATGCATTCTAGCTGAGCAGCAGGAAGACTCAAGATACAACATATATATTTTTTTTGATTACTTAATACACATTTCAGCCCTCACCCAACTGACATTCACAAAGCACTAGCATTCCACTTATCCAACATTCTACATCACATACATTCTAGCTGAGCAGCAGGAAGACTCAAGATACAACAGGGTACTGGCTCGAACTGGACAAACTGAAGCGTTTTGAAAAATGACACTTTCATTCCGAGCGAACTATCTAGCATTGCATGTTGGACCCGGGTTGGACCACAGATCTTTGACTGTCCCTCTTGAGCTAGACAAATCTATCCGGGGCCTGAATGTGTCCATCTTCTGGATTCCTCCCTACCTCCCTGAGCCCACCTGAGACTTCCTTGATTCTCGGCCTGCTGAGCTAGTGATGTTTACTTCTTATCTGGTGTGCATTGTGACCTTGATGTAAGAGGCAGCACTGTTTCAACCTGTACCTCAGTGATTTCGTCTCTATGGGTGGTTCCTCCACACCCATATCTGTTCTTACCATCCTTGCTACCTAAAGAAGGTGGCCCGTATCCTGGGACTTTCCATGTTGATGCTTCTTGGCTGGGTGCCTAAGATCACAATGCTGTTGGAGGATATTGAAGAACATTTTAAGTTTGCCAACCCACTAGTTGCAAAATCTATGTGCAGGTGTAACTATATGTGAGTATAGACTGCTATGTACCATGGTTTGAGATAAAACTGAAATTATATCTGCAGCCACATGATAATGTAAAGGACACCGTTGCAATTTATTTTTGTGCACTAGCATTAGTCTTTGTAAAGTTTCTTCTACTCACACTTTTGTGGCTGTTCTTCGACCCTAGCATGTGATGTTTTAAATAGTTTGTATGGTGAGAGGTATGACTAGTATTAATTAAGTATGCCTGTAATATGATTGGATGTGTTAATTGATTTTAGTGTATGTGGGGTATGGTTGGTACTGCTCAGAGAGTATTAGGGTATTTCTTATTTGTCTTTGTATGATATGTATTTGAAATAATTTTGGCAAAGCTATTTATGTGAATTGCACTACTTATGTTCTAGAATGTGAGATACATGTAGCCATATAGGTCAATAAATATTCTTTCTCAAATAGTCCTTTCAGTGATTTACTTGATGGATCCAATGTGATTACTTGCCTTTGGATATTTAGGGGTTACAACATTGTAATATTCATGAATTGGCAGTGTTTATGTTGTTCTGTATGCTATAGTTCCCCTGCTCTGCCACTAAGCATTCTTATTAACAAGTGTCCTCTTTTGTTTTTGCGTCAGTGTCCCCTGGCCCACAGCCTCAGATGAGAGGGTCCCAAATGGTCCCCCCAAAAAACAAAAGTTTAAGAAAGCGTATTTTTTGTGTTGTTTGCAGACTACAGACAAGGATCTGCTAGTCCCAGTTTGGCATTTGAGATCAGCAAATCCTTTCTACCTATCTGTCCGTGAATATGTGGCAATAGACCCTGGTCATTTTTGGACCGCCAGAAGGGCATGCACAGCAGAGGTTGGCTGTCCATCAAAGGTGGGATGTGGGACCTGGGTTCTGGTCAAACTCTGTGGCCAAACCCACTGTGCATGGCCAGAGGCTGAGGGTAGTACTCTTTGGTCAACTAGAAAGGGTTTGATGCAGGGTCTGGCCATATGTAATCTCCTGTAGTCATCCTCTGCTTCACATGGGTAAACGCTATTCTCTGCATGGGTTTGTCTGTCTATAGCACTATGGCCACAAGAGCCGCAGTCAGTCTTTACTCAGTAGACTACTTTAAATCCATAAGAGCTTATTTACAAACCCCTCGCACATCACTTTTTGTGATGGACTAGCGATGCAACCTGCTGCCCCATATTTACAAGGACACATAAGGCCACCTTGAGTGGCCTTTTGTGTCCATGTAAATATGGCCCCTTTACATGCAACACTTTGCGTGACAGGGACGTGCCATGGGTGTTGGTGTGAGTGCCTCCCAACCAACACCCATGGCTTCTGCAGCATTTCTAGATTTACAAGAAATTGTAAGCCTGGGAATGCTTCAGATTGCTATGCCTCCCAAGGGGAGATGTTTTCATTTTCCTTGTTATTTTCCTCTTTCGATGTGCTCTGCGTTCTGCAGAACACATAGGAAGAGGAAATCACCTATTGTGATTATTTTTGTGCCGGAAGGTGTCCCTTCCTGCATAGAAATAATTATCCATGCGACACGGGCACCCTTGCACCATGGTGCAAGGTTGCTTATGTCGACAAATGGCAGCAAATTGTGCGCTAGTGTAGGGGAGAGCAAAGGGATCCATCATATCGTTGTAGATACGATGCATCCCTTTGCTTCGGAATTAATGCAGTGCGGTGCAGCCAAATGGCTTTAAGCACCACGCTGTGTTAATTCCCTGTAAATAAGGCCCATAACGCTTCTTTAAACATGAACCCACCACAATCTTATCAGTAATTAATATTGCTGTAAAACACATGAAGCAATATTTAGAACAACCGTTTTAAACCACTGAAAAGGAAACAATATCAACAGACACACACTCTCTCAGTAGAAAACGTGCAACCATAACGACATAATACAAACAACACAAATTCTGTAGAAAAGACGGGACAGAGCTAGAATATCGATGCATAAATATTGATGTACAGAAATATTGAGGTAAAAAATATAATGGGATAGAAATATCGATGGAAAACATATTGTGGTCAAGAATATCGATTCTTAGGTAAGTAATATTGATTGCAAAAATATCGAAGTGTTCAATATCGTTTACAAATTATAGTTGTTAAAAATATCGAATTATTATTAATGTTTTGTATTTTAGTATTTTGTAGGAGAATTTTTGAAATTTTAGTATATGTATTAAAATTTTGGCATTTAATATTTTTTTATTAAACACACTTTTGCGTTTTTAGTTCTTTAGTGGGTTGTGGGTTTATAGGGGAATAGGGTAGTAAGTTATTTAATTTTATAGATTTTATTTATTATTTATAGTAGTTAATAAAAAATGTTAAATTGACTGTTGCCTTTTTAGTTCTATAGCGGGTTGTGGGTTTATAGGGGAATAGGGTGGGAAGTAATTTAATTATATGGAATTTATTTAGTAATTTATATTTATTCATAATTGTATAGTTGTGGTGGTATTAAGTTATATGTGTACATTATTGTAATCCGCTATCCAACACTTTCCCTGCTATTATAATTATTGTGTTGTGAAATGTATGTTTTAATTTTTTTTAAATAATTTAATGTGTTATTTAATTACAGGATGTTTTATTTTAAATTATTGATATATGTATATATTTTATTTTTATATCATCTAAAAATTTCAAGATAATAGTTAATACATGCATTTAAGTAAATATATGCATATGCACACATTTCTGTGTGTTTATATTTTTTAAACTAAGTTTATTTGTCATATTTAGGTAAAATATATATTAAATGTAATTTATTTTGTTACAAATATTAATATTATGTAAAATATTTTGTTTAAGGTATATACATTTTTTAAGTCGATATTTCTTGCATCTATATTTTTTACTTTGATATTTTTAATTTAATATTATTGTACTTACCTGTTTAAGTATGGGGAGTCGATATTTTTGCAATAGATATTTTTACATTGATATTTTTGTAAACTATAATTTTTACATCGATATTTAAACATGGAGCCAGAAAAGACAGCCAATTATAATACAACAACAAAAACACCATAATTTAGAAACACACATATGCAATATCAACATTTCAATAATATAATATATCTTATCATCCACTAATGAACACAAATAAAAACATAGCCAGTATATTACACTAAGCAAGAACACACAAATGGATGTATACGCGCTATTGCCATGAAATATGCATTAACATACACATAATATAACTGAAACCCACGTCCCTACCTTAGTATATAATCACAGAAAGTGCAGCATGCAACTATAAAATCATTATGCCTTCAACTATTACTACAGAAGTGACCCACCATAAAGGTACAAAATAACATACATAATCAATAAAAATCTAATAATCTCATTTAGATTATACTGTCACAAAAACAGTATCCAAAAATAAAAAAGCGGAAAAGTAGTTTTTTCTCATATGCTATATAATATAAATATCCAAATTCGTAATTTACTCCATTTTAACAATCTAACAATACCCCTCAAAATTAGAAGGCTAGCCAAGAGTTGTTTTGTTCAGGGTAAGAAACTGTTATACATCTGTCTCTAGTTTGTACGTGACCCAGAATGTCACAGCCATTTTGATTCTATGAGCAGGTGTGCCGTATCTTCACAACTGTACAAAAGGCATTGCACATTTTGCACATTCACAAATACCTAACAAATGTATTTGTCTTACTCTTTGGACACCTCCTTGATGAATCTGTTGTTTCCCTTCATGCTTTCTACCAAGCTGTGCTTAGTCATAATTTATTTTCCCCTGTCTGTCTATAAAGCCCAGTGGGGCAGTTAAACTTGCATTTTGAAGTAAAATGTACAGGCAAAATCAAACATTGGTGTTTGGGCCTGTAAAAGAGGCTTCTCCATGTTGTGTTTTAACAGCAATTCACTTCCGGTGCGTGTGATTACAATATCTTCAGCATTGTTATGCTTTTTGTGGTGACATCTTCGTGCTCTGTGCCAAAGGTCTGAATTGACAGGAGTCACCAATGTAGTAAATGACAAAAAAACAACTTTCAGCAAATGACGACATTGCTTATGGAACGTAAGCCCATTTCTCAATGTTTTATTTTTATTTTTGGAAGTGCAAGGCAGTTCTGTTTTTGCGCAGTGAATATCAAAAGAGGTTCTCCTTAGGAAATCTTCATTTGACTTAGAAAACAAAATTGCATGTCATTATTTCGGATATCCCGCCATTATCATCCAATCAAATTTAAAATCATTTTCATGGTGCTCTATTTGGCTATGAAAAGTTTACACAATTTAGCCAAACGTCATCTGAGTGTGGCACTTCTGAAATGAACCTTTACAGACTCGAGACAAAATCATCTATGAATCCCCTTATTCAAGTGGAGATAAAACAGAGGGTTAGTATCATGTTTTGCTCCCACTAAGGCTAACTATAGACGTCATATCGGTTTTAATAAAAAAAATATAATTTACACTTTTTTAGTTGCTCTGCTTTGCTATAGTACATTTATCTTGATGTGTTGCGGCCGGCAAGGCTCGCTGGACGGAAGGCGAACGCGGGGGTGGGGGAGGTTTGCAGGCCAGGGTCGCGCGGTGGGGGTTATAATCATTTTTTTTAAACTTACCTTGATCCAGGTCCTGTATCTTCCCTGCTCCTGTTCACCTGCCTCCGACTTGGACAGGAACAGGAAACAGGCAACCAGGCTCAGTCCCCTAAGCTGCAGCGTTGTGATTGGTCTGAGCACCTTGACACTGCACTCAGGCAGGAGCTGGAGGGGTGGGCATGTTCTCCAAGCAGGCTGCAATGCAGCCTGCATGGAGAAAGGGAAAGGGCGCATGACTGGTTTGGGCGTACTGAGAGGGCCGACCAATCAGTCATTGCACACTCAGGAGTGGGCAAATCACTCTTCTCCTGCCCTGCTCCGTAAGCAGAGCAGCCCCGCCCACCCTCCCGCAAAGGAAACATAAAATGGTAATTTTACCATTTTATGGGTTTTTTTTCTCTCTGCGAGAAAGCAGTTGGGCGACGCTCCTCCCAATAACGAAGGAGCCGCCACTGATCTTGCTAATAATGGGAGAGAATGGCCACTATTTAGAGAACCTCTGGCATTATGAGTTGTATAAGTATAGTAAAGGGCCAGAATGTAACCTCAGAAACGTACACATGCAGGGAAATGTGAAAATCTGAAAAGAATCCCAGGTATACGTCTAGGAATTGGTGACTGACAGATTCCCAGGAGCACTCAAATGTGAAAACATTTTCGCATATGGATATTCAACATTTTACATGTTTTGTTTCCTCTGTTGAGAAACTTCTTTCACTTAACCCCATCGATTTAGGTATGCACGCTTCCCATTTCCACCCCATATACAGAGTTACTCTGGTATAACTCAGACTGATCCCATAACGTGCAAGGTTGTGGATATTCACTATTTCTAGGTGGTAGCTCCACCATGGACTGCTCAAAACCTACACCTGTAAACAGATTTACATAACAATTTGCACTTGCAAATTATTTGATTTCCTCACCTAAAAGTTGACTTATGCTTTGATTTGTTATACAATTTTGTAGAATACCGCATGATTGCTTTTGATTATTTAACAAAGCCGATTTTGTTGAAGAGATGAAGCCAGCTTTGTTCAGTGGTTGGGATTTTTTTAGAGATAACATTTTTCCCGATGTCCTTCTGTGGATACACGTTTGTTGCTTGGACTCAGTTGTAGGCAAGTTTCAAAACTTCAGTTTTCAGTAGTGTTCTGATTCACAAGTAATTTAGCTCATCTCTAAAGTTTAGGGTGAGTGCATTCCATTGCCTACGGCGCTAGACTTCCAGAGAGGTCTGCCTCTATCATTAAATCATTTACAATATCTTTCCATAAAACAATAGGCAGTCCCAGAGCAAAGATTTCTGCCTGGTATGTAATGGCGGATTAGGAGCAGGCTTTGAAGCAGTATAGAGGGTAATGAACATTATCTCTACATCTACCAGGAGATCGTAAACCATTTTCAGTGCTAATTGGGCAGGAAGACATCATTTACAAAGATGGTTTAACAAAGAATGCCTTTACAACGAAGGCATTACAATGAAAATGTCTTAACTACAAATGTTTATACAACTAACTTTTTTACCACAAGTATGACTTTACCATGGATACCTTTAAATGAATTTCGTTGAAAAAGCATGAATGGTAAAGGCATACTCGTGGTAAAAAAAAGTATGAGTAAATTTAAGTATTTTTTAAAAGAATTAAAGGTACGTTTTAAGGGCCTTCTTATGAGTTTCGTGGTTTTCTAATGGGACCACCCCTGCAGCGACCCCAGTAAGACCGCCAAGACCATGGTATGCCCACCTGCCGGATTATCACTTTAATCCAGTGTGGGCCGGTGGGCGGTACAGCAGCGGTCTCAGTACGTTCATGCATGCAGTACGTTCATGCATAGTGTAATATGCACCATGCTGTGCATGCCACACCATGCAGGAACAAGGGTACAATTCCAGGGTGGGAACAACATGTGCCCCTACATGCACCCCAGGCCCTGATTTGGTCCTTACCTGCAAGTCCCCCACCCTTTTCATGGCGGGGTGCCCACCATGAAAAGGGTGGTGTATATACAGTTCGTAATATGCTCAGCGGTGCCGGCTACAGCACTGGCAGCATATTCAAGCCCTATGCAGACCGTTGCCTCAGCGGGATCCTTGATCCTGGCAGAGGCAGTGGTCTTGTGGTGGACCCACCGCCTCGCTCGTAATATAGCGGACAGGTGGTGGTCAGACCACCACTGCGAGTACTATGTTCCCAGGGCCACAGTACTTGTAATAAGGCCATATATATATATATATATATATATATATATATATATATTCACTGAAAAAACCGTAGGTTATAGACCATATATAGTTAGGAATTAGCATTTACAAAACCTTGAAAATTCACTGAAAAAACCATAGGTTATAGACCATATATAGTTAGGAATTCTCATTTACAAAACCTTATTTTACTCACACAAAACCATTGAAATTCCATATATAGTTAGTTGTACTAACTATATATCGCGCACCCGCAATCCACTGCTGATGATGTCACATATTACATCATTCATGACATGGTCAGTGACATCACTGATGACATCACTGATGACATCTCAAATGACATCACTGATGACATCTCAAATGACATCACTGATGACATCACTGATGACATCTCATTTGACATTACTGATCACATCACTGATGATATCATTCATGTGATAATACGATGAACCTCTTCAGACTCTAATATAACCTTAGATACAATCAGTGTAAACAGACACTCACAGACTGTCACTCATCCATGGAGTTACTCACACACCTAGTCAGTCAATCAAAGAATCAATCACACCTCCATTTCCTCAACTATACAGTTATACAAACTTTACTTATTCAAACATATACTAACACATATTAACTCTCTTATACAATCCCTGATACAAGTTCACAATGATCCATACAGCCACTCACACATTCACTGGCTCTTATGCACAGTTATTTATATATGTCAACTCTCACATGTACTGTGTTTTACATATGTACTTACTTTGACATGTAGCACTGAGATATCCATTCACTCACCAATACACTCATGCACACAGTCAACCGCCCATACAGCTGTTTCCACATGCACTTTTGAAACCATACATCTAGTGAATCAACTGCTCACACATCTATGCACAGAGTCATACACCTCCCAGCCACCCACACACACACTCAGTATCCCATACAAATACTTGGGCAACCAATCAATAACCCATATAGTTACTCATATAGCTACTTATCAACACATGCAACAGTTTACAGAACAACAGACATAATGATGCACAAATTAAGACAGTTTAGTCACTAACCCATGCACTCAGTGAGACACATTTAATCACTCACTCATACAGTCAGTCATGCACCTACTAAATCCTTCATCCAGACACTTATACATCCACTCATTCTTCAATATGTAAGACATATTTTAACTTTACAGAAACATACAGTCACTGGATGTTGTCATCAGTGATGTCATCAGTGATGTCATTTGAGATGTCATCAGTGATGTCATCAGTGATGTCACTGACCATGTCATGAATGATGTAATATGTGACATCATCAGCAGTGGATTGCGGGTGCGCGATATATAGTTAGTACAACTAACTATATATGGAATTTCAATGGTTTTGTGTGAGTAAAATAAGGTTTTGTAAATGAGAATTCCTAACTATATATGGTCTATAACCTATGGTTTTTTCAGTGAATTTTCAAGGTTTTGTAAATGCTAATTCCTAACTATATATGGTCTATAACCTACGGTTTTTTCAGTGAATTTTCAAGGTTTTGTAAATGCTAATTCCTAACTATATATGGTCTATAGCCTATGGTTTTTTCAGTGAATATATATATATACATACATATATAAACATATATCATCTGTATATCTACATATAAATACAAACATAAATGCATGCATACATATACTTATATGCATTTTAGGGTTGTTAGGGCGTTTTCGTGTGTATTATGTTGCTTTTTTAGGGCTTTTGGGTCAATTAAGTAGGGTTCCCGGAGCCTAGGGCTGAGGGGCCGGTTCAGTTTCGTGCGTATTGGTGTTGGCAAGGTTTTGAGGGATTTTGGCGGTTTTTGGTCGAGATTTGGCCGTTTTATGGCTTTTTTTTGTGTTTGCGGGGGGCGCGTATTCGGGTTGAAATTCGTCCCCGTTCCAGTGGATGGATTGAGCTGATTTTTGGTGAGATGTTAGGGAATCGCTGGAACTAGTGTCCAGCCAAGTTTGAAGCGGATCGGAGAAGTGGAAGTGCTTTAAAGAGAAATTTTTGTGCGGAGTAGCGAATTGTCATGTTATTCAATGGGAGTTTTTGGTGCGCATGGAGAAGGTGAATTTGGGATGTTCCAGTTGTGCTAGAGGGACGGGGCTTGGGTGAGCTGTAGGGAGAGTGGATCGGCAGGTGTGCCGAATTTTTGGGATTTGTTGGCCGAAGGGAAGGGTGTGCTTGGGCAAAGTCGATTTGGTGAAAACGGTGCGTTATTTACATGAAAGTTGAAAAAACACTAATAAAAGCAAAGCTAAAAAGCCACCTCATTACAAACAGAATGGCTTTAACTTAAATGAGGGCGAGATCTATTGCATTTTCAATGCTTGTTTACTTTGGTTCCATCAAGAAGGCATTCAGATGTGTCACACATTTGCCATAAATTCTGAATGTTAGCACTCTAGTTGCACATTAGATCACTGTAGTAAAGCTACTGCTCACCAGGGACGTCTGCTGCTGGTATTCAAAGTGCATGTTTCAGTCTGCATGTCAGAATTTTTTTAATGAAATAGAAGAGGATTTGAGAAGTCACTCAAAATGATCCCTAATTTTTCTTTCTGAAGCACTAATCATACTTTCTATGGCAAAATTAACCCCCTCATGTTGTTCCTTTTTAAATTGAGTGTTTTCAGACTTACCACTTCATTCCAATCAAGATGGCTTCTGGTGTGCCATACTTTTGTCATAAGTAAGACTGTTAGCGCTCTAGTTGTTCTTTAGAACACTCTGATACATTCTGTCATTGGGCTATACTTGGGGTACATCTGGGTGATATTTGGGCTACATTTAGGCTCTTTTGTCTCTGGTGGCCATCTTGCGAGACTATGTCAGAATTTTTTAATGAAATTGAAGAGGGTTTGAGAAGTCACTCAAAATGTGCCCTAATTTTTCTTTCTGCAGCACTAATCATAATTCATATGGCAAAATATACCCCCTCATTTTGTTCCTTTTTAAATTAAATGTTTTAAGAGTTACCACTTTATTCCAATCAAGATGGCTTCAGGTGTGCCATACCTTTGTAATAAGTAGGACTGTTAGCGCTCTAGTTGTTCTTTAGAACACTCTGGGACATTCTGTCATTGGGCTATACTTGGGCTACATCTGGGTGATATTTGGGCTACATTTGGGCTCTTTTGTCTCTGGTGGCCATTTTGGGAGACTGCATGTCAGAATTTTTTAATGAAATAGAAGAGGATTTGAAAAGTCACTCAAAATGTGCCCTAATTTTTCTTTCTGCAGCACTAATAATACCTTCTATTGCATAATATACCCCCTCATTTTGTTCCTTTTTAAATTAAATGTCTTAAGAGTTACCACTTTATTCCCATCACGATGGCTCCAGGTGTGCTATACCTTTGTAATAAGTAGGACTGTTAGCGCTCTAGTTGTTCTTTAGAACACTCTGGGACATTCTGTCATTGGGCTATACTTGGGCTACATCTGGGTGATATTTGGGCTACATTTGGGCTCTTTTGTCTCTGGTGGCCATTTTGGGAGACTGCATGTCAGAATGTTTTAATGAAATAGAAAAGGATTTGAGAAGTCACTCAAAATGTGCCCTAATTTTTCATTCTGCAGCACTAATCATACTTTCTATGGCAAAATATACCCCCTCATGTTGTTTCTTTTTAAATTAAATGTTTTAAGAGTTACCACTTTATTCCAATCAAGATGGCTTCAGGTGTGCCATACCTTTGTAATAAGTAGGACTGTTAGCGCTCTAGTTGTTCTTTAGAACACTCTGGGACATTCTGTCATTGGGCTATACTTGGGCTACGTCTGGGTGATATTTGGGCTACATTTGGGCTCTTTTGTCTCTGGTGGCCATTTTGGGAGACTGCATGTCAGAATGTTTTAATGAAATAGAAAAGGATTTGAGAAGTCACTCAAAATGTGCCCTAATTTTTCATTCTGCAGCACTAATCATACTTTCTATGGCAAAATATACCCCTTCATGTTGTTTCTTTTTAAATTAAATGTTTTAAGAGTTACCACTTTATTCCAATCAAGATGGCTTCAGGTGTGCCATACCTTTGTAATAAGTAGGACTGTTAGCGCTCTAGTTGTTCTTTAGAACACTCTAGGAGGCTGCAGTAGAACACAAAGGAATCAACTGACAGTCTCTGTCCTTGTTGGATGTACATGTTTTACTGAGAATGTCAGACTTCATTTTCACATGACTGAGAAAGATAATGTGAATTTACAGAAAATATGCTTTCAGTTTAGCTTATAGATCCCCTTCCAAACCACTGTGGGAAAATCATGAGATATTAGTTTTCTTTCAAACAATATTCATGATATCACAGCAGAAGGTTTTTTCACATGGTAAAATCACCTTAGAACCCACCACAATTCCTAAAACGAGTATGGTACCATCAACAAATGATTTATAATGTAACTAAAGTCCTAAAACCCTCTATTAACTACAATGCTTTTTAATGAGGTGCTATCATGTATATTGGTCCCAAGATGGCTGCCAACACTTCTTGGATGAAGTGCTGACAGCCAATCAGATCAGATGTGTGGTTAGGCTCCGCCCAGATATATATATTTTTTTGAACCTAAATTACTCAAAATCCACTGGAGCACATATATTGAGACCTAGCAAAGGCACATCAGGCTAACAGTCCCTATAATTTTGCCAAGTTTCGTGCAAATCCATTCAGCCGTTCGAGCTAAAAGTGAGGCCAACCGCCCTATGGAAATTAACATGGGAAAAATGCGTTTTGGGACCCCCCTTTTTTCTCGGCCCCCCCTTGATGAAACCCCCCCAAATTGTCAGGGGCTGCTCAGAAACAAAATGTTCCATTTTCCTGAAAATTTCAGCCAATTCCGTCTACAAACGCCAAAGTTATTAGACATAGAATTTTCAAAAATCCCATAGAGAAAAAATCCTAACTATATATACCTACTGGCGACCGCCAGTAGGTAATATATATATATATATATATATATATATATATATATATATATATATATATATATATATATATATATATATATATATATAATATATATATATATATATATTACCTACTGGCAGTCGCCAGTAGGTATATATAGTTAGGATTTTTTTCCTATGGGATTTCTGAAAATTCTATGTCGAATAACTTTAGCGTTTGTGGACGGAATTGGCTGAAATTTTCAGGAAAGTGACACATTTTGTTTCCGAGCAGCTCCTGAAAATTTGGGGGGGGTTTCGTCAAGGGAGGGCCGAAAAAAAAGGGGGGTCCCAAAACGCGTTTTTCCCATTCATTTTTCCATAGGGCGGTTGGAATCACTTTTAGCTCGAACGGCTGAATGGATTTACACGAAACTTGGCAAAATTGTAGATATGGTTTGCCCGACGTGCCTTTGCTATGTCTCAATATATGTGCTCCAGTGGATTTTGAGAAATCAACGTTTTAAAAAACAGATATATCTGTGACAGCGCTCCGGTTAGCGCCCCGGTTCGCGTACCTGACGCGTAACGGAACTTCGCGAAGTGAATCTGATTGGCTCTCCGGTGTCTGTCAACATTCTAAACAGTCCGGACCGGCCGCCATCTTGTCTCTCGGTAGGATCGAGAGACAAGAGGTGGAGAAAAACGAAGGGGGAAATTAATGAAAGGGGGCAAGGTAGACCCCTCCTGACCCCCTAGGAATGATGTGGGGGCTATTAAAGGGTCCCGTGGGGCAAAAAATTAAAAAAAAAAAAAAACGTTTTTACGCGAACCGGGTAGCTCACCGGTAGCGTAACGGGAGTTCGCCATTTTGTGTTTTGGTCGAATTTAATCACAAGATGGAGGAAAAACAATGTAGGAAATGGGTATAAGGGGGCACTGGAGACGTATCCTGACCCCCTAGGTTTTCTGAGGGTGGCTGAGGAGGCTCATATATGTCGAAATTTTTTTACTTTTTCGCGCGGTTAGCTGCCGGTACGCGAACCGGGTAGCGAACCGGGAAGCGAACATAAGTGAAAATTTGTGAAAAAAGGTACATTCGAAATTTTAAAAGAGTAATTATAGTTAAGGTAGCTCTGAAAAGAGCTTTTGGGTTCTGTGTAAGTTCTAGGTACTTATAAGTAGGTACCAATTTACAGTCTTAAATTTTGTATGAAAACTCTGTTTCCCTCATCTGAGAAGTTCACACCATCTCCATTTAAATCGTTTTTATGGAAAAGCAATGCTTTTTAAATTTAAGAGAAGGAAAAAATGGTGTCTGCTTCTTTAAACAAATATTTCACTTGCCCCATGATTCAGGGAGAATAATTTGCTTACTTGATGTGTTTAAAAACGTTTCTTGAAGTCATTTAGGTGTCTTGATATGTACTGCTAGAGTTTCATAGTCAGCATGGGGCATATTTACAAAGCCTTTGAGCCATTTTAAGTCAAAAAACACATTTTTAAAACACATCAAGTAAGTAAATTATTCTCCCAGATTCATGGGAAAATAGAAACAGATCCTTTGAGCACTCCCTGAGCACATAGTAATATAAAAATGTTGTACTCTTTACCATTAGTCTGACTTTTTTTTATAATTACTCTAATATTATATCTTAAATTTTGAAAAAAATGAATAGTGTCTTAAACAATTTTTAATTTATAAATACAATTTTATTGATATTAATTTTAATAATCTTTGGAAATTTCAAGTATTACTTCATCTGAAATTTCATGATCTTTATTTTCATAAATTGTCTCTTGTTTTTCAAAATTGTCCATAAATTCCAACAGTTGTTCGTCTACTGTCACATTAAAAAAATCGTCAATATTGTCCTGTATTTCTGATTGTACTTTGGGTTCCTGTGCTTCTTTATCCATAATTGTGTTAAGGTAGAATAAAAAGAGAGAGAGAAATAGAGTTTAAGTAAGAAACTTCAACATTTTTATTTTTAAATTAACGTGTACAACATAGTTCTGAGTTTTTAAGAGTGAATTTATGTTTGGGCAGTGTATTGTACAAGGCAGGAAGTAGAAATATAAAGTATTGCATGTGATCAAGTCTAACTCAATCCATGACTACAACAGGGAAGCCTAACTCAATCTATAACTATAACTGAGGGACAGTAAATATCTAACAGGAAACGTTTTTATAAAAATAACTTTAGGTGCACAACATATTTCTCCTTAGAAACTATTAACTTACCTTTGGAAAAGTGTCTTAGGTTTCTCAGGAAATGCTCTGTAAATGTGCCTCAGGGAGTTCCAGTCAAAATGGCTGTCTTTCCCTCTTATTTTTCATATATATTCATGTAGCAAACCAATCAAATGTCAGCACATAAAAATACAACTTGAAAGTAATGTTATCATTGGTTGAAAATGTCAACTCTTTCTAATGTGTTTTTGCCATGTATTTTACCTCAGGTTATTTAGACAGGGCTACAACTTGAATGGCTCTTTGGAATTCCATCAAATTTGGGAAAATGGTAGGGACTGGTATGTAGTAGTGACTATTCAAAATTTGGTGAAAGTGTCTCCAGTGCTTTTTTGGTACATTAACTTCCCACATTTTTTTTGCTGCGTGTGCCGTTGCGCGCCCCGGTTTGCGCACCGGGTAGCTTACCGGCAGCGTAACGGGAGTCCGCCATCTTGCGTTAAGGTCTAATTTGGACACAAGATGGATGATAAACAATGCTGGGATTGTGTAAAAGGGGGCAAGGGAGACATATCCTGACCCCCTATGGTTTGTGAGGGTGGATGAGGAGGCCCATATATGCCCGAAAAAAGAAAAAACATTTTTTCAAATTTTCGCGCGGTTAGCGCCCGGTGCGCGAACCGGGTAGCGCTCCGGAAAGCGTAAATCGTGAAAATTAGAAAAAAAAAGTTACATTTAAAATTTATTTAGAGTGATCATAGTTAGGGTAGCTCTGAAAAGAGCTTTTGGGTCTGTGGAAGATTTAGGTACTTATAAGTAGGTACCAATACACAGTCTTAAATTCTGGATGAAAACTCTGTTCCCCTCATCTGAGAAGTGCACACCATCTCCTTTGTAGATATCTTGCATGTAGTAACGCAAGTTATTGTTGTAGATGGAGGCCATTCCATGGTCTCTCATGTAAGCTGAAACAGACTTATTTACATGCTTCCTCGCTTTCTCAATTTGTGGACAAATTTGATTGGACCACCTCCATTTCTGTCTTTGGCATATATTTGAATATACCAAGGCAGTTTGAGGAAAAAAGTGCCATCAATTGCTCAAAGGTGTCCTTGAAAAGCTTTTACAGACCTACCCCAGTCATAGTGCCCAAATGATTTCCACCACATTGCACTATTAAGAGGTCAGGGTTTGGCAGATGCATAACATTTTTTTAATAAATACATATAAAATATATTTTTCCTTTAAAAGAAGAATACATTTTACAGCTTTTGATATTTGCTATTAAAAAACCATTGAAATTCAGTGATGTCATTTGAGATGTCATCAGTGATGTCATCAGTGATGTCATTTGAGATGTCATCAGTGATGTCATCAGTGATGTCACTGACCATGTCATGAATGATGTAATATGTGACATGATCAGCAGTGGATTGCGGGTGCGCGATATATAGTTAGTGCAACTAACTATATATGCAAATTTCAATGGTTTTGTGTGAGTAAAATAAGGTTTTGTAAATGCTAATCCCTAACTATGGGGGTCATTATGATTGCGGTTTTTCCGCATCCTCGGGGCCGGCGGAAGGCACCGCCGGCCCAGAGGATGCGGAAAAACCGCAGCGGACTGACCAAAGACCCACCGCCACATTAGGATGGCTGGTGGGTCCTGGTTTCCATCCGCAGCGTTTCCGCCACGGTCGGCTTACAACCGCGGCGGAAAAGCTCTAATATGGTGACGGTGTCTTCCAGACACCGTCCACCATATTAAGATGGCCTGTAAATTATGCTTTTCCGAGGCGGGTTTTCCGCCGTGGAAAAGCATACAGAACTTCACTGCGGGGGCCCGTTGCGGGCCCCCTAGGTGAAGGGGGGGTGGGGGGTGCACATGGGGGGTACCTATGGTACCCCCCTGCATTTGCATGCAGAAAGCGGCAGGCACCGCGCAGTGCCTGCCTCTTACTGCATGCAAATGCAATGCGTGCATTTTTAACATTGCGGCGGGTGCAGCTTGAAGCTCCACCCGCCGCAATGTTAAAAATAGAGGATGTGACCACAACCCTTGCGGTCACATCCTAATTACACAGGAGGGAACTCCCATGCGGAGGTTCCCTCCTGCTCTGGGGTCGGGGACGGACGCAAGTCCGTCCGCGATCCTAATGACCCCCTAAATATGGTCTATAACCTATGTTTTTTTCAGTGAATTTTCAAGGTTTTGTAAATGCAAATTCCTAACTATATATGGTCTATAACCTATGGCTTTTTCAGTGAATATATATATATATATATATATATATATACATATATATATATATATATATATATATATATATATATATATATATATATATATATATATATATATATATATATATATATATATTACCTACTGGCGGTCGCCAGTAGGTATATATAGTTAGGATTTTTTTCCTATGGGACTTTTGAAAATTCTATGTCTAATAACTTTGGCGTTTGTGGA
Source organism: Lissotriton vulgaris (assembly GCF_964263255.1). Taxonomy (NCBI): domain Eukaryota; kingdom Metazoa; phylum Chordata; class Amphibia; order Caudata; family Salamandridae; genus Lissotriton; species Lissotriton vulgaris. The sequence goes on along the minus strand of NC_141687.1, from coordinate 1,436,668,521 downwards.
CGGAATTGGCTGAAATTTTCAGGAAAATGGCACATGTTGTTTCTGAGCAGCCCCTGAAAATTTGGGGGGTGTTCCTCAAGGGGGGGCCGAGAAAAAAGGGGGGTCCCAAAATGCCTTTTCCCATGTTAATTTCCATAGGGCGGTTGGCCTCACTTTTAGCCCGAATGGCTGAATGGATTTGCACGAAACTTGGCAAAATTGTAGGGACTGTTAGCCCGATGTGCCTTTGCTAGGTCTCAATATATGTGCTCCAGTGGATTTTGAGAAATTTACGTTCAAAAAAAGATATATATCTGTGACAGTGCTCCGGGCAGCGCTCCGGTTCGCGTACTTTTCGCGTTACGGAGCTTTGCGAAGCGAAGCTGATTGGCTCTCCGGTGTCTGTAAACATTCTAAACAGTCTGTAGCGGCCGCCATCTTGTCTCTCGGTAGGATCGAGATACAAGAGGAGGCCAAAACAAAGGGGGAAATGACCATAAGGGGGCATAGTAGATCCTCCCTGACCCCCTAGGTTTGATGAGGAGGTTTTAAAAGGGCCCCGCGGGGCAAATTTTTTTTAAAATTTTTTTTATTTTTTTGCGTGGGATGCTCCCGGTTCGCGAACCGGTAAGCGGCCCGGGGAGTGTACTATGAGGAAAAAAGAATTATAGACTTTTCAAATATTGTATGTTAATTGATTGTTCGTTTTGTTGTTTTTTTTAATTTATTTATTTATTTTGATAAAAAAAAAATTATTGGTCAGAATTTTCATAGTTCAATAAAACTTCCAGCATTACATCATCTGGAATCTCCTCACACATTCATGTTTCTATGTCTTGTAAGCATTCAATAAATTGTTCAGCAAAAGACTGATCCATAAAATCTTCATCCAAAAATTCTTCATTTAGAATCTCTTCTGTTGTAATGTCGAAGGAAACATTGATTTTTTCGTGCTCCCCTTCCATTTTTTTTGCTGTAAATTGCATAAAAAAATAATTATATTAGAAGAGTTAGGGCACTGTTGGGTTTAAGTTCAGACAGGTAGTTCTGTTTTTTTAACAGTGAAGTTAAAGTAAGTAAATTCATAATTATAGCAGAGAAGTGTAAGTCAATCAATAAATATAACAGAGGAGCCTATCTGTATCTATAACTATAGCAGGGGGACAGTAAATAATTATCAAAAAACGTTTTTACAAATTAATTTAAAGTGCCACTTACAAATTATCAATTTACTTTACAGGGAGGTGAAAAGGCTCTTGAAATGTAGTTCAGGAAGTAGTAGTGAAAATGGCTGTGTTTCCTTCTCTTCTTTTATATATATTCAGGTACATAACCAATCAAATGTCAGGAAAAAAAAAATTGAAAATGAAAGTAACATTTTCATTGGTTGTCAATTCCAACACTTCAGATGTGTTTTGTGAAGTAATTTACCTCAGGGTATTTAGATAGGTCTACAGGCTAAATGGCTAAATGGAATTCCAAACAAATGTATGAAAATGGCAGGGAATGGTATGTAGTATGAGCTAATCTATATTTGGTGAAAGTGTTTCCAGTCGTTTTTCTGTAAATTACTTTCCCACCTTTTTTGATGGACCGCTTCCCGGGGAGCTCCCGGTACGCGAACCAGCAGCGTTACGGGAGTCCACCATTTTGTGTTTCAGACGAATTAAGATACAAGATGGAGGGCAAATAATGTTCAGAATGGGTTGAAGGGGGCATGGTAGACGTATCTTGACCCCCTAGGTTTTCTGAGGGTGGCTGAGGAGGCCCATATGTGCGGGAAAAAAACATTTTTTTTAGAAATTTTGCGCGGTTAGCTTCCGGTTCGCGTACCGGGTAGCGCTCCGGGGAGCGTAGTTTGTTGAAAATTAGTGAAAAAAGTTAGAGTAAAATAATAATTGTGAGTGATCAGATGTAGGGTAGCTCTGAGAAGAGCTTTTGGGTTTATGGTACATTTAGGTACTTATAAGTAGGTACCAATGCACAGTCTTAAATTCAAAATGAAAATTCTGTTGCCCTCATCTGAGAAGTGAACTCTATCTCCTCTGTAGATATCTTGCATGCAGTAACGCAAGTTATTGTTGTACATGGAGCCCATTCCATGGTCTCTCATGTAAGCTGAAACAGATTTGTTTACATGCTTCCTCGACTTCTCAATTTGTGGACAAAATTGGTTCGACCACCTCCATTTCTGTCTTTGGCATATATTTGAATATACCAAGGCAGTTTGAGGAAAAAGTGCCATTAATTGCTCAAAGGTGTCCTTTAAAAGCATTTCCAGACCTACCCCAGTCAAAGTGCCCAAATCATTACCTCCACAGTGCACAATTAACAGGTCAGGTTTTGGCAAATGCATAAAGGTTTTCACCAATGGTATCAATTGGTGACATTTTAATCCTCTGTGGCCCAACCACTTAATTTCCACATCTTGTAAATTGAGGTTAGGTAAATTTCTGTTCTCAGCATACCTTTGAGCCCAGTAGATGTAACTATGTCCAACAATCCAGACATAAAACATGGTGAGAGAAGGTTGTGCTGCAGTCAGATGAAGTGTGGTAATGAAAGGGCAGTTGAAACAGTAGGAGTTTGTAAAGAAAAAAAACTGTGGAGTTTCAGTGCTAATGATTCATTAGCAGTGATTGGTGGATTTCCATTTCTGAAAACAGAAAGTTAGGGTGCATGGATGTGTTCTTTGAAAGATGTAATTTGAATGGTCAAGAAAAAATCATTTAATGAAAGATTGCACTGGATACGCAGGTGCACTGAGAGTTCAGAGTTCAATTGAAACATTGTTGTGTGAACTTGCAAACATCAGAGGTCTTTCAGGAGGTGGTTGCTATGCAAAAAAGGCAGAGAGGGCAGAGGGGGGAAGGGTTTTGATTTGAAAAAAGTGAGGGAAGAGTTTTGATTGGCTAACATGAGAGATATGTGTAATGAATATCTGCATTTCTGTGCTTTCTATAGCTGCAGCCTCTGGAGTGCATACTCTTTGTTCTGCTGAAGACAATTTGGTGTATTTCTGAGACTGTTTTGAAACTCATAAAGAATTTGCTAAGGTGAGAAAAGATTTATTTAATTTAGATAGACTATAGTATGCTTTAAGGACAAAATTATGAAGAAAGCTGTGTTTTTAAAATGTTGCTTTGTCTAAAGTGTTTTACAAATAGATTTTGTTTCTTTGAGAAATTGTAATTGAAAATAATGAGAAATATTAGCACTGTCAGGGTGTTTTTGTACATAGGAGCTGTGCAGTGTTTTCAAATTATTACTTGAAAATCGTTTTTGAGGAAAAGGAATGCTTTTAAAATTTATCACAAGGAAAAAATGGTGTCTGCTTCTTTATAAGGCATTTGAGTATCTCTGATGTTATTTTTCCCATTTTAATTTAAGAGCTTTCGCCGTGGGGCTTGTTCCCTGTAAATATGCTCCCACCTGTGCTTGGCAAATTTAGATTTTGATTCTCGGAGTTACATAGCCATGTTAATAGTGACCCAAAAATGGTGCAAGGGCAATCAAAAAACGGTTTCATGTGTCTTAAGGACATTTTAAGTAATTTCCTCTTGAATGTAGGTATACAATTGATTTATATGTTGTGTTTAAAAACGTTTTTTGAAATCAATTACATTTCTGGATATGTACTGCTAGAGCTTCATAGGTTGTTTGGGGCATATTTATAAGGCATTTGAGTGTCTATGATGTTATTTTTCCCATTTAAATTGAAGAGCTTTCTCCGTGGGGCAAGTTCCTTGTAAATATGCTCCCACCTGTGCTTGGCAAATTTAGATTTTGATTCTTGGAGTTACATAGCCATGTTAAAAGTGACCCAAAAATGGTCTTAGGGCATTTTAAGTCACTGAGGAAACACAGGTGATGTGATTGTGAAATGAGGAAAAGAAACTCTACATTTTTCAATTACATCACTAGTGTTTCCTAAGTTTACGAATGACATTGTGCAGATGAAGTTTAGGTCTGTCCACGGACACAAAAGAGATCTGGCCTTTGTTCAAGAGTGAAGTGGACATGACTTACTTCATTGGTAGGCCTTCACATGTATTATCTCCTCTGTATTCTTCAACAAGCGTGAATCTCATCTGCAACCGTGAGTAGGCCTCACCTCAAACAAACCTCTGGATAGGCCACACCTTATCGTCATCCTGAATCAATCATTTAAAATGTTAGGGACAGATTTATGATAGGTGTATGCCTGTTTTGTACCACTGTGCGTCACTTTTGTGACGCAGTGGTGGTGCAAAAGATTTGCTATGTGGCGACATATTTACAACTTGATGCATCTAGGCAGATGTGTCATGCTGTAAAGTCCTGTGCCACATGAAACCTGCGTCAGGTTTCATATAGGTGTTTTGTTGCAGGGTGGGCATTCAACAATTTTACTATTATAGTCTCTGAGATTTGTGTCTTAGTCTGCAACATCTCATTGTTGTTCTCTTTTTTTAAAGATAACGACAACATCAAGCATGAGTGATAATGAGCAATCAGTTGATCTCGATCTTATCGTTGAACTTGTCATTGAAACGTCAGTGGAAGTAGATCCCTTACATCATTTAAATCCTGAGGATGATGAAGAATATGATGAGAATGCCGATTTGTCAGAATTGTTTGACTTAGGGTGGGAAGCTGATCTGCTTGAGCCTATGTAGTAAACCGTTTCATTTAAAATTAAACAAAAGTTCAAAAATAGTTTGTGTGTAGTGTCTTTATTAAAATAATCAAATATGCTCATAAAATTAGTTCAGATTCACATATAAAACAACACAGGTAAAATGTAGAAGCATTCAGTTTCTTTGCTAAATTTGCCAATGCACTAAAAATTGTTCTATGTTAAAATAATAAGTAGGGTGTTAAGTTTTTGATGACTGTTATTGATTTACTGTTTGGTAATAGTGGTTAATAACATTTTTTATTATATTTTACCACAGATTCAACTGCAGATCATTTCAAAATTTGAAAATGCCAACTAAGAATCGAATTAGAAAGGCTACAAAACGTCAAAGACAGCAGGTTCATCTATTACTGCAGCAGTCCTCTACAAAAAAAACTTGTCAAGTCACCAAGAAAGCTCCGGGTAAGACCACGAAATCATTCATAAGAAATATTTGTAGTAAAAAAAGTATTTCTACAGAAAATGTTTCAGTCCAGAAAAAGAGAAGCAATTTAAACGGAAAGGAAAGACCAATCAAAAATGTTACTGCTAGAGCAAGAGATAACTCTGCATGATAGTAGAAGGAAACAACAGTTTAGGGACATTCGAAAACGAATGATCCGCAACAGGATAATAGTCAATTTGTTAAACAATATTAAGAAAGGCCAACAGAAAGTGGCATTTCATAAGAAAAAGAAAAATGTAGAGAAAATTATTGATCAGGCTTTCAAAATTAAGCGAAAGTTATTTATTTTGGTAATCAATAGAATTAGGAAACTAAACAAGGTAATTTCTGATTTCAAATCAAATAGTAGATGGAAGAGAGTAGTTAATCGTAGTAATTTTTGTGAAGTTTTTTCCGGAGAATGGATGCATAATTCAAGTTGTGAGGCATTTTTTAATGAGGAGAGTTATTTCCAGGGTAATGATTTGGTGCTTGCAGTTGACACCAGTGGTCGAGCTTATGAAGTGAAAGATGGTTGTCCAGTTGAAAAAGAAAAACTTGTGACAACAGAGACAGAAGAGGTGTTAGGTAATGAGGTTTTAGGAAGACGTCCTAAGGGTCCTGTGTACATTTGGAAGTGTAGTAGTATTTGCAGTGTGCGACAGGATTCCATCAATTTGCTTTGTGATTTTGTACGGACATTTAATAAGAAAAGTTTGAAGCAGAAAATGAAGTTGTTGCAAGAATTAGATCCTTGCAGAGTGAGAGAAGTGACAGGTTTGCATGGTCATTCACTGGCTTGTCTTTCCAGGAGAGTATGCCAGAGTGTTTTTCATCATTTCCGGATGCTAGCAGTGCATCATAATAAAGTGAGGAAATTAGTGAGAATGTTGTATTATGCTAAGAGTCCAGCAATTATGCTTAAACAATTATGCGCTGCTCTTTTCCATGGTTCTGAAATAGATGTGAAGAATATTTGTGAAGAAATTGAGTTTTGTTACTTTGGAAGTAAAGATGAGAATGTTCAAATTGACCCAGAAGTAGAGGGTAATGTTGAAGATAATGTACAGGTTTCTAGTACAGATAATTTTCAGAAGGAAATTGCTACGTTTCAGGTGAAATCAAGTGAGAGGCCTAATTTCACTTGTGTGTGTTGTCGACGCACTCATTATAAGAATCAGATTAAGTTAGTGGATTTATATGCAAAAAGTGAAAGGGAAAATAATAGTGAATGGAAGGATTTCGCAACATACTTGATGGTAGAAAATTGTTTTGATTTGGGATCGGATCAACGTGTGTGTACTTATTGTTGTAACAAATTAAACCAAAACCAGATGCCAGCTAGGGCGGTTCATAATAATCTGCAATTGGTTGAGATTCCTTCTGAATTGAAGGATTTAAATACTTATGAATCTATTTTGATTCAAAGTATCCATCCCTTTCAGGCTATTGTAAGAATGGAGCCAAAGACAGGGAAGTTGCCTCCATCAGATTTACAGAGAGGATTAAAGGGAAGAGTTGTTTATTTGCCTCTAGATTTGAACAAAAACATTAACACAATTGGAGTAGAAAAAGTGGAAGAGGAACCTCTGGTTATCTTAGTTAATGGGGTTCCGACAAAGAATAAGAAAATATGGCAAGATTTAGTGGATGTTAGGAAAGTCAAAAAGGCAACATTGTATTTGAAAAAAAATAATAAGTACTATAAGAATGTATATGTTGCAGAAGAGGAAGTAAGTGATGAAGAGGATAGCGATTTGTGTGCTGGCCAAATTGAGAAAGTAGAAGCCTCTAAAAGTGAAGAAATATATGAACATTATAGTGTTCATCCTTTGCATTCCAAGGAAGTCATGGGGAATGCTATTGAGTTGTTTCAAATGAAACAAGCCAAAGGGAGTCCCATTAGTGTTTGGGAGGAAAGTTTGGAAGCTCGGTGTTTCCCACAGCTATTCCCAACAGGTCAAGGAGGAAGATATGATGAGCGACCTCATCAAATTCCTGCTTCTGAATACCGGACTTTACGATTGTATGCAGAAGATGCAAGGTTTCGACAATGCATTCCCTATTTGTTTCATCTCCTGTTTGAAAGCGATCTGTCTGGACTGTCATATGCAGTGAACCACATCTTGAAAAGTGGTATACAGATGCGAAACATCTCGGCAAGTGACTTTATGGATAAAGTCAATGTCCAAGACAGTATTTTGAATTCTCACCTAATTAATCTCATGGCGTGTCAGCGTGGTACTAATGAGTACTGGTCCCGTCGTCATGGTGATTTAAAATGTATGCTGAGGAACTTAGGAACTCCGACATGGTTCCTCACTCTGAGCTGTGCCGAGTATGGCTGGGAAGACTTACTTGAATTTCTACGAGAGGCAAATGGAAACATTGAAAACATCGAATTCAAGACACCCGGAGAACTGTGCTCTTTGGATCCAGTCAATGTATGCAGGTACTTCAATCATAGATTTGAAGCTATGATGTCTTTCATCATGAATAAGAAGAATCCACCTCTTGGAGAGGTGTTGGATTTCTTCTGGAGAAAGGAGTACCAAGCAAGAGGTGCTCCTCATATACATATGCTGCTGTGGATCAAGGATGCACCTAAATTTGGAACAGATCCGGATGACTTAGTGATGAGTTTCATAGAACAGTATTCTACGTGTGCTGTTCCAAACGCAAAGGAGAAGAAAAGCCTAAGAGAACAAGTTCTACGTTTCCAAAGCCATCGTTGTGGAAAGTACTGTCGTCGTAAATTCAGAAACAAGGACAAGTTCTACACCAAATGTCGTTTCAACTTTCCACGACCGGTGATTTCTAAAGGAAGAGTAAACAGTTTGATGTCTTCTCTGCGACATAATGTGACGAGGAAATCACCCAAAAATACATACAATTTGAAAAGGAACGAAGAGTCCAAGTACATCAATGACTACAACCCAGTGATTTTGTCCATGTGGAATGCTAACATGGATATACAGTTTGTGGCTGATAACTGTATGGCTGTGGCTCGGTATGTGACATCTTACATCACCAAAAAAGAAAAGACAGAATTGAAGGATATGTGGGAGGACATTTCCCATGAAAAGAGCCTCAGCAAGAAGTTGTACAGTTTCAGTCTGAAGATGTTGTCGCATCGAGAAATCGGAGCTTACGAATGTTCTGACCGGTTGTCTTCAGCAAGTCTCTATGCCAAATCCAGGAGTATCGTTTGGGCGAGTCTTGGTCTTGCTGCAACGCGTAATCGAGTTCTGAAACCTGTGCGGGAAATTGAGTATTTGGCGGAAAAGGAGCCAAACAGTACCGACATTTTGAAGACCAACATGTTGGATACATATTATCCAAATCGAAGCAGTCACCTGGAGAATGTTTGTTTGTATGAGGTTCTACAAAATTACATATTCAAGAGGAACATCAAAGAAGATATTGAGAAAGGAGTGTATGCTGTAATTGGAAGTGAGGGATGTCTGGTCAAGCAAAGAAAATGCCACTTGGTAAACCATCGAAAATTGAGTGGCGAATCTCCAGAAAAAAAGGAGTTTTTCTATTTAGCACTTTTGCAACTTTTCAAGCCTTGGCGTGCAGAAGAGGAACTGCTTGGAGATTTCCTCTGTTACGAAGACTCTTTCACTGCCACCAAGGAGACCATAGAATGTCCTGCTTTTCCCAAATATCAAGAAATGTTGACTTGGGAAATTGAGCAGGAAGCAACGATTGCAGCTGAGATTGCCAGAGACAGTTCTCAGGACAGTCAGAGTTCTGTTTCATTGAGTCAGGATCCACTAGGAGGACCTGTTATCGAAAATGAAGCTGCCACGGCTATGAATGAAGTGGAAAGAGCCATGGCACATGCTCAGGAGTATGCGGTTAACTTAGAAGACTTGGAAAAACAACTCAACGTTGAGCAGAGGAAAATATATGACAAAGTTACCAAGCAAATTGATCATGGATTAAGTCATGAGAAGAAAGAGTGCTTGTGTACGTCGTTGATGCCTGTCCGACTGTACGTGAGTGGAGAAGCGGGAACTGGAAAAAGTTTCCTCATTAAAGCAATTTCTTGTTATTTGCAGGAAAGGACTGAGTCATCGCTGTCTTGTGTTGTCACCGCTCCAACTGGACTGGCAGCACATAACATTAAAGGTATTACTTTGCATCGTCTACTGATGCTGCCAGTGGAGCATGACAACAAATTAAAATACCACAAGTTATCTGGAGATGCTTGTTGTGAAGTTTCAAGAGTCTTGAGGAAAATGAAACTTCTTATCATTGACGAAGTAAGCATGGTTTCCAATGTCATGCTTGCCTTTGTGCATTTGAGAATGCAAGAAGTTCTTAAAACTGAGTATGATGTGTTATTTGGTGGCAAACACATCATTGTTTTCGGAGATCTTCTGCAGCTGACACCAGTGAAAGGACAACCTGTGTTCAAAATGCTCACGCATGAAGATACCAGGAAGTGCCTAGGGAGCATTGGCAACATCAATATATGGTTAAACTTCAATTATGCTGAACTGCATGAAAATATGCGTCAGGCGAAGGATGAAGATTACAAGAATATTCTACAAGATGTTAGAATTGGAAAAGTGACCGAGCATGGGAAAGAAGCTTTACAAGGACGATTACTGTCAAATTTATATCCAGAACAAGACGTTGTGCCTGAGAATATTTTTCAGAAAATTACTGAGAAGAAATCCGGAATATGTTTGATGCCAACTCTTGCAGAATGTGCCATCTTCAACAACAAAATGTTGCATTTAGAAAAGCAAGAGATTGTGAAACTGGAAGCTATTGACAGAATAGAGCATATGGGATCAACAATTATTTTGTCTGAGAATTTGAAATCAAAATTGGATTCATTAGAGAAGACTATATATAAAACTGCGGGTTTTGAAAAGACTTTGAATGTGTGCTTAAATTGCCGAATCATTTTGAGAAGGAATTTACATGTTGAAAGAGGTCTGGTAAATGGATCAATGGGTAATGTTGTTGATTTTGAGAAATACAGAAGTAGAGATGGAATTGAATTTTTAAAAATTAAATTTGATGGCATTGAGGAAGTACAGCTAATTGGTTGTTGCTCTGCTAGGTTTTTGCTTGTTAAAGACTTATATGTGCGCCGTAAGCAGTTTCCTGTTTGCTTGGCATATGCGGTGACAATCCATAAATCGCAAGGTTTAAGTGTAGACAGTGCATTGGTGAATATTGGCAGTTCTGTGTTCAAGGAGGGTATGGCATATGTGGCATTGTCACGAGTTAGAAGTTTATCGGGATTGTACTTGATTGACTGTGATGTCACAAACATTTGTGCGGATCTAGATTGTGTAAAAGAATACAATAGGTTAAGAAGAGAGTATGCGCCACATTTGCCTCAATATCCTTTGTTTGAGAAACGTGTGGTAGGCCGGAAACGAAGAAATATCAGTAATAGTAGGGAGGTTGTAGCAAAAAGCCCAAAAGTCGATGAACCGAAAATTGTAAGCAGAAAGAAAATGGATTCTGTTGAAGATGTTGTTGGTTTTCAATTTGAAAACAGTTCTGGTGTCAACTGCTATGCTAATGTAGTTGCTAATGTTGTCTTTTCACTAGAGACTTTAAAAGAACAGATTGTGATCAATTCGGAACAAAGTTTATGCTGTTTGTTGAATTCTGTGTTAGAGAAATGTAGCACTGATAGAACAAAAGTAGAAAGTGTGTCTGAAGTTCGTTATCTGTTAGACGAATGTTCAGGTCAAACAGAATTCTCTGAAAATATTCAGCAGGATTGTCAGGAGTTTTTAATGTATATGCTTGATGTATTGCAAGATGAGGGTGTAGATGTAGATCACCTGTTTGGGCTTTCTTATCAATGGCAGAATGACTGCGAGAACTGTAGGGTATCAAGTACTACTAGTGTAGACTCAGAAAGATTTATATATTTAACTTTGCCAGATAGTAAATCAGTGTCTTTTAATAAGCTAGTAAAAGCAGCTGATCACAATATGGAGTGTAGCCAATGTAAATCTGAAATGATGTCAACATTATTTATACGAAGATATGGCCAGTATGTCATTTTAATGTTCCAACGATGTAGGCCTGATGGAACAAAATTGACAACTTTAATAAAAAATTTTGTTGCTTCGCAGTTGTCAATATCAGGAAGGACTTTTGTAACTGCAGCAATTATATATCATGAGGGTCCTTCAACAACATCAGGAAATTACACAGCTTATTTAAAGTCTAGAAACGGCTGGTCATTCTTCAACGATTCTGTTATAACTTTCAAAAAAAAATTGCAGTATGACCTTAAAAATTCTTACCTGGTGTTTTTAAAACCAAAATTTTAGGGAAAGAATCTCGGGATGTGCTCTGAGGAATTTCAAGAGGTTCATGGAGTAGAGGGAATGTAAGTCTGCAATGCTGTCTAGATTATTGGTCAAAACTTTTGATTATAATGTCATTTTAAAAATCCAACTATATAAACCTGATGCAAGTAAGTCTGCTTCATAGTAAGCAGTATCATTGTCATAGGAAAAGTAGAACATGAGTGAGCAAGAAGGGTAAGATATTAGTAGTCCAGGATTGTGAAAGTAATCTTAAACGTTTTCTTTCTGAAACTTGCGAAAATAAAAAATGACGGAATTCCAAGAGTTGTAAATCGCTCTAACATGATTTGGCCTTGTGGAAACATGTGGTAGAATGTGAGAAGTCTTTTATCGTATGTAACATATTTTTCAAAACGATAGAGGTTTTCTTTCAGAAAGTGGCGGGCTGAAAATATTAATAGCACAACAGAGTGTAAGCTGTTCATAGGACATCCTTCGACGTCATGGAAAGTAAGTTAATTTTAAGGAGTTTTGAATTCTGATTTCTTATGTTGTATGGGTTTTTTAAACACAATCATTTTGATTGTGTTTTTTTTTCCCCGCTGTTACATGATGAATACCTTCAAGTCACTGATTTTAGTGAAATTTGATACATTCCGAGAACAGCAAAAATAAACCATTTAACATGTATAATTAATTCTCTACTTTTTGTACTTATGATATACATTTAGAAATGTGAGGTAGACATGGAGAAACTGAGGCTTCTGTAAGTGTCAAAGTTAATGCATACAGTGCTGCACTTCTGGGTACTGTTTTATTTTGAAACCTGAATAGGCCTCACCTCAAACAAACCTCTGGAAAGGACACATCTTATTTGCATCCTGAAACAATCATTTAAAATGTTAGAGACAATTTTATGATGGCTTTACATCTCTTTTGCGCTGCCATTGCATCACTGTTGTGAGACATCAGCAGTGCAAAAGATGCACCATGTTCCAAAATAGGCCTCACTTCATCAGCATCAAGATACTGTTAGTTTAAAATATATATCTTTAGGACTGTGTAGGGGGCCTAGAGAAGCAGAGGCTTCTGTAAATGTTAAAGTTGTTGAAAAACTGTTTGTCCTTCAACCTTTTCCCTTGTCTTTTCTAATTTTTAAATACATGTTTTAATATTTTTCAAATGTTTGTTCTCTCTTTCACAGATTGAAAGTATGAAAAAAAATTGAATAAGTTAACAAGAATTATAAGGTAAATGTTTTCTACTCTTTTCGTTACATTTCTATCACATTCACCTACTATAGGGCTTCAGACTATAGAGCTTTAAACAAAGTTTAACTAAATGTGGAAATTTGGAGCTGTGCCCGTGGCTTTTAGTTCAATGCGCAAGTGCATTGACCTAAAATGCGTGTGCACATTACCAAATCGCCGTCTGTTCCCTCAGGTGCACTCCTCCCACACCTTTGAAGTGAAGAGTAGCTTCACTTCAAAGGCCCCGGCTGCTTTACACCCTCATTCTGCTGTCCCCGCTCCGTCCCCTCCCCTGTCCGTCGTGTGCATTTCTCGTCCCCCCCTCCCCCACAGTAACGCCACTCACACACGCAACGCCACTCACACACGCAACGCCACTCACACACGCAACGCCACTCACACACACAACGCCACTCACACACACAACGTCACTCACACACACTATGCCACTCACACACGCAATTCATCCACGCAACGCCACTAATCCACGCAACGCCACTCATTCACGCAACGCCAATCATCCACACAACGCCAATCATCCACGCAACGCCACTCATCCACGCAACGCCACTCATCCATTTGCAAAACCAAAAGGACAAACTCTTCTATTGTGACACCTATTGCATTTTCAATGCTTGATTCTTTCACTTCCTTATCTATTTTGTTTTCCACAATTATATCCTCTTCCATATTTTCTTTGGTAAATAAATCTATTAAACAGCATCTCTGGTTTAGTCCCTATAGCTGTCTTTCTTTTAACATTACTCTCTGTTTACTTCCCTTGTACTTACTCCTTTATTTTTTTTAAAAAAAAATTGGGGTTAGCTCCCGGTTCGCGTACCGGCGAGCGAACCGGAAAGCGAACTAAAAAAAAACAGCTTGCCAGAGTGTTACACTTTCTAGCAATTTTTGTATAAAGGGGAGGTAGTTCTGAAAAGAACTTTTTTTTAATGTTTTTGTAGTTTTATATTTTTTTTTTCTTTTTTGAACATTATTTGTTTTTTGTATTTTTGGAACAATTTTATGTTTTTTTTGTTTTTTTTGAAAGGGAAAGAACAAAAAACAGGTATTGAAAAGGGCTCAACAGGAGCAAAAAAAAATTATTGCTTGGGGCGTTTAGAGCATTGGTGTTTTTGAAATGCTAAATTTATTAATTTAACACTCATATTAGCACATGAAATTAAAGTGCCACAATATAAACAAGTAAACTTCATATGAACAACATTTTTTGGGATATTTGGCACTGTTTCACGAGCCTCGGCAACCGTCAGAGAAATATCAGCTGATGTCCTGGCCACAGAAGTTGGAGGGTTCTCTTGCAGGTCACGCATCTCTGCCCGGCTATAATTTAGTGGATGCCACCTCTGCATATGACGGTGCATAGTGTGGTTCCCCTAACTGTACTTTTTTTCAGTGCCCCTGGATAATTCATCTTGGCATATAAGGCACGTAACATAGCGTGCATTAACTTTTTTCTTTCCTGCTGGAATAGAAAAAAACTGCCAGATAAAACTATTTTTGTAATGAGATACCCGGGGTAACTCTTTCAAAAATCGTGGTGCCTCTTCTTCCTCTTCCTCTTCTGGATCCTCTTCCTCCTCTGGGTTTCCAAGGAACTGTGGAGGTGGTCCACTCTTCTTATGAGGAGGTGGTGGTGGTGGTGGTGGTGGGGGTCCAGCAGCTGAAGCTACTACTGAAGCCATTTTTTTCACAGAGCAAAATAGGTCTTCCTTTCTCAAAGTTGAAAGTCAGAGTGAGAAAAAAGGTGGGGGCTTTCATCATTTGGGAAAAAAAAAAGTTCTAAACCAATGAAAAGTGTTATTTTTAGGTCACATGACCTAGTCTTACATCATTAGGAAACCAAAAGTGAAATGAACCAATGAAAAGTGTTATAAACAAGTCACATGACCTGTTCCGCTCACGTTCCGCGCTGCGCGCCGCGCCCCGGATCGCTTCCGGTTTGCGGTCCGGAGCACTTCCGGGAGCGCTAACGCGGCGCGTCATAAGACGCATTACGCGACAACGTGATATGTCGCGCTTCCGCGACGCGTCACGATGTTGATTTCTAATGCGGCAGTTGCGCAAACGGAACGTTTACCGGTTAGCGGACCGGGTCGCGGCATCAAATTGAGCTAACGGAAAGGTTCCCGGTTCGCGAACCGGCAGCGAAACAAAAAAAAATAATTAAAAAAAATATATAATTAAAAACATTAAATTACAAAAATTTTAAATATATTTTTGAATTAGAATAAAAATAAATTTTACAGCTTTTGATATTTGCAATTAAAAAACCATTGAAATTCACTGAAAAAACCATAGGTTATAAACCATATATAGTTAGGAATTAGCATTTGCAAAACCTTGAAAATTCACTGAAAAAACCATAGGTTATAGACCATGTATAGTTAGGAATTAGCATTTACAAAACCATATTTTACTCACACAAAACCATTGAAATTTCATATATAGTTAGTTGCCCTAACTATATATTGCGCACCCGCAATCCACTGCTGATGATGTCCCATATTACATCATTCATGACATGGTCAGTGACATCACTGATGACATCACTGATGACATCTCAAATGACATCACTGATGACATCACTGATGACATCATTCATGTGATAATACGATGAACCTCTTCAGACTCTAATATAACCTTAGATACACTCAGTGTAAACAGACACTCACAGACTGTCACTCATCCACGGAGTTACTCATGCACCTACTCAGTCATGCAAAGAATCAATCACACCTCCATTTCCTCAACTATACAGTTATACACACCTTACTAATTCAAACATATTCTAACATATTTTTACTCTCTTATACAATCACTGATACAAGTTTTCAATGACCCATGCAGCCACTCACACATTCACTGGCTCTTCTGCACAGTTATTTATATATGTCTACTCTCACATGTACTGTGTTTTACATATGTACTTACTTTGACATGTAGCACTGAGATATCCATTCACTCAGCAATACACTCATGCACACAGTCAACTGCCCATGCAGCTGTTTCCACATGCACTTTTGAACCCATACATATAGTGAATCAACTGCTCACACATCTATGCACAGAGTCATACACCTTCCATCAACTCACACACATACTCAGTCTCCCATACAAATACTTGGGCAAACAATCAATAACCCATATAGTTACTCATATAGCTACTGATCAACACATGCAGCAGTATACAGAACAACAGATATAATGATGCACAAAATAAGACAGTTTAGTCACTAACCCATGCACTCAGTGACACACATTTAATCACTCTCTCATACAGTCAGTCATGCACCTACTAAATCCTTCATCCAGACACTTAAACATCCACTCATTCTTCAATATGTAAGACATATTTTTACTTTACTGCAACATACAGTCACTGGATGATGTCATCAGTGATGTCAATTGAGATGTCATCAGTGATGTCATCAGTGATGTCACTGACCATGTCATGAATGATGTAATATGTGACATCATCAGCAGTGGATTGCGGGTGCGCGATATATAGTTAGGGCAACTAACTATATATGAAATTTCAATGGTTTTGTGTGAGTAAAATATGGTTTTGTAAATGCTAATTCCTAACTATATATGGTCTATAACCTATGTTTTTTTCAGTGAATTTTCAAGATTTTGCAAATGCTAATTCCTAACTATATATGGTCTATAACCTATGGTTTTTTCAGTGAATATATATATATATATTCAATGAAAAAACCATTGGTTTTAGGCCATATATAGTTAGGGATTTGCATTTACAAAACCTTATTTTACTCGCATAAAACCATTGAAATTCCATATATAGTTATAAGCGCTAACTATATATCGCGCACCCGCAATCCACTGCTGATGATGTCACATATTACATCATTCATGACATGGTTAGTGACATCACTGATGACATCACTGATGACATCTCAAATGACATCACTGATGACATCACTGAAAACATCTCATTTGACATGACTGATAACATCACTGATGATATCATTCATGTGATAATACCATGAACCTCTTCAGACTCTAATATAACCTTAGATACAATCAGTGTAAACAGACAGTCACAGACTGTCACTCATCCATGGAGTTACTCACACACCTAGTCAGTTATGCCAAAAATCAATCACACCTCCATTTTCTCAACTATACAGTTATACACACCTTACTTATTCAAACATATACTAACACATATTTACTTTACTCTCTTATACAATCTCTGATACATGTTCACAATGATCCATACAGCCACTCACACATTCACTGGCTCTTATGCACAGTTATTTATAGATGTCAACTCTCACATGTACTGTGTTTTACATATGTACTTACTTTGACATGTAGCACTGAGATATCCATTCACTCACTAATACACTCATGCACAGTCAACCGCCCATACAGCTGTTTGCACATGCACTTTTGAATCTATACATATAGTGAATCAACTACTCACACATCTATGTACAGAGTCACACACCTTCCAGCCACCCATACACACACTCAGTTTCCCATACAAATACTTGGACAACCAATCAATAACCCATACAGTTACTCATATAGCTACTGATCAACATATGCAGCAGTTTGTAGAACAACAGATATAATGATGCACAAATTAAAACAGTTTAGTCACTAACCCATGCACTCAGTGAGACACATTTAATCACTCACTCAATCAGTCAGTCAGTCATGCACCTAGTAAATCCTTCATCCAGACACTTATATATCCACTCATTCTTCAATATGTAAAACATATTTTAACTTTACAGAAACATACAGTCACTGGATGTTGTAATCAGTGATGTCATCAGTGATGTCATTTGAGATGTCATCAGTGATGTCATCAGTGATGTCACTAACCATGTCATGAATGATGTAATATGTGACATCATCAGCAGTGGATTGCGGGTGCGCGATATATAGTTAGCGCTTATAACTATATATGGAATTTCAATGGTTTTATGCGAGTAAAATAAGGTTTTGTAAATGCAAATCCCTAACTATATATGGCCTAAAACCAATGGTTTTTTCATTGAATTTTCAAGGTTTTGTAAATGCAAATTCCTAACTATATATCCACTATAACCTATGTTTTTTTCTGTGAATTTCATTGGTTTTTTAATAGCAAATATGAAAAGCTTAAAAATGTCAAGTACGTGATAAATAAAAACATTTTCGTATTTATGCACGCTGATGTGCTTTGAACGCTGCACCCCCCCCCCTCCCCTCTTTTGTCTTAGTAGTACTCTCTCTTTGCAGATACTGAAGGGTAGTTAACGCAGGCCTTTACCCCCGTTGTAATCCGTCGTGGCTGCTTGTCTCTCCATTTGATTGATTGTTGTCCAAGCATTTACTGTTTTAGAATTGGTTCTCTTTGGATCATTCTCTATTTACAAACAAGCACAAAGTCGCAATACTCTGTTTAGTCTTTGCAGATAGTGAAAAATCGTGTAAAAAAAATAAAAGTAATCGAGCAAAATCAGTAGGCCACTAATTGGATCTCTTTTTGACCTCGCTAAAATAGAAATATTAGGAACAACCCTTCATGAGAAATACGAAAATAGTGAGATGAACTGAGCTCCACACCATGAGGGCTGCAAGACAGCTCGGCTCCATCACCCATCCCGCACAAAATAACGACAAACCCTATGCAAATATTAAAAATATAGACAACACACCAGCAAAGAAACAGGGTAAAACATTTTATTAAAAAACTATTTACATAACGTTGGTTTATAAGATGATGTCAGTAGTGGACCGATGTGTGAATAGATCGAAAGCAGCACAAGGCTCCAAGATCCGGATGGCAAGCTCCTGGATGTTGGGTGCCATAGTTTAGAGTTCTGAATTTGAGCCTTTTTCAATGTCTGTGCTTTGTTGAATCAAATTTGCGG
The DNA here is from genome assembly GCF_964263255.1 of Lissotriton vulgaris. Taxonomy (NCBI): domain Eukaryota; kingdom Metazoa; phylum Chordata; class Amphibia; order Caudata; family Salamandridae; genus Lissotriton; species Lissotriton vulgaris. The sequence continues at coordinate 1,436,649,976 of NC_141687.1, read as the reverse complement.
CTTGACACAAAGCTGACTCAAGCGTTGCTACTGATGCTATGCAGACCAAAACTGGTTTTCAGTTTGTACATTTTTCTAGATTTTTAATCCAAGTTTGGTTGACTTTGTAGAACGATGGCTTCAAATTTTCAACATACGGTGTGGTGGCACTGACTGGGAGGGGGCGCTTCGCTCCTGCCCCCTCCCCAAGTAAGATTTTCATACGTGAAAGTACGTTAATGGTTTTGGTCCCTGAGATGCTTCGATGTCACTGCCATTCTCAAATAGCATAAGTTCTGGATGTTGGGTGCCATAGTTAAGAGTTCTGAGCAGCGCTTGTAACACTGTCTGAAGCTTATTTCCACCTACTGCAGCTTCACTATTCTCAAAGTAAGTGAGTGTCGTTTGTGGACCTGACTGCATTAGAAAACAATGTGATATGTTACCTTCCTAAACAGCTTGACGGAGGCCCCTGAGGGGCGGTGTGATGGCCATGGACTCGGAGAAGACGCTTGGCTCCGACACCCTCCCCAAGTCTTATAGCACTGGTGTAGCCTGAGATCGCCCCCGACATAGGCGGCCGGCTCCCGGGATCCGGCGGAACTTTTTGCCTTTTGATGACTCTTCAATTCTGAACCTTGTCCCATCTAGCTGAGTTGCGCCCACTCTTGCGGCTACAGCGTCTTGCCCACCATCCAGCTGAATTGCGCCCACTCTTGCGGTGCAGCGATAGGCGGCTGCCACAGGACTCTCAAAATGGCGGCCGGCTCTTCGGTTTTGGGCCTGGTCCACTAAAATGGCCCTGGGACACCTTTGAACTCGGACGCTTCCCTGATAGGGCTTGGGTCCCATTCTCGAAAAGCGTCCCCTCAGCCGTGAAGATTCTACAAAAGTCTTGGGGGCCTCCGACTCCCGCAGGCTTCTGGTGGGGAGCGGCTGCCATGATTGCTCGTGGAATTGCCACGACGGAGCTACGAGATGGTAGTGGTCTCATGCTGACGCCAGCTTTAGTCTGAAACATCCAGAAACACTGTAGACTACCAATTCGATCAGTTCCGGTAGCGCCCCAACATGACCCGGAAGAGAAGAACTTGCCCTCCCCTCTTTGACTGATGGTTCTTGTTGCCTGTCCCCTCTGTTGTCATTTAACAGAACTTTTTGGACTGCTGAAAGGGGTTGTGTTCCGAACGCTGGTTGGTGGAGACATTTTGACTATATTCTTGACCTACGTTGTCGCGTAATGCGTTATATGACACGCCGCGTTAGCGCACCCGGAAGTGATCCGAGGCGCGGCGCGCAGCGCGTAATGTAAGCACAACAGGTCATGTGACTTGTTAATAAAACTTTTCATTGGTTCATTTTGCTTTTGTTATTTTAATGATGAAAAGCTTGGTCATATGACCTAAAAATTACGCTTTTTATTGTTTTCGAACATTATTTTTTTTAAAACATATATGTTATAATATTCCAGGCTAATGTACTTTCCCGGAAAATTTACAACTGTCCTGCAAGTAAAATATATTCCTTTTTCGAGAAAAAGGGCGTTTCTTCGTAAAAGAGACTCGGCCTGCTGTCTTAGTCGCCGATACGCCTGATTATCAGATTCTTATCGATCACTTTATGTTGCAGAAATGAAAAACACAACTGCCCTTGACCATTTATCTTTACTGCGTTCCTACATATTATACCTTTTATCCGTCATGTAATTGGACTGCTTTATTTCACTTGCCTTTTACTGATTCGAAAACAGTGACTAAAAGTAAAAACTTTACCAATGTAAATACTACTACCGTGTTTTGTTTTAAAAACCTTTATTGTGAAAATATCAGTATACAAATACGGGCCTATAACCACGTGGGCCGGCCACGGAGCAAACTGAAATCGTATATGATGAGGAGACATTTACACTGTAGAGGAACGTAACGAGCGGGCCATTAGGTTGCAAGAACAAAGGTGTCTAACAGTTGCGGAATCGGTGGACGTACATTTTGTAATTAAAATACGACAGGGCCACTTACAATAACATTTTCTAGATATACATTTGCAGGCAAGGAGTTACGAGTCCCATTTATACCGGCGCCATTTTGTGCGAGGCCGGGCAGGTCCAAGATATAGTCAAAATGTCTCCACCAACCATCGGCCAGACCAGAACCCCTTTCGGCCCTTTATGCTACAAGATGGTGTCTTCCATTCAGAAAATATTGTTGGCAGCATTTTGAAAGGAAACAGAAACAGCCGTTCTCCTAGTGAGTTTCACATTGTTACAATTAGGAAGAATGTTGAAGAGTAGTATGTGGAAAATCTGAAGCCATTTTTCTACAAACTGTCAATCAGACTTGGATAGAAAAAAAAATCCTGAAGAATGTACAAACTGAAAACCAATTTTTGTCTGTATAGCATCAACAGCAACGCTTGAGTCAGCTTTGTGTCAAGCCGCCATTTTCATTCAATCAATAGCGTCCCCCTGCACACATTCAGGGACCTGGTCGTGTCTTCAGATGAAACGGATTGTAGGAAAAGAAGCAGAAAGGAAAAGGAAAAAAGTTCCGCCGGACCTCGGGAGCCGGCCGCCTATGTCATGTGCGACCTTTGGCCACACCAGGGCAATAGTGAAGCTGCAGCAGGTGCACATAAGCTTCAGACAGTCTTACAAACACTGCTCAGAAATCTCAACTGAGGCACTCAACATCCAGGACTTGCCATTCGGATCTTGGCGCCTTGTGCTGGTTCCGACCTATTCACACATCGGTCCACTACTGACATCACCTCATAAGCCAACGGGGCACCCCACGCCGACTTTCGGCGCAGCATTGTAGGATGGCCACACCAGTGCGGCAACTTGCTGGACACCACCTCGGTGCCATCCGGATCTCGGCGCGTTCGAGTCACTGTGCCGGAAGAGTGACCGGAACTCAGCTGAACACGCCGTCTTTCGGCGCAGCATTGTAGGATGGCCACACCAGTGCGGCAATTTGCTGGACACCACCTCGGTGCCATCCGGATCTCGGCACGTTCGACTCACTGTACCGCAAGAGTGACCGGAACTCAGCTGGACACGCCGTCTTTCGGCGCAGCATTGTAGGATGGCCACACCAGTGCGGCAATTTGCTTGACACCACCTCGGTGCCATCCGGATCTCAGCGCGTTGTGCTGCCTTCGGCCTATTCGCACATCGGTCCGCTACTGACGCCGCCTCACGTGCCAACGGATTTTCTACGCTTTTTGTAGCCCTATGCCGCATAACAGGTCATGTGACTTGTTTATAAAACTTTTCATTGGATCATTTTACTTTTGGTTTCCTAAAGATGGAAGGCTTGGTCATATGACCTAAAAATAACACTTTTCATTGGTTTAGAACATTTTTTTTTCCCAAACGATGAAAGCCCCACCTTGTTTCTGGATCATTCAGACTGAAGCTGGCGTCAGCATGAGAGCACCACCATCTCGTGGCTCCGTCGTGGTCATTCCGCGAGCAATCATGGCAGCCGCTCCCCACCGGAAGCCTGCGGGAGTCGGGGGCCCCCAAGACTTTTGTAGAATCTTCACGGCTGAGGGGACGCTTTTCGAGAATGGAGCCCAAGCCCTAGCAGGCAAGCGTCCGAGTTCCAAGGTGTCCCAGGGCCATTTCAGTGGACCAGGCCCAAAGCCGAAGAGCCGTCCGCCATTTTAAGAGTCATGTGGCAGGCGCCTATCGCTGCACTGCAAGAGTGGGAGCAACTCAACAACATGGTGAGCGAGACGCTGTAGCCGCAAGAGCGGGCGCAACTCAGCTGGATGGCCGCCACCTGGGGAGGCCCGTTCACGCCGCCTCCCCCACGCGCCCCCCCCCCCCGGGCCGCCGCACGCAAATTTTCGGAGCAGCATTGTAGGATACCAAAACCAGTGCGGCAGTTTACTGGACATCACCTGGGTGCCATCAACATCTCAGCGCGTTCTGCTGCCTTGGGACTATTCGCACAACAGACCGCTACTGACGAGGCCTCCCCCCGCACCACCCGGGACGCCCCACGCCAATTTTCGAAGCAGCATTGTAGGATACCAAAACCAGTGCGGCACCCAGGCGACATCACCTGGGTGCCGTCCAGAACTCTGCACGTTGTGCTGCCTTGGGACTATTCGCACAAAAGACAGCTTCTGACCATTGTTGCTTTTTTGGGTGAAAAATGTTTAAATGTTTTTACAGTTTTTGTTCCGTTCATTATAGTTAAATGTTAATAAAGTTTTAAAATCTAACTTTGTTGGAGTGCTATATATGTTTAAAAAATCGGGTGAATGGGGCCTTGAATCGGATTATTGTCATGTGTGGGCTTTGCAAGTGTACTGCTACAAGATCGGACATTTCAAACTCAAATGCACGTTCTTTTTCTTACCTTTCCGAAGCATGGAGCGCAATAGCAGGCAGAGAAAGGGTGATGCACGTGTTGAACACTGCCTGGCCTGGCAAGTTGCTGGCAGTGCCCCCCCCGCCCGCTCCTGAAAGAGGGCACACACACACCGCCGCCCCGAGTACTTCATAAATCTTTAAAAGACCATGCGCTTGTTCATGAGGCTTAAATGGTTTATCACCCCTTCTAGAACCCCTGCATCGACCCTCTGACGTTTCCTGGAAGAATTAGCACGTAACACAATACCAAGCCCTGTCAGCTGAAACCCCCGAGAAATCATGGGGCATATTATCAAGGGGGGTTATTTCCGCTTTTTTGGCTTTAAAAGCCAAAAAAAAAAGAGATAAAATTATCTCCCTATTACCAAGCTGTCGCTAACACCAGTTAGTGACAGCTAAAAGGAGATAGCGACCATCTTGGGCCCCGCTTTGCATATCAGTGATATTTATCACTAATGACATGCAAAGTGGGCGTGCCAAGATTTTAGCGACTGGAAACAGTCCCTAACCATCGCTATCTCCTATTACCAACTTTTGGAGATATTCGCGCTAAGCGCGAATATCTCCAAAACCTAACACCTGCCCTGAGCAGTTTTAGCCATGTTATCCAATGGGAAGTGGATAACATGGCTAAGAGCATTTGCTGGATAATGCATGAATATCGCTGACTTTTCAACGATATTCATGCATTGCGGCCGTTTTTTATCGCATTTGCGATAAACCTTGCTAATAGCGAGGTTTATGTGCGATAAAATTCGCCGATGTGCGGCGATAATTTTTGTCTCTAAACAAGTTAGAGACAAAAATTATCGCTAGTTGTTGGTAATATGCCCCCGGGTTTTTGCTTGCAGGAATCGGGAGGCGGGAGACTAGCACTGAAATCAGTAGTCTCACGCCTGAATCGGGAAGGTTGGCATGTCTGGATACTCTACAGCTGGGGCCATAAACTACATCCGCAGGGCTAGGTGATAGCTTAGGTCCAGCCTGGACAATCGGACACAGAGGAAGAGGAGTGTCAGAGGGTGCGGTAGTGAATAGGGTGAAAGGGAGGTGTCGGGCGGGCACAGGGTGTGATTCTCAGAGAAGAGCAGCGCAGATGGGGGGAAGTATATGGCCCATGCATGAGAGAAAGAGCGGGGGTGAACAGTGCGTGGGGGAGATGCTTGCGAGGGTGGGGAGCCATGCTGAGGATCGGCGGCGTGCAGAGAGTGGCCCTGGTCAAGGCATCTAAAATGGCTGCCGTGCACGACAAAATTGTGGCATTGGACAAAAACGCAAGATGGCGCAGACAATGTTTATCAATAAGGATTCATTTATAACAAAATATTTACTCGCAGTGACAAAATGGTGGTCAACACTTCCTGATTTCCATCGAATCGAACGTTAACAAACGTCACGCAGCAAAAAAAAAAAAAAAAGCTCACGCACAGAGCAGTTTTTAGCCATGTTATCCAATGGAAGGTGGATAACATGGCTAAGAGCATTTGCTAGATAATGCATGAATATCGCTGACTTTTCAGCGATATTCATGCATTGTGGCCGATGTGCGGCGATAATTTTTGTCTCTAAACAATTAAAACGAAGCACAAAATGGCGAATTCCCGTTTCGCCACCAGTTTGCGGCCCAGTTCGCGGCCCGTGAATCGCTTCTACCGTGAAAAATCATTTTTTTTTTATTTTCCCCACGGGACCCTTTAATAACCCCAACAACATTCCTAGGGGGTCAAGAGGGGTATACCTTGCCCCCTTTCAATAAATTCCCCCTTCGTTTTTCACCTCTTCTTCTCTCTCGATCCTACCGAGAGATAAGATGGCGGCCGCTCCGGACTGTTTAGAATGTTGACAGACACCGGAGAGCCAATCAGCTTTCTGTTATCCAATGGAAGGTGGATAACATGGCTAAGAGCATTTGCTGGATAATGCATGAATATCGCTGACTTTTCAGCGATATTCATGCATTGTGGCCAATGTGCGGCGATAATTTTTGTCTCTAAACAATTAAAACGAAGCACAAAATGGCGAATTCCCGTTTCGCTACCAGTTTGCGGCCCAGTTCGCGGCCCGTGAAGCGCTTCTACCGTGAAAAATCATTTTTTTTATTTTCCCCACGGGACACTTTAATAACCCCAACAACAATCCTAGGGGGTCAAGAGGGGTATACCTTGCCCCCTTTCATTAAATTCCCCCTTCGTTTTTCACCTCTTCTTCTCTCTCGATCCTACCGAGAGATAAGATGGCGGCCGCTCCAGACTGTTTAGAATGTTGACAGACACCGGAGAGCCAATCAGCTTTCTGCGCGCAAAGTTCCGTTTCGCGAAAAGTAAGCGGACCGGATCGCTGCCCGGAGCGCTGTTACAGATATATATCTTGTTTTGAACGTTAATTTCTCAAAAACTACTGGAGCACATATATTGAGACCTAGCAAAGGCACATCGGGCTAACAGTCCCTACAATTTTGCCAAGTTTCGTGAAAATCCATTCAGCCGTTCGGGCTAAAAGTGAGTCCAACCGCCCTATGGAAATTAACATGGGAAAAATGTGTTTTGGGACCCCCCTTTTTTCTCGGCCCCCCCTTGACGACCCCCCCCCAAATTTCCAGGAGCTGCTCAGAAACAAAATGTGCCATTTTCCTGAAAATTTCAGCCAATTCCGTCCACAAACGCCAAAGTTATTAGACATAGAATTTTCAAAAATGCCATAGGGAAAAAATCCTAACTATATATACCTACTGGCGACCGCCAGTAGGTAATATATATATATATATATATTATATATATATATATATATATATATATATATATATATATATATATATATATATATATATATATATATATATATATATATATATATATATATATATATATATATATATATATATATATATATATATATATATATATATATATATATATATATATATATATATATATATTACCTACTGGCAGTCGCCAGTAGGTAGTTCTCGTTAGGATTATTTTCAATAGGGAAATTGCAACATTCTATTGGGAATAACTTTGGCACCGGTTGAGGAATCTGCCTGAAAATGTCCTCAAATTTGCCTCGCGGCGCTCCGGTCCTTCCCTGAAAGTTTGGGGGGGATTTGTCAAGCGGGGGCCGAGATAAAAGGGGGGTCCCAAAACATTTTTTCCCTATGTTAATTTCCATAGGGCGGTCGACCTCACTTTTAGCCTGAACAGCTGAATGGATTTCCACCAAACTTGGCAAAATTGTTGGGGCTGGTAGCCCGATTTGCCTTTGCTATGTCTCAAGATATGTGCTCCAGTGGATTTTGAGTAATTTAGGTTAAAAAAAATATATATATCTATAAGCGCGCCCCGGTACGCGCACCGGGGCGCGAACCAGCGCGCTATGCGAGTTCGCGCGCGGAAACCTGATTGGCTCTCGGGTGTCTGTAAACATTCCAAACAGTCCGGAGCGGCCGCCATCTTGTGTCTCGGTAGGATCGAGACACAAGAGGTGGCAAAAATAAAGGGGGAAATGACCAAAAGGGGGCAGGGTAGACCCCCCCGACCCCCAAGGTTTGATGTGGGGGCCATAAAAGGGCCCCGCGGGGCAAAATTATTTTTTTTTTTTTCGATTTGCGCGGGGGGAGCGCCCGGTACGCGCACCGGGGAGCGGACCGGGGAGCGTACCATGGGGAAAAAAGAATGACAGAGTTTTTAAAAAATGTAGCCTTTTTTTTTATAAATTGGAGATAGTTCTAAAAAGAACTGTTTTTTTTTTTCTTTTTGTTGTTTTATATTTTTTTAATGTTTTTTTGAACATTTTGTTCTTTTTTTGGCTTTTATGAACTATTTTATATATTTTTTTTATTTTTATGGGGAGAAACAAAAAACAGGGAATTGTAAACGGCTCAACTGGAGCAAAAAAAATCAGGAAAAAATTATTGTTTTTTGGGGCAATTGTGGTTGTCACCAGCATGGTTGATGAGCTTTATGCTTTGCTCACCATAGGTGATGGTCTTACCACAAAATATACAAGTGATCTTGTATTCCCCAAACTGTGGTTGTATGTTTGGGACCATCTCCCTTGTCTCTGATCCCGATGGAGTGAGTTGCTTTCTTTTGGAGGTGCTGGGTGAAGATTCGGGAGGGTTTGTGGCCAGTTCCCAAACCTCTGCAGCAGCATAGTTGTTGGGATGCCTGCGCTGCATGTGGCGAATCATGGTGTTATTGCCAAATGAGTATTTCTTATTAGGGTTCCCCCTTGAAAGTTCCATGTTACAGATTAGGCAAGTCACCTTTGGCGCATTCACCTTTTTGAGGCCACTTGGGATGGAAAAAAACTCCCATACAATGTGCTGCTTTGATCTATATGGGGTATTGTCTTCTGGCAGGAATGTTCTCCTCCCCTCCTCCTCCTCCTCCTCCTCTTCTTCATCTCCACCAGTGTGGTGTTGTGGTGGTCCTCTTGGTGGTGGTGGTGGTGGCTGAGATGCTCCTGGTGCTGCTACTACTGAAGCCATTTTTCAGTCCAAAAAGGTACAGAGAGGTCTATCAACAGGTCTTCTTCACTCAAAGTACAAAGTGAGAATGAGGAAAGAAGGTGGGGGCTTTCATCATTAGGAAAAAAAACTGTCCTGAACCAATGAAAAGTGTTATTTTCAGGTCACATGACCAGGGCTTACATCATTTGGAAACCAAAACTGTCCAGAACCAATAACAAGTGATCGTATGCACGTGGGTGCTTCCGGGTGCGCTTACGCCGTGCGTATCACGCGGACGCGATACGTCACGATGATGTTTTCGTTCGCGGCAGTAGCGCTAATGGGACGCTCACCGGTACGCGCCCCGGGGTGCGCCGCAAGACTGCGCTTACCGGTACGCTCACCGGGACGCGCACTGGGAGCGCACCAGGGCAAAAAAAAACAAAAACCATGAACAATATACATTAAAAAAATAGTATTACATAAATATACAATATAGGATTCATTATAAAAAATATTACATTTCATACCTATAGAAATTTGCTAGTAAAATTCACTGAAAAAACCATAGGTTTTACACCAGTTATAGTTAGGAATTAGCATTTAAAAAACCTAGGAAATTCACTGAAATTCACTGAAAAAACCATAGGTTTCACACCAGTTATAGTTAGGAATTAGCATTTAAACAACCTATTAAATTCACTGAAAAAATGATAGGTTTCACACCAGTTATAGTTAGCTGGAAATTTTACTGACATAAAACCATTGATATTCCCATGTTATAGTTAGTTGGACTCAATATAACTTGCGCGCCTGCAATGCACTGCTGATGACGTTACATATTACATCACTCATGACATGGTCAGTGACATCACTCATGACATCACTGATGACACCATCCAGTGAATGTGTGTCTTTCTGAAAAATAAATATGTTTTATATATGTATTTGTAAAGGTTGATGGAAGAATAAATGGGTAAATAAGTGTGTAAATGGATGTTTTTTTTTTAATTGATTGGTTAACTGGCTTATTAAGTGTATCTTAGTGAATACATATATTAGCGAGTAATTTTTAAATATTTAAATATATGTATCAGTGTTTCACTTTGTGTATAATTGGCTGAATGGGTTGGGGACTGACTCACTGTTTGTATGTGTTTTGAAGACAGCATATGTGTAAGATTGTATGCGTGGATGAGTGTGTATATGTGTGTGTTATTGAGTGAATGACTGTCTCACTAGTGACTTTATGAGTAACTACATATGTTTTAATCTAGTATATGTGAGTATTGATGTATATAAGTAAATATATGTGAGAGTGAGAGATTGAAAGAGTTCCTGTTTAAATAAGTATGTGTTTCTATAAGTGATTGTTTAAGAGAGTAAGTATGTGTAAGTTTCCTTAGAAGTTATGTGCTAGTGTGTGTATAGCTGTATATGCAAATAAATGGATGTTCAATAGCTTATTTGCATGTGCGAGTATGTGTGTGAGTAACTTTTGGAAGACTGTCGGTGTGTAACAGGATGTATATGTGTATTACTACATTTGATGAGTGAGTATATGTATGAGTGACTATATAGAACTGTTGCTGAATGAGTGGATGTGTATATAGATGGTGGAATTACTGAATTGGTTGTTGTAACTGGTATGGATATCTCCATTTTTTTGAAAATGTTAGTTTCTATTTTTGAATATGTGTTTCATGGGTTACATTACAATGAAAGGAGGTCTGTCAGTCTGTCACAAGGATGATGTTATCAGTGATGTCATGAATGATGTCACTGACCATGTCATGAGTGATATAATATGTGACATCATCAGCAGTGGATTGCGGGCGCGCAAGTTAACTATAACGTGGGAATTTCAATGGTTTTGTATGAGTAAAATGTCCAGCTAACTATAACTGGTGTGAAACCTATGGGTTTTTCAGTGAATTTGCAATGTTTTTTAAATGCTAATTCCTAACTATAACGTGTCTGAAACCTATGTTTTTTTCAGTGAATTACAAAGGTTTTTTAAATGGTAATTCCTAACTGTAACGTGGCTGAAACCTATGGTTTTTTCAGTGAATTTCAATGGTTTTGTAAATGATAATTTTTAAATGTATTAATTGTTATATTTTTTATACTGATTTACTACATTATTTTAAATTATTTATTTTTAGATATTTTATTTTTTAAATTACATTACATATTTTTAATATAAATTGAAAAAAAAATGTTTTTACACCTCTCAGCAACGCAGCCCCCTGGCGCGTCTGCAGAGGGGGAACTGATTCCCCTTGCATACTGGTGGTCCCTGGGGGCCTACTAGGCCACCAGGAACCTCCAGTATGTGCCAGGGGGCTGCATTACAGAGAGGTGTAATGAGGACACACCCCTTTTTACACCTCTCTGCAACGCAGCCCCCGGGCGTGTTTGCAGAGGTGGAACTAATTCCCCTTGCATACTGGGGGTCCCTGGGGGCCAACTAGCCCACCTGGAACCTTCAGTATGCGCCAGGGGACTGCATTGCAGAGAGGTGTAATGATGCTATGCCCCTTTTTACACCTCTCTTCAACGCAGCCCCCTGGTGCATTTGCAAAGGGGGAACTAATTCCCCTTGCATACTGGGGGTCCCTCGGGGCCAACTAGCCCACCAGGAGCCTCCAGTATGCGCCAGGGGGCTGCGTTGCTTTGCCCGAGGGGTGGCGGTCCCCGGGGCATTGTGGGGGAGATTGGGGCCCCCCCACACTTCTTTTTCACTATGCCCCTGCGATTTGTGTCCCCCGGGGGGGTAATTTGAAAAAAAACAGACCAGGGTTTTCAAAAAAGAAATTTGGGCCTTGGGGGTCCTTGTGGGACCACCTGGGCAGGCCTAGGGGGTCAGGGTGTTTCTACCCTGCCCCCTTTTTGTGTTATACACATTTGTTTTTCTGCTTTCTTTTACCTCGGTCTACCGAGCACAAGATGGCTGCCAACACTTCCTGGTTTGGAGTGTTGACAGGCAATTAGCATGCAGCTTTCTCGGGAAGGTACACGTACCGTATGTGTACCGTACACGTATGGGTACGCGTACCCCGCAATTTTTCACCCCAGAAAATTTGGGGGGGCCATGGGGATCCTTGTGGGACCCCCTGAGCAGGCCTAGGCGGTCAGGGTGCTTCTACCCTGCCCCCTTTTTGAGTCCTACATGCTTGTTTTTCTGCTTTCTTGTGCCTCAGTCTACCGAGGCACAAGATGGCTGCCAACAATTTCTGGTTTGGAGTGTTGACAGACAATCAGTCAGTCAGTCAAGAATTCTTTATTTCGATTCTTAAAAATCATAAAAGAAAACAGTACAAGAAAGACAATCCTCCGCATGATAAAAATATAAAATGACAGTACAGATTCAGTTCTTAAAATTCATATGTATGCAGAAAAATGGGTTTGTTTTAAAATACGTCATGTACAGTATCAACATTTAAAAATATAAAAAGTTTAAAAAGGATCCCTTGTTCAATGGCATTTGGACAGTATAAAGTGCATCATACAATGTAAACATTTATAGCCATAAACCATCATACTCCCTCAGGGGTGAGAACAGTTAAAGGGGTCTTCTTTTATTTATCCGGGCTGCAGCCACCAAGAAGCTAGCTACACTGTACGTGACCCGGACAGAGCTAAGCATTTGTAGGTGCATAAGGGCGGGCCTTACTTGTATGAATCCAATTTCCCGCAGAATTGGTTTAAAAAAATGTTTGCGCACCTCCAAGTAGCGGTCACAGAACATTACCAAATGGAGAGTGTCTGAACAGAAAAATTGTCACAGGAACATGGTGGGGCATCATTTGGTTTCCCCTACTTAGGGAATATACCCAACGGGAGATGGCTAAGGTTAAACCGAAATCTCACCAGCAGAAAACGATGGAAGGGTTTGGTGACATACAACAAATAAGGTTCGATAGATGGACAGATTAATAAACCATAAATCCTTCTGACTAGTGGTTTTCTGAGTTCCTCCTCCTCCCTCTCTGCCTCCAACAACCTGAGAAAACTATGTTTAATCCACCCTATGTCCTCCTTCTTGATGCCCTGCGGCGAAGAAAACAGATCAGGTCGCCCCAACCTGACGCATGCCGCTCTAACATACAACAGCCATGGGACCCTCTCCACCTTCTCCAGGGCAACACAATCCTTCAGAATTAGGTGGTTAAGAGTGAGCTCCTCATTCAGCCAAGTTTTCGCCCAACAGATAAACGGCGCCATCTTTAGTTGGTCCGAGATATAACCCTGGCCCAGTTCGGAATGTATTGAAAATGTGGGGGATGATTGCGGGAGTGATAGGAGAGACCTAAAAAATCTATTTTCTGCGATTTGTATGTTGGTCGTAGCTACATAACCCCAAATTGGCACTCCATAGGATGCTATCGCTAGGCACTTTGATTTATAAATCTTAAGTATAGCCTCCATGGGTCTTGCTCCCAGTCTCTTGGAGAAGTTCAAGAGCGCTGTAGTAGATCTTACAACTACATTACTCCTTAGCTTCATCTGTGGGCCCCAGTTACCCTTCTCATCGAAAAGAACTCCCAGATATGGGAAAGAAGGCACCCTCTTCAAGACCGTTCCATTGCACCTAAAGATTTTCACCTTCATGTTCTTACTCCGCGCTCCTGCCACCATTACATGGGATTTAATGTTGTTAACTTTTAAATCCAGGTCCTCCATGAAGCTGCCAAAATGGTCCAGCAGCCTCTGTAGGCCCAGGCCCGTGCGTGCCAGTAGAACGGCATCATCCGCGTACAGGAGGACCGGGATGCCCGATCCACCTATACGCGGTGTGTCCAGTGTAGCCATACCCAAGGATTTTTCGAGGGCATTGATATAGATAGTAAAAAGAAGGGGGGCCAGTATACTACCTTGTCTCACCCCCCTTCTGGAGCTAAATTTCCCAGTGCACCGTCCTTCCCTCGGAACCCTGTGTTGACAGACAGTTGACAGGCAATCAGCATGCAGCTCGTGCTCGGGAAGGTACGAGTACGTACGCGTATCTACGCAGACGTACGCGAACCCGTACGCGTACGGAACGCGCCTATAGATATATATATATTTCTTCTTTTGATTTTCTCAGGAACTACTGGAGGGATTTACACCATTTAAGCAAAAGCATGATCTGCGAATCAGGCCATCTTCTTTGAGAAATTCGCGAAGTTTCATCAACCGGCGCCAAAGTTATTCCAAATAGAATATTGTGGATTTCCTATGGAAACTAGGTCCTAACTACAACCTGGGCCAAAGTTATTCCAAATAGAATGTTGTGGATTTCCTATGGAAACTAGGTCCTAACTATGACTACCTACTGGCGACCACTAGTAGGTATATATATATAGGTAGTTATAGTTAGGATTATTTTCAATAAGGAAATCGCAACATTCTATTGGGAATAACTTTGGCGCCGGTTGAGGAATCTGCCTGAAAATTTCCTCAAATTTGCCTCGCGGTGCTCCGGTCCTTGCCTTAAAGTTTGGGGGGGATTCGTCAAGCGGGAACCGAGAAAAAAGGGGGGTCCCAAAACGTGTTTTCTCCATGTTAATTTCCATAGGGCGGTTGACCTCACTTTTAGCCTGAACGGCTGAATGGATTTCCATTAAACTTGGCAAAATTGTAGGGACTGGTAGCCCGATGTGCCTTTGCTATGTCTCAAGATATGTGCTCCAGTGGATTTTGAGTAATTTAGGTTAAAAAAAATATATATATCTATAAGCGCGCCCCGGTACGCGCACCGGGGCGCGAACCAGCGCGCTACGCGAGTTCGCGCGCGGAAAGCTGATTGGCTCTCGGGTGTCTGTAAACATTCCAAACAGTCCGGAGCGGCCACCATCTTGTGTCTCGGTAGGATCGAGACACAAGAGGTGGCAAAAACAAAGAGGGAAATGACCAAAAGGGGGCAGGATAGACCCCCCCTAGGTTTGATGTGGGGGCCATAAAAGGGCCCAGCGGGGGGATTTGCGCAGGGGGAGCGCCCGGTACGCGCACCGGGGAGCGGACCGGGGAGCGTACCATTGGGAAAAAAGAATGACAGAGTTTTAAAAAAATGGAGCCTTTTTTATAAATTGGAGGTAGTTCTAAAAAGAACTGTTTTTTTTCTTCTTTTTGTTGTTTTATATTTTTTTAGTTTTTTGGAACATTTTATACTTTTTTTGGCTTTTATGAACAGTTTTATATTTTTTTTGTATTTTTTATGGGGACAAACAAAAAACAGGGAATTGAAAACAGCTCGACTGGAGCAAAATAAAACAGGAAAAAATAAGGCTTCTTTCGGCACTGGTGGTTGTCTCCAGCACGGTTTATACGTTTGATGCTCTGCTCCCCATAAGAAATGGTAGTCCCACAAAATATACAAGTAATCTTGTATTCTCCAAACTGGCGTTGGATGCATGGGACTATCTGTCTAGTTTCAGAACCCGATGGAGTGGGTTGTTTAGAGGTGCTCGGAGAAGATTGGGGAGAGTTTCTGGTCAGTTCTCTGACCTCTGCTGCAGAATAGTTATTGGGGTGCTTTCGTTGTATGTGGCGTAGCATTGTGTGATTCCCAAATGAATATTTTTTTGCAGGGTTCCCCCTGGAAAGTTCAGCGCCCTAGATGAGATAGGTCACCTTTGCAGCATTAACTTTTTTGAAACCCCTTGGGATTTTAAAAAACTCGCATATAAAGTGCTCCTTAGGTTTATATGGGGGATTGTCTTCAGGCAGGAACTGCCTTCTCTCCTCCCCCTCCTCCTCCTCCTCCTCTTCTTCTTCACCACCAATGTGATAGTGTGGTGGTCCTTGTGGTGGTGGTGGTGGTGGTGGTGCAGATGCTCCAGCTGCTGCTGCTCCTGTAGCCATTTCTCTATCAATAGAAGCAGGTCTTCCTCACTCAAAGAATAAAGTGAGAATGAGGAAAAAAGGGGGGGGCTTTCATCATTTGGAAAACAAAACTGTTCTGAACCAATGAAAAGTGTTATTTTCAGGTCACATGACCCGACGCGCTTACGCTACGTGCCCGGTGCGCGCCCGGTGGCGCTTACGTAGCGCGTTCGTATGCGCGTGGGTTCTTCCGGGTGCGCTTACGCCGTGCATATCACGCGGACGCAGCTACGCGATACGTCACAATGATGTTTTCCTTCGCGGCAATAGCGCTAACAGGTCGCTCACCGGTATGCACCCTGGGGCGCACCGCAAGACTGCGCTTACCGGTGCGCTCACCGGGACACGCACCGGGAGCGCTCTAGGGCAAAAAAAAATGAAGAATATACATATAAAAAATAGTATTACATAAATATACAATATAGGATTCCTTAAAAAAAATATTATATTTCATAGTTATAGAAATTTGCTATTAAAAAACCTATGAAATTCACTGAAAAAACCATAGGTTTCACACCAGTTATAGTTAGGAATTAGTATTTAAAAAACCTTTGAAATTCACTGAAAAAACCACAGGTTTCACACCAGTTATAGTTAGGAATTAGCATTTAAAAAACCTATTAAATTCACTGAAAAAACCATAGTCAATGTCACTGACCATGTCATGAGTGATGTAATATGTGACGTCATCAGCAGTGCATTGAAGGCACGCAAGTTATAGTGAGTCCAACTAACTATAACGAGGGAATTTCAATGGTTTTATGTCAGTAAAATTTCCAGCTAACTATAACTGGTGTGAAACCTATGGTTTTTTCAGTGAATATATATATATATATATATATATATATATATATATATATATATATATATATATATATATATATATATATATATATATATATATATATATATATATATATATACATATATTACCTACTGGCGGTCGCCAGTAGGTATATATAGTTAGGATTTTTTCTCTATGGAACTTTTGAAAATTCTATGTCTAATAACTTTGGCGTTTGTGGACGGAATCGGCTGAAATTTTCAGGAAAATGGCACATTTTGTTTCTGATCAGCCCCAGAAAATTTGGGGGGGTTTGTCAAGGGGGGGCCGAGAAAAAAGAGGGGTCCCAAAACGCGTTTTTCCCATTCATTTTTCCATAGGGCGTTTGGCCTCACTTTTAGCTCGAACGGCTGAATGGATTTACACAAAACTTGGCAAAATTGTAGGGACTGTTAGCCCGATGTGCCTTTGCTGGGTCTCAATATATGTGCTCCAGTGGATTTTGAGAAATTAACGTTTTAAAAAACAGATATATCTGTGACAGCGTCCCGGATAGCGCTCCAGTTCGCGTACTTTTCGCGTAACGGAGCTTTGCGAAGCGAAGCTGATTGGCTCTCCGGCGTCTGTCAACATTCTAAATAGTCCGGTGCGGCCGCCATCTTGTCTCTCGGTAGGATCGAGAGACAAGAAGAGGAGAAAAACGAAGGGCGAATTTAATGAAAGGGGGCAAGGTAGACCCTTCTTGACCCCCTAGGAATGATGTTGGGGTTATTATAGGGTCCCGTGGGGCAAATAAAAAAAATTAGATTTTTTGCGGAAGAAGCGTTTTCCGGTTCGTGAATCGGGACGCGAAACGGGAATTCGCCATTTTGTGTTTCGTTTTAATTAAATTACAAGATGGAGGAAAAACAATGTGAAAAATGGGTATAAGGGGGTACGGGAGACGTATCCTGACCCCCTATGTTTTCTGAGGGTGGCTGAGGATGCTCATATATGTTGATACTTGCCTTCCAGCGGCTGCGCGTGAGCGTTTTTTTTTTTTTTTTGCTGCGTGACGTCTGTTAACGTTCGATTCGAAGGAAATCAGGAAGTGTTGACCGCCATTTTGACACTGCGAGTAAATATATTGTTAAAAATAATTGTTATAAATTAATCCGTATTGATAAACATTGTCTGCGCCATCTTGCTTTTTTTCCAATGCCACACTTTTGTCGTGCACGGCAGCCATTTTAGATGCCTTGACCAGACCCACTCTCTGCACGACGCCGATCGTGACGTCTGTTAACGTTCGATTCGAAGGAAATCAGGAAGTGTTGACCGCCATTTTGACACTGCGAGTAAATATATTGTTATAAATAATTGTCATAAATTAATTCGTATTGATAAACATTGTCTGCGCCATCTTGCTTTTTTTCCAATGCCACACTTTTGTCGTGCACGGCAGCCATTTTAGATGCCTTGACCAGACCCACTCTCTGAACGCCGCCGATCCTCAGCATGGCTCCCCACCCTCGCAAGCATCTCCCCCACGCACTGGTCACCCCGCTCTCTGTCTTATGCATGGGCCATAAACCTCCCCCCATCTGCGCTGCTCTTCCCTGAGAATCACACCCTGTGCCCGCCCGACACCACCCTTTCACCCTATTCACTACCGCACCCTCTGACACTCCTCTTCCTCTGTGTCCGATTGTCCAGGCCGGTCCCAGGCTATCACCTAGCCCTGCGGATGTAGTTTATGGCCCCAACTGTAAAGAATCACCCCTCTTCAAAGGAGTTACAGTAGATCAAGGCCCCCACCCCATAAGATCCGTCACACCACACGCGTTCCTACTATCTGATAACGATCCTGTATTGTGATTGGGGAGGGGATTCTCACTGTAAGAGTGTGTGGGACCGAGCCTGAAGCGGAAGATTTCAGGGATGCCATTTTGTACATCAAAGTCTTCACAATTATGTGTCACATTAAAAATATATAGTACTCCAACAAAGTAGTAGGATTATAACACTTTAATAACTTATAAATATATACATCACAACAAAAACAGTAAACACCTTAAATTTTTTTTATTAAAACAGAAGCAACAATGGTCAGTAGCGGTCTGTTGTGCGAATAGTTCCAAGGCAGCACAACGTGCTGAGTTCTGGACTGCACCCAGGTGAAGAACCATCCCTTCTTTAAACCCCATGGTGACCAACTATAGTTTATTCTCTATTTCGTTCCCTTGCCATAACAAAATAAAAGTCTTGGGTTTCCTTGTGTTTCTTAATAGCATTGGTGTCTGCACACTTCTTTGTCAATTCTGTGAACATGACAGCTGCTTCATAGACAGACAATATCTTTGTTAAGTCATTAGTGTTAAGTGTGTCTGAAACTACAGTGCCCTTCTGTCAGTAGCGGTCTGTTGTGCGAATAGTTCCAAGGCAGCACAACGTGCTGAGTTCTGGACTGCACCCAGGTGAAGAACCATCCCTTCTTTATACCCCATGGTGACCAACTATAGTTTATTCTCTATTTCTTTCCCTTGCCATAACAAAATAAAAGTCTTGGGTTTCCTTGTGTTTCTTAATAGCATTGGTGTCTGCACACTTCTTTGTCAATTCTGTGAACATGACAGCTGCTTCATAGACAGACGATATCTTTGTTAAGTCATTAGTGTTAAGTGTGTCTGAAACTACAGTGCCCTTCTGTTTTACTTTCCTCAGACACTACAGAGTTTTGTGTGTTGTTCTTCTGAGCGACAATTATTCCAGAGGTTTCATGTTCACTTGTTTTGTACTGCAGTGAGTTAACAGCTTCAGAGACTTCATGTTTATTTGCTATGTCCTGCTGTGCGTCAACTGCTTCAGAGACGTCAGCCTCATTTGTTATGTTTGACTATATCCTGGACCTGCCCGGCCGCGCCCAAAATGGCGCCGGTATAAATGGGACTCGTAACTCCTTGTTGTGTACTGGTTGCCCAACCTTGATATCACGAGATACGTATGCACCGTATAAGCCCCTGGGTGCCGCACTGGTTTTGGTATCCTACAATGCTGCTCCGAAAAACGGCGTGGGGCGCCCCGGGGGGGGGTGGGAGGGGAGGCGGCGTGAACGGGCCTCCCCAGGTGGAGGCTCGTCTGTTGTAGTGGGGCGCCCCTTTAGCGTTTCACTTGCCATTCAGCGGTTTTCCGCCCGCTCTTGCGGCTACAGCGTCTCGCTCACCATGTAGTTGAGTTGCTCCCACTCTTGCAGTGCAGCGATAGGCGGCTGCCACAGGACTCTCAAAATGGCGGCCGGCTCTTCGGATTTGGGCCTGGTCCACTAAAATGGCTCTGGGACACCTTGGAACTCGGACACTTGTCTGCTAGGGCTTGGGCTCCATTCTCGAAAGCGTCCCCTCAGCCTTGAAGATTCTACAAAAGTCTTGGGGGCCCCCGACTCCCGCAGGCTTCCGGTGGGGAGCGGCTGCCATGATTGCTTGCGGAATGGCCATGACGGAGCTACGAGATGGTGGTGCTCTCATGCTGACGCCAGCTTCAGTCTGAAACATCCAGAAACACTGTAGACTATCAATTCGATGAGTTCCGGTGGTGCCTCAACGTGACCCGGTAGGGAAGAACTTGCCCTCCCCTTTTTTGAGTGATGGTTCTTGTTGCCTGTCCCCTCTGTTGTCATCTAACGGAACCTTTTTTGATTGCTGAGTGAGAAAAAAAAAGGTGGGTCTTTCATCGTTTGGGAAAAAAAAATGTTTTAATCCAATGAAAAGTGTTATTTTTAGGTCATATGATCAAGCCTTCCATCATTAGGAAACCAAAAGTAAAATGAACCTATGAAAAGTTTTATAAACAAGTCACATGATCTGTTATGCGGCTTTGGGTTATAAAAAGCATACAAAACCCGTTGGCCCATGAGGCGGCGTCAGTAGCGAACTTTTATGCCCAAATTACACAAAGATTTAGCTAATCTGCTAAAGGGGGGAGTCGCCATTTCTTTTGATAATTAATTCACCCATCCGTAGCCTCTCTAATCTCCATTACAATGTGTTTGTTGCTGTCGTTAGCTGATGAAAAAACTAAAGTGACAACTTCCTTATCCTTAATTTGTCTTTCTTTGTTCCTTAAGATGTCATCTGTGTCAACCTCTTCTGAGAATGCTGATGCGTTAGGGATTTCCTTGTGTTTCTTAATAGCATTGGTGTCTGCACACTTCTTTGTCAATTCTGTGAACATGACAGCTGCTTCATAGACAGACGATATCTTTGTTAAGTCATTAGTGTTAAGTGTGTCTGAAACTACAGTGCCCTTCTGTTTTACTTTCCTCAGACAGGTTTCAGGTTCACTTGTTTTGTCCTGCAGTGAGTTAACAGCTTCAGAGACTTCATGTTTATTTGCTATGTCCTGCTGTGCGTCAACTGCTTCAGAGACGTCAGCCTCATTTGTTATGTTTGACTATATCCTGGACCTGCCCGGCCGCGCCCAAAATGGCGCCGGTATAAATGGGACTCGTAACTCCTTGTTGTGTACTGGTTGCCCAACCTTGATATCATGAGATACGTATGCAGTTTTGAAGCACATGGCGAGCAGGGACGAGAATTGATTGAACATTTTGACATCCCTATTGATATTAAGTTCTGATGTGTTATTGATTACTGTACTATTGAAAGTTCGAATTAACGTCACCCATGGTACTTGCCCGCAAATGTATATCTAGACAATTTTATTGTAACTGGCCCTGTCGTACTTTAATTTAATTATAAAATGTACGTCCACCGATTCCGTAAATGGTAGACACCTTAGTTCTTGCAATCTAATGGGTCGTCCGTTACGTTCTTCTACAGTGTAAATGTGCCCTCATCATATACGATTCCAGTTTGCTCCGTGGCCGGCCCACGTGGTTATAGGCCCGTATTTGAATACTGACATTTTCACAATAAAGGTTTTTTAAAAAAAACATGGTAGTAGTACCTACATTGGTAAAGTTTTGAATAATAGCCACTGTTTTCGAATCAGTAAAAGGCAAGTGAAATAAAGCAGTCCAATTACATGACTGTTAAAAGGTATACTACGCAGGAACGCAGTAAAGTAAAATGGTCAAGGGCTGTTGTGTTTTCTACTCCTGCAACATAAAGTGATCGATAAGAATCTGATATTCATGCCTATCAGCGACTAAGACAGCAGGCCGAGCCTCTTTTGCTCAACGGCTCCCTCATGGGACGAAGAAACGCCCTTTTTCTCGAAAAAGGAATATTTTACTTGCAGGACAGTTGTAAATTTCCCGGGAAAATACATTAGCCTGGAACATTGTAAGTGATAAACTGTAAATGCATCTGGGTCCTTTGCTTTACAAGTCAGAGTGAGAAAAAAAAGGTGGGGCTTTCATCATTGGGAAAAAAAATGTTCGAAAGCAATGAAAAGCGTTATTTTTAGGTCATATAACCAAGCCTTTCATCATTAGAATAACAAAAGTAAAATGAACCAATGAAAAGTTTTATTAACAAGTCACATGACCTGTTATGCTTACGTTACGCGCTGCGCGCCGCGCTCTGGATCGTTTCCGGGAAGCTGCGCCTTGCGCACCGGAGCACTTCCGGGTGCGCTAACGCGGCGCGTCATATGACGCATTACGCGACAACGTAAAATGTTTTTTACCTACCACGTACTTGACATTTTACTGACCATGTCATGAATGATGTAATATGTGACATCATCAGCAGTGGATTGCGGGTGCGCGATATATAGTTATTGCAACTAACTATTTATGCGAATTTCTATGGTTTTGTGCGAGTAAAATAAGGTTTTGTAAATGCTAATTCCTAACTATATATGGTCTATAACCTATGGTTTTTTCAGTGAATATATATATATATATATATATATATATATATATATATATATATAATATATATATATTTTCACTGACAAAAACAAAGGGACGTTATAGTTAGGTCAGATTTCACAAAACCATTGAAATTCAATAGTTATAATTACCTGAGATAACTATGACTTACGCCGCCGCAATACACTGCTTATTACCTCAAATATTACGTCTCTCATTACATGGGCAGTGGAATAACTGTTGACATCACTGATGACATACGAAAAAACACAAGGAGACAACTGGTCAACTCTACGTAAACTCGACTGGTGCACAGAAGAAGAAGGACATCACGCAACCACAAATTGAGTAACACCTTGCTAAGAGAAAAGTCCCATCAGCCCACCCCGCTGGGGGAGCATCATCATCTGGGATTTAATGATGGTGAATCCATGCCGCCAGCCCAAACCATTGGGCGATGGTGCAGCACTGGATATTAAACCAATGGTTGGCTCTGCCCAAGGTGTTCTCAAAAGATGGTGCTAATGGTGTGCAGTGCAGAGCGTAAGTGAAATTAAAAATGACTACAAGGACAGAAAATATGTTTAATTGGGATTGTCCTAGTGTCAAGATTAAAAACAAATCCTGATAGTTTGAAAATATAACTATCTCATGGCAATAGACAATAGGTCAACATGTTTCAGCCGTAGAGGTAACATTGCCCGGCTTTTGTCAGGACCTAGAGAATTATTTGCTACTGCAGTTATGATACAAAAATATGTGAGAAAATATTGAACTATGCTTAAGTGAAAAATTGTGCTTAAGTGACAAAAATATATGTATAATAATTCAATAGTGGTTATTAAGCACCCTACCAGAACCCGGTATGTACCAACGTTTGAAAAAAGTTCCAGGTTGATATGAGTGCAGTCTTCTTTCCTGAAAATATAAACAGGATCAGTATATTACGTGTTGTATGTGGGTGAACCAAAATCTTCTGAGCCACCGTGTAGCTTACGTTAGTAGCTCAAAGAGTAATTATATCATTTTGAAAACTAGTGCCCTGTACGTGGCTGAGCATATTTTTAGCTTAAGAACCAATCAAAATTAAATCCCAATTTTTTTTTACAAAAAATTTAATATACTCACCCAGCTTTCTGTGAGAGTATGCCTCACCTCACCCGACAACTGCTCGGTGAATATGGCCCGCTCTATTGTATGAATGTAAAAGGACACAAATGAACATTAAATCCTACAATAATCCACAAAAATTACAATACTTTCAACCTTAATTGTTACTGTGAATTTAACAAAAGGACTAGAGGGCTATACAATGCATAGCCAGCATTAAAATGTTAAAGTGTCTGGGAGGACTACAGTGAAGCCCAAAACTTAAAAGAGTTCATAGATCTAAATAGAATTCTGTTCTTTCTGAATCAGTAATCAGATTTATGCATTTACATATGTTAATTTACACAATTACCTTTTTAATTTGAACATGTTTTTTTAATTTGAACATGCTTTGTGTGCTTATGTATGCCGATCTAACACCATGGGGTGTTTTCACCACATTTACCTGTTCAAAGATGGCTGCCTAATATGACGTCAGATGTAGGCTGAAAAATGAGTGCCTCATTCTGTGTCGAAATGCGTAGCGGTTTAGAGGATTAAAATCTTGATGTTCAGCATCTGACTTCCAAGTGTGCGTCTTTACCTTTGAAAGTTGTCTGGAAATTGATGAACCGGCTTTGTGTTCCGCCGGCCAACGCACCACCTGACTACGGGTCTGATCCCGGAAGGACCCAACTTGGTTTTCTCTCTCTCTCTCTCTCTCTCTCTCTCTCTCTCTCTCTCTCTCTCTCTCTCTCTCTCTCTCGCTCTCTCTCTCTCTCTCTATATATATATATACGGCAATTGGAGTCACGCTACATAGTAGATTTAGATTGTAAAGCACCATTGGGGCTGAATTTAGGGGAGGACCTTTACAATTTTTTGTAATTGGACTACCTATACATCATTGGTAGAAACCCTGTACAGTATTTCCCTAGATGATATCTGTGTACCTTTATGTCCTAGACATATATGACCCGGCTGGGGCACTCAGATCTAGTTTGACATTATCTGGCACTTTAGCAATCTTTTCCCTATTCTTTAAACTGATATTCTGTAGTCTTAGGTTGTTCACAACCACATTCACTGCGGAAATGTTTTCCTAATTTTTCCATTTTGTATATATTCTGTATTTGAATGTTTGCATTGTACAGCTTAGCACAAAGTCACTTTATATGTTGAGGCTAGCTTTTATAATACCTGATCACACACTACAATAGTTGGATCCGTATGCAAGGGTGTTATCAACCTAGGATCTTGAGATCAGGCAAGGAGTAAGCACAAAGTTACCCCCTTCGGTGTGCAGACATACATCTAGCACACAATAGGGGTTTCCGCCACCAATTTCCCACGACAATTTTTTATACATTACACACTTCTGATTTCCTTTTGTTCACTCTTTTGCACCAACAAGCACTTTATTATCAATATTATTAAAAAAACAAGAAATATGTTTAATTTGGTGATATATGGCACAAGAGTTGCGCCTTAAGGACACATATCAATTTGTTACAGAAAAGCCTACAAGTCGTTTTGCATATATTCAGTGATTAAATGCACTTGCACAATAGACTGCAATATTAGTTTGTCATACTGTAGCGTAATTTGCACAGTTCTATACATAGGCCTGATGAGCGCCTTCTCAATTACACCCCAAGACTGTGCGTTTTTTTCTACGTATATCCAAATGTTTTTAGATTGTATATATGTATATTTATCTATTTTACAATGATATGTTTATATATTGATATATCCATGTATTTATATCTTCAAAAAGTCGGATTGACGATCCTCAGCGTAGATTTAAGGTCGCCCGTGCATTTGGGCAGTGTAATGAATTTAATCAGTTTTGTGTCTACGCACCCATATTCTGTTATGATATTGCATCTTAATGACAATGTACTTATTTAACCGAATTCATGAATTTTAGACACTATGCGATGTAAATACGACTGGAGGCGATAGTCTGTCTTTCACAAGTATGTCCTGTATGTCCATAATGTGAATGGGCGTAGTGCTTTGGCGCCAAAAAGGGTGTTTTAAATACAGGGTCTATGCGTTACCACTTGTCAAGTGAGCAAGGACACAGCCTCGTGTCCAAAACGCGTCTTTAGGCAATGCACTGTTCGAGCACTTTGTTTTAAAATAAATTGAATCCTGGCAACAGCAAGAATCGAGTTTGTGTTCCTGTTTGTGCGTGGATGCATATGTATATATATATATATATATAATGGCTTCTTCTTACCTGTAAAATAGTACCTTTTTGTGGTAAAGGCATACTTGTGGTAAAAAAAGTTGCAATAAAGACACAGTCGTGGTTCTAGCATCATTGTAAAGGCATTCGTGGTAAGTGCCCTCGTTGTTTCATCATACATCCTGTTGGACATGGTCGCTTTTGAGAAGGTTCAGGACTATCCTTGTTTCCTGGTTTTAGAGCCTTTTAATTCTTTCAGTGAGTTTTTTTGGGTAGTCTTGAGCAGATGACATCCTAATAATCCACAAGTGCCAGGTCAGATTCTCTCCTTAGACCTACCTGGTTATCGATTCACAGTCAGGGGACAGAAGGGAGAGCTACAAGTTGACTCCTGCTACCAGTGCATTACCAAGGGGCTTACAGGAGAGTCCATCGTCGAAAATTATTCCCAGGTTATTTACTTTGAGTGAAGTCCAGCTCTAGTAGTAATAAGAGCAGCAACGGGAAAACACTTAAAATAATAAAGCATGTTCACGTTGATGTTCCTTCCTATGGTATGGATTAATGCAAATGTTCTCTGCATATTAATTCAATAAGACGCCATCATACACAATAAAGTCTTTGTTACCTATTGGCATCTACTGTAATATCAGACCAGTAGATAATCAAGGTGATTGTTAACTATTATGACCTGACAGAGGCTGCAGCTACTTTCCACTGCCTCTGCAGCGCCCGCACTCAAGTGAATGAAATGAGAAAGAGTGTGCTGTTGCCAACATTCCTCGCGCTTTCGCAAGGTCTTTACAGAACAGTGTGAAGCAGAGGATGGGTTAGTAATGAAGGGTTGGCTCTCACCATTTTCCACATCCCACTTTGGTTTCAGCAGATGGAAGAGAATTAGGAGAAAGATGGTGTTGCTGTGCATCGTCCACCTTCCCTGTCCTCCCTCAGATGTCTACAAACATGAGTGAAAGAGAGGCAGGGAATTTCCCATCACCTCTTGTGTATCGCACCTGACTCCAACTAGTCCCTAGGGATCTAAAGACAGGAGGAAAGGGGTGTCTGCACTCGTCAGTGGCTCTGACACTGATACTGCTGCTGCGTAGACTGCAGAATTTCCTGCTCTCCTTGATAGTGGGAACTGCCAGGTCTGAGGGAGAGAGGATGAGAGTCAGTTCAGAAGGAAGTGGGTAAGGGTGGCAGGAGATGAGGTATATTAATTATATATTGAGAATAGGTATAGGGATAATGAAGGATGGGGAGGAGGTTTTCAGGGTGTCAGCTAACATTTGTTTTATATTGGGGAAGGGCAGGGCTGGTTCTAGAATTTACGGGGCCCTGGGCTAAAAGGGAATGAGCGAGGTCCCTCTAATTTACATAAATCACACAGCTCAGGAATCTGCTCTGTGCAGACTCCTCCTAGGCCACAGCTCCTCTTCTCAGCCTCCTACAAGCACCTCTTTTACAGCTCCTATCGGGCTGAAGGTGTGAGAATTGCTTGTGGGCTGAAAGTTAAAACTGTGGGGGCCCTAAAATGCTGCAAAATCGGTGTCCTGAAGTGTCTATGAATGGTCTCCTTGCAATTGGGACAAAAGGAAGTGTCTCCCTCCCCTAGGCGATTCAGAAAAGGGGGTGGTGATGCATAGAGTGTCTGAATTAAGCAGACCACTCTTACCCAGTCCAAAGATCAGGGCTTGATCCATCACCGTTATTTATCTCACTGCACCATCCCAGTTCAGAACCTGGCTATATGCAAATCAGTCTGTCCCTGGCCCAGTGCATCATGGGAACAGGGCAGACTAAACTACCAAGCCAATTCTTCACCAGAAAGGAGACAAGCTACCGGGGACCGGTTTCTGGCATTTCAGCTGTCGTCGGCCCGGCTTGCTTGAATCCTGATGGTGCAATGAGAAAGGGACACATGTCTGAGTATACCCTGCCACGCCTATAGTGGCCAAAAACGATTCAGAAAAGGGGGTGGTGATGAATAGAGTGTCTGAATTAAGCAGACCACTCTTACCCAGTCCAAAGATCAGGGCTTGATCCATCACCGTTATTTATCTCACTGCACCATCCCAGTTCAGAACCTGGCTATATGCAAATCAGTCTGTCCCTGGCCCAGTGCATCATGGGAACAGGGCAGACTAAACTACCAAGCCAATTCTTCACCAGAAAGGAGACAAGCTACCGGGGACCGGTTTCTGGCATTTCAGCCGTCGTCGGCCCGGCTTGCTTGAATCCTGATGGTGCAGTGAGAAAGGGACTCATGTCTGAGTATACCCTGCCACACCTATAGTGGCCAAAAACGATTCAGAAAAGGGAGGGTGGTGATGAATAGAGTGTCTGAATTAAGCAGACCACTCTTACCCAGTCCAAAAATCAGGGCTTGATCCATCACCGTTATTTATCTCACTGCACCATCCCAGTTCAGAACCTGGCTATATGCAAATCAGTCTGTCCCCGGCCCAGTGCATCATGGGAACAGGGCAGACTAAACTACCAAGCCAATTCTTCACCAGAAAGGAGACAAGCTACCGGGGACCGGTTTCTGGCATTTCAGCCGTCGTCGGCCCGGCTTGCTTGAATCCTGATGGTGCAGTGAGAAAGGGACTCATGTCTGAGTATACCCTGCCACACCTATAGTGGCCAAAAACGATTCAGAAAAGGGGGTGGTGATGAATAGAGTGTCTGAATTAAGCAGACCACTCTTACCCAGTCCAAAGATCAGGGCTTGATCCATCACCGTTATTTATCTCACTGCACCATCCCAGTTCAGAACCTGGCTATATGCAAATCAGTCTGTCCCTGGCCCAGTGCATCATGGGAACAGGGCAGACTAAACTACCAAGCCAATTCTTCACCAGAAAGGAGACAAGCTACCGGGGACCGGTTTCTGGCATTTCAGCCGTCGTCGGCCCGGCTTGCTTGAATCCTGATGGTGCAGTGAGAAAGGGACTCATGTCTGAGTATACCCTGCCACACCTATAGTGGCCAAAATCGATTCAGAAAAGGGGGTGGTGATGAATAGAGTGTCTGAATTAAGCAGACCACTCTTACCCAGTCCAAAGATCAGGGCTTGATCCATCACCGTTATTTATCTCACTGCACCATCCCAGTTCAGAACCTGGCTATATGCAAATCAGTCTGTCCCTGGCCCAGTGCATCATGGGAACAGGGCAGACTAAACTACCAAGCCAATTCTTCACCAGAAAGGAGACAAGCTACCGGGGACCGGTTTCTGGCATTTCAGCTGTCGTCGGCCCGGCTTGCTTGAATCCTGATGGTGCAATGAGAAAGGGACACATGTCTGAGTATACCCTGCCACACCTATAGTGGCCAAAAACGATTCAGAAAAGGGGGTGGTGATGAATAGAGTGTCTGAATTAAGCAGACCACTCTTACCCAGTCCAAAGATCAGGGCTTGATCCATCACCGTTATTTATCTCACTGCACCATCCCAGTTCAGAACCTGGCTATATGCAAATCAGTCTGTCCCTGGCCCAGTGCATCATGGGAACAGGGCAGACTAAACTACCAAGCCAATTCTTCACCAGAAAGGAGACAAGCTACCGGGGACCGGTTTCTGGCATTTCAGCCGTCGTCGGCCCGGCTTGCTTGAATCCTGATGGTGCAGTGAGAAAGGGACTCATGTCTGAGTATACCCTGCCACACCTATAGTGGCCAAAAACGATTCAGAAAAGGGAGGGTGGTGATGAATAGAGTGTCTGAATTAAGCAGACCACTCTTACCCAGTCCAAAAATCAGGGCTTGATCCATCACCGTTATTTATCTCACTGCACCATCCCAGTTCAGAACCTGGCTATATGCAAATCAGTCTGTCCCCGGCCCAGTGCATCATGGGAACAGGGCAGACTAAACTACCAAGCCAATTCTTCACCAGAAAGGAGACAAGCTACCGGGGACCGGTTTCTGGCATTTCAGCCGTCGTCGGCCCGGCTTGCTTGAATCCTGATGGTGCAGTGAGAAAGGGACTCATGTCTGAGTATACCCTGCCTCACCTATAGTGGCCAAAAACGATTCAGAAAAGGGGGTGGTGATGAATAGAGTGTCTGAATTAAGCAGACCACTCTTACCCAGTCCAAAGATCAGGGCTTGATCCATCACCGTTATTTATCTCACTGCACCATCCCAGTTCAGAACCTGGCTATATGCAAATCAGTCTGTCCCTGGCCCAGTGCATCATGGGAACAGGGCAGACTAAACTACCAAGCCAATTCTTCACCAGAAAGGAGACAAGCTACCGGGGACCGGTTTCTGGCATTTCAGCCGTCGTCGGCCCGGCTTGCTTGAATCCTGATGGTGCAGTGAGAAAGGGACTCATGTCTGAGTATACCCTGCCACACCTATAGTGGCCAAAATCGATTCAGAAAAGGGGGTGGTGATGAATAGAGTGTCTGAATTAAGCAGACCACTCTTACCCAGTCCAAAGATCAAGGCTTGATCCATCACCATTATTTATCTCACTGCACCATCCCAGTTCAGAACCTGGCTATATGCAAATCAGTCTGTCCCTGGCCCAGTGCATCATGGGAACAGGGCAGACTAAACTACCAAGCCAATTCTTCACCAGAAAGGAGACAAGCTACCGGGGACCGGTTTCTGGCATTTCAGCCGTCGTCGGCCCGGCTTGCTTGAATCCTGATGGTGCAGTGAGAAAGGGACTCATGTCTGAGTATACCCTGCCACACCTATAGTGGCCAAAAACAATTCAGAAAAGGGGGTGGTGATGAATAGAGTGTCTGAATTAAGCAGACCACTCTTACCCAGTCCAAAGATCAGGGCTTGATCCATCACCGTTATTTATCTCACTGCACCATCCCAGTTCAGAACCTGGCTATATGCAAATCAGTCTGTCCCTGGCCCAGTGCATCATGGGAATAGGGCAGACTAAACTACCAAGCCAATTCTTCACCAGAAAGGAGACAAGCTACCGGGGACCCGTTTGTGGCATTTTAGCCGTCGTCGGCCCGGCTTGCTTGAATCCTGATGGTGCAGTGAGAAAGGGACTCATGTCTGAGTATACCCTGCCACACCTATAGTGGCCAAAAACGATTCAGAAAAGGGGGTGGTGATGAATAGAGTGTCTGAATTAAGCAGACCACTCTTACCCAGTCCAAAGATCAGGGCTTGATCCATCACCGTTATTTATCTCACTGCACCATCCCAGTTCAGAACCTGGCTATATGCAAATCAGTCTGTCCCTGGCCCAGTGCATCATGGGAACAGGGCAGACTAAACTACCAAGCCAATTCTTCACCAGAAAGGAGACAAGCTACCGGGGACCGGTTTCTGGCATTTCAGCCGTCGTCGGCCCGGCTTGCTTGAATCCTGATGGTGCAGTGAAAAAGGGACTCATGTCTGAGTATACCCTGCCACACCTATAGTGGCCAAAAACGATTCAGAAAAGGGGGTGGTGATGAATAGAGTGTCTGAATTAAGCAGACCACTCTTACCCAGTCCAAAGATCAGGGCTTGATCCATCACTGTTATTTATCTCACTGCACCATCCCAGTTCAGAACCTGGCTATATGCAAATCAGTCTGTCCCTGGCCCAGTGCATCATGGGAACAGGGCAGACTAAACTACCAAGCCAATTCTTCACCAGAAAGGAGACAAGCTACCGGGGACCGGTTTCTGGCATTTCAGCCGTCGTCGGCCCGGCTTGCTTGAATCCTGATGGTGCAGTGAGAAAGGGACTCATGTCTGAGTACACCCTGCCACACCTATAGTGGCCAAAAACGATTCAGAAAAGGGGGTGGTGATGAATAGAGTGTCTGAATTAAGCAGACCACTCTTACCCAGTCCAAAGATCAGGGCTTGATCCATCACCGTTATTTATCTCACTGCACCATCCCAGTTCAGAACCTGGCTATATGCAAATCAGTCTGTCCCTGGCCCAGTACATCATGGGAACAGGGCAGACTAAACTACCAAGCCAATTCTTCACCAGAAAGGAGACAAGCTACCGGGGACCGGTTTCTGGCATTTCAGCCGTCGTCGGCCCGGCTTGCTTGAATCCTGATGGTGCAGTGAGAAAGGGACTCATGTCTGAGTATACCCTGCCACACCTATAGTGGCCAAAAACGATTCAGAAAAGGGGGTGGTGAAGAATAGAGTGTCTGAATTAAGCAGACCACTCTTACCCAGTCCAAAGATCAGGGCTTGATCCATCACCGTTATTTATCTCACTGCACCATCCCAGTTCAGAACCTGGCTATATGCAAATCAGTCTGTCCCTGGCCAAAAACGATTCAGAAAAGGGGGTGGTGATGAATAGAGTGGAAGGGTATACTCAGATGTGAGTCCCTAGCTCATTGCACCATCAGGATTCAAGCAAGCCGGGCCGAAGACGGCTGAAATGCCAGAAACCGGTCCCCGGTAGCTTGTTTCCGTCCCAGTATAAGAATTGGCTTGGTAGTTTGGTCTGCCCTGTTCCCATGATGCACTGGGCCAGGGTCAGACTAATTTGCATATAGCCAAGTTCTGAGCTGGGATGGTGCAGTGAGCTAAAAAACGGTGATGGATCAAGCCCTGATCTTTGGACTGGGTAAGAGTGGTCTGCTTAATTCAGACACTCTGTTCATCACCACCCCCTTTTCTGAATCATTTTTGTCCACCATAAGCGTGGAAGGGTATACTCAGATGTGAGTCCCTAGCTCATTGCACCATCAGGATTCAAGCAAGCCGGGCCGAAGACGGCTGAAATGCCAGAAACCGGTCCCCGGTAGCTTGTTTCCTTCCCATTATAAGAATTGGCTTGGTAGTTTGGTCTGCCCTGTTCCCATGATGCACTGGGCCAGGGTCAGACTAATTTGCATATAGCCAAGTTCTGAGCTGGGATGGTGCAGTGAGCTAAAAAACGGTGATGGATCAAGCCCTGATCTTTGGACTGGGTAAGAGTGGTCTGCTTAATTCAGACACTCTGTTCATCACCACCCCCTTTTCTGAATCATTTTTGTCCACCATAAGCGTGGAAGGGTATACTCAGATGTGAGTCCCTAGCTCATTGCACCATCAGGATTCAAGCAAGCCGGGCCGAAGACGGCTGAAATGCCAGAAACCGGTCCCCGGTAGCTTGTTTCCTTCCCAGTATAAGAATTGGCTTGGTAGTTTGGTCTGCCCTGTTCCCATGATGCACTGGGCCAGGGTCAGACTAATTTGCATATAGCCAAGTTCTGAGCTGGGATGGTGCAGTGAGCTAAAAAACGGTGATGGATCAAGCCCTGATCTTCGGACTGGGTAAGAGTGGTCTGCTTAATTCAGACACTCTGTTCATCACCACCCCCTTTTCTGAATCATTTTTATCCACCATAAGCGTGGAAGGGTATACTCAGATGTGAGTCCCTAGCTCATTGCACCATCAGGATTCAAGCAAGCCGGGCCGAAGACGGCTGAAATGCCAGAAACCGGTCCCCGGTAGCTTGTTTCCTTCCCAGTATAAGAATTGGCTTGGTAGTTTGGTCTGCCCTGTTCCCATGATGCACTGGGCCAGGGTCAGACTAATTTGCATATAGCCAAGTTCTGAGCTGGGATGGTGCAGTGAGCTAAAAAACGGTGATGGATCAAGCCCTGATCTTTGGACTGGGTAAGAGTGGTCTGCTTAATTCAGACACTCTGTTCATCACCACCCCCTTTTCTGAATCATTTTTGTCCACCATAAGCGTGGAAGGGTATACTCAGATGTGAGTCCCTAGCTCATTGCACCATCAGGATTCAAGCAAGCTGGGCCGAAGACGGCTGAAATGCCAGAAACCGGTCCCCGGTAGCTTGTTTCCTTCCCAGTATAAGAATTGGCTTGGTAGTTTGGTCTGCCCTGTTCCCATGATGCACTGGGCCAGGGTCAGACTAATTTGCATATAGCCAAGTTCTGAGCTGGGATGGTGCAGTGAGCTAAAAAACGGTGATGGATCAAGCCCTGATCTTTGGACTGGGTAAGAGTGGTCTGCTTAATTCAGACACTCTGTTCATCACCACCCCCTTTTCTGAATCATTTTTGTCCACCATAAGCGTGGAAGGGTATACTCAGATGTGAGTCCCTAGCTCATTGCACCATCAGGATTCAAGCAAGCCGGGCCGAAGACGGCTGAAATGCCAGAAACCGGTCCCCGGTAGCTTGTTTCCTTCCCAGTATAAGAATTGGCTTGGTAGTTTGGTCTGCCCTGTTCCCATGATGCACTGGGCCAGGGTCAGACTAATTTGCATATAGCCAAGTTCTGAGCTGGGATGGTGCAGTGAGCTAAAAAACGGTGATGGATCAAGCCCTGATCTTTGGACTGGGTAAGAGTGGTCTGCTTAATTCAGACACTCTGTTCATCACCACCCCCTTTTCTGAATCATTTTTGTCCACCATAAGCGTGGAAGGGTATACTCAGATGTGAGTCCCTAGCTCATTGCACCATCAGGATTCAAGCAAGCCGGGCCGAAGACGGCTGAAATGCCAGAAACCGGTCCCCGGTAGCTTGTTTCCTTCCCAGTATAAGAATTGGCTTGGTAGTTTGGTCTGCCCTGTTCCCATGATGCACTGGGCCAGGGTCAGACTAATTTGCATATAGCCAAGTTCTGAGCTGGGATGGTGCAGTGAGCTAAAAAACGGTGATGGATCAAGCCCTGATCTTTGGACTGGGTAAGAGTGGTCTGCTTAATTCAGACACTCTGTTCATCACCACCCCCTTTTCTGAATCATTTTTGTCCACCATAAGCGTGGAAGGGTATACTCAGATGTGAGTCCCTAGCTCATTGCACCATCAGGATTCAAGCAAGCCGGGCCGAAGACGGCTGAAATGCCAGAAACCGGTCCCCGGTAGCTTGTTTCCTTCCCAGTATAAGAATTGGCTTGGTAGTTTGGTCTGCCCTGTTCCCATGATGCACTGGGCCAGGGTCAGACTAATTTGCATATAGCCAAGTTCTGAGCTGGGATGGTGCAGTGAGCTAAAAAACGGTGATGGATCAAGCCCTGATCTTCGGACTGGGTAAGAGTGGTCTGCTTAATTCAGACACTCTGTTCATCACCACCCCCTTTTCTGAATCATTTTTATCCACCATAAGCGTGGAAGGGTATACTCAGATGTGAGTCCCTAGCTCATTGCACCATCAGGATTCAAGCAAGCCGGGCCGAAGACGGCTGAAATGCCAGAAACCGGTCCCCGGTAGCTTGTTTCCTTCCCAGTATAAGAATTGGCTTGGTAGTTTGGTCTGCCCTGTTCCCATGATGCACTGGGCCAGGGTCAGACTAATTTGCATATAGCCAAGTTCTGAGCTGGGATGGTGCAGTGAGCTAAAAAACGGTGATGGATCAAGCCCTGATCTTTGGACTGGGTAAGAGTGGTCTGCTTAATTCAGACACTCTGTTCATCACCACCCCCTTTTCTGAATCATTTTTGTCCACCATAAGCGTGGAAGGGTATACTCAGATGTGAGTCCCTAGCTCATTGCACCATCAGGATTCAAGCAAGCTGGGCCGAAGACGGCTGAAATGCCAGAAACCGGTCCCCGGTAGCTTGTTTCCTTCCCAGTATAAGAATTGGCTTGGTAGTTTGGTCTGCCCTGTTCCCATGATGCACTGGGCCAGGGTCAGACTAATTTGCATATAGCCAAGTTCTGAGCTGGGATGGTGCAGTGAGCTAAAAAACGGTGATGGATCAAGCCCTGATCTTTGGACTGGGTAAGAGTGGTCTGCTTAATTCAGACACTCTGTTCATCACCACCCCCTTTTCTGAATCATTTTTGTCCACCATAAGCGTGGAAGGGTATACTCAGATGTGAGTCCCTAGCTCATTGCACCATCAGGATTCAAGCAAGCCGGGCCGAAGACGGCTGAAATGCCAGAAACCGGTCCCCGGTAGCTTGTTTCCTTCCCAGTATAAGAATTGGCTTGGTAGTTTGGTCTGCCCTGTTCCCATGATGCACTGGGCCAGGGTCAGACTAATTTGCATATAGCCAAGTTCTGAGCTGGGATGGTGCAGTGAGCTAAAAAACGGTGATGGATCAAGCCCTGATCTTTGGACTGGGTAAGAGTGGTCTGCTTAATTCAGACACTCTGTTCATCACCACCCCCTTTTCTGAATCATTTTTGTCCACCATAAGCGTGGAAGGGTATACTCAGATGTGAGTCCCTAGCTCATTGCACCATCAGGATTCAAGCAAGCCGGGCCGAAGACGGCTGAAATGCCAGAAACCGGTCCCCGGTAGCTTGTTTCCTTCCCAGTATAAGAATTGGCTTGGTAGTTTGGTCTGCCCTGTTCCCATGATGCACTGGGCCAGGGTCAGACTAATTTGCATATAGCCAAGTTCTGAGCTGGGATGGTGCAGTGAGCTAAAAAACGGTGATGGATCAAGCCCTGATCTTTGGACTGGGTAAGAGTGGTCTGCTTAATTCAGACACTCTGTTCATCACCACCCCCTTTTCTGAATCATTTTTGTCCACCATAAGCGTGGAAGGGTATACTCAGATGTGAGTCCCTAGCTCATTGCACCATCAGGATTCAAGCAAGCCGGGCCGAAGACGGCTGAAATGCCAGAAACCGGTCCCCGGTAGCTTGTTTCCTTCCCAGTATAAGAATTGGCTTGGTAGTTTGGTCTGCCCTGTTCCCATGATGCACTGGGCCAGGGTCAGACTAATTTGCATATAGCCAAGTTCTGAGCTGGGATGGTGCAGTGAGCTAAAAAACGGTGATGGATCAAGCCCTGATCTTTGGACTGGGTAAGAGTGGTCTGCTTAATTCAGACACTCTGTTCATCACCACCCCCTTTTCTGAATCATTTTTGTCCACCATAAGCGTGGAAGGGTATACTCAGATGTGAGTCCCTAGCTCATTGCACCATCAGGATTCAAGCAAGCCGGGCCGAAGACGGCTGAAATGCCAGAAACCGGTCCCCGGTAGCTTGTTTCCTTCCCAGTATAAGAATTGGCTTGGTAGTTTGGTCTGCCCTGTTCCCATGATGCACTGGGCCAGGGTCAGACTAATTTGCATATAGCCAAGTTCTGAGCTGGGATGGTGCAGTGAGCTAAAAAACGGTGATGGATCAAGCCCTGATCTTTGGACTGGGTAAGAGTGGTCTGCTTAATTCAGACACTCTGTTCATCACCACCCCCTTTTCTGAATCATTTTTGTCCACCATAAGCGTGGAAGGGTATACTCAGATGTGAGTCCCTAGCTCATTGCACCATCAGGATTCAAGCAAGCCGGGCCGAAGACGGCTGAAATGCCAGAAACCGGTCCCCGGTAGCTTGTTTCCTTCCCAGTATAAGAATTGGCTTGGTAGTTTGGTCTGCCCTGTTCCCATGATGCACTGGGCCAGGGTCAGACTAATTTGCATATAGCCAAGTTCTGAGCTGGGATGGTGCAGTGAGCTAAAAAACGGTGATGGATCAAGCCCTGATCTTTGGACTGGGTAAGAGTGGTCTGCTTAATTCAGACACTCTGTTCATCACCACCCCCTTTTCTGAATCATTTTTGTCCACCATAAGCGTGGAAGGGTATACTCAGATGTGAGTCCCTAGCTCATTGCACCATCAGGATTCAAGCAAGCCGGGCCGAAGACGGCTGAAATGCCAGAAACCGGTCCCCGGTAGCTTGTTTCCTTCCCAGTATAAGAATTGGCTTGGTAGTTTGGTCTGCCCTGTTCCCATGATGCACTGGGCCAGGGTCAGACTAATTTGCATATAGCCAAGTTCTGAGCTGGGATGGTGCAGTGAGCTAAAAAACGGTGATGGATCAAGCCCTGATCTTTGGACTGGGTAAGAGTGGTCTGCTTAATTCAGACACTCTGTTCATCACCACCCCCTTTTCTGAATCATTTTTGTCCACCATAAGCGTGGAAGGGTATACTCAGATGTGAGTCCCTAGCTCATTGCACCATCAGGATTCAAGCAAGCCGGGCCGAAGACGGCTGAAATGCCAGAAACCGGTCCCCGGTAGCTTGTTTCCTTCCCAGTATAAGAATTGGCTTGGTAGTTTGGTCTGCCCTGTTCCCATGATGCACTGGGCCAGGGTCAGACTAATTTGCATATAGCCAAGTTCTGAGCTGGGATGGTGCAGTGAGCTAAAAAACGGTGATGGATCAAGCCCTGATCTTTGGACTGGGTAAGAGTGGTCTGCTTAATTCAGACACTCTGTTCATCACCACCCCCTTTTCTGAATCATTTTTGTCCACCATAAGCGTGGAAGGGTATACTCAGATGTGAGTCCCTAGCTCATTGCACCATCAGGATTCAAGCAAGCCGGGCCGAAGACGGCTGAAATGCCAGAAACCGGTCCCCGGTAGCTTGTTTCCTTCCCAGTATAAGAATTGGCTTGGTAGTTTGGTCTGCCCTGTTCCCATGATGCACTGGGCCAGGGTCAGACTAATTTGCATATAGCCAAGTTCTGAGCTGGGATGGTGCAGTGAGCTAAAAAACGGTGATGGATCAAGCCCTGATCTTTGGACTGGGTAAGAGTGGTCTGCTTAATTCAGACACTCTGTTCATCACCACCCCCTTTTCTGAATCATTTTTGTCCACCATAAGCGTGGAAGGGTATACTCAGATGTGAGTCCCTAGCTCATTGCACCATCAGGATTCAAGCAAGCCGGGCCGAAGACGGCTGAAATGCCAGAAACCGGTCCCCGGTAGCTTGTTTCCTTCCCAGTATAAGAATTGGCTTGGTAGTTTGGTCTGCCCTGTTCCCATGATGCACTGGGCCAGGGTCAGACTAATTTGCATATAGCCAAGTTCTGAGCTGGGATGGTGCAGTGAGCTAAAAAACGGTGATGGATCAAGCCCTGATCTTTGGACTGGGTAAGAGTGGTCTGCTTAATTCAGACACTCTGTTCATCACCACCCCCTTTTCTGAATCATTTTTGTCCACCATAAGCGTGGAAGGGTATACTCAGATGTGAGTCCCTAGCTCATTGCACCATCAGGATTCAAGCAAGCCGGGCCGAAGACGGCTGAAATGCCAGAAACCGGTCCCCGGTAGCTTGTTTCCTTCCCAGTATAAGAATTGGCTTGGTAGTTTGGTCTGCCCTGTTCCCATGATGCACTGGGCCAGGGTCAGACTAATTTGCATATAGCCAAGTTCTGAGCTGGGATGGTGCAGTGAGCTAAAAAACGGTGATGGATCAAGCCCTGATCTTTGGACTGGGTAAGAGTGGTCTGCTTAATTCAGACACTCTGTTCATCACCACCCCCTTTTCTGAATCATTTTTGTCCACCATAAGCGTGGAAGGGTATACTCAGATGTGAGTCCCTAGCTCATTGCACCATCAGGATTCAAGCAAGCCGGGCCGAAGACGGCTGAAATGCCAGAAACCGGTCCCCGGTAGCTTGTTTCCTTCCCAGTATAAGAATTGGCTTGGTAGTTTGGTCTGCCCTGTTCCCATGATGCACTGGGCCAGGGTCAGACTAATTTGCATATAGCCAAGTTCTGAGCTGGGATGGTGCAGTGAGCTAAAAAACGGTGATGGATCAAGCCCTGATCTTTGGACTGGGTAAGAGTGGTCTGCTTAATTCAGACACTCTGTTCATCACCACCCCCTTTTCTGAATCATTTTTGTCCACCATAAGCGTGGAAGGGTATACTCAGATGTGAGTCCCTAGCTCATTGCACCATCAGGATTCAAGCAAGCCGGGCCGAAGACGGCTGAAATGCCAGAAACCGGTCCCCGGTAGCTTGTTTCCTTCCCAGTATAAGAATTGGCTTGGTAGTTTGGTCTGCCCTGTTCCCATGATGCACTGGGCCAGGGTCAGACTAATTTGCATATAGCCAAGTTCTGAGCTGGGATGGTGCAGTGAGCTAAAAAACGGTGATGGATCAAGCCCTGATCTTTGGACTGGGTAAGAGTGGTCTGCTTAATTCAGACACTCTGTTCATCACCACCCCCTTTTCTGAATCATTTTTATCCACCATAAGCGTGGAAGGGTATACTCAGATGTGAGTCCCTAGCTCATTGCACCATCAGGATTCAAGCAAGCCGGGCCGAAGACGGCTGAAATCCCAGAAACCGGTCCCCGGTAGCTTGTTTCCTTCCCAGTATAAGAATTGGCTTGGTAGTTTGGTCTGCTCTGTTCCCATGATGCACTGGGCCAGGGTCAGACTAATTTGCATATAGCCAAGTTCTGAGCTGGGATGGTGCAGTGAGCTAAAAAACGGTGATGGATCAAGCCCTGATCTTTGGACTGGGTAAGAGTGGTCTGCTTAATTCAGACACTCTGTTCATCACCACCCCCTTTTCTGAATCATTTTTGTCCACCATAAGCGTGGAAGGGTATACTCAGATGTGAGTCCCTAGCTCATTGCACCATCAGGATTCAAGCAAGCCGGGCCGAAGACGGCTGAAATGCCAGAAACCGGTCCCCGGTAGCTTGTTTCCTTCCCAGTATAAGAATTGGCTTGGTAGTTTGGTCTGCCCTGTTCCCATGATGCACTGGGCCAGGGTCAGACTAATTTGCATATAGCCAAGTTCTGAGCTGGGATGGTGCAGTGAGCTAAAAAACGGTGATGGATCAAGCCCTGATCTTTGGACTGGGTAAGAGTGGTCTGCTTAATTCAGACACTCTGTTCATCACCACCCCCTTTTCTGAATCATTTTTGTCCACCATAAGCGTGGAAGGGTATACTCAGATGTGAGTCCCTAGCTCATTGCACCATCAGGATTCAAGCAAGCTGGGCCGAAGACGGCTGAAATGCCAGAAACCGGTCCCCGGTAGCTTGTTTCCTTCCCAGTATAAGAATTGGCTTGGTAGTTTGGTCTGCCCTGTTCCCATGATGCACTGGGCCAGGGTCAGACTAATTTGCATATAGCCAAGTTCTGAGCTGGGATGGTGCAGTGAGCTAAAAAACGGTGATGGATCAAGCCCTGATC
Organism: Lissotriton vulgaris; assembly: GCF_964263255.1. Classification (NCBI taxonomy): domain Eukaryota; kingdom Metazoa; phylum Chordata; class Amphibia; order Caudata; family Salamandridae; genus Lissotriton; species Lissotriton vulgaris. The sequence goes on along the minus strand of NC_141687.1, from coordinate 1,436,609,552 downwards.
TTTGGACTGGGTAAGAGTGGTCTGCTTAATTCAGACACTCTGTTCATCACCACCCCCTTTTCTGAATCATTTTTGTCCACCATAAGCGTGGAAGGGTATACTCAGATGTGAGTCCCTAGCTCATTGCACCATCAGGATTCAAGCAAGCCGGGCCGAAGACGGCTGAAATGCCAGAAACCGGTCCCCGGTAGCTTGTTTCCTTCCCAGTATAAGAATTGGCTTGGTAGTTTGGTCTGCCCTGTTCCCATGATGCACTGGGCCAGGGTCAGACTAATTTGCATATAGCCAAGTTCTGAGCTGGGATGGTGCAGTGAGCTAAAAAACGGTGATGGATCAAGCCCTGATCTTTGGACTGGGTAAGAGTGGTCTGCTTAATTCAGACACTCTGTTCATCACCACCCCCTTTTCTGAATCATTTTTGTCCACCATAAGCGTGGAAGGGTATACTCAGATGTGAGTCCCTAGCTCATTGCACCATCAGGATTCAAGCAAGCCGGGCCGAAGACGGCTGAAATGCCAGAAACCGGTCCCCGGTAGCTTGTTTCCTTCCCAGTATAAGAATTGGCTTGGTAGTTTGGTCTGCCCTGTTCCCATGATGCACTGGGCCAGGGTCAGACTAATTTGCATATAGCCAAGTTCTGAGCTGGGATGGTGCAGTGAGCTAAAAAACGGTGATGGATCAAGCCCTGATCTTTGGACTGGGTAAGAGTGGTCTGCTTAATTCAGACACTCTGTTCATCACCACCCCCTTTTCTGAATCATTTTTGTCCACCATAAGCGTGGAAGGGTATACTCAGATGTGAGTCCCTAGCTCATTGCACCATCAGGATTCAAGCAAGCCGGGCCGAAGACGGCTGAAATGCCAGAAACCGGTCCCCGGTAGCTTGTTTCCTTCCCAGTATAAGAATTGGCTTGGTAGTTTGGTCTGCCCTGTTCCCATGATGCACTGGGCCAGGGTCAGACTAATTTGCATATAGCCAAGTTCTGAGCTGGGATGGTGCAGTGAGCTAAAAAACGGTGATGGATCAAGCCCTGATCTTTGGACTGGGTAAGAGTGGTCTGCTTAATTCAGACACTCTGTTCATCACCACCCCCTTTTCTGAATCATTTTTGTCCACCATAAGCGTGGAAGGGTATACTCAGATGTGAGTCCCTAGCTCATTGCACCATCAGGATTCAAGCAAGCCGGGCCGAAGACGGCTGAAATGCCAGAAACCGGTCCCCGGTAGCTTGTTTCCTTCCCAGTATAAGAATTGGCTTGGTAGTTTGGTCTGCCCTGTTCCCATGATGCACTGGGCCAGGGTCAGACTAATTTGCATATAGCCAAGTTCTGAGCTGGGATGGTGCAGTGAGCTAAAAAACGGTGATGGATCAAGCCCTGATCTTTGGACTGGGTAAGAGTGGTCTGCTTAATTCAGACACTCTGTTCATCACCACCCCCTTTTCTGAATCATTTTTGTCCACCATAAGCGTGGAAGGGTATACTCAGATGTGAGTCCCTAGCTCATTGCACCATCAGGATTCAAGCAAGCCGGGCCGAAGACGGCTGAAATGCCAGAAACCGGTCCCCGGTAGCTTGTTTCCTTCCCAGTATAAGAATTGGCTTGGTAGTTTGGTCTGCCCTGTTCCCATGATGCACTGAGCCAGGGTCAGACTAATTTGCATATAGCCAAGTTCTGAGCTGGGATGGTGCAGTGAGCTAAAAAAACGGTGATGGATCAAGCCCTGATCTTTGGACTGGGTAAGAGTGGTCTGCTTAATTCAGACACTCTGTTCATCACCACCCCCTTTTCTGAATCATTTTTGTCCACCATAAGCGTGGAAGGGTATACTCAGATGTGAGTCCCTAGCTCATTGCACCATCAGGATTCAAGCAAGCTGGGCCGAAGACGGCTGAAATGCCAGAAACCGGTCCCCGGTAGCTTGTTTCCTTCCCAGTATAAGAATTGGCTTGGTAGTTTGGTCTGCCCTGTTCCCATGATGCACTGGGCCAGGGTCAGACTAATTTGCATATAGCCAAGTTCTGAGCTGGGATGGTGCAGTGAGCTAAAAAACGGTGATGGATCAAGCCCTGATCTTTGGACTGGGTAAGAGTGGTCTGCTTAATTCAGACACTCTGTTCATCACCACCCCCTTTTCTGAATCATTTTTATCCACCATAAGCGTGGAAGGGTATACTCAGATGTGAGTCCCTAGCTCATTGCACCATCAGGATTCAAGCAAGCCGGGCCGAAGACGGCTGAAATGCCAGAAACCGGTCCCCGGTAGCTTGTTTCCTTCCCAGTATAAGAATTGGCTTGGTAGTTTGGTCTGCCCTGTTCCCATGATGCACTGGGCCAGGGTCAGACTAATTTGCATATAGCCAAGTTCTGAGCTGGGATGGTGCAGTGAGCTAAAAAACGGTGATGGATCAAGCCCTGATCTTTGGACTGGGTAAGAGTGGTCTGCTTAATTCAGACACTCTGTTCATCACCACCCCCTTTTCTGAATCATTTTTGTCCACCATAAGCGTGGAAGGGTATACTCAGATGTGAGTCCCTAGCTCATTGCACCATCAGGATTCAAGCAAGCCGGGCCGAAGACGGCTGAAATGCCAGAAACCGGTCCCCGGTAGCTTGTTTCCTTCCCAGTATAAGAATTGGCTTGGTAGTTTGGTCTGCCCTGTTCCCATGATGCACTGGGCCAGGGTCAGACTAATTTGCATATAGCCAAGTTCTGAGCTGGGATGGTGCAGTGAGCTAAAAAAACGGTGATGGATCAAGCCCTGATCTTTGGACTGGGTAAGAGTGGTCTGCTTAATTCAGACACTCTGTTCATCACCACCCTTTTCTGAATCATTTTTGTCCACCATAAGCGTGGAAGGGTATACTCAGATGTGAGTCCCTAGCTCATTGCACCATCAGGATTCAAGCAAGCTGGGCCGAAGACGGCTGAAATGCCAGAAACCGGTCCCCGGTAGCTTGTTTCCTTCCCAGTATAAGAATTGGCTTGGTAGTTTGGTCTGCCCTGTTCCCATGATGCACTGGGCCAGGGTCAGACTAATTTGCATATAGCCAAGTTCTGAGCTGGGATGGTGCAGTGAGCTAAAAAACTATGATGGATCAAGCCCTGATCTTTGGACTGGGTAAGAGTGGTCTGCTTAATTCAGACACTCTGTTCATCACCACCCCCTTTTCTGAATCATTTTTGTCCACCATAAGCGTGGAAGGGTATACTCAGATGTGAGTCCCTAGCTCATTGCACCATCAGGATTCAAGCAAGCCGGGCCGAAGACGGCTGAAATGCCAGAAACCGGTCCCCGGTAGCTTGTTTCCTTCCCAGTATAAGAATTGGCTTGGTAGTTTGGTCTGCTCTGTTCCCATGATGCACTGGGCCAGGGTCAGACTAATTTGCATATAGCCAAGTTCTGAGCTGGGATGGTGCAGTGAGCTAAAAAACGGTGATGGATCAAGCCCTGATCTTTGGACTGGGTAAGAGTGGTCTGCTTAATTCAGACACTCTGTTCATCACCACCCCCTTTTCTGAATCATTTTTGTCCACCATAAGCGTGGAAGGGTATACTCAGATGTGAGTCCCTAGCTCATTGCACCATCAGGATTCAAGCAAGCCGGGCCGAAGACGGCTGAAATCCCAGAAACCGGTCCCCGGTAGCTTGTTTCCTTCCCAGTATAAGAATTGGCTTGGTAGTTTGGTCTGCCCTGTTCCCATGATGCACTGGGCCAGGGTCAGACTAATTTGCATATAGCCAAGTTCTGAGCTGGGATGGTGCAGTGAGCTAAAAAACGGTGATGGATCAAGCCCTGATCTTTGGACTGGGTAAGAGTGGTCTGCTTAATTCAGACACTCTGTTCATCACCACCCCCTTTTCTGAATCATTTTTGTCCACCATAAGCGTGGAAGGGTATACTCAGATGTGAGTCCCTAGCTCATTGCACCATCAGGATTCAAGCAAGCCGGGCCGAAGACGGCTGAAATGCCAGAAACCGGTCCCCGGTAGCTTGTTTCCTTCCCAGTATAAGAATTGGCTTGGTAGTTTGGTCTGCCCTGTTCCCATGATGCACTGGGCCAGGGTCAGACTAATTTGCATATAGCCAAGTTCTGAGCTGGGATGGTGCAGTGAGCTAAAAAACGGTGATGGATCAAGCCCTGATCTTTGGACTGGGTAAGAGTGGTCTGCTTAATTCAGACACTCTGTTCATCACCACCCCCTTTTCTGAATCATTTTTGTCCACCATAAGCATGGAAGGGTATACTCAGATGTGAGTCCCTAGCTCATTGCACCATCAGGATTCAAGCAAGCCGGGCCGAAGACGGCTGAAATGCCAGAAACCGGTCCCCGGTAGCTTGTTTCCTTCCCAGTATAAGAATTGGCTTGGTAGTTTGGTCTGCCCTGTTCCCATGATGCACTGGGCCAGGGTCAGACTAATTTGCATATAGCCAAGTTCTGAGCTGGGATGGTGCAGTGAGCTAAAAAACGGTGATGGATCAAGCCCTGATCTTTGGACTGGGTAAGAGTGGTCTGCTTAATTCAGACACTCTGTTCATCACCACCCCCTTTTCTGAATCATTTTTGTCCACCATAAGCGTGGAAGGGTATACTCAGATGTGAGTCCCTAGCTCATTGCACCATCAGGATTCAAGCAAGCCGGGCCGAAGACGGCTGAAATGCCAGAAACCGGTCCCCGGTAGCTTGTTTCCTTCCCAGTATAAGAATTGGCTTGGTAGTTTGGTCTGCCCTGTTCCCATGATGCACTGGGCCAGGGTCAGACTAATTTGCATATAGCCAAGTTCTGAGCTGGGATGGTGCAGTGAGCTAAAAAACGGTGATGGATCAAGCCCTGATCTTTGGACTGGGTAAGAGTGGTCTGCTTAATTCAGACACTCTGTTCATCACCACCCCCTTTTCTGAATCATTTTTGTCCACCATAAGCGTGGAAGGGTATACTCAGATGTGAGTCCCTAGCTCATTGCACCATCAGGATTCAAGCAAGCCGGGCCGAAGACGGCTGAAATGCCAGAAACCGGTCCCCGGTAGCTTGTTTCCTTCCCAGTATAAGAATTGGCTTGGTAGTTTGGTCTGCCCTGTTCCCATGATGCACTGGGCCAGGGTCAGACTAATTTGCATATAGCCAAGTTCTGAGCTGGGATGGTGCAGTGAGCTAAAAAACGGTGATGGATCAAGCCCTGATCTTTGGACTGGGTAAGAGTGGTCTGCTTAATTCAGACACTCTGTTCATCACCACCCCCTTTTCTGAATCATTTTTGTCCACCATAAGCGTGGAAGGGTATACTCAGATGTGAGTCCCTAGCTCATTGCACCATCAGGATTCAAGCAAGCCGGGCCGAAGACGGCTGAAATGCCAGAAACCGGTCCCCGGTAGCTTGTTTCCTTCCCAGTATAAGAATTGGCTTGGTAGTTTGGTCTGCCCTGTTCCCATGATGCACTGGGCCAGGGTCAGACTAATTTGCATATAGCCAAGTTCTGAGCTGGGATGGTGCAGTGAGCTAAAAAACGGTGATGGATCAAGCCCTGATCTTTGGACTGGGTAAGAGTGGTCTGCTTAATTCAGACACTCTGTTCATCACCACCCCCTTTTCTGAATCATTTTTATCCACCATAAGCGTGGAAGGGTATACTCAGATGTGAGTCCCTAGCTCATTGCACCATCAGGATTCAAGCAAGCCGGGCCGAAGACGGCTGAAATGCCAGAAACCGGTCCCCGGTAGCTTGTTTCCTTCCCAGTATAAGAATTGGCTTGGTAGTTTGGTCTGCCCTGTTCCCATGATGCACTGGGCCAGGGTCAGACTAATTTGCATATAGCCAAGTTCTGAGCTGGGATGGTGCAGTGAGCTAAAAAACGGTGATGGATCAAGCCCTGATCTTTGGACTGGGTAAGAGTGGTCTGCTTAATTCAGACACTCTGTTCATCACCACCCCCTTTTCTGAATCATTTTTGTCCACCATAAGCGTGGAAGGGTATACTCAGATGTGAGTCCCTAGCTCATTGCACCATCAGGATTCAAGCAAGCCGGGCCGAAGACGGCTGAAATGCCAGAAACCGGTCCCCGGTAGCTTGTTTCCTTCCCAGTATAAGAATTGGCTTGGTAGTTTGGTCTGCCCTGTTCCCATGATGCACTGGGCCAGGGTCAGACTAATTTGCATATAGCCAAGTTCTGAGCTGGGATGGTGCAGTGAGCTAAAAAAACGGTGATGGATCAAGCCCTGATCTTTGGACTGGGTAAGAGTGGTCTGCTTAATTCAGACACTCTGTTCATCACCACCCTTTTCTGAATCATTTTTGTCCACCATAAGCGTGGAAGGGTATACTCAGATGTGAGTCCCTAGCTCATTGCACCATCAGGATTCAAGCAAGCTGGGCCAAAGACGGCTGAAATGCCAGAAACCGGTCCCCGGTAGCTTGTTTCCTTCCCAGTATAAGAATTGGCTTGGTAGTTTGGTCTGCCCTGTTCCCATGATGCACTGGGCCAGGGTCAGACTAATTTGCATATAGCCAAGTTCTGAGCTGGGATGGTGCAGTGAGCTAAAAAACGGTGATGGATCAAGCCCTGATCTTTGGACTGGGTAAGAGTGGTCTGCTTAATTCAGACACTCTGTTCATCACCACCCCCTTTTCTGAATCATTTTTGTCCACCATAAGCGTGGAAGGGTATACTCAGATGTGAGTCCCTAGCTCATTGCACCATCAGGATTCAAGCAAGCCGGGCCGAAGACGGCTGAAATGCCAGAAACCGGTCCCCGGTAGCTTGTTTCCTTCCCAGTATAAGAATTGGCTTGGTAGTTTGGTCTGCTCTGTTCCCATGATGCACTGGGCCAGGGTCAGACTAATTTGCATATAGCCAAGTTCTGAGCTGGGATGGTGCAGTGAGCTAAAAAACGGTGATGGATCAAGCCCTGATCTTTGGACTGGGTAAGAGTGGTCTGCTTAATTCAGACACTCTGTTCATCACCACCCCCTTTTCTGAATCATTTTTGTCCACCATAAGCGTGGAAGGGTATACTCAGATGTGAGTCCCTAGCTCATTGCACCATCAGGATTCAAGCAAGCCGGGCCGAAGACGGCTGAAATCCCAGAAACCGGTCCCCGGTAGCTTGTTTCCTTCCCAGTATAAGAATTGGCTTGGTAGTTTGGTCTGCCCTGTTCCCATGATGCACTGGGCCAGGGTCAGACTAATTTGCATATAGCCAAGTTCTGAGCTGGGATGGTGCAGTGAGCTAAAAAACGGTGATGGATCAAGCCCTGATCTTTGGACTGGGTAAGAGTGGTCTGCTTAATTCAGACACTCTGTTCATCACCACCCCCTTTTCTGAATCATTTTTGTCCACCATAAGCGTGGAAGGGTATACTCAGATGTGAGTCCCTAGCTCATTGCACCATCAGGATTCAAGCAAGCCGGGCCGAAGACGGCTGAAATGCCAGAAACCGGTCCCCGGTAGCTTGTTTCCTTCCCAGTATAAGAATTGGCTTGGTAGTTTGGTCTGCCCTGTTCCCATGATGCACTGGGCCAGGGTCAGACTAATTTGCATATAGCCAAGTTCTGAGCTGGGATGGTGCAGTGAGCTAAAAAACGGTGATGGATCAAGCCCTGATCTTTGGACTGGGTAAGAGTGGTCTGCTTAATTCAGACACTCTGTTCATCACCACCCCCTTTTCTGAATCATTTTTGTCCACCATAAGCATGGAAGGGTATACTCAGATGTGAGTCCCTAGCTCATTGCACCATCAGGATTCAAGCAAGCCGGGCCGAAGACGGCTGAAATGCCAGAAACCGGTCCCCGGTAGCTTGTTTCCTTCCCAGTATAAGAATTGGCTTGGTAGTTTGGTCTGCCCTGTTCCCATGATGCACTGGGCCAGGGTCAGACTAATTTGCATATAGCCAAGTTCTGAGCTGGGATGGTGCAGTGAGCTAAAAAACGGTGATGGATCAAGCCCTGATCTTTGGACTGGGTAAGAGTGGTCTGCTTAATTCAGACACTCTGTTCATCACCACCCCCTTTTCTGAATCATTTTTGTCCACCATAAGCGTGGAAGGGTATACTCAGATGTGAGTCCCTAGCTCATTGCACCATCAGGATTCAAGCAAGCCGGGCCGAAGACGGCTGAAATGCCAGAAACCGGTCCCCGGTAGCTTGTTTCCTTCCCAGTATAAGAATTGGCTTGGTAGTTTGGTCTGCCCTGTTCCCATGATGCACTGGGCCAGGGTCAGACTAATTTGCATATAGCCAAGTTCTGAGCTGGGATGGTGCAGTGAGCTAAAAAACGGTGATGGATCAAGCCCTGATCTTTGGACTGGGTAAGAGTGGTCTGCTTAATTCAGACACTCTGTTCATCACCACCCCCTTTTCTGAATCATTTTTGTCCACCATAAGCGTGGAAGGGTATACTCAGATGTGAGTCCCTAGCTCATTGCACCATCAGGATTCAAGCAAGCCGGGCCGAAGACGGCTGAAATGCCAGAAACCGGTCCCCGGTAGCTTGTTTCCTTCCCAGTATAAGAATTGGCTTGGTAGTTTGGTCTGCCCTGTTCCCATGATGCACTGGGCCAGGGTCAGACTAATTTGCATATAGCCAAGTTCTGAGCTGGGATGGTGCAGTGAGCTAAAAAACGGTGATGGATCAAGCCCTGATCTTTGGACTGGGTAAGAGTGGTCTGCTTAATTCAGACACTCTGTTCATCACCACCCCCTTTTCTGAATCATTTTTGTCCACCATAAGCGTGGAAGGGTATACTCAGATGTGAGTCCCTAGCTCATTGCACCATCAGGATTCAAGCAAGCCGGGCCGAAGACGGCTGAAATGCCAGAAACCGGTCCCCGGTAGCTTGTTTCCTTCCCAGTATAAGAATTGGCTTGGTAGTTTGGTCTGCCCTGTTCCCATGATGCACTGGGCCAGGGTCAGACTAATTTGCATATAGCCAAGTTCTGAGCTGGGATGGTGCAGTGAGCTAAAAAACGGTGATGGATCAAGCCCTGATCTTTGGACTGGGTAAGAGTGGTCTGCTTAATTCAGACACTCTGTTCATCACCACCCCCTTTTCTGAATCATTTTTATCCACCATAAGCGTGGAAGGGTATACTCAGATGTGAGTCCCTAGCTCATTGCACCATCAGGATTCAAGCAAGCCGGGCCGAAGACGGCTGAAATGCCAGAAACCGGTCCCCGGTAGCTTGTTTCCTTCCCAGTATAAGAATTGGCTTGGTAGTTTGGTCTGCCCTGTTCCCATGATGCACTGGGCCAGGGTCAGACTAATTTGCATATAGCCAAGTTCTGAGCTGGGATGGTGCAGTGAGCTAAAAAACGGTGATGGATCAAGCCCTGATCTTTGGACTGGGTAAGAGTGGTCTGCTTAATTCAGACACTCTGTTCATCACCACCCCCTTTTCTGAATCATTTTTGTCCACCATAAGCGTGGAAGGGTATACTCAGATGTGAGTCCCTAGCTCATTGCACCATCAGGATTCAAGCAAGCCGGGCCGAAGACGGCTGAAATGCCAGAAACCGGTCCCCGGTATCTTGTTTCCTTCCCAGTATAAGAATTGGCTTGGTAGTTTGGTCTGCCCTGTTCCCATGATGCACTGGGCCAGGGTCAGACTAATTTGCATATAGCCAAGTTCTGAGCTGGGATGGTGCAGTGAGCTAAAAAACGGTGATGGATCAAGCCCTGATCTTTGGACTGGGTAAGAGTGGTCTGCTTAATTCAGACACTCTGTTCATCACCACCCCCTTTTCTGAATCATTTTTGTCCACCATAAGCGTGGAAGGGTATACTCAGATGTGAGTCCCTAGCTCATTGCACCATCAGGATTCAAGCAAGCTGGGCCGAAGACGGCTGAAATGCCAGAAACCGGTCCCCGGTAGCTTGTTTCCTTCCCAGTATAAGAATTGGCTTGGTAGTTTGGTCTGCCCTGTTCCCATGATGCACTGGGCCAGGGTCAGACTAATTTGCATATAGCCAAGTTCTGAGCTGGGATGGTGCAGTGAGCTAAAAAACGGTGATGGATCAAGCCCTGATCTTTGGACTGGGTAAGAGTGGTCTGCTTAATTCAGACACTCTGTTCATCACCACCCCCTTTTCTGAATCATTTTTGTCCACCATAAGCGTGGAAGGGTATACTCAGATGTGAGTCCCTAGCTCATTGCACCATCAGGATTCAAGCAAGCCGGGCCGAAGACGGCTGAAATGCCAGAAACCGGTCCCCGGTAGCTTGTTTCCTTCCCAGTATAAGAATTGGCTTGGTAGTTTGGTCTGCCCTGTTCCCATGATGCACTGGGCCAGGGTCAGACTAATTTGCATATAGCCAAGTTCTGAGCTGGGATGGTGCAGTGAGCTAAAAAACGGTGATGGATCAAGCCCTGATCTTTGGACTGGGTAAGAGTGGTCTGCTTAATTCAGACACTCTGTTCATCACCACCCCCTTTTCTGAATCATTTTTGTCCACCATAAGCGTGGAAGGGTATACTCAGATGTGAGTCCCTAGCTCATTGCACCATCAGGATTCAAGCAAGCCGGGCCGAAGACGGCTGAAATGCCAGAAACCGGTCCCCGGTAGCTTGTTTCCTTCCCAGTATAAGAATTGGCTTGGTAGTTTGGTCTGCCCTGTTCCCATGATGCACTGGGCCAGGGTCAGACTAATTTGCATATAGCCAAGTTCTGAGCTGGGATGGTGCAGTGAGCTAAAAAACGGTGATGGATCAAGCCCTGATCTTTGGACTGGGTAAGAGTGGTCTGCTTAATTCAGACACTCTGTTCATCACCACCCCCTTTTCTGAATCATTTTTGTCCACCATAAGCGTGGAAGGGTATACTCAGATGTGAGTCCCTAGCTCATTGCACCATCAGGATTCAAGCAAGCCGGGCCGAAGACGGCTGAAATGCCAGAAACCGGTCCCCGGTAGCTTGTTTCCTTCCCAGTATAAGAATTGGCTTGGTAGTTTGGTCTGCCCTGTTCCCATGATGCACTGGGCCAGGGTCAGACTAATTTGCATATAGCCAAGTTCTGAGCTGGGATGGTGCAGTGAGCTAAAAAACGGTGATGGATCAAGCCCTGATCTTTGGACTGGGTAAGAGTGGTCTGCTTAATTCAGACACTCTGTTCATCACCACCCCCTTTTCTGAATCATTTTTGTCCACCATAAGCGTGGAAGGGTATACTCAGATGTGAGTCCCTAGCTCATTGCACCATCAGGATTCAAGCAAGCCGGGCCGAAGACGGCTGAAATGCCAGAAACCGGTCCCCGGTAGCTTGTTTCCTTCCCAGTATAAGAATTGGCTTGGTAGTTTGGTCTGCCCTGTTCCCATGATGCACTGGGCCAGGGTCAGACTAATTTGCATATAGCCAAGTTCTGAGCTGGGATGGTGCAGTGAGCTAAAAAACGGTGATGGATCAAGCCCTGATCTTTGGACTGGGTAAGAGTGGTCTGCTTAATTCAGACACTCTGTTCATCACCACCCCCTTTTCTGAATCATTTTTGTCCACCATAAGCGTGGAAGGGTATACTCAGATGTGAGTCCCTAGCTCATTGCACCATCAGGATTCAAGCAAGCCGGGCCGAAGACGGCTGAAATGCCAGAAACCGGTCCCCGGTAGCTTGTTTCCTTCCCAGTATAAGAATTGGCTTGGTAGTTTGGTCTGCCCTGTTCCCATGATGCACTGGGCCAGGGTCAGACTAAATTGCATATAGCCAAGTTCTGAGCTGGGATGGTGCAGTGAGCTAAAAAACGGTGATGGATCAAGCCCTGATCTTTGGACTGGGTAAGAGTGGTCTGCTTAATTCAGACACTCTGTTCATCACCACCCCCTTTTCTGAATCATTTTTGTCCACCATAAGCGTGGAAGGGTATACTCAGATGTGAGTCCCTAGCTCATTGCACCATCAGGATTCAAGCAAGCCGGGCCGAAGACGGCTGAAATGCCAGAAACCGGTCCCCGGTAGCTTGTTTCCTTCCCAGTATAAGAATTGGCTTGGTAGTTTGGTCTGCCCTGTTCCCATGATGCACTGGGCCAGGGTCAGACTAATTTGCATATAGCCAAGTTCTGAGCTGGGATGGTGCAGTGAGCTAAAAAACGGTGATGGATCAAGCCCTGATCTTTGGACTGGGTAAGAGTGGTCTGCTTAATTCAGACACTCTGTTCATCACCACCCCCTTTTCTGAATCATTTTTGTCCACCATAAGCGTGGAAGGGTATACTCAGATGTGAGTCCCTAGCTCATTGCACCATCAGGATTCAAGCAAGCCGGGCCGAAGACGGCTGAAATGCCAGAAACCGGTCCCCGGTAGCTTGTTTCCTTCCCAGTATAAGAATTGGCTTGGTAGTTTGGTCTGCCCTGTTCCCATGATGCACTGGGCCAGGGTCAGACTAATTTGCATATAGCCAAGTTCTGAGCTGGGATGGTGCCGTGAGCTAAAAAACGGTGATGGATCAAGCCCTGATCTTTGGACTGGGTAAGAGTGGTCTGCTTAATTCAGACACTCTGTTCATCACCACCCCCTTTTCTGAATCATTTTTGTCCACCATAAGCGTGGAAGGGTATACTCAGATGTGAGTCCCTAGCTCATTGCACCATCAGGATTCAAGCAAGCCGGGCCGAAGACGGCTGAAATGCCAGAAACCGGTCCCCGGTAGCTTGTTTCCTTCCCAGTATAAGAATTGGCTTGGTAGTTTGGTCTGCCCTGTTCCCATGATGCACTGGGCCAGGGTCAGACTAATTTGCATATAGCCAAGTTCTGAGCTGGGATGGTGCAGTGAGCTAAAAAAACGGTGATGGATCAAGCCCTGATCTTTGGACTGGGTAAGAGTGGTCTGCTTAATTCAGACACTCTGTTCATCACCACCCCCTTTTCTGAATCATTTTTGTCCACCATAAGCGTGGAAGGGTAAGCTCAGATGTGAGTCCCTAGCTCATTGCACCATCAGGATTCAAGCAAGCTGGGCCGAAGACGGCTGAAATGCCAGAAACCGGTCCCCGGTAGCTTGTTTCCTTCCCAGTATAAGAATTGGCTTGGTAGTTTGGTCTGCCCTGTTCCCATGATGCACTGGGCCAGGGTCAGACTAATTTGCATATAGCCAAGTTCTGAGCTGGGATGGTGCAGTGAGCTAAAAAACGGTGATGGATCAAGCCCTGATCTTTGGACTGGGTAAGAGTGGTCTGCTTAATTCAGACACTCTGTTCATCACCACCCCCTTTTCTGAATCATTTTTATCCACCATAAGCGTGGAAGGGTATACTCAGATGTGAGTCCCTAGCTCATTGCACCATCAGGATTCAAGCAAGCCGGGCCGAAGACGGCTGAAATGCCAGAAACCGGTCCCCGGTAGCTTGTTTCCTTCCCAGTATAAGAATTGGCTTGGTAGTTTGGTCTGCCCTGTTCCCATGATGCACTGGGCCAGGGTCAGACTAATTTGCATATAGCCAAGTTCTGAGCTGGGATGGTGCAGTGAGCTAAAAAACGGTGATGGATCAAGCCCTGATCTTTGGACTGGGTAAGAGTGGTCTGCTTAATTCAGACACTCTGTTCATCACCACCCCCTTTTCTGAATCATTTTTGTCCACCATAAGCGTGGAAGGGTATACTCAGATGTGAGTCCCTAGCTCATTGCACCATCAGGATTCAAGCAAGCCGGGCCGAAGACGGCTGAAATGCCAGAAACCGGTCCCCGGTAGCTTGTTTCCTTCCCAGTATAAGAATTGGCTTGGTAGTTTGGTCTGCCCTGTTCCCATGATGCACTGGGCCAGGGTCAGACTAATTTGCATATAGCCAAGTTCTGAGCTGGGATGGTGCAGTGAGCTAAAAAACGGTGATGGATCAAGCCCTGATCTTTGGACTGGGTAAGAGTGGTCTGCTTAATTCAGACACTCTGTTCATCACCACCCCCTTTTCTGAATCATTTTTGTCCACCATAAGCGTGGAAGGGTATACTCAGATGTGAGTCCCTAGCTCATTGCACCATCAGGATTCAAGCAAGCCGGGCCGAAGACGGCTGAAATGCCAGAAACCGGTCCCCGGTAGCTTGTTTCCTTCCCAGTATAAGAATTGGCTTGGTAGTTTGGTCTGCCCTGTTCCCATGATGCACTGGGCCAGGGTCAGACTAATTTGCATATAGCCAAGTTCTGAGCTGGGATGGTGCAGTGAGCTAAAAAACGGTGATGGATCAAGCCCTGATCTTTGGACTGGGTAAGAGTGGTCTGCTTAATTCAGACACTCTGTTCATCACCACCCCCTTTTCTGAATCCCTCCCCTAGGCGTCCTGACATTATCCCTGAGGTACCAGGGGAGGGGCTCTCCTCCCATGGATCCTAATTGCAAGGAGACAACTTTATTTCAAATGGATTGCCAGGGAAACAACAGGACACACCATTGGTGTAGGTCCCATGCTGGTGGGCTGAGCACGAGGCCCTGGGCCGCTGCTCACACTGCCCATGCCGAGCACCGGCCCAGGGGAAGGGGGACGCTGCAAATGATGGAGAAAAGAGGGCATTATTTGTTGGGTTGTTATATAAGAAATGACTTTTTTTAGGCTGCGAACAGTATCTGCTTTCATCTCTTACTTTAGATGATAACAGCTCTGTTAGGGATCTAAATACAAAATAAATTGTACACAAGTAATTGTCAACAAGACTTGAGGTCCATGCGTGGGGTCTGAGTGACATTCAACACAAAATTCACCCCTATTTCACATTATATCACTTGGAATTCAAACCATTTGTCAATACTTGCCCCAGTACAATTCCGTATGGCATGAGTAGAACAGCTACTGAAATATAGTTTTGATTCTATGTGTTTAGCCAAGGAAGAAAAGGTTAACCATCTGGGAATGTCAGGAGTGGACCTGAGAAGAAGAGATTGTCTTTAGAAGCAGAGCTGAGTTGAGGAGTACCAAATTATGCAAAGGCTGGTGATGGACGTTAAGGGTCCTTTTGGGGACCTTATGTGCAGGAGCATAAGTTGTGAGATTCTAGGAGGCAGAGAATGACCAAGACAATTCCTAAATACATCACATGGGGCACTAATACTGGAACATTGACAAGTGCTGCTTACTGCACAGGTACCTTTTAGGAGAGGCTTCAAAATTGTCAACACAAGAGCTGTGCATGCCAAAAAAAACAACTGAGCCATATGACTATGTTTACTTGAAACACTGGATAATTGCTCACGCAAAGGATGTACAATTACATTATGAGTTGTGTGGTTTAGGTGTATCTCTTTGCGGAGTAAACTCCAAATGACATTAGACCACCTCGATGATTGTCTAGAAGGAACATTCCCAGAGCCAGCACACCTCATTCGTCTACGCTGACTTACACTATGCTGCCTTCCACATTTTCCAGTGAAATAAAAGCAGTGCCAGTGAAAGCCGTGGTAAAGGGGAAAGCAGGCTCGAAAACAATTTAACTCGCTAGCGTCCCGAATAACAGAATCCTTCACTGTACTGAGCCCACATGGTTTAAGTATCAAGAAAGATCCAGACTTTGAGTCCACTGCTCTGTTGCAGAAATTCAGAAGCTTAACCCTTATGATAATATAACGTTCAAAAGTTCTTTCGAAGTTCGGGCAAACGATCTTTATAAATGCACATTTCGTCTCTTTGAAAGTTTCGTAGATGTGTGAATAGAAATGAATCCAAAAACTGGTCTAACCCAAAATTCACAATTCGTCACCAAACACCACAGAGTCAAATCGTATAGCTGTTATCACAACATAACATGTATTACATTTTGTTGCCCTGCCCAGACATCCATAAATGACACAAAGAAACATCTAAAGATGTGCCCTCTTTTCCAATATTACCCTGTAAGAGAAAGCCCTAGGTTCTCATATGAGTGGAAAAACAACAAATAGAATAGTCATGTAATATTAATAAATAATTCTGCAAATTCCATTCCTGTACACATGTATTCCAAATCTACCCTCTTTAAAGCCAGTAGTTGCTACTGTTTTTTTTTTTAATGATTACTTTAGTCTTAGTACAAATTAGGTCTGTATAAATACTCTATTGGTAATTCTAAAAGTTTTGAAGCCGTACTAAAATGTGTTAATATTTATAAATGCCAATCGAAACCATAGATGTAGTTATTTGTTTTTATCTCGAAGCGGATGGAATTCTTTGGAACGTGATTGATTGCGCAGCTCCAAAATATCACAGCATTCTTTGCATTATAAAAAAGAGCCAATTTATAATAATTCACTGCATAATGCTTGATCCGAAAGGCTCTTGCATACAGTAAGCAGAAACATTAATATCGTCAGATGTACTTAAGGAAGAATTGATTAGAAAAGGGAACACAGTATAACATTCATCAAGATAAATGCAATATTTAACTCAACATCTTTGCATGCGTACGTGATGTTTTTCCATTTTCAGCGGCCTACGTTTCTCAGATATAACTTTGAAATTGTTAAACACGCATTATCGGTTATAAGGGATCACTTTCCATCTTAAGAATTACAAATACTTCAAATTTGTTTTAGATATATTAGTTGAATATTTGATGTAATAAGATGAGATGATTGCCATTGTGAATTTATTTGTTCATCTCTAGCAGATATCAAAATCAATTTAATAAACTGCAATTACCTAAACAAATGGGGTGATATGCTGCTTAAAGCCACTACTATATGGTTATGCTGAATCACTGCCTAATGCCAGCAAAATAACCTTTACACAGTGTTGTTGGCTGGAAGGTTTAATGAGTTAACTGCTTGCACTGAAGTATATTTTTATCTGCAGATCACTATATTGTGCCATTTTGTTGTTTAAGTTCAGTAAAGAAGCCAATAGCAACACTTTATTATTTGTGATGTTCAGTCAAGGAAGAAGTGCTTTATGAAGCTTTAGATAAAACTAAAGCCTGATTGATTTAGAGCTTGACACATGGATTACTCTTGTTATACCGTTCCTATGAATTTAGTAGGACTGTGTATTAGATCAAAGAAACATCATAATACAGGGACTGAGGGTTATATTCACAAAAATGTGTGCTAAACATTAGCCCAAAAATGTTAATACAACTTTACACATTGCAGCCTATCGCGGGAAAATAACCCTGTGTCAACATGGAATTCACAACACGGCGGTTCCATGTGATAGTCTGCCGAAACCACAGCCAATGTCCGCGATACAACCACCTCGACGGAGATAAAAACACAAACCACAACACAAAAAAAGTGCGATGAGCCAATTCGCGATGAGGAAAGCAGGGATAAGCACCGCCAGGCCCAGGTCACACATGGCAGGCAGGAATAAGCACAACAATAGCCTGTAAAAGAAAGACAACCCAAGCAGAAAACAACAGCCAAGCACAATGGAGGCAACCTGAGCCAGTGTACAACCCCACTAGCCCTATTGGCAACAAAACATTGTACATGGCAGGCCGTCTTGGACAAGGTGAATGCAGCCTGAGAGCGGAGGAGGATAATGGAAGAAAACCAGAAAATCCGGAATGATGCGAAATGCACAAACAACCAAAAACATGCCAACAACATGAAGGCAGCAATGCACACCGGAGGTGGGAGTCCAGTGCCACATCAGGTGCTGGATGCCATGGAGGAAATTGTGTCCACAACATCAGTCTGGAGATGGTGTCAGGACTCAGGGACCGGAAACTGCCCAAAACAACTGACACAACAGCAACAGGGAGAGGAACCAGCAGGGACTTGGGGCACGGGGGAGATGGGCACAATAGCACACATGCACAATTAAGCACAGCACAACTGCAGACAAACCATGCCCAAGAGTGACAACACCAACCAACAGCACAAGTCACACAACCCGGCAATATCACACTGAACAAGCACAGAAGTGAAAACCACACTACCTGAAAGGGAGAAGGGTGAGCCAAATCAGAGCTGAAGGGACATCTCACACACAATGCAGCACACACACATTGGAAGCAGAGCACCCCAACATCGGGCACAATGTGATACAAACACCAACATTTGCACAACCAAGTACAGGACACATAATGAACCCGCCTGTTGGCCGTAAACGGCCATACGCATCTGGCAAAGCACGAAACAGGGACAGACCTGATGGGGTAGCAATGCACGTATGGCAGGCAGCCAGAGAGTCTGTGAGACACACATTGGCATACAAATCAAGACACAACACAGTTGGAGAGAAGTAAAAGTGCAGAAACGTTATCAACAAGTGTGTGCCAGTACGTCCAAGAGAAGTGCCACGATATGCAAACCAATGCAGCCGCATGCCTGAATGAGGAACGTAGGAAAGCGCCCATGTCCACCTCGGGGGAATCCATCACCAACAAGTCAGTGCCAACCCGCGTTGGTTGTCCGTGCCTGGATCATGAGTCCAGGATAATGCCCTGTCTTTGTGTATGCTGCCTCTGTGGTTTTTCTGGTGTTGGTGGCGAGTCTGGGGTGGTTGCGGTGAGTGTTGTGGCCCTCATGGGCAACAGCGTTGCATTAACTTTGTCTCCATGGCATCTGGGTGCCTTCAGGTGTGGCTCTTGTCTGGGCTCCCTTTTATGCTGCAGGTAGTCATCCTGCTTCACACCAGCAAAAGGCAGGTGTTAATTCCCTGCTGCTACCACAGCTTATCGCCTGTTTTGGGTTTGCAACGCAGATCTGGCAGTTCGTTGTGAAAGTGGTGCTGTGGTTTTTTCTTGTCTTTTTGCACGGGAACGCCTACTCTGCATCTCATCAGGATTAGTTGGTGGTGCGCACCGTGGATATAAATTTTGGGACAGTTATCGCGGGAATACGGGCAATGTCTGCAGTTTGCACCAGCTTGTGAATGCTGTGTTAAATCGATCTCCACTTTTGATGCATTAAGGTGGAGATAAATCGGAGATAAGTCCTTGTGACTATCCCCCCTGAGTCTTCTTATATAATCCGTAAATGCTGGTTTGGCTAGCTCACAGTACCATATCTAAACCCCTAACCTAACTGAGTTATAGATGTTTGCCGGTAACCTAAAACATGACCACTCTGATTCCTAAGGAATTTGTGGAAACAGATCTAATCCTTTCGTTTGTCATTTAAATACTTTATTTCGACCAAGGGCCATAAAAGTTTTTATAGAAATACAATCATTCACAATACAATCTAAAAGACATCCAGTCATTTGTCACATTTGCATACCCAATGTGTCACAAAGAAAAGATATGAGAATACATTTTCGAATATTTATTGAAAAGATTTGATCTTTGTAAATAATGCATGAGGTGTGATTATTAGACAGATGAAGCACATGATTGTTATAAGCATTATTAGATTGGAGAAAAACAGAAGTCAACCATGTTAATTGTTCCTAATGTTACTCATCCAATCTATCATTAATACCTCTACACTAAATAGAGCGTATTGCGGGTACCTTTGTGCCACACCTGAATGTACCCTGACTTGAATGTTCAGGTTTACACACCTCTCTTGCATGGCTATCTTCCTTCTCAGGATGAAGGCCGGGGCCGGAAGAGCTGCATCTCAACCACAGCAGATTCCATGATAACTCCTGTGTGAAGTGAAGTGAAGTACCTCTTTTCAGCATAGACACTGTTAAAATAATAAAACAGCAAGCTTATCACACTGTGCCAGAGCAGAACAGCATCTTTAGTTAGTCTGGGGAGAAAGAGTTGTTGCCTACAAGCATGAGAATAAAAACAAGGGCATTAACATGTGTGACCTTGAAACTGAGTATGTAGACTACAGGGCGAAAATGTTGATCAGAAACAAATGCGTACATGGCACATACGTGCATTGGGGGAAAACAGTTGAAAACCACCATTAGAATAGATGCTAAGTCATAATAAAAGAAGTTAAAATGAAGACTAAATGTAATACATGGTCATATTATATTTATATGCGGAATTTAGTATAGTAAACCTATGTGTGTGTGTATTTGTGTGTGTGTATCAGAGCTTCTATCAGTGCTTTTAAAGCTCAGAGAGTAAGTGGCATATATAAAGGGTTCAATTACGCCTTGCATATATTTCCTCGTGGTGCCCCCATGTTAGCCTATCAATGTTTACCTTGCTGTGATGCGTCATCTTGTGCAGGTGGGCTGGCACCCCTTTGCCCACACTGCCTGCGTGCGTGAGAGAACCTTAACAATAACAAGCATTTGCTATGCAATAGGTTTCGCATTTTAGAAACTTTGACCTATTTGTATTGTAAATAACAATGCCTTCTTATCTTTGCCGATGTTTTTTAACACGTAAATAAATGGCATTGTCCTTTACAATGCCAATAGGTCCAAATTTAGCAATTGCGAGGCCTATTGCATTTCAAATGCTTGTTAGTTATGCCTCTGATAAAGTTAAACATGCATAAACATCCCTGTAAACTGGATCCGGTATTTGCGAAGATTTTAAGTGAGTGCAGTCAAAGCTATAGTTATATACTATATAAATATGCTGCCAGTAGCCCGGCTCGGATCATCAAAGATGAAAACAGCCATAAACAGCATAATATACTCCCATGTTGTGGGAAAAATCAGAGGTTGTACCCATTTTACTTCAATGCGTTTGTCAACACAGAAAAAAAGCTCCAAGCAAATATCACATGACCCTCATTGCTATTTATAATTTCACTGACATTTTGTCACACTTAATTTGCAATTTCAAGCACAGAAATCAGGATTCCTACACAAGATGTCGACCTGTTACCCGACCAAGCAGCAAAAGATTCTCTTCATTTCACTCGTTCTCTGAAACAAACATATTAGCATATTAAAAGGTGAACTTGAAAAGGGCATGCCTGTATGCAAATGGCAAATCACAGACACACTATTTATAACCTAGATTATGAGCAAGGAGCTGAACACAAATTGCATACAAATGACAAAACAGGCAAAATACACTGTAACCTGACTGCAGGAGTTCTAAAAAATAAAATAAATATAATCCCACCCAAAGTCTGTAAAGGGAATTATAAAACAAGAAAACATTTGATTTTGTAATCGGAAAAAGGATACACAAATGGCATTGTTATGTTATGTTTTCATGCAGATCAGTTTAAGATGGTAACACATATGCACTCTAGTGTGAAGCTCACCAAAATGTTGAAATAAAATACGTTATCAATATGAACTGTGCTGTACAAGAAAAATTGTCAAAAATGAAGTTCAGAGTGTGTTATTATGCATGGGGCCAGAACACAAACTAAATTTGACTGGAGTAATTTCATGTCCTTGGTGGTAAGTTGAGGCAGTGTTTGCTACAGACAGTCTATAATGCGGCTGTTAGAAATGGCTCTTTCTGCAGAGACATCTCCAGACCATTTGCCTTCCTCCTCTCCTTTTTGCTGAAATCATTTTCGTTCGCTTTAGGAGTCTGTGTACTTTACCACTGCAAACCAGTGCTAAAGTACTATCTCCTTACACCATGGTAGACTTGGCATATCCCCCAATTGGCATATTTAATTCATTTATAAGTCCCTAGTAAAGTGCACTACGTGTACCCAGGGCTTGTAAATCATTTCTACTAGTGGGCCTGTCACACTGATTGTGCTACCCACTTAAGTTGCCCTTTAAACATGTCTCAGGCCTGCCATTGCAGAGCATGTGTGTGCTGTTTAAACTGCCATGTTTACCTGGCAAGATAAACCTTTTCCCAGGCCCAAACCTTCCTTTTTAATACACCTAAGTCACCCCTAAGGTACTCGCCAGAGAGGCCCAAAGGTAGGGTGCAGTGTACTTAACCTCATCGCTGCTACAGAGATTTCCCCCCGGTGCTGCATCCTCAGAATTGGGTGTGGTCATGACGGACCGGTTCCGTCATCAGCACAGCTCAACTGATGCTCATGACGGAACCGTTCCGTCATGAGCATCGAAGGGGTTAAAAAGCTGTACAGGTGCTTTTAAGTTTTACCTATTGTGGTAGTCAAAAACTCTTACATTTGTTTTTTGCTACTGCAAGACCTATATCTCCCATAGGATAACTTTGGGATTACCTTATTACATTTTTTAGGCGTAATGTTAAATGGAAGTTATAACTGGTTTATATTTGGTGTCTCTGGAGTCCTAATTTAAAATCCTATGGTGAAGTTAGATTTTAAATTACAATTATGAAAATGCCACTTTTAGAAAGTTGAAGTATTTAAAGGGGGTGGGCCCTTCCAGACAACTATAGTGGTCCTCTCAAATTTGTAAACCAACCATGGGCTCCTTCCCCTGATTATAGTGATGATAATTAAACAAGCAGGGCCAATAGTTTAATTGTTTGGTCCTTGTATTTTATTCACATATTCTTCTTCAATCTTTTCAATAAACGTTACTGGTTTAATTGTTGTCATTAAAGGAACACCTTCTTTGATTTGTACATACTTAACAGAACTGTTATAACCATAAAATATATTATACTATGACTAATTAAAAAATTAAGTACCACAAATAAAGAAAAAGATTAGTGCTCAAACTTAATCAAATACTGATCTTGAGAACTCTTCACACCAGTCTTTTGTTTATAAAGTACCTCAGTGGAGGTTTATTAATTTGTTCAAAATGTTGCCTCCTTCTGATGATTGCTATTTGGGGTCACTGATTATTAATAGAATATGTAGTGTAATAGACAATCTATCGATGCTTTCACTAGCTAGCAGATTTTCTGCTGGCTTTTTTCTAAGCCTGGGCGGTAAATTCCCTTCAGTTGGCGGGATTTGTGGAATTTAGGTAATTTCGCATTCCGCGTAGAATGTGAAATTGCCAAATATTCTGCGTTCCGCAACTTCGCGAAATTTTTTGCTTGTTCGCGTTCTCAAAATGCATGTTCGAGAGATATTTCCCCTGAGCACGCAAACAGCAATTGCAAACAGCAATTGCGAACAGGAAAAAAGCATTGCAAACAGTCAACTCATTGTGCTCGCGGAATTTCTGCATGTTCACGGAGATTTTTTACTGTTTCACTGAGATTTGCATACCCCTACTTATTTCCCAATAGTCCATGCCAATGCGATTCGTACCCCCTTTACAATTCTTGGGTTCTCCTCAGGATAAAGACTGGATCAGTTCTTAATATTTCTGTTGTTCAATGTATCTGAATTTCAGTTTAAAATGGCTTTCTTGCGCCCAAGTGGTCACTTCGTTAATCTCGTGTTTTGGATTTCGATTCATAATTTTAATCACTGCTTGACCCATTCATTGTTTCCTTCGACAGGAAGCTTGCTTGGCGTTCAGTGTCGACAGTTCAAACTGTCGGTGTACAAATCAAAGAAGGTGTTTTTTTAATGATAGAAAAATCCTGTAACACTTATTGAAAATATTGAAAAAGAATATGTGAATAACACACAAGGACCTCAAAAATGTAATTATTAGCCCTGCTTGTTTAATTATCATCACTATAATCAGGCGGCTAGAGCCCATGTTTGGTTTATTAACTTTTAGAAAGTTGGCATTTTATTTGCATTAGTCGTTTGGTGTCTACAGCTTGTCTATGGTCACATGACTGGGTGTAGTTGGCAGTTGGGCTTTGTGTATTACACCTAGATAGCAACACACAATGGGAGCTTAGGTGTGACTGAGTGGGCTATCCTGCCAACAAGGGAAGGAGGAGCTGGACCCAGCCTCACTTACACCTGAATAGGCTGTGTCTAGTCCCCACACAAAGGACTGCCTTCCCCCTGTGGCTAGTGTGGAGCCAGGCTGGCAGGACAGGGCATCTGTGAACTTCAAAGGCTTGGCTTTGAAGTCTGGCCCACTTTAAAAGCACCACTGGGCATAAGTACTGGACCTCAGACACGACCACTTCAGTACACTTCTGGACCCATGAAGTGAAGTGAAGTGAAGTGAAGTGAAGTGAAGGGGTTTTATAGAGCGCGGCTGCTGCCCGAGGGCGTCCAAGCGCTGGTAGTGGAAAGGAACAGATTCTGAAGAAGGGCGGGGCAAGGGTGGAATTAGTTTCTGAATAGGAGTGTTTTAAGTTCTTTGCGGAAGTGTAGAAGGGTGGGGGTGGCTCTAAGTGAGAAGGGGAGCGCGTTCCAGAGTTTGGCAGCGTTCAGAGAAAAGGATCTGCCTCCTGCTCTGGCTCTTTTTATTCTTGGAACTACAGCAAGAAGTGCATTCGTGGAGCGCAGGATTTTTCCAGGGCAATAGGGGGAGAGAAGAGAATGGTTGATTTCCGGGCTTGCTCTGTGAAATGCTTGATGTGATATGCAGAGCGCCTTGAACTTTATTCTCTCTCTGACTGGGAGCCAGTGAAGAGATCTAATCCCTGCCTTGGCTGACTCTCTACGAGGGATCTGTAGAAGAGTGCGGGCGGCGCAGTTCTGAGTTCTTTGCAGTTTTTCCAACACATACTCTGGGGCTCCTAAGTATAGAGCATTGTTGAAGTCCAGCCTGGATTGAACTAGGCCCTGAATGACCACTTGTCTGGCTTCGAAGGGTAGTAGTAATAGGATTTTCTTCAGCATTCGGATAATCCCGAAACAGGTTGCAGCTGTTTTGGTTGCTTGAGTGTTTAGTGTGAGTTGGTTATCTAGCCAAACTCCTAGGCTCTTTATGTTATCCTTGGGAATTGGCATTGGTCCCAAGCTTAAGGGCCACAGCTGGTGATAGGTGGTAGGAGGAGAGGGGCCGAGGATTATAATTTTGGTCTTATCACCATTGAGTTTTAAGGATAACATTGTCATCCAACGTTTGACTTCCTCCATGCATGCTGCCAGATTGGGTTGGGGGAGCATGCTGCCTTTCTGTGTCAGGGAGACCACCAGCTGGGTGTCGTCTGCGTACGATATGATTTTGATCCCGTATTTCTGGACGACACCCGCCAGTGGCCTCATGTACACGTTAAACAGCGTGGGGCTCAGAGAGGAGCCCTGAGGCACTCCGCAGTCTAAGGGTAGGTTTTTGGAGTGAGAATCGCCATCAAAGACCTGGAACGATCTGTTGCTGAGAAACGAGCTCAGCCAGTCTAGGGCGATTCCTGATATGCCGAGATCCAAGAGTCGAGCTAGTAAGGTTTTGTGGCATACCGTGTCGAATGCTGCGCTTAGATCGAGGAGGACCACTGCCACTGTCCCTCCTCGATCCAAGATCTTCCTGACTTCCTCTGGGACGGCCAGCAGCGCCGTCTCGGTGCCATGTCTGGGGCGGAACCCTGTTTGGGAGACGTCCAATAGGAGGTTCTCCTCAAGGTAGTTAGTGAGATGGAGGTTGACATGCTTTTCCAGGATTTTTCCTGCCCATGGCAGCAGGGAAATAGGGCGGTAGTTATTAGGATCTGCTGGGTTGAGATTCAGCTTTTTTAATAGTGCTTTCACCATTGCTTGTTTCCAGGCGGGGGGGACCACCCCTGAGGCGATTGAACTGTTGAGAAGGTCCAGAAGAGTGGGAAGAATAATTGGGTTGACCATATTCATCATCTTCGGGGGTGCAGGGTCAAGGGGGGAGCCAGATTTTACCTGAAATGTCAGGCGTCTGAGTGATTCCAGGTCTAATAATGGGAAATTATTCAGGTGAATTTGCACAGGATGTTCGGTCACGCCTGTGCGTTGTGGTAAGACAGTTTCAGGGTTGGGGTTAGTAAATGAAGAGTATATTTTGTTTATTTTTTTAAAGAAAAATTCGGCTAATTCATTACAACGGGATGTGGAATCAAGGGTTGTGATAGTAGGTGGGGGAATTTTGGAAAGAGTTTTTACTACCTGGTAAATTTCTTTAGGTTTAGACCTGGCTGACATGATTTTCTCATTGTAGTAGGTAGATTGGGCGACTTTTATTTCCAATTTGTAAGTTCTGATACTTTCTCTATATCTTTCTTTGTCGGTTAGGTCGTATCCCAGGCGCCACTTTCTCTCCATTTTCCTACACTGTCGTTTTGACTCCCTGAGTTTATCCGAGTACCAAGGAGCGGTTTCTCGGGCTCTCTTTAATTTAGTTTTCCTTGCGGGGAGGATGGTATCGATGGAGCTCTCTAACCATTTGTTAAAGGTTGTAATATTTTGTTCCGGGTTTTTGGAGAGGATAGGTTTGGAGTTAAGGAGAAGGCCAGACCATGCCTCTGACGGAAGTTTTGACCAGTTTCTCATTTTCCAAGTTGTAGGGAGGGGGCGGCGGGGAGGCGTTTTTTTTGGCCCAGCTGAGAAGGATTAGATAGTGATCCGTCCAGGGTAAGGGAGTGATGGATTTGACTGTTAGTGTGGGGCAGTTGGTGAAGACTGGATCGAGCAGGTGACCTTTGTCGTGAGTAGGCCCCTTTACCAGTTGTAGTAGTTGGATTGCGGCTAAGCTGGAGGTAAGCTCACTGGCGGTGCAGTCGGTGCTGGCATCAAAATGAATATTGAGGTCGCCCAACAGCGTGAAATTCGAGGAAGACATGGCAGTAACTGCAGCGAGCGAGGGTAGAGCAGAGGGAAAAGTGTTCAGTGGGCCTGGAGGGCGGTAAATTAACTCACCTGTTAGGCAGTTGTTAGGAGTGAGCTTAAGGCAGAAGGACAAGCTTTCACAATCCGGGATGGGATTGCAGGTGCAATGACATTGATAAATAGATTTATAAATTATGGCTAGGCCTCCTCCTTTCCCGCCTGTGCGGTCCCGGCGTTCTATGTGATAACCCGATGGCAGGGCTTGAATTATGTCTGGGTCACAGTCAGGGGTTAACCAGGTTTCGGTTAAAAAGAGGACATCAGGGGATCGTTCCTCTAGAAGGAGTAAGATTTCTGTTTTATGTTTCGGCATAGACCTGCAGTTTAAAAGCAATAGGGTGAAGTTTAGCTGTGACTGCTTGGGTAGCGTCGTTTTTAGGTCGGTATTACAGTATTGGCAGAGGGTGGGAAGGTTAAGGGGATGATATTGATGGAGGCAGGTACCTTTAATGGGGGGTCTCAATGTGAGAAGGGTGGCAGAGTTATATTGTGTTCTGTAAGGACGATCAAGGGGGGTGGCCCCAGTCCCCGGCCGGACGCGGACGGGCGCAGACGGGCTTGCCATAGGTGCGCCTTCGGCGCGCAAACGGCGCTCCCGCTGCGCTCGTCCGCTGCGCTTCCGGTAGATGCACATTTTATCGAGGGCGGGAGGGGGCGTGGCCTCGAAGGGGCGTGGCCAGGGTGCACGCCTGTGATGGCGGCAGCTCAGGTTTGTTTGTTGCCTTCGGCGGCTCGCAACAGCGTTCAGATCGGCTGTGCGAGTGAGTACAATTTGCGGGATTCTGCCCCAAGTGCTTATAGTGAAGTGCGCTTTAAAAACAGGTAAATCAAGTGACAATTTCAAATTTTTTAAAAACAACGGAGCAATTAGCTATGGCTCCCGGCTTCCAGCCTCAGGAGTAATTCTTTCCTAGGTTAGGCGCTCGTGTTCAGCAGCCTTTTAACTGGGCGGGAGGGGCGTGGCCTCGAAGGGGCGTGGCCAGGGTGCACGCCTGCGATGGCGGCAGCTCGGGTTTGTTTGTTGCCTTCGGCGGCTCGCAACAGCGTTCAAATCGGCTGTGCGAGTGAGTACAATTTGCGGGCTTCTGCCCCAAGTGCTTGTAGTGAAGTGCGCTTTAAAAACAGGTAAATCAAGTGACAATTTCAAATTTTTTAAAAACAACGGAGCAATTAGCTATGGCTCCCGGCTTCCAGCCTCAGGAGTAATTCTTTCCTAGGTTAGGCGCTCATGTTCAGCAGCCTTTTAACTGGGTGGGAGGGGGCGTGGCCTCGAAGGGGCGTGGTCAGGGTGCACGCCTGCGATGGCGGCAGCTCGGGTTTGTTTGTTGAATGCTGCACCAGGAAGAAGGACTGCTGTGCTTCTGAAAGGAGTGCCTCTCTGCTGGACTGCTACTCTACTGGACTCCTACTTTGCTCACCTTTTATCTGCTGCCCTATGTCCTGGGTGAGCCGGACTGGAGCTGCATCACTTGAACCCAGAGTGACTCCAAAGACTAGTTGACTGGCCTCCTGATCTGAAGTATCTGGGGCATAACAAGATTCCAACCACCATGCATCTGCACCTGGACTCTGTCAGCTGTGAGGTTACCCTGCCAAGTGGTGCCACCCTAGGCCTGGACCCTTGGAAGTTGGCCTAAGCTGCTTACCAGCAGAACTGATGCATCTTCTCTGCTGAGCAGAGCATCCTCAAGCAGAACCGACAAATCGCAGCTGTTGCATGGACTGGATCCAGGGTACTAGGCCTGCATCACCCTCGCATCTTCGGAACTGCTGCATTGCTGCTGGCACAGCATGCCTCCGACCCAGGTCCTTTCATCCCTTCTCGATAACAGCTCTATGATGATGACGCACTCTGCATTGCAGCCTCACGGCTCATCGGAAAGGACACAAAGCCTTGGAAGCGACTCATTGCTTCGGCTGCGTGCCTTTTCCTCACCTTGGATCCACACAACCAGTATTTACGGTACATTGTTCAGCGGGCCTAAGCTTGTCCCTATTGACCATTGATCCTGGTCGGCCTGAACTTACTTTATTTTCTCAAACCAGGTGTGGGAAATTTTTGTGTGGTGTTTTCACTGTTTTACTGTTTGAAGTGTTGCACAACTGCTTTACCCATTGCCTTCAAGGTAAGCCTGACTGCTCTGTGTTAAGCAACCAGTGGGTGAGTACAGGTTAATTTAGGGTTAGATTGTGCCTTACCCTGACTATGATCATGGTTGCTGCTTGCTGCTTGACCATGGCTCATACCCCAGTCAACCCAATTTCTAACAGTGGCAGTATAAAAACAGTATTCTGGAGGTAGTAGTACGTGATACAAAACATGCTGCACATGTGCTGTGTGGAATATTGTTGCAGCAGTGATGTGTACATTTTTTGTGCTGCTTTGTTATTCACGGTATAATATTGCAAAATGATTGTGTGCTGTACGGTGTCTTGCATTGTTTTGACTATTTGTTGTGCCATGCTTTTTATGTTTTAATGTTGCTCTGTGTATGGTATTGTGCTATGGCCATTTATTTACTTTAGATATGCCAAAAAATTTAGCAGAATTTCCAGCCAAAAGCAGCAAATGCTTGTACCTTCCTGTGACATAGAACCATTTACCAATGTTGTCTAAGGCAGTGATACTCAAAGTACAGCTGGGGTGGCTTGCGGCCCTCCTGACCTTTACATGTGGCCCAGGGTCAGGAGCCACAACAGGCTGCTGCTTACCTGACACTAGCTAGCATTCAGTAAATTGTTAAATAAATGGACAAGCACTTATTTACAGGTTATTTGAAGTTAAAGGAAGGATGTAACTAAGCTGTCCTGCACCACTTGACTTTAGGAACACCTTTATTTATAAAAAACATCTTGCATCAAGCATGTACAAGTATGATAAAGTGTGTTCAAAATGTAAGACTTGATTGTAGTACATTGGATTACATCAGTATATTTAGAAGTATTTTTTAATAGTGACAGTTTTCAAGCATGAGTTTAGAAACATTCATGCTTCCCTTCACCCTGAAAACAATGTCAATAGGAAACTAAGAGGCCTGGGTTGCTATTATATATAGAGAACATCATAGTTTACCAAATGAAACACAAGACAAGGTTTTACACAGCACACATCTTGATGGGCTGTATTTCAAGGTCATGTGATATGCGCAAATGAAAAAGAAAGGATGCAATGTGAAATAAAACAGTTTAATTTAATTGCTGGTTTCTAACGTGCTAGAATCGACTCCCGAAGGAGTATCTCTGCGCAATAGATCTCTGGGGAACCCGTCCTGGCTTTCCCTGTGAGATGCTCCCTGCTGGGTATCTCCAAGGTGAAACCCGGCATCCCCGGCGTATGTGGGGGGCTGTTGTGGAGATGAGGCAAGCTAATGCCCAGAGTTGCCGAGTGTGATCCCTGGTTAGAGTAGGCACCGATGTGAGAATTATCGAGTCCGCTGACCCTGGTCCATGACCCTGCCGCGTCAGGAATTGAACCCTGGTCCCGGGCAGTCCTCTGCTCCCGGGTCTGCCGCCTCTAACCATTGAGCCACACCACTCCACCTAGGTTTACACAATTTGGTCAAGTGGGGAGGCCAGGATTGATCCAAGGATTTGTGGTTTCACATTGTGCAATTCAGCAACTAGATGTACATGCTTCGCTTCCAATATGCTCACCTTAAAACCCCCCTACTGACCACCACCTTGCTGGCATAAATGTGGCCCTCCGCCTCGCCATAGCCCAAATGTTTGGCCTCTGGGAAAATGTTTGTGAGTATCCATGTTCTAAGGTGATAGAAACTGGGTCAAGGCTAACGACTCACCCCCGTTTCTGGAGTCTTTAGTTTTCCTCGGGGAGGCCCAGAGCTGGGAAAAGAGGGGTAAATAGAGATTAGAATCTCCTTACCTCGAGATTCTAATCTCTATTTACCCCTCTTTTCCCAGCTCTGGGCCTCCCCGAGGAAAACTAAAGACTCCAGAAACGGGGGTGAGTCGTTAGCCTTGACCCAGTTTCGAATGATCTCTTCTTAATGTTTTATTGCGCTGTTTCAAAATCACGAAGGGGTCTGCTGTTCCGCGTTTTCCTGCACAAGCGCTATTATGCTTAAGGATTCACAATACCTTTACCCCTTTTCCTTCTCTTAAATACATATTTGGAGTATTGTGTATCATTTTCGAAATTTGATCGAGTGACTTGAACTATCATTTAGGTGCTAATGCTTGATTAATCCTTATAAAATGTTGATAATTCACAACAATGTCTGAGTCACACCCTGCTGCTTGCCAACACATCGCAGTATCTTCTTGCTCACTTTCGCCTCCCTCTTTCCTCTGCCCTACCAGGTGACACTCCACTGTGTTGTGTATACACGCCATTTTTGCTAAAACATGCATCTACCTAGTAGCTTTGACTATAGCTCACTACTGTGCCCTCCCAAACTCCTGTAATACTGTGAGAATGAAGGATAATTATCCCTGTACAACATATATTTGTGTCTATTTTCTTTTTTAGGTTAATATGACTTGAGTGGCTAATGTTGACCCTCCATACTTTTATCCCTTGAACACCACACAAAAAGTGTGAGTAGATTCTTTATGTTTGTTTGTCATTTTGTCCTGACGAAAGCCCCATAGACTCCGTTGAGCCGAAGGGGGCTGAAACATGTCGACATTCTTTGCAAATTCGCACTTCTAGATCCAGTAACTCGATCTAGGATAAGTACCCACTTAATTTTAACATAAGATCTCCACCACTTCATTAAAAACCTTTCAGGTGTTGACCTTATTTTTACCAGTTTTTTCCCCTTTTTTTTGCACTGGTCTCTCCCCTTTTTTCATCTCTGGACACTGCAACCTAGACCAGAGGAGCCTCTGGATGAGGCAGGCACCCACACTCTCTATGGTATCCGATGATAACTGCCGAAAACCACAATGTAGGGGCGGATGAACGAAATATACCGCAACACCTTTACACATTGGGTCTTTTGAGGATACCATAGTTTTTCTAACCAATGGTCTAGAATTGTCACGAGTGTCCATTTTTTCACTTGATTAACCTTGATACTTACCCGGGAAATAAATGGACATGTATTCCTCCTCCCCATTCTGATTACACTACTTATAGAAGCTAACCTGTTAGTGTTGGCAGGAACGGCCAGGCTGCATTATATACAATTTTCCACCTTAGCTAAAAAGTAGACCAAAGGAAAATCCAAACATAAGGAGACAAATTCAGACCACCCTAGTTTATCAGGGAACAAACTCTCAAGCCCATGAACGTGTATCCTTGTTAATGGCTGGTTATTAAGGAATGTGTGGTTGCAATTGGTGCCACCTTTAAACCAGCCACTGAGTGGGCACTAAAAAAAGTATGTAACCAGACATGAGAAATTCAGAAGACCTTTTAAGAGTTTACATTTGCCCTCTCTACAGTATCTATTTTGACAGTGTCTGACCAATGTAATATTTTTCACAGCACTAATATATGTCTGACAAGGAGGCGAGGAAGTGGTTTCTGCTAAATGATTAAGGTGAATACCAACAGATCATTTTTATCAGAAGCGTCCTTCCCCAAAAACTGGACTGGGGGAACCCAACAATGATTTGTGATTATGATGTCTGAAAATCTTATGCACCATGTGCTTCAGCTACCTATTCCTTCTCCTATTTTAATTGCAAAATGTTAGACATGGCTGTCTCTAGTTGGCAGAGGTATACACTTCTGACAAATAGGGACTCACCTCCTCTAGTCAGGGCAAGGGGATCACACACTTAGATAACCCCTGCACACCCCCTTGGTAGCTTGGCAAAGCAGGCAGGCTTATCTCAGAGGCAGTGCGTTAAGCATTTATGACCACATACAGTGATAAAGTGAATACACTACAAATGGACACAACACAGTAGTATTATAAAAATAAGGATTTTTATATAAGGCTTAGCACAAGACCAAATAACGACAAAAATATACAACAATCTTAATAAATACTCTTGGAAGGAAAAATAATAGTTCAAGTGTAGTTTCTTCTTTAGCACAAAGTCTTTAGTAACAAAAGCAATTCTTCTTCTTTAAATCACAGTTCTTGGCAACAATGTAACCCACACGGGAGTCACACGACGTCGAGGCAAAGTTAATCCAAAAGTTCGGCGTCGACCGCGAGGAGCGCTACGTTGAGCCCGGGGTCACACGGACCCCCACAACACAATACCTTGGAAAAGCGAAGCCCACGATGATCAGCAGCGTCGTGATGTCCGGCGTTGCGTCTTCGGCGTCGATCCGGCCTCGGAGTCGGGGTGACCTGCAGCGGCGTCGACAGATGTCAGGCAGGAGCAGCGCTCCGGAGGCGAAGCAGGATATGGCGTCGTCGTCGATGTCGATGATGATGTTGCAAGAGTGAGCAGCGCTCACGGCGTCGAGAGGGCTCGGAGTCAATGCGATCAGCGGCGATGCAGACACAGGGTCACTTGGAGCTGGAGCCGAACTCACTACTCACTGGCATCGCTACTGGCATCGATCAGGCCTGGCGGCCTGCGTCGAGGAAGCGGGACACTGGAGCCGTTTACTCACGATGTCGAGCTGGATTCGGCGGCGTCCGTCGGCGTCGAGATTGCTGGATTCTTTCAGAGGTGCTGGATTTTCAGGTTCCAGCAACAAGCACTTTTAGCAAATAAATGAAGTCCTTTAGCCCTGTGACTTCAACAGGAGGCTGGCACTCTTCCAGCCCTTGGAGATTTCCTTGGCAAAGTTTGAGAGTACACACTCAGTTCCTCTCTCCTGGTTCCTTGGTAAAAATAAAGAAGCAACTGCAGGATTCCCCCCAGCAAACAGCACTCTGGCAGAAGGGGTAGGCAAGTCCTTGAATCAGCAGGCTTCTTGTCCTTGGTTCATGTTTCCTTGTCAGAAGTGATCTAAAGTCTTGGTTCAGGGGTCCTTCTCTTATACCCCTTTTTGGCTTTGATCCCTTTGTCCATGCAGGGGAATTTCCCTCATCCTGGGTTTGTTGTGGGTGTAGCCAGGCAGAGGCACCTGGCCTATTCACTGTGCAGGGCTGGGTCCTCAGACGCCCAGCAGGAGGTGGAGCCAGTATTGTCACTGGCAGGAGCAGAGCTATCAGTCGCCCGGCAGGAGGTGGAGCCAGCATTGTATCAGGCAGGGCCGGCTATCAGGAACTACTCTCCCCCTACTCTCAATGCAAATGCACCACTCACCCCACACTGACTCATTCAGAACTCCGGAGCCACCCAGCCCCTGTCACACACACACCAAACCAGCAGAAACCAGAAATAGTTAGACAAGAAAATAGCCACTTTCTAAAAGTGCTATTTTCAAACCCAGAGTCCAAAAACCATCCACACAAACGGATGAGTTATTAAACCCCGAGTTCAGGGATACCAAACTCGACATTGCACCATGCTCCCCGAGCTAGCTAGGATTATAGCATTAATAACCCCGGCAGCCCATTCTAACTAATGGAGAGCAGGTAACCTCACAATAGTGAAAAACGAATATGGCCGTAATTTACTATTAGGACATGCCAACTTGGTCAGGCTTGTCCTACCTTATGCTTACAATGCACCCTGCCCGCGGGCCTACCATAGGGGTGACTAACATGAAGTTAAGGGAAGGTTTGGGGACCGGCAAGTAGGTTCACTTGCGCAGTCTGCGTGACAGTACCAGACTGCACGTAGGTCTAGCAATGGTAGACCTTTAGACATACTTTTACTAGGCCGCTCTTGTGGGTGGCACAACATGTGCTGCAAGCCCACGAGCAGCATTTGTATTTACAAGCCCTGGCACTCCTGGTGCACTAGACTAGGGACTGACAGTAAACCAAATAAGCCAAACATGGAATTCAATCAATACAGCAATTTTACATAGGGAGCACTTGCACTGTGGCACTGATCAGCAGTGGCACAGTACCCAAAGCAATATACCAGCAAAAACATCGTAAACAGAGGAGGCAAACAGAAAAAAATGGAGGAGAGACTCAGGCCAGTGATGTCAGGTCTAACACAAAAGATGAAATTAAATTTGGGGCAAGATCTATTTGCTACATTTCTCATTATGAACAGAGAATATATTATAGCCTTAAAGCCCGCCGTAGAGGGCTATACCGGCTATTAAAGGCCCTCTCCAGCGTTAAAGGCCCAAGCCGAAGGGGAGGGCCTTTAACAAGGGAGGGACTTTAATAGCTGGTATAGCCCAGCTACGAAGGGCTATAAGGCTATTAGAACATTCTGCCACTAGAAGGCAGAATGTTCTAACAAAAAAAAACAAAGCCTTATGGGAGCGTGAGGGGATTGGAATCCCCTCGGGCTCCCTGAAGCCTTAGTTCACAGCCAGAGCGGTGAACAAAGAAACATTGGAAAGCTGGAGCTCCAGACTTATACCAGCCATTATAAGCCCGGAGCACTCCATTGTTTTGGAGCTACCAACATTCCAATGTTCTAAATACCACATAATTTATATACTTGGTCAAAGAGCCAGTGAACTCCTGTTTGCTCAGTAGTTGCTGGAAGTTGTAGTGAAAATAGTCATACACACATGCTCACTCCTGAAGGGACAAGGGACATGTGATGCTGTTTGCTGAAAGACACAACCACTCATCCGGTGAATCCCCGCCTATCAACACACAAGCACTAAGTGGGAAATTCACTTCTTTCATATAAGGAGTAGTTTATCAGTGTCTTAGTGGGATAGCGATGTAGATGTCTTAATTGGACAGTCATTTGGCTTGCCGGACCTGCTATCACCTGCCTGACCATTGACTTTCTTAACAGCTGGACAGCCAGAACAGCTTTACAGACACAATGCAATACCAACAGTTCTCCTCGCACCACATGCACTTCTCCAGTTTGAATTTGTGGGGAAAGAAAGAAAAGTGAAGAGAGTGGGGATTCACATGCGTAGTGTTGATAAGAAGCAACCTTTTAAATTTGTCTACAAGGGGAACCACAGTAGTTTTTACGCACACTAGAGGCATATTTCGAAGTAACATTGATTGAAGCACGTAAAACACTTTCTGATAATGGTGATGTGTGCTAAGTTCCATAAGGCTATACCAGAGTTCACACTAGTGGATGATTTCAGTCAAGTTATTGTTGTGATGGAAGGATATGCTAATGTGCAATCCGAAATCAGTTCATGTGTGCTGGCATTATTTGTGGTTAGCTGTTGTTGCCAAAATGAATGTCCCTGTTCCTGGTGAGATATGACATTGCACTGGTGTATTGCTTCCAATTTGGTAACCAGTAAAAATATATGTTAAGTCTTGACATTTTTACAGGGCCCATTATTTCTCATAAAGAGATCACACACTTTGAAGCAGAAGTTCAGCCAGCTTCTAAATAAAATGCCTTCAAAGAATTTAGCAGGTGTCAAACACCACAAAGATCCATCAATCAATCAATCATATCATTTGTAAAGCGGACTACTTACCCGTGAGGGTCTCAAGGCGTTGCGGCAGGGGGGGTCTGCTACTGTTTGAAGAGCCAGGTCTTCAGGAGTCTTCTGAAGGCCAGTAGGTCTTAGGTCTGCCGTAGCTGGGTGGGGAGGGTGTTCCAGGTCTTGGCGGCGAAGTGGGAGAAATATCTGCCACCGGCTGTCATTCTTTGGATGCATGGGACTGTGGCGAGGACGTGGCCAGTGGGGCGGAGCTGGCCGGAGGGGGTGTAGCAGCGGAGTCATTTGTTGAGGTATGCTGGTCCGGTGTTGTGGAGTGCTTTGTGTGTATGGATGAGGAGCTTGAAGGTTATCCATTTGTTGATGGGGAGCCAGTGCAGGTCTCTCAGGTGGGGTGTGATGTGACTGCGGCAGGGAGTGTCGAGGATCAGACTCGCAGAGGCGTTCTGGATGTGTTGGAGCCGTCTCAGGAGTTTGGCCAAAGTTCCTGCATAGAGGGTGTTTCCGTAGTCTAACCTGCTGGTGACGAGGGCCTGGGTGACTATTCTTCTCGTTTCGGTGGGGATCCACTTGAAGATCCTGCAGAGAGTTCAGAGGGTGTTGAAGCAGGAGGAGGAGATGGCGTTGACCTGTTTAGTCATGAAGAGGGTGGAGTCAAGGATGACCCCTAGGTTGCATGCGTGGTCGGTGAGTGTCGGGGCTGTTCCCAGTGTTGTCGGCCACCAGGAGTTGTCCCAGGCTGAAGGGGTGGAACCCAGGGTTAGGACCTCCGTCTTGTCCGAGTTCAGCTTCAGTCGGCTGTTCCTCATCCATTTGGCGACGGCCTTCATTCCTTCGTGGAGGTTAGTTTTGGAGGTGTGAGGGTCTTTGGTGAGGGAGAGGATCAGCTGGGTGTCGTCAGCGTAGGAGATGATGTTGAGGTTGTGCTGTTGGGCGATGTGGGCGAGGGGTCATGTAGATGTTGAACAGCATCGGGCTGATGGGCCAGCCCTGAGGTAGTTCTGCCGGAGAGGAAGGATGTGGTCCAGTCCAGGGCCTTCTCTTGGATCCCGGCGTATTGTAGGCATGTTCATAGTGTGCGGTGGCAGACCATGTCGAAGGCGGCTGACAGGCCCAGGAGTATGAGGGCTGCTGTTTCTCCATTGTCTAGCAGGGTCCTGATGTATTCGGTGGCAGCGATGAGGTCGGTTTTGGTGCTATTATTGCAGCGGAACCCGGACTGGGATGGTTCCAGAATGTTGTTCTCCTCGAGGTAGCGGGTCAGTTGTTTGTTGATGGTTTTTTCAATGACCTTTGCCGGGAACGGGAGCAGAGAGATGGGTCGGAAGTTCTTGAGGTCCTTGGGGTCTACCTTGGGTTTCTTTAGTAAGGTGTTGATTTCGGCGTGCTTCCAGCTTTCCGGAAAGGTTGCTGTCTCGAAGGAGATGTTGATTGCTTTCTGGAGATGGGGTACGATGGCTGTGCTGGCTTTGTTGAAGATGTGGTGGGGGCATGGGTGTAACGGTGATCCGGAGTGAATGGTGTTCATGTTCTTGCTGGTGTCCTTGTCGTTGATGCTGGTCCAGGAGAGCGGGCGGTAGGTGCAGGTAGTGGTCATGGGGGTGGAGGTCTCAGTGGTTGTTGTAGCAGTCTTGGCGTTGAAGTTGATCTTGCAATGGAAGAAGAAGGCCAGCTAGTCGCACAGGTCTTGCGAAGGTGGGATGTCATTGGTGTTGGAGCTGGGGTTGGAGAGTTCCTTCACGATCTTGAAGAGCTCTTTGCTGTTGTGTGCATTGTTATCTAGGCGTTATTTGAATGATGCCCTTTTGGCGGATCTGATGAGGTAATGGTGTCTGCAGGTGGCGTTCTTGTAGGCAGCGTAGCTGTCCGGTGTTCGATCTCGGAGCCTGTTCTTCTCCAGTTTTCGGCATGTTCGTTTGGAGGTCTGGAGGTCTTCGGTGAACCAGGTGGCTTTCTTCCTGGTGTGGCTGTTGGGGTCGGTGGGGTGGGTGGGTGGGGTCTGGGCGAGGGTGGTGGTTATCTGGACTGCGATGACTTTGCTCCAGCAGGGCCGAGGCATCTGTTGGGTGCAGTTGTGCGTGGTGGGCTTCCAGAATGTGGAGTGGATGCACTGATGGTTGGTCCAGTGGGGTTTGGTGGTGTGGTTGAAGGAGACGTGGGGGCTTGCGGAGAAGATGGGGTCAAGCGTGTGGCTGGTGGCGTGGGTGAGTGTTGTCACGAGCTGTCTGAGTCCAAGGTTGGTGAGGTTGGCGATCAGGGTGGTGGAGTTGGTGTCGTTGTTGTTCTCAATGTGGAAGTTCAGGTCTCCGAGGAGGATGTAGTCTGTGGAGGCGAGGGCTTGTGTGCTAACAAAGTCAGTGATGGAGTCGCTGAACTGTGGTCAGGGTCTGGGGGTCTGTAGATGAGGGTTCCTCTGAGGGTGGAGTTGGGATTGGTGTGGATCTGGAAGTGCATGTGCTCCGCGGTTCAGAGGTTGTCGTCGGTGTTGGTCGAGACTCTGTGGGTGTTCTTGTGGATGATGGCAGGTGATCTTGTAGCCTTCCTGTATGGCTATGCGATATTGGGTGCTGAGGCGGGGTTAAGCCAGGTCTCCGTCAGGAAGGCGACGTCTGGGGAGGTTGAGTGGAGAAGGTCCCACAGTTCAACTGTGTGTTAGCGGGCGGAGTCGGTGTTGAGGAGGATGCATTTGAGGTAGTTGGGTACTTTCCTGGGTGGAGGTGTGGTGGGGCGGATGCTGGTGAAGCTGCAGTTCCGGCAGGCAAAGGGTCCTTGGGTGCGTTTCGGGGTGGCCCGGTAGCAGGTGTGTTCTCGTCCGGGGTTGAGTGCGTGGAGTGTGCTGGCATCCTAGCGCAGTCGGGAGTCGTGGTATTGGCGGGGTGCAGGGGTTCTGGTACTGGGCACGGTCCAGGCGCAGAGGGGCGCAAAGGGCATTGCGCAGCGGCCGCCATAAGAAGGGGAGGAGGGAGGGAGGAGCAGCTGGGAGGGGGAGCGGACGAATGGGAGCGGGGGCGGGGCCGGCAAGGAAAACAGAAGGCAAACGGGCACAAGGAATAATGAGGGCAATGCAAGACAACAGGCACAATAAAATGCAATATATAGGCAACTAATAAGGCACAAAGCAAGCACAATAAAAACGTGCAAAAGCAAGTACAGCGGAGCAGGGTGCGCGGCCGTAGGGTACGCAGCGGTGGGAAGCGGGACAGGCGAGGGAAACAGACGGCAACGGGCACAAGGGAAAACGAGGGCAATGCAAGACAACAAGCACAATAAAATACAATATTTAGGCAACTAAGAGGGCACAAAACAAGCACAATAAAAACAGGCAGAGCAAGTACAGAAGCGGAAATAAAGCAAACCTATGGCCTACCATTGGCCACCAGGGATGAGGTGCAGGTGGTAGCTTGCGGGTGGAGGTAGGTCTCGAACTACTCAGCAGCTGGTCTGGAGCACGGGCGCAGTCTGGTGAAGCTACATGGCGTGGGGAGCGACTTGCCTGGAAGCAGGGTTAGGGCTCAAAAGATTTAAAAATGGCTAACCTTAAATGAGAATTTAACATGCAAGCCAAAATCAGCAAATCCCAAGGTCAGAAATTAGAAAGTATTTCTTTATATACACACAGATATGGTTCAGACAGGAGATATTAGTCAGTAGTAGGAAAGCCATGAGGAGGTTAAGTTGGAAGGGGCAATGCTGGCTTCCAAATGAGTGGAAATCTTGAGTTCCTAAAGGCTGCAGGAAAGACCGAGCAGAAGACTTGTTGACGGGCCCAGGTGCCTAAAAATCTGAAAGATTGCATGAGCCGTCAATGGCAATACTGAAAAGTCTGTAAGAAGATATGAAAAAGACAGAGACATTATTCATAAACAGGTCAGGCTGAAACTGAACATTTTTGGGTCTAGTGTTTGGGAAGCAAAAGCAATAAATCCTAATAAGTGGTAGAGGACCATGGAGGGCTTCTTGCTTTGTTGTGAACCTTTTTCCCGGAAGTTGCAGCAAGGGCGAGGTAATCTAGTCTGTTTGTAGTGCACATGGACAAGGTTTTCAGGTCCTGATGAAGGGCGGCTACCTGCTGTTGTGAATTCCCTACAGGGTTGGGAGACAATGGGCGGTTATGAAGAGCGAATGAACTTCATCCAGCCCCTGTGAAACCTTTCCATTGCACCAGGGCAGTTGAGATTTTGTGAAAGAGGAATCCCAGGAAATACTACATACAGCTGGGTTACCTGCTGTCGATCTATGTTCATGGGGAGTCCCTGCAAACAGAAGCCTCAAATTAGTATCTGACGAACACATTCTAAAAATCAACTAACATCTATGTTTTGCTACTAATATATAGAAAATGTTTTAAAGGACAAATACTATGGGACAGATTTACAAGCTCTTTGCGCCATGTCTGCGTCATTTTTCCCATGTTAAAAATGACGCAAAAGTGGCGCAAGGGGCTTGTAAATCTGCCCCTATATGTGCTGCTTTAAACACATTTTTGACTGCACTCATCTCACTGTTAAAAAATAATTTGTTGAAGTTCTGAGAACCAAAGCCAGCACATTTGTTCTGTATTTTTCAAAGACTGCTTTAGCTTCAATAAAGCACTCCAGTTTTTTAACTATTGATTCCTTTATTTGATTCCTTCCTTTTTTTGTGGCTCTTTGATAATTATATATTTTTATTTTTGGCAAAATTAATTTAGGAATTCATTTAGGAATTTTAACTAACTTCTTCTAACTCTCTTTTTTACAAAAAAGTCTGGATTGGCGGAAAATATTTTAGAGAACATCAAAACTAGATGTATGCTTTGAACACAGGCAATGTACTAGCAATGATACCAACATGACTTAAGAAACTGCATGGAAAATGTGTGCTTCTTAAATACAGAAGCCAGAATATCGAGGTAGGCAAATATTGAGGACAAAATATGGAATCCAAAATCCAAAAGGTAAGTAAGTATAGATTTTCTATACCTAACTCCACATATATGTACCGTTGAAAAAATATGTATCTTCAAGGTACATGGGTAGATGGGGAGTTAGGAATGGTAGCTCTGTACTTCCTTTATAAGTACTTATCTTTCAAGATTCACAGCGTTAATATTCAGTAGTACAGTCTATGTAACATACATTAAGCCATTACCTAGCATGAATTTTTCTCACATGCAATTTTCACACCGACTGCCCAAGACTATTTTGTGTAATTTTTTACAAACTTCACTCAAATTAAACTGTGCAGAACTTTTACAATTTTGTCAAAGTTGAATTTTGATGTGGTAATGATGTTCATGGGAGCCTTCACAGATGATTTTACTGCACACTTTCGATTATTCAACTATCACCATATGCAAATAACAACACCACAATATTGAGAGCCAAAATATCAAAAAAACATTATTGAAAAATCAAAATATTGAGGGTGAAAATATCACAGGACACAATATTGACATTACAATATATATGATTAAGCACCACAATAATATTGACAACTGGGTTATTGGTTGAGGGAGTGGAAGCCTGACTCAAGCAGCAACCACAATACTTGTATAATCAAATCAAAACAGCTTTATTCGGTGACAACAAGGCAAACACCATAAAAGCATACTAATACACATATATCTTAAAGGGTACATTCTAACTAAATTTCATAGGGACATTAATGGTGGTACAACATGTGCAAATTTAAAATACAAAGCAGCAGCATGAAATTGTAGGTCCA
This sequence comes from Lissotriton vulgaris, assembly GCF_964263255.1. Classification (NCBI taxonomy): domain Eukaryota; kingdom Metazoa; phylum Chordata; class Amphibia; order Caudata; family Salamandridae; genus Lissotriton; species Lissotriton vulgaris. The sequence continues at coordinate 1,436,568,133 of NC_141687.1, read as the reverse complement.
TTTTTCAAAATCCTTAAAATGCAATCTACAACCAGTTCATACAATAAAGTGCAATGGTAATCAGTGCAAAGAATGCGATTTAGAGGATATCTTACTTATCATCTTTTTCATATAGCAGAGCATCCAAAGGTGCATAGTCTTTTCTCCTTCTAATTAATTTTTGTATAAAGCATGTTACAGCACTTATTATTTTCATGGTGTCCAAACTACAGATAAAATTAAACGCATCCTTATAATTAAAAAGCATGTTTTTTAAAAATAGTGGTTTCAATACAGTTTTTTGTATAAAATATAAAAAGGGCAGAATAAAATGAGATGCAGGGTGGATTGAGAGGTTTTGCCATCACATGGAAATGGGGGCAAGATTCTGTACCATTTCTCAGTTTTTGAGAAAGCAACTAAATAATGTAAAGTGTTTATCCTTAGTCTGGTCAGATAAAATCTGTGCTGGACATTTTGGACCAGGGTAAGATATAACTGGGTGCCCCTCATATAAGGATGTTTACAATAAGCTGCCACTGACTGTTTTTGCTTGATGTTCAGTAGCAGCAAGATATCTCAATTTCAGATCTCTTTTACTATACTCTTGTATGCTTATGGGGTCGTCTGTACATATTTTGCACTTTGTCAAAAGACTAAAAATGTGACACAACCATGGTATTTTCATACCATGGTCTAGTGCTAGACAAACTATAACTAAATCCTTGGAGAATTTAGTTTCTTCCTTGGTCCATAAGCCATGCCAGAGTGTAAGGGCAGCTATATTGAGAGTATCGCTTAAGTATGGGACAGACAATTCTTTGTGTACAATTATGTTTGCGGCTGCACTAGGGACTGCCAGCAGTCTTTTTAGGAACTTATTTTCATTAGTTTGGAGGATTGCCGTATTTACTCTCCCCATATGGCAGCTCCATAATTAACTGCTGGAACACACTTGCTCCTATATAAATTTAAGATTTCACGTAAAGGTATATTCCAAAGTTTGGCAGCAAACCTCATATTTCCCTCAGTTGTTTTTAGGAATTTCATTTTACATAGTTCAATGTGTGGATTCCATGTGCTGCTATTACAAAATAATAAACCTAAGTAGGAAAAAGTCAGAGCTCTGCTTATAAAAACCTCACCCACGTGATCCAGTCTACACTTTTGTCTTTTGCCTCCACATGACATTACAAATGTTTTTTTCAGGTTCAACTGTAAATTTATGTTGGTCATGTATTGGGCAACGTTTTCTATTAGACATTGTAAGCCATTAGCAGATCTGGAAATCAAGACAGCATTATCTGCATAAAATAACAAGGGGGTGGGGCCTGTTCCGACTTTTGGGGCATCTAAGGCTAATTCTTGTAAAAATGGATCCACAATATTTATGTATATGGAAAATAAGAGGGGGGGCCAATACACATCCCTGTCTAATACCCAGCTTTACTGCGAAGTCAGGCGTACATTCCCCTACTTTTCCATACCGTACCCTTGAGCTTAAAAAATAATAAATTTGGAATAAAAAGACAATTATTTCTATCGAAGGCACTAGTCAAATCTACAAAACATAGATGAAGAGTACCTTCCTTGGCTAGCGTATACTTCCCAATTATTAGGTCTAGATTAAGACATTGCTCCACCGTCCCAATACCCCAGCTGAAGCCATACTGTGCCTCTGATAAGGTGTCATTTTCATTGGCCCAGTCTTCAAGCCTTAGTGGGCGGTAGCAATTAGTTTTCCCTGGCCCCTTTTTTTAAATATGGGTACGATAACTCTTTCAACCCATGTGGTGGGTAGGGCTCCTCCCAAAGCAGCATTGAAAACTGTCAAAAGTATTGGTGTCCAGAAGTCCAGATCATACTTAAAAACATCTATTGGCATACCATCTGGGCCTGCTGCTTTCCCACTTGCACTTTTCTGAAGTGCAAGTTTCACTTACTCTGGTGTGACTGGCAAAGTTGTAACTAATTCACCCTGATACATTTTTCATTTTTCCAATCCATAAGATTCATGTCTTTTGGATTGAAAATACTTTTGAAGTGGATCACCCAATCTTCACAGTATCTATCCTAACTGCATTATTATCTTTAAAATATGGGTGGTTGACTATCTTCCAGAAGAGTGCTGAGTCTTTTAGCTCTGCTGCTCGATTTAGGTTTTCCCAAGCCTATTCACGGATCTCCTGTTTCCTTATTTCCAATATCTTTTTATAATCTCTCCTGGAGGCACTTATTTTTTGCGAGTCTCTAAGTTTTTGTTTAAGTGCAAATATTAATTCCCTATTCATCCTTGTGCATTTGCGGTTAAACCATCTTTGAGTTGGGCTACGTGGTATTTTCCTATTTTTTGGTTTCAGATCACCTGCAATTGCTTCAGTGATATTAGAGAAGGCATTAATAACCGAAGTATGAGTGGATGAACCGTCCAGACATATTTCTAAATCTTTTGATATTTTCCCTTTAAGGATTTCCATAAAAGGCAGGTGATTAACACCTGTCCATTTCAAAGAAACCCCGTTATTACCTTGAATGTCTATGTCAACGTCTCCATCCTTACCCCTTTGTTTAGTTGACAAGTTTATTTCTAAAATCAAACTTAAGGAATGATGGTCACTAAACAAACTAACATTTATCAGAACCTCCTTGGTCATCTCATTGCCATTAGATGATATTATGACATGGTCTATATTTGAGGATGACCTCATTCCCACAAAGGTTTTCTTTCCCCTCTGGGGTGATTGGTTCTAAGATTGTTAAATCATATTTATGAATTGCATTATTAATGGCTTCCCTATATCTATCATGTTTAAAATGTGCAATTTTTTCACCAGAGAGGTCACAGTACCCACAAGGCTCACCAGCTTCAATATCACATAGATCACATAGATCACTGTTAAAGTCACCAGCCCAAATTAAAACATAAGGTCCTACAATTCCCTTCATAAAACAATCTAAATCCCTTTCCAATGAGTCAATTACAGTGCTCCTTGAATTGTCAAAAACATTATTATAAAAGTTTATAATAACAAATATATAATTTTCATTAGAAGTTAATTTTAAAAACTGATCATATTTTCAATCAATAAAAGTCTTCCCTATGGTCAGGGGGAAGGCGACTGGGATTAGGGTTGCCAAGCCTCCTTTCGCCCTTCCCTTTCTTGACGGAGTTGCACCTGTACAAATGCTTTGATAACCATTTAGGGTAAAGGTTTCGACACACCAAGTTTCCTGTAATAAAACAACCCCCGAGCCCTCCAATATATTTACCCAATCGGCACCATTGATCTTATTTTTGATGCCAGCTATATTCCATGTGGTAATTTTTAAGTTGTTATTTGTCCGTAATTCGGTGTCAGCTGTCATGGGATTAGCCCGTCTCGCATTGCAATTATACTCAGGTGCATCCTTTACCTCTCTCTCACCACAGTCTATAAAATTAGCCGGTGTCACATTTGTTTTGAGATTGTCATTTCTCATGTTAATACTACTATCCTGGTATGTGACACAAGAGTCTACTTTAACAAATTTTTGACTATTTACTTTTAAGTGTGTTTTAGGGATATTTATACTTCTCTCGACAGCAGTAGATCTGGTTTGTGGGTCAAATTGTAGCCAGGTTTTAGGAAGAGTAGAATTCCTGAATTTTGGCTATTATAGTTTGGGGCCAGGTCTCCCTTCTCCCTTGCAGGTGAATGTATAGGACTAGGGTGTTTAGATATCAGACCCAGTCAATCATTTTGCTCTAATGTGCTGAGAGCCTCATATCTATTCGGAGTTGGCACTTCACAAGTAATGGGTCCCGGTAACCATCCGGGATTCCTTTGTAATTCCCCTCTGGGCATTGCATTTGCTCGGTAAAAATACCCCAAGGGGAGGACGTTAATAACGTCATTACGTATTGTGAGAGGTGCAGCCCTATTCAATATACACCTGATCAGGTTCAGCGACCTAAAGCTTAAAACCACATTGTCCCCAGCCAGGCCTTTTTCACATTTTCCCACCCAGGCAACCCTTCTGACCATCATGAAGTCATTAAATAAATGATTTCCAAGCCCAGTTTTTTAAATCTAAATAATGGAGGGCCTTATTCCTTAGTGATGACCAGTGTTCCTCCTCTAGTGGTTTCAATTTCGGTACATTTGCTAGCACTACGGTATGTGGCATTGCGTCAAGTGGGAGGTCGAGAACAACCCCTTTTATTTTATCCCCTTCCCCCCCTCTGCGATCTTTTTACAGGTCCATTTAATGCTTGCATACATATATGCGGGGTGTTAGTTACAATCGATAAGGGCACAGGCTGTATCGGCGGACACTCTAAAGTGAGGGAGGGGGGTGTGGATGTACCTCTACCTGGTGTTGTAATCCAGAACTATTTCCTACCCATCCATGCTCCACAGTTTTTGTGTTTGAACTCCCAATCCGAGTTCCTGGGTCCTTCGCCAAATGTTCCTCTAATTTAAATAATCTCTGATCTATTGCCATAAGTCTGGACATTAGAGGATCAATTAATGCCATTAGTTTAGCTTACATTTGGTTAAGAAACTCATCTTTAGATTCTACAGAGGAAGATTGGGGGGTCAGGCTTATCACTATCAGCTCCCTCTATGCCCACTCCGTCTGGCTCCTTCTCAACTGAAGCTGGAGCTCCTCCCCTCACTGAGGCCACACTCTTGTTCTTAGCTAGTTTTGCTGCCTGTGAACTAGCCTTTGGTGCGCTCCACGCTTTCCTTTTCTTAGCCTGGGTGTTATTTCCTGGGATGGCTGCTGATTTTCTCTGTCTGGTGCGGACATTTGGAGTAATGTCAGCTGGAATGGGTATTTTACTAGTTTCATTATCCACATCTAGAACACCTATCTGGGAACTATCTATGGTAATTTGTGATGAATCTAGACATGCAATAGAATTTGTACTACAATCTTTAGAGACAGTTTGTCCTATAAGTGAATTTAATGGGTCAAGTGAAAACCGCCTTTCTGTTATCTCTATTTCATGCCTGAGTACAGATTCTGCTCGGGTTAGGAAGGAGTATAGGGTCCCTACCATTCCCACCCCACCCTTATGTAAGTTCTTACTCATTCCCAAGTGGGAACAAAATAACAAATCAATATGGGGATATGTTAATGCCAGATGTTAAATAAGTTTTACACGTTAGCACACTCCCTTTGGTCCGAAAACAGTCTTTGTCGTATTGCTTACTCATTGTCCTTATTGTCCTGCGGTGGGCGTGAGAGGGGGGCCCCAGCCCAGCCTCTTCCAGACGCAGGGCGGGCATGGGGGGGGGTGCGAGACGGGCCCGCCCGGGGGCACCCCGGTGTTTTGAGCGCCTCTGGGCACTGGAGATGACGTAGACGGTGCGCGCCACTGAAGGATGCCGAGCAATGTAGTCCCCCGGGAGCTAACCTGTGGAAGCCTTCACTTGCGGCACAATGGGCAGGTGCAGAGCCGCTTCGGTGAACCCAACAGGGCAGAACAGTCAGGTAATCCGAACCCTTTGTGAAGCCTGGTAATGAGGGCAGAAGTCAAAGCGTGTGACGATTTGGTCGACTATGCCTGCGTTGAAAAGATGCTGGGGGCTAAGAAATGCGGTGGGCGGGTTGGCAAACTGTCCCAGGCTGGAGGCATTACAGAGGTAACCTGGGCACGGGAGGTGCAGAAGCAAGGAAGCGAGTGAGCAAACCAGCCAACTGGTGTGTGGGCTTTCCGGCGTGCTGTGCTATGCGGCGTGCGGCACTCGGAGCAATGAATAATGATGAGAGAGTGAGCGGAGGGTGTGGGGACCAAGGCCAAGGTGAAGCCCAAGGCAGGACCGAAGCCTGCAATCAGATTTTTGGCGACCTCTACTCTGCTCCCGTCCTCCTGCTCGCGCTCTCCTACCCCACGGCTGCTGCTGCAGTCAGAGCAAAAGTGTGGTGTCTGGATCAGCTTGCGAGATTGTGGTGCCAGGATCAGGCAGGGCAAGGCATGGTAAGGTATGGCGCAGGTGTTGCAGTTGTTTTTTCAGAGTGGACCCCACTTCTCTCAGCTCACCTCTGCCTTCCTCTGCCCTCCTCAGTGCACACCTCCTCTGGAACCTTTGGCCTTGGGCCTTTGGCTCACACATGCTCTCCTAGGAGGTTTTCGTGGCTTTCAATCACTTTCTCTTGCTGCGGGGGAATCGCGGTCCCCACCCTAGCCCTCAAGCAGCTTCAGGTCACACCTGCCACCTGCCTCCTCTGAGAGGCACTCTCCTGCCGCTACGTCTGTGGGGAATACTCGAGGGCTTTTAGGGCTCCTGCTCCCTCTTCCCACCCCCAGTCACATTCAACACGCTCACGGGTTCTGATCTGAATTCCCCTGGCAGGATATTCGAGCACCCGGCCCTGCCAGGCCTTCAGTGCCTGCTCTCTGTGTATGTATATAAAGCGTTGTGCCGTGCTCGGCCGCTGACTCCTCAAACCAACAGAAACTGTCGGGTGCCGAACACTTCCCTCCCGCGGGTTTTCGCGGATCTTCACTAATTCTGTGGCTGTAACTTTCTCGCCCCCCTCCACGACCACAAACAAGAACGGGAAGAAAAGCTGTTTCAGTTGTATTTCAGCGCTACTGATGGCGAGTCGTCGCTGTATTCCCCCAGCGCCTTTCGAGGTGAGCTTTCCCAAAAGAGCCTCCTAGACGCAGCTCAAAGACGCCAACTTGCTGCTTGCTGCCATTACCGCCATTGCTGTGATGGGGCAGAGTCACGGGTCACGGGTCACAAATGGCTAGCAATAGTTGTCAGGGTGAACCACTAAAGTCACCATATTAACCTGTGCTTAATCCACTTGTAGTGTGGCACCAAGCAATCAGGTTTAACCTAGAAGCAATGTGCAAAGTATTTATGCAACACACAAAGAGGTGTAAAGTGAAAACACAACATAAGAAAAATCCCAAACCAATTCAGAAAAATAGAGAACATTTTAAGAAATAAAATAATACTAGAACTCCAAAATAAAATCCCATCAAAAGAACAGGAGATATCCAAAATCAAGGATTTAGGAAGGTATATAGGATAAAAGCACAAAGCACCACTCACAGTCATGCTGTAGCACGAAGGTCAGATCTCACATTTTCAGTCGTCACTGTAGAGTGAAGAGTCAGGTTCACCTGAGCTTTGCATTGGCAGTCGTCCCAGATTACAGAATCATGGTGCGAACAGGCCCGTTCCCTGTCATGAAGAGCCCAAATCTTCAGGATTTCACCTTACTTCACTGAGGTGGGCACTCTGATACCAGGACCTGTGGGGACAACTCTTTAGGATCAGCAAATCTCCATAGAAAGGCTCACAGGGCTCAGATAGGTCCAGTTGCTGGTCCAAGCAGATCTTACTACAGCAGGTCAGTTGTGCAGTTGCAGGGAGGCCTCTGGAGGTTGTTGTGTACCTGTAGCTCAGACAAGCGGTCAGCCAGCTGACCCTTGGAGTCACTCGGGTACCCTGGGGAGCAATGCAGCACTTCTTCTGTAATGTCCACAGGGCCTGGAGTGTACTGAAGAGTGACCCTGGAGGCCCAATATTTATACATGACGCCATCCATTGAAGTGGTTGAAAACCCTATACTACCCTCACATCTGCTTCCGGAAAGTTCTTCCCTTACATTTTCAAGGCTCCAAGAATTCTGGGGAGACAAAAGACTAGTGTCCAGTTTGTTTGTGTGTGCTGGGGGCAAGCCCTTCGAAATTCAACTGGGATGGGGAGCAGCTCCACCCCAGCAACATATGCAGAATGGCCCATCTGGCCTATAGCCAGTCCCCTTTGTCTCACTGTCTGGCAGGTATACAATAACCCAAACGACAGAGCCATTCACAGTCATGTGACCCAGGATACTGGCAGAAGCATGGTTAGGGAAGGAAACAGCAAACTTTCTAAAAGTGGCATTTTCGGAATTGTGACTTAAAATCCAGCTTTACTCTTAAAGAGGATTTAAAATTATAGTCGATTTGATTCTGAACAAGCCATTTTTACCTGTTCCCAATAAAAAAATACCATTTATTAAATGTAATATGGTAATATAATGTTATTCGATGGGAGAGGTTACAATAGTGAAGAACAAATGTAAGTACCATACCAAATGTAACTACCAGGACATGTAAGGCTTAAAAACATGTCCTACTTTTTAAATACAATGCTCTCTGCCCCATTGGCTTTCTAGTGACTACCTTAGAGATAACTCATATATATTAAAAAGGAAGGTTTCGGCTTGCCAAAAGACTTATCTTGCCAAGTCGGATTGCCAAGTTAAAGTACACTACACGGCACAATGGCCGATGTGAGACATGTTTTAAAGTTATACTTACTTAAGTGGGCGGCACAATGAGTGCTGCAGGCCCACTAGTAGCAATTAATGTACAGGCCTTGGGCACATGCAGTGCCACTTTACCAGAGATTTAGAAGTAAATTAAATATGGCAATCAGGTGCAAACAAGTTTTAGGTTTTAAGGGGTGAGCACAAACACTTTAGCACTGGTAATCTTTGATAAAGTGCGGGGAGTCCTAATGACAAGAAAAATAAATTCAGGAAAGCAGGAGGGGTGAAGGGAAAAAGTTTTGGGGTTACCCTCCAGAGAGGGCCAAGTCCATCAACACTTATAATAATATTGATACATATTACAAACACACTTAAAATGTAATATTGATCAAATACAAACAAATTTTCAACAGCTACATGACACTTCAAATAAACATTTAAAAATAAATACAACCAATGGGTACCCAGAAAGAATTAGCAAAATTAACACTCAAAAAGAATAAAACATGTTTCACTACCCTTGTGCCTGCACTCAAAGAAGAAGAAAGAAGCAAACCACACTTGCTTGCTGGATTGACTTTCAAAGGAAGATATGACCTGTGTAGAGCGGTCACACCGCATTGCTTGCTAAAGTGGTGCATTCTGCTTGAATGCCAAGCATTTTTAAATCTCCTCGTTTTTTATTTTATTTTCGTTTTTATTTCGTCTTTCCCCTGTTTTTAAGGGCTGCTTCCCCACACTTGCACTATAATTAGTTTATCACTGCATTTTGCGGGTCCCGGATCCTTTTGTTTGTGCCTCTCGGCAGCTGGGCAGTTTGGCGGCCATCTTAGGTAAGGGAAGGACACCGGGCGTGTAGTGCACGATCTAGCGCCCAAGGACGCTCGACCTCCTCTTAAGGAGGGTAAATCCAGGGCTCTGTCTTGCTGGATTGACTTTCAAAGGAAGATATGACCTGTGTATAGCGGTCACACCGCATTGCTTGCTAAAGTGGTGCATTCTGCTTGAATTCCAAGCATTTTTAAATTTCCTCGTTTTTTATTTTATTTTCGTTTTTATTTCGTCTTTCCCCTGTTTTTAAGGGCTGCTTCCCCACACTTGCACTATAATTGGTTTATCACCGCGTTTTGCGGGTCCCGGATCCTTTTGTTTGTGCCTCTCGGCAGCTGCGCAGTTTGGAGGCCATCTTAGGTGAGGGAAGGACACCGGGCGTGTAGTGCACGCTCTAGCGCCCAAGGACGCTCGACCTCCTCTTCAGGAAGTCATGCTGACGCGCAGCGGTCATGCGCAGCAGGAATGCCGGATCACCGCCGGAGTCACGCCAGAGTCCAGCCCGTCTGCGCCCGTCAGCGTCCCGGACGCGAGCGGGGCGGCGCGTGGGGCTCTTTCTCCGAGATTACCTTCTCCTGCTGCTACTAGGATTTGCTACACATCGTGTCAGCTTCGGTCTCTGTTAAAGAGACCCTGTGGCTGTCATAAAGTTTTTCCGGGTCGATATAGGGGTAAGAGACGATGCCCTGGTTGTGGATGGATACCAGATAATGCCCCGGCCACTCTACCATATAGGGAGCCGGATAGTGTGAAGCATCTCTGTTTGCTTCTAAATACTAGGTCAGCACGTAGGCATGCGCAGGATATCTATGATCTCCTGACTGTTGAAAAGCCGTTATGTGTAATGTTAACAGAGACTTGGTTTGAGGACTCTTCTAATCCCGATATAGCCATAGCAATCCCCCCAGAATATAATGTCTTCAGGCAAGATAGGTTGGATGGGAGGGGCGGGGGAGTAGCACTTGTGGTGAATAAATGGGCCGCTTGCTCCATTATTCCCATGGATGCTATTACTGGATCCGAAGCCCTTGCTTTTTCTATAGCTCTGGCGCCCCATCAATCTCTTAAAGGGCTCTTAGTCTATAGGCCCCCTGGACCGGCTGGCTCTTTCTTCGACGAGCTGCAGTCGGCTATCTCGGCGCTGGCTTTGAGAGCTGAGCACTGCATCCTGGCTGGGGATTTCAATTTCCATATGGATCAGGGATTGGACCCAGATACGATCAAGCTGATTGAGATTACGGCCCCCTTAGGCTTGGCGCCTTACCTGTTCGGACCAACGCATGAAAAGGGTCATACTCTGGATCAGGTTTTTTCAACGTCTCCCATTGAGATCATGTCACTTCTGCCGGTGCTCTGGTCAGACCATAGGATGGCCAAATTCTATGTTTTAGGCACAAAGAAACCAACTAGCACCGCCTCTAGGCAGCTTGGGCGAGCCCCTAGGGCGTTTCATCGGGTGACTCCTGAGATGCTGGCTCAAGCATCTCTCGATCATCCTTGCCCTTTCACAGGAGTTTTAGAGAAAGACCTAGAGTCCTTGCAGGCATGGCTAACAGATAGGCTGAATGATCTAACCCCTGAGACGGCCCCCGATTAACATCGAAAGGGGTTTCTGCCCCCTGGTTCACCGAAGCTTTGTCGGCCCCTCGTAGGCAATGCAAGGTGGCTGAAAGGGCGTGGTGTGCTCAGTATGATCCAGCAGCCAGGCTTGTCTACAGGACAGCGGTCAAGGCCTACCATTGGGACATCCTCTCGGAGAAAATTTTTTATTTTGCCAGGAGGATAGAGGCTGCCTCCAACTCGTGCAAGGCGATCTTTACGATCGTCAGGGAATTCACGGCCCCTCGAACTAATTCGACCCTGGCCACCCCCTCTGACTCGTGGGCCTCCGCTCTCGCCAACTTCTTTACCGCCAAGATTGAATCGATCCAGGAGTCTTTTCCTTTGAGGGAAGTTGAAGTACCTCCGAGCCTTGAAGAGGGGCCAGGCCCATGGGCCCTTTCGGGTTCAGTCTTGGCAGATTTTCCGCCCATTTCAGCTCCTTCGTCATTGGCACTTATGGCCAATCTTAAATCTGGGTCGCCTCTTGACCCATGCCCTGCCAAATTCCTGGCGAAAATGGCTGACATTGTAAATCCGCTGGCGAATCCTCTCTTGAATCTCTCCTTGACTCGAGGAATGGTCCCGCAGACCTGGAAGCAGGCAATGGTCATTCCCCTTCTTAAGAAGCCGGGTCTTGACTCGGAGGCCTTGGTCAACTACAGGCCAATCTCTCTCCTCCCTGCGCTGGCTAAGATCCTGGAGAAGCATGTTCATATCGTGCTTTCCAATTTTTTGGAATCTCACAATCTGCTGCACTCCACTCAATCTGGCTTCCGCCCCAATTTAAGCACCGAGACGGCGCTTTTGGAGGTGTCTGAGGCCATAAAAGACTGTTATAGGCAGGGGAAACCCAATTTACCCTTGTAGGCTTGGGCGCAAAGTAGTTGAGGTCAAGGGGTGCTACAAGGGACTTGTTTGAGACAAATTACAATTCATTTATGAGTTGTACACATGTAACGAACTCTCATGCATCCACTGGATAACCGTCTTGTTTTAACTATGACAAATAAATTGATGGAAGGCGGACAAAACATATAGAGCAAGAATCTTATTAAGTTTTCAAAAAGGTTCTCTTTATATTATAACCAAAGTAGGGAGACAAGTACAAATCAAATAAAGCAAAAAAGTCATGAACAGAGGTCAATCAAATTATAACTACAATTCATAACTCAATACATCAACTCCAGATAATTAAAGACACAACCAAAATTAGTTAATAAAGATGGATTGTGAATTGGTGATAGGACAACCAAACGGGAGATGATGGAGTGTCGACGTTTCGGTCTAGGTAGCAGTCGTCTGTTAGACCATCATCAGGACGGTGTTTTTTATGCAGGAAAACTCCCTATGCGAAAATGATAAATACAGCATAATGAACAAATGTCTTTAAAATTGAAAGTACATTAGAAAACACACAAAAAAGAAAATCGAGGCTCTATATATGGAATAAAACTAATGTACACATGTATACTCCTAGAGGTCACTCCTTCCTAGTAACCATTAAGAAGCAATTCCTAAAATGAAGATGAATTCATAAATCTGCATATCTTAGCATGATATACCCAATAAAATAAATACAGTAATGCAAAGCATATATAGTAGTTCTTTGATGAAAAAGCATTATTTTTAAAAACAAGGGGGGGGGGTTGTTTTCATTTGAATTCGGCAAGTAATATAGTTTCAGACATTTATAGGTTAGCCTACGCTGGAGGTTGTCATTCACTTTATATTACCTGGACTACTGAATATATTATAACATCAATCTGGACAAGTAATCCTTTAAAAAAAGGGGGGGGAGATAATCAAAAATTTCCTTCAAATACAGCAGGTAATATTTGCAAAAATACCTATGTCACCGCATATTAAAGGTTGCCATTTACTTTACATTGATTAAAATGGTAAATATATCCCCACATTCATCGGAAACACTTAGAATGGTTTGTCACCTTGAATCCTCAAATGGTTTCTTGGGGGCACGGAAAATGCCGTAGCATATGGCAGAGGTCGCATATGGGTACGTGAGCAGCAATAGCATATGGAAGTGGTGTCCAACGCGGATCTTTGGCTACAAATATGTAAATGCAAACTTATGAGGAGCCGGAATCATAACGCGTGAGTTCGAAGTGTGTGTTAAATTACACCAAAAATATCATACCTTCAATTTAAATGAAAACGCGTGGAGGCTGCTTGTCAAATTTCTTGCCGTCACCAATTTCTGTTGGAAATTAATAGTGGGTTGTTTAAATAATCTAAGACATCTTACAAATAAGTTTATTAACAAGTAGTGTCAAATGACACGTTATTACTGGCACCGGACTATGTTAGCGGTGTCAATGTCACATGGCAGAACTGGTAGTCTAATTAACAAAAAACCTTGCCCAGCCATAGCGTGTTATTAAAAGTTAGTGGCGGATAGACCTCAAACGGTTGAACTACAATATGCAAAAGCACTGAGGGAACATTAGTTTGTTATGGCACAAAAAGAATCGGAAAAGCTGCATATATTGGAAAGCTCTGGGGCAGCGTGATCTTGCTTATGCAGATCGAGAAAGAGATTCGAAAACGAGAGATTGAGGTGCCTTGCATCTAACGTGTGCGGCGCTGCTACTTACTTGAAAAAAGCTGTGTGAGCTGGCAGGAGGCGTCGTCATCAGTTGTTTGCTAAACAATGATGAGACGCGGTGCAATCAGTTATATGCATCTGAACCGGAAGTATTCGGAATAGAAACCGGAAGTATATCGGAAATGTACGATTTGTCAATTGTTTCATTTGTCTGTGAAATTATAAGGACATTAATTCTAGACAGTGTTTGCCATAATATTTACAGAGAACTGTCAGATGTATGTGCACAAAACATCAATAAAATCAACTGTGCTGGCAAACGCGAAGAGACACAAAAACGGTCGCCATTTTAGATTAATAAGATTAATAAGATTCTTGCTCTATATGTTTTGTCCGCCTTCCATCAATTTATTTGTCATAGTTAAAACAAGACGGTTATCCAGTGGATGCATGAGAGTTCGTTACATGTGTACAACTCATAAATGAATTGTAATTTGTCTCAAACCACTTGAGGCCATAAAAGAGGCGCTGGATTCGGGCGGCAAAGCTATGCTCGTAATGCTGGACTTGTTGGCGGCCTTTGACACCGTCCCCCACGAGGGTCTCCTCACCAGACTTCACGAGATCGGTCTGAGGGGGACGGTGCTTAGCTGGTTTACATCATTCCTGGCTGGCCGTCGACAAACGGTCTGGGTCTCACCCAGCTCCGCCGTTATGCCGCCTATGGGAGTCAGAGTTCCGCAGGGATCTGTGTTGAGCCCGACTCTTTTTAACATCTTTATGAACCCTTTGGCGGCATTGGCGGAGTCTTATGGGGCCCAGATTGTTTCTTATGCAGACGATACCCAGCTCCTCTTTACCTGCAGGAAAGGAGAAGATTTTGATGCAGTGCCTTGGAGCTGTTTTTAAATGGTTCCAGCTCAACAGCCTCAAGTGCAGCTCAGACAAGTCTGAGGTACTCTTCTTTGGCTGCCCACACGACCCAGACTGGCAGGAATGGTGGCCTATCAACATGTTTCCTCCAGCGCACTCTTCCCAGCTAGCTAAGAATCTGGGGATTAAGATGGATAATGGCCTGCCGTTAAGATCTCAGATCCTTGGTCTCACGGGGACATGTTTTGGCCTATTGAGGATGCTCCGAAAGTTTCTTCCTCTGCTCTCAGAAGATCATAGGAAGACGACGGTGCAGGCCTTAATTGGCTCAAGATTGGACTATTCCAACGTCCTGTATCTTGGCCTGCCGGAATATCTTTTACAACGTCTGCAGGTCATCCAGAACTCGGCCGCGCGGGCCATTTTTGGCCTTCATAGACGTTCTAGAGTTTCACGCCTTTTGCAGTCGCTCCACTGGCTGCCTCACCGGAAGCGGATAGTTTTTAAGGCCTTGACCCTGGCCCATAAGGCTCTCCATGCCTCGGGAGCTAAATATCTCCAAAGGAGGATTGCCTTCTACCAGCCGACCCGATCGTTGAGATCTGAATCACTGTTCCTCACGGTGGTACCCAGAGTAAAGAGGGCCCGCATTGGGGGTCGCTCCTTCAGGCTGCTGGCACCACAGATCTGGAATACTTTGCCTCTGGCACTACGCAGCACCTCTAATCTGTTGAATTTTAGGAAGGGCCTTAAAACTTGGCTTTTTGCCCAGTAATTCTTTTCTGTCTGATTTTTGCTGTTCCTTTTTGCTTGTTCTGTGTTGTGTTACTCTACGACTGGTTTTAATAAAAGCGCCGGGACACTCTCTGGAGTAGCCGTGCGCTGTAAAAGACAAAACTAACATAACATAACATAACATAACTGTCCAAATTGTAAAGACTACCACAAAACAAAGTAAATAGCAAGTAACTTAATTACCTATCTGCCTAACATCCCTCTCCCTTCTCTCAAATCACTTAAGACTTTAACACCTTGGCTGCTCTTGAGGATCCTCTGCTGTGCTGGGCCAAAAAGTTAATGGGTGTGGTCATGACGAGCTCAGCTCGTCATGAGCACCCTAGAGGTATACCTCATGACGAGCTCGTCATGAGCATCGAAGGGGTTACAAATGTAACAACAATTCTAATATTTGTACTTTTATTACCAGCAAACGCCTGCCTTAAAGGTTGCATAAAGGTTAAGAAAATCCAAATCAAAGGATAAAGGCAGAGAGAAAAAGCAACCAACCAGATGAAAAGAAAACTGATGCTACATGTAAGTATTAAAAAAACACAAAGAGCTGTAATTATATTGTGTAAAGAATTTATTTAACAAACAAACAAAACATGCTAATTAATCTTATACAGAGTGCACAAAGTCCATAGAAGCAACATGCACTGTTTCCCAGAATGGAAAACCGCTGCTAACTTACATAGACCACCCCTGCTACTGTTGTAATTTGGCAGCCATTAGGTTAGCAATAGCACAAGTCATCCTGTATTTAGAGACTATCTTGTCCGTTTTGTGGAATCCATTTTTTATTTCTGTCAGCCATTTTGTTTGCCATGTGCTACTATGTGCTCGCCATGTGCTCTGTCCTACCTTTCTGTTAACTGCTCTTGAAATCTGCCTAGAGACAAGATATATTTAGCATCTTCCACCTTTGCACATGCTCAGTTGAGCTTGCAGCTGGTTTTTCAGCTGCCACTAGAATGTAACTGTCAGGATGTCTTTGCAAAAAACAGCTACTATTAGCTCCTCCCACTTGTTGACTGTGCATTTTCTTTATGACCTTATATGTACCGAAAACCAGCATTTTGTACTTGTACCGCCTTCATTTGAGCCCCTGTTTGGGTATAATATGACCAAGCTCCTTCAAATCAGGGTGCTACTTACGTTACCGAAGGGTGCTGTGTGAATGTAGTTCCACCTCATGAGGTTTAATGAATCTTGTATTTTCTATTCCAGTTTTTGTGCCAACTTCTAGTCTATGGTCTGAGGACTCTGTGCAGAGAAGGGAGAACCCCTAGCACTGGTAGGCCTTGCTGAGGCCCATCACCACAAATTGGCGCTTCCAACGCGGGGCTCATCGGCGACTCGGATGCCCGAAGGACTTTTCGAAATGAAGGATTCGAATCTCGCTTTGGACGCAATCGCTGCCTGAGGAGACCCGAGTCTTGGCAACCACTGCGTTTTTCCTTTCTTTCTGATCTGACCATCCAGGTGGTGCCGGTCTTCGACTGAGATCTCTTCTGTTGATTCGCCGTGCAGTGACCATTTGGTCGATTTGAGAACTTGGTAGTTGGAACCTGGACACCATTTTGTAAGCTGTTGGTTTTTGATGTCTTGGTTTGGTAAGGTAGTTTAGTAACACTAATTGAGGCTTTTGATTTGAATGATTGGCCAATATTTGTATGTGTATGTATGTAATATATAAATTGCAATTTATATAGGCAGGTAATGAGGAGATTTTTCTCTATTTGAATTTGTTTGAACAGCGCAACGTACGAAGAGTACCTTAAGCGCTACTTTGATTGTAATACTGCATATTTTGCACTATTTTTGGCATGCCTGTTTTTAGCACACTTCGTAGGATGTGTTGATTTTGTAAAGGTACCAGTTTGAGACTCGATGAAGCACAACCTGCCCCCCGGAGGGGACGCCTAAGAGGGACATGTATATTAAGTATGGTATTTCTTCTATAATGTACAGCACGTTATGGAATAAATATACTCGTAAGGATCCTGAGTTGCGTTGGCCTATGCATGGGTCATTTGATTTGCGAAAGATTCAGTGTGTAGAACAATGTATGTTTAAGCGGAAGACTAGGCAAGATATGTTTGACTGTGCACGAATGTGGGAGAAAGAAGTGCGTGAATGAATGAAGCGTGAGCAAGCCTTGATTGAAAAAGAACAGCGAAAGAACATTTATGCAAAAGCTTTAGAGTTGAAAAACAAGGACATAAAAGAACTGAAAGAGATAGAGGATAGGGAGCGCCATTTACAGGTAACTGGCCTATATGCTGTTAGGTATCCCCTTTATCCTATCCTTAATAAACCTCAAGATGATTTCTTGTTATTAGATCGTTCTCGGCCTCCGTATATTCTTCTGTCTGCCTCTCATGAGTCAGATGAGGACTCTTCTAAAGAACATGAGAAAGCATGGGAAGCTCCTTCTATGTTGTCCGTTGAGCGTGCGTCTTAGCTTAGATCTGCTGCTTGTAAGGCACTTCGTAGCACCACCCCTGCTTCTGAGCTTTTAGATGACATAAAAAACTGGCAGGAAAGACAGAAAATATATTTTACCGAGGTATTTGCCGCAAAGGTTGTTGAGCTGTTTAGGAAACATTCTGATGAATTGGAACCTGATGATGTAGCAACTGATTGTAAGGAAATGCGTGATGGTCATTTTGTCTTTTCTCAGGTGGGGGACACAATCAGACGTTTGGTTAAACTGCATGCTGATTCAGTCCGTTTGCGAGAGGAGAAAAAGGCAGCAGCAGCTGCACTAACATTTCAGACTGGCGTGGTACAAGCTTCTATCGTCGGAACAGATAAGACTATGATAGTTCATGCGAAATCTATACGGGAGGCCGCGCCCTAGTATGTTCCTCCTAGAGGCGAGGGAACAGATGATGATAAAAGTTTTGCTGATGCAAAGTGTTACATTATTTATAATTGGGTCTATACTTTACTTGGAATAGAGCGGATGTTATGGCCCTTAAAAATAAATTGCTTTTTTTGAGGAAGTTGAGAGTGCTATTAGCTCTTATACCATGACTTTGCCTGATATTGATTTGTTTTTCAGATTGATAATGCCGCCTGACATGTGGAGAACTGTGCCTAAAGTTGATGATCGTGCAACTTTTGGGGCATTATGAAAAGAGTTACAACAAATGGATGTAGAGCGAGAGTCTGCACAGAAACCGTGTAAATTGGTTTTAGATCTCCCTACAGCTATATTAGTTAAGTTAAAGACGATTATTCCCCCTAAAAAGATAGATTGGACTGTATTAGCGTAGTGTAAGCAAACGGGAGATGAATCAGTTTCAGATGTTTTTTAGACTCTTTGAGGAGGCATTCCCCGATTTTAGTGTCCAGTCATTGACAGATGACACGGGTAGGCATCTGTTTGTCAATAAATATGTTGCAAACCTTTTGCCAGGAATAGCTAGTCGCCTAAAGGCCAGTGAGAGTTCATGGACTACCTCTTCTCCGGTTTCTCTTTTGACTATGGCTCAGTAATACGAACGCCAGGAATTAGAAGCGAAGGGTAATGAGGATAAAAAGACTAAAGAGTTGAAAACCAAGGTTATGTTGGCTCAGGCTTATGGACCGCCTTCTAGAGGTAATGATAGAGGTGGACGTGGATCTTATGGTTCGTCTTTTTCTTCTTATGCTCGTCAAAATTTGTCTATTGACCAGTGTGCGTAATGCAAGAAATTTGGACATTGGATTTCTGATTGACCAGTGCTGCATGCTCAGCAGTGTCCACGTGGTCGGGACAAATGAGAAATCGTTCAGGATATCCAGGGCCTAGAGGAAGCAAGAATGATCATGCTAGGTTTGATGCTAATACATGTGGGCAGGATGGGTTTAACACTTTTGACAGAAGAAACCAATATCATATGTCCGACTATATGCCGTCTGATTTTCAAGATTCTGCTTATGCATAGGATTGCCTAGGATGGGTTAAGGAATCAGTTGAAGTTCCAGTAGATCAGAGGGGTCCCTATGTTACAGCACATGTTTTGGGTTCTACTGATCAATTTCTGGTTGATACAGGAGCTACTCGTAGCACCTTATATAAACAATTGGTTCCAAGTGCTCCCCTGTCTGGCTCAACCATTACATCGATAGGGTTCGATGGAACGCCTTCCCTTAGCCCATTGTCACAACCACTCGCATTCCATGTTGATAAGACTGCTGGGGAACCCGTCCTGGTTTTCCCTGTGAGATGGTCCCTTTCTGGGTATCTCCAAGGTGAAACCAGGCATCCCCGGCGTCTGTGGGGGGCTGTTGTAGAGATGAGGCAAGCTTAATGCCCAGAGTTGCCGAGTGTGTTCCCTGGTTAGAGTAGGCACCGAGGCGAGAATTATCGAGTCCGTTGACCCTGGTCCACGACCCTGCCGCATCAGGAATTTAACCCTGGTCCCAGGTCGTTCTCTGCTTACGGGTATGCCGCCTCTAACCAGTGAGCCACACCACTCCACATGGATAAATGAAAATTGCCTGCAGCCTATTTACAACCTATGGTTCAAATGGCACATGGGCTGGCACATGTTGGAGCTCTAGCAATAACTAAATTGCTTACGGAAATTTGGGAGCATCCTGATATTGCCAGCACAGTTAAAAGAGTAGTACAGTCCTGTTTGATCTGTTGGCAATATAATCCTGGTAAAGAGACACAAACTCCTACTGGAGGGTTTGCTTCATCAACCGCACCTTTTGAAGTTTTGCAGATGGATTACATCCAACTTGAAAGCTGCAATAATCTGAAATACGTCCTAGTGGTGGACAAAGGATAATA
Source organism: Lissotriton vulgaris (assembly GCF_964263255.1). Classification (NCBI taxonomy): domain Eukaryota; kingdom Metazoa; phylum Chordata; class Amphibia; order Caudata; family Salamandridae; genus Lissotriton; species Lissotriton vulgaris. The sequence goes on along the minus strand of NC_141687.1, from coordinate 1,436,548,451 downwards.
CTGCTCTCACCATAGCGAAGGTGCTTCTAAAGGAGTTTTTCCCTAGATATGGTGTTTGTAAAATTTTGTGGAGTGACAACGGACCTCATTTCATTGGGCAAGTTCTTGAGAATGTCATGAAAGGATTAGGGATGAAGCAGAAATTCCATGCAGTCTTCCACCCACAATCAGCAGGATTAGTGGAGAGGTACAACGCTACTTTGAAATTGAAGTTGGCGAAAATACTGGCTTCCACGTGTTTGAAGTGGCCAGATGCACTACCCTTGGCATTGTTGTCCATAAGATCGGTGCCACATTCACAATCTGGCCTTACCCCACATGAAGTGGTCTTTGGGAGACCAATGAACAATTGGGGAGTTCCTAAACCACGCCCCATACATGATGTTCCATGTGTTCTGATGTATGATTATTTGGCACAGTTAACCAACAGTTTGATCTCTATTCATCAACAGGCTTGAGAACCTCTTCCTGACGATCTACAGGTGAGGCCCATGAACTCTGTCCTGGAGACCACGTGATGGTCAAGGTCTTCGACAGATCGAACAGCTTGGAGCCGAGGTGGCGAGGACCAGAGCAAGTGCTCCTTACGACAAGGACTGCCGTTCGAATGACGAATCGAAAGAATTGGGTCCATAGTACTCACTGAAAGAGAGTACTACCTACCTTGGTAGAACCTGCTGTGTTGACCGACCATCGAGAGATTCTGGAGGCGGAGAAAGGTCACGCTATCTCACCTGACCAATTTGCTGAAGTCTTCCCGGACCACACGATCGCTGGAGAATCCCGATATCAGCTGAGACCAAGGAAAGAATCTGCTATGGCAAAAAAGACTGGTTGAGCTACCGCCCTGGATTAGTGAAACGGAACGCCGATGTGGCAAGGGGGGGATCAGTCCTGCGCAGTGTAGTGACACACATCTTGGCCTGTGGTGAAGAAATCAACAGCTGCCCAGGGATAAGAGCTCCAACGATTGTTTCAACGAGTTTGTAGAAAGATCAATTATCGCTGTTGCTAAAATGCATAACAAAAGAATCATTTGTGCTGTAGGGTTTGTTGTTGCCCTGGTGGTTATGGCAATAATCACCTGGTTTGATGAGAAAGTGGCTCCTGCTCGACAGCTTTTTGTTGCCACTACTACAGTACCAATGTAGCATCACTACTTCACGCTTCCCTATCACGAGCAGTAGCATCGACAATCGTACTTAAATAACACTTTCATTCAAATGTTGCATCATACACATAATGCCACGAATACCACCAACTGTTGGGTGTGTGGGATGATACCTGCTCACCAGAAAAAGGGAGGAACACCTTTTATTCCTCTGCCGTTTTCCCTTAATCGTTCATGTCAAGCTTGGTATGCGCTTTTGTTTGCTTCTGGAAAGCATTCAGCAGGTGGGATTAACTTTCGTCTGAATAAAGTATGCTATCAAGATACAGATGGTTATCCTCAAGCTAAAGGGACTAAATGGGAATGGGAAGAGTATCAACCTGACAATATTCCGACACCATATGTCTTCACGAGTATGAGAAGTAATTAAGAACAATGGACCTTTTGTCATTTCGGTTACTACAGCTAAAGCAGATTTGTGTATTAGTAGTGTTGGGAGAATTCCAGTAGGAAGGAGGGAGTGTACAGTAGTTCTGGCCATTGAAGGTGCTAATGACAGCAGTTTTACAGCCTCACTTAATACTTATTTCATGTGCGGAAATAAGGGATACTATCAACTACCTGTTGGATGGTCAGGGATCTGTCATGTGTCCTTTCTGTTGCCCCCTGTGTTTTTGGCACCTGCGTCATATCACCTCGACTTCAAATTGTACAATGACATTTCCAAGAACAGAAATAAGAGGACAATAAGTACTGATGAGGTTGATCAGACTGATACCACTTTGCAACAATATGTCGATTTTAATTTGGGTTTTTTACTGTGGTAAATATTTTAGTAATTTACCTTGATCGGAATTTCTATAATATCAATAAGGTCAAGCATGAAGAGCAGAGTCCGTGGTGGGTAGAATTCAGGGTCTTTATTCAGTAACTCGAGTTAAGGGAGAGCTCCGTCACCTAAGGAGGCTCGGGAATAGTCTCTACTTTAATCAAAGAAAACATGGTATTTATACATTCTTGACATAGAAAAGAGGAAGGAGCTTCCCTTGAGCAAATTTCAGTTATTCGTGTTGTAATCATACAGAAGTCATGACAGGAGCAGCGTAACTGTGTCATAATCATGAGGAAGTCACGGCAGAAGCAGAGTGTTGAGAAATAACCATAGGCTGGTTCCTTAGATGAGAGAGAGAAATGGTCGTGACAGGATGTCTGGTGTCATGTCTTAGCAAAAAGGGGCTGGTTTCTCGGAATTGGTCGTTGTGTCTTGGCAAATGGGGGCTTATTTCTCGGAATCGGCCTGACCATAAGAGTGTGTGGTTGCAACGGGGCTCGTTTCTCGGAATCGGTTCGGACATAAGGATGTGTGGTTGTAGTTAGAGGAAGAAGTGCGTTGTTTGCAACCTTACGTTATGTGCCCGGGTTTTCTAGTTACCATCATGATGAGTTCCGGACGTGAAAGAGAGGGTGTATAATGGGACATAAATAACGAAAAATATTATTTTCCACAGTGGGTGCTGCATTAAACAGTAGGAAAATAAGGAGACTCACTTGTGTTGTGGAAGCTGTTACCAATCAGACAACAATGGCACTTGGGAACATTACAGAGGAACTGCAAATTGCAAAGATTGTAGCATTCCAAAACAGAATGGTGCTTGATGTGATATTGGCTGATCGAGGTGGTGCATGTCACATCATCGGTAGCATTTGCTGCGTATTTATACCAGATCACTCACCTTCAGTATACGACCCAATATCAAAACTGCATAAGATTGCTGAAGAGATTCACCCAGAGACTGGTACATGGACTTTTTCGACCTGGTTCCGGACACTATTTGATACTTGGGCCTGGAAACTACTGACTTTTTTATGTATACTGATGGCGATATTATTTGCATACTGTACTTGTATACAATGTGGTCCTATGCTTTGCTCCATGTGCATCACTGCTTCTACACCTGCAAAGAGAAATATTGCAGAAATGAAAGCACAACAAATGCTAAATAAAGAGATCCTTAAGGTTATGAGCATCAATGTACAGGATGCATATCTAGATTACCCCAGATAACCAAATGTCTTCAGCTAATGCTAAAAGTTTCGTCTGTTGTAATTTGGCAGGGATTAGGTTAGCATTAGCAGAAGCCATCCTGTATTTAGAGACTATCTTATCCATTTTGTAGAATCCATTTTGTGTTTCTGTCAGACATTTTGTTTGCCATGTGCTACCATGTGCTCTGTTCTACCTTTCTGTTAACTGCTCTTGAAATCTGCCTAGAGAAAAGATATATTTAGCATCTTCCACCTTCGCACATTCTCAGTTGAGCTTGCAGCTGTCTTTTCAGCTGCCACTAGAATGTAACTGTCAGGATGTGTTTTCCAAAAACAGCCACTGTTAGCTCCTCCCCCTTGTTGACTGTGTATTTTCTGTATGACCTTATATGTACCGAAAACCAGCATTTTGTACTTGTACCGCCTTCATTTGAGCCCCTGTGTGGGTATTAAAGGATCAAGCTCCTTCCATTCAGGGTGCTACTTCATACATTACCGAAGGGTGTTGTGTGAGTGTAGTTCCACCTCATGAGGTTTAATACATCTTGTATTTTCTATTCTAGTTTCTGTGCCAACTTCTATTCTATGGTCTGAGGACTCTGTGCAGAGAAGGGAGAACCCCTAGCACTGGTAGGCCTTGCTGAGGCCCATCACCACACTACCAAGTGCATAGCAGTAAAACATGTAGCCATTGGAAATGCACAAAATACTGTTCAAATGGTTGCTAAAGGGGGGCAATTGTAAATAAAGAGTAGCAAGTGCTACTGAGTATAATCACCAACAAGATATGGCTGAAATGGAGGTCAGAAAAATAGTACCTCGAAGAGGATTTCACAAGCTCTAGTTCTCCAAGTGGATCAACACTAAAAGATTATACCCATAAAATCCCAAACCACTGAACAGCACAAGTTCAAATTGTGCTTAATGTAACAAAAGTATATCTCGAAAGAGGTGTGCCAAAAAAAGTAACAAACCTAAAACCTCTGCTGACACACACATCCCTGACACACTACAACTAACCCACACAAAAGAATATGTTGATCCTAAATGACAATGAAAATAATGAAAAGCACATTTTAATATTTGTAACAGAATAAAACATGCCAACATGAATGCAATGCCCCACTTGGTTGATAGATGGCACCTTTAAAACATGTCCACAAACTTTATAACAATTATATAACTTCCACAGATATTTGCATGACAATAATGTATTAATAATATTTACTTTACTACTCAACAAACATTCAAACACCTATTCTAAAATCTTTAATATAATAAAAGAAAAATGTGATGACTATTCACCAGCTAAAATGCTCATAGATTTTGAATTCCCTATGATACACATAATATCAAAACTATATCCAAACACACAAATAGAGGGGTGCTATTTTCATGACAACAGAGCCATATGACAACACCTTAAAAATCTACTTTAAGCATACAATACAGGACAAATAGCACATTTCGATTCCAATTAAAACACTCTTTGCATTTGCATTTGTAACACCCACAGAAGTTACAAAATATTATGACCTACTAATGGAGTCTACATTTTACATAGAAAACAGATAAAAACACACCCCACTTTTAGATTACTTTGAGGACACTTGAGTTGGTCACCTACACTGCTATGGAAACAGATGCCAAGCCAGGCTCCACATTAACTTGTGAAATCTATATAAAAGCACCCTTTAAGGTTTTTGTTCGCGAATCAGCCTGTTTGCAACCAGCAAAAAGGGTTGTACTTGTTTACCTGGGTTTTATAATTTCTGTATATTTTCACAAAGGGGCATTATGCGCACATATTTAGAGCAAATAGGAGTCAAGCACAATTGATCAATCCTGGCTCCGTAATATATCACCGGTGGTAAAGATTTATGTTTGTATGTTACCAGTGCTGCAGGGAGGGTAAGAGATATGAACTGGTTCCTAAGGGATGAGTTAAGTAGCTGACTTCCAACTGCTAACCAGATGACAACTTAAGCTATGCAGCTTTCCATAATCTAGGCTTAGTTAATCAACACAGTCATACATTTTACTTAGCAGACAACATTTAGCCACTATGGGTAGGTAATAAACTTACAGGTTAAGATAGAGCGATGAAGTATGATTGGGGCTAATCTAAGATTTGCCCTGATCTGCAAACTTCTGCAAGCTATGTGCAGAGTGATTTCTAATACTAATAAATATCATTCTGTCACACATGAGTTGTAGAAAAAAAATGCAAAATAAATAACCATGATAAGTAAACCATGGAAGAGCATGCTACTAATGTTGCTGCGTGCTGATTTGGCCTGTTAAGATGTTTGAGATAGATACAGTGGCTCTTAGCCTCCATGCCCCAAAAAACTATCATACAGGCCCTTGTGATCTCAAAGTTGGATTATGGAAATGTGCTCTATGTGAGGCTACCAAGACCCATATAAGGCAATTGCAAACCTTCAAAATTCTGCATCATGGTTGCCCCACCACATTCCTTGCTGCACTTTGGTTTGAAAATATCTTCATAGATTGCACTGGCTCTCTATCATTCATTTAATCGAATTTAAGTCTCCTTGCTGTTTTTACAAAGCCCTGAACCAAACTGGTCCCCCATGCATTCACTCTCTGATCTACCTTTACACCCCAAAGCATATGCTTTGGTCAAGTGAACTGAATATTGTCACTGCCCCAAAAGTTAGATTGACTAGACAGGGCAGACACTCCTTTAGGTTTCTAGTATCTGAGCTATGGAATTCTCTGCCCCTTCACTTTCATCTCGGCAAATCTTATGGGACATTCAGGAAGATGCTTAGGACCTGGCTTTTTAGCTTTAGGCTCCCACATTTCCCTTCTCTGCTAGCGCAAGGGGTAGCCATGAACTCTAGAAATAAATAAACTATTTGATAGTAAAATGGCTGTCATGGTGTGTGCCTACAGATTTGTGGGACATGGGGGGAGGGGGTCTATTTGTTATTTACTGCAGATAGGTAATTCTCTAACCGATGTATTAACTCCTAACACTTTCCCTCTAACAGAGCATAACTCATTAGAAGAGGGATGACACACATTCCAGTTCTCCTTTTCTCTGAATATTGGGAGGAACACAACACAGGGTTCTGGAGCAGGAAGTGTGTGCCAAGAATATTATGGAGTACAGACTTTGGGGAGTTGGAGGAATGAACAATATGCGGTCCGGCGGGATGTGAGTAGGTGCAAAGACGCGGCGCCCCTTCAGACAAAGATTATTTCATAGGGAGACACCGCCCCCCCTAAGACCATGGAGCAAGTATTCTCTGCCTAAAAAATATACAACGTAACATTAGGAACGTATGTATAATCAACGCATTCTTTATTAGTAGCAGCGTTCACTTTACTCATTAATTTTCAACACTTTATTATTGTTTATTTCCAAATTAGGAACGTTAGGAGTGGCAAACACAGGGCTGGTCCCTGTGTGGTCCTGAAGAAGAGCTTGGGATAGCTCAAAACATGTTGATCTCACACTGTGGTCCAGCTCATAATAGTTAGGTCCCTCAGTGTAACCCTATTTTTAAACATACCTAACTAGGAGCTAGAATAAAATTTGTTAGGGCCCACTAGCAGGGTATTTTTAATCAATTTTCACCCACTCCCCCACAATTTGCACTACACCTAGTCTAACTATAAGTGCTCCTATGTAACTCCGCAAGTCGCAGCACACCCCAGTTCGTTGAGGACTGGGATGGTCCCTAAGATGAAGCATGTCACCGTGTGGAAACCTGGTGAGAGAGGGGACTCAAGAAAGAAAAAGCTTTTTCTTATATCAAGTTTTTTTTTTTACTATATAAGTCAGGAGCCATCAATGATTGAGCTAGGTCTCTAAACCCAACACCTTGGGTTTTCTTTTGAAACCAAGAATATTATGCACATTTCTTGTGCATCATTGTTGTGGTGATGTATTACATTGTTTTACTGTGCTTTTGTGCTAAATTATTGCAATGTTATGTTAATGTGTTGTATTGTCATTGTTGTATTGCAACAGTATTGTTATGTGTGCCCCGTTATTACATTGTTATATTGCTTTGTGTCAATTGTTGAGGTATGTTCTGTTGTTTACTTTAGATGTGGCAGCCAAAAGCAGCTTATGACTTTAAAGTTTCTTTGACAAGCAAACGTTTATCACAATATATGGTAGAAAAGTAATATTGCTTTCGCTTTTAAACTATTGAAGACAACAGTCAGCCAAAAATTCTGGCAGAGACTGTCTTAAATTAGCAATTCCATTGCTCACTTTATGTGATACGACTCAGCGTCTCTGCCAGTGTTGTAGGTTAAATGGTATCCTATTTATTCGAAGAGGTGGGAAATGTTTTCTCATCACCTTAGACTGTTGTCACAACTTTAAAGGAATGTGCTGCTTCTGGCTAGAAATGTAGAAGCATTTCTTGACATCTCTATTGTTGTTACAGAGCACAACAAACATCAACACAATAACATTGAAAAGGCAAACTAATAGTAAACAAATCAAGGGAAACCATAAGACAACAAGGCAGGCAAAACAGCCAAAACTGAAAGGAGCATAGCAACCACAGCGCAACGCAACACAACCCACTTATGCAACACAAAGCACAACAGCATGCAAAACAAGACTACACATCAACACCACAACACAATGCAGCACAATACATATACACAAATATTCTTGCCGCCCACTTCCACTTCGACAGTATACTTTCAAAACACACCGGCCAAAGGTATTACACAAGCACTACTTAAGGTACCGCCAAAGACATGCAGGAGTGAACCTGTTGAGCTTATAATATACTCGTGGCGCTACATAACAGCTATGCCTGCTTTTATATCCATCAGGATTACCATCTCATGGGAAATGTTTACTTTTGATGGTAATTAACAGTTACCTCTGTGTAACACCCAGCTCACTTTCTATAAGTAGGCCCCACAAATATAAATAATCTACATAAAAACTGTCAGTGAAATGATCATGCGGATTTTCAGGCTAGGGATAACAGTTTTAGGGTAAGAGTTCGACCAGAATTCAATCTGAATTTGTCTCTCACACAACAGAGTGTGCAGTCTACTGTTGACAAACTCTGAATATAGGTCACCTCCTCGCGTTTATTATTCACAAATATTAGTATTCTATTTCCATTAAATAAAAATGCATTATATATTTGTGGCTGCTGACAGCCCGCCTCGCGACACGAAATTGAACAATGGCCATTATTCTGTACAGAAATCCATTATGTTAAGCGGTAGATTGTGATCTATAATAATGGTGCAAAAGAGGTGCTCCTCGTCAGCAATTAGTGTCATTTGTGATGCATGTATGTACATCGTCAATGCATAAATCGGAACTGAATGTATGTCTTTGGGTACTTATATAGCGCTTACAAACTGAAAAACGTGCTACTATGAAAAATCAATATTACTCTCGGAGCCTGTGCAGCACAGCAAACCACAGCACGAATGACACAACCCACCAACGTACTAGGTCTGGAGGTTCTGTGTTGTATTGAATGAATGCGTGGCGCGGAGAGCAACAATCTGCGAGTTTGAAACATGGCATTTTAAAAACATGGCTTTACATTCAGATGCAATGCTGTTTTTCATTAGCATCATTTAAACGCTTAACTACACACATTCTTAAATCCTCCAAGGTAATATCGGGCTGCGGTGAAATCATTCCTCAAATCACACATACCAGATGCCGAATCCAGACTGCAAAATAAATGTTTTTAAAGAAACTAATAACAGGGTATTATCCAGCCAGGGCACATCAAGCATTATTTATGAAATAAGGTCTACACATGAGGTCTTACTTAGAATACAATAGCAGTGCGGTTCAGACATTCAGATGAGCCACCAGTACAGACCTTTTCAAATTCACGGATTTCTGCAGAACAGTGAAAGTGCATTAGAAAAGGGCAGCATATTCCAGAGTGAGAAATTAAGGAAAACAACATGTTAGGAAGTACCCAATAAAGCCTGCTGCAAGCGTCACTGAATGCACTATATACAGGCAAATATTAGACGAGCACCTGCCTCAATGCAGCATATCATTAATAATAAGGAAAATAGAACTGTCATTTCCCTCTCCCACCGCATGAATATTGAATTCTCTTGTTTCCTGGGAGAGTAATAGAAATGTGACAATAAGCTAATTGCAAAGGTCTCGAAATTCAGACATATTTACAAACAAATGTTAGAGCGCAACGCAGCGCCAGAATCAGAAGCGCCACACACCAACATTTTTAAAATGCAGGGATGCCTAGTATTCACAAGAATACGGTGCACCCCTGAGTTTCCCCTAGTGCTGCCTAGCGCCAGGACAGGCATCCTGCCACCATGAAGCGAGGGTGCCTAAGCTGCAGGGCCGATTGTTTATGTGCAGGAAGGGACCTTTTCCTGCACATAAACAATCTTTCATGGTGATTTCTACCAGTTCATATATCTCGTACCCTCCCTGCAGCATTGGTAACATACAAACATAAATCTTTACCACCGGTGATGTTATACAGAGCCAGGTTTGGGCAATTGTGCTCGACTCCTATTTGCTTTAAATATGTGCACATATTGTCCCTTTGTGAAAATGTACAGAAATTATGGAACCCAGGGAAACAAGTACAAACTTAGTGCTGCCTAGCACCAGGGCAGGCATCCTGCCACCATGAAGCGAGGGTGCCTGCGCTGCAGGGGCGAATGGAAAGGGGAGACCTCTCGGTCACCCCGAACGTATGGCTGGGTGCCCCGATCGCCCGGGAAACCTTTGCGGGCGGGGGGCGTGTTCCCGGCCGGTATGCCCATAGTGGCGTGGTTGGAGCACGCCCCCGCCGCCTAAGAGGGTTGTCCTAACACCCACCCGGAAGTCTGTGCACTTTTGGGTGGGATGGGGATGCTGCCCCGCCTTCCCGCTGCAAGATAAAAGGCGCGGGAATCCAGGCAGGCGTCCTCTTGTTCCTGCGCTCTGAAGGCTGCACCACTCGTCGCTCGTGAGCCCTCAAGGGAACAAGCTGCAGTTTTTTGAACGTGGTAATCGTTGTACTTCTGTTTCAGTCGTCGAGGCGTATCTGGGATCCGAGAAGCTGCTGGAAAACAGGTGGAGAGAAAAACAGAACGTCGGATATGCCTGGAAAGAAGAGTGGAAAGAGCTCCGAGATGGAACGGATGCTTCGCACACTGGTAAACCAAGTGTCGGCGATGGACAGGAAATTTGGTAAAGTAGACCAAATGGGTCGCAGCTTGGCGGCGCTCCAGAAAAAAGTGGAAGGTCAGGCGGGGCCCTCAGGGAGACCTAAGAGGATCGTGGGGCCTGCTTTGACGAACGTTACTCCGGGGGGGGGGGGGGATAAGGGGAAAAAGAAGAGAGGAAAAGGGGGTCCTAGCGAGGCCCCGGTCCCGATTGAGGTCCCGCTGGTCCCGGTAATGGAGGGGTGGGCGATCCACGACAGCGTTGAACCATTCGGTAAAGAGGGTCAACAATAAAATGGAGAAATTGTTTCGCTCGGCTCATCTTCAAAGTATACCTAACGGGTGCATCTGGGGGGGCCACTGTTATTCAGACGATGGGGTGCACCTGTCCAGGGTGGGGAATGACTTATTGATAGGAGACATGATAGCTTGGCTAGTGGGATTAAGGAGACATGACCTATAGGAGGTCTGGGTGGGCCAGATAGTCGGTCAACTATCTGGCCTGTGGCGGTAAGGTCATGATCGGTGAACAGTAATTTCAAGGTCCCTAGTGGGGGCGCCACACATTATGGATGGGAGCGCCCGGGGGGAGGCGGCCATTGGCCCCTCCCACGGGGGGGGCGGCACCCATTACGGATGGGATCGCCCAGGGGGAGACGGCCATAGGCCCCTCCCAGGGGGAGACGGCTATATGCCCCTCCCACGAATGTCCCGGGGGCCGGATATCCGCTCCGGCGGAAGAGAGTGCGGGAAAAGGGGGGGAGTCCACGCTGTCCTTCTTACGGATACCCCGCACGGGAAATCGGACGACCTTAAGATGGCGCCGAGTGAAAGGGGGCCCCCATGACAAGGGAAGTTACAGTTGGCTACGAGGGTAAAGCCCTCTGCGCATGACCACTCACACGTGAGGGCGGAAATTTGGTGATAGGGATCTGACACCGGTTAAGACCTTGCCGTTGGCCCCTAACGATAGGATGTACAAAATTCGTATGCAATGCATTATGTCATGATGTTAGACTCGGTTAGGAAAATCTTTGTATTAGAGATTTGTTAAGGTTAGCCTGGATACCTGTCTTCATCAAGTGTAATGAAAGTTGAATTTTGTAAATGATAAATGAAACGTTTTAATTTAAAGTTTTAAATTTTGTTTCATATTTTAATAAATACGGCCGGGGGGGTCGCGAGGCCCCCCTGCCTTCCAAAAGTTCAAACTGTGTCTGTATCCTACCATTGGGATTGGTGGTGGAAGGGGTGGCGGGCATCCCGGACCATATGTTTATGTGCAGGAAGGGACCTTTTCCTGCACATAAACAATCATTCATGGTGATTTCTATGTGTGCTGCAGAAAAAAGCAATGGGTGTTGCAGTGGAACGCCAACGGCTTAGCGCCACCTTGTAAATATGGAAAATGGTGCTATGCCACCGGAGGTAAACAACATTTATGACGAAACGTTATCTCCGCGGGGAATCACAATGCGGTCGTTATCACGACTGCGTTGTGATTCCGCATACCATTACTCCGCAAGTCGGAACAACGACTTGCGGAGGAGGGGGGGAGGTGTTGGATTTAATATCCAACACCTTCCCTGGTGTCCGCATAGACTGGAGTTGGAATAGTAAATTATACTATTCCAACTTCCAGCGCCCCCCTCTGCAAGTCGTTGTTACGACTTGCGGGGTAAAGGTATGCGAAATCACAACACAGTTGTGGTAATGACCGCGTTGTGATTCCCCGCGGAGAAAAAGGCTGCAGGATTAGATCATACATTCGCCACCGGAGCGTTAAACAAATGATGCTCAGATGGTGATTGGGGCTTGTAAATATGCCCCAAAGTTGTTCATTGCCAGTTTATTCCTAACTCATAATGAAGTCATGGTAGGCTAGACTATTTCTTGATTCAGTCTTCGTAATCAGCCCAGACAGAGTGACGGTGCCGCTGGGCACTGATGCCTTTGACTTTATGTGGAGCCAGCTCCAGTTTACAACAATCCACCATCTTGGCTTTTCACCTCTCAGCAGTTGGAGAATCCCTCAAAATGTAAATCCAGGCAATGCATAACCTGGTGACAACCAGGGCCGGACTGGCTACTGGGCGTTTTGGTGTGCTGCCAAGCAGGGCGCTGGTTTCAATGTAGTGCGGGCTGATTTCGTTGATGGGGACCTGCGTGCGCTTCTAAATAAACAAAGCAAAACGAATGGTTTTAGGCACACGCAGGTCTCCATCAACAAAATCAGCCCCCAGTTTGGCAGCACACCAAAACCAGTAGCCAGTCCGGCCCTGGCGACAACCATTGATGCTATAACGAAATGACCGTCCACGCACGCAATCAAGAATTTCAACACCAAGACGGATATGTTCGGGTGCAAATACTGCATTGGTGCCTGTGCTAGAGATTGTATGTCCGTATTCGTTAGAGCCAGGGCATATATCAGACATATGTACTATGTCAGCTGCTTCACTTCTGCGTTGATTGCAGGAAGAATCTGAACGACCATTACAAAGTCATCTAGTAGTGGCACAGCCAAAGCATTGTTCTAGAAGGTTGAACTTGTAGGCTCATTGACAAGATTTAGCTAGACCAATTATTTCTTATATGTGCTGTTTGGCATCACAAACACCTATCTTATCTGTTCAGTACTCTGTTTCTTAAGATCATCTTGAAAGTGATAGTTAAATATTCCTTGAATAGGATGAATCTTAAGCCTTGGTTCTGAGCCTGAAGACGGTTCATATTAAATGTATCTTATTTTTTAAGGCATCCTTAATTTGAAGGACTGCTTAACAAAAACGGTGCCTTGGCAGAATATATTGTGCTAGAATCTAATACACGCGACAGTGTAAGAGCTTGAGTTGGAGCCGTTTATAGCTAGCGTTTTATCGTCTTCTCTCCAGTCTTAAGGATGTCCCAGATGGAAGGAAGGAAAGCAGACCCGAGATTGGATTAAACAAGTGCTTCAGTCCACAGGTCCATACTTCATCTTTTTTCAAAGACCTGCAGAAGGGACCGAACAAATGTCCTGCGCCTTTCCATAGTTTGTCTGGGAGAAAATGGAACCTGCGGGTTCAATAGGTTGTGATCTCAACTAACCTTGGGGTATTGTTGTACGTCATCATGTCTTAATAATTCTTTTGGGCATAATATCATTGTCGTTATCTTTTGCTTTGTCTGAATAATCATTCTGTATTTGGTGCACCGGGGTGCATCTCTATTGACCACTTTGTCAGCGGTTTTGGTGGGTGTTTTGAATATGCTCCTCTGCAGGACCTTCGATCGCTTCTCCGGCTGTGTATGAGATAGATAAGGGCTATGACTACACATGTGCCATCGCAGACTGCTCTGCATCAGTTCTGGGCACACGTGGCTTGCGCAAGCAGTTTGCCGTATCATTGTAAACTCTCGGAGAGAGCAGTCTTGTCTTCTCAGGCACCTATCCCCTCCTCATTGACAGTTGTAGCGTCTTCCCCATCCCAGGAGCATGCAGATGAATTATGCTGTATGGGAGCTGCACTTAAACATTACTTCATTCTTCATAATACACTCACACACTATGCATTACATCATACTTCGCAATTAACCACACCGTAACACCTCCCTGCATATTACGTATTTCCTCATCGGAGTCCGCCCAGAATCCCGAAGGTCCGATTGCGCTTAACATCAATATGCTCAGGCGCGCAACACCCATTGGGCTCACCGGGCTTCAGCCCCCCCCCCCGTCGCCTCCTCTGCCCGGGCTAAGATGACACGCACTGAAATGGTGCAGGAAGGCTGCGCATCCGATCCGAGAATGTGATTGTTTTAATGCTTTCTGAGAGGCCCAGCAGCCCGAGCCAGACAGCCAGCCTCTGAACAGTTTCAGCGAGTGAACCCCCCTGCCCTGGCCTCTTGTGTTTCCTTTAGAGTGGCGCAGAGGTGAAATCCTTGCCTGAAGGCAGGGATTTCACCTAAGCACTTGATGGTTTGTGAGAATGGGGTGTGAAGATGTGCACAGCAGGGGGAAGGCATGGCCAGTTAAGGTGATGCTTTTCCTTTGTAAAGGAATTTCTGCTGGCATCTTAACACAGGGTGTGCTGTCTGTGCACTTGTATAGATGTGCACAGACAGCAAACCCTGGGTTATGACGCCAGCAGGAATTAATTTACAAAGGAAAAGCTTCACCTGCACTGGCCATCCCTTTCCCCCTGCTGTCTGTGCATTTGACCCACATTGATCTACACAGTGAGACCTTCGGGAGGGGCTGGATGCCAGGACACAGTGCTGCTGATCAGCCAGACTCCACAGTATAGTATCAGAAGAGCGGGCAGCAGTTTTTTTGTGTAAGTTCCAGTAACTTTAATGCATTTTTCAGCACAGCATTACCTACTGCCTGCATATCTAGTTTACTGTGAATGTTGTTCTTTACTTACATACATAGAAACGTCAAAGAGGACAGTCCCCTCCAAATATGCAAATGTAGTGTAAGTTTGTAGTGTTCATTTTTTTTTTGGGGTGCTAGTGGGTAATTTTAGAGTTCAGGGTGGGTATGGGTTATGGGGTGCCAGGGGGGAATTTATGGTTCAGGGTGGGTATGGGTTATGGGGTGCCGGGGGAATTTATGGTTGAGCATGGGTATGGGTTTTGGGGTGCCAGGGGTAATTTTAGGGTTTAGGGCAGGTGTGGGTTTTCGGATGTCAGGGGGGTATTTTAGGGTTCAGGGTGGGTATGGGGTGCCAGGGGACATTTTAGGGTTCAACGTCGGTATGTGTTTTGGTGTGCCAGGGGTAATTTTAGGTTTCAGGGCAGGTGTGGGTTTTGGGGTGTCAGGGGGCAATTTTAGGGTTCGGGGTGGGTATGGGTTATGGGGTGCCAACGGGGAATTTATGGTTCAGGGTGGGTATGGGTTATGGGGTGCCGGGGGGTAATTTATGGTTCAGCATGGGTATGGGGTTTGGGGTGCCAGGGGTAATTTTAAGGTACAGGGTGGGTGTGAGTTTTGGGGTGCCATGGGATTAATTTTAGGGTTCAGCGTGGGTATGTGTTTTATAGTGCCAGGGGTAATTTTAGGGTTTAGGGCAGGTGTGGGTTTTGGGATGTCAGGGGGCTACTTTAGGGTTCAGGGTGGGTATGGGTTATGGGGTGCCAGGGGACATTTTAGGGTTCAGCGTGGGTATGTGTTTTGGTGTGCCAGCGGCAATTTTAGGGTTCAGGGTGAGTATGGGTTATGGGGTGCCAGTGGGGAATTTATGGTTCAGGGAGGGTGTGGGTTATGGGTTGCCGGGGGGCATTTATGGTTCAGCATGGGTATGGAGTTTGGGGTGCCAGGGGTAATTTTAAGGTTCAGGGTGGGTGTGGGTTTTGAGGTGCCATGGGGTTAATTTTAGGGTTCAGCGTGGGTATGTGTTTTATTGTGCCAGGGGTAATTTTAGGGTTTAGGGCAGGTGTGGGTTTGGGATGTCAGGGGGCTATTTTAGGGTTCATGGTGGGTATGGGTTATGGGGTGCCAGATGGGAATTTATGGTTCAGCATGGGTATGGGTTTTGGGGTGCCTGGGGTAATTTTAAGGTTCAGGGTGGGTTTGGGTTTTGGGGGGTAAGGGGGAATTTATGGTTCAGCATGGGTATGGTTTCTGGGGTGCCAGGGGTAATTTAAGGTTCAGGGCGGGTATGAGTTTTGGGGCTCCAGGGGGGTGATTTTAGGGTTCAGGGTGGTATTGGGTTTTGGGGTGCCAGGGGGTAATTTTAGGGTGTGGGGTGGGTATGGGTTTTGGGGTGCCGGGGAGGGATAATTTTAGGGATAGGATGGGTATGGGTTTTGGGGTGCCAGGGGTAATTATAGATTTCAGGGCGGGTATGAGTTTTAGGGTGTGAGGGGGTTCATTTTAGGGTTCAGCGTGGGTATGTGTTTTGGTGTGCCAGGGGTAATTTTACGATTCAGGGTGAGTATTGGTTTTGGGGGGTAATGCATCAAACTAACAAAAATGTGTGCTTTAATTGTTGTCCAGTTTCAAATACAGAATTCACCACATTTTTTCTCAGCTTGACCTGAGCATTAACCGATCCTGATTATCTGCCATTTTAGCTCCGCCCCATTGATTTACATTAGCCACGCCTCTTCATCTGCCATGTTAGCCCCCCCCGAAATTAAGACCTAGTTGCGCCCCTGAATATGCTACACATGTGAATTTAGGGAATATAACAGATAGAAGGTGGGTCCTCAGAAATATGTCAAATATTTTGAGATGAGAAAAATTATGTTTTCTTTTCTTTTCCATAAATCCATCTGTGTACTTAAAAGCCAAGAGTGCGTGCCATGTTTAACACCGTCATCCTGTTCTGGATTTTTTCCACACAGGACGTTGCATTCCGGGTCTTGTTTTAATGTTACTGCCAAATTCATATCCTTAAAAATCCCAGCTTGACAAATGCCATTGGGAAAATAGTGAGGCCTAACAGATGGTGCCACACATGACGTGGGGTATTTTGCAGCTACAGATTTGTGTGTGGGAATAGTTCCTTTCAGTATGCGTCGCCATATAGTAACGGTGCACGTGGGTTCTGGTACAAAGCGGGCATTTATTTTTTATTTTTATTCTTATTAAGGATTGACCCACAACTGATTTCTATTTGAGATGCATTTGAAAGGTTGATAATTCCCTTTTTACATTCCAAAATATCATCGGAGAGAAGCTAACTAGTCTCAATATTTTTTTCTTGGAATTCCGGAAGTCCTTCATTTATAATGGGAGAAATTCAGGACTGAATGAACTGCTAACATCTTAAATGGTACAACTAGATACCTCTCTGACATCACCCAGAGCCCCCCTACGACTCAGAGGGGTGCCTCTCCCACTGTTCCTGTTGTACATCAGCCAGTGGCCTCTTGCTTCAAATAATCCTGGCCTAATAATGATACACACAACCCCAGTATGTCTGATCTGTCCAACACCAAGTGCCCCTCAATGCACCGTGCCAAGTACTCACCTCATGCACATGACATGTGCTCCCTTTTAATGCCCAGGACCCTCTGATCTCAAGAGGTATAATGCCCGGTGCATCCATGAGACACATAAATGCAATCCATCACCATGTGTGCCCTCGAGTTGCATATCAGTGTGCACCCCTGAGATGCTGCTAGTCTGTGCACATGTATTGCCTGTTTGTTGCTATATGCTTAGGTCCCCGTGTGTTTGTTTACCTATGTAAACATGCGTGCCTACGTGTGTATTGGCCTGTGTACTTGTGTGCATGAGTTATGTGTGCCTCTGGGAGTATGCACTATACAAACATCAACCCTTTTGGCTTTGTTAACAGCTGTTTCACTTATAACTGAAAAGGGGTGTGCAAAATACCAAAGCGAGTACACCATATCCAGTGCACTTGCCACCACATGAAGAGCGCTCTCTCTCAGTGCTTGCCTTCCTATTGATCGCAATACATGTATCTTTCAAATTCTCAGGTGGACCTGTGAACATTTATAGCGCCAAGTTCGTTTATAAGAATAGCAGCACTCTGTTTAGAATGAGGCAGCTAGTAAGTTTTGTAGCAGAAATAGAGAGATGATGGGGAATGGAGCATTGTATCCAACTGGCAAATAACTTTTTAAATCAATTGTTAGATCTGACTATTACACACTATCGCATGCCTATCATCTGAAGAAAAAATATCAATAATCGTGTACCACCGACTACTCAATATAGGTTGTGAGTCACAGTGCAGAGAAAATAGTATTCAATGCATAAAATAACCTGTGTAACTTTCTCACATACATTTAACATTATTTAAATTGTTAAGACATTTTACAGTTGATGTACCAAAAACCGGCCTTTTTTAATTCGTAAAAAATGCGATCAATCTATTTTCATTAAGATTTAACAATCTATTTTCATTAAGATTTAAAAAACTGGGGAGACATGTTTTCAAATACATGGGGCCCTATTTATGAAGGCCTTGCGTCAGTTTTGCGCCGCCGGTGCGTCACTTTTTGTGACGCACCAGAGGTGTAAAAAATGCGCCTCGTTGCGCCATATTTAAAAAGTGACGCATCTAGGTAGATGCGTCACTTTTTAAACCCCTGCACCACATTATACCTGCGTCAGGTATAATGTATGCAGAGGGGGCGTTCCCCCACAAAAAGCCTCGTAATAGTGACGCAGTGAAATCTATGAGATTTCACTGCGTCACTTTTAGGACGCTGTTGCATCAAAATCTTGCACCTGCCTCACAGCAGGCGTAAGACTGACGCAAGCCCTTTCACATGGGGCTTTCCCCATGTGAAAGGACGCATTGCTGGAGTTGCGTCACTTTTGTGACACACTCCAGCAATGCGTCACTTTTGCGCTTACAGATACGTCAGAAATACTGACGTATCTGTAACTCCTTGTGACATGATGCGTCATACATTAAATATGACGCATCAGGAATGTCGTAAGGAGTGCGCAGTGAAAAGTGACGCATCGCTGTTTTCACGCAGCGATGCGTCACTTTTCATAAATGAGGCCCCTGGTGTGTAATACGTCTACCCTTTAAAATAGAATATAACATGAGCGAGTGTCTTCAGTGCTTCATTTGAGCAGGTGGTCCCACAGACACTCTGGGGCAGATTTACAAGCCCCTTGCGCCACTTTTGCGTCACTTTTAACATGGGAAAAGTGACACAAGGAGCTTGTAAATCTGCCCCTCTTCTTTTGGGAACTGACATTTTTTTCAGCGCCAGGCTTTGAGTCAGAGCAACAGAGAGAAAAAACAAAAGGATAAGATAAAGAAAGGACTTAAAAATACAGTCCATGAATTAATACAAAATTGGTGTAGGAATGTACCTCCTTTAACATTGTAAAATTTACTAGGGATTGGTTAGAAATGACAACAAATGTATACTACTCTATTTAGGACAAAGCTTCTAGTCTTAAGTTTTTTAACTTCCTAAAAAGTTACCACCTTTAGTAAAATAATGTGTGATACCAGTAGCCAGGCTCAGTAGTCCGACCTGACCACTTACATGGACCTGTCGTATGCCAAGGTCAGGACCCTCTGTAAGGGTTATGGTATTACTACTGGCAAACATGCTAAAACAGACTAGCTTAGAAGGCTTTTAGCAGAGTTTGAAAGAGATGATCCAGAATTGGTAGCCCAATCGGATGTAGATGAGGCTGAGGATGAAGACAGTGATTCTGTAGTGGGAACTGAGTCCATCCACTCAGAACCAGAACCAGAGGAAAAACCCTCATAAGAGGACCTCCAACTGGAAATATTGACCAGAAGATTGAACTTAGAAGCTCAACTCTTAGATACAGAAAGACAAAGAAAAAGGCTGGGCCTAAGACTCATCTCTGGCAGCACTGTGTTTATAAATAGGGAGATAGACGATTCCTTTCATTTAAAACTCCCCAAAGGGATTGTCCCAAAGTACTCAGAGGGTGATGACATCAACAAATGGTTTACTTCTTTTGAGAGAGCCTGCATAGCTAGAAGGATAGCCAGAAGAAATTGGGCTCCTCTCTTGTGGGAACTGTTCCAAGGAAAATGAATGCAGGGATAGTCTCCTCACATTGAATGAGAAAGATGCTGAGTCCTATGATGTCATAAAGGGTACCCTGATTGAGGGCTTTGGACTCAATGCTGAAGAATAGAGAATAACATTCAGGGAGACTCAAAAAACTCAGAGTCAGTCCTGGGTGGAATTAATTGACTTTTCGGTTAAAACACTAGGTGGTTGATTAACAGGTAACAATGTGCATGACTATGAGGGGCTGTACAATTTATTGATGAAAGAGCATCTTCTAAGTATTTGTTATAATGAGAAGTTACATCAGCATCTGGTAGACCTAGGTCCACTTTCACCTCTAGAGTTGGGTAAGGAGGCAGACTACTGGGTCAAAACAAGGGTGACCAAAAGAAAGAGGCCATATAGACCCTCCAAGGGAAAGATGGTGACCAAAAGGATAGAAATAAAATTAGTCTTCTTCGGGCCCCCAAAAACCTACCCCGGATGGAGGGACCAGAAACTCATCGCAGTCCAAGAGTGGGTACAAGGGTAGAAACTGGGATCACTAATCCACACAGGAGCCAAGGGGGAGAAAAGATAAGGACAGGGTAGCCCCCCACTCAACATGTTTCAATAACAACAACCCTGTACCCAGGACGCTTTTTATCACGCAGTTACTTCTTTTCACTGCTTTTAATTTCACTGTAAAAGCGCAAAGTCACCATCCAGTGCCACAACCCCTACACATAGAAATGGGTGTGTTGTCTGTGTTACGTCCAACTTTTCAACTGATATGAATGGGGAATCTCCTAGTGTAATTCAAAAAGACAGTCACATAGAGCAATGTATAATGTCAGCAACCCTGGAGCAGTACATTCACCCACACTCAATATCTTGTGAAAAAATGTGTGAAGAAAAGAATGACACCTCACGGGCGCAACACCCTCGGGGCAAATTGCAGATGTTACAAAATTATAACCCCTTTCTCATCATTGGTAGTCATTCAGTTCATAAAGAAAAAAAAGTGTCCAAAAGGAAAACCAACTGAAAGTGTAAAGAATAAGGTGCGAAAAAGGAGCAATGGCATTCACTCCTTGACATGACACACAAACGATTAAAATCAACAGACACACCAATCATACACCTTTATTCCTAATTTAGGTGTGATCTGATTAATTAAAAAGGATGGTAGCTTAAATCCGCATACCAATACCCCCAGTCAACATGTTTCACTGCCTTCACAACATCTGGCAGATTCATCAGGGCTCACCATATGGTCACTGCACCAATGTAGGACACCGTAACTCTGGGACCTCATTAAGCCACGTCTTCTCATACCAGCTTGATGGGGTGAACAAGATCATCTCTAAACGCAAGCCTGAGAGACGCAAGCTGTCTCTCATCCCAGGGTTCCTGGGATGAGAGACAGCAAGTTCCGAACCCCAGTACGATCGATGACACGATCGCCGGGAAGTACGCTCCAATAATAGATATAGGCTTGCGTTGAGAGCCGATCTTGTTCACCCCATCAAGCTGGTATGAGAAGACGTGGTTTTTGGGATTCAGAGCTTTTGGGCCCAGAGAGACCTCTCGGTAAGATCTATGCCTGTGGCAGAGAACCTGTCCAACTCCTAAAAGCCCGAGGCACCAAGCTGCTGGTCAGGAAAAGGGAAGTGTCAGTGGTTCCCACAGGACCTATTGGGAGCAGGGACTCTCCTACACACAGAGACCAGGGACCCCAAATGTGGTGCAACTAGGTAGTGCCTCAGCGGTTTAGAGGATTCCTCCTAGCATTGGCCCATGACATCCCCCTAGCTGGGCATCTTCACCAGACCAAACTTTGAGTCAGTTGGCCAACCACTTCTACTGGACAGAAATGCTTCAGAAGGTGAATATGTTTTATTACTCCAGTGCTACCTGTAAAGATAGGTAGCTACCTGAATTCCCCCTTAATTCCACTTCCAGTGGTTAGGGTACCCATTGAACGGGTTAGGATTGACATTGTTGGTCCCCTTGACCCTTTTAACAGCATCAGGGAACACATTTATTCTGGTGGAAAAGGATCATGCTACCAGGTACCATGAGGCAATTCCCCTAAGGATCACCGATGCCCCTTTAGTGGCCAAGGCCCCCCTTGTTATTTTTGCTGAGGTTGGCTTTCCTTAGGAGGTAGTTTTAGACAGAGAGGCAAACTTCCTGTCTGCATACTTAAGGCATATGGAGACTAAGTGTGAGGTATCCTATACGTTCAATACACCATACCATCCACATGCAAACAGTGGCAGCATTGCTGTGCTCCAAGGGCATCCAGGCAAGAATTGATCTGGACAATATCCTGATAATACACCAGGATCACTTGGCTCTGCTCCAGCATTTGATAACTGCATGGTCCCTTTTACAAGCCCTACAATTCGTTATCAACAAGCTCAAGTCAAAAATAGACTTAGTCAACAGATTCTGAAGCTCCCACACAATACATTGATGCTTATAAGGAAGGAGCTGTGGTGAACTGTATGAAAGGAATTCATATCTTTATGATACCTTGCCAAGATTGTCGGGTTCCTAGCGTGGAAGATCTTTGTGCATTTATATTTGTGTGCATCATTAACAACGTACAGAATGTGGCTTCATATTTCTACAGCACACAGTGAAGCAGAATAGTATCTGTTTATTCTCATTGCTATTGCTCATGCTGTTCTTGATGTATCTTCCCCAGTCGCAAACTTTAAATACAGTTCAAGGTCCTTCGCCAGTTACTGCATCCTAGTCATTCATAATAAAGTGCTGTTGTTCATGTATCTAGAAGATTGTTCGACCATCTCCAGATAGCAATAACATAGAGTGGGCAGAATAATTATTCATGTAGTGGGATAGTGCCTAGATTTTAAGGAAATATGACACTTAAGAACTGTGTTCTGATTTGCTATTGAAATGATACATTTGCGCATACCACACAGATACAGCCGTTTTAGTGATTCAATACGTGAAAATATTGTATAAAACCTTTGATTTTGGTGGTGATCCAGATAACTTTCATGAAGACTTAATGGTGGATTTAAATCTTGGCAGAGAGAGTAATTACCTTTACTTTCTTTTATTTCTGCCACCTTCCACTGGATTTATAGCTGTTTGCTGCCCCTGCACACATATCTTGCATTTTCATGAACCACCATCACATTGTTTCCTCAAAATGCATTATAAGTTTGATGAATAACTCCGTCAACCTGGGGCAGCCGTACATCAAATTGCTAGCTTTTTTTATTTACAAAAAAAATCTCAAAGCAGGATTTTCTCTATGAAAATGAAGAAAGCAATGAATCCCTCGCCAAGGAATCACTCTCCCAGAGTGTTTGGGTCAAATTCAAATTCAAAATGAGCTTTATTCGATGTTAGACGTTTAAAATCACAAAAGCATACATATTCATGAAAATAGATAAAAATAATTGATATATGCATTAATTAAAATACATTATCTATTGCAAAGTGCATAGAGTGCTTTCAAGTAGAGGTAAGTTAACCTACAGAGTATTGCATTCCAGACTTTTATCAAAGTAAAAATTGTTCTTTGTGCTTTTTCTGACTCTCAGTGTATTTTTCAGAAAACCAGACATGGCACATACAGATAGTATACTATCTAGAAATTGTAAATATAAAAACGCTGGTCTAAATTGTCTCAAACCTGCCTATTTCCAAAAGGGAGGATCCATCTAGTTCTTTCCCTTACATAAAATTTACAAAACAATGTCACGTGGATAGTAGATTCTGGTGACATGTTATCACAGGGGCAAGAAGAGAGTTCTCTGGACCAATTGTTTATTCCTGGATAACTGACCAGACGATGAAAACTGTTAAACCTGAAACGAGTTAAAAGATATCTATCATATCACTCAGCACAACATAAGAGATTCGGTTGAATATCATACGTGGTCAGAGTCATTTGATGTTGAGCTACTGTCCCCTTGTTCATCTCCTGGGCGGCTCTAAGTGACTCTAAATGGGTCAAACAGGTTAATTTGAGCTCCTTCCTGGAGATAGAATTCATTTTCTCAGGGGTAAAGTAATCTGAGTACCCTATATCACTCAGAATTTTTTAAATATAATTCAGCCATGTGATCCTGTTAGCGGGGTCCAGATTCATAGAATCCTTAATTATCTCTCCATTTAGACCTGTGCTGCTGGTGGTCCATACACAGTGCCACAGCAGCACAGGTTGCAATTTTATAATATCAGAGACATAAGGGATACCTAGTTCGCTATGGCAATTAAAAACCGGGGAACTTGCTGGTACAGCTAAAATAAACCTTAAAAAGACATTTTCTACACGTTGAATCATAGAGACACCATAAAAGCCCCACATTCCCGCCCCGAATATTGCAGTACTTATGCACTTGGCCTGAAAGATTTTAAGAAGAATGCCAGGGGGCCTTTTCCCCATTTTGTGGGTAAAATTGCAGAGATCAGCAGTTGACTTCATAAAAATAGACTCCTACTTTTCACCGCAGGGCCCAGGAGCCCGTATTTGCAAATAAAACACCTAGATAAGTAAAAGTATTAGCGGAGTCTACCCTTTTATCTCCCAAGGGGAAGCTGTTACATTTATTTCTCCCTCACCCACAGGTCACTACAAATTTTTTTAGCTTTTAATTTCAGGTCTGAGTTATCCATAAAACCAGAATATGTTATAAGTGCTTTCCGCAAACTAGTTGCGTGCGGGCCATAAGTACCGCGTCATCAACGTAGAGGAGGGAGACCATCGGTCGTTTGTTGACATACGAGAGGTCCTGCGCTGGTCCGTCAAGCTCCTGCTCCAAAGGGTTAGTATATAGAGTAAAAAGGACGGCGCAGGCACACAGTCTTGTCGCACCCCCTATCCACTGTGAATGGCGCGGTACATTCCCCATTAAAACCATAGTGCACCTTAGCAGTAGCTCCAGAATATAATTGTTTTCAAAACTGGATCAGTACCGGGTCGACCTTCAGATTTGATAATATACTCCACAATTTATTATGTATCACACAGTCGAATGCGGCTGTTAAATCTACAAACACCACATAGAGTTTCCCACCCTTTGCCTGCGTGTACTTTCCGATTAAAATATTTAGGGGCAGATGTATCAAGATTCCAATTTGCGATTTCTAAATAGCGATTTGTAAGGAATCGCTATTTAGAAATCGCAAAATGGAATGTATGTAAAAAATCGCTATATTTTAGCGATTTCTTAGTCTTCCTTATTTGCGAATTCGCAATTTGCGAATTAGCAAATAAGGAATAATTTCCCATGCATTCCTATGGGCTAGGAGGCCCATAGGAACGATTGTGAAAATATTCTCAATTTGCGATTCGCACTTTGCTAATCGCAAATTGAGAATAATTTCAAGGGTGCAGGGGTGTCTCAAAGACACCCTGCTGCACCCCTGAAAACTACATGTGTGTGCATATGGTGCACATACATGCCCTATGGGCATGTGCGTGCGTCACATGCCACCTTAAAAAATGCCAAATTGTGCATTTTTAAAAGAATACACAAATTAACATCAACTACAAGTTGGTGGTAATTTGCGAATTCCTAACCAAAATTCGCATTTGTAAAATGCTACAAATATAGCATTTAAGGAATCGCAAAATTGCGATTCCTTAAATGCTATGGCAAAATAAGGAATCGCAAATTTTTGCGATTCCTTAAATTGGGAATTTTTGATGCATGCCGAAACATGCAAATAGACCGTTTGAGATTCGCAAAAGGCTTGATAAATCTAGGCCTATGATTCAAGACTTGCTCGTTTGTCCCCAACCCTTGTCTAAAACCATATTACACATCGCTTATTGTGTTATTTTCATCAGCCCAAGTTTGTAGTTTGTGCAAGACAACCCTTCTCAAAACTTTCATTAAAAAATCGAGTAGGGATATCGGGCGGTAACATGCCGGGTTATTTCGTTTCCCTTTTTTAAAAATTGGGACAATTACTGACTCCGGCCATGTTTTCATGAAGCCCTTTACACAACTGTCTTCAAAAACCCTAGTTATCAAAGGTGACCAGAGTGGTGGAATGGATTTAAATAAATTGATGGGAAGTCCATCGGGTCCAGGGGCCCTGCTTGTGTTTATTGCCTCAATCACCTCAACTTGGGAAATTTGTAATTCAATCGGAATAAAAGTAGTGGGATGTTAGACCTGTCTGCCCCTGTGAGTTCCCTCACAATTATTATTTATTTTGTCCCCTTTGGCATTCCAGTGAATCTAGTTATGTATTTTCTTTTTTTAATGTCCACCAGAATTTTTCCAGTGTTCTTGTGGGGGCTAGGTGTTTCTTGGGCCTATGGTTTTACCAAGGCCTAGTTTTCCTCACAGAAAGCAACTGTTAGAACATGATTCCTAAAATGGTGGCTACTAACTGCCATAACGGTCACCTAAGGGTGGCAGACCCATAGGCTAGCATGAGGAAGGTTCCAGAACCAACTAGTAGCTTCCAGGGGTCTGAGGCCAGCCTATAAAAGGCCAGTGACCAGGCAGCCATTTGGTACAGTATTGGAAGTGACCAGTGCGGAGAGAGGCGACTTGAGGAGGAGGATAGCACACTAGTAGGGACAAGATCGACCTTTGGGGCTGGCTGTTGCTCTACTGGGAAGTGACCCCTCATAGGCTGACCAAGCCCCACTGCCACAGCCACCAGATTAAGAAACAGAAGACTCCGTGGCAAGTTTTATAACCATCAGTGACTCTTGCAGCGTGGCTCTCAAGTGACCTGTGAAGTCCTGCCCTGAAGGCACGTGTGCAGTGGAAGCGAACCTGGACACAGTGACACTCTGAATGGTAAAGGAATCAGGGGTCAAGGAGTTAAAACTGCCGCGACTGCAGCACATGAGCCCGGAGTCCACATTGTGAAGAGAAGCGGCGGAACCAGCGGTCGACCCTACCCGAAGGAAGCGCCACTGCCGCGTGGGATCCCTGTTGCGGGATCGGAAGAGGAGGAAGAGCCCAGCGGATCCGTGTTGCCGTCCGGAGGAACCTGAGGTAGCGTCGGAAGAGGCGGGGAGACTGCAGGAGGAGGCCGGAAGGGGGCGGAGCCTTCGTGCCTGAGGAGAGCGTCTGCGAGGATCAGGAAGCGGCTCGAAGCGGCGGACTGAGGCAGCGGTAACGGAGCAGCGGTTCAAGGGAGAGACAGTGACCGCCGACACTCGTATAACGCAGCACATGTGGGCAGAGAAGCCAAGACACCTCAAGTAAGCGTGGGAGAGTGGTCGGGCGTAGAGGAGCAAACGAGTCCCTGCCGAAACTTACCCCAAGTAGCTGAACAACCGGGGACACCTAAGGAGACAGTGAATTACCTGTGTGACACTCATTTAGGAGATATAGCAAACCCGAGACTATCCTCTCAGTGAGGGGGTGATCCATGTGAGAAACTACCTGCCCATAACGGAACTTGTGAGGGAGAGTAAGCTGGAAGCCGAGGGGCTTCAGGGAAACGGGAGGTAGCGAACCAAGTGGGGATCACCAGAGAGTTCTGGGGGAACATCATGGAGGGTGGAGGACACGATATCCGAAAGGCTGGCAGCACCTGTGTTTACTCTGATGGGCTCAGTGGTTTAATAAGTTTGTAGGGTGTTGAGAGCTGTTCTTCAGGGATGTAATATCTTGCTTGTCTTCTCCAGTAATTCAACTACTCGCACCAGAGCCTAATCGTGATTGTATGAAGCTGTGCGGGGGAGCTGCACCTGGCGAAATGTAATGTACCAGATTGATTTATTGTAAAGAAGCCTGTTTAATTATCAACCCGAATAGATGGGAAATGTAAGAGATTGCAACTCTAAGTTGTAGGGATTTTTCAACGTGACCTTCATACTTGGGGGTAGAGAAATACTGTAATTGCCAAATTAATTTTGCGATGAACCAATAATTGAATGTGATAAGGGTAAATGATCTGAAACTGAAACCCGGCTCTAAAGAAAAGAAAGATACACCAAAGAATTTTATAAAAGGAACCGGTATTTTTCTAATCTGTTGTGGTGTCATTATTTTGGTTGGTCATTCACTGGGTTACTGCGGGTGAGATTGTAAGCACTACACAAAGCCTCGAAGGGGTTTAGCTGATGCTGCTCTGTGCCAGGCTACCCTATGTAGTCTAGAAAAATCTAGGTCTAACATAATTGATGTTGCAGCGGCGGGATTGAATTTGTGCTTACAGCCACCTAGAAGTAACACAGTGCATACCCCAGGCCTACACCTGGAGTTTTCTCCAAGCGGACTTCCTGATTAAAGTTTTGCTTTTTCCAAATTCCTTCCTGGTGGTGGGTGGAGGTGATCCTTGTGTACTGTCCTTACCAACTTCGGAGTGGCTATCCACAACCCCACTGTTAAGATGGAGTTCAATTTTGAGGGGTTGGAGACCTATACTGTGGCGCAACTCAAGGACTTCTGTCAGGAAAGGGGGGTGTTCTACAGGCGAGGGGCCAAGAAAGAGGAGCTCCAAACTAGTCTGAGGGCATGGATGGAAGCGCACCCGGAGGGAACGGTTGAGGAGGACGAGTCAGAGAAGAAAACTGTCATCGAGGTAGATGGTGTGTGCCCACTGGGGGTGGGGGATATGTCAATTAGCCCCAAAGTAACCTCCCGGGAGGGTAGCAGTGTTTCTTCACGAGGGTTAACTGAAACTGAACTAGCTGACCGGAGGGAGGAGAGGCAGTTGAGATGGGAGTTAGCCAGGTTAGAGATGGAGAGGGAGGACAGGAGGTTAGCGCATGAACTAACTCTTAAGGAGCTGGATCTCCAGGCCCAGCACATAGGGACTCCCAATCCAATCAAAGGTGGCAGCGAAGCCAAGGAGATAACCAGGGAACCCAGACCCTATTTACCCAAGGATGTTGTTGCTAGCTACAGTGCAGGTGATGATATTGCTAAGTGGCTAGCTGCCTATGAGGTCTCTTTAAGGGCCCATGGGATACTGGAAACTCACTGGGGGGGGGTGGATTGTACAAATATATGACATCTGCTGGTAGGGATACATTGTTGGCCCTGGAGCAGGATAAACAAACCCACTACCCCACCATAAAAGTGGCGCTGATAAGAAAGTTTGGACTAACTCCAGAGAAGTATAGGCAGAAATTTTGGAGTAGTCACAAACTAGGCACACAGAATTGGGTGGATTTCCTGGACTACGCAAAGAAGGCCTTGGAGGGTTGGGTGAAAGGTAGCGAGGTAGAGGATTATGAAAGATTGTATGACCTCATCCTCAAGGAACACTTACTCGAGAAATGTTTTCCCGAGCTACGACAACACCTGGTGGACAGTAAGCTGACCAGCCCCAGGAAGCTTGCTGAGGAGGCGGACATCTGGGCTAGTACCCGGGTGTCCTCAAGGGGGACTGGAGGGGATTCCCAGAAGTCTGGACAGGGCGCTCCCCAGAAGAAAGGGGGGGGAGATAACAAGAGGGAGTTCTCTAAAGGTCCCCAAAATAACTTTAAGGGAAAAGGATTCACCCATAGGGCTAACCCACCCCGAAACCCTAATCCTGGCCAAAGCCAGCAGCCAAGGGTTGTACATTGCTTTGAGTGCAGTGGTGTTGGACACTATAAAGGAGACGTGAGATGCCCAAAAAGACCACCACCTCCCACTGGAGGAAAAGCCCCGGGAATAACTAGTGTAGTGCTCGGGGAGGAGATGCCTTTGGATAAGGGAGGGGAGCGGGCGGGTGTCACTTTAGTGTCCCTGGGAGATAAGGAGATGGTTCCAAAGACCCAGTTGCCCTCAAATACTACCAAGTATGAGCAATGGGTCACCATCAATGGCCATAGAGGGGAGGCTCTGAGAGACACAGGAGCCAGTATGACTATGGTGAGAAGTCATCTGGTGTCTCCAGAGCAGGTCATCCCAGATGTACTCCATCCCGCTGTGATGGCTGACAGCAGATTGGGCCACTATCCCGTGGCCGAGGTTCCCTTTGAGTGGGGAGGGGTTGCAGGTTCACTTCGAGTTGCCGTAAGCCCTGCCGTGCCTGTTGATTGCCTGTTAGGAAATGACATGGAGCACAATGCTTGGAGGGAGGTGGAATACCGGACTCATTCGGAGATGCTGGGTACACCTGACTGGGCCTGTGTCAGCACAAGGTCCGCGACTACCCGGAGGGGGAGTTCACTTACGCTGGAGCCTGGAACAATGGCCCAGCCAGCTGCCAGACAAGAGAAGGACAGAAGGCAGGAGGAACCTGCCTCAACATCTCTACCTCGTGAGATAGATAGGCCACCTGCGGAGGTGGATCTGGAGTCCACTGAGGGGAATGTTACTCCTTTGGAGAACCTACCCATCCCTGCTGAGTGGCATGTGGAGGGAGGTCCTTCCAGGGAGGAGTTCTGCAAAGCTCAGAAGGAGTGTCCTACTCTTGAGGGGCTGCGGCAACAGGCCAAAGCCCAGGCAGCAGGGAACGTTGTAGGGAACTACCCGATTTACTGGGAGGATGGACTCCTCTACAGTGAGCCCAGGGCACCCGGACATGGTTCATCCAGGGCCTTGGTGGTCCCTCAATGTTTTAGAGCCTTTCTTCTAGAACTGGCTCATTAGATACCCTTGGCAGGACACCTAGGTCAGGACAAGACCTTTGCCCGGCTTGTCCCCCACTTTTACTGGCCTCGGATGAGAGTGGCGTCTGATGCCTACTGTTGGACGTGTGTGTCTTGCCAAGCCAGTGGGAAAACAGGGGTGAAGCTGAAAGCTCCCCTGGAACCACTACCGGTCGTTAGCACCCCCTTTGAAAGGGTGGGCATCGACATTGTAGGGCCATTGGATCCACCAACGTCAGCTGGTCACAGGTTCATCCTGGTTCTAGTGGATCATGCTACACGGTACCCAGAGGCAATTCCTCTGAGGACCATTACTGCACCTGTAGTGGCAAGAGCCCTGATGGGGATCTTCAACTGAGTGGGTTTCCCCAAGGAGGTTGTGTCCGACAGGGGGACCAACTTCCTATCAGCTTACATGCGGGCTATGTGGAAGGAGTGTGGTGTTACCTACCGGTTTACCACTCCTTATCACCCACAGACCAATGGTCTTGTGGAAAGGTTTAATAAAACCTTAAAAGGCATGATAAGAAGTCTGCCTGAGAGCCTGCGGAGGAAATGGGACGTCCTCCTACCCTGTCTCTTGTTTTCCTACAGGGAAGTGCCACATGTGGAGTGGTGTGGCTCACTGGTTAGAGGCGGCAGACCCGGAAGCAGAGAATAGCCCGGGACCAGGGTTCAATTCCCGACGCGGCAGGGCTGTGGACCAGGGTCAACGGACTTGATAATTCTCACCTCGGTGCCTACTCTAACCAGGGATCACACTCGGCAACTCTGGGCATTAAGCTTGCCTCATCTCTACAACGGCCCCCCACAGACGCCGGGGATGCCTGGTTTCACCTTGGAGATACCCAAAAGGGACCATCTCACAGGGAAAGCCAGGACGGGTTCCCCAGCGGTCTTCAGTGCCAGGAAACCCCGAGATGGGGTAACAGTGCGCTTTACAAGTATCATCATTACATTTTTTTTTTTTATTAGAAGGGAGTGGGCTTCAGCCCCTTTGAACTTCTGTATGGGCACCCTGTAAGCGGCCCTCTCAGCCTGGTGAAGGACGGATGGGAAAAGACTCCCAGGAAGCTTCCCCGGGATGTGGTGAGCTACATGCTGGCCTTCCGGAGCCAAATGGCCAAGTTGTGGATGCAAGCTTCTGACAACTTGGAAGCCAGCCAAGCAGTAATGAAGGAGTGGTATGACCACAATGCTCACCCAGTGGAACTGGAGCCTGGACAAAAAGTGTGGGTGATGGAACCCGGAGAGCTAAATGCCCTCCAGGATCGTTTAACAGGCCCCTTTGAGGTATTGGAGAAAAAGGGTAAGGCCACCTACTTGGTGGACCTAAAGACCCCGAGACAGCCCCACCGGGTGCTTCATGCCAATCGCCTCAAGCCACACCATGAGAGGCCCGAGGTCGTCTTAATGATGGTGACCGATGGAGCAGAGGAAGAGGAAAGCGAGCCTCTCCCTGATCTTTTCTCGTCTCAAGAAAAGGATGGGTCGGTGGAGGGAGTGATTCTCTCACCATCCCTGACTCCTGAACAGCAGAGAGATTGCCGCCAGATCCTGGAGCAATTTTCCTCACTGTTCTCCCTTGTCCCGGGAAGAACCCACCTGTGTAACCATGATGTGGACACAGGAGACAGCCCACCTGTGAAGTCTAAGATCTACCGGCTGTCAGACAAGGTGAAGGCCAGCATCCATGGTGAAGTCGCCAAGATGCTGGAGCTAGGAGTAATTGAACCTTCCAATTGCCCTTGGTCCAGTCCAGTGGTTTTTGTACCAAAAGCTGCCCCACCGGGCGCCACACCTGATTTAATATTCTGTGTGGATTACCAAGGACTAAATTCAGTAACGAAGACAGATGCTCATCCGATCCCCAGGGCGGATGAACTCATTGACCGGCTGGGAGCTGCCCAATATTTAAGTACCTTTGACCTTACTTCAGGGTACTGGCAGATTTCCCTTACTGATGGAGCAAAGGAAAGGTCAGCCTTCTCCACGCCTGAGGGTCACTACCAGTTCTGTGTGATGCCCTTTGGGCTCAAGAACGCTCCTGCCACTTTTCAGCGGCTGGTGAAAGAGGTCCTCTCTGGAATGGAGGCTTTCTCTGCTGCTTATCTGGATGACATTGCTGTATTCAGTAGCAGTTGGGAGGACCATTTGCAACATTTGCAAGCTGTTCTCCAGGCCCTGAAGCAGGCTGGCTTGACAATCAAGGCCAGCAAGTGTCAGATTGGGCAGGGGTCGGTGGTGTACCTAGGCCACTTGGTGGGCGGGGGAACGGTGCAGCCCCTCCAGGCGAAGATCGAGGCTATCATGGCCTGGGAGCCCCCCAAGACCCAAACAGAGGTCCGAGCCTTCCTGGGCCTCACAGGATACTACCGTCGCTTTGTGAAGGGGTATGGCACCATTGTGGCACCCCTCACAGAACTTACATCCAAGAAACAACCCCGACAGGTAGTTTGGACGGAGGCTTGTCAGCGAGCCTTTGTCACCTTGAAACAAGCAATGTGTACTGCTCCAATTCTCAGAGCTCCTGATTTCTCAAGAGAGTTCATTGTCCAGACAGATGCATCGGAACATGGCATTGGGGCAGTGTTATCGCAACTCAGTGATGAGGGCTTGGATCAACCCGTGGTCTTCCTGTCCAGGAGACTACTCCCCAGGGAAGAGAGGTAGAGTACTATAGAGAGGGAAGCCTTTGCGGTGGTTTGGGCTCTGAAGAAGTTGCGTCCATACCTATTTGGCTCGCACTTCCTGGTTCAGTCCGACCACCGACCCCTTCGCTGGCTGATGCAGATGAAGGGGAAGAATCCCAAGTTGTTGAGATGGTCCATCTCCCTACAGGGAATGGACTTCCGGGTGGAACATCGGCCTGGAGTGGACCACGCCAATGCAGACGGTCTCTCTAGGTATTTCCGCCTTAGTGATGAGAACTCCCAAGGGGTTGGGTAGCTCTCCCCACTTTCAGCTGGGGGGGACGCGTGTTAGACCTGTCTGCCCCTGTGAGTTCCCTCACAATTATTATTTATTTTGTCCCCTTTGGCATTCCAGTGAATCCAGTTATGTATTTTCTTTTTTTAATGTCCACCAGAATTTTTCCAGTTTTCTCGTGGGGGCTAGGTGTTTCTTGGGCCTATTGTTTTACCAAGGCCTAGTTTTCCTCACAGAAAGCAACTGTTAGAACATGATTCCTAAAATGGTGGCTACTAACTGCCATAACGGTCACCTAAGGGTGGCAGACCCATAGGCTAGCATGAGGAAGGTTCCAGAACCAACTAGTAGCTTCCAGGGGTCTGAGGCCAGCCTATAAAAGGCCAGTGACCAGGCAGCCATTTGGTACAGTATTGGAAGTGACCAGTGCGGAGAGAGGCGACTTGAGGAGGAGGATAGCACACTAGTAGGGACAAGATCGACCTTTGGGGCCGGCTGTTGCTCTACTGGGAAGTGACCCCTCATAGGCTGACCAAACCCCACCGCCACAGCAACCAGATTAAGAAACAGAAGACTCCGTGGCAAGTTTTATAACCATCAGTGACTCTTGCAGCGTGGCTCTCAAGTGACCTGTGAAGTCCTGCCCTGAAGGCACGTGTGCAGTGGAAGCGAACCTGGACACAGTGACACTCTGAATGGTAAAGGAATCAGGGGTCAAGGAGTTAAAACTGCCGCGACTGCAGCACATGAGCCCGGAGTCCACATTGTGAAGAGAAGCGGCGGAACCAGTGGTCGACCTTACCCGAAGGAAGCGCCACCGCCGCGTGGGATCCCTGTCGCGGGATCGGAAGAGGATGAAGAGCCCAGCTGATCCGTGTTGCCGTCCGGAGGAACCTGAGGTAGCGTCAGAAGAGGCGGGGAGACTGCAGGAGGAGGCCGGTCGGGGGCGGAGCCTTCGTGCCTGAGGAGAGCGTCTGCGAGGATCAGGAAGCGGCTCGAAGCGGCGGACTGAGGCAGCGGTAACGGAGCAGCGGTTCAAGGGAGAGACAGTGATCGCCGACACTCGTATAACGCAGCACAAGTGGGCAGAGAAGCCAAGACACCTCAAGTAAGCATGGGAGAGTGGTCGGGCGGGGAGGAGCAAACGAGTCCCTGCCGGAACTTACCCCAAGTAGCTGAACAACCGGGGACACCTAAGGGGACAGTGAATTACCTGTGTGACACTCATTTAGGAGATATAGCAAACCCGAGACAATCCTCTCAGTGAGGGGGTGGTCCATGTGAGAAACTACCTGCCCATAACGGAACTTGTGAGGGAGAGTAAGCTGGAAGCCGAGGGGCTTCAGGGAAATGGGAGGTAGCGAACCAAGTGGGGATCACCAGAGAGTTCTGGGGGAACAAAAGGTAATTGGTGGTGAACATCCTGGAGGGTGGAGGACACAATATCGGAAAGGCTGGCAGCACCTGTGTTTACTCTGATGGGCTCAGTGGTTTAATAAGTTTGTAG
Source organism: Lissotriton vulgaris (assembly GCF_964263255.1). Lineage (NCBI taxonomy): Eukaryota > Metazoa > Chordata > Amphibia > Caudata > Salamandridae > Lissotriton > Lissotriton vulgaris. The sequence goes on along the minus strand of NC_141687.1, from coordinate 1,436,513,672 downwards.
GGTGTTGACAGCTGTTCTTCAGGGATGTAATATCTTGCTTGTCTTCTCCAGTAATTCAACTACTCGCACCAGAGCCTAATCGTGATTGTATGAAGCTGTGCGGGAGAGCTGCACCTGGCGAAATGTAATGTACCAGATTGATTTATTGTAAAGAAGCCTGTTTAATTATCAACTCGAATAGATGGGAAATGTAAGAGATTGCAACTCTAAGTTGTAGGGATTTTTCAACGTGACCTTCATACTTGGGGGTAGAGAAATACTGTAATTGCCAAATGAATTTTGCGATGAACCAATAATTGAATGTGATAAGGGTAAATGATCTGAAACTGAAACCCGGCTCTAAAGAAAAGAAAGATACACCAAAGAATTTTATAAAAGGAACCGGTATTTTTCTAATCTGGTGTGGTGTCATTATTTTAGTTGGTCATTCACTGGGTTACTGCGGGTGAGATTGTAAGCACTACACAAAGCCTCCAGGGGGTTTAGCTGATGCTGCTCTGTGCCAGGCTACCCTATGTAATCTAGAAAAATCTAGGTCTAACATGGGATTTTTCAGGGGGATTAAAAAATCAGGAGTGGTTTCCTCGTGCCCCTGAATGCTGTAAACCTTTGAGAAGAAATCCACCAATGTCTTTTCATCTATTGCAACCGCAATTGTCACAGCATCCTTGGGTTTAAAAAATGGCGCATTTACTGCCCACCGGAACAAGGTACAATCTTTACTCAGTGACGCATCGTGGAGTGCCATCCATGCTTGTTTTTTTTGTTCTTTCTTTCAAATTTTTCATGCTGAGTTTTAAGTCTTTCTACTCTCCCTAATCTCGTCTTGGTCTCTCTCTGTCCTATGTAGGGCCTCTTTTAAACGGGAGTATGACTTTGTACATTTTGTATCAAACCACCTGTTTTTACGGTCTTGACTACTTCTGTTTTCAGCTTTGAGCATATTTTGGACAATTGAAGTAATCTGTAGAAAAGCATTCAAGATAGTTTCACGGGAGGAATCTTCCTGCAAGCAAGCTAGGATTGAATCATAGGCCCTAAAAATAATTTGCTCTGCCGTATCGCAGCTTTCTCAATGTAAGATGTATCCATTTTCGCTAGAGAGGTGTAGGCCCTGTGTCCGGACCAGTTTATTATTTATTCTCTGGGCAGATACATCTGGCAATACTCGATAGACGATACTTAGGGGCAGATGATCACTCATAGCAATTAAGTGAGTTTTAAAATTTGCTATCCAATTGAACAATAATAAAATCTATTATAGATTGGCATCCTCTACCTATAAAGATGTAGTCAAAATCCACTCTAGGGGTACACAATCGGTTTGCAAAGTCGAAGTCATGAGTAAACAGAAGTTCATTAAACTTTTCTCCCCGTTCCGAATGGTCGAAATGTGTTATTGGGTCATCCTCTTCAGTCGGTAGGCCACAGGCGCCTGGCCCTATTTTAGCGATACAGAAAAGGGGGTGGTGATGGACAGAGTATCTGAATTAAGCAGAACACTCCTACCCAGTCAACAGATAAGGGCTTGGTCCATCACCGTTTTTTAGCTCACTGCAACATCCCAGTTCAGAACCTGGCTACATGCAAATTAGTCAGTCCCTGGCCCAGTGCATCATGGGAACAGGGCAGACCAAACTACCAAGCCAATTCTTATACTGGAAAGGAAACAAGCTTCCGGGGACCGGTTTCTGGCATTACAGCCGTCTTCGGCCTGGCTTGCTTGAATCCTGATGTTGAGTGAGCAAGGGACTCATGTCTGAGCATACCCTTCCACGCTTATGGTGTCCATCACCACTCCTTGTTGTTAAATATTTGGCCCTATTTTAGAGCATAGATTGACATTAAAATAACCCCCCCAAATGGTAATCATATCTATGCCATTCGGAATACTCAGATTGCCAATATTGTCACTAAGCTGCCTTAAGATGTCCCCCAGATGCCCCTTCTCTATGTTATTGTAAAAGTTTATCACAGTTAAAATACAATTTGGGACCACGTGAATCAGTCCTATCTGGTAATATTTTGTAGATTTTATCAGGGAAATTGTTTGCACCTCCAGTAAGTTTGAAATGTAGATGCAGAGCCCCCCTTATGTCTACCGTGATTTTATTGAATTGCCGGAGTATCGTATGTCTTATATCCTTCAATATGGATTTCCTCTGCCAGCCAGGTCTCCTGAAAGCACAAGATATCAAATCTATCAATAAAATCAAACCAAGCTGTATTATTTTATTTACTCCGGAGGCCAGACACATTCCAAAAAAGCACACTAATAGCCATCTGTGTATTTAGTTTGTTCATGCTTATTGTTTCTATGGCAGTTTCAATCTGGCAAGCCAGTTCAGGCCCCATGCACTCATCACGACTAGGAACAGTGAGCTGTCTTGACTCTAATAAACCACTAGTTCTAATCCCCGGCCCGACATTACGTTCCTTTATGTCCGTGTACTCTATCCTTCCAGAATTCAGACTTATATTTATTTTAGTCCTGCCATCCTCATAATCCTTTAGGTTATCATTCTCCCTAGGATCAGCCATCTGTCCTCTCTAAACCGGCAGTCAATCATTCTCATCTAACGATTGGAGGGCTTCGTATCTATTTAACACCTCTAAGTTATAATTCATTTGAGAAGATGGCTGTGGTCTACGATGGGTTTCATGTTGCCTGTTAGTTCAATTCGGTTGATAAAAGAAACCTAATGGGAGGACATTTATACCTGTTTCAGGGATGTTCATTTCCTCTGCTCTATTCAACACTTCCCTAACCAGGGATGGTAAGCCAAGAGAGAGAACAACGCAGTTGCCTCTAAAGGTGTTATTACTTTTTCCTACCCATGGCACAAGCCTTACAATCTTAAAGGCCCTAAACATTTCCACAGTCAGTCCTACTCTATTCCCCAAGCAGTGAATAGCCTTATTCTCAAAGTAGTCCATGTTTTGGGTTCTCCTGGCTTAAGGACTGGAACGTTTGCCAGGATCACTGTAAAGGGGGTTGCTGCCGGGGGAAGATCAAGGTTATATGTCTGATGTGGACATTCGTGGGGCTTAGGAATGACAAAGCTAGAACTAGTTTGCGTTTCATGTGCTAGTCTGCCCCCCTGTCGTCTCTCTGATATTCTCTTCCCTAGTGTGCATACTTCTCTTGAGTCTCTTGTAACACTAGTATGTGTACCTAGAGCTGTGTTATTTTGTACCTCATCCCTATCCGCTGTTTGTCTGGGCATTTCTGAGGGTTTGTTAGTGGACTTTAGGCTTTGGGAACTAGTTATAGTGGCTCAGTTATTAGTAGTGCCTAGTCTGTGGGGGCTCTTGTTCAATGTGATTGGGTACTGGTTTTCCGTGATCTTCTCTAGTCCTTTTTCGATTCCATCTAATCTAGCTATGCAGTTTAATGTAGCTTGTTGGTTCTATGAGTAAGTTTTCCATTTTATTACTATGAGTTAGGGGTTGTGCACTACTTTTATTTTTTAAGGGTGGAATGTTATCTTTTCCCTTTTGTTTCTGGAAATTACCTATTTTCCCCAGTTTTTTAATCAGGATATTTTTGGGGGGACCGGTATCAAGGGTAGCCTGATGAAGTTCTGCCTGAGTGATATCTGTAATCTTTGGCAACTTTGAATTACACTGTTTTTTTGGAGGGGGTGAAGTGTCAATGTCCTGGTCACTGACTATAGCATCATCAATATCATCATTTGCAGATTGAATGCAACCAATTCTGCTCAGCCCTGTACTCAGGATTTCTGGTGGGTGTTTCTCCACGGTCCCTTTACAGGGGATACTATTTTCTTGAACTTTTTCTTGGTTGTTCCCTGTTAGCCCCTGCGCTTTTACACTTAATGACTCCTCTACTGAGGAGATCTGCTTTTCTATAACACCCACTGCACCCGTTAGGTAGTTTAACAGAGTCATTTTCACATCTTCTGGATTACTACACTAATTGTCAGACTTGGTGCAGGGTAATTTTCTTTTCCCCATTTTCGACATCCAAACTATACTCTGACACAAGCAAACAATGTCCACAAATAATGGTTAGGAGTAAACATGGAGTTCAAAATGGATTGATAAAATAACGCCTTCACTCGTGGGGTACCGGTGTCTTCTGGCAACAAATAAAATCTTGGTGTAATCATGAACAGTAGAACAGTACCTTGAATAGTTCTTGTCGATTATGCCACGCAATTCCAGGGATAGATGAAAGTGAGGTGGCCCAGCCAGCCTCCTCCGGCCTCAGACGGGCGCAGATGGGCCTGCCCTTGACCCGGGCTTCGCCCGCGCGGGTCCCGTGCTGCGGGAGGGCTACTCTGTACTTATCGCACCTCCTGGCGCCACAATGATATCCCCAGCAAGTGTCTACCAGTGTCTGCTGGGGATTGTGGTCTTTGTGTGTGGTGCTGTTCCCCTCAGGGCGGGGCCTGGGAGTAATCCTCCGGTGAGCCTGAGTGATAAAGAGCCGTTCTCTTCGCAGCTGATTGATGGATTATAGGAAACAGTTCCCCTCACAGCAGTGGTGGCAGGCAAGTGAGCGCGTCCGCACAGATTCAGCCGTGTGATTCAATACGTGAAAATAATATATATAAAACCTTTGATTTTGAAGGTGATCCAGATAACTTTCGTGAAGACTTAATGGTGGATTTAAATCTTGGCAGAGAGAGTAATTACCTTTAATTCCTTTTACTTCTGTCACCTTCCACTGGATTTAAAGCTGTTCCCTGGCCCTGCAGACATATCTTGCATTTTCAGGAACCACTGTTGCTTTTTTCCTGTAAATGCATTATAAGTTTGACGGACGACTCTATCAACATTGCGCAGCCGTACGCCAAGTTGATAACTTTATTTATTTACAAAAAAAATCTCAAAGCAGGATTTTCTCTATGAAAATGAAAAAAGCAATGAATCCCTCGCCAAGGAAGCACTCTCCCAGAGTGTTTGGGTCTTTTAACCAGTTGGCTGCTAGTGGTTTTCCCCTCCTGTGCTGGAAAGTAAGATTTATCATTGTTCATGACAAGGTCAGCTCGTCATAAGCACAGCTCCACTGTGCCTCATGACGAGCTGATCTCGTCATGAGCAGGAAAGGGGTTAAAGGTGTTTCACTGCCCCTTACACCTGCCAATGAAATTTGGCCATGCAGCTGCCCACTCTAAAAAGATCAGACGGAAACATGTCTAAAACCTCTGATGGTCCTCACTCCGTAGGACCATGGGAGGTAAATTTTGGTGGGGGAGATGGACTAGTCTCCACCGTCTAGACACTAACTGTCCGCCCGACTTCAATTGAGGAGGGCGGACCTTCAGGTTGACGTAAAGGGTAATACATTGCCACTGTCACTAAGTACCCTTTCTGCCAATAACTGAATCAAGCACTTAGATGCTGCTATTGATACTGCATTTCATCAACTACTCCATTTCTCTCTTGATTTTGCTATCCACATGGGATGTAGAATATTTTTGATTTTGCACTTCTTTGTAATGTCCTATTTGCTGGCAGCCTTATTGGCATTAACTCCGCACCGCATTTTCAAAGAATTTCTGTAGTAAATCCATTAAACTATTCTGTTGATCTCATTTATTGAGTGGGACGTTTTTACTTAACAAACTATATTTTCAGATTTTTGACGAATTGGGAGGTACCTTATCTTGGGAACACATTGCCTCACGAAATTGAGGTTTAACACCATCTCCAATTCATTGAATTGTGGGCGTCGAGATTTAAGTACATTTTGGGGTGTCATGATTGTGAGATTCCCCCTGCCCACACTAGTGATAAAGTCCACTAATTAAAATGCAAAGTATTAGATTAGCAGCTAAATGTGCAATGATTAATGTAAAAGTAAAACCTAAAATGACACACATTTAGAATGTGCAAACTGCAATAGGAATTCATTAAGCATGGGCGAATTTTGCGAATTCGCGATCCGCAAATTTGCGGATTTGCGAATTCGCAATCCGCAAAATTCGTGAATTCGCGCGAATTTCCCGATTTTTTATTTTTGCGTGTTTGCGGGTGTTCGTGGGTGTTCGCGGGGAACTTTGCATATTCTCGGGGGGCTTTGCGTGTTCGCAGGTTTTTTTTTGCCTGGTTCATCACTGCCACCCTCTCGTTTTTTATGCCCTTCTGCCCTCTGTACCACTTGTTTTTGTGCCTTTCTGCCCTCTGCCCCACTCTTGTTTGTGTCCGTTTGCCCTCTGCCCCACTGGTTTCTGTGCCCTCCTGCCCTCTGCCTAACTCATGCCCTCTGTCCCACTTTGTGCCCTTCTGCCCTCAGCCATAAGTCAGCTTCAACAGGAAGCACTAATAGATAAAGTAAAGCAGGTGCTTGAGTTGAAGGTCAAATTAAGTTACACAGTCATTAATCACCCCAAGTTTGGGGTGATTAATGATTGTGTAACTGAATTTGAGATTCAACAATAGATCTTTTTGAAGAGCTAATAGGGACTCGGATCATTAGAGTCGGAAAGCATTTCCTTCATGAGGACCTCAAATGAACAAATGCCTGTCTCCCATCAATAGTCAAACATACATTGTCAACAAAATCCTCATATAAAGAAAACAAAACTCGGTATGTTTATCAAGGCACTTTTATATAATATTCAAAATAAATGCTCAAAACACAAAAACACATTAGAATTATCAATACCTTGTTATTGTATATTAATACAGGTAAAAAAATCACAATACAGGTTATAGTATAAGGCACAAATACATCATATTCAACAACTGGCGTGAGGAGAGAGAGAGAAACAGAGAAAAAATTCACATTGCAATATAAAAATATGCAATTCAAGATTTCATACGAACCTAGATTCAATGAAACTAAAGCACAGTGTGCAATAGTCAGAAAATAGCTACCCTTCAGCTGTAAGGTATTAGCCTGTGCAACTTCACATGGAGATAAAATGCAGAAGTATGTCAGGAAAAGTTCAATATTGGGAAGATCAGAGTTCGGACTGCATGTCACACCGCAGATTGCAAAGAAATAGCAAGCCATAGAGAAACATTAGGCATAGCAGCAGCATTGGCAGCTACAGTTCTTTTTTCTCATTGGGTAGGTATATCTTGATATGTTTACGAATCCAGCCCCCAAAAGTAACTTTTTCTCAGTTTACACTCTTTCATTGGTTAGGGTCCATGGTGTAATTGTGGTATGATTATTCTCCAGTCCAAACACCATTCTGGAATACTTTTGTTTCTTCTGTTCATGACTCTCTATGAATACACTATCTCATTACCTCGGAAATAGGACGTCACACCTGTTGCCCTTCATATCCACTCGCTCGCTTCCGAGTTAGCTTGCAAAAAAGTTAATACAATATTTCAATGAAAGAAATACTCTAACCATAGACAGGAAACTCTAGTGATAAACAATTCACATCTGAAGCAAATAGAACACCAATTTTAGAAATAATGAAGGACAAAATACATTTTTCTGAGGACTACATTAGGAAAGAAATAATACACTAACAGGTTTCTGAGGTCTACATGGAAAACCACAAATCATCATTTTCTAAAGAATAAACTCACTATTATGCAATTCATTAAAGAAATATTAGGGAGTACATAAGAAACGATATAAGAAAAAAAAAATGTCATTAGTTTTATAAACCTCGTATGATTATAATTTTCAAATATATAAGCAATCATTTATATAGGTTTTTATGCTCCAGGAAAAACTATTTAGTAAGAATTATTTTATTTTAAGTATTTTTCATAATCATATTTCTATATAATGATTTGTTTTCACATCAATATTTTCTTAGTACATTTATACATTTCTCTGTCAATGACATATGTCTTCATTTCACCAGTTTTCAAACCTCTGCATGCTTTTACGATGCAGTTTTTAAATAACTTTCATGTTTTGTGTCACTCCTGCATGCTTTTACGATGCAGTCTTTTACTCTCATGTGTTTTCACAAGATCACACTGTTAGTCATGTTTATTAAACATATATTAGTTCACACTTGATGAGCACAATTGATCAAGCAAAATCACTTTCAAATAATAATGCTCAATCTGATGTCCATAGGTATGTATGGTTTGGAGATACTAATCATGATTTCCAGCCCTTCTTGACCTTTCTTTGGATTCTTCAATCCTACTTTTCCTGAGCCCAAGCATGCTGATGTTTGGCTGGGGGCACATTAAACCAGTTGGTGTTGATGGGTTCACAGGCTCACGGCCTTGAAGATTACAGGAGGTGCTGGGAAGTCCCAAAGAATAACAATATGGTCCATTACCCATTTGTTTGTGTAATTCTAAGAGTGGAGCTTCCATCCTTCAATTGGTATCCTAACTATAATTAACTTCCGGTGATCGCCAGTAGGATATATACATATGTGTGTGTGTATATATATGTGTGTGTAAATATATATATATATATATATATATATATATATATATATATATATATATATATATATATTCACTGAAAAAACCATAGGTTTTAGACCATATATAGTTAGGGATTAGCATTTACAAAACCTTAATTTACTCGCACAAAACCATTGAAATTCGCATATATAGTTAGTTGCACTAACTATATATCGCGCACCCGCAATCCACTGCTGATGATGTCACATATTACATCATTCATGACATGGTCAGTGACATCACTGATGACATCACTGATGACAGTTCTGATGTGTTATTGATTACTGTACTATTGAAAGTTCGAATTAACGTCACCCATGGTACTTGCCCGCAAATGTATATCTAGATAATTTTATTGTAACTGGCCCTGTCGTACTTTAATTATAAAATGTACGTCCACCGATTCCGCAACTGTTAGACACCTTAGTTCTTGCAACCTAATGGGTCGCCGGTTACGTTCTTCTACAGTGTAAATGTCCCCTCATCATATACGATTCCAGTTTGCTCCGTGGCCGGCCCACGTGGTTATAGGCCCGTATTTGTATACTGACATTTTTACAATAAAGGTTTTTAAAACAAAACATGGTAGTAGTACCAAGATTGTTAAAGTTTTGAATAATAGCCACTGTTTTCGAATCAGTAAAAGGCAAGTGAAATAAAGCAGCCCGATTACATGAAGGTTAAAAGGTATAATACGCAGGAACGCAGTAAACATAAATGGTCAAGGGCTGTTGTGTTTTCCACTATTGCAACATAAAGTGATCGATAAGAATCCGATATTCATGCCTATCAGCGACTAAGACAGCAGGCCAAGCCTCTTTTGTTCAACGGCTCCCTCATGGGACGAAGAAACGCCCTTTTTCTCGAAATAGGAATATTTTACTTGCAGGACAGTTGTAAATTTCCCGGGAAAATACATTAGCCTGGAACATTGTTAGTGATAAACTGTAAATGCATCTGGGTCCTTTGCTTTACAAGTCAGAGTGAGAAAAAAAAAAGGTGGGGCTTTCATCATTTGGGATAAAAAAATGTTCGAAAGCAATGAAAAGTGTTATTTTTAGGTCATATGACCAAGCCTTTCATCATTAGAATAACAAAAGTAAAATCACATGACCTGTTATACTTACGTTACGCGCTGCGCGCCGCACTCTGGATCGTTTCCGGGAAGATGCGCCTCGCGCACCGGAGCACTTCCGGGTGCACTAACGCGGCGCGTCATATGACGCATTACGCGACAACGCAGGTCCAGAATATAGTCAAAATGTCTCCACCAACCAGCGGTCGGAACACAACCACTTTCAGCAGTCCAAAAAGTTCTGTTAAATGACAACAGAAGGGACAGGCTATAAGAACCATCAGTCAAAGAGGGGAGGGCAAGTTCTTCTTGGTAGTCTACAGTGTTTCTGGATGTTTCAGACTGAAGCTGGCGTCAGCATGAGAGCATCACCATCCCGCGAGCAATCATGGCAGCCGCTCCCCACCGGAAGCCTGCGGGAGTCGGGGGCCCCGATGACTTTTGTAGAATCTTCAAGGCTGATGGGACGCTTTCGAGAATGGGGCCCAAGCCCTAGCAGGCAAATGTCCGAGTTCAAATGTGTCCCAGGGCCATTTTAGTGGACCAGGCCCAAATCCGAAGAGCCGGCCACCATTTTAAGAGTCCTGTGGCAGCCGCCTATTGCTGCCCTGCAAGAGTGGGCGCAAATCAGCTGGATGGTGGGCGAGACGCTGTAGCCGCAAGAGCGGGCACAACTCAACTGAATGGTGAGCGAGACGCTGTAGCCGCAAGAGCGGGCACAACTCAACTGGATGGTGGGCGAGACGCCGTAGCCGCAAGAGCGGGCGCAACTCAGCTGAATGGCGGATGAGGCACAGTGCAGCAAAAGCGGGCGGTAAACAGCAGAATGGTGACTGAAACGGTAAAGGGGCGCCCCACTGCAACAGAGGAGCCTCCAGCTGGGGAGGCGGGGGAGGCCCGTTCGTTCCGCCTCCCCCCCCCCCCCGGGGCGCCCCACGCCGTTTTTCGGCGCAGCATTGTAGGATGCCATGACCAGTGCGACAACTTACTGGACATCACCTGGGTGCCGTCCGAATCTCGGCGCGTTGTGCTGCCTTCGGCCTATTCGCACAAAGGACCGCTACTGACGCCAACTCACAGCAGCCCATTGTTGCTTTGTTTAAAATGTTTTTTTTTAACGTGATTACTTTGTTGGAGCGTTGTATATATTTATAAGGTATTAAAGTGTTATAATCATACTACTTTGTTGGAGTGCTATATATTTTTAATTTGACACATAATTGTGAAGACTTTAATATACAAAAAGACATCCCTGGAATCTTCCGCTTCAGGCTCAATCCCACACACCCTCACAGTGAGAATCCCCTCCCCAATCACAATAGAGGATCGTTATCAGATAGTAGGAACGCGTGTGGTGTGACGGATCTCATGGGGTGGGGGCCTTGATCTACTGTAACTCCTTTGAAGAGGGGTGATTCTTTACAGTTGGGGCCATAAACTACATCCGCAGGGCTAAGTGATAGCCTGGGACCGGCCTGGACAATCAGACACAGAGGAAGAGGAGTGTCAGAGGGTACGGTAGTGAATAGGGTGAAAGGGAGGTGTCGGGCGGGCACAGAGTGTGATTCTCGGGGAATAGCAGCGCAGATGGGGGGAGGTTTATGGCCCATGCATGAGAGAGAGAGCGGGGGTGACCAGTGCGTGGGGGAGATGCTTGCGAGGGTGGGGAGCCATGCTGAGGATCGGCGGCGTGCAGAGAGTGGGTCTGGTCAAGGCATCTAAAATGGCTGCCGTGCACGACAAAAGTGTGGCATTGGAAAAAAGGCAAGATGGCGCAGACAATGTTTATCAGTACGGATTAATTTATAACAATTATTTTTAACAATATATTTACTCGCAGTGACAAAATGGCGGTCAACACTTCCTGATTTCCTTCGAATCGAACGTTAACAGAAGTCACACAGCAAAAAACTTAAAAAACCGCTCACGCGCAGCCGCTGGAAGACATGTATCAATATATATGAGCATCCTCAGCCACCCTCAGAAAACATAGGGGGTCAGTATACGTCTCCCGTACCCCCAGAGGGTGCGGTAGTGAATAGGGTGAAGGGGAGGTGTCGGGCGGGCACAGGGTGTGATTCTCAGGGAAGAGCTGCGCAGATGGGGGGAGGTTTATGGCCCATGCATGAGAGAGAGAGCGGGGTGACCAGTGCGTGGGGGAGATGCTTGCGAGGGTGGGGAGCCATGCTGAGGATCGGCGGCGTGCAGAGAGTGGGTCTGGTCAAGGCATCTAAAATGGCTGCCGTGCACGACAAAAGTGTGGCATTGGAAAAAAGGCAAGATGGCGCAGACAATGTTTATCAATACGGATTAATTTATAACAATTATTTTTAACAATATATTTACTCGCAGTGACAAAATGGCGGTCAACACTTCCTGATTTCCTTCGAATCGAACGTTAACAGAAGTCACGCAGCAAAAAAATAAAAATCCGCTCACGCACAGCCGCTGGAAGACATGTATCAACATATATGAGCATCCTCAGCCACCCTCAGAAAACATAGGGGGTCAGGATACGTCTCCCGTACCCCCTTATACCCATTTCTCACATTGTTTTTCCTCCATCTTGTAATTTAATTAAAACGAAACACAAAATGGCGAATTCCCGTTTTGCTACCGGTTCGCGAACCGGAAAGCGCTTCTACCGCGAAAAATAATTTTTTTTTTATTTGCCCCACGGGACCCTTTAATAACTCCAACATCATTCCTAGGGGGTCAAGAGGGGTCTACCTTGCCCCCTTTCATTACACTTCCTGATTTCCTTCGAATCGAACGTTAACAGATGTCACGCAGCAAAAAAATAAAAATCCGCTCACGCGCAGCCGCTGGGAGACATGTATCAACATATATGAGCATCCTCAGCCACCCTCAGAAAACATAGGGGGTCAGGATACGTCTCCCGTACCCCCTTATACCCATTTCTCACATTGTTTTTCCTCCATCTTGTAATTTAATTAAAACGAAACACAAAATGGCGAATTCCCGTTTCGCTACCGGTTCGCGAACCGGAAAGCGCTTCTACCGCGAAAAATCAATTTTTTTTTATTTGCCCCACGGGACCCTTTAATAACTCCAACATCATTCCTAGGGGGTCAAGAGGGGTCTACCTTGCACCCTTTCATTAAATTCCCCCTTCGTTTTTCTCCTCTTCTTGTCTCTCGATCCTACCGAGAGACAAGATGGCGGCCGTTCCGGACTGTTTAGAATGTTGACAGACACCGGAGAGCCAATCAGCTTCGCTTCGGAAAGTTCCGTAACGCAAAAAGTACACGAACCGGATCGCTACCCGGGACGCTGTCACAGATATATCTGTTTTTTAAAACGTTAATTTCTCAAAATCCACTGGAGCACATATATTGAGACCCAGCAAAGGCAGATCGGGCTAACAGTCCCTACAATTTTGCCAAGTTTTGTGCAAATCCATTCAGCCGTTCGAGCTAAAAGTGAGGCCAAACGCCCTATGGAAAAATGAATGGGAAAAACGTGTTTTGGGACCCCCCTTTTTTCTCGGCCCCCCCTTGACAAAACCCCCCCAAATTTTCGGGGGCTGCTCAGAACCAAAATGTGCCATTTTCCTGAAAATTTCAGCCGATTCCGTCCACAAACGCCAAAGTTATTAGACATAGAATTTTCAAAAGTCCCATAGAGAAAAAATCCTAACTATATATACCTACTGGCGACCGCCAGTAGGTAATATATATATATATATATATATATATATATATATATATATATATATATATATATATATTAATCCTCTCGGATGCATACTTTGGAGGTCACTGATGTACCTGGATTCCAATGCTCTCAATGATCTAACTCTGTCACCCCCACACATTTTTATTAACTTTTCCCTACCATTTGGTAACCCCGCTAGATCTTATTAGGAATACTATATATCAATTCACACTTGAACCAAAAGCCTACACTTTAGCATTGCTCATAGAAGACATGTCTAGTGACTTTTCCACTTATCACCAGGATGATTAGTCCTCAACTTGCTTGATAGGACACAATTGTAGTGGTCTGCAATTAATTTACAAAGACCTTATTGGGAGTACTTTACATCAATTCCCACTTATGTTAAAATCCTACACTTTGTCATTACTCATAGAAAACATGCCTAGTAATTTCTTCACTTATCACCAGGATGATTAGTCCTTAACTTGCTTGATAGGACACAATTTTAGTGGACTGCATTTAATTTACAACGAGAGGGCGGCAGTGCAAACTTCTATCCCCCTTTGGTCACAAAGTTCCACCCACAAGGACCACTGTGTTCTTACCCAAGTTTCTATTTCCTTCCTGACACACCTTTCTCAGTCTTATGAGCCTACTTGCTGAAGAAGGTGCAAGATTGTCTTTGGCACCGAAACGCCGCATCGACAGTTTGTTTGTTCTCTGTTTTTATATAAGAAAAGAAAAAAACACTAGAGTGAGATTTTTTGAACTATGCTGATTAGCAAAGTTTAGATACTCAAGTTTTTAAACTAAGTCAAATAATATATGTAATTGATATGTGAACAACAAGATATATAATGTAAATGAGACAATGTATTGTTGTTGTTTATTTAAATATTTTTTAATAAATGAATGAGAACTTTTTAAAATTTGTGTTTGTAAATACATTCATGTTAAACTCTGACACTCAAAAAGTTTGTAAATTTGGTAACCTGCGCATAGACGAGACCCCATCTCCTACCTATGGAATGTCTCTTTAGGGGACAAAGTAATAGAAATTGGTTATAAAGTTCAGGAAAATGAGTTTTTGTTTTGTAATATGTGACATCATCAGCAGTGGATTGCGGGCGCGTGAGTTATAGTCAGTACAACTAACAATAACGGAGGAGTTTCAATGGTTTTGTACAAATGAAATGTCCAGCTAACTATAACATCCCTAAAGCCTATTGTTTTTTCAGTGAATTTCTAAGGTTTTTTAAATGCTAATTCCAAACTATAACATGTCTGAAACCTTTGTTTTTTCAGTGAATTTCAAAACTGTTTTAAATGCTAATTCCTAACTATAACAGGCCTGAAACCCATGTTTTTTTCAGTGAATTTCAAAGGTTTTTTCAATGATAATTTTTAAATTTATTAATTGTTATATTTATTTTTTCATATTGTTTTGCTACATTTTTTTGTTTTAGATATTTTATTTTTTAAATTACACTACATATTTTTAATATAATTAAAAGAAAAATTTAAAAAATTGTATTTTTATTTTATATTTGTAAAAATATATTTATATTATTTTCTTTATTGTTTTTTTCCCAATTTTTTTGTGAGTTGCGCTCCCAAAGCGTACCTTTCTCAATCACTACGCGGAACCTAGCCGCCATTTTAGGATTGTTGTGTAGGATCCGCGTAAGGTGCACAACGGGTACGTATTTTCCTGCATGATTGCTATGGGACCAGTACGCGACTCCTGGCGCATACGCAACTTTTATGTATTATGCTACGCGACGCTCGCGCGGTTCCACGTGACGTCATATACATTTTGGACGCGGTGGGAGCGTGACTCCCTCAAAAAATGTTTATGTCTAAAAACACATATATATATATATATATATATATATAACCTACTGGTGGTCGCCAGTAGGTAGTTATAGTTAGGTTTTTTTTCAATGCAAAATCTCAAAATTCTATTTGGAATAACTTTGGCGCCGGTTGACTAATCTGCTTGAAAACCTCCTCAAATTTGCCTCTCGGAGCTCCGGTCCTTCCTTGAAAGTTTCGGGGGGATTCGTCAAGCAGGGGCTGAGATAAAAGGGGGGTCCCAAAACGTGTTTTCCCCATGTTAATTTCCATAGGGCGGTCGAACTCACTTTTAGCCCGAACTGCTGAATGGATTTGCACCAAACTTGGCAAAATTGTAGGGACTGGTAGCCCGATGTGCCTTTGCTATGTCTCAAGATATGTGCTCCAGTGGTTTTTGATTAATTTAGGTTAAAAAAAATATATATATCTATGGCAGCGCTCCGGGCGCGCCACGCGACTTGCGCACAGAAAGCTGATTGGCTCTCGGGTGTCTGTAAACATTCGAAACAGTCCGGAGCGGCCGCTATCTTGTGTCTCGGTAAAATCGAGACATAAGAGGTGGAAAAATCAAAGGGGGAAATGACCATAAGGGGGCAGGGATAGACCCCCCCTGACCCCCTAGGTTTGATGTGGGGACCATAAAAGGTCCCAGCGGGGCAAAAAAAATTAAAAAAAATTTGATTTGCGCGGGGGGAGCGCCTGGTACGCGCACCGGGGAGCGGACCGGGGAGCGTCCCATGGGGAAAAATGAATAATAGCGTTTTTAAAAAATGTAGCCTTTTTTTAGAAATTGGAGGTAGTTCTAAAAATAACTGGTTTTTTTCTTCTTTTTGTTGTTTTATATTTTTTTTATTGTTTTTTGAACATTTTAAACTTTTTTGGGGTTTTCTGAACACTTTTATATTTTTTTTTTATTTTTCATGGGGAGAAACGAAAAAACAGGGAATTGAAAATGGCTCAACTGGAGCAAAAAAAAAAAGAAAAGAAATAATTAGGGTTTATTGGGGCATTTGTGGTTGTCCCCAGCAAGGACGATGAGCTTTACGCTCTGTTCTCCGTAGGAGATGGTCTTCCCACAATATTTACAGATAATTCGGAAATCTGCAAATCGTGGCTGAATGCAAGGCATCGCCTCACTTTCCTCTGGTGCCGACGGAGTGGGTTGCTTTCTTTTTGTGGTGGTGCTTGTGGATTGGGAAGGGTTACTGGCCAGTTCCCTCATCTCTGCAGCAGAATAGTTTATTGGATGCTTGCGCTGCATGTGGCGAATCATTGTGTTGTTTCCAAATGAATATTTTTTATTAGGGTTCCCCCTAGAAAGTTCGATACCACAGATAAGGCAAGTCACCTTGGCTGCATTTACTTTTTTCTTCCCCTGTGCAATCAAAAAAAACTCCCATATAATGTGTGGTCTTGGCTGGTATGGGGTATTTTGTTCTTCAAGCCATCTTCTCCTCCCCTCTTCCTCCTCCTCCTCCTCTTCCTCCTCTTGTTGACCACCAATGATATCTTGTGGTGGTCCTCTTGGTGGTTGTGGTGGTGGTGGTGGTAAAGATGCACCAGCTGCTGCTGCTACTGAAGCCATTATAAAGATCAAAAAGGTACAGAGAGGTACAAACAGGTTTTCCTAAGTCAAAAGACAAAGTCAGAATAAGGAAAAAAGGTGTGGTCTTTCATCCTTTTTAAAAAAAAATGTATTGAACCAATGAAAAGTGTTATTTTCAGGTCACATGACCAGGGGCTTCATCATTATGAAACCAAAACTGTTATGAACCAATGAAAAGTGTTATTTTCAGGTCACATGACCCGACGCGCTTACGCTACGCGCCCTGGGGCGCGTAGCATATATATATATATATTACCTACTGGTGGTCGCCAGTAGGTAGTTATAGTTAGGTTTTTTTTCAATGCAAAATCTCAAAATTCTATTTGGAATAACTTTGGCGCCGGTTGACTAATCTGCTTGAAAACCTCCTCAAATTTGCCTCTCGGAGCTCCGGTCCTTCCTTGAAAGTTTCGGGGGGATTCGTCAAGCGGGGGCTGAGATAAAAGGGGGGTCCCAAAACGTGTTTTCCCCATGTTAATTTCCATAGGGCGGTCGAACTCACTTTTAGCCCGAACTGCTGAATGGATTTGCACCAAACTTGGCAAAATTGTAGGGACTGGTAGCCCGATGTGCCTTTGCTATGTCTCAAGATATGTGCTCCAGTGGTTTTTGATTAATTTAGGTTAAAAAAAATATATATATCTATGGGAGCGCTCCAGGCGCGCCACGCGACTTGCGCACAGAAAGCTGATTGGCTCTCGGGTGTCTGTAAACATTCGAAACAGTCCGGATCAGCCGCTATCTTGTGTCTCGGTAAAATCGAGACATAAGAGGTGGAAAAATCAAAGGGGGAAATTACCATAAGGGGGCAGGGATAGACCCCCCCTGACCCCCTAGGTTTGATGTGGGGACCATAAAATGTCCCAGCGGGGCAAAAAAAATTTAAAAAAATTTGATTTGCGCGGGGGGAGCGCCTAGTACGCGCACCGGGGAGCGGACCGGGGAGCGTCCCATGGGGAAAAATGAATAATAGCGTTTTTAAAAAATGTAGCCTTTTTTTAGAAATTGGAGGTAGTTCTAAAAATAACTGTTTTTTTCTTCTTTTTGTTGTTTTATATTTTTTTATTGTTTTTTGAACATTTTAAACTTTTTTTGGGTTTTCTGAACACTTTTATATATTTTTTTATTTTTCATGGGGAGAAACGAAAAAACAGGGAATTGAAAATGGCTCAACTGGAGCAAAAAAAAAAAGAAAAGAAATAATTAGGGTTTATTGGGGCATTTGTGGTTGTCCCCAGCAAGGACGATGAGCTTTACGCTCTGTTCTCCGTAGGAGATGGTCTTCCCACAATATTTACAGATAATTCGGAAATCTGCAAATCGTGGCTGAATGCAAGGCATCGCCTCACTTTCCTCTGGTGCCGACGGAGTGGGTTGCTTTCTTTTTGTGGTGGTGCTTGTGGATTGGGAAGGGTTACTGGCCAGTTCCCTCATCTCTGCAGCAGAATAGTTTATTGGATGCTTGCGCTGCATGTGGCGAATCATCGTGTTGTTTCCAAATGAATATTTTTTATTAGGGTTCCCCCTAGAAAGTTCCATACCACAGATAAGGCAAGTCACCTTGGCTGCATTTACTTTTTTCTTCCCCTGTGCAATCAAAAAAAACTCCCATATAATGTGTGGTCTTGGCTGGTATGGGGTATTTTGTTCTTCAAGCCATCTTCTCCTCCCCTCTTCCTCCTCCTCCTCCTCTTCCTCCTCTTGTTGACCACCAATGATATCTTGTGGTGGTCCTCTTGGTGGTTGTGGTGGTGGTGGTGGTAAAGATGCACCAGCTGCTGCTGCTACTGAAGCCATTATAAAGATCAAAAAGGTACAGAGAGGTACAAACAGGTTTTCCTAAGTCAAAAGACAAAGTCAGAATAAGGAAAAAAGGTGTGGTCTTTCATCCTTTTGAAAAAAAAATTTATTGAACCAATGAAAAGTGTTATTTTCAGGTCACATGACCAGGGGCTTCATCATTATGAAACCAAAACTGTTATGAACCAATGAAAAGTGTTATTTTCAGGTCACATGACCCGATGCGCTTACGCTACGCGCCCCGGGGCGCGCCCAGGGGCGCGTAGCGTAAGCGCATTAGACGCCTACGTTGCGCGATCGTATTTGCTCGGGTGCTTCCGGGTGCGCTTACGTTATGCATATCACGCGGACGCGGCTACGCGATACGTCACAATCATGTTTTTGTTCGCGATATTGGCGCTTACGGGACGCTCCCCGGTGCGCGCCCCGGGGCGCTTCATATAATTACGCTTTCCGGGACGCTCACCGGGGCGCGCACGGGAGCACTCCAAGGCAAAAAAAAAATATATACAAAAAAAATTTGGCAAAATTGTAGGGACTGGTAGCCCGATGTGCCTTTGCTATGTCTCAAGATATATGCTCAAGTAGTTTTTACGAAAATTAACTTTGAAAAAATATATATTAGGCTACATTGGGCTATATATATGTTAGAGCCCAAATGTACCCAATGTAGCCCAATGTAGCCCGATGTAGCCCAAAGATGGCCACCAGAGACAAAAAAAAACAAATGTAGCCCAAATATCAGCCAGATGTAGCCCAAATATAGCCCAATGACAGAATGTCCCAGAGTGTTCTAAAGAACAACTAGAGCGCTAACAGTCTTATTTATAAACTGAGACTTATAGTTAGGAATTAGCATTTAAAAAACCTATGAAATTCACTGAAAAAACCATAGGTTTCACACCAGTTATAGTTAGGAATTAGCATTTAAAAAACCTATTAAATTCACTGAAAAAACCATAGGTTTCACACCAGTTATTTTTACCTGGAAATTTTACTGACATAAAACCATTGAAATTCCCACGTTATAGTTAGTTGGACTCACTATAACTTGCACGTGCAATGCACTGCTGATGACGTCACATATTACATCACTCATGACATGGTCAGTGACATCACTCATGACATCACTGATGACACCATCCTTGTGACAGAGTGACAGACCTCCTTTCACTGTAATGTAACCCTTGAAACACATATCGAAAAATAGAAACTAAAATTTTTAAAAAATGGAGATACCTATACTAGTTACAACAACCAATTCAGTAATTCCACCATCTATAGTATATACACATCCACTCATTCACCAACAGTTCTATATAGTCACTCATACATATACTCACTCATCATCTGTAGTGATACACCTATACATCCTGTTACACAACGACAGTCATCCAAAAGTTACTCACACACATACTCACACATGCAAATAAACAATTGAACATCCATTTATTTGCATATAGAGCTATACACACACTACCACCTTACTTCTATTGAAATTAAAGCATATTTATTCTCTTAAACAATCCCTTATAGAAACACATACTTATTTAAACAGGAACTTTTACAATCTCTTACTCTCACATATACTCACTTATATACATCAATATTCACATATACTAGATTAAAACATATGTAGTTACTGATAAAGACAATAGTGAGACAGTCATTCACTCACTAACATACACATATACACACTCATTCACCCATACAGTCCTGCACATATGCTGTCTTCAAAACTTATACAAACAGAGAGTCAGTCAATCATGCATCTATGTGCTAAGTAATACCCCCACCAAACCATATAGACATTCATACTGATACTAAGAAAAACATCTAATAACCCATGTACATACACATGTAGCTACTCACCAACCCATGCAGCTACTTATACACAAAGTGAAACACTAATACATATATTTAAAATTTAAACATTACTCACTAATATTTATTTTTCAGAAAGACACACATTCACTGGATGGTGTCATCAGTGATGTCATGAGTGATGTCACTGACCATGTCATGAGTGATGTAATATGTGACGTCATCAGCAGTGCATTGCACGCGCAAGTTATAGTGAGTCCAACGAACTATAATGTGGGAACTTCAATGGTTTTATGTCAGTAAAATTTCCAGCTAACTATAACTGGTGTGAAACCTATGTTTTTTTCAGTGAATATATATATTTAATATAAATATTAGGGCAAGACATCATCTAATGTGATTATAAAAATTATATACTTTTACTTTTAATAAACCTATATTACGTTTAAATACAATTTCGCGAAGTCGCGTTGGGTGCGTGCTGCATGTGCGCACCCTACGCCAATCCCATTTGACCAGAAAAAAAGAGATTTGATTGGATCATAACACTTCCCATTCTAAGTATTGAAGGGCCCCTCACATTTCAATCACTCTTCTTACACCTTCCTTGGGAGAAGACCAGTCCTGAGAAGAACTTAATTTTCTTGGGATTGCAGACCTGCTTTTGCTCTAACTTTGCTTCACAACAAGAACAATCTTCAGAATCTGAACACTCCAATGGAGAGGGATTTGTCACAGAACCACCACGTCCCCAAAAGTATGTCTCCCTTGGGTGGAAATTTTTCAGCTATCCAGAGGGACTTAAAAAAGTCAACACCACAAACGTATTCCTGTGGCACAGCAAGCATGCTGAAGCACTTGCAAAGTTTACATCCAGTACAACTAGCCAGAGAGGAGTGCAGAAGACTGCAGGAGATTGTACCACCACCATCGCAAGTTCCTTGCACTTTTGGTATGTCCACTTCAACATCTAATCTGGACATAAGTCCCCAATTAGGTAACACAAAAATACATTGCGTGAAATGCAACAGATTGCTGTGCTATGGGGAGCATCCGTTGATTTAGTTTGTAGGGCCCTTGATAACCATCGCTGTTAGAGGGTTTTTTTTTTTTGCCTTAAGGTCCATTGCTTTGTTCGTCCCATTGACTTTTTGTTCCTTTTAAAAACAAACAAACAAAAAAATTGTTCAAAAAAACATTTTTTAAAATAAAACTACAAAAAAGAAAAAAAAGTTATTTTCAGAACTAGCTACTTTGGTTAAAAAAGAGCTAAATTTGTATGCTAGTGTGTGAAAGTTTAGACGAATGTATGTGTAGTGCATAATTGACTGAAAGAATGCATTTGTGGTGTATGGTGAATGTATAAGTGCAGAACTATAAGGAAGTGCTGCAGCATGACACTTAAGCTTTTTAGATACAGCGTGCTGTGGTACTTCCAAAGCACAGGGATGCAACATATGTCCATAAATGAAAATATGTTGCAAGTCTATGCTTCCCTCTGCACTGCTGCTTAAACCACAGCCATGTGGTGACACAGGCACCCGTGCACCATGGTGCAAGGATATCTGTGTCATGTGGAGTTTTTTTTTGTGCAAAAAGATTCACCTTCCTGCACAAAAACAATCAGTGAACGCATTTTCTCTTTCAATGTATGCTGTGCATTGTAGCATATATTGAAAGAGAAAAAATGAGGAGAAATAAAAGAATTCTTCTTTTTATGCCTTGCTATATCAATTGGAGGACGGTGCAGCATTCACAAATATGTCCAGATTCATCATTTCTGATGAATCTGGTGATGTGTATTTTTCTATGAGTGTTTTGTGCAAACACGCACAGCAACACCTATAGAATGCCCTTTCAACGCAAAGTGGTGTGTATGATGAGGTCGTATTTACATGGAGAGGAAAAGGTATACAGAGTGCCTTTTCTTCACCTTGTAAATATGAAAGAGTGTTTTGCACTATCACTATGTTACAACAAGTGACATATTGTTGGCACAGGATACTTTCTACACATATCAGGTGAGTTAGTTGGCTCCCAGTTACACTCAGTATTCAAGTAACTTTATCCTGTAACTTAAAACTCCCACAGAGCATCTTTCCCCACATACCTACTCCTTCCATCTCCCCTTTCTTCATCTGTGTGCAAACACAGGCCATTGTGCATTTTAATACATAGTTAAACTTATCTTCACAGTAATAGAAATAAAAAATGCTACACATTTCTTTTCAGTTGTTTTTTATAATCTAAATTTGTGAAAATTAGACGTTTTAGAATTAGGATCTGTGAAAAAGAAGAAAAAATACAGTTATAATATATACTATTATGTTTTTTACAATACAGCATAATTTTAACATTTTACAAATTATTTTCTTTGCCTTTTTTGCTGTTCTCAGAATATATTGAATTTCACTAGAAACAGTGATTTCAATCGTACTCATCACAGAACAGCGGGCAAAAAAAAACAATCAATAAGATCGTTTAAAAAAAACAAGACTACATCCTCAATAACATACCATTTAATGCAAATCACACATATATAAAATTCTTACTCCTAAGAAAATGTTCCAACTTAAATGTATATACACTGTAAATGTTGTTGTTTAAAAATAAACACTGAGAGAATGTGCAAGAAAAAGTCCATAATTAAAAAAAAAAGCTTTTCCTCTAGGCCATATAGTATTCTTGAAATCCTTTATATTGAAATTGTCCAATAGTAATCGTATTAATACATATTATTAAATTCTTCAGAGGCCGTATTATGTTCCTAAAACTTTGGCTTTAAAAATATTAAGTAGGAATTTGGTAATTCGCTTGGCAAACGTTGTTTAAAAACAAACTAAGCATCATTACAATATGTCCAACCTTTATCACATTTTAAATAGGCAGTGTAATATCCAGATGTTGTGGAAGGACCATCATGGAAAATTATTGCTACAGCTACAAAAGTCCTTCCTGTTATTGATAGTTGACTTGCTACAAAATGTTTTATTAAAGTGTCCAATTTTCTTCCATCAGATTTACAACGTTGCATCATTAAAATTATATCTTGTCCATATCTTTGTATAAATAATGTAGATAACATTTCTGATTTGCATTGGCTACACTCCATGTTTTGATTTGCTGCTTTAACTAGTTTATTGAAAGACACTGATTTACAGTCTAGTAATGTCAAATATATAAATCTTTCAGTGTCTGTGTTAGTGCTACATGTAGACGTACAATTTTCACAATGATGTTCCCATTTATAACAAAGGCCAAAAAGATTTTACATTTCTATGCCTTCATTTTCCAATATGGTAAGCATATACATTAGAAATTCCTGAGCAGCTTGTTGGATATTCTGCTTAATTTGTGTAGAACCAGAATATACATCCAAAAGATTACGAATATCATAAACGCTTTGTATTTTACTTTTATCAGTTCTCAATTTTTCATAAACAGAATGCAACAAGGAACAAAATCTTTTTTCCCGATTCTCCATAGTTTGCTCTTGCAAACCTTCTAGAAAAAAAAACCAACATTGTCCACTACATTAGCATAGCAGTTGACACCTGAACAATTTCCAAACTGATAAACAACGAGTTGGAAAGGAGGTCAAGATGGCGGCTGTGGCGTGGGCGGTGTAGGAAGCCAGTTCCTCTTCCCTGGTACCGGACCCGAGAAAGGACGTGAAACTGGAGAAAAACACCTCAATTTGGCTACCTAGCGTAATTGTGTGGGGCAACGGAGAAAAGCATCGGATTTCAGATTTTTTCTGTACCTTTCCGTATCTTTGGCACCTTTTAGATTTATGACTGCTGCTGAGGCGTTGGGAGCACCGAGGATTGCCGAGAGAGCCCAGGAGCCGAGGAGGAGGCGGGGTGACTCTCAGGTGTGGCGTCGATAGCAGAGGAAGCCATGAAGGCAACGGCAGCGGGAGTGAAAGCCCTCTCACAGGTGCGGGAGAAGTCAGGGCGCTGCTGAGCTGAGCTGCAGTTATCGTGAAATCTGTGGAGAACCTGCCTCTGCTGCAAACTGAGTAAACGCAGGCTAAGGGAAATTCTGAGAAAACGACTATCGATGCTGGGCGATTTGTTGGTATTTCAGCGTAGAGCCTTGATACAGAGATTTCCCGCACTGTTCCTCTCTGGTTATCTCTGCGAAGTGAACCGTGGCCGAGGTGGTGCTACATCAAAGAGGAAGATGCAGCCGAAAGCCCCGTTAAAGCCAAGCGAGGGAGTGAAAGTGATTACCCACAGCGGTAGAGCTAAGGATCAAGTCGGAGGAGCAGAGGCAGGAGAAAAGGGTGGCAGCGAAGAAGGTGAGCGAGTCCTGGGGGTTAAAGGAAATGCTAACAATAAAAAAGGTGGCAAGAGCGGCATGCAGCAATGCCCACCTAAGCAAGGACCCCATAGCCAGACTCTCCCTGCAATGTTTGAGCGACATAACACTCGTAATACCGGACCTGCTGTGGGTCAGATTGGGGGAGGTAGTGCGGCCATCCCTGCTGAAGCCATTAGTGTCATGGATTTAGACATTAGTGATCAGACACAGCTAGATGGGGCATCCGCAGATATGTTAGTCTCCCTAGAATCGATTAGCATAAATCTAACTGAAGAGTGTCACAGCAGAGGGCAGACAGGAAATGAAAGCAGTTTTATTGTAGTCCATGCAGTTTTGGAAAACTCCGACATGCTACAAGATCTAAACGAGGATAACTTGGGTACTGAGACTGAGACTCGGGCAGCTAAGGGTAATCAGGACATGCAAGGGGGGGCAGGAGCACTGGACCCTGGCGAAAATTTCTACTCACTCTCCGAAGCATCCTCAGATGAGGGATCAAGTATGAGCCAGGAGTGGGTGGACTATAGTGAAGGCAGTAGCCCGGATGCAGAACTAAGAGAAAGTATAATATCCCCCGATTGTAGTGTTACTACTGTTCGGAGAAGGAGGAAAAAAGGGTCACGACATGTCACACCAGAAAATGCCCCGAATATTAATGAAACTCAACCACCAAATACAACCGGCCATGTCGGGGAGAGAGGTGGTCAAAGATCTTCAGGATTATTTATGCCCCAGGAGATTACTTTAGTCACCATATATGAAACTATGATGGGTCACCGAGTGGAAAGTAAAGCCGAAAATTCCAAAATGCAGGCTACCTGTAGTAAGGTCAAGAACGCAGTCAGGCGGGCAATTAAATTAGGGGCAGAAACAGCAGACAGAGTCACGGAAGCGGAGGCACAAATTTCTGCCCTTGAAGACAATGTTGCGGTGCAAAAGGAGGAACTGGAACATGTAAAGGCCCACCGTGATGATCTGAGCAACAAGTTATCTGAACTTGAAAACCAGTCCCGTAGGAACAATGTACGCTTCTTAAGGGTACCCGAGAAAAAGGAAGGTGCGGACGTACGGATGTTTGTTGCAGAGCTGTTAAAAGAAGCCTTTCCGGAGTTAACAACTTGGGACTGGTCTAGGGAAATACAGCGGGCACATCGCTTTCCTTTTACAACAAGAAGGCCTCGACAAGGAGAAGAGAACTTACCTAGAGCAATATTAGTCTGCTTTAACAACTTTTTGGCTCGAGAGGATATATATACTCGGGCTAGACCCGACAGGAAAGCTACAGCGCAGGGGTGCAACTTCTTTGTCAGACCGGATTTTTGAAAGGCCACAGTTTCAAAGAGGTGGCATCTACGCCAGCTGATGCCAGACTTTCAAAAAAAGGAGCTGTGGCATATTTACAGAACCCCACTAAATTGAAAGTTATGATTATAGGTCAGACTAAATTTCTTTGGTCTGAGATACAAGCGAAAGAGTTTTTGAACACTTTATAAGTAATGTATTACTATGATGTAAAATATATAAGCCTGGAAGGAAATTGGGGGGGGGGGCTCTGAAGAGGTTTTTTTTTCTCTCCTTAGGGATTGATATCAGTTTAGCTATTGGGTTTCAGGCTAGGGGGGGAGCACAGCACACCATTTCTTTCAGGGACTAATGGTCCTTGGGCCTCATAGGTTGGAAAGGATGGGTGGGGTGGGGGGGGAAGGTGGGAGGGGTGAGGGGGTGTAAGGGGTGGTGGTGTGGGGGGGTGAAAAAGACAGCAACAGACAGTAAGAACTTTGAACAGCCAGGCAAAGTTCAGACGAAAGGCAGAATGAAGGAGAGGAGATATAAAAGAATGGGAAAAAAAGCAAATCTGATTAGGGGAAAAATGGGGGAAAAGGGCTTTGTTTGCCTGGAACAGAATATGAATAGTCTTGCAAAAAGGCAAGTTAAAGAATAGAAAATGTATAGAAAAATAAGGATTTGCACTTTAAATATATGCGGCCTAAATGACTTCTAGCTAAAATTATACAGATAATACAGGTAGATGTATGGTGTTTACAGGAAACGCACGTAGCATGGGCTCACAGAGATTATTTAAAAAACTTGGGAATGGAATTGGTTGTTTATTCCAAGCAAACCGGAATCAAAAGAGGAGTGGCGATACTTAAGAAAAGGGGTGTTGGAGAATGTGTAAGGGCTGAGGCGGATAAATGGGGTAGATGGGCTATTTGTGAACTTAAGATGGGGCAAAAAAGGTTTTCACTCTGTAACGTGTATGGACCGAATTTAGATGATGCAGAAATTTTTGATTTTCTGAATCCAGAATTAGCACAGTGGACTTTACCTGTGGTAATGTGTGGTGATTTTAATATCCATATTGATTCACGTATGAATATTAGAAGTAATACGGTATATACAGGAAGAAAGAAAATTGTCTATACGTCTTTAAGGAACCTGTTAATGGACCATGGTCTTTATGATGTTTGGAATGTAAAATATTCAGGGGATCCGGGGTTTACCTTTTACTCTTCTCCTCATTCTAAGTTTGTACGTTTGGATTATTTTTTTATAACGTATGAGTTGTTAACTAAAGTCCAAATCGAGATTCACCCAAAATTGGTTTTCAGACCATAATCCAATTATTCTAGAGCTGGCTTTAGAATCACAAGAGGAAGTAGAATTCCAACAGTGGTCTTATGAAAGGTAGCTTCTTATGGATGAGGAGTATTGCCAGATGATACCCAAAAAAATTCAAGAATTTTTTTTCAGTTAACAAAGGTACGGCCTCTCAGGAAATAGTCTGGGACACATTTAAATCGGTAATAAGGGGGGGAAACCCTTAGTTTCTCTAAGTTTAAAAGCAAAAAAATCCAGTCCAAGCATCACCAGAATTTCGAACAAGTTCTCAAGGCAGAGGAGAAGTTGGCAGAGGTTATTAGACTCGGTGTTGAGGTAGAAGCAGTTAAGTTGGCTCAAAGGGAACTCACGGTCAAAAGATCTAATGTATATGCCAACATTGCCGATCAAATTGCCGTAAATTATGTACAATATAAAGAAACAGCATATGAGTTCGGGGAGAGAACAGGAAAAGTGTTGGCAAAGAGGACAAGAGAGAAAATGGTGTATAACGATATCCCTAAGATTAAAGACCTGCAGGGGGTATTACAAGATACTAAGGAGGGTGTGCTAATGGCCTTTCAAGGGTTTTATCAACAGTTATATAGTAAGGATCCAGATAGGACACATGTCAGGGATTATTTAAGGGATTTGATTCCGAAAATCTTATCGGAGGTGCAAAAGATAGCACTGATAGCAGTACCAGAGTGGGAAGAAATTGAGTCAGCAATTTTAGATTTAGCCCAGGGGAAAGCGATGGGGCCTGACAATATTCCTCTAGAATTTAAACTTTTAGGAACGAAAAAAAAGAATTATTGGAGGTTTGTCAGCAAAACTTTTTGGGGAAGGCTCCCCATTCATGGGCGGAAGCTATGATAGTGGTTTTTAGGAAAAAAGGTAAAAATGCTGAGGAGATGGGGTCATATCGGCCAATATCTTTACTAAACTCGGACAGCAAAAAAATTTCTAAAATAATAGCCAGTCGGTTAAACGATTTGATGCCAGGTTTAGTATCTCTCCGACAACATGGATTTATAAAGCATAGCGGCACTACTGATCACATAAAACGAATCATATCCTTGTTGGACTGGGCACAGGGCTCACATTCTCCTGTCGGCGTGGCCCTGTTGGATGCAGAAAAAGCGCTCGACAGGGTTGCCTGGGATTACATGTGGCTGGTCCTTGAAAGGAAGGGGTTCCCTGTGGAGTTTATAAGGGCAATTCAGACACTATATGTTCATCCGTTTGCTACTATTCAAATCTGTGGGAAGAGGTCGGGGAAAGTATCAATAGCAAGGGGGACAAGGCAGGGGTGTCCCTGCTCCCCCTTGCTGTTTGCTTTGTACATAGATCCCTTTATCACTAGCTTAGAGGACAATACTGCAATTAAACCCGTGCAGATAATGGATCAGGATTTTAAAGTCTGTGCTTATGCGGATGATATCGCAGTAGTGACGTCTGACTTGTCTGCCACACTCCCAAATATTATAGAATCAGCCGAGAAGTTTGGGCGCTTCTTTGGATACAAATTGAATATTGACAAGACACAGCTCATTCACTCAGATGCTGCCCGACCTGAGAATATTAAAATCGTAAAATAAGCCAATTATTTGGGAATTAAAATTACAGCTAATAGTGAAGAGATTAACTATAAATCTGGACCCCATTATTGGCTCCTCTAACAAGCTCCTAGAAAGATTAAATAATCTAAAGTTATCATTGTTTGGCTGCAGCAATGTACTAAAGATGTTAGTTTTTGTATTTATTTTGCTCTCTTCCATTTATTATCTCCTCAAGAGTTTTTTCCCGTATAAATAGAATGTGCTCCAGATTTCTCTGGAGATATCATCGGGCTCGGAGAGGGTTCGCAAAATGTGTGTTACCCCGAGAAAGAGGAGGCTGGGGAATTCCGAATTTCCAATTTTATCATTGGGTAGCGATCCTGCAACGTATGGGTGTATTAATTCTCCCTCATGATCCTGTTGAGGATTTTGCCTCGCCCTCTATGTACGAGATGCTTCTGGGCGCCGAGTTTAAGCAATGCTTAAACCGGATTATTGAGCCTAGTTACTACAAAAAACTAAATTTAAGATTATCTATTCCGCTTATGTTATATGGAGGACATTAAAAAAGAGATTCAGAATCGGCCCAAATATAAATATTTATACTCCACTGCAGAAAAGTCCTTTTCTCCCAGAACTATTTAGAGACCGGGTAATGCAAAGGTGGGATAGCCTAGGGATTCGGAATTTTGGTGATTTGTTTCAAGGGAATGATTTTGTTTCATTTGATTATTTAAGGAAGGATTATCACGTGTACCATGGCGATTTTTTTTAATTTCTGCAGCTACGAAGTTTTTGTGGTCAGAAACTTGCAAAACAGATGATATTGCTGGGGAAAATTGGGATAGTTGAAGCCATAAAGGGACAGCAAAAAATAGGACCTTTGTATCAGTTGCTTTTGGAAAAGGTGGAAGATGATCTAGAGGATAGGGCATTTAAATGGCAAAGTAAGCTGAATGTTGAACAAGTCAATTTAGATAAAAGCATTCAGATTGCGGGGAATGTGCTACTCAATGGATCAATGATTAGCCTACATTTTATGTCAGTTTTTGAATTTTATTATACACCAAGTAAACTGGCTAAATGGAACTCAACTCGCGGGACAAATTGTAGGCGCTGTAATTTAAACTCAGCGAATGTTGTTCATAAGTTTTATCAATGCCCCAGATTATCTCAATTTATTGCGGATATTGAGTGTTATTTAAGGAGTAGTTTGATTATTTCTATTACTTTAACAGCTCCTTTGGTTATTGTTGGGTGTGATGAAAGTACGACGCATCAGGGTTCTACATTTGAGGAAGGATTAATTTTTATCTGCATGTCGGCATATCGTTCTTGCATCACATCCCAATGGCTGGATGAAGATCCGCCAAATTTTATTACGTGGCAAACTAAACTATTGTCTATGTACCATCTTGAGACTGCTTTATATAAAATCAAGGGCATTAAGAAGAAAACGTATGGGCTCAAAATATGGTCCCCGTTAGCTAACTGGTTGGGCTAGCAAGGAAAAGCGTGGCGAAATTAATGTATGTGGTTTTCTCTGTTATTTTATTCCTTCTTTTTCTTGTCCTCCAAATGCTGTTACTTTAAGAATCTATGATTTGATGCAACTGATAAGATATTGTCTAATGTTCAATGGTATTTTGGCGAAAAGTGCTTTTGTTCTTTACTGTCTGTATGCTGTCATAAAAATCAATAAAAAAATAAATAAAAAAAAGCTGATAAACAACAATCTGTTCAACAGTGTTCTTTTTCTTTTTGCTTGCAATGATAACATTATCTTGTTTTTTTCCTTCTCTATACCTTCACTACAGATATTCTCATACCATATTTTTTGACCAACTACATGCTTTTCAAATACAGGATAATGACCTAAATTGGGAGCATACACTCTTCTTAACCTTTTATACTCTTTTACACAGTTTGCATCTGCAGTAACCTTTGTGTCATCAAAATCAATCAAAAACAAACCAGATAAAGTTCTGACTCGCGACAAAGCAACATAAGCCATACCCTCTTTAAACACGGTACTTCCAATGTTCACCAAAGCACTGTCTACACTTAAACCTTGAGATTTATTAATAGTCACTGCATTTGCCAGAGAAACTGGAAACATTTTTCTACGGACATATAAATCTTTAACAAGCAAAAAACTAACTGAACAACGACCAACTTGTTCACTTCTTCAATCTCATTAAATTTCAGTTTTAAAAATGTAATATCATCTTTATTCAGATAATTAACAAAATCCACAACTTTGCCCATTGCTTCATTACCTAAACCTTTTTCTACATCCAAATTATGCCTTAAAATTACCCGACAGTTTCTACATGCATATAGATTCTTTTCTAAACCACCAGTTTTACATATCGATTTTTCCAAAGAATCTAATTTTGTTTTCAACTTTTCTGTAAAAATAATAGTCATTTCTTCATGCTCTATTTGATCAATGGCTTCAATTTGTATTATTTCTTCATTTTCCAGCTTCAAAAGTTGTTCGTTGTATGTAGAACACTCACACAGTGTTGGCATTAAGCAGATTACAGATTTGTTTTCTGCAATTTTCATATATATTTTCTCAGGAACTTTATTTTCATTTGGAAACTAATTGGAAAGTAACCGACTCTGCAAAGCTTGCTTGCCATGTTCTGTCAGTACTCCAATTCTTATATCTTGAAGAATAGTTCCATAATCAACATCATTTGCCTGTCGCATATTTGTAATGAGTTCTTTGTATTCAAAATATGACCAAATGTTCACGTTTCCAAAACTACCCAGAGACTTTCTGGTGTCTTCATACGCAAGTGTTTTAAATACTGGTTGTTCTTTTACGGGAGTAAGTTGCAGTAGATCTCCAAAAACTGTGACATGTTTTCCTCCAAATAACACGTCGTACTCTGTTTTAAGAATTTGCTGCATTCCTAAATGCACAAAAACAAGCATTACGTTTGAGAACATGCTTACCTCATCAATATTCAGAAGTTTTCATTTTCTTCAGCACTCTTGAAACTTCACAACAAATTTCTCCAGATAGCTTGTGATATTCCAATTTGTTTTCATGCTCCACAGGTACAATCAGTAAACAATGTAATGTAATTCCTTTAATATTGTGTGCTGCCAACCCAGTTCGAGCAGATACAACACATGACAAATGTGGCTCAGTTGTTTTCTGTAGATAACTGGTGATTACTTTAATTAAGGAACTTTTTCCTGTTCCAACTTGTCCACTCACATACATTCGGATAGGTTGAAATGATGTGCATGTGCATTCTTTCTTTTCATGAAGAAATCCATGGTCAATCTATTGCTTTACTTGCTGATATATTTCTTTCTGTTCAACATTTAGTTGTTCTTCTATGTTTGCTAAGTCCATTACATCTTCTTGAGCTTGATGCATTGCTGTTTCCACCTCACTCATCGCTGCTTCATTTTCAACAATTGGTTGTCCTAGTGGATCTTGACTCAACGGAGCAGAACTTTGACTGTCTTGAGAACTGTCTCTAGCAATCTCAGCTTCAATAGTAGCTTCTTGAGCAATTTCATTGTTCAACATTTTCACATAATTTGCAAAAACAGTGCATTGTATGGTATCTTTACAAGCATTGAAGTAATCTTCATAGCTCTGAAATTCTCCAAGTAATTCCAATTCCTAACACCACCGTTTGAACAGTTGCAAAAGGGCTAAATAGTAAAATTCCACTTTATCAGCAGTGTCACAAATCAGCTTCCTGTGATTAATCAAATTTCTTTTTGTTTGTTTCACCAAACATCCTTTGGAATCAATAACTCCATATTTTCCATCATTGATGTTCTCTGTAGTATTCTGTTTAAAAGTGTAGTTTTGCAGCACTTCATAGAGAAACTTGTTCTGTTTGGGTAATATGTGTCCAACATATTTGTTTTCAAAATATCTGTACTTTCTGGATATTTTTCTGCTAAATATTCAATTTCTTGTACAGATGTAAGTACTTGATTTAGCATGCTGCAAGACCTAGACTCACCCAAATGATTTTTCTAGATTTGGAGTGTAGACTTGCAGATGATTTTCAACCAAATTTCGAAATGCACCACCCAAATAAAGTGAATTGCCACTAGGCTTATTCGGTAATGTTCATAAGCAAATGGTAGTTCCAGATGAAAAACGCTGAATCCGTGGTTGCAACCACGGATTCAGCGTTTTTCATCTGGAACTACCATTTGCTTATGAACATTACCGAATAAGCCTAGTGGCAATTCACTTTATTTGGGTGGTGCATTTCGAAATTTGGTTGAAAATTGTCTTTTTCCTAGGATGTTTCTGGGATATACTCCTGGGACAGGGAGTATTTGAAACTGCACGCCATTTACAAGCAATTCTTATTTACATATTGGTGATATATGGGTTGGTGCATTGAAGGTGTATAAGTGGTCCACTGTCCCGTGTGTTTTGTACAAGACTTGCAGATGATAACTGATCTGAGCATTCATACGCTCCGATTTCTCTATGGCATAACATCTTCAAGCTGAAACTGTATAATTTCTTACTTAGACTCTTCTCGTGAGAAATCTCTTCCCACATTTCTTTCAATTCCGTCTTTTCTGATTTTGTAATGTAGGATGTTACATATCGAGCAACAGCAATGGAATTGTCCGCAACGTACTAAATATCCATGTTGGCATTCCACATGCACAGAATAACCGGATTGTAATCATTTATGTATTATGATTCTTCACTTCTTCTCAAATTGTAAGTATTTTTGGGAGACTTTCTTGTGATGGTATGTCGCATAGCTGACATAAAATTGTTTACTCTTCCTTTGGATATTATAGGACGTAGAAATGCAAAACGACATTTGGTATAGAACTTATCCTTAGACTTGTACTTTCGTCGACAGTATTTTCCACATTGATGGCTTTGGAATCTTAGGACTTGTCTTAAATTGTTTTCTTCTGTGCTTTTAGGTATAGCACATGTAGCATATTCTTCAATAAAAGACAAAACAGTATCATCCAAATCTGTTCGGAATTTAGGGGCATCCTTTATCCATAACAGCATATGTATATGAGGAGCACCTCTTGCTTGATACTCCTTTCTTCAAAAGAAATCTACAACTTCTCCAAGAGGAGGATTTTTTTATTGCAGGTAAAAGACATAATAGCTTCAAATCTATGATTGAAATACCTGCATACATTAACATGATCCAAAGAACAC
Source organism: Lissotriton vulgaris (assembly GCF_964263255.1). Lineage (NCBI taxonomy): Eukaryota > Metazoa > Chordata > Amphibia > Caudata > Salamandridae > Lissotriton > Lissotriton vulgaris. The sequence goes on along the minus strand of NC_141687.1, from coordinate 1,436,479,776 downwards.
AATTCTCCTGGTGTCTTGTATTTAATATTTTCTATATCGGAATTTGCCTCTCGAAGCAATTCAAGTAAATCATCCCAAGCGTACTCAGCACAGCTTAGGGTAAGGAACCATGTAGGTGTTGTGCTGTATTTACTTTATTCAATACAAATTATCATAAAAGCATGTTCATCCTAAATTCATAGTAAAGTTGTTGTTTTTTTTACAAAAAATCATTGTACTATACATCATGTTAAATAAATCCACTATCTTTTTACAATGCATTAAAAGGTATATACTGTAAAATCGTTAAAATTGAATGACCATAAAAAACATGTATCATAAGGCGAATCTAGGGACTATCAGGCTGTTACTATTCACTAGCAGCTTTGATCTTATAAGCCATGCGCAGGCCAGATATTTTGCTACATCACAAACCAGTGTGAGAGAAGAGGTGTCAGATTTAAGAATACGTAGAGCCACCTGATAATTCTTAGAGCCAAGCTTTTTACAAACAGGTTTAAGCCATTTGGTTCTAGCAGCCCTGTACGCTGGACACACAAAAAGGAAATGGACACTAGACTCATTGGGAGCTGAGCATCCAGGGCAAAAAGAAGATGATGGATTGCGCCGCTTCCAATCTGCTGTCATTTCATTTAGCGGAAGTGTCCTGAATCTCAACTTCATATAGAGCGCCCTGTCCCTTGGAAGTTGGATAAAGTCAAGAAAGGGTTCAAGTTTCCGGACGGGTTTATGCTCCAAGAGCCGCTCAGTGAGGTTCCACAAGTTGGCATTACGTATCTCATCTTGCTGTACCCACTTCCAGATAGCACTTTTTACGTCTTGTTTTGGTGGCGGAATCTGGTTTGCCCATGCCTCCCCAAACCCTATGTCTGATACAAGCTGCCTGAGGTTGAAAATCCATTTAGTCTTGTTGCCTGTATCTGCTGCAATTAGTTCGCTGAGGGAAGCAACATAATTAACCAGCTCAGGGGTCCTTCTTATAAGTGCCCAGAATAGTAAGGGACGGAGGAGTGCAATATCCTTAATAGAGCGTCTTCCCATATCGTGAAATAGGGGCTTTAACGCTGCAGAGGTAGGGAAAGAAACCAAACCTCTAAGGAACTTATTTTCGGATCTTACAAGATCAATGGTGTTCTCAAAGCCCCATAGTTCAGACCTGTATAGGGCTGAGGGAATCGCTTTGCCATTATAGACCATGAGGGCCGGGGCTACTGGCCTACTTACAGAGAGTTGTTGTTCTCTTAAAATGGCCCCTGACACCTGTTTATGGCTGAGGAGCATCTTGGCCATATTGAAGCTCCACTTCATGGAATTGGTGACCCAGATTCCCAAATAATCAAAGGACTCAACTAAGTCGAGTGGGGTGTCATTAAGGTTGATACCATTTCTAAAGCGTTTCGACGGGGATAGTGCCATAAGTTTTGTTTTACTGGTGGTGATTGACAACCCCCGAGATATGCAAAACAGGCTAAATCTGTCTAGAAGTTTTTGCAGACCACCCGGGCTTTTGGAAATCAGGAGGGTGTCGTTGGCAAATAGGAGGGTGGGAGTTTTCTCACCGGTCAGGGTAGGGGCATCGGCTGGATCATCTCTTAGATGGTCTACCACCCCATTCACAAAGACAGAAAATAAGGTCGGAGCCCCTGTTCACCGCGACTCTCTCAGTTAGCTGCCCCTGCGAGCCCCACCTGATTCTGACATAATTGTCCACATGGAAGCGTTTAATAAAATCGAGGATCAAAGGAGGAATGCCCAGATCGAACAGGACCTGCCAAAGCTTGGCTCATTGAACGATGTAGGAGTTCCTAAGTTCCTTAGCATATATTTAATTCCTCCATGATAATGGTACCAATATTCATTAGTCCCACGCTGATATGCCATAAGATTTATTAGCTGAGATTCTAAATGATCATCTCTCTGGTGCACTTTATCCATGAAATCCTTTGCAGACACATTTTGCCGATGTACTCCTGTTTTCATAATGTGATTGACTGCATATGAAAGTCCAGACAAGTCACTCTCAAACAAAAGATGAAATATATATGGGATACATTGTCGAAATCTTGGATCTTCTGCAAACAATCTTCTTGTCTGATATTCAGATGCAGGAATCGCACAGGTCGTCCATCATATCATCCTCCTTTTCCTGTTGGGAACAACTGCCGAAAACAATGAGCTTCCAAGCTTTCTTCCCACACACTCATGGGACTTCCTGTCACTTTTTTCATTTGGAATAACTCAAAAGTATTCCCCATCACTTCTTTTAAATGAAGTGGATGTACACTGTAATGTTTATAGATTTCTTCACTTCTTGACATGTCCACTTTTTCAATTTGTCCACTTGACGTTGCAGTAGCTTCTGCTAAAAGTATTTCTTCTTCTCCCACATACACATTTCTATAGTACTGATTGTTTTTTATCAAATAATAAGTCGTCTTTTGCAGTTTCCTAACATCCACTAACTCCTGCCAGATTTTCTTACTCTTAGTAGGCAAGCCATTAACTAGAATAACTAGTGGTTCATTTTCTACACACTCTACACCAATAGTTTCAACATTTTTCTTTAAATCTAGAGGTAAATATACAACTCTTCCTTTTAATCCTCTCAGTAAATCTGAAGGAGGCAACTTACCTGTTTTAGGCTCCATACGAACAATAGCCTGAAACGGGTGTACACATTGATTGAGAATAGACTCATAGGTATTTAAATCTATCAGTTCTGGAGGAATATCAACTAAGTCTAGATTATTATGGATAGCTCTAGCGGGCATTTTATTCTCATCTAATTTGTTATGACAATATTTACAAATACACTGATCAGAACCCAAATCAAAACAATTCTCTACCAACAAATAAGTTGCAAATTCCTTCCACTTATCATTATTTTCTCTTTCACTTTTTAAATACATATCAACAGTCCTAGTCTGATTTTTATAGTGAGTTCGCCGACAACAAATACAAGAATAATTTGGCCTTTCACCTGAAATCACCTTAAACTTTGTAATTTGTTCTATGTTGCACATTCTCTTCAACATTTTCTTCTATTAATGTCTCAGTTTCTGCACTCTCTTGTTCAGGACCAAAGTAACTAAACTCAATTTCATCACAAACCTTCTTCACATCTGATACTGACCCATGCAAAAGAGCACTGTTCAACTCATTTAATTTTAGTGCTGGACTTTTTGCATAATACAATCTTCTGACTAACTTCCGCATTTGAGAATGATGTACTGCTAACATCCTGAAATGATGAAAAACACTTTGACATACTTTCCTAGAAAGACAAGCCAGAGAATGACCTTGCAAACCAGTATTTTTTCTCACTCTGCAAGGATCTAGTCCTTGCAATACCTTAATCTTTTGTTTAAAGATTTTTTACTATGTGCTCGTACGCGTAAAAAAATCAACAGATACTTGTCGTACACTACAAATACTACTGCAATCCCAAGAGCACACAGGGGCTTTAGGACGTCTGCCTAGAACTTCATCTGCTATCACTTCTTATGCATTTCTAGGAACCATTTTCTCTTTCTCAATTGGACAACCATTTCTAACCTCATAAGCTCGACCACTGGTATCAACTGCATGCAACAAATCATTGGTCTGTAAATAACTCTCTTCATTAAAGAAAGGCTCAGAACTTGAACTGTGTTTGCATTCACCCAAAAAAATCAAAAAAATTAGTTCGTTAATTACTTCATTAAATTGATTGGTTTATCTAGTGATCGAATTCTGTTTAAAACTAAAATAAACAGTTTCCTTTTTACTTCAAAAGCCTCTTCAACAATGGATTCAATATGTTTCTTCTTTTTATAAAATAGTGCTCTTTTTCTATATTTTTTTATATCTTTTATCAAATTAAGAACCACTCTATCGTAAAAAAAAATTACGTATTTCTTAGTACCGATTTTGCCTTCTTTTACCATACTATGAATCTTTTCCATGTAAATTTTCTTTTTTTCCTTTCCTGTTATTGATTTTCTTTTGCCTAGTCGAATCATTGTCATTAGCTTCCACATTCCGCACACTATTTGTAGGTTTTCAAAGTTTTTTTAATGAATTCCTTGGTTGTCTTACCAGAAGACTTCTTCTTTTTAGCCACATGATGTTGGTCATCCAATACTTGTTATTGAATTTTCTTCAAATAATTGTCATTTTTCTGTCCTTTTCTCTTTCTTGATTTTTCAGGCAGGATAACTTTCTTTTAATGATGATAAATATTATCTGTAAAACATAAACATAAATACATGTATTTTTATAAATGTATAAATTATACTTTTCTATTACTATACAAACACATTCTATATAAAAACAATTTAACCACTTTCTTTTGTAATAACTAATTAAAATTATAGTTTAAGGTGTAAAGATAACTATATGTGATTACACATTTGCATGTGTAATGGACAAAGATTTGTACCACTGTGAATGATTAGTACTGTAGTGTAGTTCCTATTTTCCCTATAGGCCCTGCGCATTGGAATAACATAAACAGTAGTATATACGTAGAAGTGCGGTCTTCCAGGTCTCTACTGACTATGCTAAACTTAATTGGGTTTGTACCAACTAGCTCAGAGGTCACTGGAAACTTTCTTGACTGAATAGGAAGTGATCAGCTTCCCTGGTACAGACAAGAAGGGATTCAGTTTTCCAACAACCGCATAAACATGACAACTTTGCTCCTTAGAATAAGAGTCAATCTCTAGAGTTGTGTGAAACAATAGACAGTTATTTTACTCAGTCAGTTGTGCAGATTACTTTCACCAAGATGCAGAGAATAGAGAGACGGGCATTTTCAATAAAAGGTATTATTTATTGAACAGTCTTTCTTCTCATGCAAGAGAAATGAATTGCCACAATTGCAAGACTAGTTATTATAAAAAGTGCATACAGTGAAATGAGGATTGCGAAATAATACTGTAAAAGCATTGATATGGTTTCTTAGCCCTACAATGGTTAAAATGAATAAAATATATACATTCATATATACATTTGACTAACGTGATCAACTGGTGCTTCTAACTACGCCTACCCCAGTGTACCTGACCTAAGCCTAATACTTGGGAGGGAGTAAGTAAGTAGCAGTTTTAGTTAAGTTGGTTTTGCCAAGGTTTGCTTCAAGAATTCTCTCTAAGGGTTTAGTGAACATCATACCTCTGAAATAGAATGTTGAAGGTCTTGTATCTCCTTCCAGGACTCGATATCCCAGTCACTCGCAAGAGTAGGCTGGAAACGCCGGAGCTGGATTTTCTCGGCAGGAGAAAAGACAGCGTCTCTCTCAGCGCGTCAAGGAGGAGGAGGGGCAACGTCCGTGGGCTGCTTGCATCTGCTGGGCTCTGCAAGGGACAGCTGTTCTGCTCCTGTATTCACCACACCATCGCTATCATCGATGTCGCCGCGTTTGCTTAAGGCAACGTTGGTAATATTTATACCTGAAAGGTGCCTTGTTTGACGTAAGTTTTTGGACATAAGACGTCAATAAAGATGTCACTAGGAAGTGATCGTCCTGTCAGTGCTAATTAGAGTTCTATTACTAATCAAAACATAGCAAGTGGGGCTTTCCCAGGTTGCTGAGTTTTATCTTGTTGAAGAACTCGGAGTGTAATCTAGGAATCTAAGATAGTGGCTTCTGCTGTGTCATCTACTGTAATGAGCTGCAGAGGCGAGTTTCAGAAATGTGGCTGAAATATGGCTCTGATCGTGTATGCCATTATAGGGGTATGAATGGATTATAGCCGTATAGGAGCATACGGTCACAGTATTGATTGGGGTCCTAGATTAGAACACGACAGTACATTGTGCTCAAATGGTCATTATGGGAATGTAAGAGTAGTGACAGGGTGTTTGCTGGAGTGTGTGGATACTGACTGGGAAATTGTACGCCTAAAACACAAGCGTAAAGGTGGTTAGAGCACTACATGCTTAGTGCATAGGACTTTAAAGCAGTCCATGTCCTAAGGCTTGGCTTCGTGCATGAGTACATGGAGAGTGACTGAATGATTAGAGTAGTAGAAGGAGAGACACTGGTTAAATTTATAATTGGTTGAGTTTTACTTTAGTGAATTGATAAGTACATGGTGCTGAAAGGGTCACTACAGGAGAGCAAGTGCAGTAACAGGGTGTTTGCAGCAGTGTATGGATAGTAACTGGGGAATTGTAGGACTGAAACAGAAGCGTAAAGGTGGTTAGAGCACTACATGCTTACTGCATAGGACTTTAAACCAGTCCATGTCGTAAGTCCTGGCTCACTGCATGAGTACGTGGATACTGACTGAATGATTAGAGTAGCATAAGAAGAGACACTCAGTGAATTTATAATTGCTTAAGTTTTCCTTCAGTGAATGGATTAATACATGGTGCTGAAAGGGTCAGTAGAGGAGTGCAAAGGGTATAACATGGTGTTTGCTGCACTGTATGGATACTAACTGGGGAAATGTAGGCCTGAAACAGAAGTGTGAAGGTGGTCACAACACTACATTAACAGTCCATAAAAGTTTGAAACAGTACATGTGCTAAGGCCCTGAATTGCTGCATGAGTACTTGGATAATGACTCAATGATTACAGCAGTACAAGCACACATGAAGGTACCAAATGCTTCTCTCACAATGCTTAACAAATGCACACACACTCACAGTGTGATTCTAAACAAGCAACACTATTCACTAGTCTACAAGAGTTAAGTTGACTGCACACATTCCACATATTTCAATATTGTATTTTACTGTTAAAACCTAACTAATTTTGCAAATACATAAGCAATGACTATTTTCTAATTCTACTAAAACTTGACAACAAAAAAGATTTTTAGGCACTTATGTGTCTGCAAACACATAAAGCACCTAAATGCTTCTCTCACAATTTTCCCAAATGCACACTGACTCACAGTGTGATTCTAGTCAAATAACAGTATCCCTTGCACTTAACCAAAACACATTTACTAGACTGGAACAGGTGGGATAACTGCACACATTCCTTACTGTGTGGACGAAGGAGGTCATAATTCACTCCAACGCGTCAGTTTGCCTTTTTTGTTGCTAACAGGGGCCCAGTAATTAAAGTTTATCCATACACCCTCGGGTACTGGGACCCACTGTATAGCTTTTAAAATTTCACTTTCACTTTCACCAACACTGCACACTCAGCAAATATACCAGCTCCTCAGTAATCTGGAGTCGAAGCACACCCGGGACACATTCGGTGTCACTGTGGTGGGCCCGATGATGAAACATGCCACCAACTAGGTTGGTGGGTGAGGGCTTCATGACCAAACCAAATGGTTTGCCGATAAACTACATATGTTTTTAAACAGCCAATCATTTCCTTTCTTTTTTCAAAACTGCATCTTATCCACCATTTTAGAAAAATCTTACTTTTCAAACTGTCATTTCATTTACAGAGACCGTCTGAGTGCATCCAGACCTCCTTTCAAGATGCTTAGAGTGTGGATTTTGGGACACAGCTATATTTTCTGGAGCCAAAGGTACGCAGAAAATAAAGCCATTGACAAAGACCTAGGTTTGCCAAATGTAGACATTAAATGGATTGGACAGAGAGGGTTAAAGTGGCACCAATTGATGTCATTGGTTTAATCCTTTTTACATCTCCAACACCCTGACCTCATAATTGTGCACTGTGGTGGCAATGACCTAGGCACTTTGACTGGGGTAGGTCTGGAAATGCTTATGAAGGACACCTTTGGAGAATTGATGTTACTTTTCCCCCAAACTGCCTTTGTCTATTCTAACATATGCCAAAGGCAGAAATGGAACTGGTCCAATCAATTTTGTCCACAGATTGAGAAAGCTAGGAAACATGTCAATAAATCTGTTTCTGCTTTTCTCCGAAATTATAGGATGGGGTCCATTTACCACAACAATCTACATTTCAATATGGATGGCATTATAGGAGAGATGGTGTACATTTTACAGATGAGGGCAACAGAGTCTTCCTCATCAACTTTAGACTCTGCATAGGTACTTACTCATAGGTACCAAAATCCCTCAATAAACACAACTTTTTTTAGAGTCACGCAAGATCTAAACACATAAGCTTCATGTATATCTGAAAAATATCACATTTTTTTGCTTGGAGTCGCGTACCCGACGCGTTAGAGTCCTGCACCCAACGAGCTGGAGTCACGCATCCAACAGGTTAGGTGTTGTGCACACAACACGTGCACACCAGGGGGCCCCGCTGAGTGTCGCACTGAGCGCCGCGCTGGGTGCAGACTCTTAATTTTATCGTTAAAAAAAATAGCACCTATGACTAATTTCAATTCTCCCGGGGGACCCCATCCCCCCGGGCACATATATAACGTTGGGGACTGTGGGGGGAGCCCCAATGCCCCCACGGTCCCAGTCGGATCCCCGCATCCTTCGGGAGCCAGCATTGCTTTCCAAACTGGGAGCTGTTAGCATGCAGCTCCCCTTGTGGAAAAGCAATCTGGTTTGCATTTTGAAAGTGGTGACACCTGGCCGATTCACGGTGCAGGGCTGGGTCCTCAGATGCCCAGCAGGAGGTGGAGCCAGTATTGTCACTGGCAGGAGCAGAGCTATCCGTCGCTCGGCAGGAGGTGGAGCCAGCATTGTATCGGGCAGGGCCGGCTATCAAGAACTACTCTCCCCCTACTCTCAATGCAAATGCACCACTCACCCCACACTGACTCATTCAGAACTCTGGAACCACCCAGCTCCTGTCACACACGCACCAAACCAGCAGAAATGGGAGATAGTTAGACAAGAAAATAGTCACTTCCTAAAAGTGTTATTTTCAAACCCAGAGTCCAAAAACCATCCACCCAAACGGATGCGTTATCAAACCCCGAGATCAGGGATACCAAACTCGACATTGCACCATGCTCCCCGAGCCAGCTAGGATCATACCATTAATAATCCCGGCAGCCCATTCTAACTAATGGAGAGCAGGCGACCTTACGATAGTGAAGTACGAATATGGCGGTAGTTCACTATTAGGACAGGCCAACCTTGTCAGGCTTGTCCTACCTTATACTTACAATGCACCCTGCCCCCCGGGCCTACCATAGGGGTGGCTAACATGAAGTTAAGGGAAGGCTTGGAGGACTGGCAAGTAGGCGTACTTGCGCAGCCCGCGTGACAGTACGAGACTGCACGTAGGTCTCGCAATGACAGACCTGTAGACATACTTTTACTAGGCCGCTCGTGTGGGTGGCACAACATGTGCTGCAAACCCACTAGCGGCATTTGTATTTACAAGCCCCGGCACGCCGCGTGCACTAGACTAGAGACTGACAGCAAACCAAATAAGCCAAACATGGAATCCAATCAATACAGTAATTTAACATAGGGAGCACTTGCACCGCGGCACTGATCAGCAGTGGCACAGTGCCCAGAGCGATATACCAGCAAAAACATCGTAAACATAGGAGGCAGACAGAAAAAATGGAGGAGAGACTCAAGCCAATGATGTCAGGTCTAACAGTGAAGTAGTGGATTGCACCATCAAGATGGACCCTAACACAGGAAAATCAAGGAGATTTGCTTTATTCTATTTAAAGAAGCTACAAGTGTAGACAAGGTATTAGAACAGAAGGAACACAGGTTGGATGAGCGAGTGATCGATCCCAAAAAGGCGATGGCAATGAAGAAAGATCCAGTTAAGAACATTTTTGTTGGTGGACTCAACCCGAAAGCAACAGAAGAAAAGATCAGGGAATATTTTGGTGACTTTGGAGAGATTGAAGCAATTGAGCTCCCAATGGATCCGAAAACAAACAAAAGGAGGGGATTTGTGTTCATCACGTTCAAAGAAGAAGAGCCAGTAAAGAAGATAATGGAAAAAATATTCCACAATGTTAGCGGTAGCAAGTGCGAAATTAAGGTAGCGCAGCTGAAAGAAGTTTGCCAGCAGCAACAGTTCGGTGGTGGCAGAGGCGGTGGTGGAAGCGGTGGTGGTTTTGGAGGAAGCGGCCGAGGTGGAAGAGGAGGTGGAGCACAGAGCCAAAATTGGAATCAAGGTTACAACAACTATTGGTTCCAGGGCTATGGGAGTCAATGATATGGTGGCTATGGGCAGCAAGGTTATGGTGGATATGGAGGATATGACTATACTGGATATGGGTATTATGGATATGGACCAGGATATGTTTACAGTCAGGGCAGTACAACCTATGGAAAGGCTCCAAGGCGTGGCAGTCAGAGTAACTACAAGCCATATTGAACAAACTTTTTCAGGTATGCAGTGGCATGCACAGTATTTCAGAGACTGCACAGGTTTTGTAAATGACTATTCTGGATAAGAAGATTATGTACCAAAATAAAGTTTCTACAAATGTTATGGCCTGTTGAAAAGAACAAAAGCAAGTATCATTGTACAAACTCCCCTGAAATTATTTTTAAGTGTTAAACAAAAGCTTTACTTGTCTTAGGTGTGCGTGTAATGCCAGTCTTGCAAGGAAGATATTAATTAATGATTTTATTAATAGGTTAAACTGAAACTGATTTGAGGGTCTGCTTAAAGCTGCAGCTCTTCATCTAGGGACTGCCTCTTGGAGAGAAGTATGGACTCTGCATTACTCCAGTTGTACAGAATGACATGCATCTTAGGGAACCAGTGTCACTTTTCCACCTTTTTATCTTGTATTGTTTTGTGGCATACATTTCTTGTAACAGAAGTGTTAATTTTACTGAACTTGTTGGTACCTTTTAGAATCTAATGTATTGTAAGATATTTTACATGCCTTCTGATTCACCATACCATGGATATGGTATTGGTGTGTTCATGGTTTCGAAAATTACAGTCGGTATTTTAGAGTGGGTGTATCAAGTCTTATATTAGGGTCTGATGAGGTGCATCAGATTTTCACGTGGATGATGTCATCAGTGATGTCATTTGAGATGTCATCAGTGATGTCATCAGTGATATCACTGACCATGTCATGAATTATGTAATATGTGACGTCATCAGCAGTGCATTGCGGGGCGCGAGTTATAGTTAGCTCAACTAACTATAACAGGGGAATTTCTGTGGTTTTCTATGAGTGAAATGTCCAACTGACTATAACGTCCCTGAAACCTATGTTTTTTTCAGTGAATTTTAAAGGGTTTTTCAATACTAATTTCTAATTGTAAGTTTATTAAACCTATCTTTTTTTCTGTGTTTTTAAATTATCATCCCGTTCTCAACCTGGTCAAATCTCCTCACTTTTCCATCGATACCTTCTGCAAATAAAATCGCCACAAACGGGAGCCACAACTAACGCGAATGATATGCAAAGTAGGCATTCCCGTGCAAAAAAAACACGAAAACACCATTTCCCCATATTTTAAACGGCCAGCCATATTTGCAATGTGATCCAAAAAGCAGGCGATAAACCGAGTTAGCAGTAACAAATTAACTTCAACCTTTAACTGGTGTAAAGAGGCCAACTATCAACTGTGTGAATTGGACCCAACTCACAGCCACACCTAAAGACCAACACATAATAGAGCTACTGATCATTCAGCTCCGACACCCAGAAAGGCCACAACACCCAGCACCACCACCACCATAACTGCCCCCCCGAACCACCCCTCTACTACCACGAGGCAGCGCAAAACAGGACAACAGACCTTCCCAAAACACCATGACCCCTCAGCCACACAATAGCTGAATGTTGGGAGATCTGGGAACCAAGTATGTGTGAAGGAGGCAAGTTACCCATCAATAATAATGCACACAATGCCAGGTGTAACGCTGATGTGCTGCACAGACCTCACTATGCAAAGCACAAACCTCTCCATGTGGAGATATACTATTGATACTTGTAGTATAGTGCTCAGTGGACGCAACCATGTTACGTCAGGCAGTTTGGAAGATCTCGGTCATGTAGCAGTGTTGTCCCCCCCTGGAAGCAGAAGCAGAGTAGGCTGGTACAACGTACGCAACTCCAGCGTAGGAGTATGAATAAATAGGCCAGGCCCTGGGTGTGGTTCACTTGTTGGAAGACCAACAAGTCTGCCGTTGCGGCGGCCCTCACCCTGGCACGTGGCTGCCTCCATGACCGCGGGCCTCCTCCACACAAGCACCATGCAAACCCACAATTCAGATGCAGTGGCGATTGCAGATGACGTAGTCCAGTACGCAAGACACATTCCTCCCTGTGCAGCCCGTAAAGACCATGCATGATTGCAGGCTGCGCACACGCTGTGTGCTTCAAGTGCACCATAAGTCATCGCCAAGTGGCCCTATCAAGGTAGAATTCATTAGACAAAAGACATTGCTCCCAGCGCTGCCCGCCGTGACCATGTATCATTGCAGGGTACGTACATCTTGAGTGCTCCAGGTGCCACTAACTGTGCAGCACAACTCAACGCCACGTGGTTTTACGCCCATCCAGAATGCTGGCTCTGCCCTACACTGGGGTTAGCACGGTTCACAATTCAAGATTAGTAGCGACTCAAATTGTGTAAGAGTCAATAATGGGTTAAGAAGACCTAATACTCTCAATCTGTGCAGCTCAAGTCAACGTCACGTGCCTGTGGGCCTTTGCTGACCGCTGCCTCCGGCCTACACTGTGGAAGACTGGCGACACGTGGTGCCAACTAACCCTGTTTAACACAAACCGATCCCACATGTGTAACTGTGTCCTGAGTCCTGAATGGCAGTGACCCCAACTCCATGAGACAACCACAGCAGCAGACTCCCTTCGATCAGTGAGGCATATTTCCATATGGAAGGCCTGCGACAAGTGCTGCTGCTAACTCTGTTCAACACAAGCCGATCTCACATGTGTAACTGTGTCCTGAGTTCTGAATGGCAGTCACCCCAAGTCTATGGCAGTGACCACAGCACCAGACTCCCTTCGATCAGTGAGGGCATATTTCCATACGCAACGGCGGCGACACGTGGTGCCACTAACTTTGTTCAACACAAGCCGACCACAGCACCACACTCCTTTCGATCAGTGAGGCATACTTCGATATGCAAGGCCGGAAACATGTAGTCCCACTAATCCTCTTTAACATAAGCTGATCACAAATGTGTAACTATGTCCTGAGTCCTGAATGGCAGTGACCTCAAGTCCGTGGCATCAACCACAGCACCACACTCCCTTCGATCAGTGAGGCATATTTCGATATGCAAGGCCGGCGACACTTAGTACCACTAACCCTCTTCGAACACAAGCCGATCCCACATGTGTAACTGTGTCCTGAGTCCTGAATGGCAGTCCCCCAGGTCCGTGGCAGCGACCACAGCACCAGACTACCTCTGTTCAGTGAGACATATTTCTATATGCAATGCCGGCAACACGTAGTCCCACTAGCCCTCTTTAACACAAGCTGATCCCACATGTGTAACTGTTTTTTGAGTCCTGAATGACAGTGACCCGAACTTCGTGACAGCGACCATAGCACCAGACTCCCTTCGATCAGTGAGGGGTATTTTCATGTGGAAGGCCGACGACACGTGGTGCCACTGAACCTGCACTACGCAGGCCGTTGGGGCCACCAACGTATGCACATGGCTGTGGATCCTTCCTCACCCCTACCTCTGGCCTACACTATGGTCAGCTGGCCTCACAATTCAGATAGAGTCCTGATTTGACATGACGCAGTCCAGTAGGCAACACACATTGCTCCCAGTGAGGCTGTCCACACCAAGCTCCCTCACAGGCTTATGCAGTCTCAATGCTTCTGGTGCCACTTTCCCTATTTAATACAAGCCGATTCCACATGTGTAACAGTGTCCTGAATGGCAGTGACCCCAACTTCGTGGCAGGGATCACAGCACCGGGCTCCCTTCAGTCTTATTTGTTGTTCTTTTCTTCAAATAATTTTTTTTATATGTAAATCTATACATGATTAAGATTCTTCTTTGTTTAACCGCACAGGGACACATCCAGGCCCAAGAAGGTTGTTGGGGGTATGCTGGTAATGTGGGAATAGAGTGCGTTACCTGCTTATGTGGGGAGAGGCAGCGTTAAAGGGGTATCTCTCACAGAAAGGACTCCAATATCTTTTCACAAATGCCTCGAACAGATGCCAGCTGACGGACTGATTCACAAAATGATTCTTCAATTCTTATGTAATGTGAGTTATGAACAGTTCGCAGCCAGGCTCGCAGAGGGATAGCTGCGGCCCATCCACTCAACTCACAGACACAATACTACGAGCCATCCACGTCATTGTCGCTATACCTGCCCTGTTCTGTCGTATGCCATGCCACTCCGATTACGTTCCAGCGTTGGCCCCACATAGCTGCCTGTCGCAGGCCAACTCGCTGTTGGTGTGCAGGTCAGTGGTCTAGTTCTCAACAGCTCACGGCCACTCATTGAGGGCAGGTTTGCACACACACCACACCCATCCGACACATGCGTCACAGGCCATGTGACCATGCAAATATAATGGATCGACAATGTCACATCCTTTATTGCCGGTGCTGACTGGATGGTGGACGCTCCACGAGTTTCAATCATAAAGAGACCATGAAAAGTTGAGCAGAAGGTTAGTTATACTCTGAGCTGTATGGCCATCAGGGGCCTACCAATCCCTTGGCGTGCACTTCAGATGCGTAGGGTTAGTGCCACCCGAAGCTCATGTGGCCATCAGGGGCCTACCATCACGTGGCATGGACTTGAGATGCAGAGAATTAGTGCCACCCAAAGCTCGTGTGGCCGTCAGGGCCCTACCACCACGTGGCACGGACTTGAGTTCCACATGCTTAGAGGCACCAAAAGCTGATGTGGTCTTCGCCATTGATGACTCAGGACTCAGCAACAAGTGTGAGATCTACTGGGCTGGGAAGATCCTGATGTGGTCTCCGCCATTTATGACTCAGGACTCAGCGACATGTGTGAGATTTGCCGGGCAGCGGAGAACCTGATGTGGTCTCCGCTATTGATGACTCAGGACTCAGCGATATGTGTCAGATCTGCCAGGCCGTGGAGAAGATGATGTGGTCTCCGCCATTCATGACTCAGGACTCAGCGACATCTCTGGGATGCATGGAGTTTTGACGGGCAGGTGGAGTGCCCACTGCTGCACACTCCTGTGGCACCAGGTAAATATTTGCTCATGAATGCGCAGGGGCGGCAGTGTCTCTCTCTCTCTTTCTCTCTCTCTCTCTCTCTCTTTCTCTCTCCATTCCCTCTCTTCACTCTCTCTATCACTCCATTCCTTACCTTCTATCTCTCTCCTCTCCCTTTCTCACTCCCTTTCTTCCTTTCCCTCTCTTTTTCTCTCTGGCTTTTTTCCTTCTCTGTTTCTCTGTGTCTCAATCTTTTGATATGCGCATAACACACATCCTGATTTGTGCTTTATTTTCCAGGCTCTGTCGTCGATATCCATGGTTCCCACAGGAGTGTTCCGCCTTGTTGTCTTGTATTATTTTTGTTACATTTTGTTTATTAGTTTATTGTTTATATATATATATATATATATATATATATATATATATATATATATATATATATATATATATATATATATTCACTGAAAAAACCATAGGTTATAGACCATATATAGTTAGGAATTAGCATTTACAAAACCTTGAAAATTCACTGAAAAAACCATAGGTTATAGACCATATATAGTTAGGAATTCGCATTTACAAAACCTTATTTTACTCACACAAAACCATTGAAATTCCATATATAGTTAGTTGCACTAACTATATATCGCGCACCCGCAATCCACTGCTGATGATGTCACATATTACATCATTCATGACATGGTCAGTGACATCACTGATGACATCACTGATGACATCTCAAATGACATCACTGATGACATCTCAAATGACATCACTGATGACATCACTGATGACATCTCATTTGACATTACTGATCACATCACTGATGATATCATTAATGTGATAATACGATGAACCTCTTCAGACTCTAATATAACCTTAGATACAATCAGTGTAAACAGACACTCACAGACTGTCACTCATCCATGGAGTTACTCACACACCTAGTCAGTCATGCAAAGAATCAATCACACCTCCATTTCCTCAACTATACAGTTATACAAACTTTACTTATTCAAACATATACTAACACATATTTACTCTCTTATACATTCCCTGATACAAGTTCACAATGATCCATACAGCCACTCACACATTCACTGGCTCTTATGCACAGTTATTTATATATGTCAACTCTCACATGTACTGTGTTTTACATATGTACTTACTTTGACATGTAGCACTGAGATATCCATTCACTCACCAATACACTCATGCACACAGTCAACCGCCCATACAGCTGTTTCCACATGCACTTTTGAAACCATACATCTAGTGAATCAACTGCTCACACATCTATGCACAGAGTCATACACCTCCCAGCCACCCACACACACACTCAGTCTCCCATACAAATACTTGGGCAACCAATCAATAACCCATATAGTTACTCATATAGCTACTTATCAACACATGCAACAGTTTACAGAACAACAGACATAATGATGCACAAATTAAGACAGTTTAGTCACTAACCCATGCACTCAGTGAGACACATTTAATCACTCACTCATACAGTCAGTCATGCACCTACTAAATCCTTCATCCAGACACTTATACATCCACTCATTCTTCAATATGTAAGACATATTTTAACTTTACAGAAACATACAGTCACTGGATGTTGTCATCAGTGATGTCATCAGTGATGTCATTTGAGATGTCATCAGTGATGTCATCAGTGATGTCACTGACCATGTCATGAATGATGTAATATGTGACATCATCAGCAGTGGATTGCGGGTGCGCGATATATAGTTAGTGCAACTAACTATATATGGAATTTCAATGGTTTTGTGTGAGTAAAATAAGGTTTTGTAAATGCGAATTCCTAACTATATATGGTCTATAACCTATGGTTTTTTCAGTGAATTTTCAAGGTTTTGTAAATGCTAATTCCTAACTATATATGGTCTATAACCTATGGTTTTTTCAGTGAATTTTCAAGGTTTTGTAAATGCTAATTCCTAACTATATATGGTCTATAGCCTATGGTTTTTTCAGTGAATATATATATATACATACATACATAAACATATATCATCGGTATATCTATATAAATACAAACATAAATGCATGCATACATATACTTATATGCATTTTAGGGTTGTTAGGGCGTTTTCGTGTGTATTATGTTGCTTTTTTAGGGCTTTTGGGTCAATTAAGTAGGGTTCCTGGAGCCTAGGGCTGAGGGGCCGGTTCAGTTTCGTGCGTATTGGTGTTGGCAAGGTTTTGAGGGATTTTGGCGGTTTTTGGTCGAGATTTGGCCGTTTTATGGCTTTTTTTTGTGTTTGCGGGGGGCACGTATTCGGGTTGAAATTCGTCCCCGTTCCAGTGGATGGATTGGGCTGATTTTTGGTGAGATGTTAGAGAATCGCTGGAACTAGTGTCCAGCCAAGTTTGAAGCGGATCGGAGCAGTGGAAGTGCTTTAAAGAGCAATTTTTGTGCAGAGTAGCGAATTGCCATGTTATTTAATGGGAGTTTTTGGTGCGCATGGAGAAGGTGAATTTGGGGTGTTCCAGTTGCGCTAGAGGGACGGGGCTTGGGTGAGCTGTAGGGAGAGTGGATCGGCAGGTGTGCCGAATTTTTGGGATTTGTTGGCCGAAGGGAAGGGTGTGCTTGGGCAAAGTCGATTTGGTGAAAACGGTGCGTTATTTACATGAAAGTTGAAAAAACACTAATAAAAGCAAAGCTAAAAAGCCACCTCATTACAAACAGAATGGCTTTAACTTAAACGAGGGCGAGATCTATTGCATTTTCAATGCTTGTTTACTTTGGTTCCATCAAGAAGGCATTCAGATGTGTCACACATTTGCCATAAATTCTGAATGTTAGCACTCTAGTTGCACATTAGATCACTGTAGTAATGCTACTGCTCACCAGGGACGTCTGCTGCTGGTATTCAAAGTGCATGTTTCAGTCTGCATGTCAGATTTTTTTTAATGAAATAGAAGAGGATTTGAGAAGTCACTCAAAATGATCCCTAATTTTTCTTTCTGAAGCACTAATCATACTTTCTATGGCAAAATTAACCCCCTCATGTTGTTCCTTTTTAAATTGAGTGTTTTCAGACTTACCACTTCATTCCAATCAAGATGGATTCTGGTGTGCCATACTTTTGTCATAAGTAAGACTGTTAGCGCTCTAGTTGTTCTTTAGAACACTCTGGGACATTCTGTCATTGGGCTATACTTGGGGTACATCTGGGTGATATTTGGGCTACATTTAGGCTCTTTTGTCTCTGGTGGCCATCTTGGGAGACTATGTCAGAATTTTTTAATGAAATTGAAGAGGGTTTGAGAAGTCACTCAAAATGTGCCCTAATTTTTCTTTCTGCAGCACTAATCATAATTCATATGGCAAAATATACCCCCTCATTTTGTTCCTTTTTAAATTAAATGTTTTAAGAGTTACCACTTTATTCCAATCAAGATGGCTTCAGGTGTGCCATACCTTTGTAATAAGTAGGACTGTTAGCGCTCTAGTTGTTCTTTAGAACACTCTGGGACATTCTGTCATTGGGCTATATTTGGGCTACATCTAGGTGATATTTGGGCTACATTTGGGCTCTTTTGTCTCTGGTGGCCATTTTGGGAGACTGCATATCAGAATTTTTTAATGAAATAGAAGAGGATTTGAAAAGTCACTCAAAATGTGCCCTAATTTTTCTTTCTGCCGCACTAATAATACCTTCTATTGCATAATATACCCCCTCATTTTGTTCCTTTTTAAATTAAATGTCTTAAGAGTTACCACTTTATTCCCATCACGATGGCTCCAGGTGTGCTATACCTTTGTAATAAGTAGGACTGTTAGCGCTCTAGTTGTTCTTTAGAACACTCTGGGACATTCTGTCATTGGGCTATACGTGGGCTACATCTGGGTGATATTTGGGCTACATTTGGGCTCTTTTGTCTCTGGTGGCCATTTTGGGAGACTGCATGTCAGAATGTTTTAATGAAATAGAAAAGGATTTGAGAAGTCACTCAAAATGTGCCCTAATTTTTCATTCTGCAGCACTAATCATACTTTCTATGGTAAAATATACCCCCTCATGTTGTTTCTTTTTAAATTAAATGTTTTAAGAGTTACCACTTTATTCCAATCAAGATGGCTTCAGGTGTGCCATACCTTTGTAATAAGTAGGACTGTTAGCGCTCTAGTTGTTCTTTAGAACACTCTAGGAGGCTGCAGTAGAACACAAAGGAATCAACTGACAGTCTCTGTCCTTGTTGGATGTACATGTTTTACTGAGAATGTCAGACTTCATTTTCACATGACTGAGAAAGATAATGTGAATTTACAGAAAATATGCTTTCAGTTTAGCTTATAGATCCCCTTCCAAACCACTGTGGGAAAATCATGAGATATTAGTTTTCTTTCAAACAATATTCATGATATCACAGCAGAAGGTTTTTTCACATGGTAAAATCACCTTAGAACCCACCACAATTCCTAAAACGAGTATGGTACCATCAACAAATGATTTATAATGTAACTAAAGTCCTAAAACCCTCTATTAACTACAATGCTTTTTAATGAGGTGCTATCATGTATATTGGTCCCAAGATGGCTGCCAACACTTCTTGGATGAAGTGCTGACAGCCAATCAGATCAGATGTGTGGTTAGGCTCCGCCCAGATATATATCTTTTTTTGAACCTAAATTACTCAAAATCCACTGGAGCACATATATTGAGACCTAGCAAAGGCACATCGGGCTAACAGTCCCTACAATTTTGCCAAGTTTCGTGCAAATCCATTCAGCCGTTCGAGCTAAAAGTGAGGCCAACCGCCCTATGGTAATTAACATGGGAAAAATGCGTTTTGGGACCCCCCTTTTTTCTCGGCCCCCCCTTGATGAAACCCCCCCAAATTGTCAGGGGCTGCTCAGAAACAAAATGTTCCATTTTCCTGAAAATTTCAGCCAATTCCGTCCACAAACGCCAAAGTTATTAGACATAGAATTTTCAAAAATCCCATAGAGAAAAAATCCTAACTATATATACCTACTGGCGACCGCCAGTAGGTAATATATATGTTCATAAAAAATAAAGTTTGAAAATAGTTTATCGTTTATATATATCCTAGCAGCCCGTCCCGACATTGTCCGGTTATGAATTGCTGCCGGCCAGTAGTATATTGTTTTGTAGGATTTCGTTTTGATAGCATTTCTTATCTGTGACAGGCCTGTGAAACGCTCCGATTCACTGTGCACTGCTGATGCACTTAAGAGTGTGCGTTCAGTAGTGTGTGAACTCGAGTTTCCCTACTTTATTTTTCCTTGCAATATTATATAGCGCGAACTCAACAACATGGCATGAGCACAATTTACATTACAGAAGAACACTTTAATTTGTGGTAGGCACGGGGAGACAAAGCGATTTGCCTGGAATCACAGGATGTTGAGCTGATGCCCAGATCCAAACGTAGCTCCCCAGCTCTAAAGTTCGCAATTCTAGAACTTGTGGCGGGAGGTGTGTCTAAAAGTATATGTCGGTACTGGCCATCAATGAGAGCGACCTGTGCATTTTTCAAATGGATGGTAAAAAAATATGAGTATGTTGCTGGAGATGTGGGCCGCCGTGCCACCAATGTACTTACCAGGGTAGGGTAAACACCCATTATTCCGCAACTTTCTTTCCGCATACCATCACTCCGCATACTCTCATTACGAAAGTACCATGACTCCGCAATGCCAATAACGCATGGCCTTACATTTTATATGCTTTTTCCACGCATAAATTTACAACGAAATTCATTGTAAATGCATGAATGGTAAAAGCATGTTTTTTTTAAATATTTGGATAATTAAGTATAGGTATAGGGGTATATGTTTCGGGGTACTGAGGTATATGTTTTGGGGTGTTTGGGTATTTTAAGGGTTCAGATATAGTTTTGGGTTATGGGGTACAGGGGTAGTTTTATATTTTAGGGATAGGTATGGGTTTTGGGGTACAGGGTTATTGTTAGGGTTCAGGGCTAGGTTTGGGTTTTGGGGTATAGGGGTATTTTTTGGGTTCAGGGCTAGGTTTGGGTTTTGGGGAACAGGGGTATTTTTAGGGTTCAGGGGTAGGTTTGTGTTTTGAGGTACAAGGGTATTTATAGGGTTCAGGGCTAGGTTTGTGTTTTGGGGTACAGGGGTATTTTTAGGGTTTAGGGATACGTTTGGGTTTTGGGGTACAGGGTATATTTATAGGGTTAAGATGGGTTAGTGTTTAAGGGTGTTGGGTTATTTTAAGGAGTAAGGGTGGGTTATGATTATGGGGTGCAGGGGTATTTAAAGGGAGCAGGGTGGGATTAGCACACGATATGAGACATGGCATGAAGGGCGGGATGTACCACACGCCCCCAGCGTTTGTCACGCCCCAGCACACGTCCACAGCACAACGCAGACACGCCCACAAGGGACTACTTTGCTGGCACCGTTCTTTTACCTTTTAAATGTATATGGTGGGCGTCTGCATAGCCTATGTCCTTCTGCTGCAACTGCCCTTTCCAACGCTGTATTGGGTGTTGTGATTGGTGCTGTGGTTCCTGAGATTACCCGCCTCAAAGGTTTGGGCTCTCTCTTTATTATATTAGTATGGATATGTTTATAAAAAAAGAAAGTTTGAAAACAAAATTACGTTTTTGGCTGTTTTCTTAACTGCTGTGTAATCCTTTCTGTTTCTTATTACTGTTATTTGGTGGTGTCCACCATGGTGTTACATTTTGGAGCATTTATCGCAGGAATACTGGTGATGTCTGCAGTTTGCACCAACTTCTGAATAGTGTGTTAGTTTTATCTCAAATTTAGTTGCATTGAAGCGCTGAAAATGAAATGTAGAGTAGCCGTACCTGTGCAAAAAGGCACGAGGTGCACCTTTGCAATGTATTCTAAATACTAAAATCCTTTATTGAAGTGCACTGTGGTAGTGGGTGCACTTACAGTGTACACAAAAAATCAGTGAAGAAATCTTATTGTATTTACATTGATTGGAAATGGTGCGTCAGGTGCTGGATCTTGACAGGATACACTGCCCAGTTCCTTTATTGTTCTGCACACGAAAAAATCCCATCACAACTTTCACAACAACTGCAATGCGAAACAAGTTCCGGTGATAAGCCACGTTAGCACCAGGGATTTTACACCTGCTTTCTGCTGGTGTTAAACAGGACGACTACCTGCAGCATGAAAGGGAACACAGCCAAAATCCACACAGGAACACCCACAGGTGCCATAGAGTCAATGAGCAAAATACAGGGATACCCATGAGGGCCACAAGACTCATCGCAACAACCCCAGGACCGCCAACGCCCCCAAACCCACATCTGAGCAAGTGTGTCCGTGTGGTCATTATGTTAGCATGATAGCCACGGGCCCTGCAACTTCACAGAGTGCTGTCTTCAGCCGATGTTACTATGTCACCTCAGCGTTGGCAGTGACCCTGGACATGTAGCTACGCATGCATCCCCCTGCATGCACAACCGACGTGTGCTAGTCCGGCGTGCACAGGTCAGCGCAGGGGTGTGCCTATCTGGCAAAGGGAACGGGGTGTCTCTGACATGTCTGTGTGCAGGAAGTGTGGTAAGTGTGTCTCTGTGTTCTGGTGTGGCCTGCCACAATGGCTGCAGCAGTCGATGTTGTAAAGTGGCATGCACCACCTCCAAACGGCACTGTCATGGTGTAGTTGGAAGGCTGCAGGACATGCGCAAATAGGCATTACAATGGTGTGCCGTACGAGTGCATGGGATAAAACAGTGCACCGTACAAAAGTGTGGGGGCTCGTGGGAGGGAGAGGCAGCTGTTTAGCAAAGTAAGACACAGTGAACCTGCCCATGTGCCAAGTGCTGGCCATTTCATGCATGATGACCAGGGTCGCAGACATACCACAACATCCATGACCGGCCTTTGTACACATCCTGTATGATTGCAGCTGAAGAAGTTACTGTAGGGATGAAAGGTTCTTTCTCTGAGCTATCTTGCGCTAGCACATCTGCTGCTCCGAAAAGGAACTTGCAAGTGGCCAGCCCCCCTTGACAGATACGATAATATTTGCATCCATCTCCCACACTACGCCCTCCCCGATTTGAGAACAACGAGTACACATCCCACACTCAAAAGTCCTTTGTCGTAGTTAGCGTGCGTGAAATGGCCTTCACACGTACTCCCACCACACCCCTGCCCTGCACCCATTGAACACAGACCCGGCTCATTGCACAAAGCTGTGCCATTTCATCCACAAGACTGGCCCACGGCAACCCATACGTGAATTGCTTCCCTATCCGCACTGTGGGTTTGTACCTATGCGTTCTCATGTGCCTCTTACGTACTGACGCTTTTGGACGCTTATCCGCCACAGGCAAGTGCATTTGTGTCCTGTGTTCGTTTGTGTGAATGTTTGTGTTTGGACAACATTGTGTTGGATGTTGATGTACTCTGCTTCATATGTATGTGTGTGCTGCATTATGTGTGAGATGTCCCTTCATGTGAGTTTTTGTTCACCCTTCTCCCTTTCAGGCAGTGTGGTTTTCACTTCTATGCTCGTTCAGTGGTGTGATGTTGGCGGGTGGTGTGACTTGTGCTCCTTGTTGGTGTGTTTCATTTTGGCCATTGTTTTTCTGTACTTGTGCTGTACTTAATTGTGCATATGTGCCATCTTGCCCAACTCCCCGTCCCCCCACTCCCTGCTTCTTCCTCTTCCTGGTACTGTTGTGTATGTAATTTTTGTTGCTCCACACATAAATACATGTAATGAATAGTTCCTTGATTCTTTTAGGTTTCAAAACTTCTCTCTATTAGTTTCTTTTTAATTTTCCATGTAAACAATTTTTTTAATATTCAAGGACACAAAGAAGTCAGAAGTGCAAAGTATTCTATCAGCACACTTTCTAGAACATTCTACAACACGTGCAGGTTAAAAGTTCATCATTTTTTTTAAACCTAACGATATTTTTTTGCAACATTTTCTCAAACATTTAACGGAACGTGCAGGTTAAAAGTTCACGATTGTTTTACGTTCGAACAGTGCCTTCCAAATGCAAGTAGCAGGTGTGGTTTACTTGACCAAATTTTATCCTATGATATGTACTCCATGTTGAAACTGCTTTTCTTAACCAATCACAAAGATGCTTTTCCACCAAACGAATGGGCACCCTACTTTTAAAAAACAATGCTTTTCATCTCCCAATCAGGTATCATTTTGTATGGCAAAAAAAATAGTTCCCTTCTTTAAATATATCTCTTATTCTATGAAGGGACTGCATGAGCTACAGACATCTTTCCATACCTTCCAGCCATACCTTCAAAATGCTAGTGTGAATCGTAGGACATAGCCTTGTTTTCTGGTGCAAGAGGTATGCAGAACAGAGACATATTGACTTAGACCTAGGTTTACAAAATGTGGACATTAAATGGTTTGCACAGAGAGGATTGAACTAGCACCAATTGCTACCTTTGGTTAAAATCTCTCTGCATCTTCCGTACCCTGACCGCATGATTGTGCATTGTGGTGGAAATGACCTAGGCACATTGACTGGGGTAGGTTTGGAAATGCTTATGAAGAACACCTTTGGACAATTGATGTTACTTTTGCCTCAAACTGTCTTTGTATATTCCAATATATGCCAAAGACAGAAGTGGAAATGGTCAAACCAATTTTGTCCTCAGAGTGTAAAATCTAGGAAGAATGTCAACAAAGCTGTGTCTGCATACCTCAGAGACCATAGAATGGGGTCGATCAACAACAACAACATATCTTTTGATATGACGGATATCTACAGAAGTGATGGAGTACACTTCACAGATCAAGGAAACAGAGTTTTTCTGAATAACCTGAAGTTGTAAATCTGCACCTACATGTAGCTCCAACTAATGAACACAAGGGCTCTTTTTAGAGCCACCCTACACTGACAACTTAGGCCCGCTATTTTAGGGCCAGGTAACGGCAACTCCCAGACCCTCACCAAAATGTATTCTCCACACAGCTGTTTCGCAGCGGCCAGACCATCTGACTTTGCAGCACAGAGCTCTCGCTTTGATCACCGGCTCTAGCGACAGCTCAGGATAGCACCATGTGACTCTGGCCAATAGCTCACTTAATTTCCACGCCGGCCCCCAGTGCCTGCGAGTGAGTAGCTTGCACTTTACAAATACCAGATTGATTAAAAACGGCAGAATTGAACTTCACACTCCCTTTGTAGCACCCCCAATCTCCCTACAGACGTCACACTGTTTAATACAAAAGTTCCTCCTAGTACGTATGCACACATGCTGACACTACTTGGACAAGTGCGCTGCAGCGGACAGAAAAGATGAGTTTAGAGCACAGGGCTCACGGTTTAATCCCCTGCTCCGACAGCAGCTCACCTCAGAACCATGTGACTCTGGGCAATAGCTCACTTAATAGCTCACATAATTTCCATGCTGGCCTCCAGGGCCTTCAGACCCCTTAGAGATGAGTAGTTTGCCCTTTACAAATACCGTAATGATTTACCTTCACACTCCCTGTATAACACCACCTAAGCACCATATACAAGTTACCGTGTTCCAAACAAAACTTCCTCCTACTACATATAAAATATTGCTGACACTACTTGGACAGGTGTGGCACAGCGCCCAGAGCACATGACTTCACAGTATAGGACACACAGTTTGGGCTCAGAGTTTCATCCCCGAGTCCAGCAGCAGCTCAATTTAGCAGCATGACACTCTAGATAATACCTCACTTAATTTCCGTTTCTCACACTTTCAGACCGGTAGGGGTCAGTAGTTCAGCGGCTTTATCCCCGAGTCCGGCAGCAGCTAAGCTTATGCCCCCAGCGCCATCAGACCCATTGGAGTGAGTAGTTTGCACTTTACAAATACTGAATTGATTTGATACGCGCGAATTTACCTTCGCACTCCCTGTATAACACCCCCTAAGCACCATACACAAGTTCCAATGTTCAAAACAAAAGTTCCTCCGAGTACATGCTGACACTACTTGGACAGATGTGGCACAGTGGCCAGAGCACATGACTTCACAGCATATGACACACAGTTTGGACTCACGCTTTCATCCCCGAGTCCAGCAGCAGCTCACCTTAGCAGCATCAGACTCTAGGCAATACCTCACTTATTTTCCATAGCCCAGCACACTCAGGCCGGTAGGTATGAGTAGTTCGATTTGCACCCCCTCTATAGCACACCCTAAACACCCCACAGAGGTTATAGTGCTCCTACCCACCTCTTTTCTTCCTTTTTTGCCCTTTTTTCCCCTTACTCGCTTTAACGAAATCATAAAATGGCTGCCAACACTTCCTAGTTGCAACCCCTTGCATCGCTTGCAGCCAATAAGCAGCAAGCTTGTGCTCGTAACGCCTCAGCCAATCAGATGGCAGAATTCCCAAATATCAATATCTGTAAATTTTTATATTTCTCCAAAACTACTGAATGGATTTACATCAAATAAACAAAAGCGTGCTTTCTAGACCAAGACCCTTCTCCCTGCCAAATTTGGGGTAATTCCGTTCACCCGTTCGACCTGTATCCTTGTCTAAAGTTTCCTATGGAAATTAACATGGAGAAAACACGTTTTGGCACCCCCTTTTTCTCAGCCCCCCCTTTGGTGAGTCACCCCCAAACATTCTATAATTCCAAAACAAGACCTAGACCGACAAGGCACAGAAATATCAATATATCAATGGTGTACCATCAACTGCAAAAACTTTTTGCACAGTACTCCTCTCTTTTAATTATTGAGGTAGGAGGTAAAACCAAAATATGCCATTCAGTAAAAACACATTGCCCAAACCCTTGAAAAACAAAAAACAGTTGTGAGACAACAAGTAACACACACCAATGTGTCTAAATTAGAAAAATGAAGAGGTTAGAAAAAGTGTGTGTGAGCGAGATGGCACCTCACGGGCGAACCACCAACGGGAACCTGGCAGGTACTCACCAGGATTGCCCTGATCTCATCATTGGCGCCATCAAGCTCTGAAAGAAAATAAGTGTCCACAAAACAAACAAAACAGTGTTTGTGAGGGAATGCAGTGTGTGGGACAAAACAAACAACCACAATACGTGAGAATGAACACATACGTAAAAGGCCACAAGCAACACAGGACTTATCTTTATTCTGTTTCTTTCGTGTTGGTCATGGAATGTAAAAAGGTGAGGATGGCTAATCCCTATCTATCCTCGCTCCACTTGCCGACATGTTTCATTGCCACTTCCATTTCGGGCAATTTCTTTTGTGGACACTTATTTTCTTTCAGAGCTTGATGGCGCCAATGATGAGATCAGGGCAATCCTGATGAGTACCTGCCAGGTTCCCGTTGGTGGTTCGCCCGTGAGGTGCCATCTCGCTCACACACACTTTTTCTAACCTCTTCATCTTTCTAATTTAGACACATTGGTGTGTGTTACTTGTTGTCTCACAACTGTTTTTTGTTTTTCAAGGGTTTGGGCAATGTGTTTTTACTGAATAGCATATTTTGGTTGTACCTCCTACCTCAATAATTAAAAGAGAGGAGTACTGTGCAAAACGTTTTTGCAGTTGATGGTACACCATTGATATCTTGATATTTCTGTGCCTTGTCGGTCTAGGTCTTGTTTTGGAATTATATAATTGAGTGGAGGGTGACCAATGACCGTTTTTTCCCTCTAAGCTACTCTTTGTCTACTACCCCCAAACCTTCAACATAGGAGCTGATATGAATAAAGAATGAGTTTGGAAAATTTCATGAAGATTCATCAAACAACGCCAAAGTTATAAGCAAAACAAAAAATGCTCTTCCTATGGAAACTTGGTCCAAACTCTAACTACACCAGTAGGTTATATATATATATATATATATATATATATATATATATATATATATATATATATATATATATATTACCTACTGGCGGTCGCCAGTAGGTATATATAGTTAGGATTTTTTCTCTATGGGATTTTTGAAAATTCTATGTCTAATAACTTTGGCGTTTGTGGACGGAATTGGCTGAAATTTTCAGGAAAATGGAACATTTTGTTTCTGAGCAGCCCCTGACAATTTGGGGGGGTTTCATCAAGGGGGGGCCGAGAAAAAAGGGGGGTCCCTAAACGCGTTTTTCCCATGTTCATTTCCATAGGGCGGTTGGCCTCACTTTTAGCTCGAACGGCTGAATGGATTTGCACGAAACCTGGCAAAATTGTAGGGACTGTTAGCCCGATGTGCCTTTGCTAGGTCTCAATATATGTGCTCCAGTGGATTTTGAGTAATTTAGGTTCAAAAAAAGATATATATCTGGGCGGAGCCTAACCACACATCTGATCTGATTGGCTGTCAGCACTTCATCCAAGAAGTGTTGGCAGCCATCTTGGGACCAATATACATGATAGCACCTCATTAAAAAGCATTGTAGTTAATAGAGGGTTTTAGGACTTTAGTTACATTATAAATCATTTGTTGATGGTACCATACTCGTTTTAGGAATTGTGGTGGGTTCTAAGGTGATTTTACCATGTGAAAAAACCTTCTGCTGTGATATCATGAATATTGTTTGAAAGAAAACTAATATCTCATGATTTTCCCACAGTGGTTTGGAAGGGGATCTATAAGCTAAACTGAAAGCATATTTTCTGTAAATTCACATTATCTTTCTCAGTCATGTGAAAATGAAGTCTGACATTCTCAGTAAAACATGTACATCCAACAAGGACAGAGACTGTCAGTTGATTCCTTTGTGTTCTACTGCAGCCTCCTAGAGTGTTCTAAAGAACAACTAGAGCGCTAACAGTCCTACTTATTACAAAGGTATGGCACACCTGAAGCCATCTTGATTGGAATAAAGTGGTAACTCTTAAAACATTTAATTTAAAAAGAAACAACACGAGGGGGTATATTTTGCCATAGAAAGTATGATTAGTGCTGCAGAATGAAAAATTAGGGCACATTTTGAGTGACTTCTCAAATCCTTTTCTATTTCATTAAAACATTCTGACATGCAGTTTCCCAAAATGGCCACCAGAAACAAAAGAGCCCAAATGTAGCCCAAATATCACCCAGATGTAGCCCAAGTATAGCCCAATGACAGAATGTCCCAGAGTGTTCTAAAGAACAACTAGAGCGCTAACAGTCCTACTTATTACAAAGGTATGGCACACCTGAAGCCATCTTGATTGGAATAAAGTGGTAACTCTTAAAACATTTAATTTAAAAAGAAACAACATGAGGGGGTATATTTTGCCATAGAAAGTATGATTAGTGCTGCAGAATGAAAAATTAGGGCACATTTTGAGTGACTTCTCAAATCCTTTTCTATTTCATTAAAACATTCTGACATGCAGTCTCCCAAAATGGCCACCAGAGACAAAAGAGCCCAAATGTAGCCCAAATATCACCCAGATGTAGCCCAAGTATAGCCCAATGACAGAATGTCCCAGAGTGTTCTAAAGAACAACTAGAGCGCTAACAGTCCTACTTATTACAAAGGTATAGCACACCTGGAGCCATCGTGATGGGAATAAAGTGGTAACTCTTAAAACATTTAATTTTAAAAGGAACAAAATGAGGGGGTATATTATGCAATAGAAGGTATTATTAGTGCTGCAGAAAGAAACATTAGGGCACATTTTGAGTGACTTTTCAAATCCTCTTCTATTTCATTAAAAAATTCTGACATGCAGTCTCCCAAAATGGCCACCAGAGACAAAAGAGCCCAAATGTAGCCCAAATATCACCCAGATGTAGCCCAAGTATAGCCCAATGACAGAATGTCCCAGAGTGTTCTAAAGAACAACTAGAGCGCTAACAGTCCTACTTATTACAAAGGTATGGCACACCTGAAGCCATCTTGATTGGAATAAAGTGGTAAATCTTAAAACAGTTAATTTAAAAAGGAACAAAATGAGGGGGTATATTTTGCCAAATGAATTATGATTAGTGCTGCAGAAAGAAAAATTAGGGCACATTTTGAGTGACTTCTCAAACCCTCTTCAATTTCATTAAAAAATTCTGACATACAGTCTCCCAAGATGGCCACCAGAGACAAAAGAGCCTAAATGTAGCCCAAATATCACCCAGATGTACCCCAAGTATAGCCCAATGACAGAATGTCCCAGAGTGTTCTAAAGAACAACTAGAGCGCTAACAGTCTTACTTATGACAAAAGTATGGCACACCAGAAGCCATCTTGATTGGAATGAAGTGGTAAGTCTGAAAACACTCAATTTAAAAAGGAACAACATGAGGGGGTTAATTTTGCCATAGAAAGTATGATTAGTGCTTCAGAAAGAAAAATTAGGGATCATTTTGAGTGACTTCTCAAATCCTCTTCTATTTCATTAAAAAAATTCTGACATGCAGACTGAAACATGCACTTTGAATACCAGCAGCAGACGTCTCTGGTGAGCAGTAGCTTTACTCCAGTGATCTAATGTGCAACTAGAGTGCTAACATTCAGAATTTATGGCAATTGTGTGACACATCTGAATGCCTTCTTGATGGAACCAAAGTAAACAAGCATTGAAAATGCAATAGATCTCGCCCTCGTTTAAGTTAAAGCCATTCTGTTTGTAATGAGGTGGCTTTTTAGCTTTGCTTTTATTAGTGTTTTTTCAACTTTCATGTAAATAACATGCATCTGTATGCATATAAGTATATGTATGCATGCATTTATGTTTGTATTTATATAGATATACAGATGATATATGTTTATATATGTATGTATATATATATATTCACTGAAAAAACCATAGGCTATAGACCATATATAGTTAGGAATTAGCATTTACAAAACCTTGAAAATTCACTGAAAAAAACATAGGTTATAGACCATATATAGTTAGGAATTAGCATTTACAAAACCTTGAAAATTCACTGAAAAAACCATAGGTTATAGACCATATATAGTTAGGAATTCGCATTTATAAAACCTTATTTTACTCACACAAAACCATTGAAATTCCATATATAGTTAGTTGCACTAACTATATATCGCGCACCCGCAATCCACTGCTGATGATGTCACATATTACATCATTCATGACATGGTCAGTGACATCACTGATGACATCACTGATGACATCTCAAATGACATCACTGATGACATCACTGATGACAACATCCAGTGACTGTATGTTTCTGTAAAGTTAAAATATGTCTTACATATTGAAGAATGAGTGGATGTATAAGTGTCTGGATGCAGGATTTAGTAGGTGCATGACTGACTGTATGAGTGAGTGATTAAATGTGTCTCACTGAGTGCATGGGTTAGTGACTAAACTGTCTTAATTTGTGCATCATTATGTCTGTTGTTCTGTAAACTGTTGCATGTGTTGATAAGTAGCTATATGAGTAACTATATGGGTTATTGATTGGTTGCCCAAGTATTTGTATGGGAGACTGAGTGTGTGTGTGGGTGGCTGGGAGGTGTATGACTCTGTGCATAGATGTGTGAGCAGTTGATTCACTAGATGTATGGTTTCAAAAGTGCATGTGGAAACAGCTGTATGGGCGGTTGACTGTGTGCATGAGTGTATTGGTGAGTGAATGGATATCTCAGTGCTACATGTCAAAGTAAGTACATATGTAAAACACAGTACATGTGAGAGTTGACATATATAAATAACTGTGCATAAGAGCCAGTGAATTTGTGAGTGGCTGTATGGATCATTGTGAACTTGTATCAGGGATTGTATAAGAGAGTAAATATGTGTTAGTATATGTTTGAATACGTAAAGTTTGCATAACTGTATAGTTGAGGAAATGGAGGTGTGATTGATTCTTTGCATGACTGACTAGGTGTGTGAGTAACTCCATGGATGAGTGACAGTCTGTGAGTGTCTGTTTACACTGATTGTATCTAAGGTTATATTAGAGTCTGAAGAGGTTCATCGTATTATCACATGAATGATATCATCAGTGATGTGATCAGTAATGTCAAATGAGATGTCATCAGTGATGTCATCAGTGATGTCATTTGAGATGTCATCAGTGATGTCATCAGTGATGTCACTGACCATGTCATGAATGATGTAATATGTGACATCATCAGCAGTGGATTGCGGGTGCGCGATATATAGTTAGTGCAACTAACTATATATGGAATTTCAATGGTTTTGTGTGAGTAAAATAAGGTTTTATAAATGCGAATTCCTAACTATATATGGTCTATAACCTATGTTTTTTTCAGTGAATATATATATATATATATATATATATATATATATATATATATATATATATATATATATATATATTACCTACTGGCGGTCGCCAGTAGGTATATATAGTTAGGATTTTTTCCCTATGGGATTTCTGAAAATTCTATGTCTAATAACTTTGGCGTTTGTGGACGGAATCGGCTGAAATTTTCAGGAAAATGGCACATTTTGTTTCTGAGTAGCCCCTGAAAATCTGGGGGGGGGGTTGGCAAGGGGGGGCCGAGAAAAAAGGGGGGTCCCAAAATGCGTTTTTCCCATGTTAATTTCCATAGGGCGGTTGGCCTCACTTTTAGCCCGAACAGCTGAATGGATTTCCACCAAACTTGGCAAAATTGTAGGGACTGTTAGCCTGATGTGCCTTTGCTAGGTCTTAATATATGTGCTTCAGTGGATTTTGAGAAATTAACGTTTAAAACAAGATATATATCTGTAACAGCGTTCCGGGCAGCGATCCGGTTAGCGAACTTTTCGCGTATCGGAACTTTGCGATGCGAAGCTGATTGGCTCTCCCGTGTCTGTCAACATTCTAAACAGTCCGGTGCGGCCGCCATCTTGTCTCTCGGTAGGAACGAGAGACAAGAGGAGGCCAAAACAAAGGGGGAAATTACCATAAGGGGGCATAGTAGATCCTCGTTGACCCCCTAGGTATTATGTGGAGGTTTTAAAAGGGCCCAGGAGGGTCCAAAAAAAAAAATTTTTTTTTTTTTTTTTTTTTTGCGTGGTAAGCGCCAAGTTCGCGAACCGGAAAGCGCTCTGGGCAGCGAACTATAAGGATAAAAGAATGATAGAGTTATCTAATACTGTATGTTAATTATTTGTTGTTTTTGTTGTTTTTTTTTTGTTTTGTTTATTTTAAATGTTTAATTTTTATTTTGATTGTGTGTCATAATTCATTAAACTTTTAACATTCAATAAACATATAAAAATAAATAATGTGTCAAACAATTTTAGAATTAAGAAATTAAAATTTATTTTTCATTTTGTTTTTCAAAATTTAAAAGAAAATCTAAAAAATCCTGATCATTTTTTTCTTCATTTTTTAGAAGAAAATCAACAGCATCTACGCATTGGATAAGTTCATCATTTATTGTGTTGTCGAAGAAATCCATGTTATTTTGTGTTTCAATTTTTTCTTCTGATTCACTTTTTATGTTGATTTGTTGATCTTCCATTTTCAATTCTGAAAAATGAATATTTAAAAAATATATCAGTACAGAAAGGACATTGTTGGGTTTCAGTACAGATTGGCAGTTTGGTTATTTATAAAGTGTTTTTTTCACAAAGAAAGGTGTCGCCTGCAATTAAGGTCTATTGCAGGGGGCCCCCTTCTTGGGTGTCCCATGGATGGTGTCAGGAGGTATAGGGGAGGGAGAAGGAGACGCTCCCTCAATTGCAAGGAGACCATTCACAGGCACTGAGGGGGCCCATTGTCCAGTATTTTTGCGCCCCCACAGTTTTTACTTTTAGACCACAATCAATTCTCACACCTATGAAGGTGTGAGATATGCGTGTGGATTTAAAGTTAAAACTGTGGGGGCGTCAAAATGCTGGACAATGGGGCCCCCTCAGTGCCTGTGAATGGTCTCCTTGCAAGGGGTCACTTATGGTCTTGGAAATTTCTTGGAATGGCTCTGCCATAACTAAAACAGAGTAGTCTATTTTTTTCAATAAGTATTACAGAGTGATGGAATATAATTCTCAGAAAATGTTTTACTAATTTGGTTTCAGTACAGAACAAATTTAAGTTTTATAAATAATATCTTACCTTTGAAATATAAGTTGAAGTTATCAGTTGATTTTTTGTTGTGCACTTCACGAAGTAGCAGTCAAAATGGCTGTGTTTCCTTCTCTTCCTTTATATATATTCAGGTATATAACCAATCAAATGTCAGGTAATAAAAGTTGAAAATGAAAGTAACATTTTCATTGGTTGTCAATTCCAACACTTCAGATGTGTTTTGTGAAGAAATTTACCTCACGGTACTTAGAGAGGTCTACAGGCTAAATGGCTAAATGAAATTTCAATCAAATTTGTGAGAATGAAAGGGATTGTTATGTAGTATGAGCTAATCTATATTTGGTGAGAGTGTCTCTAGTCGTTTTTCTGTAAATTACTTTCCCACCTTTTTTTAGGACCGCTTTCCGGAAAGCGGCCCGGTTAGCGAACCTTAAGCGTCACGGGAGTCCACCATTTTGAGTTTCGGTTGCATTAAGATACAAGATGGAGGGCAAATGTTTTTATTGAAGAAATTTACCTCACGGTACTTAGAGAGGTCTACAGGCTAAATGGCTAAATGAAATTTCAATCAAATTTGTGAGAATGAAAGGGATTGTTATGTAGTATGAGCTAATCTATATTTGGTGAGAGTGTCTCTAGTCGTTTTTCTGTAAATTACTTTCCCACCTTTTTTTAGGACCGCTTTCCGGAAAGCGGCCCGGTTAGCGAACCTTAAGCGTCACGGGAGTCCACCATTTTGTGTTTCGGTTGCATTAAGATACAAGATGGAGGGCAAATAATGTTTAGAATGGGTAGAAGGGATCATGGTAGACTTATCTTAACCCCCTAGGTTTGCAGAGGGTGGCTGAGGAGGCTTATATGTGCGGAAAAAAAACATTTTTTTTTAAAAATCCGCGAGGTTAGCTTTCGGTTAGCGAACCGGGTAGCGCTCCGGGGAGCGTATTTTGTGGAAAATTTGTGAAAAAAGTTAGAGAAAAATAATAATTGTGAGTGATTAGATGTAGGGTAGCTCTGAGAAGAGCTTTTGGGTTTATGGTACATTTAGGTACTTATAAGTAGGTACCAATGCACAGTCTTAAATTCAGAATGAAAATTCTGTTGCCCTCATCTGAGAAGTGAACTCCATCTCCTCTGTAGATATCTTGCATGTAGTAACGCAAGTTATTGTTGTACAGGGAGCCCATTCCATGGTCTCTCATGAAAGCTGAAACAGATTTGTTTACGTGCTTCCTCGCTTTCTCAATTTGTGGAGAAAATTGGTTGGACCACCTCCATTTCTGTCTTTGGCATATATTGGAATATACCAAGGCAGTTTGAGGAAAAAGTGCCATTAATTGCTCAAAGGTGTCCTTTAAAAGCATTTCCAGACCTACCCCTGTCAAAGTGCCCAAATCATTACCTCCACAGTGCACAATTAACAGGTCAGGTTTTGGCAAATGCAGAAAGGTTTTCACCAATGGTATCAATTGGTGACATTTTAATCCTCTGTGGCCCAACCACTTAATTTCCACATCTTGTAAATTGAGGTTAGGTAAATTTCTGTTCTCAGCATACCTTTGAGCCCAGTGGATGTAACTATGTCCAACAATCCAGACGTTAAACATGGTTGGAGAAGGTTGTGCTGCAGTCAGATGAAGTGTGGTAATGAAAGGGCAGTTGAAACAGTAGGAGTTTGTAAAGAAAAAAAACTGAGGGTTTCCAATGCTAATGATTCATTAGCAGTGATTGGTGCATTTCCATTTCTTAAAACAGAAAGTTAGGGTGCATGGATGTGTTCTTTGAAAGATGTAATTTGAATGGTCAAGGAAGAAACATTTAATGAAAGATTGCACTGGATACGCAGGTGCACTGAGAGTTCAGAGTTCAATTGAAACATTGTTGTGTGAATTTGCAAACATGAGAGGTCTTCAAGGAGGTGGTTGCTATGGAAAAAAGGCAGAGAGGGCAGAGGGGGGAAGGGTTTTGATTTGAAAAAAGTGAGGGAAGAGTTATGATTGGCTAATATGAGAGATATGTGAAATGAATATCTGTATTTCTGTGCTTTGAATAGCTGCAGCCTCTGGAGTGCATCCTTTTTCTTCTGCTGAAGACAATTTGGTGTATTTCTGAGACTGTTTTGAAAACTCAAAAAGTATTTGCTAAGGTGAGAAAAGATTTATTTAATTTAGATAGAGAATAGTATGATTTAAGGAGAAAATGATGAAGAAAGCTGTGTTTTTAAAATGTGGCTTTGTCTCTAGTGATATACAAATAGATTTTGTTTCTTTGAGAAATTGTAATTGCATATTCGGTGTAGCATTCTGGCATGCAGTAATACAAGTTATTGTTGTACATGGAGCCCATTCCATGGTCTCTTATGTAAGCTGAAACAGATATGTTGTTTTTAAAAACGATTTTTGAAATCACTTACATTTCTGGATATGTACTGCTAGAGCTTCATAGGTTGTTTTGGGTCATATTTATAAGGCATTTGAGTGTCTTTGATGTTATTTTTTCTTTTTTAAATGGAAAGCATTCCTCATTTGGCAAGTGTCTTGTAAATACGCTCCCATCTGCGCTTGGCAAATTTAGATTTTGATTATGGGAGTTACATAGTCATGTTAATAATGTTCAAAAAATGGTGCTAGGGCATTCCAGAAAACGCTTTCATGTCTCGCAAGGACATTTTCAGTCATTTCCTCTTGAATGCAGGTATACAATTGATTTATATGCTGTGTTTAAAAACGATTTTTTGAAATCAATTACATTTCAGGATATGTCCTGCTAGAGTTTTATAGGTTGTTTTGGGTCATATTTATAAGGCATATGAGTGTCTATGATGTTATTTTTCCTTTTTAAATGGAAAGCGTTCTTGATGGTGCAAGTTTTTTGTAAATACGCTCCCTCTTGCGGGTTGGCAAATTTAGATTTTGATTATGGGAGTTACATAGCCATGTTAATAATGTCAAAAAAATGGTGTTAGGGCATTCTAAAAAAACGCTTTCATGTGTCTGAAGGACATTTTCAGTCATTTCCTCTTGAATGCAGGTATACAATTGATTTATATGCTGTGTTTAAAAACGATTTTTTGAAATCAATTACATTTCTGGATACGTCCTGCTAGAGCTTCATAGGTTGTTTTGGGTCCTATTTATAAGGCATTTGAGTGTCTATTATGTTATTTTACCCTTTTGAAATGGAAAGCGTACCTCATGGGGCAAGTTTCTTGTAAATACGCTCCCATTTGCGGTTGGCAAATTTAGATTTTGATTATGGGAGTAACATAGGCATGTTAATAATGTCCCAAATATGGTGTAAGGGCATAATCAAAATCTAAATTTGCCAACTGCAGGTGGGAGCGTATTTACAAGAAACTTGCCCCATAAGGTACGCTTTCCATTTAAAAAGGAAAAATAACATCATAGACACTCATATGCCTTATAAATATGACCCAAAACAACCTATGAAGCTCTAGCAGGACATATCCAGAAATGTAATTGATTTTAAATAATGACTTACTTCATTGGTAGGCTTTCTCATGTATGTATGTATGTATGTTTGTTGTAAATACGCTCCCACCTGTGCTTGGCAAATTTAGATTTTGATTATGGGAGTTACATAGCCATGTTAATAATGTCCCAAAAATGGTGCAAGGGCATTCCAGAAAACGCTTTCATTTGCTATGTTAAATAATAAGTAGGGCATTAAGTTTTTGATGACTGTTATTCATTTACTGTTTGGTAATAGTGGTTATTAACATTTTTTTTGTTATATTTTTCCACAGATTCAACTGCAGATTTTTTCCTATTTTGAAAAATGCCTACGAAAAATAGAATTAGAAAGGCTAGAAAACGTCAAAGACAGCAGGATGATGTTTCATTGCAGCAGTCCTCTTCCCCAAATACTTATCAAAACACCAAGAAAGCTCCGGGTAAGAGCACAAAATCATTCTTAAGAAATATTTTTAGAAAAAAAAGTATTTATTCCAAAAATGTTTCAGTTCAGAAAAAAAAATGCAATTTAAATGGAAAGGAAAGACCCATCAAAAATGTTAGTGGTAGAGGAAGAGATAACTCTGTGCATGATAGTAGAAGGAAACAACAGTTTAGGGACATTCGAAAACGAATGTTCCGTAATAGGATAATAGTTAATTTATTAAAAAAAATTAACAAAGGCCAACAGAAAGTGGCATTTTATAAGAAGAAGAAAAATGTAGAGAAAATTATTGATCATGCTTTTGAAATTAAGCGAAAGTTGTTTATTTTGGTAATTAATAGAATTAGGAAACTAAGCAAGGTAATTTCTGATTTCAAAACAAAAAGTAGATGGAAGAGAGTAGTAAATCGTAGTAACTTTTGTGAAGTTTTTTCCGGAGAATGGATGCATAGTTCAAGTTGTGAGGCATTTTTTAATGAGGAGAGTTATTTTCAGGATAATAATTTGGAGTTTGCAGTTGACACCAGTGGTCGAGCTTATGAAGTGAAGGATGGTTGTCCA
The DNA here is from genome assembly GCF_964263255.1 of Lissotriton vulgaris. Classification (NCBI taxonomy): domain Eukaryota; kingdom Metazoa; phylum Chordata; class Amphibia; order Caudata; family Salamandridae; genus Lissotriton; species Lissotriton vulgaris. The sequence continues at coordinate 1,436,441,396 of NC_141687.1, read as the reverse complement.
GTTGAAAAAGAAAAACTTGTGACAACAGAGACAGAAGAGGCGCTAAGTGATGAGGATTTAGGAAGACGTCCTAAGGGTCCTGTGTATATTTGGAAGTGTAGTTCTATTTGCAGTGTGCGACAGGTTTCCATCAATTTGCTTTGTGAGTTTATACGGACATTTAATAAGAAAAGTTTGAAGCAAAAAATGAAGTTGTTGCAAGATTTAGATCCTTGCAGAGTGAGACAAATGACAGGTTTGCGTGGTCATTCACTGGCTTGTCTTTCCAGGAGAGTATGCCAGAGTGTTTTTCATCATTTCAGGATGCTAGCAGTGCATCATACTAAAGTGAGGAAATTAGTGAGAATGTTGTATTATGCTAAGAGTCCAGCAATTATGCTTAAACAATTATGTGCTGCTCTTTTGCATGGTTCTGAAATAGATGTGAAGAATATTTGTGAAGAAATTGAGTTTTGTTACTTTGGTAGTAAAGATGAGAATGTTGAAATTGATCTAGAAGTAGAGGGTAATGTTGAAGATAATGTACAGGTTTCCAGTACAGATAATTTTCAGAAGGAAATTGCCACGTTTCAGATGAAATCAAGTGAGAGGCCTAATTTCACTTGTGTATGTTGTCGACGCACTTATTACAAGAATCAGATTAAGTTAGTGGATTTATATGCAAAAAGTGAAAGGGAAAATAATAGTGAATGGAAGGATTTTGCCACATACTTGATGGTAGAAAATTATTTTGATTTGGGATCGGATCAACGTGTGTGTACTTATTGTTGTAATAAATTAAACCAAAACCAGATGCCTGCTAGGGCAGTTCATAATAATCTGGAATTGGTTGAGATTCCTTCTGAATTGAAGGATTTAAATACTTATGAATCTATTTTGATTCAAAGTATCCATCCCTTTCAGGCTATTGTAAGAATGGAGCCAAAGACAGGGAAGTTGCCTCCAGCAGATTTACAGAGAGGATTAAAGGGAAGAGTTGTTTATTTGCCTCTAGATTTGAACAAAAACATTAACACAATTGGAGTAGAAAAAGTGGAAGAGGAACCTCTGGTTATCTTGGTTAATGGGGTTCCGACAAAGAATAAGAAAATATGGCAAGATTTAGTGGATGTTAGGAAAGTCAAAAAGGCAACAGTGTATTTGAAGAAAAATAATAAGTACTATAAGAATGTATATGTTGCAGAAGAGGAAGTAAGTGATGAAGAGGATAGCGATTTGTGTGCTGGCCAAATTGAGAAAGTAGAGGCCTCTAAAAGTGAAGAAATATATGAACATTATAGTGTTCATCCTTTGCATTCCAAGGAAGTCATGGGGAATGCTATTGAGTTGTTTCAAATGAAACAAGCCAAAGGGAGTCCCATTAGTGTTTGGGAGGAAAGTTTGGAAGCTCGGTGTTTCCCACAGCTATTTCCCACAGGTCGAGGAGGAAGATATGATGAGCGACCTCATCAAATTCCTGCATCTGAATACCGGACTTTACGATTGTATGCAGAAGATCCTAGGTTTCGTCAATGCATTCCCTATTTGTTTCATCTCCTGTTTGAAAGCGATCTGTCTGGACTGTCATATGCAGTGAACCACATCTTAAAAAGTGGTATACAGATGCGAAATATCTCGGCAAGGGACTTTATGCATAAAGTCAATGTCCAAGACAGTATTTTGGATTCTCACTTAATTAATCTCATGGCGTGTCAGCGTGGTACTAATGAGTACTGGTACCGTCGTCATGGTGATTTAAAATGTATGCTGAGGAACTTAGGAACTCCGACATGGTTCCTCACTCTGAGCTGTGCCGAGTATGGCTGGGAAGACTTACTTGAATTTCTACGAGAGGCAAATGGAAATATTGAAAACATTGAATTCAAGACACCTGGAGAACTGTGTTCTTTGGATCCAGTGAATGTATGCAGGTACTTCAATCATAGATTTGAAGCTATGATGTCTTTCATCACAAATAAGAAGAATCCACCTCTTGGAGAGGTGTTGGATTTCTTCTGGAGAAAGGAGTACCAAGCAAGAGGTGCTCCTCATATACATATGTTGCTGTGGATCAAGGATGCACCTAAATTTGGAACAGATCCGGATGACTTAGTGATGAATTTCATAGAACAGTATTCTTCGTGTGATGTTCCAAACGCAACGGAGAAGAAAAGCCTAAGAGAACAAGTTCTACGTTTCCAAAGCCATCGTTGTGGAAAGTACTGTCGTCGTAAATTCAGAAACAAGGACAAGTTCTACACCAAATGTCGTTTCAACTTTCCACGACCGGTGATTTCTAAAGGAAGAGTGAACAGTTTGATGTCTTCACTGCGACATAATGTGACGAGGAAATCACCCAAAAATACATACAATTTGAAAAGGAACGAAGAGTCCAAGTACATCAACGACTACAACCCAGTGATTTTGTCCATGTGGAATGCTAACATGGATATACAGTTTGTGGCTGACAACTGTATGGCTGTGGCTCGGTATGTGACATCTTACATCACCAAAAAAGAAAAGACAGAACTCAAGGATATGTGGGAGGACATTTCCCATGAAAAGAGCCTCAGCAAGAAGTTGTACAGTTTCAGTCTGAAGATGTTGTCGCATCGAGAAATCGGAGCTTACGAATGTTCTGATCGATTGTCTTCAGCAAGTCTCTATGCCAAATCCAGGAGTATCGTTTGGGCGAGTCTTGGTCTTGCTGCAACGCGAAATCGAGTTCTAAAACCTGTCCGGGAAATTGAGTATTTGGCAGAAAAGGAACCAAACAGTACCGACATTTTGAAGACCAACATGTTGGATACATATTATCCAAATCGAAGCAGTCACCTTGAGAATGTTTGTCTATATGAGGTTCTACAAAGTTATATATTCAAGAGGAACATCAAAGAAGATATTGAGAAAGGAGTGTATGCTGTAATTGGAAGTGAGGGATGCCTGGTCAAGCAAAGAAAATGCCAATTAGTAAACCATCGAAAATTGAGTGGCGAATCTCCAGAAAAAAAGGAGTTCTTCTATTTAGCACTTTTGCAACTTTTCAAGCCGTGGCGTGCAGAAGAGGAACTGCTTGGAGATTTCCTCTGTTATGAAGACTCTTTCACTGCTGCTAAGGAGACCATAGAATGTCCTGCTTTTCACAAATATCAAGAAATGCTAACTTTGGAAATTGTATTTACAACAAGGGGTGGTGAGGGACAGAGTCTCTGAATTAAGCAGAAAGCTCTCACCCAGTCAAGAGATCAGGGCTAGATCCAACACCGTTTTTTAGCTCACTGCACCATCCCAGTTTCAGAACCTGGCTGTATGCAAATTAGTCTGTTCCTGTCCCAGTGCATGATGGGAACAGGGCAAACCAAACTACAAAAGCCAATTCTTACACTGGGAAGGAACCAAGCTCCCGGGGACCGGTTTCTGGCATTACAGCCGTCTTCGGCCCGGTTTGCTTGAATCCTGATGGTGCAATGAGCAAGGGTCTCACATCTGAGAATACCCTTCCACGCTTAGGGTGGACAAAAATATTTACAACAAGGGGTGGTGAGGGACAGAGTCTCTGAATTAAGCAGAAAGCTCTCACCCAGTCAAGAGATCAGGGCTAGATCCAACACCGTTTTTTAGCTCACTGCACCATCCCAGTTTCAGAACCTGGCTGTATGCAAATTAGTCTGTTCCTGTCCCAGTGCATGATGGGAACAGGGCAAACCAAACTACAAAAGCCAATTCTTACACTGGGAAGGAACCAAGCTCCCGGGGACCGGTTTCTGGCATTACAGCCGTCTTCGGCCCGGTTTGCTTGAATCCTGATGGTGCAATGAGCAAGGGTCTCACATCTGAGAATACCCTTCCACGCTTAGGGTGGACAAAAATATTTACAACAAGGGGTGGTGAGGGACAGAGTCTCTGAATTAAGCAGAAAGCTCTCACCCAGTCAAGAGATCAGGGCTAGATCCAACACCGTTTTTTAGCTCACTGCACCATCCCAGTTTCAGAACCTGGCTGTATGCAAATTAGTCTGTTCCTGTCCCAGTGCATGATGGGAACAGGGCAAACCAAACTACAAAAGCCAATTCTTACACTGGGAAGGAACCAAGCTCCCGGGGACCGGTTTCTGGCATTACAGCCGTCTTCGGCCCGGTTTGCTTGAATCCTGATGGTGCAATGAGCAAGGGTCTCACATCTGAGAATACCCTTCCACGCTTAGGGTGGACAAAAATATTTACAACAAGGGGTGGTGAGGGACAGAGTCTCTGAATTAAGCAGAAAGCTCTCACCCAGTCAAGAGATCAGGGCTAGATCCAACACCGTTTTTTAGCTCACTGCACCATCCCAGTTTCAGAACCTGGCTGTATGCAAATTAGTCTGTTCCTGTCCCAGTGCATGATGGGAACAGGGCAAACCAAACTACAAAAGCCATTTCTTACACTGGGAAGGAACCAAGCTCCCGGGGACCGGTTTCTGGCATTACAGCCGTCTTCGGCCCGGTTTGCTTGAATCCTGATGGTGCAATGAGCAAGGGTCTCACATCTGAGAATACCCTTCCACGCTTAGGGTGGACAAAAATATTTACAACAAGGGGTGGTGAGGGACAGAGTCTCTGAATTAAGCAGAAAGCTCTCACCCAGTCAAGAGATCAGGGCTAGATCCAACACCGTTTTTTAGCTCACTGCACCATCCCAGTTTCAGAACCTGGCTGTATGCAAATTAGTCTGTTCCTGTCCCAGTGCATGATGGGAACAGGGCAAACCAAACTACAAAAGCCAATTCTTACACTGGGAAGGAACCAAGCTCCCGGGGACCGGTTTCTGGCATTACAGCCGTCTTCGGCCCGGTTTGCTTGAATCCTGATGGTGCAATGAGCAAGGGTCTCACATCTGAGAATACCCTTCCACGCTTAGGGTGGACAAAAATATTTACAACAAGGGGTGGTGAGGGACAGAGTCTCTGAATTAAGCAGAAAGCTCTCACCCAGTCAAGAGATCAGGGCTAGATCCAACACCGTTTTTTAGCTCACTGCACCATCCCAGTTTCAGAACCTGGCTGTATGCAAATTAGTCTGTTCCTGTCCCAGTGCATGATGGGAACAGGGCAAACCAAACTACAAAAGCCAATTCTTACACTGGGAAGGAACCAAGCTCCCGGGGACCGGTTTCTGGCATTACAGCCGTCTTCGGCCCGGTTTGCTTGAATCCTGATGGTGCAATGAGCAAGGGTCTCACATCTGAGAATACCCTTCCACGCTTAGGGTGGACAAAAATATTTACAACAAGGGGTGGTGAGGGACAGAGTCTCTGAATTAAGCAGAAAGCTCTCACCCAGTCAAGAGATCAGGGCTAGATCCAACACCGTTTTTTAGCTCACTGCACCATCCCAGTTTCAGAACCTGGCTGTATGCAAATTAGTCTGTTCCTGTCCCAGTGCATGATGGGAACAGGGCAAACCAAACTACAAAAGCCAATTCTTACACTGGGAAGGAACCAAGCTCCCGGGGACCGGTTTCTGGCATTACAGCCGTCTTCGGCCCGGTTTGCTTGAATCCTGATGGTGCAATGAGCAAGGGTCTCACATCTGAGAATACCCTTCCACGCTTAGGGTGGACAAAAATATTTACAACAAGGGGTGGTGAGGGACAGAGTCTCTGAATTAAGCAGAAAGCTCTCACCCAGTCAAGAGATCAGGGCTAGATCCAACACCGTTTTTTAGCTCACTGCACCATCCCAGTTTCAGAACCTGGCTGTATGCAAATTAGTCTGTTCCTGTCCCAGTGCATGATGGGAACAGGGCAAACCAAACTACAAAAGCCAATTCTTACACTGGGAAGGAACCAAGCTCCCGGGGACCGGTTTCTGGCATTACAGCCGTCTTCGGCCCGGTTTGCTTGAATCAAGCCGGGCCGAAGAGGCTGAAATGCCAGAAACCGGTCCCCGGTAGCTTGTCTCCTTTCTGGTAAAGAATTGGCTTGGTAGTTTAGTCTGCCCTGTTCCCATGATGCACTGGGCCAGGGACAGACTGATTTGCATATAGCCAGATTCTGAGCTGGGATGGGGCAGTGAGATAAATAACGGTGATGGATCAAGCCCTGATCTTTGGACTGGGTAAGAGTGGTCTGCTCAATTCAGACACTCTGTTCATCACCACCCCCTTTTGTAAATCAACTTTGGAAATTGAGCAGGAAGCAACGATTGCAGCCGAGATTGCCAGAGACAGTTCTCAGGACAGTCAGAGTTCTGTTTCATTGAGTCAAGATCCACTTGGAGGACCTATTATCGAAAATGAAGCTGCCACTGCTATGAATGAAGTGGAAAGAGCCATGGCACATGCTCAGGAGGATTCAGTTAACTTAGAAGACTTGGAAAAACAACTCAACGTTGAGCAGAGGAAAATATATGATGAAGTTACCAAGCAAATTGAGCATGGATTAAGTCATGAGAAGAAAGAGTGCTCATGTACATCGTTGAAGCCTGTCCGACTGTATGTGAGTGGAGAAGCGGGAACTGGAAAAAGTTTCCTCATTAAAGCAATTTCTTGTTATTTGCAGGAAAGGACTGAGTCTTCGCTGTCTTGTGTTGTCACCGCTCCTACTGGACTTGCAGCACATAACATTAAAGGTATTACTTTGCATCGTCTACTGATGCTGCCAGTGGAGCATGACAACAAATTACAATACCACAAGTTATCTGGGGATGCTTGCTGTGAAGTTTCAAGAGTCTTGAGGAAAATGAAACTACTTATCATTGACGAAGTAAGCATGGTTTCCAATGTTATGCTTGCCTTTGTGCATTTGAGAATGCAAGAAGTACTTAAAACTGATTATGATGTGTTATTTGGTGGCAAACACATCATTGTTTTCGGAGATCTTCTGCAGCTGACACCAGTAAAAGGTCAACCTGTGTTCAAAATACTCACGCATGAAGATACCAGGAAGTGCCTAGGGAGCATTGGCAACGTCAATATATGGTTAAACTTCAATTATGCTGAACTGCATGAAAATATGCGTCAGGCGAAGGATGAAGATTACAAGAAAATTCTACAAGATATTAGAATTGGAAAAGTGACCGAGCATGGAAAAGAAGCTTTAAATGCACGATTACTTTCAAATTTATATCCCGAACAAGAGATTGTGCCTGAGAATATTTTTCAGAAAATTACTGAGAAGAAATCCGGAATATGTTTGATGCCAACTCTTGCAGAATGTGCCTTCTTCAACAACAAAATGTTGAATTTAGAAAAGCAAGAGATTGTGAAACTTGAAGCTATTGACAAAATAGAGCATATGGGATCAACAATTATTTTGTCAGAGAATTTGAAATCAAAATTGGATTCATTAGAGAAGACTATATCTAAAACAGCGGGTTTTGAAAAGACTTTGAATGTGTGTTTAAATTGCCGAATCATTTTGAGAAGGAATTTACATGTTGAAAGAGGTCTGGTAAATGGATCAATGGGTAATGTTGTTGATTTTGAGAAATACAGAAATAGAGATGGAATAGAATTTTTAAAAATAAAATTTGATGGCATTGAGGAAGTACAGCTAATTGGTCGTTGTTCTGCTAGGTTTTTGCTTGTTAAAGACTTATATGTTCGCCGTAAACAGTTTCCTGTTTGCTTGGCATATGCGGTGACAATCCATAAATCGCAAGGTTTAAGTGTAGACAGTGCATTGGTGAATATTGGCAGTTCTGTGTTCAAGGAGGGTATGGCATATGTGGCATTGTCACGAGTTAGAACTTTATCGGGATTGTACTTGATTGACTGTGATGTCACCAACATTTCTGCGGATCTAGATTGTGTTAAGGAATACAATAGGTTAAGAAGAGAGTATGCGCCACATTTGCCTCAATATCCTTTGTTTGAGAAACGTGTGGTAGGCCGGAAACGTAGAAATATCAGTAATAGTAGGGAGGTTGTAGCAAAAAGACCAAAAGTCAATGAACCGAAAATTGTTAGTAGAAAAAAAGTGGATTCTGTTGAAGATGTTGTCGGTTTTCAATTTGAAAACAGTTCTGGTGTCAACTGCTATGCAAATGTAGTGGTTAATGTTCTCTTTTCGCTAGAGAGTTTAAAAGAACAGATTCTGTTGAATTCGGAACAAATTTTATGCTGTTTGTTGAATTCTGTTTTCGAGAAATGTAGCACTGATCGAACAAAAGTAGAAAGTGTGTCTGAAGTTCGTTATCTGTTAGATGAATGTTCAGGTCAAACAGACTTCTCTGAAAATAATCAGCAAGATTGTCAGGAGTTTTTAATGTATATGCTTGATGTATTGCAAGATGAGGGTGTAGATGTAGATCACCTGTTTGGGCTTTCTTATCAATGGCAGCATGACTGCGAGAACTGTATGGTATCAAGTACTACTAGTGTAGACTCAGAAAGATTTATATATTTAACTTTGCCAGACAGTAAATCAGTCTCCTTTAATAAACTAGTAAATGCAGCAGATCACAACATGGAGTGTAGCCAATGTAAATCTGAAATGATGTCAACATTATTTATACGTAGATATGGCCAGTATGTCATTTTAATGATCCAACGATGTAGGCCTGATGGATCAAAATTGTCAACTTTAATAAAAAAATTTGTGGCTTCTCAGCTGTCAATATCAGGAAGGACTTTTGTAACTGTAGCAATTATCTATCACGATGGTCCTTCAACAACATCAGGACATTATACAGCTTATTTAAAGTCTCGAAACGGCTGGTCATTCTGCAATGATTCCGTTGTAACTTTTAAAAAAAAATTGCCGTTTGACCTTAAAAATTCTTACCTGGTGTTTTTAAAACCAAAATTTTAAGGAAAGAATCTCGGGATTTGCTCTAAGGAATTGCAAGAGGTTCATCAAGTAGAGGGAATGTAAGTCTGCAATGCTGTCTAGATTATTGGTCCAAAACTTTTAATTATAATGTCAATTTAAAAATCCAACTATATAAACCTGATGCAAGTAAGTCTGCTTCATAGTAAGCAGTATCAGTGTCATAGGAAAAGGAGAACATGACTGACAAAGAAGGGTAAGATATTAGTAGTCCAGGATTGTGAAAATAATCTTAAATGTTTTCTTTTGGAAAGTTGCGAAAATAGAAAATGACGGGATTTCATTGGAAGAATTACAAGACTTGTGAATCGCTGCAACATGATTTGGCCTAGTGGAAACATGTGTTAGAATGTGAGAAGTCTTTTCTTATATGTGATATATTTTTCAAAACGATGGAGGTTTTCTTTCAGAAAGTGGCGGGCTGAAAATATTTATAGCACAACAGAGTGGACGCTGTTCATAGGACATCATTTGACGTCATTAAAAGTAAGTTAATTTTAAGGAGTTTTGAATTCAGATTTTTTAGGTTGTATGGGTTTTTTAAACACAATCATTTTGATTGTGTTTTTTTTTACCCGCTGTTACATGATGAATACCTTCAAGTCACTGATTTAAATGAAATTTGAAACATTCTGAGAACAGCAAAAATAAACCATTTAACATGTATAATTAATATTATGCTTTTTGTACTTATGATATACATTTAGAAATGTGAGGTACATATGGAGAAACTGAGTCTTCTGTAAGTGTCAATTTTAATGCTTACAGTGCTGTAATTCTGGGTACTGTTTTTTTTAAAAAAAAGAAATAGGCCTCACCTCAGAGAAAGCACTTGAAAGCACACATCTTATTTGCATCCTGAAACAATCATTTAAAATGTTAGACACAATTTTATGATGGCTTTACATCTTTTTGGCGCTGCTATTGCATCACTATTGTGAGACATCAGCAGTGCAAAAGAAGCACCATGTTCCAAAATAGGCCTCAGTTCATCAGCATGAAGATACTGTTTGTTTAAAATATATATCTTAAGGATTGTGTAGGGGACGTAGAGAAGCAGTGGCTTCTGTAAATGTCAAAGTTGTTCAAAAACTGTTTCTTCTTCAACGTTTTCCCTTTTCATTGCTAATTTTTGAATACATGTTTTAATATTTTTGGAAATGTTTGTTCTCTCTTTTACAGATTGCAAGTATGAAAAAATATTTTAAAAAGGTAACAAGAATTATAAGGTAAATGTTTCTACTCTTTTTACCCGCAATGTACTGCTGATGATGTCACTGACCATGTCATGAATGATGTAATAAGAGGACATGATTTACTTCATTGGTAGGCCTTCAAATGCATTATCTGCTCTGTATTCTTCAACAAGTGTAAAATTGATCTGTAACCCAGAGTAGGTCTCACCTTAAACAAACCTCAGGAGAGATCACACCTTATCGTCATCCTGAATTAATAAATAGATCTATTAAATAGTATCTCTGGTTTACTCCCTATAGCTGTCTTTCTTTTATCATTACTGTCTGTTTACTTCTCTTATAGTAACTCTTCTTTTTTTTAAAAAAATATTTTTTTGGTTCGCTTCAAGTTCGCGAACCGGGCAGCGAACCGGAAAGCGAACCAAAAAAATTAGAGCTTGCCAGAGTGCTAAACATTCTAGCAATTTTATTTGAAAGGGGAGGTAGTTCTGAAAATAACTTTTTTTTTATGTTTTTGTTGTTTTATGTTTTTTTTTTTTTTTCTGAACATTTTTTGTTTTTTTTGTATTTTTAGAACAGTTTTATGTTTTTTTTGTGTTTTTCATAGAGGGGAAACAACAAAAAAACAGGTATTGAAAAGGGCTCAACAGGAGCAAAAAAAAAATTACTGTTTGGGTGGGTTAGGGCACTTATGGTTTTCAAATACCAAGTTCATTAAGTTGACGCTCATGTTCCCACAGGAGATCAGAGCACCACAATACATGCACGTTAACTTCATGTGCTTGAAGTTTGGCTGGATGTTTGGCACAGTTTCCTGTGCCTCTCTTCCAGTCAAAGATATAGTTGAAGTGGATCTCGCCACAGGAGTTGTCGGGGGATTGTCTTGAAGATCCCTTAGCTCTGCTCGGCTGTAGTTTAAAGGATGCCACCTGGCCATATGGCGATGCATAGTATAGTTGCCCATACTATATTTTTTCTCAGTTCCTCGAGATAATCTGTATTTGCAGATTCGGCAGGTGGCATATTTGGCATTAACCTTCTTCTCCCCTGCAGGGATTGTGAAAAACTGCCATATAAAACTTATTTTCCTTCGGGAAACACGGGGCAACTCCTCTACAAATTCAGGTTCATCTTCTTCTAGGTCCTCCTCTTCCTCCTCTGTGTTAGAGATGTATTGTGATGCTGGTCCTCTCTTGTCATGAGGAGGTTGAGGTGGTGGTGGGGGTCCACCAGCTGAAGCAACAATAGAAGCCATTGCTCTAATATTTGAAAATGGTCTTTCTCTCACCAAGATGAAAGTCAGAGTGAGGAAAGAAGGAGGGGTTTACATGATTTGGGAAAAGCAAAAGTTCTGAACCAATGAAAAGTGTTATTTTTAGGTCACATGACCTACTCATACATCATTTGGAAACTAAAAGTGAAATGAACCAATGAAAAGTTTGATAAACAAGTCACATGACCTGTTCCGCTTACGTTACGCGGTGCGCGCCGCGTCCCGGATCGTTTCCGGTTCGCGGTCCGGAGCACTTCCGGGAGCGCTAACGCGGCGCGTCATAAGACGCATTACGCGACAACGTGATACGTCGTGCTTCCGCGACGCGTCACAGTTGCGCTAACGAAACGTTTACCGGTTCGCGGACTAGGTCGCGGCATCAAGATGAGCTAACGGAAAGCTTCCCGGTTCGCTTACCGGAAGCGAAGAAAAAAAATATTTAAAAAAAATTTATCAATAAACATCTAAAATATATTTTGGGATTTAAAGAAGGATACATTTTATAGCTACAGATGTTAGCTTTTAAAAAACCAATGAAATTCACTGAAAAAACCATAGGTTATAGACCATATATAGTTAGGAATTAGCATTTACAAAACCTTATTTTACTCGCATAAAACCATTGAAATTCCATATATAGTTAGTTGCACTAACTATATATCGCGGACCCGCAATCCACTGCTGATGATGTCACATATTACATCATTCATGACATGGTCAGTGACATCACTGATGACATCACTGATGACATCTCAAATGACATCACTGATGACATCACTGATGACAACACCCAGTGACTGTATGTTTCTGTAAAGTTAAAATATGTCTCACATATTGAAGAATGAGTGGATGTATAAATGTCTGGATGAAGGATTTAGTAGGTGCATGACTGATTGTATGAGGGAGTGATTAAATGTGTCTCACTGAGTGCATGGGTTAGTGATTAAACTGTATTAATTTGTGCATCATTATATCTGTTGTTCTGTAAACTGCTGCATGTGTTAATCAGTAGCTATATGAGTAACTATATGGGTTATTGATTGGTTGCCCAAGTATTTGTATGGGAGACTGAGTATGTGTGTGGGTGGCTGGGAGGTGTATGACTCTGTGCATAGATGTGTGAACAGCTGATTCACTAGATGTATGGGTTCAAAACTGCATGTGGAAACAACTGTATGGGTGGTTGACTGTGTGTATGAGTGTATTGGTGAGTGAATGGATATCGCAGTGCTACATGTCAAAGTAAGTACATATGTAAAAGACAGTACATGTGAGAGTTGACATATATAAATAACTGTGCATAAGAGCCAGTGAATGTGTGAGTGGCTGTATGGATCATTGTGAACTTGTATCAGGGATTGTATAAGAGAGAAAATATGTGTTAGTATATATTTGAATAAGTAAAGTTTGTATAACTGTATAGTTCAGGAAATGGAGGTGTGATTGATTGTTTGCATGACTGACTAGTTGTGTGAGTAACTCCATGGATGAGTGACAGTCTGTGAGTGTCTGTTTACACTGATTGTATCTAAGGTTATATTAGAGTCTGAAGAGGTTCATTGTATTATCACATGAATGATATCATGAGTGATGTCACCAGTGATGTCATTTGAGATGTCATCAGTGATGTCATCAGTGATGTCATTTGAGATGTCATCAGTGATGTCATCAGTGATGTCACTGACCATGTCATGAATGATGTAATATGTGACATCATCAGCAGTGGATTGCGGGTCCGCGATATATAGTTAGTGCAACTAACTATATATGGAATTTCAATGGTTTTATGCGAGTAAAATAAGGTTTTGTAAATGCTAATTCCTAACTATATATGCTCTATAACCTATGGTTTTTTCAGTGAATATATATATATATATATATTCAAGCTCAATCCCTCCCGGTCCCGGATGGGAAATAAAGACTGCACACACGGGAATCTTCAATTCAAAAAGCAACTTTACTCGCACAGACGCGTTTCGGAAGCCACGCTTCCTTCCTCAATGTTGTTACTTCGCAACGCGCGCCGAGGCGCCATTTTATTTCATTTCAAATGCACACACAGGTTAGTATGGGGCATAGAGAGAGGACAGGCACGTGAGCGCCATATTGCTAGTACATGTATATAAACAATAACATAGCACTTGATTAATATTATCACCACAATGTTTCTATGGCAGTTTTAAGGTTGGAGCGAACATTTGTGAATTAAAAACAACGTTCCTTTCAATGTGATCTCGCCGTGGATTGGCATATAAACTCTCTTATGTTATTGAGCAAAGGCAGGGGATGAAATCTCGCCGTGGATCGGCCTATGGCAACCACCCAGGTTGCCTATACAGTCCCCGAAGCCCAATGCAATGAACATGTCCCAAAGACACCCTGTGTTGTTCTTTGCACAAATAAAGTTGCATAATACTATATAGTTAACAAAAAATCCTGCGAAATCCGATCTCCAAAAACATTAATCAATCATTACATTCATTTGGCAGATTAATCTAATCAATCTGTCCAATGCTAAAGCATCATCATTTGAGGTAGGAAGTTCATAGCAAATAACAAAATCATTTTGGGTTTTCATCTATATTCATACATGTATGTTAACCTGTTCAAGATTGGTGGCTACACTCTATTACTGATTCATTGTCGCTCAACTGCCTAAATGTACTGTTAGTTCCTCTCCACAGTTTAATCCCCCAGGGGCCTTGGTCTGACAATCTATAATATGTCGGGATTCCAGTCTACGGAGTTTTTGTAGCTTATCCCCTCCCCTGATATTTTCGGGAATTGCGTCCAAGCAGTAATATTGCAAGAGACTTCTGTCGCTGTTATGTTTAATAGAGAAGTGTCTCGCGACAGGATATGTAAAGACTCTATTGGCTATTGCCCGCATATGCTCCAGGATACGCAATTTTACAGGGTTGATGGTGCTCCCTATGTACTTGAGCCCACATGGGCATTTTAGGCAGTAGACTGCATATGGCGTGGTGCAGGTTAGGAACTGATTGATTTTCTTTTTCTGTCTACACCCTGTGATCTCATATGTGTAAACCCTTTTACTACTGGCACAAGCCTTGCAACGTCCACAAGGGAAGAAGCCCTTGGCATCTTTCAGCGTTCCTGTTTTTGTGGGAGCGGTAGACATGTGGCTATGTACCAGACTGTCCCGTAATGACCGCGCCCTTTCGAAAGTGATTAGGGGATTGTTGGGCACATCACTCCCTATGATATTATCACTTTTCAGAATGTGCCAGTGTCTCTTCAGAATTGCTCTGAGTTGTTGGCAATCTTGGGAGTAGGGGGTGATCATTCTGAATTTCCCTGTGTCAGTCGTGGGTTTGCTCTTTTTGGTGAAGAGGGTGTTTCTCGATGGTATCCTAACCCTTTCTAGAGTGTTCTGTAGCAATTTTTTACTGTACCCCCTGGCCTCAAATCTCTCATTACTCTCCTTTGCAGCAACCTCAAAATCATCATTGGTTGAACAATTACGCTTCAACCTTAAAAGCTCGCCATAGGGTATGCTTTTGATACGTTTTTGGGGATGATTGCTGGACGCATGTAGCGTGCTATTCCCTGCCGTAGGCTTTCTATAGAGGGAGGTTTTGATCTTATTATCTGTCACCTCCACTTTTAAATCCAGGTACACTGCCTCACTCGTGCTGACCTGGCCAGTGAAGATCACGTTAAAGTCATTCTCATTCAACACTGCAATGTATTGATGAGCTGTCTCAACCGAGCCATTCCACACTATGCAAAGATCGTCAATATAACGATACCATGAAACGATAGAGTTAGACCATTCCTCCTTCTCCGGGGCCCAAGCCTCCTGCTCCTCCCACCAGCCGACGAATAAATTTGCGTAGCTGGGGGCGAAGCAGGAACCCATGGCTGTGCCGGAGAGCTGTCTAAATAGAACATCCTGAAACAAAAAGATGTTATTATGGAGACAGAATGCAATTAACTCCATCAGCATGCTGTTGTGTTTGGCGTATTTCAAAGATCTCTTCCCTAAAAAGTAGTCAATCGCCTTCATCCCTTGTGCATGCTCGATGCTCGTGTAGAGGCTCGTGATATCAAGTGTCAGTAGGCAATACCCTGGGTGCCAGTCAATAGATTCGATTTTTTCAATGAAATCGGCAGTGTCACGAATGTATGGCTTTAGTCCCAAAACCATTTGAAACAAAAAATGGTCTAAGAATTTAGAGAGATTCTCGGTGAGGCTGCCCATAGATGAAATAATAGGGCGCCCCGGTGGCTTGTCCATCCTCTTATGTACTTTGGGCAAGTAATAGAAGGTGGGGGTGATTGGATGTGTTGTTTTAAGAAAAAAGTATTCTTCAGTCTCAAGCATCTGTTTATCACGCCATTTTTTGAGTAATTCATGTAACTCATCAATACTTGATTGGTATCGTTGTTTGGTGGTTAGTTCGTAGCAGGTCTTGTCTTGCAGTTGGCACATAGCTTCCTGGATGTACTCCTCCCGTGACAATATAACCACATTACCACCCTTGTCTGAGGGTTTGCAGACTATGGAAGTATCCGCGGCCAATGTTTTCAATGCTGTCCGTTGTTTTTCGGTCAGATTGTTTCTTCGTCCAGATGCTTTTTTATGCATGCGCATATTCCTTAGATCCTTGATCACCAATTCCGAAAAAGTGTCTATCATATCCGTTTGTGTTGGAGGTACAAACTTCGATTTGGGTTTGAGACCACTATTCGGAGCCTCCTGTTCCACCTCGACTGCCCTCAATCTCTGAGTCAAGGCTTCTGTCGGTGTTGACATCACCGCTGCCGCACTTTCATGTCGTAGTTCTTCCAGCAGTTCCAAGGATGTCAGATCACTGACCTTCAGGAGATCTGTGTCTTTAAAACGTGATCGGATCATTTTCGCTTCATCTGAAGTTGGTTTAGTTTTAGTAATAGATATTAAAACAGATTCTTGGGATTGGGGGGGAAACAAGAAATGTCATTGTAGTAAGTCAATTAGGGAGGTAGATGTAATAATGTCAAGGCAAAAAGTACTGGTTTAAAGAAAATTATGTAGATCCTCCATATTATTCAGTCCTTTAGGATGTTTGCTGCCCAGTTCCAGAATGAACTTGGACTCTAATTGCCTCAAAGTTTTTTCTCGGTTGCTGCCCCTTGGATATTCAGGAGCGGCTGCAATTACAAAGTATTGCAGATGTTTGAGGTCATTGTCATGGACAGCTTTAAAGTGTCTAGCTACTGGGTATGCCGTGTCGGTATTGACTATGGCCCAAAGATGTTGGAGAATTCTGACATGCACTTGTAATTTTGTGCTGCCTACGTATCTGCCTACGTATCTGAGGCCACAAGTGCATGTCAGAACGTATATGGCATACTCAGTTTTGCAGTTAAAACATCCTTGTATTCTGGACTCATGTGGGCCCAAAGGGGTTTTATATTTGGTAGACAAGTGCATGTCAGAACGTATATGGCATACTCAGTTTTGCAGTTAAAACATCCTTGTATTCTGGACTCATGTGGGCCCAAAGGGGTTTTATATTTGGTAGATGTACATTTGTAGAAACCCTCACAACATTTTAGCCATGCGGTTTTGCTAATTTGTGTGGTTTCTGGGTTACTACGCACTTCCTGGGATCTCATTGAAGTGCCTCTACGGTATGTGATGGTCGGAGTACTAGGCACGTCAGGGGCCGTAACTGCATCTGTTAAAACAATCGGCCAATTGTGGTTAATGATCGATCGAATTTGACGATGCTGTTTATTATACGTGAGGATGAGTCAGGGTGTATTGCTTTCTTCCTCTTCCCCATCAGTATCATTAACTGGTTCACTAGTGGCAGGTGGAGGATCCAATAATGATTATATATATTATATATATATATATATATATATATATATATATATATATATATATATATATATATATATATGTCAAAAACATCTTCCCTCATGGAAAACAGCTGAGTCGCACACATGACTTCATTTTATGGCCATTTTATTTAAAGGCGAACAGCGTGATTTGAGGACTTTACTGACGCGTTTCGTTTCCCTTGGAAACTTTTTCAAAGTGGTGTCCTTCACCTAACAGGCAGTCCGTTTAGTTCCACAGTTCAATATTTGATTTTACTTTTTACCTTTTCTCCGAAGGCATTTCATTGTGGAAACATTCCATTTTCAAGTTGCATTATGGAGCCTGTGGTCCTGACGGCTGTCTGCAAATTAAACCCTCCAGTGGGCGGTGAGTTGATCTCGCTGTTCCGATAAACCAATTTTTTCGGCTTGAAGTTTCCCATGTCAGTCCCCTTTTCAGGCTGACTCGGGACCAATACCAAGGTCCAGTCCTCGGCGGCACCTCTCTCCCTGGTCCGTTTGATCGGTTCTAGTGCTTAGGTTCAGTTCGGGAGAGTGTGGCGCTCTTATGGCGGTGCGTGTACTCTTCGGCGGAACCACGCCGATATGAATGTCAAAAACATCTTCCCTCATGGAAAACAGCTGAGTCGCACACATGACTTCATTTTATGGCCATTTTATTTATATATATATATATATATATATATATATATATATATATATATATATATATATATATATATATATATATATCGAACACACCGCCACTCCTCTCGTGCTCTGGATCTGCTCCAGCCAGGAAGAAAGCCAACGGACACGGACCAATTGTAGTGCTCCAAGTTTTTATTTAAGGTGCAGTTTAAGTCTCATGACGTTTCAGCCCGCAAGAGCCTTGTTCACATGACAATGTTTAAATGAGAGAAACACCATTATATACTGCCAGTGATTGGATGATAATCGTCATATGAGAGGGTAGTGTTAAATCATATTAGACATAGAAGACATACTGGCAGGTCTTTATAATGGATGTTGGAAAAATAAAGACATCAATTGAGTAATGAAATCATGGTAAAATACCAAATTGTTTCCCAGAATAACACCAAATTCATGTGGAACAGAGGTTATCAAACAATATATATAAATCATCAAATTAACTCATATAATAGGACATGTGTTGTCTAATATCGGTAAAATACCAAAGTTGTATCACAGTATTCACAGTAGGCTGTTGTACAGTAAAGTGCAAGTGCAAATTAGATGTGCAACAACTAGCAATGGTGCAAAACTCGCAATGTGCAAAATACCACAAAATAGTGCAAAAAATTGCTACTGCCAACCGAAGGGAGACTTTTCCTTCTAATGGTCCCTCCATCTGTAATACTGTATACACAATATACAATAAATATCATAAACAATTAAATAACCACATATACTTTAAAATATGGTTAAAGCGATTGTAGGGTCATTCACCCGGTCCTATACAATTAAAATGATGAAAAATAAAAAATAGCAGATAAATTTATAAAAGACCCTCTGTCCACAGATTCTTTCTTTCTAATGTCACTATGTTAGAAACAATAGTCACCGTGAATTGAGTGCATAGTAGGTTGGTTATATGAGACTGTCAGGGAACTAGGACCCGTCTAGTCTACTTATATCCAGCCTTACCCATCAAATGTTAAAAATAAATTCATATTCAAATAGCAGCAGATACAGATTCATGTCAGATTCAAAATCAAAGAATTACAGATTATGTGCTACATCTACGTCACCCAACCGGGGAAAATCTGTAAAATTACAAAATTGTTTTAGATGACATATTGACAGTATATTTGTATATTGTTCATCAAGGTAAGCATGTGTAAAGATCTTCCGTTACATTTAGTCCCCCAGGACTTTTGGTGTTAAGCAACAGGATGTATTTGGTTTCAAGTCTCCTCAACTTGCTCTCTCTATCTCCACCCCTTCTACTGGCTAGCACTGAATCAATCACCCAGTATTTCAGCAAGCTGTTATTGCTCTGGTGGGTCTCCCTAAAGTGTCGAGCCACTGGGTATGTGTTATCAACATTGGTGATCACACGTAGATGCTGTAAAATACGCTTGTGTACAGCATGTTTCGTGCTGCCCACATATCTCAGTAGACAGGGGCATTGAAGAACATAGACCGCAAATTCGGTTTTACAGGTCAAAACCTGTGTGATGAGATGAGGATGGTCAGTGAAACCGTCCATGAAGGTTTTTGTGTTTTCCCCATGGATGCACGCCTTACAGGTCTTACAACGATAAAATCCTTTATTTTGTTGCCACCAAGACGTTTTGTTGAAAGGTTCTGGACAGGTATCAACTATTTTGTCACGTAGTGAGGGAGCCTTGCTGAATGTAAGGGAAACTTTTTTGGGTAGGGTGGTTCCAATAATAGAGTCACGGGTAACTAGAGGCCAGTGTTTGTTCATAATTTTATATAACTCATTGTGTTGCCTGCTGTACCCCGTTATGATGCGGAAATTGTTCTTTTCCGCATCAATCCTACTCTTGGTCTCCACAGTTACAACTAATGGCTGGTCCACAGTCTTAGTCAGGAGGTCCCCTCTAGTTCGCATCCTAGATTTTTCCATGGCTTTGCGAACCGCCTGTTCAGAGTAGCCTCTTTCCAAAAAACGTTTCATACTGTCTACTTGAGCCAGTTTGAGATCTATGGGGTTGCTGCATACTCAGCGTAGGCGAAGCATCTCCCCATAGGGGATGCTAGGAATTAAATGTGCCGGGTGTGCACTGGCAGCATGAAGTATGCTATTTCCTGCAGTCAATTTCCAATAAATTCTACTTTCAAGGTGTCCATCGTGAATATATAATTCAGTGTCCAAAAAAGTGATGGTTTCCTGGCTAAGGGTGGCAGTAAATTTAAGGTTGAGATTATTGTTATTTATACTCTTAACAAAACTCAAAGCCTCCTCCTTGCTACCCCTCCAAATAATCATCAAATCGTCGATAAAACGATACCATACAATCAGGTTGTTATTAATGATGTCTTGGTAGTTTTGCCTGAGGACCAGCTCCTCCCAAGCCCCCATGTGCAGACATGCAAAGCTCGGGAGAAGCTGGCCCCCATAGCCACCCCCTGAAGTTGGAGATACAGTTGATGATTAAATAAGAACAGATTGTTCCCAGGGCAAAATCGAAGCATGCTCAACAACATTCTATTATGTTCTTCAAACTCAGGGCCTCTTCTCGGTAAATAATGTTTCACAGCTGCAAGTCCATCAGAATGTGAGATACTAGTATATAGCGCTGTTACGTCCAAGGCAATCTGCCAATCCCCCACCACCCATTCAATATCCATGATCTTAGTTAAAAAATCCCCAGTGTCTTTTATGTAAGAATCCAGGTTCCGCACATACCCCTGCAAAAAGTAATCAATGTATACAGAGGTGTGCTCCAAAAGACTACCCCTAGCAGAAATTATGGGTCTGCCCGGTGGATGTAGGGGGTCTTTATGCACCTTTGGGAGAAAGTACAAATAAGTGTAATCGGGTGGTCAGTTTTTAGATATTTGTATTCTGCCTCGCTATAAGTTTGGATGTCTTCCACTTGGCCAATTTTTGATGGTAGCCTGTTTTCACTGATGTTAGTACCTGAAGTTGGATACGTTCATAGCATGTCCGGTCATTAAGTTGAGTATAAGCTTCTTGATCATAGTTGGTCCTGGACATAAGGACCACATTGCCCCCTTTGTCACTTCCTCTCACAATGACATCCTTATCCTTGGATAGTCTTTTTGTTAGGGCTTCATATTGCTGGGCACGGCCGTTGAATTGCCACTTCTTTTTCTTAGCAGTTTCACCATGTAGCTGTTTTAAGTCCCCCACCACACTCTCATGGAAGACATCTATATTGTCCCTAGGTAAAACTGGTACAAATACAGAAGGTGGCCTGAATTGGGTTTCTATCGAAGGTCTGTTGCCTCTTTCATCAAATGTGTTGCCCTCATCTATCAAATTGCTTTCATAGCCGACCCCTTCTGTTTCCCAAAGTTCAGTAATAATTTTTGTACCTTGAGTGGCATCTGTCGTGTCATTATCCAAATTCATTACCTGAGATGGATGAATTTTAGCCCTGTCCTTCAAGGCGTGGTATTTTCGTAGTTTGAGTTTGCGTACTGCCTTGTATACATCACATTGTGTGGCTGAATAGTTAAAGTTACAAGGGGAAGCATAGGTTAGTCCTAATTTGAGAATTTCCTCTTCTTTTGATGTTAACTTCAATGATGTGAGGTTAACGATGGTGCGGTTACTATCCCCCACTATTCCTGTGTGGAGGTAGGTCCCTGCCCCCATCCTCGTCCTCGTCTTTTCTTCTGAAAACCTCCTCTTTGCTGCCCTGCTTCTTTTGCGCCTCCGGTAGTTTGCCCATTTGCGGCTTGACCTGTTTGTGTCCGCGGCCTCAGTGATTTTAATCTTTCCTGGCATAAAAAAGCAATTTCTTGGCTAGGAGAGGGTTTAGGTCCAACTTCCGCCTGTATTTGCTTACGGCGGTCCATTTCAGATCCAGTTTCGATGTCTGAGCTGAAGGTAGAATTGAAGGAATTCGTGGAGTCAGATTGCGTCTGTTTCTGGCGAGAGATCTTGGTTTTAGACGGTGGCGGTTTAGCTGCTCCTTTGCGGAGAGAGTCATATTTGCGTGAAAACGTAAATATTTGGCCCAACTCGTAGTCATTCCGATCTCTTGCGAATTTATAAGCTTTTCTTTCTGTAATTTTGGCTTCTTCCTTCTTAAGGCGCTCATTCATGGCTTTTGACAAACGTGCCCGCTCCTCCTCGTCTCCCATAGCTTGCAGTTCTTCCTGGATATTAGCTATCTCGCTTAGTAACTTGGCCCTATCGATGTCGGGCATATTTAATCAAAATTTGGACCTGGCGTCGTGATGCGTCCAAATTGCATTCAGCCCATTCCCTCATGAGCTCATATATGCACAGTTTTCCCATCTGTGAAGGATTCTTGAACTGGAACTCGCAAGAAGGAAACGGACTCCAGTTTCTCAGTGCAAATGCTGGTTTATTTTAGTGCAAATGTCGCCATTACGCATTTCAGTCTGTGCAGCCCTTGATCACATGACATGACTCATTATTACTCTCCCATTTAAAGTGCTAGTGCAACAAACATGCATGCAACATGCAATTTTAAGACTATCATGCTGTCTTAAAATTTCCTGCCATACAACAAAGTTCATGGCACTTTTATAGAAAAAGTTAAAACATAATGCAATATTGTCCTTAAGAATATAACAGTCAATAATATCTGTGTAAATAAATATTAATAACAATTTTCAAATACAATGACTGTTGTTTTAAAATTGAGCACAACAGGGATTGAAAAGAGGACAGATACAGACATCACGTATATAGATGATACGAAGGATGTAAATTTTGCATATTCTTCGCAAGTTGAAAAATTAGAGACATACTAAAATCTCATGGCTAAAACACTAGTCACCATATATTTTCTACTGATGTCCCACCTTTTCACGGATACCCTGTTATATGCATTTCAAGTACCACAGGTTGATGTAGCCCGTATACCCTGTTATATGCTTTTCAAGTACCGCAGGTATATATATCCATTAGGTATTTATAGTGAGGACCAAAGATGAAAATCGTTTTTTCTTTTGCCAATAACTTTGGCGCAGCTTAACAAATCTTCATGAAATTTTACAAATATGTCCCCTTTTTAGTTCAGCTGCTATGTTGAAAGTTTCAGGGTGATCCATAAAGCAGGGGCCGAGAGAAAAGGGGGTCCCAAAACGTTTTTTACCCATGTTATGTCTAAAAGGATTTTTCAATTTTTGGCCTGCTGAACAAAATTACTAAGCATGGGCGGAAAATCCGTTCCGCTCGCGGATTTTGCGGATTTTCGGTAAATTCGCAATCCGCGAACGCTCGCGAATTTACCGAAAATCCGCAAATTCGCACGCAGCGGATTTTTTTTTCTTGGCGATACAATTTTGCGGCGTGCGGTGTAAGTTCGCAATTGCGAACATGTAGGTGAGGCGGGCAGCAACAATCTCGCACTCGCGAAATTACAAAAATTGCAATTCTGCACAAGAAATCTACTAGCAAGCAGCATAGACCTTCTGAAAATGATGATTTGTATAAGAATAACTCCTCAGGTTGACATTTGCCTGCACTTTTTTGGATTTGAGGCCTTTTGACTTTCTTTGGATCACTTTTGGATTAGAAATCAACTTTCTCAAGTAAGCTTGTTTGGGGCATTACAGTTGCTGTAATGCTGTTCTGCAGAAAAACGAGTTTTGCAAAAGTGAAAGCATTCAGCAGGTTCAAAAGTTCAAACTCATCATTAGTAACCATTCCCTGTAGTGCTTCCTGACAAGGGCCCCTCTAGAGTTCAGTTGCTAGTTGCAACAATTGTATGACCCTGCTCTGACCCTCACAGCAGGCTCATAGAATAGCTAAAAGTAGGCCACAAAGGTCCTGGAAAAAAAATTGCAATGCAACAGAAAGCAAATTACAGATAAGGAAGCAGGTGCCAGACTGGAATTTTAAAACAGTGACACATTAATAAATCAACCCCAAATTAATTCATGTCAGTTGAAGCAGGGCAGGTGTGCTTGCTTTTTCCCCCCATAATCTACAGTGATGATGAACCAGAGGGTGGCATTGATGTACCAGAGGGTGGCATGGGTGAAACAGAGGGTGGCAGGGGTGAAACAGAGGGTGCTGGGAACCTGTGATGATGAACCAGACGTAGAAACAACATAATCGCGACCGTTGCGAGCCGACATGTAAGTTCGCAATTGCGAACTGGTACAAAACCCTCGCGAACTGGCAGAAATCCTTGCGAACAGCCAGAAATCCTTGCGAACACAAAAAAAAATCTGCAAATTCGCGAGAATTTGCGGATTTTGCGGATTGCGAGTTCGCAAATTCACAAAATTCGCTAACGCCAGATTCGCAAAATTCGCCCATGCTTAGAAATTACACTACATTTGGCAAAAAGCTAGATGTTAGCCCAGAAAGTATGTTTTCTGTAATTTGTGGTAAATCTGTTCAGTAGTTTCAGAGATATTTAAGTTAAAAAAATATAGATATCTGGATGTGTGGATCCTACAGAAATTTGATTAGCTGCCAACACTTTAACCATGAAGTGCTGGCAACCATCTTGAGACTTGGCTTGCACCTGAGTCCTACAAAAAAAGTAAAAATTAAAGAAAAGGGGGCGAATGCAGAAATATCCCGACCTCCTCAGATCTGGTGGAGAAGTCCCACAGGGGCCGGGCCTGAGGTTAAAAGCAATTGTTTTACATTTTGTCATGAATTCATGGGTGAATCCATGGATCCACGACAATTTAAAAAAAAAAAGACTTGCAGGCTCCTGCATGTCTTTTATAAGAAGCCCACTGGTCAGCCCATGAGACACCGGCGCCCTTGGGACCACCACCTCCCCAGTGCAAGCAAAAATAAACAAGCGGGGCCTAAATCAAGAAAGGAGCTACCCTCCTCCCTGAGCCATACATGGCCCTGAGAACCACCACCCTCCGGGCCTGGCTACTGCAATATCCTGAGATGCCAACCCCTAGGACATTGCAGTTTGCTAAGGCTAGCACGTACACAACCATACACACAGGGATACATACAGTCACACAGCATAATATGTGTCAGAAGTAGTATCATTCAGGAGTTGTGCATCTAGTATACTAATTTAACTTTTGTAGGAAGTTAGTATATGTTTAACACCCATAAGCTATTGAAAGCACGTACACTCACTTGATTTTGTCATCAGCCATGTCATCAGTGATGTTATTTGAGATGCTCTCAGTGATGCCACTGACCATGTTATGAGTGATGTAAAATGTGAGGTCATGAGCAGTGGATTGCAGGGGCGTAAGTTATAGTTGCTCAGGTAACATTTGACACATACATATCTTGAGGACAACCTTATTGATGCCTTTCACCAATTATTATACTTTTTTGCTGATTGTCTCCACTATTTAAACCATGTGGAGATTTGAGATGCTTGTTTCTCTGGTATTTATTTTTAGACTCCTTTTATACTTTGCTGTGCTATTTAAATAGCACTTTGACCCTGCAAATATGGCTGCCAAGTTTTCTCCTATAGCTCATAATAAGATGAATTTGGAGCCCTCCCTTGATTTCTAGGAACTTCTTAGGACCCTTGTGGGACTTTGTTAGTGTTGAGTCCCTTAAAGGCAGAGCTTAGGTTCAGCCGTACGCATTATATTAGACGCGCCGGACTTAGATCCTTTCCCGTCCCGGTCGCACAAACCTGTTAGGAGCATCTTGCCCCCGAGGTAGGCACCATTTAAACTTTTTCCCACTAACATTTGGCAAACCTAGTCTCCCTATTATAGCGGAGAGGGTGCAGATTCCAACTACCGCCCCTGTCACTATTTTTCAGAGATCAACAGTATTTTGGCATCTCTCTCTGTCCTGGGAATACCCAGGGATGTATACATAATAAACATATCTCCTTTCCGGTTGTACATACTGGTTAGGAGCTCTTTGCCTCTTGAGCTAGGTTCCACTCTACTGCCCCCACAGAGACCTGCATTATAGCTAAGAGGTGATGGGTTGCGATTATAGCTCCATTACACCTTTCACCATTTCACTAACCCTGAGTGATCACTATATATTGGGCATCTCACTCTTTTCTGAGAACAACCCCACTAAGCTATCTGTTCATTGCCAGACTGCACCTACCAGGATATGTCTGTGTAATACTTTCTAGTGTCATCTTTTCTAGTGTACTCATTCTGTGTCCATTACTAATCAGGACTGTCTCAATATATGTTTTTCCATTGACTTCAAACATACAGTATTGCCGTCCTATATTAAGGCATAAACATACTGTCTTTTGGGCCTTTTTAAGTTTATTTTTGAAATGTTGCTAATTGCACCACCTTATCTCCTTGTATAACTGCGTTGATTCGGTTTGCAATTAGAGCATTAAACAGTCACTTGCTCCCTGCCTTAGCATGTATAGTCAATTGTATTTTATGTATATGTATGACTGTACACTACAGTCAACCCTTTTGCCCCCTCCTAATATAGGGTTTGAATGCCTCCTTGAGTGCACAGAGGATGAGTTGCCAGTAGCTCCCCCGACAACACGGGTAGGCATCACAATATTGCTATTTTGCAATAATTGCGAATCCACATTTTAAACTAAGATTGTATACATTTGGCACGTGAATTAAGGAGTCCATGTTAAAATGTGTAAACACTTTCTGTTTTAAACACTTGTCTCGGTACAGGGACGATGCTGACCTGCAGATCTTCATAATTGGTTGAACAACCGACTAGCTGGCTGTATCCTTTTATTCCACCAACCAGATTTGGTATTGTGGCAGAATTCACTATTTTACATTCTTTTTCACACGTCACTTGGTCCTGAAGAAAGCCGGGTCACCTCTGCATTTAGGCTGAAACATGTCAACCACCAAGAGACCATGAAAGGTTGAGTCTTCCTGCCATAGCCCACACTTTTTTAATCCTGACCCCTGAATGTCTCATTAAAGTTTGTCTTCAACAAAACAGGCAGTTAGTTTTACCTTCACCCTGACTATCTTTACACACTCCCTCCACGCCTGGCTCATCTGAAGGTTTCAGAATACCTCCCAACTACCTCAAAAAATTATCCCTGAGCTCCTCCATCACAGTGAGGGGGTTGTAGTCCACACTGCGACTAGGTTCGCAGTGCGAGGAGGTTCCTGATGATGAAACATTCCACCCACGGTGGGTGATTGAAACCGTACTTTAAAAAGAGACTCCCCTGCACTCAGACCCAGGGTTGCTTGTTTGTGTTGCCATATTTGACACCAAGGGAGTCGCCCCCTGCCGGACTTTAAACCTCCTCAGGCCTCTTTTGTGTGTATCATTCTTCATTTCCTAACATTGTCCGTTGTAATCAATAGCATGAACTAATCTCTTATTCTGGACATAGCAACCCAGTGGAAACAGTAGATCACAAGTTCACAGCACATTCTAGAAGGAACATGCTATTTCCAAATAAGATACGGCAGGTGTGCTTTACTCCACAGACTCAAAAGCATATCCATGTCTGTAATATATATCTTTTTTTAAACAACAGCCAATATTAAGGCTTCTTGCTAAGGCATCCAACACACTACCTAATGGTATTCACTTTTCTGCTGACAGCATCCAATGAAATATGTCTTTTTTTACACACAAAAAACACAATTTTAACTGTTTTTCCTCTGGAAAACTCCCTCATTCAGCTCCAGCCTTCTCCTGACTACTATTGCTCCTTCACTTCAAAATGCATAGATAATGGATTGTAGGCCACAGTTATATCTATTTGGCTGAAAAGACTGCAAAAAAGAGAGTTGTTGACAGGGACATGGGTTTGCCAAAGATGCAGATTACTTGGTTTAAGAGGGTTAATATTTCATCAGTTGCAGTCTTTGGTCAAATCATTTGTGGATTTCCAAGATCCTCACCTCATGATGGTGCACTGTGGTGGCAATACGGGGAAAGCCTTGACGGAGGCCCCGTCTTCTGTTCTCTTCACTGCTGGGAGATTACTTTATTGTCATGAACAGATGCCCTAACACCCTACTCTGTTGTATCAGAGCATTTATTCAGTGAGACCAGAGTGAGTACCATAAACCTGGTAATAGAAGGGCTGGTGTTCCAGGATCCATGTGCTCTTTCTTTTATGAGTTAGGTACTGCTGGTGATATATGGTAACACATGTGTTTGGCTCCTAATTAAACTGCTGCATTTCATGCCCATATGCTTCCTGATGCTTCCTGATGTATGTTGTATTGCCTAACATTGCCAGGATATGCATAGTATGCACCACAGTTACGATTCATGTGGCTTACTGTTATAACCTTTTACAGGCATGCCTTGCTGTATAATACATATCGGTTTGAGTGTTGCATTGTCAGGATAATGAGTATGTGGTGCATAATATGCACAACATTTATAATTCATGGTCTATGATTAATGTACAATATATAATCTATATATTTATATAATCCTGTGTGGAGTCTCTTTTGTGCTGCTGGTGTGAGTGGGATTTGCAAATGCTTTACAAATTGCCTCTGGGGTAAGCCTGACTGCTTTGTGCCAAGTTACCGGGGGTGAGCACATTATCTTTGGTGTGTAACTTCCTAGCTATGACTAGAGTGGTAGATACTGCCTGGTTTGGATGTGTACCCTAGCCAAACCAGAAACCCCATTTCTAACAGTCAGTGATATCACTGATGACGTCACTGATGACATTTCAAATGACATCACTGATGACATCATCCCATGAGTTTCATAAATGCTTCTGAGGCTTCATGATATATACTAAGCTACAGCATAAGTTAAATGACTATTCTTTCTGTACTAGTAATTAGTCATACTGTTTCTTACATATCTCACCTGGTTGGCTGTGTGACAGTCAGTATCAATGTGTGAGTGGATATATGAGTGCTGTATGGGTGAGTAAATGGTTGTTTGTGGCTATATGGATATTTCAGTGACTATGTGAGTAGCTATGTGGGTGAGTGAGTGGCTGTGTTGGAGAGGAGTGAGCAGTTGTGTGAGTGGCTGCATAGGTGAGTCAGTGGCTGTGTGAGTGGATGCATAGGTGCGTGAGTCAATGTGTGAGCAGCTGTATGGGGGACTTAGTGGCTGTGTGAATGGCAGTATGGGTGAGGGAGTTGGTTTGTGAGTGGCTATATGGGTTAGTGATAAGGTGTTTGAGTGTGTGTATATAGGTAAGTGACTGAGTGTGAGTGCCTGTATTAGTGATTGATTTGGTGAGAATGTCAGTGGATGGCGGTTCTTCTGCCATGCTAGTGCTATTGGACCTCTCTGTGGCTTTTGATACAGTGTCTCATTCAATTCTGATGGAAAGATTGAATCAAATTGGCATTGCAGGTGGTGGCACTTGATGTGATCCGGTCTGATCTTAAAGTCTATGGTCAACAGGCTTAGGTGGGAGAAGGACCTCGCCCTCACAACACAAGTGTAGCATATTTCTGCTGCCTGCTTTGGGAAAATTAGATCTATCAAGAAATGTTTACGCTTCCTGCCAGAAGAGAGCAGTAGGGTCATGGTCCATGCATTGGTAACCTCCCAGCTAGATTATGCCAATTTTCTCTACATGCAGTTGCAGGCTACCTGATCCACAGGTTACAGATGGTGCAGAATGCGGCTGCAAGGCTAATCCGTAGGGTTCTTTTTCACCAGGACATTTCCCCTCACTTGAGACAGTTTCACTGGCTCCCTGAGGCCAGGAGGATTGCGTTTAAGCACTCACCCTCGCTTTTCGAGTAATCCATGGCAAGGCCCCAGGATACCTCTGGTCGAGGCTTAGCCTATATCATCAGGCACGGACCTTGAGGTCTAATTTCCAGTGTCTCCTCACTTTCCCTTGTTTTGCAAAAATGCGACAAGGAGGCAGGTCCTTCACAGTAAGGACAGCCAAACTTTGGAACGACTTGCCCAGCCACCTGCTTATGTTAGAAATGGAACATTAGTTCAGAAAGGCTTTAAAAACCTGCCTCTTTAGGGAGGGGGAGTAGTAACTGGAGCTTCTCAGTCTTTCTAGACTGTTTTATCAGCACCAGGACACCTCTGTTGAGGTAGCTGTGCGTTCTATAAATGGCCATTGATTAACTGTTTGATTGGTTGAGTGAGTGAATGTCTGTGAGTGGGTGTTAGAGTGAGTTGGTGTGTGAGTTGTTGTATGGATGTGTCAATGTGTATGTACGTGGTTGTGTGGGTAAGGGAGCAGGTATATGAGTGTCTGTATGAGTGAGTGTCAGGGTACATGAGTGACTGTATGAGTGTGTGAATGGGAGTATAAGTGGGTGTATGGCTAAGTGGGTGTGTGAGTGGTTGTATGGGTGAGTGAGCAGGTGTATGACTGGCTGTATGGGTTAGAAAGTATGTGTGATGGAGAGGCTCTATTAGAGAGTATGTGATTGTCTCAGTGACTATTTAGGTGACTAATTGCATGTGTTAGTATCCATATGAGTAAGTGAGTGAGTGGGTGAGTATCTGTATGGGTGAATGACTGGTTGTATGAGTGCCTGTTTGAGTGAGTGAGTAGGTGTGTGAGTAACTATTCATGAGTGAGTGGGTGCATGAGTATTTGTATGGGTTTGTGATTGGGTATGTGATAGGTTGTGTGGGAGTGGGAGGGGTATATGAGAGGTTGTATAGGGGTATGACTGGTTCTGTGGATGATGTCATCAGTTTTGTCATCAGTGAAGTCATTTAAGATGTCATCAGTGATGTCACAAGTTCCATGAGTGATGTGATATGTGAGATAATAAGCAGTGCATTGCAGGAGCACACGTTATAGTTAGCTCAGATGTTGGAAATAGCACTTTCTTGGGTGCTTTCCCTTGACTTTTTGATTTTCTCCTTCCCAGTTTTTGCTGCTCCAAGTGCTAGTCTTAGAACTTTGATTGCGTTTGACACTGCCATTCAGTGCCAAAGCGCTGTGCTTGTCATATACATACTGGTGATTGTGTATACATGATTGACTAATTCAAGTTAGCTATAAGTCCCTTGACTAGGGGTAAGATATAAACCCAGGGCATGTACCTCAAGTGCTCCTCCATGGGCTTGCAGCACTGGTTGTGCCATCCATGGAGGTAGCTCACTGATTGTGCCACAGGTTTGCATTGGTGGGGCCTGTGTATCTAGGTTACTGTTACTCAGGTTGGCATTTAAAAAGCTAGGTGCGAGGGTTCTGCATGTCTCTTGCAATATTGGAATTCTCCCTGGGGTCAGTGTGCAGTGTAGGGAAGAGGAAGGGCATGTGCGCTCATGCATTACAGGCACTGAATGGTGTGTTCAGTATGACAGAGCCTGTCTGTCACTTTGGATTAGCATGGGGGAATGTAAGGAAAGGCTATTGAGCAGTAGTTCCTATATGCAGAATAGTAGCAGTATAATGTTTGATATTGATGAGTTTGTAATGGCGAATCCTCTCCGGTAGCGGGTGTGGATTTGGCATTACTGGTGTCGAAATGTCACTTTGGGGAAGTGGCACTTCAATGTTCATGGCCCTGTATGCCTGTCATCCTGTATCCAATTCACATCTGGGTGCTTGGGGGATAGCTACATATGTGCATTCCTGATAGCAGTCCATAGTCTAGGGGCTCAAGGGAAGCTGCAGACCTCTGACTCTAAGGGGCCTTTCTGGGATGGCTACACAGGGGTGGAACTGGCACCTTCATTGCAAGGGGCATGGCCTTTGCCCCACTGAAGATAGTTATCAAACCTACCAGGGCAGGATGACAGGCAGGACACAATTTAAACAGGTCATGTGCATTGCAAAGGTGGCCTTTTGAACTGGTCGCATCTTCAAAGGCCATTGTGGGGTTAACTTTCAGGGCTCGGGTCTCCGAAGTTAAAAGCGTTTTTGGATATGGAATCATATTACGCTGGCCCAACACTGGAAAATCAAAAAGAGGAATCATTAGGGCAGGAGGGACTGCAAATGGATTATCTGCAGACTTGTGGTGGCCTGGAGCTAGTTGTGCTCCAGGAATGGGACTATCACTTGGTGGATTTTGACAGGAAGTTGCTATCCTGCAGCTAAATGGCAACTCTTGTGTCCCTATGTACTCTTCAAGGGGTGGTTGTTTGACCTCCTGTCCATGAGATCCCAGGAGCACAAAGGATATTCCTGTTTCCTAGAGATTGTAAGGACTTCATATGGTGTGGTGGAAACGAATGGAAATGATTGTCGGCTGGGACAAGGACCTCCCTGACATAAACCGTCAACACACTATGCAGAAGAGTGTGCTCATAAAGATCTGCAGCCCATCTGAGGTGCCGGGACGTGAGGAGTTCGAGGAGTACGGGTAAAGCTTGCAGATTCCAAAGGACCCATGCTTGCAACCAGAGGACCTATGCTAGCTTGCTCTCCACAACGCCTGTCATTATTGCCTACATCCTAGGTCGCTGGCTCCCTCTCCCTGTACCCATGCCACAAGGTACTTTGTTGTGGAGAAGAGTGTGACGGGCCCAAGGGGTTTCTTTATGCCCTGTGGGTGGTGTGAGCTGCTGATAGCTTTGCAGCTCACACCACCGCATGAACGGAAACAATAATCCGGACTTGGAAGTGTGCCAGCTTCCTGGGTCACAACCTTTTGTCTACTGTAGGGATTGTGATCCTACACTGGTGCAGGTGCCGCTGAGTGCCTGGAGGTCTAATCTGGATGGACAAAACTAAGTAACTGATTCTTTCTGTTTTAGGTGGTTACGACAATCTAATCAATGTGGAGCCAGCAGGGTTAACATGTATCGTTAGATGGTGTAATTGAGTGACTACTGGACTGGGTCATGAGGCGAAGTCAAACACCTGTGATTGCTTGACCATTGCAACTGTTGGGAGAATGGTGTGTTGGCTAAATACCTCTGAATAGGGCTAATATGTTTACACCGTTCTGCTGCAAATAGGAAAATGTGCCCATTGCATATTACTGTAAAATGTATATATAATGTGTATCTTGTTTTGATTTCAATGTGTGTGTAACACAAAGACTAGCGTTTTATACATACACTATTGTATCTTTTTGTGGCATACGCAGTCTGTTGAGAGGGTGGTGTTGTGCCAATACTTTATACTTGGGCTCTCAGGATTAGCCTGACTGTTCGGTGCCAAGCTACCCAAAGGTGAGCACAGGTTATAGGGCATGTGTATCATACTCATCCTATCTAGGACCGTGGATTCTGACTGGCTTCTATGATTCCCAGCCAGCCAGAAAGTGCTGGGTCTAAAATCAGGTAACTATAACTGCTGAATTTCACTGATTTGTACGAGCAAAATGTGATCCTAACTATAACGTCCCTATAACCTTATGTTTTATCAGAGAATTTCTAATTGTTTTTACATTCTATTTCCTATCTATAATGGCCCTGTAACCTTCGTTTTTTTAGGGGTAGGCGGAGCTCACGGAGTTCTACTCCGCAGAATTACACAGTTACCTAAGAACTCCATGTCATTGCGCGGAGTTCTACAAGTAGTGGAATTCCAGTCTGCTGTACACGAGCACTGGAATCAATCATCCCTCCTCCTCTTACCCCCTCCGCAGGACCCAGCTATTTCAATCCTCTCAGTAGACATAGCATTAGGAGTGCACAGGCTCGGTATCATTGTGCCCATGCGGGTGGTGTTGACTGATATATTACATTAAGGCATAGTATAATGACAGTTTTGTGTGGCGCAGGGGGATGCATACAGGTATTAACAGTGACATGATGACTTATGAGTTGTTTGTGGGTAGGATTAGGAAGGTGTTTTTGGTACCTCACACTTCCTGATATGGTGTCAGCTGCCGTCTTCCTCCTTAGCATTGTAATTTATGGCTGGTCGGCTGATTCGAATCTCAACTGTCGGACTCTACTACACTTCCAGGTTTCTCATCTCCCTTGGGTTCCTCCTGGTGGTAACCAACCACAGCATACGTACAGCTCACAGGAAGTGACAATGACATGGCAACAAACTGAAAATCAATCTTGAGCTACCCTGAGCTTTTCAGGAAAGCGGCACACGTCAACAAGTGGGTCAATTGATGGGTAGCGACTTAATGTGTGCTCGTTACATTTTCCATGTGGTAAGCAGCAAGCATCCACAATAGTTTCCTTCACCGACTTCCCTCTTTCTCATAATCCCTCTAGTCTTTTCCTTCCTACTTCCTCATCCACACCTGTTCCCTATTTGTGTTGACACACTTCCCTTCACTTTCTTTTTCCCTCTGTCACTCTTTGCAAGTCTAGCCCTAATATGCCAATTTGTTGAATTATCTTGTTATCTCTTAATCTCTGAAGCTGCCTCTTCCTTTCTAATCTCCGCCTCTGTTTTCTCTTGATTTTTTCAGTATTTTTTATTGCCCCACCTGAGATATGTGTGAGTGTCTCATTGAGTGTGTGAGCGGGTGTGTAAGTGTTTTTGTGGGCCTATGACTAGGACTGAATGCTTCTATAGATCTGTGAGTGGATGCATTAGTAGGTGTGTGTGTCTGTTAGTGGCTGTGTCAGGGCCTGTGCATGTCTATGAGTGGGTGCTTGAGTACTACTATAGGTCTCTGGGTAGGTGCGTAGATGCTGCCATGGGTCTATACGTGTGTGTGTTTGAGTGGTTGAATGGTTTGTGGACATTTGCATACTATTGCAGAATATTTAAAATGGAGTATTATGCACTCCTATCTTGCAAGAGCACATCAACATAGAAAGCACTCATCGCAGTCATCCAAGTTGCGATTGTACTCCAATAGATTAATAATGCAATCAATTCTCTTAAAGTTTACAGATCCTTTTTCAATGTAGAATGGTTGAGGAAACATATTTGGTTTGCAATCGTGAAACCCAAGAACTTATGATCATTTCCATTACACTGAAGTGGAGTTTCACCTCGGGCACCTGCTATGTTCATAATTGCAAATGCTTTACGTTCATGCTTAATTGATCTGAAATAAGTAACAGTGTTATAATGGACTATTGTTTTTTAGAACAAGAGCGCACTTTTGGAAAAAGATGTCTACTGAAGTGGAATACTTTCTACAGCTAAATTAATAAATGCATTCTCATTGTGTAAATGCTTACTTTTTATTGTAGATTACAGCTGTGTAGTGGACCACTTGTTTATGTATTTCTCTGTCTCTCTATGTCATTTTTTTAATGGGTTAATATAAGTATTTTTTTCAAATGCTCTTTTTTTATTGTGGATTTGTTGCGATGCTGCTGCGAATTCTTCACAACATCGTTGTGAATAATCGGGATACATATGTTTTGGTTTTGCAGGAAATGTTGCGAAATACAAGTGTTTTAAATAAATTTTAAAACACATATATACACCTTTTGTAATTATTGATTGAGAACAACTGATTAATAATGCAGTATTTGAACTTGTAGTTCTGTTATTAATATCAAAGGAAAACACTTTTGAATTGTACTTCATACCATTGTGATGACACCAGTATTCACGATGATGCTGGTAATCAAGAAGATCATGTGACCTGGAAACAAAGAGATATGATTGGGGGAGACACTTTGCATTACCTGCATAGGAAGTCCCCACCTGTTTATTATTTCTTGAAGGTTCCAGTGGGTTTTACTTACTTCTTATGGATGTTCTGTATTGCTATTGCAGACCTTTCCTCTGGACACTGTTTTTGTAATTTCCTCAAAGCAAAATTGCAACATGTAGAAATGAGCAAGACTATGTGCCACAGTGAATCATAAAAGCATGAGGCATAAAATCAAGAAGAAGATATGAAGATGAAGGACCACCCGCAGAAAAACTAAGTGGTTTATTTTGATGTCGGGCTGGGTTGCGTCCAGATGACACTGTTGCGGAAATGGTACCGACCAACCTCCGGTCGGCGGTCCTGACCACCTAATTACAATGCAACTGCACCATGTGCTGTCGCATACTCAAACAAACAGAAGGGGGTCCTGCTAGGAAACTGTGCATCGTAATCTGGATGGCATAACACACCATCCATATAAATTATGAGCCAGCCTCCAACTTCCCGACGGGCTCCTTGAGCCCTGGAAGCCAGCCAGAATGACCGGTCGGTTTCACTTCCGACTGCCTAAATTGTAATTAGGCGGTTGGAAGTGAAACAGGCGATCCAGGTAGTAAAGCCTCCGACCTAAAGTTCGAGCCTTTCTAATCGGGATCGTAATCGGCACCAAAGTATTGATGTACCGAAAATTTCTATAATGGGGCCATACTCACCATTAGCTCAAATACCTTATTTACAAGTAACGAGTCAGTCGGCAATGGAGAAGGTTCAATCGTTTATTTTGCAAAGTAGGCCCTATGCAGGGGAGTCTCAGTCTACACGACCCTTGGAGGTGCGCAGAGAAGACTGAAGACTACAAGCAATACAAAGCATATATAGGTTTCACACACAGTTTGATATCACCTAACATGGAAAAGTACTACTTGTCAGAGAGCCAGCAGGAAGACCCATATAAGGCACAATAGATTGCTAGTAGCTGAGCCTAAGCTATTCCGTGGGCAGGACAGTAAGGTGCCTCCCTTTCTATCTGGAAACGGGGATTGACAGGGACAAGGCCTGCAAGAATTTGCGCATCCTACAAGAAGGAAAGATGTGACCTTGGGTTTCCCTGAGCTACATACTAACGATCTATGCTCACCCTGGCTACCATCTTAGGTTTCTATACAGGGGTACATCATGTGTTTTCCCAGAAGACTAAGTGAACACGGGGAAACAAAACTAAGATGGCGTCGGTTATACCAATAGGCCCGATCGTGCACAAAAAATGAATATCTTCCATGACTATATATCCGGGGTTACCTACAACACTTACAATAATATGATTATATTGGATACATTAGGCCAACACTGCCTATATCGAATTTATATCTCATCAGTCTGCCCTTGTGGTGTGATGTAGCCAATATAATTTAACTAATCCAAGAATACACCTTCATCAATTTGCATGAGGTCCGAGACCTCCTTCTGGGTCATCTGTTTGTCAACCTTGGCCTGTCGGGAAACAGTCAAATCTGAAGTCAGTCTAGCAGCACAAAAGGAACAGCAAGCTGGTCCACAATGGAGACACAGACAGCAGGTAAATACTATGCCAAAAGCTCCAGCAAGGATCATAAAGATCTTCCAACCCCAGGTGGACAAGAGGCCCCAGAACCAACCAGTAAGGGACCAAGTACCGGTGTCAACATGCACCTCGGCAGCTAGCCGATGCAATTTCTGAATGGCCAGGTGTATAGTGGGAGGAAAATCTTGTATGTAAACACAGCAAGAGCTGCCGATCACGCGGCATGCTCCTCCTCTATCTGCTAGGATGACGTCAAGAACCATCCGGTTCTGAAGCGAAACAAGACTTGTAGCCTAAAGCTCAACAGTGAGGTTTGTCAGTATCCCGGTAGTGGTCTGAACCACATTCTTTACTACTATAGCCAGACGTCTAACATCCCGACTAGTAAATATTGGTCCCCATATAGGAAAGAGACTTTTGCAATGTCTACAAAGTGCTGCAATGCGGTATCTGTCTGATCTGTATCTTCGGTGTTGAAACTTCGAATGCTCCTATTTGAGTCTATCTCTCTCCTAACTAGTTGGTGTGTTTTATGGTAGTTGGAGGGAGCTATGTATACCGGGGGGTAGTGAAAAGAAAGGCAACATCTTCCTGCCCAACCTTGCGGAAGCCAGGTGTAAGCATTTTCACCACACACAAAATATACATTAGGCGGAGTTATCAGAGGCGGGGTGCTATTGGTGTGCAATGTATAGGTATAATTACATCTACTATTTCCTACTCTAACATGTCCCTGCCCCTGAATACGGAAAGAAGAGGTACTATTCATGATAGGAACTGGCATAGCTTTGTCATCAGTGACATTCCGATCTTGAAAATGCTGAAAATACAAAGTGGAATTAAACTGTTCGAAATCCTGCATTTCTTCTTTTAACCATGTGACATTTTCATGGGTGGTGTATACATTCATACATGCATATGAGTCTAAAGATCCTTCACCCTCGTTTCCTAATTCATCAAAACCTTGGTGTTCTTCGATATATTTCAAAATTGCTTCATAGTCCTTTTCTGTATATTTTTTAGGCTCAGCTGTATAATGTAAATACATAAGGGATAATAACTGAAACCAGGCTTCACAACTAGCCAAATGTGATAGAGGCAGTGAAATGAATAAATCATGTCGGTGCATTACGGATGAAAGTAGACCACCAACCCAACAATTAGTCGTATTAGTGGTACTGTGGGCCTGATGCAGCATTTCAATAAAAACATTCTTTCATATGTCTCTCAATGTCTCTCCTTATGAGGGGGCAAGGAATAGAAAAAGTGTTCAGTTGGAGCTGGGGTGGTTCCTAACATTTTGTGCATGGGGTATTG
This sequence comes from Lissotriton vulgaris, assembly GCF_964263255.1. Classification (NCBI taxonomy): domain Eukaryota; kingdom Metazoa; phylum Chordata; class Amphibia; order Caudata; family Salamandridae; genus Lissotriton; species Lissotriton vulgaris. The sequence goes on along the minus strand of NC_141687.1, from coordinate 1,436,403,384 downwards.
AAATTCTAAATACACAAACACACTCATCATAACAATAAAAATCACAATAATGAATACAACGAAGGCCACCTTCACTCTGGTAGGCCATCCGAAAAATATTAGCACATTCTGAAAATAGCGTCGAGGGGCAAGGGGTCGTTCATCTTCCATGACAAATCGGGCAAAAGCATACATCCTCTCTAAAAGTTCAATACTAAACTTGGGTTTATACAAAAAAACGCACGCACTGCCAGAAGGTTCTTCTTCCCACTAAGGGATCTTTTCCCTGTGTCCGTTACAGCCTCACAGGCAGACTCCTATTGTTCATCAAAAGAGAACCACAATTAATTTCCAGTGTTGGAACTGCGGCCCTTAACACAGTCTTTCTTTCTAAACAGAGCAACAAATAAAGTTCCAAGCTCTCAACGCGTTCAGTCCAGTGTCTCGCTCAGTACCTCAGAAAACTAATTGCAACCCCTCAACTCAAGTCTTTGTCTAACTCCTGTCATCCGAAGCTGAGGTACTGCTTTGTTTTCGGGGCCGCAAGTTGTATCTGAGGTGGCCAGGTTGTTCCTGGTCTTGAAATAACCCAACAGCAGAAGCATTTGGTGCAACAAGATCGTGAGATATTTCAGAAACAACTGCTTCCTCTTGTACAGCTGTTGCGCTCTCGTGAGATGGCAACACTTCACTCTGCTGCCCTACTTCACGGGCATCTGAAAACGGTACAGAGCTCGGCCTCCACTCTCCTTCTTGTGTTAGAACTCCTTCTCGGTTCTGCTGATCAAAAGGAAGAGGAAGGGGAAGCTGTTTCAGGTGGGAAACATGTATCCAATGCTTCTTCCCATCCACCTTAACTGCTGTTCTGGTGACCAGTAGAATCTGATAGGGCTTGCTCCAACTCGGCTCCAAACTTGATTTCCGCTGGTAGTTCGCACCAAGACCCACTGTACTGGTTCCAGGCGATGTCCAGGACCTACTGGCAGTGGCTGCAGAATAGCAGATACCTGTTGGTGAATAGAATGCAAATCTTTAGTCAAAGCGTACAGATAATCTATCATTAGAGGGTAATCAATGTCTCAAAAAGATCGGGGTCTCGGGACTCCCCACACATTTGCAGGTCGCCCAAAAACAACTTCATGAGGAGACAATCCTGCTCGTGAGTGAGGTGTAACTATTAGTGACATTAGGGCCAGAGGGAGTGCGTCAGGCCAGCTCAGACCCGTAGTCTCACAGATCTTGGCCATTTTCAGTTTCAATGTGCCGTTGTATTTTTCAAATAAGCCTGCAGATTGGGGATGTCGGGCTGCATGAAACGTTTGTGTAATCTGCCGTCCCTTACAGATATTCTGCACAAGTTGTGCATTAAAATGTACCCCGTTGTCCGACCAAATGACCCGGGGCAAACAGAATCTAGGCAAGTATTCTTTAATAAGGGCTTTAGCAGTGGCAATAGCAGTGTTCTCTTTGGTGGGGTAGGCTTCGACCCATTTACTGAAATTGCATACCACCACCAATACGTATTTCAAATCGTTCACTCCGTCAAGCTGGATATAATCTATCTGTATCACTTCAAAGGGTAAGGTAGGTGGTGCAAAGTTTCCACTCAGGACCTATTCTCCTCCACTAGGGTTATGTTGTAAACATACCATACAATATTTCACTACATGAGCTGCAGTTTTGGGGATATTTGGCTTGGTCCATACTGGGCCTAATATAGCACAAATACCTTTTGCGCCAATATGGGCAGGGCCATGGGCCATCACTACTACTGCATAAACCAAAGCATTAGGTAATAACCATCGCTGTTTTTCAGTTAAATCAATCCAACAGTTGTTTATATTCAATTTTCCTACTCCCTGTTCCCATTTTAGCAGCTCATCTGGGGTAGCTTCTTTCTGTAATTCTTTTACACTCTCAATGGTATTGTGAAACAGGGATGTCTCCGCCACCCACCTTGCCGATGCACTATGGAACATAGCTGTCATTTTCATCTGTGCAGTATCCTTGGCTACCTGATCAGCAAAAGCATTTCCTTTTTCAGTGGAATCAACAATCTTTTTATGAGCACTGCATTTGATAATGGCTACTTTCTCAGGCAGTGTCAAAGCAAACAGAAATCTCTCAATTAAAGGGCCATGCTGTATTTTCTGTCCATGTGAAGTGAGAAATCCTCTCTCTCCACAGCCTCCCAAAGCTATGGGCAACGCCAAAGGCGTATTGACTGGTCGTGAAAATATTCACCTTTAACTCTTTGCTCAATTCACATGCTCTACACAGGGCTATTAGTTCAGCTGCCTGGGCTGAGTGATGAGAGATCCGTGCGGTCTCCACCACAGTTCGAAGGGTAGTAACAGCATAAGCAGCTGTTGTGGTGCCATCTGGTAACTTGAAACAAGAGCCATCCACATACAACTCGCCTTGGTGGTCAGATAAAGGGGTGTCGGTGAGGTCTACACGTCCCTTGGTTTCTTCTTCTGTTCTAAATATGCAGTCATGAACATCGTCCTTTTCATCATTAGAAGGGAGGGGTAGTAACATGGCTGGGTTCAGAGTGGCACATCTTTTAATAGTAATGTGGGATGCAAATAAAGTCAACTCATATCCTGTCAATCTTGCACTCGTAAGGTGCTGAGTTTTTGTTCGATTCAAAAGTATATCCACAGCATGCGGTACCATTACTGTGAGGTCAGTATTCAAGACTATTCCTTCTGACTGTTGAACGGCCACCGCTACATCAGCAGTAGCCCTTAGACAGCTCGGAAGGGCTCTGGCGACGTTATCCAACCCCGCTGAAAAGTAAGCACAGGGTCGTTGCTTACCACCAAAACCCTGTGTTAACACTGAAAGCGAACAACCATCCACCTCGTGCACATGGAGTACAAAAGGCTTATGGTAGTCTGGAGTAGAACAAAGAGCAGTTTTTAAAGAGTCAAAAGAATCTTGACACTCATCCGTCCAGGGCAGGGGTTCATGCACGTCTTTGGTGGTCAAATGCAACAAGGGTTTAGCGAAAAGTGAAAAATTAGGAATCCATTGGCGACAGTAAGAGGTTATGCCAAGAAAAGCACGGACATTACGTTGAGTACAAGGCACAGACATATTAGTAATCACAGATATTCTTTCCGGAGTTAGTCTTCTCCCCCTTTTGACAGAAGGTGGCCGAGGTAGGTCACTTCCTGCTGACAATACTGAAATTTGGACAGGGAGATTTTATTTCCATTAGCTGCCAAATGAGTCAATAATTTAACAGTGGCTTCTTTACAGTCCTCCTGTGTGTCGGAGGCCACCAAGATATCATCCACGTACTGGATGAGAAGATTTCCAGGGGGTAAGATTAGTTCATCGAGAACTGCTTTCAGGGCTAGGCTGTAAATACTGGGACTCTCAGTATAGCCTTGAGGAGCACGACAAAATCTAAAGCTGCGGCCAGACAATGAGAATCCGAGGATATGTCTACTCTTGGGGTGAATCGGAATGCTAAAGAAAGCATTCTAAAAATCCATTACCGAAAAATACTGAGCTGAAGGGGGAATCATAGTCAAGATAGCAGTTATATTGGGAACTACTGGATATTGGGGAACTACTATCTTATTGACCTCTTGGAGGTCAATTACAAATCTACATGTATTCTTGTAATCGAGAGCACCATCTATTGGGGCCTTCTTCAAAATCGGTAAAATGGGGCTGTTACATAAGTTTGCAGCCGTTTCCTCAACTATCCCCTTTTTAATGAGGTCATGGATAATGTGCAACAGGGCCTGCTCACCCTCCGGTGAAATTTTATACTGAGGAATGCGAGGCAACTGGGCATTGGGCTTCAAGGTAATCGACACGGGGGCTATTTTTAACAATCCTACATCAGTATCACCTGTTGCCCAAAGTGACCGGCGAATGGTAGAAAATTCAGGGGGAAGGTGTTCATTTTTAGCAAAACATTGTGATGTACTTGTAGGTGGTAGTTGCATAGTTAAATAAACACCATCAGGAGAACAATACATTTGTGCATTCAATTTCTTCAATATATCCTGTAGTGTAGTTCCTATTTTCCCTATAGGCCCTGCGCATTGGAATAACATAAACAGCAGTTTAGACGTAGGACTGAGGTCTTCTAGGTCTCTACTGACTATGTTAGACTTAATTTAGGTTTGCGCCAGCTAGCTCAGAGGTCACTGGAAACTTTCTTGACTGAATAGGAAGTGATCAGCTTCCCTGGCTCAGACATGAAGGGATTCAGCTTCCGACAACGGCATAAACATGACAACTTTGCTCCCTCAGAATAAGAGTCAATCTCTAGAGTCGTGTGAAACAATAGACAGCTATTTCACTCAGTCAGTTGTGCATATTTAATTTCACCAGGGTGCAAAGAATAGAGAGACGAGCGTTTTCAATAAAAGATAATATTTATTGAGCAGTCTTTCTTCTCATGCAAGAGAAATGAATTGCCACAATTGCAAGACTTGTTATAAAGTAAAGTACGTACAGTAAAAGGTGTATTATGAAATAATACTGTAAAAGCATTGATATGGTTTCTTAGCCATAAGACACTTTAAAATGGATAATATATATATACATATATACATAGGCTAACGTGTTCAACTGGTGCTTCTAAAATACGCCTACTCCGGTGTACCTGACCTAAGCCTAATACGTGGGAAGGAGTAAGTAAGTAGCAGTTTAAGTTAAGTAGGTTTGTTGCCAAGGATCTGTTCAAGAATTCTCTCTAAGGGTTTAGTCAGCACTGTACCTTGGGAATAGAATGTAGGAGGTCTGGTATCTCCCTCTCAGGACTCGATATTCCAGTCACCCGCAAGGGTAGGCTGGAAACGCCGGAGCTGGATTTTCTCTGCAGGAGAAAAGACAGTGTCTTTCTCAGCGCGTCAAAGAGGAGGGGCAGCGTCCGTGGGCTTCTCGCTTCTGCTGGGCTCTCAGAAAGTAGATTAGCTGCTCTGCTCCAGAATCACCACCGGGTGTTTGCTTAAGGCAATGTTGGTATATTTATACCTGAAAGGTGCCGAGTTTGACGTAAGGTTTGGACATAAGACGTCAATAAAGATGTCACTAAGAACTGGTTCTTCTTACAGTGCTCGCAGGAGTTCTATTACAAATCAAAACAAAGCAAGCGGGGCTTTCCCAGGTTGCTGGGGGTTTGGTGTGTCGAAAGAACTCGGCGTGCTCTCTAGGAATCTAAGGAAGTAGCTTCTGCTGTGTCATGGACTGCAGAGACGATTTACTGAAAATATGGCTCTGATTATTATGCCATTATAGGGATATTTATTGATTATAGCCGTATAGGGGCATAAGGTCACAATATTGAATCGGGTTCCTAGATAAAACACATCAATCCAACCCTAACAGATTTTCGCCACAATTAGAAGGAAAGGAGAGTCTACAGTGATTGTACCAATAGTGAAAGGTAAAGGTTTAGAAATGGGGCTTACCACGGGGATTCCTGAGAACCCTACTGACACATTAGTTTCCCCAGACAGAGCAGCCCCTGGGACCAGTGTATGGGCAACATAACTATTCATTGCTCCAGTATCCACTAGAAACTTTTCTGACGTCCCCAGCAATTGTCCTTGTACATAAGGTCCTTCCTGATCCACTGGTACTGCTATATGGCCCTCGCTCTGTCCCTGGATGTCTCATGCATATCCATTCCCATCTTACCCACCATCCTGATAATCCTCATGGTAGTACTGTCTACTCTGGGGATCAGCAAAATAGTTTTTTCGGGAATCACCACCAACCATTTCCTCACGTCGCATACTATTTCGATCAATATGTCCTCGACCTCTACCCCTTCCCCTGCTGGGGCCACCTCTGCCTTGAAGCAAAGGGCAATCAGCCCTCCAATGCCCTTCCTGTTTGCAATAGGAACACTGATTTATCCCAATATTCGGGGGTCCTCCTCCACCTCCTCTTCCACCCATTGCTCTTCTTGGAAATTAACCTGGCCCTCCTCTGCCATTATTCTGTCCTCTGCTAACCTGCTGTAATAAGACTCTTGTCTTTATGTCTTTAACCTTTTTCTCCGATTTATCCTTGCTCTCATTCTCTCGATGTTCATAGTATTGAGCCATACTAAGAATCACAGACGGGGCAGCTGTAGTCCATGTGCTTTCTGCAGCTTGGAGTTGGGACATCACTTCAGGGAGGAAGTTGGTAACAAACCTATTTACAAGTAGTCGAACTCCACCTTCCGTGGATAAGTCCTGACCACTAAAAACTATAAACACTTTCTCAAAACGTGTGTAGAAATCTGAAACCCTTTCATCCTTCTTCTGCCTACAAGCCGTTAATTTATCCCAATCAACCTTCCCAGGGGGAAGGAAAGTCTGCATATAAGTGATAATTCGGCCCGGCACGGCCAAAACTTCATCTCTGGGTTTATCTCCTGGTTTACGCTCCTCATCCCATGCTTTAGTCTGATCCCAGGTCCTTCCTTATTCTGGGGCGTGATCGGTATCATGTATCTGTCTCCAAATATCTACCGGGATCAGGAGGCCAAAAAACAGTTCAATGTCTGCCAATGTCATAACAGCAGAATTTAACTTATGGGGGAGGAATGCACATCATGTTGTCGTGACTATTCATCAACTTATCCATTATTCAAACAAAGTGCGTGCAGATTGGTTAGTGCCCTAACAGCAGAATTGGCAGCTTCAGTCAATTCTTTATAATAGGCAGTGGGGTTTTTACGGGGATCGGGAAGCTGTGCTTTTAAGGTAAGGACCTCACTTCGTTTCCAAGGGGAATAAACCCACTGTTCCTGAAGCCGGGCGTCCACACGAGCTCTCACTACCTGTCCATTAGCATCCGTTATCTCGGGAAGCTCGGGTTGGAAAAGGGGGTGTTCCTTCCTCATTGGGTGTTTTGCTCCCCAATCAGCGCATTTTCTGTGCATTCTTTCACGGTAGTGTACAAGTGTTGCAACATTTTGAAACACTTCAGTAGTCTGTAAGTTAAACTTAAAAGCTCGATCCCTACTGTCAAATAATACCGGGGAGCTAGTCCCTCCTCAAAACATTGTTCCCATAGCGAAATCAGTCCGATCGCCATGTTTTCCAGTGCCAGTTGCTGAGCAACTGGTTCAAAATCTTTCATGGTACTCCAAATGTCCTCTAAGGTATAGATTGGGTTTCGCATCCACTGGGATGCCTGGATTACTTTAGATTTTCTTTCTTCAGAACCCAAGGATGACCTAGTGAAAACTCGTTGATCACTCAAGTCTCCCCTAGGATGCTAGGGTGTCGTGTCTGGAACGGGCAGAAGTTGCCCCATATCGGGGGTCCATTAGACCTCCCATAGGGGGTGTCAAAAACACAGGGTGCAAGGGAGAGGAGACTGTAGGATCCGGCCTTAAGGAAATGAATGCTGAGGTAGTGGGCCAGAGGGTAGGAGGGGGTAACATCGGCGTACGAGGGGGCCCGTCCATTGGGGCGGTAGCAGCCACAGCCACAGGCGCTCCAGCGGCTGACACAGCTCCAATCTGACCCGTCCGAACCAAAGGCACGGCTGGGTATAATTCCTGGGGGGCATACAGAGGGGGTGGACGAGCCTCTAACAGTCAATAAGCTTTATTCGGTTGAAACAAAGCAACCATAAAAGCACAGTACAATTATTAAAATACAGTCATATGTATACATTAAAAGGAAATACCATGCCAAAGAGTAAATATGTACATACATACAATAAGTTTACAAAAATATAACAAACAATTTTTAGATTATACGAAAAAAGTGCAAAGTGCGTTAACAAGGAATTTCATTCATATAAAAAGGGGGATACAACCCTCACTCAATCAGCATGTAACCGGTCTAGACGTAACATCATTCCCCCACTTAGTGCCGCCTCCTCTGCAATTCTAAGCAGCCCCAGGCATCAGAGTTTTGATATCAGACCTTTCAAGGATCGAATTATCAGATCAATGCGAAAAGTGATTCCAAGTGGGTAGCTTATAGTTGCTGAGTGTATTGTTGCCCCTACAGTGATTATTTCCTGTCTTAAATCTTACTTGGGGCATATATGCGGCTCTGGGGTAAAAGTCTCTCAGTTCCCTTACAACTATTGGGCCGTCCCCCCTTTGAGGCTGCCAGCCCAGAAGATAGTGGACAACCCGAGGATCCCTAAAGTTTACAAGAACCAGATCTCCCGCAATATCTTTGGTTAGAGGACCCAACCATTTCACCCTTCTGACATTCAGTATTTTCCCGTCTATGTTTGGTGGAAGGGGCCTATTCTTTGTTAACCAGAAAGATACCTTGTTTGCCAGCTCGGTTTGTCCCTCGATTTTTTCATTACTTAATTCAGGCACGCCTGATAGAATGCAAACAAATGGCGCTGCCTCCGGCGGTAGGTCAATTTGATTGGTTTTTCTTTGCCTATAACCATTTTTTGAGAGAGTCCCCACTAAGGGCGTTGAATCTTTGGATGACCCTACTCCTTTATCAGAGTTCAATGGTATTACCTTTTTTGGACTACTTCTGTTTGGTGTAGTCTGCCGAGTATTAGATGGTAATGACTTTTTAGATTTATTAGGTGCAGATGGCTGGGTTGGAGGAGTACTGCTTTGTGTCATAATTATTGGTAGATCGGCAGTGGCTGTGAGTTCAGCTTTGTTAGCTCTTACCAGACTTTCTAAAAGAATAGCGTTCGCCTTCGTTGTTTCTTCAATATAGGTAACTTTTTCCCCGATAACCATGATTTTTTTAACCAAAGGGAATATTAAAGATTTAACGATGTGTTCCATCAGGGTCAAAGGGTCAGTTGGTGTGGAAGGTAGGGGAGAATCAGAGGTAGAGCATGCCCTGAATGATTGCGGAGAAATAGTACAGACCGAAGGGGGACTTGCATGCCGCTTTCTTTTGGTGGGGGGTGTCTGAGGGTTTGTTATAAGAATACTATCTTTATCTGTAAATGAGGAGTGGTTTCCCTGGTGGGTTACTTGGGGGTTAGGTAGTTTGTTAGGGCTAGCACTTATATTTAGTGGGGCACCAGTTGATTCGTTACCCTCTTGAAACAGGATGTAATTAGTTTTACAAAGCGCATTAAGTTCATCCAATAGGGATAGCGATTGGCAGTAGTTGGTTGTTACTAAAGGGGATTGACGGCAGAAATTTAAGTTATCCAAACTCCCGTTTCCAAGCCCCCCACGGGAGTTAGTGTTATTTATGACCCCTTTGCCATCCATAATGTTGATAGCTTTCGTATATAGCAGCAATATAGTAACAACGACAAACACTAGTACTGGACCCGTGTACAATGTCATAAGTCCAATTCTGTTAGGCGGAAAAGGTAACAAGGCAGTCACGGTTATGAGTCAATATGATTTACCTCCTTTATCCAGTGGAAGGTAGGACAATATAACAGCTCGGTACCTTCTCCTTCGTAGAAGCCAAGAGGGGTGGCCCGTCCCGGCCTCCTTGTGCCTCTGAGGGCCACAGAGGGCCCGCCCTTTGCCCGGGCTTAGCCCCGGGCGCTCCCGCGCGCGCCTCGCGTGGCGAGAGGCGTTCCTCGCTTAACAGGCGCCTCCGGGCGAGATGGTGGCGTCAGGGACGCGACTCGGCCGCCGGGGCACCTGGGGATTGTAGTTCTGTGTCCCCGGTGGCAGTGGCGCTGTGCAGTTCAGCCGTTCCCCTCACGGCGCTTCTCCCAGCCAGAATGTCAGCCGTTGCCCTCACGGCAGGAAAGTATTAAGGTCAGCGGCCCCCCTCCGAGCGCTCGGCGCTCCTCGCTTAACAGGCGCCTCCGGGCGCGATGGTGGCGTCAGGGACGCGACTCAGCTGCCGGGGCACCTGGGGATTGTAGTTCTGTGTCCCCGGTGGCAGTGGCGCTGTGCAGTTCAGCCGTTCCCCTCACGGCGCTTCTCCCAGCCAGAATGTCAGCCATTGCCCTCACGGCAGGAAAGTATTCAGGTCAGCGGCCCCCCTCCAAGCGCTCGGCGCTCCTCGCTTAACAGGCGCATCCGGGCGCGATGGTGGCGTCAGGGACGCGACTCGGCCGCCGGGGCACCTGGGGATTGTAGTTCTGTGTCCCCGGTGGCAGTGGCGCTGTGCAGTTCAGCCGTTCCCCTCACGGCGCTTCTCCCAGCCAGAATGTCAGCCGTTGCCCTCACGGCAGGAAAGTATTCAGGTCAGCGGCCCCCCTCCGAGCGCTCGCCGCGAGCCTCTAACAGTTCTTCTATCTCATCTCCAGTTTCTGTACGAGTTACATAACTTTTATCAGTTTCTAATCGAAATTGTCTGTCCATTGTTTAATATTCTTTTCTACCTTCTCTTTTTCATAGGCTACAGCCTTTTGAGTAACAGTCTGTCCTGATTTAAGCTTCCCTAATTACTCCTCCCTTATTCGTCGTCGTTTCGCTTCCTTCAACCATAAGTTCAAGGAATCGAATATTGACTAACGGCTATTTTTCATAAATAATTTATTCTGCAAGTAATTAATCTTTTACTCGTCAAAAGACCCTGTTAGAGGCCAATGCAAATCAAAGTTGTCTTTGGTGTACTTTTTCCAAAGAGTATTAAACAGAATAGGGGTAAGACCATGTTACATCCGGAGGGGCAGGCTGTCTTTCTTCCAACCTCCCACCTCGCTGACAGCAGCATCCAAAACATATTTTACTGGAACACAGCATATTTAGGACGTTCTCAACAAGTTACCCACGCACCACTTGCACTCGCATTCGGACGCGTCCTCTTCACCACATACTCATTCACGCTTGTGACATACAATCTTAAAGTGCTCAAAAAAGAAAATATAGGAATTCCTCGGTTCTTATTTCTCACTGCGTATTTCATACAAATACGACATGTCTTCGAAATCGAACAGCGCCTGTCGACTCCTGTCCTGGGAATCGATCTCTCCAGATTCCAGACCAACAAATATATCACCAAAAGAAACAGTCGTTAGACTGTTCTGAGGTCACCCGACAGGCGAACCACGAACCCTCTTCCGGACCAACCCATAGTCCTGTGCTGGTTGGGCCGGGCGTCTGGGCGCGTAGCTCCAGAACCCTAGCTTACCCAGTTGCTCCCATGGGTTCTTCCGAAGAGAATTTGGCCGAGTGTGCACCCTCGTGCAACACTAAGGTGTCAGGCGTTGTCTCAAGATCTCACCAAATAAGTCTGTGGGGCATTCACCCGTGCAGCCACTCCGCTGCCACGTCAGACCCCCAGATTCCCTTGTGGCTCGGCTTCACCGACCACTGCCAAATACAGTTAACTGTTGCAAAAAGAAATCACCTCTTCCAAGTGCTCTCTACTTCCCTAGATGCCGAATCAAATATACAATATAATTCACTCACCTGGTGCACTCAGGTCCGATTGCGGTTTCTCCACTGCCGACTCTTCTACAGACTAACATGGTCAGCTCTCTCTATCTCTCTCGGGTTAAGCCCGTAGGACTCCGGCAAAGTGTCTTTAAACAGCTGGGAAATATACTGAACTCTTGAGTGGAATTTCTTGTTTTTCTTACCACAAACTGGTGTCTCAAATCAGGATCCTCTTTCTGTCCACCCACTCGGCCAGAACTCCTCCCTGTCCCTCTACTCCTGTTTACAGGAGGGGACGACCCTATCGCGGAGTCCCGGCGGAGTCTCCAACTGATGTACCGAACATTTCTATAATGGGGCCATACTCACCAATAGCCCATATACCTTATTTACAAGTAACGAGTCAGTCGGCAATGGAGAAGTTTCAATCGTTTATTTTGCAAAGTAGGCCGTACGCAGGGGAGTCTCAGTCTACATGACCCTCGGAGGTGCGCAGAGAAGACTGAAGACTACAAGCAATACAAAGCATATATACGTTTCACACACAGTATGATATCACCTAACATGGAAAAGTACTACTTGTCAGAGAGCCAGCAGGAAGACCCATATAAGGCACAATAGATTGCTAGTAGCTGAGCCTAAGCTATTCCGGGGGCAGGTCAGTAAGGTGCCTCCCTTTCTATCTGGAAACGGGGATTGACAGGGACGAGGCCTGGAAGAATGTGCGCATCCTACAATAAGTAAAGATGTGACCCTGGGTTTCCCTGAGCTACAAACTAACGATCTATGCTCAGCCTGGGCTACCATCCTAGGTTTCTATACAGGGGTACATCACGTGTTTTCCCAGAAGACTAAGTGAACACGGGGAAACAAAACTAAGATGGCGTCGGTTATACCAATAGGCCCGATCGTGCACAAAAAATGAATATCTTTCACAACTATATATCCGGGGTTACCTACAACACTTACAATAATATGATTATATTGGATACATTAGGCCAACACCACCTATATCGAATTTATCTCATCAGTATTGTATAGGATTTCTTTACCATTGCATTGAGGGAATCGAAGATAGTGGTAAAAATGTGTCAAAAGCAGCCTCTATGATGAGACCCTTTCAAGGTGCACTGCTAAAAAGAATTCATGCGGAACAGCAAGCATGTTATACCATCTCAAAACATACCACCATTTGGATCTGAAGAGGGCACAGAAGAACGGAGAGTGACCATCTACCTCCAGGCCTGCACCACCTGCTCCCAGGGAGAGAGTGCCAACAAAAGTGGAGAGACACACCCAGAAATGTATCCCAAATTAAGGCATGTTGGAACATATTGTCCAGACTGCAGTACTACTATCACAGTTGGTGAGCTGTCTATTGAAGTTATTCTGGAGACAGCAAGGTGACAAACTTGGTATTTTTTTTCTTACTTTACTTCAGAGTGTGGGCAGTTTTCTGTTTGTGGCAAGACTTTTTGTTCTCCCCTACTTGCAAGTTTGTTAGAAGAAAAATAAAAAATAAATACAAAATGTTAGAAAAAATACAAAGTACAGTTCTCAAAAAATAAGAAAAACATTAGTTCTTCTCAGAACTGCCTTCCATGCTTAAAAAATGCTAAGCTGTATGTCTGTGAGTATATATAAGGAGGAGTGTTTGTATAAGTATGTGACTTAGTGTGTAAGTGGCTGCATGGGTGACTGGGTGTGTAATTGTCTCTAAAGGTGAGTCAATGGCTCTATCAGTGAGTGGCCGGGTGGACGAATGCCTAGATTAGTGTGTAAGTTACTATGTGAGTGAGGGAGTAAGTGTATGAGTGATTTAGGAGTAAACACTTGGGTGCATGAGCAGCTGTATGAGTGAGATAGTGAGTGTATATGTGGGTGTATGAGCAGCTGTATGAATGCTATACTGAGTGTATGAGTGAGTGAGAGGATGTATTGGAAGTGAGTGAATGAATGCATGATTGCCTCTGTGGGTGAGTGAGTGACTATGTGAGTGGCTGTATGTGTGGGTGAGAATATGCTTGTAGGCTTGTATGAGTGGATGACTGGGTGTGTAAATGGCTGTATGAATGAGTGACTGGGTGTCCAAGTGGGTGTATGGGTGAGTGACTGGGTGTTTTGAGTGGGTGCTTGGTTGAGTGAATTGGGGTATGAATGGCTGTATTAGAGCGTGAGTGTTTGTGTGAATAGCTGTATGGGTGAGTGAGCAGATGCGGAGTGATTTAATGGATGTGTGAATGGGTATGTAAGCTGTGTGTGGATATGTAAATTAATGTGTGAGTGCTTATATGCATAAGTAAGTGGCTATGTTGAGCGGCTGTATTGGTGAGTGAGTGCTTCTATGGATGAGTGCATGAGTATATGAGTGGTTGTGTGGGTGTGTTCGTGGTTTTGTGAGTGGTTGAATGGGTGAGTGAGTGTCTCTGTTCATAGGTTGCATTGGTGAGTAGGTGAGTGTCTAAGTGGTTGTATCAGTGAATAGATTTATAGGTATATGTATTGGTGAGCGAATGACTGTGTGAGTGACTGTATAGGTGAGTGTGTGGGTGTATCAGTGGCTGTATGGGTGACATAGTGGGTGTATGAGTGCTCTATGGGTGAATGTGTTCATGTGTAAGTGCCTTTATGGGTTAGTGAGTGGGTATATAACTAGCTCTATGGATGAGTGAATAGGCATGTCAGTGGTTCTCTGAATGACTGAAAAGGTGGATGAGGTAGACTGTGGGTGTGGGTGACTGTCTGGGGGAGTGAATGGGTGTGGAAGTGGCTGAATGGGTGAGTGACTGCTAGTACCAGTGGCTGTATGACTGAGTGAATAGGTGTGTAAGTGGCTGTATAAGTGATTTAGTGTGTGTATTAGTGTCTGCATGGATGAGTATTAAGCATGGGTGGAAAATCCGTTTCGCTCGCGGATTTTGTGGATTTTCGGTAAATTCGCAATCCGCGAACGCTCACGAATTTACCGAAAATCCGCAAATTCGCACACAGCGGATTTTTTTTTCTTGGTGATACAATTTTGCGGCGCGCGGCATTTACTTACCGTCATTCAGCGTTTGCCGAGTTGTTTTTCTCGATATTTTGCGAGTGCTGCGCCATTTTGGATCTTGCTGCGGGATCCCGTGGGAATTTGGCGAGCGCGATTACGTCATCGCGGCTTGCCAACTTGCACAGCGATAGTTTGTCAACGCGAGTACGCCGTGATCACGTATCGCGGGACTTCGCAATTGCGACCTTGTAGATGCGGCGAGCAGCAACAATCTCGCACTCGCGAAAATACAAAATTTGCAATTCTGCACAAGAAATCCACCAGCAAGCAGCATAAACCTTCTGGAAATGATGATTTTTATCTGAATAACTCCTCAGGTTGACATTTGCCTGCACTTTTTTTGCGAGGAGTCCATTTTGGGGAGGAGGGGGGGAGGAAGGAAGTGCCCCACAGTCTTCAACTTCCTGTTCCTGTCCAGCAGGCTCCTCCCAGTGCTTTGTCCATCTCCTGGTCACTTTTCATTTGGATCTGGAGCTGGAAGGATTACTTTTTGTGGATGCTGCTGGATATTTGGATTTGAGGCCTTTTTGACTTTCTTTGGATCACTTTTGGATTAGAAATTTCACAAGTAAGTTTGTTTGGGGCATTACAGTTGCTGCAACTACAATTTTGGAATTTTCGATTTTTGGGCTGTTTTGGGGCCTTTTGCCCAGGGGTACTCAGTGGTGGGTGGACTGAGTCTTTCTGTGGGGTGTCTTGAATTTAAACATCATGGAGGGGCTGGATGGCTTGGGATTGTGCTGATTTTTCAGTGATTTTCATTTTTTTGGGCTGTACTTGTGGCCTTTTCACCAGGGGTAGTGAGTGTTGCATGGGCCTAGTCTTTCTGAGGGGTGTCTTGAATTTAAACATCATGGAGGGCATGGATGGAATGGGATTGTGCTGATTTTTCAGTGATTTTCGGTTTTTTGGGCTGTACTTGTGGCCTTTTCACCAGGGGTAGTGAGTGTTGCATGGGCCTAGTCTTTCTGTGGGGTGTCTTGAATTTAAACATCATGGAGGGCATGGATGGAATGGGATTGTGCTGATTTTTCTGTGTTTTTCGATTTTTTGGGTTGTTAGTGGGGACAGGCCATGTGGCTGGGGGCCATTTTGAGTGCTGCTACAGGCCCTGGCCATGTGCTGGGAGGGAGGGGGCCATTTTGAATGCTGGCAGTGTTCTCAGGCCTGCAACCATTTTGCCTAGCTTTCAACCTTTATGCCCAGGGGTACTCAGTGGTGGGTGGACTGAGTCTTTCTGTGGGGTGTCTTGAATTTAAACATCATGGAGGGGCTGGATGGCTTGGGATTGTGCTGATTTTTCAGTGATTTTTGTTTTTTTGGGCTGTACTTGTGGCCTTTTCACCAGGGGTAGTGAGTGTTGCATGGGCCTAGTCTTTCTGTGGGGTGTCTTGAATTTAAACATCATGGAGGGCATGGGTGGAATGGGATTGTGCTGATTTTTCAGTGATTTTCTTTTTTTTGGGCTGTACTTGTGGCCTTTTCACCAGGGGTAGTGAGTGTTGCATGGGCCTAGTCTTTCTGTGGGGTGTCTTGAATTTAAACATCATGGAGGGCATGGATGGAATGGGATTGTGCTGATTTTTCTGTGTTTTTCGATTTTTTGGGGTGTTAGTGGGGACAGGCCATGTGGGTGGGGGCCATTTTGAGTGCTGCTACAGGCCCTGGCCATGTGCTGGGAGGGAGGGGGCCATTTTGAATGCTGGCAGTGTTCTCAGGTCTGCAACCATTTTGCCTAGTTTTCAACCTTTATGCCCAGGGGTAGTGAGTGTTGCATGGGCCTAGTCTTTCTGTGGGGTGTCTTGAATTTAAACATCATGGAGGGCCTAGATGGTTTTGGATTGTGCTGATTTTTCTGTGATTTTCGTTTTTATGGCCTGTTGTTGTGGCCTTTTCACCAGGGGTAGTGAGTGTTGCATGGGCCTAGTCTTTCTGTGGGGTGTCTTGAATTTAAACATCATGGAGGGCCTGGATGGCTTGGGATTGTGCTGATTTTTCTGTGTTTTTCGATTTTTTGGGGTGTTCATGGGGACAGGCCATGTGGGTGGGGGCCATTTTGAGTGCTGGTACAGGCAGGCCATGTGCTGGGAGGCAAGTGGCCATTTTGAACGCAGTCAGTGTTGTTAGGCCTGCAACCATTTTGCCTAGTTTTCAACCTTTATGCCCAGGGGTAGTGAGTGTTGCATGGGCCTAGTCTTTCTGTGGGGTGTCTTGAATTTAAACATCATGGAGGGCCTGGATGGTTTGGGATTGTGCTGATTTTTCTGTGATTTTCGTTTTTTGGCCTGTTGTTGTGGCCTTTTCACCAGGGGTAGTGAGTGTTGCATGGGCCTAGTCTTTCTGTGGGGTGTCTTGAATTTAAACATCATGGAGGGGCTGGATGGTTTGGGATTGTGCTGATTTTTCTGTGATTTTCGTTTTTTTTGGCCTGTTGTTGTGGCCTTTTCACCAGGGGTAGTGAGTGTTGCATGGGCCTAGTCTTTCTGTGGGGTGTCTTGAATTTAAACATCATGGAGGGCATGGGATTGTGCTGATTTTTCTGTGTTTTTTTGATTTTTTGGGGGTGTATAACTGAACTGATGTTCCTCTGTCTTCCATTGCTTTTAGGTGCACAAGACTCAAGAGAACCACCAGTGCCAGGAAGAAGTCCTGCAGCGGTGTGTGTGTGCAGCATAACGTCACGCGACGTCACGTCTGGCCACAGACAACTCTGCAACTCGTGCAACTGCGGCCTGCTGTTCTGACCTGCTCTGAAGAAGATGGCCCCAAAAAAAGGTCCCAGTAGCTCCTCTAGCAAGAAAGTTGCCAGTAAGGAGCAGAAGAAGCAAGTTACCAAGGAGGCTGGTGTGCCGGCCGCCACGTTTTTTGGGAGTAAAAAAACAAGTCCGCCTGCAGCAGCAGCGGGATCTGCTGGGGACCAAGCTGGGAGCAGCACCCCTGCTCCATTGGGCACAGTGCCGCCACCACCACGCCAACTTAAGTCCAAGCCCTTGAGTGCTGCAGAGGCAGTCAGTGTACTTCTTCAATCACCATCGACCAGTGATGTGGGCTCATTGCAAGAAAGTAGCAGCAATGTCCCTGAATCAACACAGGTTGTTGTAACTCATCTGACAAGTGTTGAACAACCACAGCCGCAACAACAACCACATGTGCAAGTACAAGCCCAAGTACATGTGGAAGGAGAGGCAGCGCAAGGAGATGCGCAAGCGGTGCATGGAGGGTCACAAGTGCCCACAATAGTTGTTCCTCCCGAAGTAGGGGCACATCAGGAAATCGACAATCAAGTCGAGGTATCATTTGAGGAAGCCACTCCTCCTGATGATCATTCATTGTCTTCCACATCCCTAGCAAGGAAAAGATCAAGGGGGGTGTCTACATCTTCTTCAAGCCCACCCCCTTCTGATGATCTGGATGAAAATTGGGAACCACCACGGCCGTCTGAGAGTGAGGCACACCATGATCTGACAAAGGTACTTAAGCGTAAAAGGAAGGTCGTCGAAAAACTCATAGTTATGGAGTGTGATGAGGCTCAACAAGAAGTGGCGGATACTGCTGCTGATAAAGCCTCTCACGACGACGAGCCAGTCATCATAAAGGTCACTGCAGCCCCAGCGGGCATGCAGCAAAGAGACATTTTGACCCTAGCCCGAGAAGCTGCTGAGCGTGATGATGATGTCGACGAGGAGGCAATGGAAACACAACAATCATTGGAGTTAAGTAGTACACCAACACGTACCGCTTCCATATTTCTTCCTCGCAAGAAGGGACCTCCATCCACCTCGACCTCAATTAGTGGTGGTGAAAGTGCACAACGTACTAAAGTTCGGCAATCCACATCCTCCACTTCATCTGGCATTAGCAGCAAGACCACCGTCACCAGTATCGCCGCCTCCTCCGGCCCCCACAGACAATTCAAGTCCCCAGCTTGGGACTTCCTTAGTGTTTGCCCAAAAAGGGAAAACTTCGCCATTTGTAGCATTTGTATGGTTGCAGTTAGTCGTGGTAAGTTTGGTACCAACTATGGTACCTGAGGCCAGAGAGGTCATCTTAAGAGACAGCACGCTGTCCAATGGTTTGCGCACCTACAGGCGATCAAGGAAGCCCTAATTGCACGTAATGAAAATGTTGATTTTTCATCTGATGATGACGAGGAGGAAGAAGACGTGTCAAACACTTCACTTACACCCAGTACCCCTGTCAGCAGCACACCCCATGTGAGCCACACTAAGAGTGTGGGAGAGAGTGAGACACCAATGCGAAAAAGTTCATCAGCGAGCGTAACTGGGTCGAAGATCTCATCATGATCATCATCCCGTAAATGCTTGGTCCAGGGCAACATTAAAAATATGTTGTTTACAGAAGCGCAATATGAACGCAACCACCCACTGACGCGTCTGTATAACACTAAGCTGGCTAAAATGCTAGCTCTGGACCTTCTCCCTTTTTCTTTTGTAGAAGGGGTTGGTTTTCTAGAAATAGTGGCAGCGCTCTGCCCTAAATGGAAGGTTCCTAGCCGGTTCTATTTTGCCAGAGTTGCGGTTCCAGCACTACATGAAGATGTGCTGGAGGTGATTGGGGCAGCTTTGCAGAAGAGTGCTGTTCACACTATACATCTGACAACAGACATGTGGACCAGTGGCGCAGGCCCTGATTACATGTGCATCACTGCACACTGGGTCTCTTTTTCAGGGGTTAAAGCAAAGCTAAACGTAGGTGTTGACCCGGACCAAGTTTTTAAAGCTGCTCGGAAACATGCAACACTAGCCATGTTTGGTTTGGAGAAACGTCACACAGCACAAAACATTTTGGATGAGTTTAACACAAAGGTCCTTGACTGGCTGTCCCCAAAAAAACGCCAGATTGGTTATGTTTCCACAGATAATGGCGCCAATGTAGTTAAGGCCATGGAGCTGGGTCAGTATTTCAGAGTGCCATGTTTGGCGCACTGTATAAACCTGGTTGTCAAAAAATTCTTGAGTGATAAAGACAGTGCAGCGTACGAGGTAGTGGACACCTGCCGAAAAATGTTTAACCATTTCAGCCATTCTTTTAAGGCCCGGAAGCATCTGAGGAGCCTGCTACATAAACGTTGAATGCCAGTGAAAGCACTCATCCAGGAGGTGGCAACACGTTGGAACTCAACCTTCTACATGCTTGAGTGTCTGTACGAGCAGTATACAGTACTCGATCACTATTTCTTAAAACAGGGTACAGCTCAGAAGGACCTGAGGATGGGTGCGGCGCAATGGGACATAGTTAAAAGCCTGACACGCATGCTTCGTCCTTTTGAGGTCTTCACGTGTGCAGTCAGCAAGGAGGACTGTAATTTGGGAAAAGCTATCCCATTGTTGTACATGCTGGAGCACCAACTGAAGGAGGTGTCTTCTGTGTTTCAAAAAGATGAAAAAAACAAAGACCCTTTTGTTTTGGCGGAGAAATTATTAGAGCGCCTACAAGGTGATGAACGTCTTCAAATGATCCACTCAAACCAGCATTACATTTGTGCTACTATTCTGGATCCACGCTACAAAAAGGCGCTGGCAGGCCGAGCATTCTTTTCTTTTGCTGATGAAGATGTTACAAAGTAGAAACGTTGGCTAGCCTTGTTAGCCAAGAGGTTTGAAAGAGAACGGCAGAAAATTGAAGGAAAAGGCAGTACATCAGCATCAGCAGGCCATCCCCAGTCAAAACAATCCACTTCTGCACCTGTGGCTGTGGCACAAGTTACCTCTCAGCCGTTAAAGACACCGGCAACCGGATCATCTGTACCAGACACAACAGTAACATTGGAGGCTGAAGAGGATTGGCTAGCTCGGCTTGGGTTTGGTTCTGAAAAGGTCACAGCAATAGCTAAGCAAAGTGGAGGAACCTTGGAGGAGGACCTTGAGTCGATGGTGAAGGACTATCTGAATGACTCAACAGAGGTCTATGTTAATGCTGACCCATTGGCGTATTGGCATGGGAAAAAAGAATTGTGGCTACAGCTCTCCAACCTGGCTTTAAACTACTTGTCTTGCCCACTCGCAAGCGTGTCTTCTGAACGTGTTTTCAGTGCTGCTGGTGGCATTGTAACTCCAAAACGGAGCCGCCTCTCGCCCAAAAATGTGGACAGGTTAACAATGATCAAGATGAATCAGCACCTCATACCACCAGATTACAGAGTACGAGAAAGCACGCCGGATGAAGATGAGGTGGACAGCAACGTAGATGAGGGAATTTCTTCTCTGTCAGGTGACACTGAGCTCACCCTGCCTGAATTCGCAGAGTATGATGACGAAGCCTTATTCTTATTCCTGGACCCTGACACCGAGCCCTGAAAATGAGACAATGAATCAATAACTTTCTTTTTCGTCCTTATTCACTTTTATTCCTGTGTGTCTGTCTTTCTTTGTTGTGCACAGTTAAAATAATTCACCTAATCACAAAAACAAGCCCATCAGCAGAACTGTCTTCACTTGTTTGCTTATTGATTTGAAGGTGCCGCAGTCTGCATTCCTCAGGTTCACAAGTTCAGAAGAACATGCTCCTCTATCCTCCTCCTCCAGACTCCTATTTCCATCAAAGCAGAGGGCTGGATTACGCCTAATGAAGAAAGACTCAGCACTTGTGGGAGTGTTCTACTTCTTTGCGGGTGAGTTGACGGCTCTGGGGCCATTGCTGGGAAGCTCTAATACCGGATAAAAGTGGTTTGGACCAAATCTTAGGCGGAATTTTTTGTGTGTTTTTGCTGACTTGCTTGCCTTTGCGGAGCTCTTTGGGGGGGTTCCGGGTGTTTGTGGGTGAGTTTTGGGGTCTGGGAGCACTGCTGGGACACTCTAATCTTGATTGCATTTGCTTTTCAGGAAATCCGTGGTGGAAAACTGGAGTTATGGCCTAGCTGCACAGCGCGTTTAGACCGAAGGCCGAGAAATATTGTAAGTATGAGATTTTCCTTTTGGGCTGTTTGGGGGTGTTGTGCTTTTTGGCGGGTGGGTTGGCGGGTCTTGGGGCATTCCTGGGAAGGTCTAATACCGGATAGAAGTGGTTGGGACAAATTCCAAGCTGATTTATTTTGTGCTATTTCTGACATTTTGCTCAATGTAGCGTTTTCGGGGGCCTGTTTGGGGGGCTTCCTGGTGTTTGTGGGTGGGTTTCGGGGTCTGGGAGCACTGCTGGCTATGGATACTTTAGTTTGCAAGAGGTTTGAAGCAAATCCATGGTGGCAGAGGGGAGTTAGGGCCTAGCTGCAGAGCGCGCGCGGAGTGATTTGGGAAATTGGCAAAAAAATGACTAAGTCCCCATTTTCGTACTTTTGCTTTTTAGCTGTTTTGGGGTCTTCTACTCGTTTTCTCCTGGGTTGACAGCTCTGGGGCCATTGCTGGGAAGCTCAAATAACGGATTAAAGTGGTTTGGACCAAATCGGAGGCAGAATTTTTTTTGTGTTTTTGCTGACTTGCTTGCCTTTGAGGAGCTCTTTGGGGAGGTTCCTGGTGTTTGTGGGTGGGTTTCGGGGTCTGGGAGCACTGCTGGGACACTCTAATCTTGATTGCATTTGCTTTTCAGGAAATCCGTGGTGGAAAACTGGAGTTATGGCCTAGCTGCACAGCGCGTTTGGACCGAAGGCCGAGAAATATTGTAAGTATGAGATTTTCCTTTAGGGCTGTTTGGGGGTGTTGTGCTTTTTGGCGGGTGGGTTGGCGGGTCTTGGGGCATTCCTGGGAAGGTCTAATACCCGATAGAAGTGGTTGGGACAAAATCCACGCTGATTTTTGTGTGCTATTTCTGACATTTTGCTCAATGTAGCGTTTTCGGGGGCCTGTTTGGGGGGCTTCCTGGTGTTTGTGGGTGGGTTTCGGGGTCTGGGAGCACTGCTGGCTATGGATACTTTAGTTTGCAAGAGGTTTGAAGCAAATCCATGGTGGTAGAGGGGATTTAGGGCCTAGCTGCAGAGCGCGCGCGGAGTGATTTGGGAAATTGGCAAAAAAATTACTAAGTCCCCATTTTTGTACTTTTGCTTTTTGGCTGTTTGGGGGTCTTCTACTCGTTTTCTCCTGGGTTGACGGCTCTGGGGCCATTGCTGGGAAGCTCTAATACCAGATAAAAGTGGTTTGGACCAAATCGGAAATTTATTTGTGTTTTTACTGACTTGCTTGCCTTTGAGTAGCTCTTTGGGGGGGTTCCGGGTGTTTGTGGGTGAGTTTTGGGGTTTGGGAGCACTGCTGGGACACTCTAATCTTGATTGCATTTGCTTTTCAGGAAATCCGTGGTGGAAAACTGGAGTTATGGCCTAGCTGCACAGCGCGTCTGGACCGAAGGCCGAGAAATATTGTAAGTATGAGATTTTCCTTTTGGGCTGTTTGGGGGTGTTGTGCTTTTTGGCGGGTGGGTTTGCGGGTCTTGGGGCATTCCTGGGAAGGTCTAATACCGGATAGAAGTGGTTGGGACAAAATTCACGCTGATTTTTTTTGTGCTATTTCTGACATTTTGCTCAATGTAGCGTTTTCGGGGGCCTGATTGGGGGCTTCCTGGTGTTTGTGGGTGGGGTTCGGGGTCTGGGAGCACTGCTGGCTATGGATACTTTAGTTTGCAAGAGGTTTGAAGCAAATCCATGGTGGCAGAGGAGAGTTAGGGCCTAGCTGCAAAGCACGCGCGGAGTGATTTGGGAAATTGGCAAAAAAATGACTAAGTCCCCATTTTTGTACTTTTGCTTTTTGGCTGTTTGGGGTCTTCTACTCGTTTTCTCCTGGGTTGACGGCTCTGGGGCCATTGCTGGGAAGCTCTAATACCGGATAAAAGTGGTTTGGACCAAATCGGAGGCAGACTTTTTTTGTGTTTTTGCTGACTTGCTTGCCTTTGAGGAGCTCTTTGGGGGGGTCCTAGTGTTTGTGGGTGGGTTTCGGGGTCTGGGAGCACTGCTGGGACACTCTAATCTTGATTGCATTTGCTTTTCAGGAAATCCGTGGTGGAAAACTGGAGTTATGGCCTAGCTGCACAGCGCGTTTGGACCGAAGGCTGAGAAATATTGTAAGTATGAGATTTTCCTTTTGGGCTGTTTGGGGGTGTTGTGCTTTTTGGCGGGTGGGTTGGCGGGTCTTGGGGCATTCCTGGGAAGGTCTAATACCGGATAGAAGTGGTCTGGACAAAATCCACGCTGATTTTTTTTTTTGCTATTTCTGACATTTTGCTCAATGTAGCATTTTCGGGGGCCTGTTTGGGGGGCTTCCTGGTGTTTGTGGGTGGGGTTCGGGGTCTGGGAGCACTGCTGGCTATGGATACTTTAGTTTGCAAGAGGTTTGAAGCAAATCCATGGTGGCAGAGGGGAGTTAGGGCCTAACTGCAAAGCGCGCGCGGAGTGATTTGGGAAATTGGCAAAAAAATGACTAAGTCCCCATTTTTGTACTTTTGCTTTTTGGCTGTTTGGGGGTCTTCTACTCGTTTTCTCCTGGGTTGACGGCTCTGGGGCCATTGCTGGGAAGCTCTAATACCAGATAAAAGTGGTTTGGACCAAATCGGAAATTTATTTGTGTTTTTGCTGACTTGCTTGCCTTTGAGTAGCTCTTTGGGGGGGGTTCCGGGTGTTTGTGGGTGAGTTTTGGGGTCTGGGAGCACTGCTGGGACACTCTAATCTTGATTGCATTTGCTTTTCAGGAAATCCGTGGTGGAAAACGGGAGTTATGGCCTAGCTGCACAGCGCGTTTGGACCGAAGGCCGAGAAATATTGTAAGTATGAGATTTTCCTTTTGGGCTGTTTGGGGGTGTTGTGCTTTTTGGCGGGTGGGTTGGCGGGTCTTGGGGCATTCCTGGGAAGGTCTAATACCGGATAGAAGTGGTTGGGACAAAATTCACGCTGATTTTTTTTTTGCTATTTCTGACATTTTGCTCAATGTAGCGTTTTCGGGGGCCTGTTTGGGGGGCTTCCTGGTGTTTGTGGGTGGGGTTTTGGGTCTGGGAGCACTGCTGGCTATGGATACTATAGTTTGCAAGCGGTTTGAAGCAAATCCATGGTGGCAGAGGGGAGTTAGGGCCTAGCTGCAAAGCACGCGCGGAGTGATTTGGGAAAGTGGCAAAAAAATGACTAAGTCCCCATTTTTGTACTTTTGCTTTTTGGCTGTTTGGGGGTCTTTTACTCGTTTTCTCCTGGGTTGACGGCTCTGGGGCCATTGCTGGACAGCTCTAATACCGGATAAAAGTGGTTTGGACCAAATCGGAGGCAGACTTTTTTTGTGTTTTTGCTGACTTGCTTGCCTTTGAGGAGCTCTTTGGGGGGGCTCCTAGTGTTTGTGGGTGGGTTTCGGGGTCTGGGAGCACTGCTGGGACACTCTAATCTTGATTGCATTTGCTTTTCAGGAAATCCGTTTTGGAAAACTGGAGTTATGGCCTAGCTGCACAGCGCGTTTGGACCGAAGACTGAGAAATATTGTAAGTATGAGATTTTCCTTTTGGGCTTTTTGGGGGTGTTGTGCTTTTTGGCGGGTGGGTTGGCGGGTCTTGGGGCATTCCTGGGAAGGTCTAATACCGGATAGAAGTGGTTGGGACAAAATCCATAAGGAAAAGCCTTTTGGCACTTTTTGTAACTTAGGGTTAGCCCTAGCAGCAGGATTGCATGTGTTTCGGGGTGTTCTAGATTTTTGCAACTGAGTTCCGGGGTCTTAGAGCACTCGTGAGAATGTGTAATTTTGGTTGCAAGTCATTTGAAGAAAATCCATGGTGGGAAAGGGGGGATTTGGCATAGTTAAAGAAAGCCTCTGCCACTATTCTTAACTTAGGGCTCGTTAGGGTTAGCAGTATTTCTATTGCATGTGTTTGGGTGGGGGGGTTTTCGAGTCTTGGAGCGATGCTGGCTATCGATACTTTTGCTTGCTTGCAAGTGGTTTGAATACAATCCACGGTGGGTAAGGGGGTATTTGGGCCTACTTTTACTTTCGAAGTACGTTTTGTCACCAGTTTTCCGCTAGGCCTCGTTTTTTGAGATCTGATTGGGGGTCTTCTACGTTTTTGCAACTGGCTTTAGTAAGGGTCTGGGTGGAAGCACTGCTGGGAAGGTCTAATTTTGTTCTAAAACACAGTTTACAGTACACCAAGCTTGAGGGGAAAGATCCGCTAAATTAATTTGCCCATACTTATTTATCCTTCAAAAGGTGACTCAGACAGAGTACGCACTTTCAAAAATGTTGTACTGTCTATTAGGAAAATCAAAGTGTGACTTTTTGCACTACACAGCGTACATACCTTATATTTATTTATCAGTGCTGTTTTTCGTTCAATAATTACAGGCCGGGTTTCAGTCTGTGCAATGGGGAAAAAAGGATGGAGTCAGGCTTCACATTAGCGAGCCGCAATTCAGCATCCGCCAGGCAGGCAGTGGACAGGGTGTCTTCTGGTCACCAACATTGATGGACGAAGCGTCAGCTGGAATGGAGGAGTGCTGCTAATAAGAGGAATTGTTTGCTGCATGCAACTTACTTACCAAATTCAACAGGACAACTACAACAATACATATACAGTATCCATTCTTTTTTTCTATGAGTGTGTGTGACTGCATTTCTTGGATCTCTCTCTGCTTCTAAATTGATCCCTACAGCCATTCTATAGGTTTTACTTCGGCTATTTTTTAAACCTAATTTAATGTAGCCCTGTACTGTCGCATTCTGTCATTCACGGTTGTCGAAAGTACTACTTACTTTTCAGTAACAATGCATTCAGTAGTGCATGCACTTCCTTTATGTCACGTAAAAGATTTATGGTTAGCTTTGTACCCAAAAATGTCTTTATGTTCAATTATTGTTTGTCCATGCTGTGCTTTTTTTTTTTTTCTCTCAACAAAACCTACCCAAAAAGAAACCCCCATTCCCATCCATTTTACAAACCCTAACCCTCTTCCCCCGGGCTGTGTGGTTTTGCTTGATGTGTGACTAAATGACATCAATAATTCCACACACTTGCTGGGGAGGATAAGGTCATAGCAACAGGCTGGTGAAGGAATCCGAGGATATATTCTAGACTTACTCAGCTTCAGTACTATTTCTTGTAGTAGTAGCCAATGTCAAAGAAATCCTACACAAGTACAAGTTATACTATCAATACTTTACCATTTGTTAGGCTACATTATGGCACTGTTGTAGTCTAGTGTACTGTCACCTGCTATATTCTGTATCGTACCGTTGTAATGCTACAGGAAGGACAAACCAGGTTTAATTTTCTTTTTTTCTATAGCCATGCAATTGCCACTGTGTCACACCACTATTACCACCGCAATGAGGAGGAAATTTCATCCGCCCTGGATTGCAACCTTAATCGCCATTTTCCGTGGAGCCAGCCCTGGGCCTAGCCCTACTTTCAAACAGAAATTACAGGTAAGATAAGCGTTTGGTTGGAGGTAGTATAATGGAGTATTAGGAGAGACGAGAGATTGACGGTAGTACTACTAAAGTCCTAGGACTATTCAGGAAAACAAACTTACTGTTAAACCCCCACCCACCAGACTCAAAAGCAGTAAAAAACAGGTATGGTCAGATAAAGTTTCAAAAAGTATATTTTTATAGCCCTAACAAAATAATCTCCCACAAGACCCTCCCTAACCCCAACGATTTTCCTTCAAAAGTCCCCAAAAAATCCAACTCCCAATTCCCACCCCCCAAAAGTCTCTAAAAAAGGGGCAAGGGACACTACGGCAGGGTGCTGTTGACTTTAGCAGCCAGGGCATCATGCTCCTTGCGGAGGGTGGCATGTTCGAAGCGGAGGCCCTCCACCAAGTTCTTATAGCTTAGGACCTCCTGCTCCAGGTAGGACAGTATGAGGCATAAGCGGCGCCGGCGTGCCTTGCAAATCCTGTGGGGGGCAGCTGCTGTCTTTGCTGCTCGGCGGTGGCGTTTGGCTTTGGTAGCCCGGCTCCGTACCGCTGGAGCACTGCGCTGGCTGGCAGCCCGTACGGAGGAGGATGCAGATGTCCCAGTGGATGTTGTTGTAGTATCAGCCTGCGTCTCCTCCTCCTCCAGGGCCACCAGCCGCCGATATTCAGCGACAGTGGCATCCAGCCTCCGTTGCCGGGCCATTCGAGCCAGCTCCCTCCTCCTTGATGGTCTCTTGGATTTGGAAGGAGCAACTATATGAAGAAAGAAAGACATAGTCTGTAACCAATGCTCCTTAAGATTAACACAAAATGATTGAGCAGAAAGTTGTGTCACAGTACAAGTAGCAAATTGAAAGCACAGTACATAACTATTGAGGACAGTATCTATGTAACCTCCGACTTCTTCATCCTTGCTCTAACATTAGTGGGAGTTTAGGGAACAAATTCTACGAGCACTATGGACTTCCATTACAGTCGACTATGACAGTACACCAGTCTTATTCTTCTTCTTCTCTCTTGTTTAGGAAAATTGGTACGTTATCTTATGCAAGCCGGCATAATGCCAGCGCAGTGAACTTGCACCCGAGAAAAACAGACGCACACCATGGTGAGTGAGACAGACTTGCGTTACTGTTCCGGTCCAGTACATGCAGGTGGTGAAGCTCTTACTTTTCTATTACGGGTGGCACTGAGAATACTTTGTTAAAAGGGCTACTGCTTAATTAATTTAGCTTTCACCCTACAGTGCAAATGAGTATTAGAAAAGGAAAATGAAGAAGCTAAATAATCTGATTATCTATCACTTCACATGGGATGTATTTGATGACATATGCTATGACTTTAGGTGCTTTGCTTATTATTGAGTGAACAGTGATACACCCACACATGAATGACGTACTACTACTAAACTAAAGTTATTAAGAGAGGTAGGGAGTGTCCACCGTAATAACCGGATATATGCTGTGCTTGCAGTTGCAATACAAACTACTGCTACTATTCATGGTAGTATTTGGACAAAATTACAACTTCTTTTCCTTGCCTTTCCTACACTGGAACGGACGTGCGGGTGCGATGTCACATGCTCTTCAAAGTAACACCTAGTTCATCCAGTGACCGTCTACTCTCTCTAGATACACATATGCTATCCAAGAGTCAGATAGTACCATGAATGATCCAGGCATCCATCCATTCAAAGTATATGCACACATACAGTTTCTGTTTCACCCACCCAGGCTGTTCTCCTTCCACCCATCCTTGCTTCATCATTCACCCAGCCATGCACCATACCATATTCTTTCCTTCCCAGCCACCTCGGGGACCAAGCAAACACATATCATTCTTCTTTGCCAGTCATCATTACATTTCTCGTCCTTCCACACTTACTTACACCCTTCTTTCGCTTTTCGTTGATCCCATCCATCAAGTTCATCTCAGATCTGATTGGGATTCTTCTCGCCAAAAACTTCACAGCTAAGTCGAAGTACATTTAGAGGAGGCCACTACCTGGTTTATTTATAATACGCCCGTGCAGAAAGCACACTCTGCAGTCTTCAATCTCAATAAGTAAGGAATATATAGCTTACCTCTGCCCGCCACCACCGTGTCATCCCCCACAGAATTGTCCGGCACTTCCACCGCCTCCTCCCCAGAGTTGTCCTCGTCCAATGCCACCACCACCTCCGCGCTGGCCCTCCCTCCAGATGTTCCACCTACAAAGTACATTTAATAATGTTAGAATGCACCACTCACTACTATATAATATTTGGTCTAGGAGGAAGAAAGAAATGTGAAAAAAACAGTATACAATTTAATAATTTGTGACTGTCTACTCTAAAGTAAAAATGTCCCTTTTTCCAGGGAAGGCTGTTGTCTTGCTGCACTTTTTGGCACAACTGATGAATGCTTGCTTTTTATTTTTAACACGCACCACTTTTTCTCCTAACAGACAGAAGCTTGACTTCTAAGAAAACGAGCAGGATCAAGTTCAAACCAGGTGAGAGCTCGGCTCGACCACAAGAAATGTGTCCAATTAATCGTCAGCACTAAGCACTTTTCCATTTTCAGTTAAACGTTTACTTTTATGACAAACTTGATTTTAATAAATGTGTTTACTTTTAATAAAGCTTTTAAACTTAAATAGACTCTGTGGTTTTTGGTCCTCCAGACTAGAGTGGATGAGCTAAAGGTTTTGCAATTTTTGCAAGCATGAGTCCGTGCCTCTGACATCATTGGGGATCAATCATCGGTGACTTTGGGAGCTAAATGACTCTGCCACACTATCTAGTCAGTAAGGAGATTGGGGGTTCAACTACAAAGTCTGTTATCACTGAGGTATGTGGAAAGTCTAACAGCACCTATTATAATTGATAAGCTAAGCAATGCATTATTTAGTGTCCATAGTTCTGTTTGTGCAGATTTGTCCCTGCAACAGTAGTAGAATGGATTGTCCTCCTATCCAAACCAAAAGTAAAGTAGTATCTTATTCTTTCTTGGTGGTCATTCACCTTTTTATTGTTGGCAATTGTCAAAGCATAAACATTTAGAAGACTTGAAAAGACATTATGGACAATCCCAGAGGACTGCACTCAGTGCATAGAGCTATTGCTGACTAGAATGGGAGTCCAATGGAATTGCCAAATGTGCAATCTTAGTTAGCTACACAGACAGACTAATAAGAATAATCTAGTAATACCACACGGAGTCATAGTCGAGGCAGGATAAGAATTTAGATCCAGTCTACAAGAAGATCAAAGACGATTTAGAAAAAATCGAATGAGGAACGCTGGGAAAAAATAAGTACTCTATAATAAAATTAAAACTTACTGGGGCCAGCAAAGGAGCCCTCGCCTGCCCGATCCTGGCCTGCATCCTGAACAGCACCCTCCTCCTCCTCCTGTGTCCTCCTCTTGCCCCTGGGGGAAGCTGATGTACAACATGAAAGAAAGAAAAACAGAAAACATGGATGATATTTGTCAACCAAATTAAACATTTCAAAAGAACTAACAAAATATTTTGGCGAAATAGCAAATAGACAACTATTCCACGGGATATATTATTGACCAATCTCATGTGGTCTACTACGTTAATAGTATTTCTTGATTTGCGGACCGTCGAATTGGAAACTTCTTATGTAACTCACTAAACAAAGTACTAAAAAGGTTTGCCTAGGATTGGCAGGCAGCAGTCCGCAGCACGCGAAGTGACAGCCAAAGTCCATTGTGATTGCAGATCAGCGACAACACTAAAGTTTCCTACTACATTAACCAGTCATTAAAATACTCAAACTATCAATCCACCACCACTATTTCTTCTTATCGCCATGTGTACAAAGGAAGGACTGGACTTGAGTCTGTAGGGGCTGATTTAGGAGCCCCTTGCGGCTCTTTTGCTCCATTGTTGCGTGACTTTTGTGACGCAGCGGCAGCACAAAAGAGGCGCAATGGTGCGGCGTATATTAACAACGTGACGCATATGGGAGATGCATCACGTTGTAAAGCCCTGCGCCATCAGGGGGCGTTCCGGCGCAAGGGAGGGCGTTCCTGCGCAGGAACGCATCCTAAAAGTGGCTGAGGGAAATCTATAAGATTTCAATCACTCACTTTAACGACAATGATGCGTGACTCAAACCCTGCGCCTGCTTGAAGCAGACGTACGGCTTGACGCAGCATTGGGGAGATAGGGCACCCCAGAACATTGAAGGAGCTGCGCCATTGTTGCGACGCAACTCCAGCAATGCGCCGCCTTTACGGAACAGATGCGTAACGCTTTGGTGACGTTTTGGGCCCATGGTGTGCCGCATTGTAAATACGGCGCACCATGGGTGATGGTGGCGTGGCGCACAATTACTGGCGCATCCCTGCTACTTTGCAGGGATGCGCCGGTAATTAAAAATCTGAACCTTAGTGTGTAGCATTACGCAGTTCTTTAAACTACACTCATACATAATTTCACAGGCCAATGAAATGAACACAAAATCGAAAACAAATAAGCATAGTAGCAACACTACTGAGAAGGAGAGCAGTGCACCTGAAATGCACAGAAGATTTTGAAATATAATTTACCTACAATGTAATGAGCAGCATTATTGCTCTTGGTAAAAAACAAAAATTTGCAATATAATAACACAGCAGGAGAAAACAGAGTAGTAAAGAAATAGCTACTACTACTCACCAAGCCCGGGGATCTCAAGGCCAAGCAGGTCGAGCAGATCTCGTTCACGGGTCAGGACATCTGTCCAGCGGTGGGTGGCCTGGTTGTAGGTGCGCCAGACCCGAGAGTGGTGGTACATGGCCCGGCACACCTTATGCCACCGCTTCCGGCGCTCCCGGATCCCGTACCCAACACCGATCCTGCCGCCTGCCATGATGGTCCTGGGGAGGCGGCGCTGAACATAAAAAATGAGTGCGCCCACCTCCTCCGGGCTAAAGATCTCCATGGGTACGACCTGCTCCCCCCTCAAACGCCTGCACGGGAGCCGGGCACGGGGTGCGGTACCCTTCCCCTTCTCGGGATGCTTCCCGGCTCCCTTCACCATGGTCTGGGTGGAAAGGAATAAAGAAAATAGAATAGGGAAGAGAAGAAAAGAAAAGAGTTTAAAAAAGTAGTTTAATATTAACCAAAAGTAGCAGTAAACACAAAAATATAGGGCTAGAAAAATAGAGGGATAGATAATAAGTAAAATAGATTAAAAAAAACTTCAAACAAGCAAAGGATGGCAGAGATTTAGAGAGGATACAAAGAGCATGCCCAGAACCATAGCAATGAATGAGAAACAAGATGGCCGCACCGTTCACGACCGCGCGGGTAAGTTCGCGCGAGATTTTCCTCGCGAACACTCGCGTAATTGTACTGGCGAGCCGCACACTTGGCGAGATTACACTTCGCGCCCGGAAACGGAAATACGTCATGCAAACAAGATGGCTGCGCCCTTGAACGACCGCGAGGGTAACTTCGCGCCTTGCGCTACAAGCGGCTCGCGAAAACGCACAAAACCTTGCGAACTAACACGCCGCAAAAAAAACAAATCGCATATTCGCACGAATTCGCGGCTTCCGAATCCGATCTCGCGCGTGTTCGCGCCCCGCGAATCCCGCGAAATTGCAGAAAAACGAGTTTTGCAAAACTGAAAGCACTCGGCAGGTGCAAGAGTTCAAACTCATCATTAGTAACCATTCCCTGTAGTGCTTCCTGACTGGGGCCCCTCCAGAGTTCAGTTGCTAGTTGCAACAATTGTATGACCCTGCTCTGCCCCTCACAGCAGGCTCATAGAATAGCTACAAGTAGGCCACAAAGGTCCTGGAAAAAAAGATTGCACTGCAAAGGAAAGCAAATTACTGATAAGGAAGCAGGTGCCAGACCTGGAATTTTAAAACAGTGACACATTAATAAACTAACCCCAAATTAATTCATGTCAGTTGAAGCAGGGCAGGTGTGCTTGCTTTTCCCCCCCATAATCTACAGTGATGATGAACCAGAGGGTGGCATTGATGTAACAGAGGGTGGCATGGGTGAAACAGAGGGTGGCAGTGGTGAAACAGAGGGTGCTGGGAACCTGTGATGATGAACCAGACGTAGAAACAACATAGTCGCGACCGTTGCAAGCCGACAAGTAAGTTCGCGATTGCGCACTAGTACCAAACCCTCGCGAACTGGCAGAAACCCTTGCGAACACACAAAAAAAAATCCGCAAATTCGCGAGAATTCGCGGATTTTGCGGATTGCGAGTTCGCAAATTCGCAAAATTCGCGAATGCCAGATTCGCAAAATTCGCCCATGCTTAATGAGTATGTACTAGTGTCAGTGGCTGTGTGGGACAGTGAGTAGCAGTGTAAGTGGCCATACAGGTGAATAACCACCATTGTGAATGGCTCAATGGGTCAGTGACTGCTAGTGTGAGTGGCTTTCTGAGTTAGAGGGTATGTGAGCAGCTGTATGGATAAGTGAGTGTTAGTGTTGGCACTTATATGGATGACTGAATGGGAGTGTGAGTAGATGTATGAGTAAATAAGTAGATGTGTAAGTAATTGTATGGGTGAGTGAGTGACTGTCTAAGTGACTATATGGGTGAGCAAGTGGCTGTGTGAGTACATTTTTAATATAAAATAGGCGAAACGAGCGAATAGGAAATTAGCGCAAAATAACTTTATATTTAAAACACTTTCCATGGTTATGTATAAGCAAACTGTCTGTGGTAGGAAAAATGCTTTGAGACACCATGTTCAACAGCACCTGGTATGGAAAAATAAAAAAACAAGAATATAAAAGTTAGTATTTGATATTCATAATTACATAATCATGCCAACATACATTACTTATGCTATAATATTATATTACAATGTAGTGAAAATATAATTTCCCCTTTTTTGCTGTTTTCAGCTTTCATATTTCTCCACCATAATCAGTGGTCTGTATGAAGCATCATTTTCGAACAACAGGGAAGAAATAATCAATAGATTGTAAAAAAAAAACATACATGCACAGTACAACACTGTAATTAAGTGAAGATATCCATTGCACTCACTACAATTCTTTAATGCATTGCTTTTTCCGGACCTGCTTCTGTAATATAAACAAACCTAAGTTAAAAATATCTCTTACATTTGTATATCTGGTACAAAATTACAAATAAATACAAAGTACTGTTCATTTTTAGAGATCTTCCTGAAAACATTAACTCAGCAGGCCAAATTATGTTTAAATAATGGTGATCCATATGGACAAAATCCCATAGTATAGTTTTAATTCCACCAATAGTATGTAGAAGTTTGGTTGATTAAACAAATGGGGTAATTTTTTAGTTACTTACAAAGGCAGTTTTCACTTTTCAATTTAAAGCTGCTGTAATTTGATTATGTCCATTCAGTTTCTGACATGAATTACACAGTGCAGTATTTACATGTGGTATTAACTCCTTTGCGGAACATAAAAGAACCGGTGAATTTTTAGGAAGACTATAAAGACATTACCCTCAATAGGCCAAATAAAGTCTAAAAGACTGAAGAACCTGGTAGATGAAACATGTACACCACTTTTTTTGTCCACAATTCCTTTGGTTGAAGAAAGAGAAGGTAAGAGTTTGGCAATTTGAAAGTCCTTTTTGCTTTGAATATTAGGTTGATGCCATTACATTCTGCCTGTCCAATTTTACTCTTGAAATACACAGTATAGTGTCCAGAGGTAGTATTAATTCCTTTTGTCTAAGATGATAGCTGATGCAGTAAATGTTCTTCCCCAAACTGACATTTGTCCAGCTTTGAAGTTTGTAATTTGAGTTCCCAATTTGGAACCATCTTCTCTACACCATTGTAGCATTACTGTAAGGTATTTCCCAGTTCTTGTTAGGATTAATATAGAGAAAATATCTAATCTGCAGGTTGCGCGGGTCATATTTTGGTTAGCATTTTTCAGCAATTTGTCAAAAGTCACACTCTTTGAATCTGGTAATGTTAAATATAGAAAACGCTCAGAATGTATTTTTGTGATAGTTGAATAATCGCAATCTTCACAATCATGGTTCGAAGAGTAACTAACTGCAAATAAATCATCAATATTTACATCTTCTTCTAAAACTCCAAACAGAACCATAATAAATAATTGTGCATCTTGTTGACTGTTAAGAGTAAGCACTACTGATCCACTGTTTATATCTAAAAGATCTTGAATACCCGAAGCAGAATGTGTCACAGTTCTCTCAGTCAGTAAACGTTGGTGCAAGTTACACAGTGCAGAACACAATCTCTGATCTGTTTTTTTGTTGAATATTGTTGACTAGATGATGTAAATGAAACAGTAAACTGAGAACATTATTTGCATAGCAGTTGACGCCTGGACTCTTTTACAACTGGTAAACTGCAATATCTCAGACATTTTCCAGTTTACATTTCATAACAGCTTCTAGATTGTCCTTGTGTTCTTTTTTCAGTATCTGTACTCTCTTTTGTAATCTTTTGTTTTAGACAGATTATCCATTTCTGACAAAAATGGTATTGCCTAAATGAGGAGCGTACACACGTATTAACCAAGTGTACTCCCTTACACAGCTTGCATCAGCAGTAACTTTTTTTCCTTTAAAATCAATCACACAAAAAAAGGCAATATACTAACTCACAACAATCCTACATATGACATTCTTTCTTTAAATACAGTGCTTCTCATATTACCAAAGCTGCATCTACATTTAAACCTTGTGATTTATGGAGAGTTACAGTATATGCCAGAGACAGTGGGAACTGCTGGTGGGGCACATATAAGTCTTTCACTAGCAAGAAATGTACAACACAATGCCCAATCTGCTTCACGCCATCAATCTTATCAAATTTTATGGCCAAGTATTCAAATTCATCTC
This sequence comes from Lissotriton vulgaris, assembly GCF_964263255.1. Lineage (NCBI taxonomy): Eukaryota > Metazoa > Chordata > Amphibia > Caudata > Salamandridae > Lissotriton > Lissotriton vulgaris. The sequence continues at coordinate 1,436,367,911 of NC_141687.1, read as the reverse complement.
TATTTGGAAAATTTATAAAAGAAGGACTTTACCCACTGAACTGTTTGCTAACCTTTCCTCTACATTTACATTACAGCGCAAACTTACTCGACAGTTTTTGCTGCCACTTAAAATCTTTTCAAATCCTGCAGTTTTTTAGACAAACCTCTCCAAAGCATCCAATTTTGCGTGTAGTGTATCTGTGCGTAGTATTGTGCCTCCCTGGTGTTCTATTTCAACAATAGCAGTAATTTCTAAAATATTTTCTTTCTCCAGTTGTAGTAATTCTTCATTAAAGTTGGAGCGCTATTGAAGTGTTGGCATTAAACAAACTGTAGACTTCTGTTCTTCAATAAAATTGTGCATTAGTTCAGCTGCTGTAATATTAGATTTAAAAAGTTTCTTCATAAGATGACTTTCCACAGCAAGTTTACCCTCTTTTGTTAGAACTCCTATTCTAATGTCCTTCGGTATATCTGCATAATTTACATCAGATGCTTGATGAATATTTTCCACTAGTACCTTGAATTGAAAGTTTCACTAAATTTTGACATTGCCCACAGAATTTCTTGTTTCATTATGCACAAGTGTTTTGAAAACAGGTTGTCATTTTATGGGGATGACCTGCAGTAGGCCATGAAATACAATGAAATGCTTTCCTCAAAAAAGTACATTGTAGTTTGTTCTTAAAATCTGCTGCATTCTTAAGTGTATGAAAGCTAGCATTATTTTCTTACCATGCTGACCTCATAAAATGATTAAAAGCTTCAGTTTCTTCAATACTCGTGATACCTCATGGCAAGCTTCACCACATTGTTTCTGGCATTCCAGTGTATTGTCATGGTCAACAGGTGGCATCAGTAGGTGATGTAAAATAATACCTTTCATGTTATGTGTAGCTAATGCTGTTACTACACATGACATATTTGAGCCTATATTTTTCTGTAGCTAAACAGTGAGAACTTCAATTAGGAATCCTAAGGTGCCAACTTATCCACTGATGTATAGTAATATTGGATTGTATGAAGAGCAATCACACTGTTTCCTCTCATGGAGAAATGCATGCCTTATTTTATATGTAACTTCCCTGTAAATGTATTTTTGTTCATTGTTCAGTTGTTCTACTAAGTGCACGAACATCCACAGTTTCCTCTACAGTGCAGTCTCCAACTCATTCATAGTTATAGCTGCTTCATTTTAAATAATTGGTTCTCAAAGAGGATCTTGACTCGCTGGTGCTGAATCTTCACTGCTTTCTGAAATCTTTTTAGCTATTTCAGCAGTGATGGTTTCTTCCTGTTCAATCTCATCTTTCAACATTCGCAGGAAGGTTTGAAAGATTGAGCATGCAATGAGGTTTTTCACACTGTTGAAAGAGTCTTTTTAACAGCCATAGTGCCCAAGTAATTCTGATTCTGTATAATATGGCTAACACAGCTGCAAAAGCGGCAAGTAGAAAAACTCTCTTCTCTCTGTGGTTTGGCAACTAAGCTTTCAGTGGCTAATTAGGGATTCCCTTTTTTGTGTCTGGCCAAACAACTGTCAAATCCAAGTACTCCATATCTTTCTTCTTCTATGTTTTCTGTTAAATTACATCTAAATGTGTAGTTCTGAAGTATTTCTACAGACACATGTTTTGAAGATGAGGACTCCTTGTTGGGTAGTATGCATCCAACATGTTAGTTTTCAGAATATCTCTACTTTCTGGATCGAATTCTGCAAGATACTGCATTTTTTGGAAATACTTTAGTACTCTATTTTGACTGCTTGCAAGGCCTAGGCTTACCCACAGAATTTCTCTTAACTTGGGGAACAAACTAGCCGAGCTCAAATTGTCCAATCATTGATAGGATCCTATTTCTCTGTAGGTAAGCATTTTCAAGCTGAAGCTGTACAATTGGTAAGACTCTTTTCTGCCTCTGACTTTGTCATATATTAAGTCATACAGCGAGCAACAGTAATGGAGTTGTTTGCAATCAATTACGGATCCATATTTGCATTCCACATCTTCAGAATCATGGGGTTGTAGTCAATGATATACTTGGAAGCCTCTGTTCTTTTCAGTTTGTGTGTATTTTTTGCTGATTTCTGTGTCAGAGCATGTCTGACCGCAGACAAAAAGCTATTGACTCTTCCATCTGAGATGATAGGTCATGGGAATCCAAAAAGCATCTCGTTTAAAATGTACCTTTGCATCTGTATTTTCAATGACAGTACTTCTCACATCTGTGAGTTTGTAACCATAGAAATTGTTGTCTCAAACCCTTCTCACCATATTCTTTTTTTATTTTATTTTACTTTTTTTATTAATCTTTTTATTAACATTGCTCAAGAGAACATCCAGTACAATAGACAGGTTCAGTAATTCACAGTGAGGTAGACACAGTTGTACGATAATAATACATCCACATGAGGATAGAAGGCAAAGCAAACCCCCAATGAGATTCAGTTTCCCACATCCATCCCTCTGTACTTTCACCAGGGTGCCCATATTCTTTCTCATTTCTTGACGCACCCCCTACTTTTGTAGACCGTTTCCTCAGCGCGCTGACACCAATCAAGGTCTCGTCTCCACTCCTCCAGCATTGTAGGCAGAGGTGCACCCAACCCTCTGGCGATGTTACGCTTCGCAATAACTGCTGCTAGAGCAAACCATATTTCCTTGTACCGGGGCCAGTCAGAGTCGCCCTTAATCATAAGTAGCAGCTACTTCGCATCCAGAGGGATTGTCACTCCCACTACTCTAGACATAGTATCCATGACTTTTTTCCAGTACCTAACAATCTTTGGACATTCCCATAAAATATGTAGGAAAGTTCCCTCCCCCTGGCATCACTTGACGCACAGCGGTGTAGGGATCCTGCCCCATGCGTATAGGTGAGTACCAGGGTAGTATGTTCAATGTGGTATCTTGAGTTGTATCAATCTAAATTGGGAGCAAATTGCAATTTCTCTTGGGCTCTGGATTGCCTCCTGCAACGCCTCATAGTCTATGGAACCCAAGTCTTTAGCCCATGCTTCCCAGAGGGTCAGTAAGGGGTCTGGCACATTATTTATCAACTTGCGGTAGATCGTGAAGGTCGGTTTCTCAACTATTGGATATAATAACACATGGTCTTCCAATGGAGAATATTCTGGGACAGAAGTACCACCAGCGATGTGGGTACGCAGTGCGTGTTTGAGCCTTGGGTGCTGATATCTCTAAGTCTGGTGCAAATTGTATTCCAGCTGGAGTACCATAAAGGCGCGGGGAGAGTCTCCTTTCCATACGTCACCCAAGTACTAGATCAGTTTTCACCCTTTAAAACCCGTTAGGGTGGCTATTTTATGCAAAGTGATCCCACACCCACAACAGGGTTCTACCAGTTAATGTCCTTGCCCAACCTAGTAATTTATTGGCCTCCCGCCACCACTGTATCACGACTTTAGTGTGCTCTGGTCACTCGGGTCTGGACTTTCGGCAATAACGTAGAGGTTCACAATTTCTTCCCAGCATGACAGCTCTATCTGCTCTGTACGCCAGTTCCTCCATATCCGCGTACACCTAGTCATTAATGACCTGTAACTGTGAGGCCCAATAATAGAGCCTAACGTCAGAGATAGCCAAGCTACCATCGTAGACCCCCTTCTGCAACTTGTGAAAAGCGATCTTTGGTGTACCCCCCTGCCACAAAAATGTCCCGACTTCCTGCGCTACCAGTTTGAAGAATGTCGAATGGGCAAGGTATGGGGTCTTCTGGAGGAGATACAGGAGGCGTGGTAGTGTCATAATTTTGAACAAAGCCGCAATGCCCATAAGAGAAAGTGGAAGGGCACGCCAGTGACTGACATCAGCACCGAGGCATCCCAGTTGGATCCAAGATTCCTGTCCAGGAACGACTTCCGGTCCCACGTAACATGGATACCCAGATATTTAAATCCCTCCAACTCCACCGGCGCCGCACACCACACTAGGACCCTGGGGGGGGTGGCCGACAGTGGAAAGATCACCAACTTGGACCAGTTGATATTGTAGCCTGAGTGGCTAACAAATAGTTCGAAGATATGTACCACACGTGCCATTGAGTGGTATGGTCATGCAAGATACCAGACGATATCATCGATATAGAGCGAGATTCGCTCTTCCCATTCCCCCGGTGCAACTATACCCCATTGCATTGGGTCCCTCCGGATCCAATGCCCCAACGGCTCCAGCGCAAGGGCAAACAAGAGCTGGGACAAAGGACAGCCCTGCCTGGTGCCCCTTCACAATTGAAAGGAACTCGATACCACCACATTCTCTTGCACCCTAGCCTTGAGTGCCTTCTATAGTAAACTCACCCAACCACAAAATTTGGGACCAAAGCCTAGCCTGTGGAGCACCATGAACAAGTAGGGCAACTCAATTACATTGAATGCCATTGACACGTCTTGCGCCATTAATGCCGTCTGTTGGACTGCAGGAATAATAGTCATGTGGAGTATGCCATATAGTCCCCAAAGATTATGCTGGGTGCTTCTACAGGGCATAAGCCCTGATTGTTCTACATGGTCCAGTTCTGCTATCACAGACACCAGCCTGTCCACCAGAGCTTTAGCCAGAACCCTAGCTTCCACATTGATAAGGGAGATAGGACAATAGGAACTACACTCCTCCGGCAGCTTTCCGGCTTTATAGATTACCAGTATCGTGGCCCCTCCCATGTCTGACGGTGTTGTCCCCGCTCTCGCGCCTCAATCAACATGTTTCGGAGTCGGGGTATTATAACTGAGGCCTTCCATTTATAACTCCCGACTGGGAGCCCGTTTGGACCCGGTGCTTTCCCAGATTTCAGGGAATTCAGGGCATTACCCGGTTCCTCCTCCATGAGGTCGGCCTCAAGCACCTCACGCGCTTCCCCGGACAAAGTAGGCAAGGCAAAGTCCCTCAGGAATTTTGCACTTTCATTCTCTGACCAATTGCGCACTGGTGCATAGACACTCTTAAAATGCTTGGTGAACGCTTCTGCTATGTCGTTACTTGCAGCCTGCAGTGACCCATTTATATCATGCACTCCCATCACCCATGATCTCTCCCTATCCCACCTTTCTAACCACACTAGGAGCTTCAGAGCATTATCCCCCACATCGTATAAATCGTGTCTCCGGTTAGCACTCAAAAACATTGCCCGTTGCCCTCCATCTGACCTATTTCTTGCTCAAGTTACCGAATCTGCAGGGACTCCTCCTTTTTTTTTAGCTCCGATCAGCAACTGCGCCTGCCCCTGGAGCACCACCTTGTAAGCCTCCTATAAAGGAGTGCAGGAGTCAACGGACTCCATATTTTCTTTAAAATAGAGATCTGAGCCCTCTCAGAGTTTGTCTCTAAGTGTTGGGTCTGGCAGGCACCAGGGAACTATTCTTGGGAAAGTAGCCTTATCTAGGGACAGGCCTTTAGGAGTGACACAGACCGGAGAGTGGTCTGAAATCAAATGAGCTGGGATGGTGCAGTGAGCTAAAAACGGTGATGGATCAAGCCCTGATCTTTGGACTGGGTAAGAGTGGTCTGCTTAATTCAGACACTCTGTTCATCACCACCCCCTTTTCTGAATAATTTTTGTCCACCATAAGCGTGGAAGGGTATACTCAGATGTGAGTCCCTTGCTCATTGCACCATCAGGATTCAAGCAAGCCGGGCCAAAGACGGCTGAAATGCCAGAAACCGGTCCCCAGAAGCTTGTTTCCTTTCCAGTATAAGAATTGGCTTGGTGAGGGGAGGAGCTTCACGGGCAAGCAAGATGGCCGCGTAAGCTCGGAGCTCCGCAGACCCTCCGACCCTCCGCACATATCCTGAAAGAAATCCTGATCCACGGCGGTGGATTCCAATTGGCGAATGGTCACAGACACGGGATCCGCTTTCTGTTTCTAAATCTGACATTTCTTGGCAAGGTTATGTCGTGCTGAACTTTGTGCCAAGGATGCGCCATTGTCCCGGAGGTGGCCGATGATCGAGATGAAGCGGTGCATGATTGATATGCGGAGTGAGCGTCTTCTGTTCCTGCTGGCGGAGTGCACGTAGCCGCGGAGTTGCCTATTGCTGACTTGGCCCTCGTGGAAGGTAAGCTTCGTGCCCGCTCGAGTGCCCGCAGTGGCATCGCCGTATTGCCCTTTGTTCTCTCCGGACCCAACATGGCTGGCAGGGGTGATCCCGACAGGACGGCGAACCGGGCTAGCAGGAAGACGGTCCAACCCCAGACAAATAAGATCGATCGGTACGCCCAACAAAGGACCTCGCCCTCTGTAGTCGCTCAGTCTAAGGACTCCTTACGCACGAGCTCACCCGAGGGGTTGGAGCCCTCTCTACGCGACATCATGGGGGCTATCACAAGCATCAGGACTGAGATGCATTAGCAGCACGAGGTCCTGGCGCACAAGGTGGACACCCTGGCTATCGATCTCAACTTGATCAGGGCCGATCTGGGCAAAACGAATGATCGAGTGAAATCTCTCGATATCAAGACCTCCAGCCTCACGACCGATGTCTCAGACCTGCAAGCGGAGGTCCGTACCTTGCGGTCGGTTAATGACCTGTTCTCGAGGCGGCTGGAGGATTTCGAAGGACGTGCCAGGCGGCAGAATGTGCGCATCATTGGGGTGCCGGAGGGTGCGGAGGAAGCGGCCGTCGACCTTTTTGTTGAGGACTTGGTAAAGACCCATCTCGCTCCAGCAGGTCTCAGTCACTTTTTCTCGGTGGAGCGGGCCCACAAAATACCTGGCGGCCCTCCGAAGACGGGCGTCGCACCGAGACCCATCATCGCCCGTTTATTCAATTTCAGAGATCGGGATGTGATTCTCCAGGCCTCGAGGCGACATGGGCTTCTCAAGTTCCAGAATGCTGATGTGAACTTCTACCCGGACTTCACCAGGGCTGTTCAGAGACAGCGCCAAAGCTTTGCGGGGGTAAAGCGGCGCCTCAGGGACTTGGGGCTGAAGTACTCTATGCTGTTCCCCGCTAAACTGCGCGTTGAACGTGATGGCCGAGCCCTGTTTTTTGATATGCCTGAGGCTGTGAGTGACTGGCTGGACACTTTGCCGCACCGTCGAGAAGAACAGGAGGAACATTCTGAAGGCGCCTCTGGTGGCCCTGATCTTCAGGAATAGTGCTTCCCACACTGCCTTTAGCGGTTGGTGTGCCCGTTGACTGTGACTGATAATGCCAAGCTGTTGCACTTTTACTTGGAATATCCTATACTCGCATGGAGGGTGGCAGGGGGGGATTGCGGGGGTTCCTTACTCCTCTAGGGCCTTTTTTTTGGTAGCTTAGTTTATGGGGCGACAGGCACACTGCTGGTTGGGGGGCTTTTTAGTCTGCTGCAGGGGTGCAGGGTGGGGGGTGGTGTTGGGGATGGTTTTGTGTGTTTTCTTTGTTTCTTTCTTCTTTCCTTTAGGCAATGGGTCATATGCTCTAACTTGTTTCATTTGTCGATGAGGCTTCTGGGGGCTGGTGAGGACTTGGGACACGACGATGGGGGGTAGGAAATTGCAAGTTCTTTGTTGGAACGTCAATGGCTTGGGTGATCGTATTAAAAGAGGGGTGGTATTGCAACTGCTTAAAAGACATATGCCTGATATTGTTCTCTTGCAGGAGACACACTTGGTGGGGAATATGTGTAGAGCGCTCAACAGGAAGGGTTTCAAATTGGTGGCTCATTCGGGGTTCTCTTCGGGGTCCCGGGGGCCGGGTGCGCACGTCCCTCCCTTTTGAGATTGACTCCACTATTGTTGACAAAAGGGGGCGGTACGCAGCCGTTGCAGGGCGTTGGGAAGGCCGTGCCTTGACATTGGTTTCGGTTTATGTTCCTCCGGGTTTGCAAAATAACACCTTCCAGGACCTAGGTAGCGCCATTTTGAATCTGCCAGCAGGGTTGCTCATTGTGGGGGGTGACTTTAATTCTGTTTGCACCGGATCCTTGGACAGACATCCGCCTAGAGACCTCCGAAGCTCGCAAATTTGGTTGCCCACTTTCCTTGACACTATGGGGTTGGTCGACTGCTGGAGACTCCTACATCCCACCCAGAGCCAATATTCATTTCATTCTGGCGCTCATGGTAGTCTATCCAGGATCGATTACGTCCTTGCCTTGGCAGCTCATGCACCGGCGATCTCTGAGGCCCGCTTTTTGGCGAGGGGTATCTCGGACCATTCCCCGCTGTGGGTCTCATTCGACTTTAACATTGTTGTATCGGAGCGACCGGTGGTGGTCAATCCGTGGTACTTTCGAAACCCCAGGACTCGTAGTCTCCTGGCCAAGGCTATCGAACTCTACTTCTCAGAGAATGTGGGGTCGGTTACATCGGCTGCCACTTTGTGGGAGGCTTTTAAAACGGTCTTGCGGGGTGAGGCATTTACTCTCATAGCGGAAGCCCGTAGGAACAGAGACGCCGACATGGTGCGTATCGAGGCGGAGATCATAGAGTTAGACTCCCGATTGGAGGCGGGCCCTGAGCCCAACCTGTTACATAATCTCTCCCTTAAGCAATCGGAGTATCGTGACCTTGCCACCGACGCCGCTCTCGCCCTGGGCAGGGAACAGCAGGGTCGGATTTACGACGTTGGTGACAAGGCGGGCAAGTTGCTGGCCTGGCTTGATAAGAAAGAGAGGGCCAGCCGCGTCGTCCCAGAGATACTGGGAGAGGACGGAGTGTTAGTCACTGACCCGAGCGCCATCGCTGAGTCCTTTTCGGATTACTTTCAGGGCGTTTATTCATCTGTCTCAGGTCGGTCTGAGGCCGACTCGGTTGCTTTCCTGTCGGACATCGATCTCCCGTGCCTGTCGGTGGCAGATCGAGACGACCTAGACAGGGATATATCTGTGGACGAGGTTGCACTCGCAATTCGTTCCTTGAGATCTGGCAAGGCGCCTGGCCCTAACGGTATTCCGGTAGAGCTATATAAGATCAAACCGGATGTGGTTTCCCCGCATTTGCTGAATATATATTCCTGGAGGCGCGGGAGGCTGGCATACTTCCCCCTGACCAGAGGTTGGCCACCATAGTGGTTATCCATAAGGAAGGGAAGCCAAGAGACTTGTGCCGATGGTATCGCCCCATCTCTCTTTTGAACGCGGAGCCTAAGATTCTAGCCAAAATGCTCGCCAACCGTCTGATTGCCGTCATCGGTGACTTAGTGCACCCGGACCAGTCGGGCTTTATTCCACACCGCAACACTGCTCTTAACTTGCGTCGACTTCACGGTGCCCTGGCCAGGGCCCATACGCTTGAGGAGCCGGCTGTCCTGGCGTCGTTGGATGCCACAATGGCTTTCGACTCCCTCGAGTGGAGTTACCTGTGGGCAGTGTTGGCGAAGCTCGGTTTTGGCCCGGAATTTGTGGGGTGGGTCAAACTTCTATATGCCGGACCGTTGGCTAACGTAGCTGGCAACGGTCGAGCTTCCGCACCCTTTGTTCTTCAGAGGGGCACCAGGCAGGGCTGTCCTTTGTCGCCCCTCCTGTTTGCACTCGTGCTTGAACTGCTGGCGGCCTGGTTACGCAGCCACCCCGACCTACATGGCATCAGATGGGCCCCCGATTTCGAGGACCGAGTGTCACTGTACGCAGATGATATTCTTTTGTACCTCACTTCCCCCTGCAAATCCCTTATTGTGGCCTGTGACGTCTTTTCGGTCGGTACTCCGGCCTAGCTATTAACTGGTCCAAATCATACTTGTGCGTCCTGAAAGGGGGAACGCCTCGCCTTCCGAGGGGCTGTGGCATACAGGTGGCGAGCCAGGGCTTCAAATATTTGGGGATCTACATCTCCACTAACTCCAAAGCGCGCTATGAGCGCAACTTGCTTCCCCCTCTTCTCCGCCTCCGGCGTGATGTAGAGGGGTGGCGTAAGCTCCCGCTCTCCCTGCTTGGGCGCGCGGCGTTGTTTAAAATGATGTCCTTGCCCAGGTTCCTCTACGCCCTACAAAATACCCAGGACCCGGTCCCAGCTCGATACTTCGGTGAGATCGAGAGCCTACAATGCGCCCTGCTTTGGGATGGCCGCCCTCGCATCGCTATCACGAAGCTCACACTACCGTGGTACGATGGGGGATAGCATTGCCTGATGTGCGGAGGTATTACTGGGCCTCCTAGTTAGCGGCTATTAATCATGGTTTATACGGTCCGGCGGACAACCCGGGGTATGCCATGGATCGATGGCTGCTGGGCGGAGGGAAGTATCACAGGGCACTCTACTCGAGGTCTCTCGACAGGCGGATGTCTGGTCCAACGAAAACCGCGGTCCATATTTGGAGGGCGATTACTAAGGCGCAGGGATGGAAGGATAGACTAACGAAGGCGACCCCATTGTACGATTCGGACATCCTGGGCAAATTATGGCATACCAAGGGCTTTGATAAGTGGGACCTAATTGGCATCTCCAGGGTGGAGGACATGTTGCTGCGTGGCGAGGTTAAAACTTTCGCCCAGCTACGAGCTGAGTTTCAGCTGGGTGAAACGGAATTCTTCCGGTATGCTCAGCTGAGACATGCATTGTTGTCCGCCAAACCGGAGGGGGAGGTGATTCCCGACAGTTCTCCTTTGGAAGATAGGGTGCTAGACGGCCATATGCCAGACAGTGCCATTTCATTGACATACAAGAAACTCATCAACGTCCGTACAGACCTCCTCCTGGGTGTGAGGGACCAGTGGGTGCGAGATGGGATAGAGATTGATGACGAAGATTGGCAGAGTGCGGTGTCCTCCCCTAGGGAGGTTGCTATCTCCTCCCGTCTTCGGATGGTGCAGCTCAAAATCTTGCACAGAGTTTATGTCACTGGTCCCAGACTTGTACACATGGGCTACTCTGTCGATGGCCTTTGTAGGCGCGGCTGTGGCGCCCTTGCCACTCTCATGCACATTCTATGGGAATGTCCTGCAATAGCTTCTTACTGGCAACGTGTGCACTCGATTATGAGCGAGGTGACTGGGGTGGATGTGCATGCGGAAGCCAGGAGATGCCTTCTGAACATCTGGGGCCCGACAGATCATACCGTGGCCCAGACCCAATGGGTGACCCTTGGTAATATGGTAGCTAAACGGGACATCGCACAGATGTGGGGAGCTACAACGGCTCCGAAGGTTGTACAGTGGAAGGCCAATATGGATTGGTGTATGTTCCGGGAAAAGACTGTGTATTTTGCCAGGGGTAAACCTAAAAAGTGGCAGAAAATGTGGGGGGCTTGGAATGAATACAGAGGGGACATTTGCGTACCTCCGGACCCCGCTCCACAGGAGGAACACTTATCACCGTAGCCTGTGACTCCAACTGTAGATTTTTATGCTGTTATCCTGTGTTTCCCTCCCTCCCCATTCCAAGTATTCTATTCCACTGGTCATATCTGTGTTCACTGTGCCCTCCCGGCCCCCTCACTATGCCTCACTGTACTCTACATTCCATTGCCTCTCTCTTTGCGCCAGTTTCGGCGCTTTCTTTCTCTTTTCTCCCTCTTCTCTACATTACTTATAAAAACTTGAAAATTAACCTTCACTCGTTCTGATGTACTGATTCTTGCACTTTGGTTCATTTGTTCCACTCTGCTGCCTCGCCTCCGGGATGTAAGGCTGAATAGCTGTGTGCATTGTTTTTAAATAAAGGTTTTAAAAATTAAAAAAAAAAAAAGAATTGGCTTGGTAGTTTGGTCTGCCCTGTTCCCATGATGCACTGGGCCAGGGTCAGACTAATTTGCATATAGCCAAGTTCTGAGCTGGGATGGTGCAGTGAGCTAAAAAACGCTGGTGGATCAAGCCCTGATCTTTGGACTGGGTAAGAGTGGTCTGCTTAATTCAGACACTCTGTTCATCACCACCCCCTTTTCTGAATCATTTTTGTCCACCATAAGCGTGGAAGGGTATACTCAGATGTGAGTCCCTTGCTCATTGCACCATCAGGATCCAAGCAAGCCGGGCCGAAGACGGCTGAAATGCCAGAAACCGGTCCCCGGAAGCTTGTTTCCTTCCCAGTATAAGAATTGGCTTGGTAGTTTGGTCTGCCCTGTTCCCATGATGCACTGGGCCAGGGTCAGACTAATTTGCATATAGCCAAGTTCTAAGCTGGGATGGTGCAGTGAGCTAAAAAACGGTGATGGATCAAGCCCTGATCTTTGAGCTGGGTAAGAGTGGTCTGCTTAATTCAGACACTCTGTTCATCACCACCCCCTTTTCTGAATCATTTTTGTCCACCATAAGCGTGGAAGGGTATACTCAGATGTGAGTCCCTTGCTCATTGCACCATCAGGATTCAAGCAAGCCGGGCCGAAGACGGCTGAAATGCCAGAAACTGGTCCCCGGAAGCTTGTTTCCTTCCCAGTATAAGAATTGGCTTGGTAGTTTGGTCTGCCCTGTTCCCATGATGCACTGGGCCAGGGTCAGGCTAATTTGCATATAGCCAAGTTCTGAGCTGGGATGGTGCAGTGAGCTAAAAAATGGTGATGGATCAAGCCCTGATCTTTGGACTGGGTAAGAGGGGTCTGCTTAATTCAGACACTCTGTTCATCACCATCCCCTTTTCTGAATCATTTTTGTCCACCATAAGCGTGGAAGGGTATACTCAGATGTGAGTCCCTTGCTCATTGCACCATCAGGATTCAAGCAAGCCGGGCCGAAGACGGCTGAAATGCCAGAAACCGGTCCCCGGAAGCTTGTTTCCTTCCCAGTATAAGAATTGGCTTGGTAGTTTGGTCTGCCCTGTTCCCATGATGCACTGGGCCAGGGTCAGACTAATTTGCATATAGCCAAGTTCTGAGCTGGGATGGTGCAGTGAGCTAAAAAACGCTGATGGATCAAGCCCTGATCTTTGGACTGGGTAAGAGTGGTCTGCTTAATTCAGACACTCTGTTCATCACCACCCCCTTTTCTGAATCATTTTTGTCCACCATAAGCGTGGAAGGGTATACTCAGATGTGAGTCCCTTGCTCATTGCACCATCAGGATTCAAGCAAGCCGGGCCAAAGACGGCTGAAATGCCAGAAACCGGTCCCCGGAAGCTTTTTTCCTTCCCAGTATAAGAATTGGCATGGTAGTTTGGTCTGCCGTGTTCCCATGATGCACTGGGCCAGGGTCAGACTAATTTGCATATAGCCAAGTTCTGAGCTGGGATGGTGCAGTGAGCTAAAAAATGGTGATGGATCAAGCCCTGATCTTTGGACCGGGTAAGAGTGGTCTGCTTAATTCAGACACTCTGTTCATCACCACCCCCTTTTCTGAATCATGTCGTTACTTGCAGCCTGCAGTGACCCATTTATATCATGCACTCCCATCACCCATGATCTCTCCCTATCCCACCTTTCTAACCACGCTAGGAGCTTCAGAGCATTATCTCCCACATCGTATAAATCGTGTCTCCGGTTAGCACTCAAAAACATTGCCCGTTGCCCTCCATCTGACCTATTTCTTGCTCAAGTTACCGAATCTGCAGGGACTCCTCCTTTTTTTTTAGCTCCGATCAGCAACTGCGCCTGCCCCTGGAGCACCACCTTGTAAGCCTCCTATAAAGGAGTGCAGGAGTCAACAGACTCCATATTTTCTTTAAAATAGAGATCTGAGCCCTCTCAGAGTTTGTCTCTAAGTGTTGGGTCCCGCAGGCATCAGGGAACTATTCTTGGGAAAGTAGCCTTATCTAGGGACAGGCCTTTAAGAGTGACACAGACCAGAGAGTGGTCTGAAATACCCCTCGCCATGTGTGCAGGGTTAAGGAAGTCCCCCACTCTGTCGTTGAGTGTGTAAAAGTGGTCTATTCTCGAAAAAGAACTGTGGCGTGCTGAATAGTACGTGTAGTGCCGTGAGAGAGGGTTATGTGTCCTCCACAAATCCAACATGCCCATGCCCATGGCAAAGTCCTCCAGGCCGCGTTCTCCTTGTCGGTCCACAGGGGAGCCAGACCAGTCTACCTCAGGGTTCATGGCTGCATTCATGTCCCCACCCATCAGGAGAGTGCCTAGGGGAAATCAGTAAGGAATGAGCCAAGCTTCGGGAAAATCACTGCATGAAGACCCGAGTGTATATAGCAAGAGCACAGTCGCCCCTACCATGTACCTGCAGCCCCAACAAAGCAGCCATCATCGTCTGTCCAGGTGCCTGAGATGACTAGGAGCAATGCATTACATGTCAGGATCCCCAACCCCCGGGCCCCAGAAGAGAATCCAGAGTGGGCCACCATCCTATATGCAAAACGATCTAATGCCTTGCATTTACACCCTCGCAAGTGCGATTCCTGAATCAGAACTATGTCTGAGGAATGCCTGTTAATGTGTTGCATGACCAATGTGCGCTTAATCTTGTTCCCCAGACCATTCACGTTCCAGGTCCATTTCTGCATTTTAGCTAAGTCGCCCATAGCGTCAAGCGGGGTGAAGAATGTTTGAGTGCCTCCTCACCCCCAGAGCTCGCTTTGTGCCAACATCCTGATTCTTCTGGATCTCAAGGTCTTGAGCATGGTCTCCCACCCACCCCAACAAATCAAATAAACAACCCAACTCCCACCTCCCTGCAACCCTGCTCGGTGAGCCCCCAACCTCCCACCTCCCAGAAATGCAGAGTGCCTGTCGCCCAAACAGCATAGAAAGAAACATTTGCGGGGAGCCTTGAGCTAGCCTCCATCAGGAAGTACTATCTGTCTGCTGCGAATCATGTAAAGCCCATACAAAGTGGTAGTGAGGCCCCCCTACTCAACAATCCACTGGGACAGTCTGTCAACCTACATGGAGAAGGAAAAAGTGAGTGAGTCATATGTTGTAAAAATGTGTGAAGCCTCACTGGTCACAGATGCGAGTGGGCCCCTCTCTCACAGCAATCTCTCCAGGTCCCAATGAATGCCCCTCGTAATCGTGCGCTGGGTGCTCTAGGGCGAGGCCTGCCCCCAGGGCCCAATGCGCACATTCTACAGAGAAAAAGTTTGACAAAGTTGGGGCTTCAGATGATTTAAAATCAGGTCTCCCAAGAACAGTTCCATGGACTGTCCCTCCATGCCCTCCGGCACTCCTACGACACAAATGTTGTTGCGCTGGGCTCTTCCTTCCTGGTCTTTGAGCCGGGCATAGATGTCTGTCTGGTTCTTGGTGAGAATAGCAACCTGTTCTTCAAGACACTTGGTTTTGGACTGTAGGCCCTCAATTCCATCCTCTGCCATGGACACCTGCTCTGAAATTTTATGCCGGTCCGCGTGCAGGAGATTCACCTCTTCAGTGACGGAGTCGAGCTTCGGTTCCAGGGTGCCCTTCAGGTCTCTGATCGCCTTCATAATGTCTTTCAGGGAGGGGTCCGGGGTCAGGTCATCTGGTTACTCCAGCAGACCCCCTCCTGCCACACCCTCATTGTGACCCATGGCCACCGTGTACTTGTCAGTGTGCTTAATCCTGTCCAGGCTCCAGTGTTTTGACCCATTGCTTAACCTGCAGTCTGTCAGCAATAGGTCAAAACAGTCCTGGATATTGCCCTTGCGGCCAGCACTCCTTAGCACCCACCTCTTTCTCTCAAGAGTGGCTCGCACCTTCCCCAGCATCACTGCAGGGCCACCAGACTCACACTTCTTGCAGACACTGATGGAGTACTCACTTGGCCACCTTCAGGGCACCCTCCACTAAATGGCTGCTCTGTATTGTTGCCTCAACCACTGGCTTCCTCTACTGAGGTGCCTTTTATACTGGAGAGCAGATGGGCTCCGCCACTCAACCCCAGCAGATCCAGTCGATATGCACCCGGGTGGGGGAGGGGATCGTCGCCGCCAGCTTCACGACAGTCCGTTTGTATGCACTGCGCTCAAGGTCAGAGCACAGATCTCCTTTCCGTCTCCCGCACCCACACTCCTGTGCTGTTTAGCCCCGCTCCGGGAACAGCTTATAGTCCCTCTGCCACAACTCCACTCGCCTATTGGGGCTCCACGCTGCGGGTCCACTGCAGGCGTCTCCCCCTTTCAAGGCAATGCGCTCCGCCTCTCAGCTGACCTCTGGAAAATCAATTGAGGCGCGAGTGGCTGTTAATCTGCGCGTCCAACTACAGTCATTGCAGTGTAGCCGGAGGGGTGAGACTCAAACGTATTAGGAGCTCCGGGAAGGCAGCATCTTGTCTTCATGGGCCCGTCGCCCGAACCTCCTCTCTTTCGCTCGATGGTCCGCGGCAACCGAGTCCAGAGGCACCGCCAAGACACCGCCGCTTTCCTGCACAGCTGCACCCTCTGGGGGGCCCTCAGTGCAACGGATAATGCCGGATTTTGGGGCTTATACGCTATCAGCTAGTGCAGCTTAATGAGAAGGCAGCAATCTTTCGCAGCCACTAGCCAAGCCCCCCCACCAAATTCTTTAGGAATGGGACATGTCACATACTGTTGTATGAAAGAAAATACAGACTCATCAGTGATGGTGCCAAATTTCAGGGCCTCTTTCACCCATAATAGCATGGGAATAGTAGAGCACCTTTAGCTTGGTACTCTTTGGCCCAAAAGAAATCAGTTACTTGCCCAAAAGGAGGATATGTTTAGTTGCAGATGAAAGCTATCATCGCTTGAAACCTGTGGTTTAAATATCTGCAAATGTTTGCAGGATTCGGCGAGCAAACCTCTCCTGGTGTCTTCAGGTTTATGTCTTTTATGCTTGAGTTTGCTTGTTGTAGGAATTCAAGGAGTTCATCCCATGCATACTCAGCACAACTGAGTGTTAGGAACCAACTGCCAGATTCATGAAGCTACCATTTTGCGATTAGCAAATAGCGAAAAATTGCGTATCGCTATTTGAGAATCGCAAAATGGCATTCATGATAGAAAGCGCGGAAAAATTGCGATTCGCATTCGATCGCAATTGGCGATTGCGATGTAGCCGCAATCACCAAATAATCGCAGTTTCAGCTATTTCCCATGCCGAAATAGCGACATCGCAAATAGCGATATCGCAATTAGCGATCTCGCTAACAGCGAGATCGCAAAAACGGGAAGGCGCATTTTGAGCCCACTGATGACATCACAACCAGGAAGTAGGCTCACCACACCCACAAACCGAACACAGAGCCAGGGAGTGGCAGCATTGAAGTTTGGAGCTCCTAAAGCAAGACCCTGCAGCACCCCAGCCTGAAGGAAAGTGCAGAAAGATGTCCCAGGAAGCAGCAGCAGGGAGCAGTGGGCAGGAGAGGAAAAGAAAATTGAAATTTTCAGAGGCAGAATTGGAGTATGTCATTGAGGGGGTGTGCAGTGACTATGGGAAGCTGTTTGGCAAAGACTCTCGTAGGGTGCCAGAGCCCGAGAAGCGCAGGATTTGGCAGCGCATCCGCGCCCAGGTCAATTCCGTCGGTGTCACCCAGCGCTCCATCGACGACATTAAGAAGCGCTGGTATGACCTGCGAGGACGTTCGAAGGAGCGGATTGCTTTGCGGCTTGGGGACCAACTGGGCACCGGTGGAGGGGAAGCACAAGCCACACCTAACACCCCCTTGGAGGACATGATTGAGGAGACCATAGCGCCAGCAGCCTGCGTGGGGGTCGTTCAGCTGGACTCCTCACGACCCGGCCAACAACAAAGTCAAGGTAAGTGCCATGCGACTGCGACCTAGTCCCCTAACAATGCCCATACGTCCTGAACTAGCACCATGACATCCCCAAATATGCATACCAAGCACGCCAAATAAGCCCCATTGCATTGTGGTACTTGTAGTGTAATCATGAGCCCGCAGTCTGCCCAACAGTGCCAGAGCACTCATTGCTAAGTCTAAACAAAACCCAGTCAGGGAAAGCAAGGCTGCGTGCATGTGTGATATTTTCCTGTGCAATACACATAACATTAATCATCCACCCTTTCACATTACAGGTGCAGGGGATCAAGGCAGCACCGATAGTGATGCGCTCCACATTGCAGAGAGCCCGGAGGACACTGAGGGTGAGGGACAGTCCTCCCAACAACCTGGAACATCACATCAAGCAGCATTGCAGCCAGCACCACTCACAGCACCAACACCCCGTGCCGACAGGGCCACCCCTGCATCCACTGCAGTGCAGCCAGCACCACTCACAGCACCAACACCCCGTGCCGACAGGGCCACCCCTGCATCCACTGCAGTGCAGCCAGCACCAGCGACAGCACCAACACCCCGTGCCGCCACAGCAGTGGTACAACCTCCACCACCAGCGCATGGGAGGCCGACGAGGCACACACCAGCTGGCAGGGCACAGACCATCGCACAGAGGCGCCAGCAGCGCCAGGGCCCAGCAGGCAGCGGCAGGGCACTAGACACACCAGACCCAGGCCTGGTCATTGAACGCCGCATGCTGGCGGTGCATTGCACGCAGGCACGGCACATGGCGGCAATGCTTGCGCAGATGCAGGCAAATGGGCAACATCTTGGCCAGTTGACAGCAGCTGTGAGACAGAACAACCAGCTGCTTGTCTCACAGCAGGACATGACCCGTAGACGCCACCGACAACTACTGGCCCGCCTATCGGCCTACACTAGGTCTAACCATGTTGTCGGCCACGCCACATCACAGCTGGCACGTCGCTCACTCGCTATGCAGGCACAAATGGTGCAGTGTTGCCAGGATGTGGCCAGGTCCCTGGACCTACTTACTGCAGCTGTGCTGGGCAGACAGGCCAGTGGCCGGGATGATGCAGAGGGTGGTGACGACGCAAGTGAGGCTGCGTCGACGAATAGCAGTGCCTCCTTACCACCGTTGCCTCAACTTCGCCGCAGCAGCCGCCCAACATCAGGGAGTAGGGCCAACAACGTCCCTGACAATGCGGAGAGACGACTTGGGGCGTCTCGTTGCCAACATCGTTGAGGACTGTAAGAACATGAGGGTGGCCATGCAGTCAAGTCCTGCAAACCCCCTACCCCAGCATGGGGAGGTATGGAGTAATACACTCCCCATCAGACAATTATTTTTCTTGAAGGACAATTTAATGTGACGTAACATTAAAGATGAAAGGTCATACTTCATACACACTTATGTCATTATTTTATCCGTCATGCATGGGTGCAGTGTTGTGATAGTGGTATGTGTGCACTAGAAACAGTTTGTAGTGATGTGGTTGCGGCGCCTGTGTCCTTCCGCAGGATCTTCTCCGCGGGCATGACGTACATGTGGAGGTGGACGGTCGTCCCCTTCAGATTCACTGCCAGAGATGTCGACAGGTATCCGGCGCTTGGTTGCCATGTTATGTAGTATTGCGCAGACAGCCACAATGCGGCAGCACACTGCTGGACTGTAATACATGGCCCCACCTGTCTTGTGCAGTATGCGGAACCTGCTCTTGAGCAGGCCAAATATCCTTTCTATGCAATTCCTTGTCCGTATGTGTGCAGCGTTGTAACGGAGCTGCTGGGGTGTGGCAGGGTTGAAGTAAGGGGTCAGGAGGTATTCACGGAGGGCGTAGCCACTGTCACCTGAATGAGAGGAGCACATGGTGAGTGGCTGTGCTGCGCAGTTACTACATAGCAATGTGACATTGTTGACAAAGTGCACTTACCAAGTAGGTGTCCTTCACCAAACTCTCCCCTGACCAGTCGTGAGTGGAGGCCGCTGTGCCGGAATATGAAGGAGTCATGGGTACTCCCTGGGTACTGGGCCACAATGTCAGTGATGTATGACTTAGCATTGCACACCATCTGTATGTTCAGGGAGTGGTAAGACTTTCCATTGCGGAACATATACTCTGTGGCAGCAGGTGGGCAGATGGCGACATGGGTACAATCTATACATCCAAGTACATGGGGAAAATGGGCAACATTGTAGAATTGTAGCTTTGTCAAGTCCAATTCCTGTTGGCTTGTGGGAAATTTGATGTGACGCTGTAGCTGGGTGAGCATGGCGTCAATGAAAGTGTGGAGGCAGCGTGACATGGTGGGCTGGGATATCCCCCCAGCAGCCGCTACTATCCCCTGGAAACTCCCAGAGGCCAGGAGGTGCAGGCTACACAATACCTGCACATGTGTAGGCACCGCATTGGTACGGCTTGTTGGGTGCTGCATCAGGGGGTCAAGGTCCTGTATTAGCTGCATTATCATTTCCCCATTCAGCCTATATTTGGCATATATCTGCTCTCTGGTTTGGCCCAGCAAGGTGACCCGCTGGAGGAAAATTCTGTCCTGGATCCTGCGTCTCCTCTGTGCTGCTCGCTGAAGCCTTCGACGCCTCACCACCATGTACATTCCTGGCATTGTGGCACTCCACATGCTGTTGCTGGATGTCCTAATGTGTGATTGGTCAGGCCTGAACCTGTTGCTGATTGGCCAACAGTTTTTCAAATGTGATTTTTTCATGGCTTTTATGGTTACCACCTGGTTTGAGTTCTCCTTAATTTGCGCCGCGCAAACAGCGAATTTTGGGTTTTTCGCTATTTGCGATTTTTAATGAATGCCGATAGCGATTATTTAGCGAAATCGCAATTGTTTTCGCAGAATTCGTGGTTTGTCGCAATTTCCGATTCGCTATTGATAGGCTACCGGGATTCTGCGATTTTTCTTGCGATTTCGCTATTATGTGTTAGCGATGTCGCTGTTTTTATGTTGAATGCCGATTTCGTCAATTGTGCCCGCAAAAGCTTTCTCGCAGCGATTGCGGGCGCAATTTCACTTCATGAATATGGCTGCAAGACGGGTCTTCTAGGTTTTTAAACATGCGTTTGAGCTCAGCCTGATGACTAAACCAATAATCGTTGGTGCCACGTTGGCGCACTATCAAGTTTTATTCCATGTTCTCATCTTTTCCTGCAACTTTGTTCACAAATTCCCTTGCAGCAATATTTTGCAGATACACTCCTGTCTTGAGTATGTGGATTACTGTATAAGACAAGCCTGACAAGTCGCTTTTAAATAAAAGGTGAAATAGATAGGGAATGCACTTGGGAAATCTAGGATCCTCTGAGTATAGTGTTGGTGATCTGTACTCAGCTGCTGGTATTTGTACAGGCCACTCATCATACCTAACACCCATTCTTGTAGGAAAGAGATAGGGAAAACATTGAGCTTCTAAACCTTTCTGCCACTTGCTCAAGGAAACTCTGCTTTTTTCTTTCATTTGAAAGAGATCAAATTCATACCAATCATTTCTTTAGAAGGCAGAGGTGGATACTGAGTGTTCATGAATTCCTTTTGGTAGGAATCGATCCACCTTTTCAATCTGACATCTTGATTTTGATGTATCATCCTCCACATTTGCTACATTTTGAAGAACATCTACAACTTTATAATAAATATTATTTTTTACAAGATATAATGTTGCTTGTGTTACTTTACCAACATCTACAAGCTCTTGCCATATTTCTTTACTCTTTGTAGGGGACATCATTGACTAGAATAATAAATGCTTCTTCCAAATATTTCTGGTTCCCTACAAATTCAATATTCAGCATGAAAAATAATGACAAGTACACAACTCTGCCTTTAGGATCTTTCTGTAACTTTGTCAGAGGTAACTTACCTGTCTTTGGTTCCATACGGACTATAGTTTGGAATAGAGGTATAGACTGTATTAGAATTAATTCATAAGCATTTCAATCTAGTAGTTCTTGAGAGATTGGAAGTAATGCTATCTTGTTGTGGACTGCTCTAGCTGGCATTGTATTGTCCTCCAACTTATTATAACAAAACCTAAATATAATGTGTTGTGTGGAACAATCAAAGAGTTCCTCTACAAATAAATAAGCTGCAAATTCTCACCACTTATCTTCGTTATCTTGTTCAGTTTTTGTTGACACTGTAATAAAATGGTTTTGACTTTTGTAGTGAGTGCATTGACAACATATACAATCACAGTCTGGTTTCTCTGAAGACACTGTGTTAAACTTTCTAATCTCTTCTTGAAAGCTATCTAAACTAATACCTGTTATGTTCCGCTACACCTGCAGATACAAAGTCTTCATTTTCCCTACACTGCTTTTCAGGACCAGAGAAACAAAACTGTACATCATCACGAATATTTTCTACATACTCTTTTTTCCATTGGTATATATTTTTATTTACTCTCTATGCACCTCCTGTTATTGCTGTTGTGCTTATTTTTATAAAGTGCTAAGTTGTCTTAAACATGAGTGCTAAGCTGCCATGTTCGTTCACCACATCGGATAAACCTATGCGCCTACTCTCCCCTCCCTGGCAACTTCCCACCGTAACTACCTAAATTCTTTACATCTACACATGCCTTGTGTTTTTATTTGCACTTTATATGACTTGGTATTTTCTGCTTTGTGGCTACCTATCCCCCTGTATACTGTTCATTCTTTTCACCATTACTTTATGTTTTATCTATTCGATTTTTGTACTTTGTGAGGCGCTATGATACCTCAGGGTCACGTATGCGCTATAAACATTTTTATTGTGCTGCTTACTCTGTAAAGCCCTCTGATACCTGTGGGTCAAGTTTGTGCTACATAAAACTCATAAATAAATAAATACCTCTGCCACTGTACCATGCAAAAAAGCTCTATTAATTTTGGAGTTTTCACATAGTAAAGCCTCCTAACTAAAGTTCGCATTTTGAGTGGTGTACAGTTAACACTCTGAAATGATGAAAGGTGCTTTGGCATACTTTCTTTGATAGACATGCTAGTGAGTTACCTTGTAAATTAGTATGCTTTCTTACTTTGCATAGATATAATCCTTGCAAAATGTCCATTTTCTTTTTAAGAGTTTTGCATGGAACATTACTTTGGAAACTTCTCAATATATCAATAGATTCCTGCTGAACAATGAAAATGCTGCTACATCCACATGTGTATACAGAGGGGCCTGTCTACGCCTTCCCTGTACTTCCTCATATATTACTTCCTCTACATGTCGAGCTACCAATACCTCTTTTGGACTAGTGGAACGATCCTTCGTCTCATAACATCGTCCAGATTATTCAACTGCATGCATTAATGTATTCCATTGGAAGTAGCTTTCTTCATTAAAGAAAGGCTAAGTACTAGTAATATGCCTCCATTCACCACTGAAAACCTTGTCAAAGTTAGTTCTATTGACAAGTATTTTCTTTTGACTTCTCCTCATACTCAAAACTATTTTATCCAGTTCTTTACTTTGTTTAGAATCAAAATAAATAGCATCTTCTTGAGAGCAAATGCTTTATCAACTACACCTTCAACATGTTCCTTTTGTCTTACAACTTCTCTTCTTCTTTTATATGTCTTTATATTTGTCATTAGATTGCAAATGACTCAACCTCAGAACATTCTAACTCTGATTTCCTAACATGCAGTCTGCCCTTTTGGTAGGATTTTTACTCTTCATGTCATGTGCTTTTAGTCCTCTATTCAATGGTCAATATTTTTTTACTTACTTGTTTTTGTACTGTTTCCAGTTGTGTGCATACAATAAAAAAAAATGTTTTGTCCCCTTACAGCATGCTCTTTTCTCTTTCACCACTTTTTACATATTTTTCTCCTTTTGTTTCTCAGTTGTGTTGAGATAGTATCATTGCCTCTGTTTCATTCTTCTCTGACTATGTGATGGCATTGTAACTGTATGTAGTTAACTATAAATTGGTGTTTAAAAAAACTTAATTTACCTTTTCATTATCCACTATCACATCACATATTTTAGGTAGTTCTCTACCATCATAAACAGTTCTCTTATTATAATATGGCTAACATTGCTTTATTAATTTTTATGTGTATTCTGTATATCTATGTCTCACTGTATGCATTAGTCTTGATTAGCTATACTACTATATCTGTACTGAGTTCCTATGTATCTACATATGTTTAAAGGACTGCTTCTCTAGATGGGTGACTAGGCTCTGACATTACTTGCCTACATACCTAAGTGTAGTGGTCCACCTGCACCAGTGACATGAGATATTTAAGAAATGTGCTGGTATGTGTTTGTTTGTTTTTTATCCTCAATGGCTCTCTAAATGAGTGTGTAAGTACCTGAACAAATATGCCAGTACCTCTGTTAGAGCATACAGGGGTATATAGGTGTTTCTGCAAATACATTTGATGCTACTGCATAAATAAATACATTTCTGAGTATGTGAGTGAATGCATATTCTCTCTGTTCCTGTCTGACTGGGTGTGAGAAAGTCTCTATGCTTTTGTGAACATGTATATCAGTCATACCATAGGTGGCACATTCTATGTAGTAGGCGTCTGCAAGTGCATGATTAGATTACGAAACTCAAAAGGAAAGGCCTCAATCTTTTAAGTTCAGAGCACCGTGCTTTATGACATACCTACAGCTTATCAAAGAGATGAGTTATGTTACTAAAACATAGATTTAAGACTTGTCAAATGGCTTTTAGATACCAAGTAAAGGTGTTAGTGAGAGTGCACAGACAGGGTTTGCACTACTACGCCTGACCGATCTTATGATTTTTAAAAAAATTTTTTTAAAAATGTTTGTACTTGTATAGCGCACAGCTACCCGCAGTGGGTTTACCGGCGCTTGTACGAATACCGCAAGGGAACCGTTCCTGGCTTTCCCTGTGAAGTGTCCACTCCTGGGCACCCCCATGGCGCAGACCTGGCATCCCTCGCAGTGAGGGGGCCGTTGTGGAGACTAAGCAAGCTATTGCCCCGAGTTGCTCCGTGGGACCCATGATCAGAATAGGCACTGAGGCGAGAATATCCGGTCAGGGGAATTAATGAGCCCGAGACCCGCCGGGGCAGGAATCGAACCCTGGTCCCTGGCCTGCATCGAGGTTTGCCTGCTACAACCATTGAGCCACACTTCTCCCCTAAGCCACTGCATACTATGGTTGAGTACACAAGTAACTTATTGAAATCAAAATGACATCTCTCATCTTTTAAACACAAAGCACCATGCTTTATAGCATGCCTTTTGGATTTTTGTATGAAACAGAAAAGGTGGTTTCTTGAGGGCAATTGTTTCAATCATTGCTTTTCGTTATTAACATAAATTACTTTGCAGCACTGGCATTTGTTCTGTTTATTGGGAATATGGCGTGGCCTTGCTGCATTTAAGCCAAACCTTTGTTGTTGTTTCTGTTAAATAGTGGGAGCAGTCTTGCGAGGTACTTTCAGTAGTCGTTGAAATTCGTCTCAAAAGTGATAAGAATGATAGTGGCGACAGTTGGTTCAATTTTATGAAAAGATTAATTTGAATATCAGGTTTAAGGTGTTGGTATATATATATATATATATATATATATATATAGGTTGTGATTCATTTGTGTGATATTTTGTGAATGTGTGAGACAACTGACCGACTCAAATACTCAAGATTATGACTGAACAGGATACATTCGCATAAAGCGAAGATCACATTCGCAAACTTTTAAGTAACCCCCCACTATTCGGCTCAGCAGCTTTAAGCACGACTTCTAAGATCAGCAATGAATCTGAAAAATTAATACGACTCAAAAAAAAACAGATTAGAACAGGTCTCCATGGTCATTTCCTCCTTCATCATTTGAGAGAAGGTACTATCCCAGGAGGATTGATAATTAGAAACATTCCAGTCATTTTCACTGAAGATCCGCTGTATAAGAAAGGATACAGCTGCATAGAAACCAAATGTAGTAGAGACCTAATGGTCTTAACAGTTGAAACAGCACAGAGATTGTCCAGACAACAACTAGAAGAAATTGAGGCGCTAGAAGCAGAAATAAAATGTAATCAATTATTTACAGACTCAAAGGCACTACTAGATAAAGTGGAGAAAGATATTTTTGAATGTAAAGATTACACCATCAATCAAAAGGAAACAAAATTTGAAAAGGACAAGAAGAATTTTTCATTAGAAAAAGCATATCCCTATCTCCAACAAGATTTCTATTCGAGACCAGTAGCACGTCGCTTTCTCCCAGATAATCAAGGATGCTCAAGGAATAATTTTATACGTTTTTCTGATACCTCATCCTCTTCTAGTGCAGGTGATAATTCAAATATTCAATCAGGTTTCTCAAGAAGAGGCAATTTCCAGCAAAATTACCAACAGAATTATCCACAACAACAGAATTATCCACAACAGCAACAATATTTTTTAGGGAGAGGCCAGTAAAAACCTCAGGCAAAATCAAGTTACAACGATCAAGCATGAGAGATGTCCACCAGGAGACACAATTACAAAAATTGAATTAATCCCCGTACACAACCTATTGGATAAAAATCTAACAGAAATCGAGATGAGCGTTTTGGAGAAGGGCCTAACTTTCGTTCCAACGAGACCTACAAATTTTGTGCAGATGAAGGCAGAATTTATTGAATTCTGCAGAAAAATTAGTCTTACAACCTTCTTTACAGGACAATCAATAGAAAGCAATTCAGAAACAACAGGACTTCGGAAGAAATCTCTCTTTTGTCCACCATCCAACAAAATTCCTAAATAAGTAATCATATTCGAAAGGACTGTGCTGTCAGCGATTGCTGACAAAGAGAAATGCAGACAGGGTTTCCTAAAATGCAACTTGTCAAAGGCCCAGAAAGAAGCTTTACAGAATCTAAAAAAATGACAACACCATAATAATCAAACAGGCCGACAAGGGCGGTTCAATAGTAGTATGGGGTGTTTCTCAATATACTGCGGAAGTGAATAAACAACAAACAAATACAGTATAGAGGTATAGAAAGATCTCTAAAGACCCTACTTCGGAGTTACAAAGACAACTTTTTGAAGTATTGAAATCAGGCTATGAACAAGGCTTCCTTGTCAAAAAAGAATATGAGTATCTTCAAAATAGGCATCCAAGGACACCAATTTTTTATGTACTCCCGAAAGAACATAAAGATGAAAAACAACCACAAGGAAGACCCTTAGTTTCGGGCTGCGAGTCTCTATTTGAACCAGTTTCAAAATTTGTTGATTTTTCTCTAAAACCGTTCATAATGGAAGTACAATCATTTTTACAGGGTACAACGGACTTTCTAAACAAACTCAACCAGATGTCATTTGATGAAAATAAACACTTGTTAGTGAGTATGGACGTTGTCTCTCTCTATACTCAAATTCTACAAGACGAAGGACTAGCAGTGTTGCGAATGTTCCTGGACAGTAGACCAAGGCCGGTAAAAATCCCCACTGACTTCATTTTAGAATTGGCAATCATGGCGCTCAAAAATAATTTTTTTCAAATTTAATGAAGACGTTTTACTTCCAAATAAAGGCTGTCCTTTTGCCCCTGAGGTAGCTGTATTATTCATGAGTGCCTAAGAAGATAAATTTGTGTATGCAGACAATCCTTTCAAACATTGGATAAATGGTTGGCTTCGTTTCATTGAAGATATTTTTTTAATCTGCACAGACGACGAACAACAACTCCACAAATTCCATGAGTGGTTAAACAATAGAACAGCTGATAT
The DNA here is from genome assembly GCF_964263255.1 of Lissotriton vulgaris. NCBI lineage: Eukaryota > Metazoa > Chordata > Amphibia > Caudata > Salamandridae > Lissotriton > Lissotriton vulgaris. The sequence goes on along the minus strand of NC_141687.1, from coordinate 1,436,340,691 downwards.
TCAGTTTACCTTGACTCATTCAAGACATAAGATGTCTTTCTTAGATGTTGAAATGTATCGATCTGGAGGAGGTCTAGCCACCACACTATTTAAGAAAAAATCTGACAGAAATAAGGCACTACACTTTACAAGGAATCACCCGCGGAGCCTGAAAGAAAACCTGCCCTACGGGCAAATTCTCAGAATTAGGAGGAATTGTTCCTTCAAGGATGAATATATGCATCATGCAAATAACCTGAAAGAGAAATTAACATTATGAGGATATCCGAAAAAACTTGTTAAATGTGCCTTAAAAAGAGCGTGGTGGACACCACGAGAGACTCTACTCACTAAAAAAGGAAAAAAAACACTAGATTGGATCGTGTGTGTAATAACTTTCTGCCCCACTTCCAATTGGTTGAAGAAACTAATCAACCAGAATTGGCACCTAGTCAAAAACTTGGATCCAAAGTTAATTGAAGCACCATTGTTTGCATTCAGGAAAGATAGAAGTATTGCCAACCAAATTGTTAGAGCAGCTTTACCAAAACAAAACATCGCCACTTTGAGAGACTACCTTGGCCTTCCGCCTATCACAGGCCACCACAAATGTGTAAATTGCATCTGCTGCCCACTAACAATAGAAGGTGATTTGTTTTCACATAATGGGGTCCATTGGAGATCTGTGCAATTTGTGTACGGAATATTGTGCCCATGTAAGAAACTTTACATTGGGAAGACTAACCAAGAAATCTGTCAACGAATTACACAGCATACGTCAGGAATTAGAAAGAACATACAGACTGCGCCTCTTGTTAATCATTGGAATACTCATACCCATACTGATAAAGATCAAAGACGGACTATAATATCAAAAGTCGAACATGATGCCAGAGGAGGTGACTTGGAGCAAAAATTGACCAAAAGAGAAGCAACTCTAATCATAAAATTTAATACGGCGGTCGAAGGCTTGAATGAGCTATCGAAAATATGTAATCTGAGAAATCTGTCTAATGACAAATGTAGTATGGAACTCCAGTCGGAATCATTAGTAAAACTCTTGAGGAATTTATCAGAACTGTTTTGTTCATCATAACATATGAGAGGTCAATAATCAACTGGGACCTAAGGTTCAGTCAGTGTAAGGCGGAGATCTAATTCTAAATAATTCATTAGTTTTAACATGTTGCTCGAGGACATTTAGTCTGAATTCACAACCATTACAAACAAACACGTAGGAGACAATTGGCTGTGATTATTAAAATGATTGCTTCCAGCAACTATAGGCGTATACTCATGCCTGTTGTTAAAGCCGAGAGGTATTTACATTCCTGAAAATGCGCAATCAATAAATTAGAACGAAAGCTTTCACACAAAGAGATTACATGAACTACATATCCCGGCATTCTCTAAACATGATGACGCATTTATCATTGCGTCGGGAATCAGCTGGTGCACATGTCTAACCATAGCGTCCTGATCGGGACTTCGAACTGCACAGATTAATCCGGAAACCCCTGCATTTGTGTGAGGTAAGAAAAAACTACAGACTTTTTAGGCAATATTTATGTAAAAAGGGCTTCTCGAAGGAAAGTTCAAGCATAGTATTGAGTGCATTAAGTAACGTGACCGACCGCGTAGCATCCAGCAAAGCACCGAGTTCCCGCTAAGACCGTTCATGGAATGAGGAAATTTGCCACTACGGTTTTTTCAAGCAAGATTTATGTAAAAAGGGTTTCTCAAAGGATAGTCCAAGCACATTATTGAGCGTATTAAGTAACACGATCCACCGCGTAGCATCCAGCAAAGCCTCGAGTCCCCGCTAAGACCGTTCATGAAACTAGGAAATCGGCCATTTCAATGTAGTGCTTGACAAAGTGATATTAAAAATTTTAATTTCAGGCGATATCGCCTTTTCATTTAACAAATATTGCCCCCCATTTGAGGCAGGTTCTGTGCCTCCACAACTGGTCAAAATGAATCGTTAAGAAAAGAGAGAGGACATAAACCAGCATTATTCAGGTACATCTCTCAGAATACTTTGATGACCTAGTTAACATGGCACCCAGAAAGCTAAACCAAACTTTATTGTCCCACAGATACGGCTTGAACTTCTTTTTGGAATAACCTACCTGTGAACTCCTCACAATTAACTCCAAAGTAAGATATCCTCCTGATTCCGCCATAATTCAGAAGAAATTGAGATTACAGCAAACAGCTTTCTCATTAGACTTTTTATGCTTACAGACTCGATAATGTGTTCCTGTGTGAAGAATAAGGTAAGAGGCCATTGTTGGCTGAGTCAAGTGTTGGTAGCAGGTTACTAGTGACTATGCGTAGTAAGATATGATTTAATTTTTTGTCTTTCAGAAATAATCTTGGTCCTGAGGAGAATCCCCGAATTAGGGGTGATTCGAAGCGCATAGACCGTGTTGTTGTTTAGGCCAATCTGTGTTTATAGAGTTTGTTCATGGTTTTCAACACAGTATATTGTTTAGATGGCCGTGTATATAGATGTTGCATCATGGTGAATTTGTGTATGCCTCACCATAAGTAATAATTGTTTTCAAAAAGAAACACCAGGGTGGGCATCGTATGAGTGTAGTGTGATATTTTGTATGTATGATGTATGTTGATCACAGAATTTTTAGAGAGTGAATGGATTCTATGGCAGGACCGGAGGCTCGGATTATGCTTTTCTTTCTTCGCAATTTATTATCATCAAAAAACACAGCAGCCTCAGAAATGCTTCAAATAATGCTTATACGCAACAACACAAAGCATTTTTTTTATATAAAACATAGGAAAAAATCCATGGAAAACTACAACTCCCATGAGTCCGTCAAACAGTCCAATCATAGTTCTTCCATATGTTCACAGGGTCTAGATAATCAGTCCCTCCTCGCTCTTCCTTCTCTTTCTTCGCTGCTCACGCAGCCAGTTAAGTACCTCAAGCTTATTTCTTGCTTTTGTTGATTGTTCTCGCCGGCAGTTTGAGTCCGGGCGGGTTTGGGGGGCTCTGTGCTTGTGTATTGATTTTGCCTTGCAGAGTCCCGTGGTCGCGGGAGCGTTCTTCGCCCCTTACGCGACTTTGGCCACGCTTTTTGCGGTGCCCAAACGACCGCTAGAGGGAGCTCTTGCGTCTCGCCAGCTCCTCGGCACGCTCTCCTCATTCGGAGGAGCCGCGCTGAGGTACCGGTTGCGACGGAGCCTTGTCCTCAACCGCCCTTGGACGCCCGGTCTCCCGGGTCTGTATTCTGGCCTCATTTTCCCTTTTGATGCCCTGTGGGGTCTGTAGTGCAGTTTTCTGACCGCGGAGATTGCCGACAGGCAGGTTGCACCGCGCATTACTTTTCTGTCAGTAAAAAATAAACGTGTGGAAGCGCGCTCTGGGGCGGTGAGACCCGGTCCTAAAGAGGAGGGTCTGCGCGCTTGAGGGGTTCTGGTACCACTCTGATTGCCTGCTGTGCCAGGCCCAAAAGTTATCATTGCAGCCCTTTGGCCTGCCCATATTTTACGGACACCCTTCATTAAGGAGGGTTGAATTGCTCAGTTTCACAATAACTGAAATCTCTCCCAATATAATGGAGCAGGGGGATTATTATGAAGAGGGCTTTCACCCCTATTTAAATGACGACGAATTCTACCAGGCAGTAGACAGTTCCGTCTATCGTTGTGTTACTGAGGTGGTGGGTCCCATGGAGGACCGTCTCTCAGCACGCATAGTAGAGGAGTGCGCAAAACTTGCGCAGGCCCAGTCTGGGGTACCCCCGGTTCTCCCGGGGCCCTCAGGTGAGGGCCCACCTGCCCCGAAGAGGCCGTGTAGGGAAAGTGCACCGGAAGCGGAGCCAGGAGTGGACAGAGGAGCCTTTGAGCGTCTGCGCGACGCTTTCTTAGCTAAGGCGACAGCTGCCCCCCTGCACCACTGCCGGCTCCTGAGTCCTCGGTGGCCTCTGGGACGGCTCCCCCATCTCCGTGCGCAGATTCTCCAGACACGGATGACGACGAGGAGTCGGTGCGCTCTTGGCGCCCCTCAGGCTCGGCCGTGGAGTTGCCCAGGGACAGTTCGGGCATACTGGACCCGGATGAGATCATGCATCCGCGGTCTGCGGCCTGGACGCCGGGCGACGTAGTGGCCAAGTTTGTGGCGAGTCGCCTACAGAAGCCCTTAGAAAAGGAGGCTGGGGGTGCCTGCGGGGGGAGTGCCCGAGACCCACGTTAGATGGTAAGGTGGCCTTAACACCGGAATTAGATGCCAAGATGGCCACTTTCCTGGCGAAATTTATGAAAGATCCGCGTAAGGGCATTGACCGGTCTTGGCGGTCATGCCAAGACAAACTGCTGGACGCGGTGGGGCCCGCCACGAAGATCCTCGACATGGCGGAGGAGGCAAAGGCCACAGGCATGGAGGCGGGCGCAGTCGCCCAAGGGGGGCTCTTTGGAGAGCCGTTTATAAAGGAGCTGGGCAAATTTGTAGCCACCTTTACATCTTTGGACAAGGCCCAGTCCAACATTAAACGTGTTTTCCAGCAATGTTTCTCCCAAGGGGCTGTTCGTGGTAGGAACAATGCCAACAATAGAGGGCAAGGCTCCGGTAGAGGACAATACCAAACCTCTGCAAATTTCACTAACTTCTACCTCACAAGAGGCCAGCGCTTCGGTGGATGAGGATTCAAGAAGAATTCCGGACCCAACAATTCAAACGGTGAGTGTCATACCTGCAGATCAGGTGCGCATTGGCGGTCGTCTAGCGGCCTTTTGCGAGGCGTGGGCGTTGCTCACTGCAGACGCCTGGGTTTTGCAAACTATTCGGGGATTCCACATAGAATTTTGCGATCTGCCCATTCAGGAGGGGTCTCCCCGTCCTATCGTTTTCCCCGACTCAGACGCGCGATTGATAGACGAGGAGGTCTCCGAATTGCTTCGCAAAGGAGCCCTTCGTCATTCCCCCTCTGGGTTTATCAGCAATGTTTTCCTAGTGGACAAGGCGGATGGGGGCAAGCGGCCGGTAATCAACCTCAAGGAGTTCAACGGTTGGTTGGTTTACTGCCATTTCAAGATGGAAGGGATTCATCTCCTGCGGGACGTGCTCCTTCCTCGGGATTGGATGGTGAGGTTGGACCTCAAGGATGCTTATCTGGTGGTTCCCATTCATCCCCCTCACCACCGCTTCCTGCAGTTTTGCTGGAAGGACAGAGTGTTCGAGTTTACTGCCCTTCCTTTCGGGCTATCTTTGGCCCCGTGGTGCTTCACCAAAGTGTTGCATCCGGCGGTTGAGTACCTGCGCGGGCAGGGCATTCGGATGATCGTTTACTTAGACGACATCCTCCTGATGGCTCAGTGTCCCAAGATCTTGACCTCTCAGCTCCAACAGGCGGTCTTGCTGTTTCAGAGTCTGGGTTTCATCATCAACGGTTCCAAATCAGTTCTGGTTCCGTGTCAGAAAGTTACCTTTCTGGGTTTTGTCATCGATTCCGTCGAAGCGTCACTCAGTCTGCCTTCGCGGAAGATGGCCAAGATCCGGCATACGCTACGCCAGACGATTGCAAAAGACCGGATTTCCCTGCGGCAAGTGGCCACGGTAGTAGGGCTTCTGTCGTCCTCCATCCAGGCGATTTTTCCGGGGCCCTTGCATTACAGAGCGCTCCAGCGTCTCAAAGCCCAACATCTTCGAAGGGGCATGTCATACGATCAGATGGTGCCTCTCACGGCGGAGGTAAAGGAGGAGATGTCATGGTGGCTGTCGCACATGGAGGCGTGGAATGGTCGGGCGATCTTCGGGTCAGTCCCGGACCTGGTCATAGAATCTGACGCCAGCAGATCGGGTTGGGGGGCCCGGTGCGGGGACTTCTCCACAGGCAGAGCCTGGTCCCCAGACGAACAACAGTTACACATCAACTGTTTGGAACTTCTGGCCGGCTCTTTCGCAGTGCGATGCTGGACCAAAGATTCAGCGAAATCCTGCGTACTCTTGAAGATGGACAATATCTCTGCGGTTCAATACGTCAACCACCTGGGTGGTCCACGTTCCAAGGCTCTGGCGAATTTGGAGAAGGAGTTCTGGGACTACTGCCTGACACACCACATATCGGTGACAGCAGAGTACTTACCGGGGCAGGCCAATCAAGTGGCAGATTGGCACTCCAGGCATCTCCGGGATTTCAGCCAATGGAAGCTGGATACTCGGGTTTTCCAATGGTTGAACGATCAATGGGGGCCGTTCAGCGTGGACCTATTTGCTTCTCGGCTGGATCATCAGCTTCCAAGATTTTTCAGTTGGAGGCCAGACCCTCTAGCGGAGGCCACGGACGCCTTTCTACAGGATTGGAGTCAAGAGAGACCCTTTGTGTTTCCTCCTTTCTCGATGGTGGTGCGGACGGCAGCCCAGGTTCCCCGTCAGGAGGTGGAGCTGGCGTTGATCACACCGTTCTGGAGATCTCAAGTCTGGTTTCTGGTTCTTCTGGAACTTTCTTGGGATTCTCCAATCCTACTTCCCCAGCTTCCGCATCTCCTGCTCAATCCGGATCAAGAGCCGCATCCTCTCATCATTCAGGGTTCTCTCCTACGCGAGGGCATTGATACCAACCTTCCGCAGGCCCTCATCCTTTTAGATCTGTCCGCCGCTTTTGACACGGTGGACCACTCCATCCTCCTCACCCGTGTCAGGGCGGCGGGCATAGAGGGCCCGGCCTTCGTCTGGCTTGAGTCCTTCCTGAGTGATAGGGCTCAGGCGGTCCACCTAGCTGGTTTCACCGCTGCCTCGCATAAGGTTGCATGTGGAGTCCCCCAAGGCTCCTCACTCTCCCCTCTTTTGTTTAATTTATACATCTACCCCCTCATTTTTATGTTACAGCAGCTCGAGGTCACGGTGTTCAATTACGCCGACGACCTCCAGCTAATTTTCAACCTCTCCCATTCTTCCTCATCTTCCCTGAACGTCCAATCAGTCATGCTGTTCATCCAGGATTGGATGAACTGCAACCACCTCAAACTCAATCCGGACAAGACGGAGTTAGTCCTGACCGGAGGTGGTTGCAGTCCCTGGTCCCCTTCCCACTGGCCTTCTTCACTTGGTGTCCCTCCGCTCCCTGTCCCCAAGGTCAAAACCCTTGGTATTTTCCTGAACTCTTCACTTTCCGTTCATTCACAGGTCAACTCGGTTGTTTCTTCCTGTTTCTTTTCCCTCAGAACCATTAGGAAGATCTCTCGCTTTTTCTCTCTACCTGCCTTAAAGATCATAGTGATGGCTATGGTGCTCTCGCGCCTTGACTATGGGAACATCATTTACAATGGCGCCCCAGCCTACGCCATTCACCGTCTGCAGCTAGTGCAGAATCAGGCTGCCCGCCTGATTCACGGCCTGCCCAAATTCCATCGAGTTACTCCTTTACTGCAGGCCCTGCACTGGCTGCCGGTGAAAGAGCGAGCCTTGTTTAAGCTTGGCTTTACCACCTTTCAGGCCAAAATGGGCACCGCCCCGGAGTTCATCTGCTCCGCCATCAAGCCCTACACCCCGGGCAGAGAGCTTCGATCCACCCACCAGGCCCTGCTAACCACTCCTCGTTTCAGAAAGAAAAAGGCAGGCGGAACAAAATTTGCAGTTCTCGCTCCTGCGTTCTGGAACTCCCTCCCGACGGAACTCCGTGTGACACCCTCTTACACTGAGTTCCGGAAAGGCCTTAAAACTCTGCTCTTTTCCCGAGCCTACAATGTCTAGATTCCCTCCGCTCCTGTCTGCCCCCTCGCAATTCAAAAGCGCCAAGAAACCACGTGGTAGAAGTGCGCTATACAAATGTTTTTAAATTCAAATTCTCCGCCTCATGGCATGGAGGCTTTCCGGCGACGTTGGCCGCTCCCAGGCCTTTCGAGGTCAGCTGAAGGCCTGTTGTCCAAGGCTTGGGCAGCCAGTACGGCGAAGCGCTACAAATCCGCTTGGACTAAGTGGATGCGTTGGTGTCTTCGAAGGGATATGGATCCCCTGGTCGTGGGTATCGTTCCCATCCTAAATTTTCTGGCTGAATTAGCGACCAAGGGTCTTGCATACAGAACTATTAACGCTATGCGTTCGGCTATTTCAGCGGGTCACCATCCGGTGGAAGGCTCACCGGTGGGGGAACACCCTTTTGTTTGTAGGCTCCTGCGAGGCATTCGTCTCTCGTTGCTTTCGGAACCTCGGTATTCGGTCCTGTGGGACGTTAATGTGGTTTTAAACCTCTTTTTGTTCTGGCAACCTAACAAATATTTATCTCTGAAAGACCTCTCAGCAAAGTTAGCTATGCTTCTGTGTTTGGTATCTTGCCGGAGGGTCTCAGATGTTCGAGCCCTGGATGTGTCAGCCCGGGTTTTCTCCCCGGAAGGAGTGACTTTCACAGTGGGACGCCGCACAAAGACTGCGTCTCGTGTTATATCGTACCCGGACTTTGTGGACGTCCCCAAATTGTGTGTGGTCCAATGTTTGAAAGCATATGAGGACATGACTCTAGACATTCGCCCCTGGGCAAACAACAATTATTGATTGCCCTGCGGAAACCACACAAAGCAGTCTCTTCCCCCACCATTGCCAGGTGGGTGCGATGGGTCATGCAAGAAGCGGGCATTGATACTAAGCGTTTTGGAGCTCACTCAGCCAGGGGAGCCATGGCTTCGAAAGCTTTTTCTGTAGGAGCTTGTTTGGAGGACTCAATGCGAGCGGCTGATTGGTACTCGGATTCCACATTCAAAAGGTTTTACTTTAAACCAGTGGTGGATATTGCTCAGTTGGTGGTGAGTAAGCTTTAAACTAGCATAATCCGAGCCTCCGGTCCTGCCATAGAATCGAAATTTGCCTAGCTATGGTAACGGTAAGTTTCAATTCTATTAAGGACACGGAGGCAAGGATTATCCCACCCAGGAGTTCGCGGAGATCGAACCCCACCCCGTATGGCAGTAAGTAACTAGGTTTACGATTCATACTTGCCTATTGTTGATGTTGATGCTGTTCCTCTGTTGTACGACTATAAGTGGAGTTTCTTTTACAACGCTTACGCAGTCATTTTTTCTCAACTAGGAAATGACGGTTCAAAACAAGACCAATGATGGAAGAGCGTAATCTGCTCGAAGAAAGAGGAGGAAGAGCGAGGAGGGACTGATTATCTAGACCCTGTGAACATAGTGGAAGGACTATGATTGGACTGTTTGATGGACTCATGGGAGTTGTAGTTTTCCATGGATTTTTTCCTATGTTTTATATAAAAAAAATGCTTTGTGTTGTTGCGTATAAGCATTATTTGAAGCTTTTCTGAGGCTGCTGTGTTTTTTGATGATAATAAATTGCGAAGAAAGAAAAGCATAATCCTTGCCTCCGTGTCCTTAATAGAATTGAAACTTACCGTTACGATAGCTAGGCAAATTTCGATTCTTAGTCTATAAAGGGGGCTTTCAAAAAAACAAAAAATAAAAAGTTTCCGCTTATCAGAATGATATAAACTTGTATAAAAAACAATTCACAAAGAAAAAAGAAAAGAAACAAAAACAAATAAAGTTTTGGATTTTTGTATGAAACGGAAAAGGTGGTTTCTTGAGGGCAATTGTTTCAATCATTGCTTTTCGTTATTAACATAAATTACTTTGAAGCACTGGCATTTGTTCTGTTTATTGTGAATATGGCGTGGCCTTGATGCGTTTAAGCCAAACCCTTGTTGTTGTTTCTCTTATAGCATGCCTACAGCATATTTCAGAGGTGACGTTTATAGTAAAATATGGGTTTAAGACATGAAAAACAGCTTTTAACATGGCAAGTGAAGCTGCAAGTGAGACACACAGGCAGGGAACGCACTCATAGCCCTGACCCATGTTTAAAGACTTTTTCTCTGGATGGATGACACAGTAGTGTCACTACTTGCCTACATATCTCAATGAGTATAGGAGTCCACCTATATTAGTGACATGAGATGTTTAAGTAAATGTACCGGTATGTGGAGGTCTGTTTTAGTACTTCTATGGCTCTTTAAATGTGTATGGAAGTGGCTGAACGAATACTGCAGTGCCTGTGTTAGAAAATACAGGGGTATGTAGGTGTGTCTCAAACTACCTTTGACACTGATGCATACATAAGTAGTTTCTGAATAAGTGACTGAATGTATAACTGCTTCTGTAGCTGTCTGACTGGGTGAGAGACAAACTCTATGCTTTGACAAACAGTTTTTACATGCCAATTGAAGTTACAACTGAGAGGGCACATACAAAGGTCTGCACTAGTAGCGCTGACCCATGTTTGAAGGACTATTTGTCTGCATAGATGATGACATTGTGATACTACTTGCCCAGATACCTGAGTGTGTGCAGGAGTCCCCCTGTAGCAGTGCCTTGAGATGTTGAAGTAGATGTGCTGGTATGTGAACACCTTTTTAGTCACTCTTTAAATCTGTATTTAAGTGGCTAAACAAATACCTCAGTCCCTGGGTTAGGGAACAGAGGGGTATGTAGATATTGGTGCATCCGAAAATAGTTTCTGTGTAAGAGACTGAATGTATAAGTGCTTCTATAGCTGTCTCACTGAGTGAGAGACAGACTCTATGCTTCTATGAACATATATGTCAGCAGCTTTATGGGAGGCAGACTCTATGTAGTACTTGGCATAGGGGCCTGCTAGTACACAACTAACTTATTGAAATCATAAGGATATCTCTCATCTTTTAATCACAAAGCACCATGCTTTATAGCATACCTACAGCATATTTCAGAGGTGGCGTGTGTAGTAAAACATGGGTTTAAGACATGAAAAACAGCTTTTACATGGTAAGTGAAGCTTGAAGTGAGACATTCAGACAGGGTCTACACTTGTAGCCCTGACCCATGTTTAAAGGACTATTTCTCTGGATGAATGACAAGGTTGTTTCACTACTGAATGTGAATAAATGTATAAAATGCTCCCTTATTCTGTGCGTAGGAAGAGAAAGAGGCTCTATGCTGATGAAACACCTATGTCATTTGAATTATGAGTGGTACACTCTATGTATTGCTTGGTATAGGGGAGTTTCCCAGTGCATGAGTAAGTAAGTAAAACTAAAAAAGCACATCTCTCAATGTTTTAAGCACACAACACCATCTTTTATGGCATACCTACAGTGTATCTGACAGATAAAGTATATGTACTTAAACATAGATTAAGCACTTGACAAACAGCTTTTTTTACATGCCAAGTAAACCTGGTAGTGAGAGTGCACAGACCCAGTCTGCACTAGTAGGGCTGACCCATGTTTAAACACTGCATTTTTTACAATGCCTGGCACTCTCATACTACACATGCAGCACTGTATTAGTTTGAAGAACATGTTGCACCATCAAAGAACATGCAAACAGTACCTACTCTGAATGGTAAATAATACATAGCTATTAAGTTTCACAGATTCAAGTGGCATCTACAATGCATGTTTCTTCCTTACAATTCTGAGACTACCATTCCTCTTTTAAAACGGAATAAATAGAACTACAAGCCCCAGGGTTCAAAGATTTTATTCTTCAGAGTAGTACATCATGTATAGATTTGTAAAACTTAGTAGGTCTTCACATTTATTGTTAAAACAAGCTTAACCCTTAGCAGTCAGTTTGGTGGAAATAATGACAGCATACAGTAAAACAACATGTCCAATAAGCAATTCCTGAGCAACACATTCTGGACTAACTTCTCACTGAGCTCCTCTGCAGCTCACACAAACTGTTACATACTCACAAACTTTGAAAGTGGAATGGCATACAACTTTCATAAAAAAGGAACAATGAATGGGAACCTTTTCAACTTTGCACAGTCTGATACTGCAATAAGCAGCACAAATAAACATGTCTTTCATTGTTAAGTGCTGTAAGCCCACTTCTGAATGGCTAGCATGGGTTAACCCTTTCATACACTTTTATAAAGAAGTTAAAAATGGAAGACTATCCCTGCATCTTCACGAGTAAATCGTGATCGTCGAATTCGCGAAAATACTTGGGAGTCAAAAACAAATTTAGCTTCCAAGTTTAATAACTTTAAGAACACAGTATCATTATTAGCAAGCCCTCACTAGGAATTGTAACCCTAGTTACACAACAATGAGTCAAAAAAGCCCTTATTTCTTAAAACAGACATCTGTCTCTTTATCTTTTTTTAGGGAAAAACAAAAAAAGAGTCCTCATTTATCAAACAGACAAGACAACACAAATAAAAGTGTGTGGATCTGTAAACAACTTATCTTACTGACATTCTTTCTTCAACTGCAATTAAATTCCTAACATGGAATGTTAACGGTTTAAGGGGTTTAACAAGACAGGAGAATCATCCAATATCTGCGCCAATATGAGTCTGAAATGATCATCCTTCAAGAGACTCATCTAACTTGTGAGAAATGGAAATGCATTTGTGATATGCGGAGAAGGATTAATTTCTCCTGTCACACAACACAATCTTGTTATACCAAAGGAGTAGCTGTTATTATTAAACATGCAGCTAGAGCTATTTTAGGTGAGGTTAAGGTGGACTCTAAAGGGTGTTGGGCCATTTGTGATGTTAAAATTCAAAAGGAGTGGTATACCTTAGTTGGTTACTATGGACCCAATATAGACAATGAAACCCCCTTAAACATAATCTATAGTCAGTTGATTCAATCTAACTATCCTATCATAATGGGGGAGATTGTAACATTCTTTTGAACCCAGTTCTAGAAAGGTCTAGCAGGGGGAAAGTAGTCTCTTCTAAAATGGGTTCGTTTATAAAAGTATTGATGAGGGCACTAGGCCTGATAGATATTTGGAAGGAAAAATACAAGGGTTTGGGTGCACCATCGGACTGTACATTCCACAATAAAATGTACGGACATCGTTACCATATTGGCTTCTTCCTGATTGACTTAAGATTGCAGAAGTGTACGTCTTCAATCAGGCACGTCCCAGAACAACCCTCAGACCATTCTGCTGTTGTGTTAGTTCTCCAAATGCCCAAATATGAATCTACAAGAAGGTTGACCCTTGAAAGAACACTCCTCCTAGATCCCCTAATAATTGTACAGTTGAAGGAAGAAACACAAACTTTCTTCGACATTAACTTAAACTCCGCCTCATTGGAAATTATTTGGGATGCTTATAAAGCATTTGTTAGAGGGGTGATGATAAGTTTGGCCACCAAGAAACTTAAGTAGTCTAATAGGATCGTACGGAAGGTGGAGGAAGATATTAACTACTAAGAAGCAGGTATTAAAAGACCACCTGGACAATATGATTAGGAAAAAATGGGAGGCCAGCCAGCTAGCTAATTATGATTGTCGTGAGGGATGCAGGAAACTCCTCGCTTGGAAGTCCTGGACAAATCAAACTAGGAATCTAATTAAAGAAATAACTTTAGACTCAGGAGAGACCTCCTCAGATAATCTGAAAATAGAACAGGCATTTGAGTTTTCTTTTTCAGGACTTATATACTGAAAATCTAGTGGGCTTAGAGCCGCAAATTAAGAACTATATTGAAGATTGAAGATATACCACTCCCTCAATGAAAGCCAAACTAGTCTGTTGAATCAAAATATTGATTTAACAGAAATGAACATTTAAAGAAGGGTAGTGCAGCAGGAACAGACACGATCCCGAATGAACTTTATATGGCGTTGGCCAATCCCCAAATTATGGGATGAAGCTGCGGTTTCTTTGATTCTTAAACCAAATAAAAACCTGAAGAACTGTGAGTCATATAGACCTATCTCCCTGCTAAATTGTGATTATAAAATCTTTGCACAAATTTTAGCGAGAGGCTGAATTTGTTAATGAGTTCCTTGGTTCATTTGGACCAGAAGGGATTCTTTAGAGGTCGTCAGCTTCACGAACTAAGGCATGATGTAATCGGGGCGATTAATATAGCCACTGCCCAGTATCAGCCCCTCTCGATCTTTGCTTTCGATGTGGCGAAGGTTTTTGACCGAGTGAACTGGCTTTTTTAACCTATATGTTTTGAAAGGTTTGGGTTGGGCGCTCATTTTGTTAGAGCCATTAAAAAATCTATAAAACGCCCACTGCTAGACTTATTATTATTGGTAATCTCTCTAAATCAATTAAGCTAGAAGGGGGACGAGACAGGGTTGCCAGCTATCCCCTTTATTATTCAATTTATATAGAACCACTGGCTTGTTGCATTAGGGCTAGCAATATTTTTTCACCTTTTAGATAGGAGGGTTGGGAAAAAAAAGTTACCTTTTATGCAGACGACTAGATGATTTTCTCTAGTGATTCTCCTGCTATCTTGCCCTGTCTGGAGAAACTACTGAGGAATTTTGGAAGGTTTTCAGGGTAATTTATCATTCCTCAAAAGACAGAGATTATGACCTGGAATACTCCTGTAACCACGGTTACAACAAATCAACAAATCAGCTATATCGGCATTCAAATCACCAATGATATCACTAAGAGAGCCTTTGTAAATTTAGACCTTAAGCAGAAAGTAATGGTTTTGTTATTCAATTCTTGGAACAGTCTTGAATTATCTATTTCAGGGCAGTCCAATCTGATAAAGGTGTCAATCTTGCCAAAGTTTACTTTTATTTTTAATACGATCCCTTTTGGCTTCGATCAGTCTGCTTTGAAAAAAGTACAAGGGTTAATAAATAGTTTTCTTTGGGCTAATAAGGGGGTGAGGTTTGCATGGCAGAAGCTGAGATGTTCAAAGGTTGAGGGGGGTATCGCTGGTCCGGATCTCTGTTTTTATTGTTTTACCTTACACCTGAAGAATGTAGGACGCCTCGTATTCAATTCTGCCTGTTTTCTTCCTCTGTTTCTAGCCATGTCTAAAATCACCCAACAAGGGGGGTGATAGATGCCTTTTTATCTTTGGACATCCAAAATTCTTTAAAAAAAATAAACTTAAGGTTCTAAGTTTGGTCTGTGAAGTCTGGTTTCAATCCAGGAAGATCCTGAAGATTTCTTATTATAGTGCAGGGGTCCCCATTTGGAACTCCCTGGGTATGCCAGCCTCCTCAAAAGATAGTTTATCCTCCGTATTACAGGAAGTAAGTATTTTGAGTTGGGGACAATTGCTTCAAGGGAATAAACTCCTCCGTGGTACGTGCTGTACAATTCTACGCACCAAAGACTTGCAAGATTCAAGTTTTATCAGTTATCTAGTTGTGCCTCACTTTGGACAAAGAAAAGGAAGCTAATATAGAACATGAACTTTCTATTCGTGGCCCTCTATTCCAACAAAAGGAGGTAGCTAAATGGTATTGGCTTCTGATCAAGAGTGAACCCCCCTTAGTACCTATGGAGGAGTCCTGGAGAAGAGACCTGCCTTCAACCAACGTAACATACCTATGGCAAGTATTGATTCAGACTTTATGGAATGTGGTCAAAGCTGCCTACTTTAAGAGGAACCATCTGTTCACACTCCACAGGGCATACTGGACCCCAAAGAAGTTGGCAAAACTGGGAGATGTTCATTGAAGGTTTGTCCATAGTGAGACTCTGAAGATGCAGATGATTTGCATATGTTCTGGCTGTGTCCTTCTATCCACGCTTCTGGCAAGACATAGATAAGACTGTCTCAGAGGTTCTGGGGCGAGAGATTAAGGTACGCTTAAGACTGGTTATATTTGGGGTCCTACCAGAGGAGTGTGTTAGTTATAATTTGTCTAATTCACAGGCTTCTCTTTTATTTGTGTTGGTCCTTCTTGCTAGGTGGGAAATTTGCCTAAAATGGATTACACCACAATCACCAGTAGTATTAGATTGGGTTGCCTCGCTTAGGCATATTCATAATTTAGATCTGGCTAGTTATGCAAGGCAAAGAAGTAAAATATGGAGGAATTGGGTTGATTGGGGGAATATGGTTTGATATATCATTTTGCTATTTGACATCACATACATAAAAGTCCAGTAATTATTAAATAAGTGAGCGCGGAATTACTGCATGTATGCTGTGGTGGTGAAAGTTATCCTTCTGCTACACGTATCTCCATTAGAATCTTAGCAACTGGTTTTGTTGGATCTCCAGAGGGCCTAGCAACCTGAAGGTATCATCACATATATACAGGGCTCCTTGAACAAACCCTTGGTTTGCTTAAGGTTTTCTCACTTATTTATGTCAAATGAGGGCAAGAATTTTTTTTTAAACCTGTCTCTTTAACAGCCTTTCCCCAATACACTCTTAGCAAAATCTGCATACCAACCCACGAGAACGAGTATGTCATAATTTCACAGCACATTCTAGAAGGGCCTTACTAGTTACAATATGACCTGTTCTAGGTGTGGTTTACAGTGCAGAATGAAAAGCATATCAAAGTCTGCATTACACTTTTTTTTCACTGCAGCCAATCATACATCTAGTTACTTAAGCTTTCTAGACACTATCTAATCTTATTCACCTCCATATTCACAGCATCCAATCAAATATATTTTATTATGGTTTAAAACTTTTATTAGTTTTAAGAGTGCTTAGTTAACAATAGCCACGTTATAAGAAACAGGGGTGCTTAGCTTATTCAAAATAAATATAATACAGTATAGGAACACAATGGAATACTATACGATTGAGGTTTCCTGACCCAGCCGGGAAAGGAATTTATTTTCAAGACACAATGTCCAATATATAATGCATAATAAAATAGCATGACACAAGCCTGTGCCGTACCAAGGAAAGAAAGGAAGAGTAGGAATAGAGTGAAAGGGGTGTTTTTTCAGGCAAAGGAAGAGAGCAAGAGCAGGGCACTGTAGAAACAATGAGGATCACTGACAGTGTCACCTGAAGCAGAGCATACACAATCTCATTCGACAATTTTGTAAGTGTAACCCCACTTTTGGGTGTCGACGTTTCGATCCCTATTGCTCATTTAATGCATGGGATCATCATCAGGACTTTAGAGATAAACAAAGCATGCCTGAATCTATCAAAGCCTGTTAGGAGAAACAAAAGATAAAGGGTTTTTTAGAATCCATAAGGAGTAGCTTGAACATGTCTGCCAGCTTTGTACCACATTCGAATTCGCAGTGTGTGAATAAGTGCAGAGTGGCGTGACAGGTAAGATAACATATCCATATTGTTTTATCAATCCTCGGAATCGCAGTGACACGCGTGATGGGCTACTTGGCCAGAGTGTGTTGTGAAAGTGATTGTTTTGGCTCAGCTGAGGAGATGGTCGTGAGTTCGGTAATCTAGCTGTGCAGTGGTCGTGAGAAACCATTGAAGTGAAACGTGCCCGTGATTGCTACTGATATACTGGGGCGGGGGGTTGGGGGGGACCGTTCATAATTGTAATTCAAATTAATACAGGGTGAAAAGTGGTCCGTACCTCTGTTATACGAGGTGAGAAGCCTCTCGTGGGAGGTTTCCTGTACTCCTTGGTTAATTCGGCGGAATTAACGTTCAAGACGCCTAGCTGAGGACGCTAAGGAATGAAGGATAGACAGTGAAGGATAAACAAGTAGAAACCTCCAGTTACGGTATCACTTGTTAACTGCGCAGTGGGTAACAAATAAAACCTACCAAACGGTTGAACAGTGGTTCTTAATGGGATCCAATTAGCACGTTGTAGTGAGACATACGTGTCCCGGTTTTGTTTTCGCCGGTGAAGCCGTGCTGAAAACAGACATAAGTTAGAGCCCTTGTTAGTAGAGCGTTACCAGTGTGGCTCCGAGTTTAATAGATCCGGGGCTTGGAGGTTCTAAAATGTGACAATAAGGAGAAAAATGACGTACCTTCTCCACTCTTTGTGAGGGCGGAGTACGGGATTTTAATGCAGGCACGGATGGCCTTACATGCAGTGCACCCTCAGCGTGGTGCTCGGGCGCTAGAATACATAATTAAATAAAATCGGTCAATGCTCCGCTTGTAAACGGGGCATAATGGGAAAGACTAACCATCTAAGGGTACTTACTCAGTCAGGATAAGGACTCGCCCCTGCTTAGGACACTCGGTCGATGCCGGTTCCCTGTTATGCTTCATGTGGTGGAGTGGATTATAGGTTCCGCGTTGGTCACGTGGTCGCCACTTTGGGCGCCATCTTACAAAGGTGAACAGCTATTCGTCCACGAGGAGGTTGTGCCTACGGTAGCTGCCATCTTAGAGTGGCTAACTAGATGGGCTAGTCATAGGGATATATGGGAATTGTGAGTGATAGTGACTTAGTGACAGTGACAGAAGTGACTAATGATAAAGTTAAGCAATTACTGTAAAAAATAACATAAAGAAAGTTTTGCCCCGCATTCCCGATTGTTCAACTTGTCATCAGAGATGCAATCATTTGGGGAATCCGTCTTCAACATTTAATTATCAGCAAAGTTTTTCAAAGCCATCTCTTTGTTCTTGGTCAGGGATAGTGTTCATCAGGGACAGGGATAACGTTCAACAGACAATTAGTCCAATCAGAGTAATGTAGTCCAGTCCTCACTCCGGTTGAGACCTGTATGGATAGTGTTAAATTGTATAATGGATTTCAACTCTTCCCGGTTCAGCAGTTGTTGTAGATTCCCACCTCTCTGTGGTAACTTGACTGACTTCAGGACCGTCCATCGCAAGTCGTCCGCTGTGTGCTTCATGTTGGCAAAGTGTTCTACCAACGGAGCATTGAGGGTCCCACATCTTATGCGACTCCGATGCTGGCTTATCCTTGTCTTTATTTTTTGTGTCGTTTGCCCCACATACATACAGGGGCAAGGGCATAGAATCGCATAAATTACATTGCAGCTATTGCAATTGGTGAAATCTCTCATGTGGATTGTGATATTATTGTGACTAAAGGTGCGCCCCTCAAGTGTCAAATCACAAACAATACATTGCCCACACTTTGCATGGCCTCTCATTGGTGGCAAACCCCAATTGGACTCAATTGTATTGTTTGGGGTTGAAGTAGGTAAGGCAGCCCGAACAAGGTGGTCTTTTATGTTCTTACTTTTTTTGAAAGCAAAAAGGGGTTTATCAAGTATGAGCTGGCCTGAATTTAGGGTTGGCCAGTGTCTCAGAACTGTTTTCCTGATTTTGTTTGAAATTGGGGAAAACGTTGTGACACATGCTATTCTCTCACAGTTTTGCCTGGTCTTTGGTTTCAGCAGGGCCTCCCTCGGACAGTACCATGCACGTTTGGAGGCATTCCTTACTATTCTGTTTGGATAGCCTCGTGCTTTCAGTTTTGAACATAGGATGCTTGACTCCCTAAAATAGTCACTTTTAGAAGAACAGTTCCGCCTGATCCGAAGGAACTGCGAGTATGGCAATGAATCTTTTAGGGCTTTGGGGTGGTTGCTGTCATATCTCAGTAAGGTATTACGTTCAGTCGGTTTCCTATATAGGCGAGTGAGCAGTTCGCCTCCCTCATGATAGATCGTCAGGTCCAGGAAGGGTATCTCAGATTTATGCTGGGAAAGAGTGAACTGCAAATTGTCGCAGTTATTGTTTAACCAATGTAAAAATGAATCTAAAATTCTGTCATCTGAATTCCAAATCAGAAAAATGTCATCTATGTAGCGGCGCCAAATCCCTATGCTGGACCTAAATGGGTTGGTGTCAGCTAAGATTGTACCTGTCTCTAGTGCATCCATATAGATAATGGCCAGATGGGGAGCAAAAATCGCTCCCATCGATGTCCCTTTGATCTGCTGGAAGAACACCCCATCAAAGACAAAATAATTTTTTGTGAGACATAGTTCAAGTAACTGTAATATGAACAGTGTCGGTACTCTGTGTGGTCGTGGTCTAGAGTCCAGTGTTTTCTCAATCACTCGTAGAGCCGCTCCTTGAGGTATGTTAGTATAGAGCGACTCTACATCGAGTGTACAGAGTGTTTGGTTGTTTGGATCAAAGGGAAGGTGTTCAACAAGATTGATCATGTCCATGCTGTCACGGACATAACAGCATGTGGAAGGCACAAAGTCCTTAATGAAAAAATCCACATGGGCCCCCAATGGTTCCAAAATTGATCCACAAGCCGATACTATCGGACGGCCTGGAGGGTTCTCAATGCTCTTATGCACTTTAGGCAAGGTATAGATGACCGGGAGTCGTGGACATTTAACATTGAGGAAATTGTATTCTTTTTTGCTCAAGAAACCCTCATCCCTGGCATCTGCGGTAATTTTCTTGATCAAAATCTGGATCTCAGTTGTTGGATTGCGACCCAGTTTTAGGTAGTGTTCCCTGTTGTTTAACTGGCGGTTAATTTCATCTTTGTACGTGTCAATGTTCTGTAGAACAATGCCACCGCCTTTATCGGCGCTTTTGATGATTAAATCCGTATTGGATTTGAGGGAATCTATTGCCTCTTTTTCAATTTTGGGAATGTTGTACGGGATAAACAACCTCTTCTTCTCCAGCATCTCAAGATCTTTGAGAATAAGTTTTTCAAAAGTAATGACCTCTGGCGGAATCATACTCGCCGAGGGTAGGAAAGTGGAGGGTGGGCAGAAGGGAGTATTGCGATTAGATTCAGGCACGGGGTGCAACTGAAAAAATGCTTTCAGTCGAATCAGTCTAAAGAATCTAAGAAGCTCTGTTTGTAATTCCATATAGTTTGGGCGTATCGTGGGGACAAAGGAGAGCCCTTTCTTCAGCAGTTCTAATTCAGAATGCTGTAGGATGTGATTCGATAGATTAAAGATAGGTAATGTTTCAGTCATATTTTGTGTTGTGGGTACTACCACTGGTAAAAATTGTTGCGGGTCCTCCGCTCTCCCGGAGCGTTGAACCATTTCCTGGTTTTCTTGGTTTTCCCTCTCTGTGGGGTACCTGGCTGGCCCCTGCCTAAAAAATTACCTTGTCCTCCTCCACCCCCTCTTCTTTGGTTGCTGCCTCCCTCTCCTGGGTCCGAATTATCCGAAGAGTCCTCTGAAGTATCTGAGAAACCCACTATGTTCTGTCGTTTATTGAACCGGCCCCAGGGTCTGTTCTGGGGATTGAAGTGGGGTCTGTTGGTATAAAAATCTTTATTCAGATATGGGTAAGTAGTTTCGGCACTGTAGTTCTTAATATCCTTCTTAATTTTATTGGATTTCTTATTCTGTTCGATACGATAATAGTCAGCAATTGTTTTGTCTACTTGCTCCAATAATTTCTTACATTCGGCTGTAGGGTCGGAGTCTTTAATTTGTTTAAGAAGGTCAGCTATTTCAGTCTCAAGCGCTTTTTAATGTCTCTGTCGCAATATCAATACCTAATGCTAACCACTGTCTTGAACAAATGGTACCAATATGACTGAAGTTTGTAATATATTTAGGGTTATCCGTGAATATGCCTGGGATATTCCGCACCTGTAAGCCAAGTGGAATTACTCCAGATTTAAGATAATCTGTTACCATTAAAACCATCAATTGTAATCTGACCTGTTTTTTCTTCAGTTTCTCTAGTTGTTCTGGTAGACTAGAAACTGTTGTTAATGGGGCATCTGGGGTTTCTGATAATAGTGACGGAAGCGTGCATAGATGTTTAATGTGGTCTACGGTGTACAAAGGGGCATAGTTAACAATAGCCACCACCTACCTCCATTGGCCGGTGGGGAACAATGAAGAAAACTTAACTTTGTGGTTGGGGTGAGGAGATATAGAATGTGGAGAGATAGAAACCATAGGATTTAGGAATCTAAAGGTGGTCTATAGCTCAGTGTTGTGACCATCCACCCACAAGGGGAGCGTTCTATCCTGTGTGGATGTGGTCCTCCGAGGAGGGATTTGCATTAGGGAGTCGGAGGACCTGGCAATATCTCGGCCATGTGAGCTCCATAAACTCCGAAGAAAGAAATTCAATGGTGGTGCCTCAAGTTTTATCAAATCTGGGCAGTGTGCGGGTAAGGCCCACTGTGATCTTTTCCATGCCCACCACTTCCCAAACCCTAGCAACCAGTCCAGTTTAATCAGGACCTCTGTTCCCCATCTAGACAACAGCACCTGCTTAGCGGCTCCCAGTGCTAAAGTTATCTCTCTTCCCTGGCTAGACTTGAGGGGGTATGTAAGAGGATTGGAGAATCCTAATGGATTGTAATTGGGAAACTGAATATTTATGTGTGGTATATGGTGTCTATGTCTTGCATAATTGAGCCCCAATAGGCCTGTATATTTGGGCATTGTCAAAGAGTATGTGTGAGGGTGCCAGGCTGTCCACATCTGTCATGTCAACAAAAAGTGTTTCCTTTGAAAAGAACTCTAAGTCTGTTATTGTTCACTGTATATCCTATTAAACACCAAGCTCACTCTCACTCAAACTATCCACATACATGGAGGGAGCAATATACCTACCCGCCCCAAACCCCTTACTTATAAGTCAGCAGCAGTAGTTTCACAAAACAACATCACTTTATTCCTCAAGTTTATCCAGGTTTTGTTAAAAAAGCATAAGCTTGACAATGTATATGTAATCAACACTTCTGTTCCATCAGAACATTGTCTACATAAAAACATCAATTGCATAAAATGTCATATTAAAAACATGTATACAATAAAAAGGGAGTGTACATACAGAAGACAGAAACTATGTCATTGGATGCCCCACATCCGTGATTACTTAATTTAAAGGCTAAGACCCAATACCATATGAATAATGAGCACTCAAAGATCCCAGTCTCTTCACAGATTGTGTTACTTTTGTAAAGCGTTGACGCATTTTGATGGAACTTTATATTGCCATCTTTATCAAGACTGAGTTTTGTCTAACTCTCACAAACATATAGGTTTAAAACTGGAACAGTTAGGACCACCTCCTGCTGTGGTCAGGTGAAAACAAAGACGTTCCGGGCATAAAATAACCCTTAGGAGTCAAGGGCATACACCAGCCATCTACCCTATTCGGGTCCAACTGGGAAATGTGTAGAATAGCTTAAAATTATCTATAAGACACCTGATCTGTGAGTGTAGCACACTGAAGTTTACTAAGTTCACAGGCGTCGTTGGCCTTGATCATATGATTTTTTTAAATTCTTGTAATATTCATTCATCATGAAGAGGACAAATATAGATATTGTCTGTTAGGGATTTTGGTGCACTTTATAGATTATCTGTTGCCCCAACGAAGATCCCTTTCATAATTAGGGTTTCTTAGCCTTTACGCTGTCTTCACATGTAACTTCTAGCGTTGTGCGGGTTTGAACCAGATAATCCATAAAGCGCACCAAAAGCCGTAACAGACAATAAGGTGCTGCAATTGGGCTACAGCCGGGGTGGGGGATGCAATGGGAGCGTCTGCATCACATACAAGATGTGAGGCAAAAGAGCCATTTTATTGGCCGCTAGCCTACCCAGCCACAACATTGTATGCTTCTTCCAAGTAAGAACCTCCCGAAGGATCTCAGTCAAGAGCTTTGGGTAATTCGCTCGGGTTGTCTCCTCTATCGTGGAAAATATCTGCAACCCCCGGTAAGGGATGCGTAAAGGGGAACTGCTACACTAGCTGCTGTTGGTCAGCATTGGGAAGGGTTAAACTGAGGGCCTGTGTCTTCTTATATAAATTTTTAAGCCATAGACCTGGCTAAAGGCCTCAATTTCTGCCATAAGAGAAGGGTGGGGTAGGGAGATTAATGGTTGCGTGAGAAAGAGCACCACATCATCCGCATAGAGCAAGATTTTGTGTTCTCTGTCTCCTATCCAAAGCCCGGTGATTGTGGGAAGGTGTCAGATTTGTATGGTAATGGCTCCATATAGAGCGTGAAGAGTAAAGGTGATTGGCTCACCTCTGGTGAGTACCCCTCCTAATCCAAAAGGGCCAGGAGGCTACTCCTTTAACCCTGATGCACACCTCACCTTTTTTATACAATACACCCACCAAACGTATTGTTCACCCATACCAAAACCTATACAGCACCTGTCTCAAATACAGCCAGTGTACCCGGTCAAATGCATTCTTGGCCTCCACCGACAGGAGCACCGCAGGCTACTGACTGCACTGGACTTTATACAGGAGATAACACAATCACTGGGTCCCATCACTGCAGCTGCGCTCTGGGATAAAGACAGACTGGTCCGGGTCCACCTGGCCCTGCTTATGGGGACAAGACGAGCTGCGAGTATGCTGGTAAAAATGTTTAAATCAACGTTTAATAGGGATATATGGCGATAGGAAGAGCAGTCCAGGAGTTCTTTCCTGGGTTTAGGTATCACAACCACCTCCGTCATAGACATCGTAGGGGGCAGGATTCCTATTTCACTTAATGTATTGAAAAGACAGACGAGCAATGGGATGAGATCGGAAGTAAAAGCTTTATAAAAGTTGGCTAAAAAATCGTCCTCTCCTGGAACTTTCCCCAGAGTAAGTTCCTGGATGGCTCGCAGGACCTCTTCTGGGTGGATGTCTGCATCCAATTTGGCTGCATCTAGGGGTGTGAGAGAAGCCAACGGCACCTGGCGGGCATAGGCCTCAGCTGCCACCAAATCCAGGTGGTCCACTGTGCAAAGGTCAGTGTAAAAGGTTTCAAATTCGACTTCGATGTCGCTATCAGACCGGAGTATCTCTCCTTGAGGGGTCTTCATCTCGGCAATGTGATGAGCATTTGTCTGAGAGCGGAGCACGTATGCTAAGAGTTTCTCAGCTTTGTTTCCCCCCACTTAGTATCACTGCTTACTGCGCAAGAGAGCGTTCTCCGCTCGGTCGCAGTCCAGAGCCCTTAGTTGTTTCTGCGCAATGTTAAATTAAGCAAACACAAGGAGATGATGGACAGAGAGCTGAAACATTTCAGACACTTAACCCCCAGTCACAGATCTGGGTTGAATCCCTCATAATTCTTTAGCTTACTTCGCCACCCCAGTTCTAACTCAGCCTTATGCATGCCAGCTTTGACCTGGTGCCTCATTGGAACAGTCCAGCTCGAACTGCCGAGTTAGGTCTTTCCTGGTCAGGAAAGAAGCATCCTTGGACCGGTTATGGGGTAGCACCTCTCCTCAGCCTGGCTAACTTTAATCCAGTGGAAAAATGAGCAAGGGACCCACGGCTGGGCATACCCTGCAAACTTAGGGTGAACAAAGCAAACACAAGGAGATGATGAGCGGAGTGCTGAAACATTTCAGACACTCACCCCAGTCACAGATCTGGATTAAATCCATCATTGTCCTTTCGCTCAATTCTCCACCCCAGTTCAGACCCAGGCATATGCAAATTAGTCTTGACCCTGTGTCTCATGGGAACAGTTCAGCCCAAACTGCCAAGCCAGGTCTTCCCCAGACTGGAAACAAGCATTCTGGGATCGGTTTTAGAGTAACACCCCTCATCTGCTCAGCTAGCTTGAATCCAGTGGCAAAGTGAGCAAGGGACCCACGTCTCAGCATACCCTGCCAACTTAGGGTGAACAGAGCAAACACAGGGAGATGATGGACGGAGCGCTGAAATGTTTCAGACACTCATCTCCAGTCAAAGATCTGGGTTGAGTCCATCATCGTTCTTTAGCTCCTTACGCCAACCTAGTTCAGACCCAGCCATATGCAAATCAGTCTTAACCCTGTGCCTCATGGGAACAGTCCAGGCCAAACTACCCAGCCAGGCCTACCATTGTCCGGAAGCTAGCTCCCTGGGACCGGTCACAGGGTAACACCCCTCATCAGCCAGGCTAGCTTGAATCCAGTGGCAAAGTGAGCAAGTGACCCACGTCCGGGCATACCCTGCCAACTTAGGGCTAACAAAGCAAACACAAGGAGATGATGGATGGAGCGCTGAAACTTTCAGACACTCACCCACAGTCACTGATCTGGGTTGAATCCATCATTGTTCTTTAGCTCACTTTGCCACCCCAGTTCAGACCGAGCCATATGCAAATCAGTCTTGACCCTGTGCCTCCTGAGAACAGTCCAGCCCAAACTGCCAAGCCAGGTCTTCCCTGGACCAGAAAGAAACATTCTGGGACTGGTTTCGGTGTTACACCCCTCATCATCCAGGCTAACTTGAATCCAGTGGCAAAGTGAGCAAGTGACTCTGTCTGGGCTTACCCTGCCAAGTTAGGGCGAACAAAGCAAACACAAGGAGATGATGAACGGAGCGCTGAAACTTTTCAGACATTCGCCCCCAGTCACAGATCTGGGTTGAATCCATCATCATTCTTTAGCTCACTTCGCCACTCCCAGTTAAAAACCCAGCCATATGCATATCAGCTTTGACATGGTGCCTCATGGGAACAGTCCAGCCCGAACTTGGTGGCCCCAGACGCTGGGCGCCTTACCCACTCAAAAGGAGGAAGCAAAAAAATCAAGGAGTCAGGCTGGACCCTAAACTGTCCTTTGAAAGTCACACTAGGAAGGTTACAAGAAATTTTGGGGGGATTCTCAAAATGTTGAGAAAAACCTTGGAAATTCTCCCTGTCTCGGCCAGGAAAACCCTGGTTCATGCTCTTGTAACTTCCCAGCTGGACTATGGAAATGTCCTATATCTCAGAGCAGCAAAACAGTGTCTCCACAGGCTGCAACGTATCCAGAATAGAGTGGCACACCTGGTTCTTAACATACCTAGAAGAGCCTCTTCCTCGAAAGCCCTTGATGCACTGCACTGGCTACCTATTGAGTAAAGAATTATTTTTAAAGCCCTGTGCTTTTGCCATCGGAGTCTACCAGGCAAAGGTCCTAGCTATCTTCACCATCTTCTCATTCCTCATCACCCAGCCAACCATCTAAGGTCAACAGGCACCCACCTGGTCAAAGTCCCTAAAGTCTTAAAAGCCAGAATGGGTGAGCGTTTATTTGGCTACCTGGCAGCCAAAAATAAGAATGCACTACCCCTCTTTCTGTGATCGGAGCCATCGGAAAATATTTTCCATAAAAGATTGAAAATCTGGTTCTTTCAGCTGGGAGGTTTGCGTACATTATGATCCAGTTCTATAGTACCTCTTTCCTTCCAGCCTTTCTGGAGAGTGGAGTCTGGCGCGGGGACACACCAGTTGGTGTAACCAGGTGCTTTTTAAATGGTTTTATGAATATTATTATACTCATAAGGGGTTCCTCAAACATTCCGGTATTCCTCTAGTGGGGTCACGACACATCCAACCTGATCCCCTATGTCACTTTCTGCTATTTGGTTTGAGCTATTTCAATGAGGTAAAATGATGGCTGCAACTCTCTGCTCAGTTTGTGGCCACCGAATTATGGCATTCCTGTTGGTGCACACATTTGCAATTAACCACAAAATCACCACGAATCAGTGCAATTGTAGATAAACAAATTTTGATTTCCTTACATTTCTTAAGAACTACTGAATGGATTTACACCCAATAACAAAAAGCACACTCACTGTAACCAAATCTATCTGTTTGCCAAAATCAGTGTAAATACGTCCAGTAGTTAGAGCGGTGGTTGTTTTCTAAACTCCTATGGGAATTAACATGGGCAACACAATTTTTTTGAACCCCCCTTTTTCTCAGACCCCCCTTGACGAATCAACTCACAACTCTGCATGTGCAACAAGAATCACAGGTGCACGCTTAAAAAAAAAAATTCCTTACATTTCTTAAGAACTACTGAATGGATTTACACCCAATAACAAAAAGCACACTCACTGTAACCAAATCTATCTGTTTGCCAAAATCAGTGTAAATACGTCCAGTAGTTAGAGCGGTGGTTGTTTTCTAAACTCCTATGGGAATTAACATGGGCAACACAATTTTTTTGAACCCCCCTTTTTCTCAGACCCCCCTTGACGAATCAACTCACAACTCTGCATGTGCAACAAGAATCACAGGTGCACGCTTAAAAAAAATCTTGTGAAGATTCGTCACCCGGCGCCAAAGTTATAGACAAGTCAAAAAACGCTTTTCCTGTAGTCCTAACTATAACTACCTACTAGCGACCGCAAGTAGGTTTATATGTATATTGTTTCACAAATGACCTCCATTTGAAGATGCACTCGCAGGCAGCACATTAACGTCACTAGGCGTTTCCTTTTCCCCGCTTTCAATCAACTTCAGCCTTACGCATTTCGGAGCGTACTTGCTCCTCGATCACAGGCAATTCAAAATGACAAAGCAAGCCGTCAAGGAGGCTTAGACAGCATGTATTTAAATACGCTCTCCAGTGAGCGGCAGATGGTTACAGCCAATGTTGCATGCTGGTTATTGTAGTAATTTACTCCCTATAGTAGGTCACAAGCCCCCTTGCTAATGTAGTTTACCTTTATAGGTCCTGCTTTTCATTTAATTTACGATTTTGTAACAATACATTATGCACCGTGTCTGCAATTGGAATGCCCCAGGGCTCCCCCCCTGCCACTTTGAATAGCTAAGGGTTCCGCTGCCAGTGCGAAGAGGAGGGGGGACAGGGGGCATCCCTGCCTTGTCCCTCGCTCCACCCAAAACGGAGTCGAGAAGTGCTTTCCCACTCTCACCCTGGTGGTGAGGCCCCTGTAAGGAGTTGCGTGTACGTCAATAGGTTTGGTCCAGCATGCACCTTACGGAGAACCATGAGGGGATAGGCCCATAGTAATGTATCAAAGGCCTTTTCGAAGTCCAATATAAGGCACGCAGCTTGTGGGAAGTATTCCCTTGCCCTATCGTGTGTATTGAAGAGTCTACGTATATTCTGCGACACACTATGCCGAGGGAGAAATCCATTCTCGTTTGGGTGGATCAGTTGAGGGAGAACCTGAGTGTACCGATCTGCTAATATCTTCCCCAGGATTTTACAATTCACGCTGAGTAACGTTATGGGTATGAGGCCGGGAGAGTGGGATCCCGGTGTGGTTTAAGGAAGGTTACCATGGTGGATTCCCTGAGCGAACCAGGGAGCTCGCCCCTCTGCAGCGCATCTTCATTCATGATGACGAGTCGGAGTCAGCTGTTCCGAGAAAGTGGTATAGTATTCGAGGGGAAAGCCGTCCATTCCTGTCGCCTTTCGTCGTACCAGAGCCCGGATCGCGTTGGTGACGTCTGAGAATTTTATCTTTGCCTCCAAAGCCTTTCCTACCGCGGGCGAAATTCGGGCAGGGGCAGGGAAAGGAAATACTGGTCTAGCACCAGTTATGAGACTGGGGGTGGAGCACGATATATCCCTGCATAATAGTCACAATAGATGCCCAAGATATCTATTTGTGACTGCTTAAGAGAACCTGTCTCATCCAACAGTGTTGTGTAGGTTGCATGTCCATGTCATGCTTTGCGAGACAGGCTAAAAGTGTACCCACGCCCTGTTCCCTTCCCGGTGCACCATGGCGGCATATGCTCTGAAATTATATTTGCGAAGGTCTCTCACATTCTCGCCATATGATATTTTTGCTGTCGCAACTTGTTCGGGGGTTGCTTCCCCTTGATCCATGCTCTTTGTGAGGTCTGCCAAACGTGTTTCCGTAGCTTGCAACGCCTGCTCTAGCACTTTCCGTACCCCTACTATGTGTTGAATGCAGTGTCCCCTTGCCTCAACTTTGAACGCATCCCATTCAACTAATATGGACGATGCCGTGCCTATGTTGAGTGTAAAGGGTTCCTGGATATGGTTGCCATGTATTTGGCAAAAAACCTGATCCGTGAGGCATTCTCGGGCAGTTTCCACTTGGGCACTGGGGGGTGGGGTGGTCTCCATCTAAGGATTACAGTGTGCGCGTCATGATACGACAGGACTCAACCTATGTAGTCAGTATGCTTTATCAGGGGGAGTAGTGTTGTCGACCATAGGAATCTGTCCAGTCTCACACTGAGATTGTGCGGGGTGGAAAAAAATGAGTATACCTTGGTGTTCGGGTTCTGCTCTTGCCAAACAACCACCAGCGCCCAGCGGGTAACCCAGTGTTTAAAGTGTTCTGCCTGTTTCATTGCGGGTGATTCTACCGGTGGGGGATGCGATCTGTCCAGATCTATGTTTAGGACGCAATAATAGTCCCCTCCCAACATCCATTATTGTGCTAGTGCTCCAGTGAGGCGGAACCAATACTGTTCCAGCTCTATATTGTGAGCATACAGGCTTCCGATCAGTATTTCCCTACCCTCTAGGTAACCCCCCAGCAGGGAGTATCTGCCCTCCTTATCCACTAACCTGGATTTCCCTCTGAAGGGGATCCCAGGCCTGATCCAAATTAGGGTTCCCCTGGCAAAGGCGGAGTATGTTGTGGCACAGGCAATACCCTGCCATTTTTTGCGTAGGCGATCTACCTCTGTCGCCGTGAGGTGTGTCTCCTGTAGGAGAACTATGTGTGCCTGTTGTCGCTTCATATAGGCATAGACCACGTACCGTGTGCTGTTTGCATGCCTCTGATGTTTAATGTAACCATTTTCAGGTCAGTGTTAGGGATAGTAGGTGCCATGTCTCCTAGTGTTTGGGCGCTGGTTCTCTGGACGTGATGCCCCTAGTTTCAATTGTGTCACTCTCCCTACCAAATGTCTACCACTGCTAGCCAAACCTACTCTCTGCATGTTGTGTGTGCTCTCCCCTGGGGAAGGTAGGAAAACTATGAAATGGGGGGGAGGTAATGAGGATCAAAGGGAAACATTCCCAACCAACAGGACCTATCACTCGAGGCGATACGTCCAAACTGCACATCATGTGCTAACTCTAGTTCGTTACGTAGGGGGAATTGGTTGTCGGCCTCCGCCAGCCGCCATCGCTGCCTCAGCCCGCTCATTGTCTGCGTGGTGATGGTGCCTAACTATGTTCAGGGTAGTCGTTGTCTTCCACTATAGTCCAGCGAACGATCCGGCCCCCAGACCTGTCAAGTTCAGGATTGGTGCTCGGGGCACCCCTTTAGTGCAGATCCATTATCTTCTGTTCCAGGAGGTGCGCGGGACCCGAAGACCCCCCCACTCAGGGGCATGCTGTTTCAATCTTGGGGTGTCAGATCGGAGTGTCTGCTGTCTGAGGGGTCATCTTGGTGGTGTCATTGAGCCTTCTCCTACAGTGTTCATGTCGCTGCTCTCCTCTTCCGACGTGAAGAGGTGCGGGCCTCTCTCACCATTCGAGCTGTCTCCCGGGGGTCCCAACTCAGCGACTGCTTGAAGCGCCCTCCGGCGCTCAGCAATGATTTGCGTTAGATCATAAGAGTTTTTATTGGAGGAGTCTGAACGTGAGCTGAATAGTTAAAAAACTACAAAAAAAGAAAACAAAAAACAGAAGAAAAAAAGTTCAGAACTACCTCATCTGGTTTAAAAAATGAACTATAATTGCATGATAATATCTGAAAGTTTGGTTGAATGTATGTGTAGAGCATGATTGATGGAAAGAATGATTTGTACTGTAAGGTGAATTTATAGGGGTAGATCTATGAGGAAGTGCTGCAGCGTGACATTGCAAGCCCTTTAGCTGCACCGCGCTGCGGCACTTCTGTAGCACAGGGATGTGACATATTTACATGAATATGTCGCAATTCTGTGCTCCCTCTGCACTAGCACATGAACTGCAGCCATGCAGTGACTCAGGCACCCTTGCACCATGGTGCAAGGATATCTGTGTCGTGGGGAGATTGTTTTTGTGCAGGAATGGACTATGTCCTGCACAAAAACAATCATTAAAGGTATTTTCCTCCTTCAATGTGTGCTGTGGAATGCAGCATGCATTGAAAGAGGAAAAACAAGGAGAAATGAAAACATTTCTCCTGGTTGCGCCTCGCTACACCACCTCTAGGGTGGCGCACCATTCACACGTATCTACAGATTTACACTTTCTCGTAAGTCTTGAGATGTGTTATTCCATGGGTGTTGTGCAGGAACAGACACAGCAACAACCATGGAACGCCCCTTCAACGCAAAGTGCTGCGTTTGAATGGGTCGTGTTTTCAAGGAGAGGAATAACACATCTCAAGTGCATAGACAGTGACTGGGTTCCTAGAGTGCTAGTAGTTGACAGCAGGATACGTTTATAAGCACTTATGTTTCAGCAGAGTGATTAGATAAGGACATACTTCTGTCAGAATGATGTAGGAATAGACACAGGCTCACAGTGTGATTCCAGACAAGCATGACTATTACCTGGACTTTTGCAGGACTGACTCAGTAGTCTGCAAGGGGTTAAGGGACCACATATTTTGTGCACATTTGACTGTACCACTGCTTTTCTCAATGCCTGAGTCATTCTGCAAGTGCATAGACAGGGACTGGGTTCCTAGTCTTAGTAGTTGATAGCAGGATACGTTTATAAGTGCTTATGTTTCAGCAGAGTGATTTGATAAGGACATGCTTCTGTCAGGATGATTGTAGGAGTGGACACAGACTCACAGTGGGATTCCAGACAAGCATGACTATTACCTGGACTTTTGCAGGACTGACTCAGTAGTCTGCAAGGGTTTAAGGGGCTGCATACATTGTGCACATTTCACTGTAACACTGCTTGTCTCAATGCCTGATTCATTCTGCAAGTGCATATACAGTGAATAGGTTCCTAGAGTGCTAGTAGTTGACAGCAGGATAAATTTATAAGGACGTATATTTTAGCAGAGTGATAAGGACATACTTCTGTCAGAATGATGTAGGAATAGACACAGACTCACAGTGTGATTCCAGATAAGCATGACTATTACCTGGACTTTTGCAGGACTGACTCAGTAGTCTGCAAGGGGTTAAGGGACCACATATGTTGTGCACATTTGACTGTACCACTGCTTTTCTCAATGTCTGAGTCATTCTGCAAGTGCATAGACAGTGACTGGGTTCCTAGAGTGCTAGTAATTGACAGCAGGATACGTTTATAAGCACTTATATTTCAGCAGAGTGATTAGATAAGGACATGCTTCTGTCAGAGTGATTGTAGGAGTGGACACAGACTCACAGTGTGATTCCAGACAAGCATGACTATTACCTGGACTTTTGCAGGACTGACTTAGTAGTCTGCAAGGAGTTAAGGGACCGCATATATTGTACACAATTGACTGTACCACTGCTTGTCTCAATGCCTGAGTCATTCTGCAAGTGCATAGACAGTGACTATGTTCCTAGAGTGCTAGTAGTCGACAGGAGGATATGTTTATACGTGCTTATGTTTCAACAGAGTGATTAGTTGAGGACGTGCTTCAGGATGATTGATACTGACTGACTGACACTGACTTACTACTCTCTACTACTCTACTACTCACTCTCTACTACTCTCTCTCTACTACTCACTCTCTATTACTCACTCTCTACTATTCTCTACTACTCACTCTCTCCTACTGTACTACTCTCTACTTCTCACTCTCTACTACTATCTCTCTACTACTCATTCTCTACTACTCTCTACTATTTACTCTCTACTACTCACTCTCAACTACTCTCTCTCTACAACTCACTCTCTAGTACTCACTTGCTACTACTCTCTACTACTCATTCTCTACTACTCTCTACTACTCTACTACTGCCCTATACTACTCACTCTCTACTGCTTACTCTACTACTCTCTACCACTCACTCTCTACTACTACCTCCCTACTACTCTCTCTACTACTCACTCTTTACTAGTATTCTCCACTACTCACTCTCTATACTACTCTCTCTACAACTCACTCTCTACTACTCTCTCTTTACTACTCACTCTCTACTACTCATGTTCTACTATTCACTCTCTACAACTCATTCTCTCCGATTCTCTACTACTCACTCTCCACTACTCACTCTCTACTACTCGCTCTCTACTACTCTCTACTACTCACTCTCTACTATTCTACTACTCTCTACTACTCTCTTTACTACTCACTATCTACTACTCACTCTCTACTACTCTACTACTCTCTACTACTCTCTCTACTACTCACTCTTTACTATTCCCTACTTCTCACTCTACTACTCTTTACCACTCACTCTCTACTTCTCTACTACTCACTCTACTACTCTCTACTACTCTCTCTACTACTCACTCTCTACTACTCCACTACTCACTCTCTACTACTCACTCACTACTACTCACTCTCTACTACTCTCTACTACTCACTCTCCACTACTCACTCTCTACTACTCTCTACTACTCACTCTATTACTCACTCTCTACTACTCTACTACTCTCTCTACTTCTCACTCTCTACTACTCTCTCTACTACTCACTCTCTACTACTCACTCTCCACTACACACTCTCTACTACTTGATCTCTACTACTCACTCTCTACTACTCTCTACCACTCGCTCTCTTC
The DNA here is from genome assembly GCF_964263255.1 of Lissotriton vulgaris. Lineage (NCBI taxonomy): Eukaryota > Metazoa > Chordata > Amphibia > Caudata > Salamandridae > Lissotriton > Lissotriton vulgaris. Next base: position 1,436,306,765 of record NC_141687.1, on the reverse strand, counting down.
TACTCTCTAATACTCACTCTACTAATCACTTTCTACTACTCTCTACTACTCCACTACTCCCTACTACTTCCTCTGTAATACTCCCTCTCTACTACTCTTTATTACTCACTCTCTACTACTCACTCTCTACTACTCTCTTTCTACTACTCTCTCTACTCACTCTCTACTACTCACTCTACTACTCACACTTTACAATTCACTCTCTACTACTCTCTGCTACTCTCTACTACTCACTCTCTACTACTCACTCTCTATTACTCACTCTACTACCCACTCTACTACTCACTCTTTACTACTCACTCTCTACTACTCTCTACTACTCACTCTCTACTACTCACTGTCTACTACTCTCTCTCTACTACTCTCTACTACTTACTCTACTACTCACTCTCTACTACTCTCTCTCTGCTACTCACTCTCTACTACTCTCTACTACCCACGCTCTACTACTCTCTACTACTCACTTTACCACTCACTCTCTGCTACTCACTCTCTACTACTCTCTCTCTACTACTCACTCTCTATTACTCACTCTCTACTATTCTCTACTACTCACTCTCTCCTACTGTACTACTCTCTACTTCTCACTCTCTACTACTATCTCTCTACTACTCATTCTCTACTACTCTCTACTATTTACTCTCTACTACTCACTCTCAACTACTCTCTCTCTACAACTCACTCTCTAGTACTCACTTGCTACTACTCTCTACTACTCATTCTCTACTACTCTCTACTACTCTACTACTGCTCTATACTACTCACTCTCTACTGCTTACTCTACTACTCTCTACCACTCACTCTCTACTACTACCTCCCTACTACTCTCTCTACTACTCACTCTTTACTAGTATTCTCCACTACTCACTCTCTATACTACTCTCTCTACAACTCACTCTCTACTACTCTCTCTTTACTACTCACTCTCTACTACTCATGTTCTACTATTCACTCTCTACTACTCATTCTCTCCGATTCTTTACTACTCACTCTCCACTACTCACTCTCTACTACTCGCTCTCTACTACTCTCTACTACTCACTCTCTACTATTCTACTACTCTCTTTACTACTCACTATCTACTACTCACTCTCTACTACTCTACTACTCTCTACTACTCTCTCTACTACTCACTCTTTACTATTCTCTACTACTCACTCTACTACTCTTTACCACTCACTCTCTACTTCTCTACTACTCACTCTACTACTCTCTACTACTCTCTCTACTACTCACTCTCTACTACTCCACTACTCACTCTCTACTACTCACTCACTACTACTCACTCTCTACTACTCTCTACTACTCACTCTACACTACTCACTCTCTACTACTCTCTACTACTCACTCTATTACTCACTCTCTACTACTCTACTACTCTCTCTACTTCTCACTCTCTACTACTCTCTCTACTACTCACTCTCTACTACTCTCTACTACTCACTCTCCACTACACACTCTCTACTACTTGATCTCTACTACTCACTCTCTACTACTCTCTACCACTCGCTCTCTACTACTCTCTAATACTCACTCTACTAATCACTTTCTACTACTCTCTACTACTCCACTACTCCCTACTACTTCCTCTCTAATACTCCCTCTCTACTACTCTTTATTACTCACTCTCTACTACTCACTCTCTACTACTCTCTTTCTACTACTCTCTCTACTCACTCTCTACTACTCACTCTACTACTCACACTTTACAATTCACTCTCTACTACTCTCTGCTACTCTCTACTACTCACTCTCTACTACTCACTCTCTATTACTCACTCTACTACCCACTCTACTACTCACTCTTTACTACTCACTCTCTACTACTCTCTACTACTCACTCTCTACTACTCACTGTCTACTACTCTCTCTCTACTACTCTCTACTACTTACTCTACTACTCACTCTCTACTACTCTCTCTCTCTGCTACTCACTCTCTACTACTCTCTACTACCCACGCTCTACTACTCTCTACTACTCACTTTACCACTCACTCTCTGCTACTCACTCTCTACTACTCACTCTTTGCTACTCATTCTCTGCTACTCACTCTCTACTACTCACTCTCTACTACTACTCACTTTACAACTCACTCTCTACTACTCACTCTCTACTGCTCACTCTCTATTACTCACTCTCTACTACTCACTCTCTACCCTCTATTACTCATTCTCTACTCTCTACCTCTCTACCTCTCTCTCTACTACTCTCTACCTCTCTACCTCTACCTACCTACCTCTACACCTCTAGCCTCTCTACCTCTCTCTACACGCACACATATGCATATATATATGCATATATATGCATTTATATACATGTATGTGTATATATATATATATATTCACTGAAAAAACCATAGGTTATAGACCATATATAATTAGGGATTCGCATTTACAAAACCTTAATTTACTCGCACAAAACCATATAAATTCGCATATATAGTTAGTTGCAATAACTATATATCGCGCACCCGCAATCCACTGCTGATGATGTCACATATTACATCATTCATGACATGGTCAGTGACATCACTGATGACATCACTGATGACATCTCAAATGACATCACTGATGACATCACTGATGACATCATCCAGTGACTGTAAGTTTCTGTAAAGTTAAAATATGTCTTACATATTGAAGAATGAGTGGGTGTATAAGTGTCTGGATGAAGGATTTAGTAGGTGCATGACTGACTGTATGAGTAAATGATTTAATATGTCTCACTGAGTGCATGGGTTAGTGACTAAACTGTCTGAATGTGTGCATCAGTATGTCTGTTGTTGTGTAAGATGCTGCATGTGTTGATCAGTACCTATATGAGTAACTATATGGGTTATTGATTGGTTGCCCAAGTATTTGTGTGGGAGAGTGAGTGTGTGTGTGGGTGGCTGAGAGGTGTGTGACTCTGTGCATAGATGTGTGAGTAGTTGATTCACTATATGTATGGGTTCAAAAGTGCATGTGGAAACAGCTGTATGGGCGGTTGACTGTCTGCATGAGTGTATTGGTGATTGAATGGATTTCTCAGTGCTACATGTCAAAGTAAGTACATATGTAAAACACAGTACATGTGAGAGTTGACATATATAAATAACTGTGCATAAGAGCCAGTGAATGTGTGAGTGGCTGTATGGATCATTGTGAACTTGTATCAGGGATTGTATAAGAGAGTAGATATGTGTTAGTATATGTTTGAATAAGTAAGGTGTGTATAACTGTATAGTTGAGGAAATGGAGGAGTGATTGATTCTTTTCATGACTGACTAGATGTATGAGTAACTCCATGGATGAGTGACAATCTGTGAGTGTCTGTTTACACTGATTGTATCTAAGGTTATATTAGAGTCTGAAGAGGTTCATCGTACTATCACATGAATGATATTATCAGTGATGTGATCAGTAATGTCAAATGAGATGTCATCAGTGATGTCATCAGTGATGTCATTTGAGATGTCATCAGTGATGTCTTTTGAGATGTCATCAGTGATGTCATTTGAGATGTCATCAGTGATGTCATCAGTGATGTCACTGACCATGTCATGAATGATGTAATATGTGACATCATCAGCAGTGGATTGCGGGTGCGCGATATATAGTTATTGCAACTAACTATGTATGCGAATTTCTATGGTTTTGTGCGAGTAAATTAAGGTTTTGTAAATGCGAATCCCTAACTATATATGGTCTATAACCTATGGTTTTTTCAGTGAATTTCAATGGTTTTTTAATAGCAAATATCAAAAGCTGTAAAATGTCAAGTACGTGGTAGGTAAAAACATTTTCGTATTTATGCACGCTGATGTGCTTTGAACTCTGCCCCCCCCTCCTCTTTTCTTTTAGGAGTATTCTCTCTTTGCAGATAGTGAAGGGTAGGTAACGTAAGCCTTTGCCCCCGTTGTAACCCGTTGTGCCTGCTTCCCTCTACATTTGATTGATTGTTATCCAAGCATTTACTGTTTTAGAATTGGGTGCTCTCATGCTGATGCCAGCTTCAATCTGAAACATCCAGAAACACTGTAGACTACCAATTCGATCAGTTCCGGTGGAGCCCCAACGTGACCCGGTAGAGAAGAACTTGCCCTCCCCTCTTTGACTGATTGTTCTTGTTGCCTGTCCCTTCTCTTGTCATTTAACAGAACTTTTTTGACTGCTGAAAGGAGTTGTATTCCGACCGCTGGTTGGTGGAGACATTTTGACTATATTCTGGACCTGCGTTGTCGCGTAATGCGTCATATGACGCGCCGCGTTAGCGCACCCGGAAGTGCTCCGATGCGCAAGGCGCAGCTTCCCGGAAACGATCCAGAGCGCGGCGCGCAGTGCGTAACGTAAGCATAACAGGTCATGTGACTTGTTAATAAAACTTTTCATTGGTTCATTTTACTTTTGTTATTCTAATGATGAAAGGCTTGGTCATATGACCTAAAAATAACGCTTTTCATTGCTTTCGAACATTTTTTTTTCCCAAATGATGAAAGCCCCACCTTTTTTTTTTCTCACTCTGACTTGTAAAGCAAAGGACCCAGATGCATTTACAGTTTATCACTAACAATGTTCCAGGCTAATGTATTTTCCCTGGAAATTTACAACTGTCCTGCAAGTAAAATATTCCTTTTTCGAGAAAAAGGGCGTTTCTTCGTCCCATGAGGGAGCCGTTGAGCAAAAGAGGCTCGGCCTGCTGTCTTAGTCGCTGATAGGCATGAATATCAGATTCTTATCGATCACTTTATGTTGCAGGAGTAGAAAATACAACAGCCCTTGACCATTTTTCTTTACTGCGTTCCTGCGTATTATACCTTTTAACAGTCATGTAATTGGACTGCTTTATTTCACTTGCCTTTTACTGATTCGAAAACAGTGGCTATTATTCAAAACTTTACCAATGTAGGTACTACTACCATGTTTTTTTTTTTAAAACCTTTATTGGGAAAATGTCAGTATACAAATACGGGCCTATAACCACGTGAGCCGGCCACGGAGCAAACTGGAATCGTATATGATGAGGGCACATTTACACTGTAGAAGAACGTAACGGGCAACCCATTAGATTGCAAGAACTAAGGTGTCTAACATTTGCGGAATCGGTGGACGTACATTTTATAATTAAAGTACGACAGGGCCAATTACAATAAAATTATCTAGATATACATTTGCGGGCAAGTACCATGGGTGACGTTAATTCGAACTTTCAATAGTACAGTAATCAATAACACATCAGAACTTAATATCAATACGGATGTCAAAATGTTCAATCAATTCTCGTCCCCGCCCGCCATGTGCTTCAAAACTGCATACGTATCTCGTGATATCAAGGTTCGGCAACCAGTACACAACAAGGAGTTACGAGTCCCATTTATACCGGCGCCATTTTGGGCGAGGCCGGGCAGGTCCAGGATATAGTCAAAATGTCTCCACCAACCAGCGGTCGGACCAGAACCATTTTCGGCAGTCCAAAAATGTTCCGTTAAATGACAACAGAAGAAATAGGCAACAAGAACAATCAGTCAAAAGAGGGGACGCTTTCGTGAATGGGGCCCATGCCCTAGCAGGCAAGCGTCCGAGTTCCAAGGTGTCCCAGAGCCATTTTAGTGGACCAGGCCCAAATCCAAAGAGCTGGCCGCCATTTTGAGAGTCTTGTTGCAGCCGGCTATCGCTGCACCACAAGAATAGCCGCAATTCAGCTGGATGGCGGGTGAGTCACTGTACCGCAAGAGCGGGCGGAACTCAGCTGGATGGGGGGTGAGGCACTGTGCCGCAAGAGCGGGCGGAACTCAGCTGGATGGCGGGTGAAACGCTAAGAGGTGCCCCACTGCAGATGAGGTGCCTCCACCTGGGGAGGAGGGAGAGGCCCGTTTGCGCTGCCTCCCCCCCCCCCCGGGCACCCCACACCGTCTTTCTGCGCAGCATTGTAGGATGGCCACACCAGTGAAACTTGCTGGACACCACCTCGGTGCCATCCGGATCTCGGCGCGTTCGAGTCACTGTACCGCAAGAGCGGGAGTAACTCAGCTGGACACGCCGTCTTTCGGCGCAGCATTGTAGGATGGCCACACCAGTGCGGCAACTTGCTGGACACCACCTCGGTGCCATCCGGATCTCGGCGCGTTGTGCTGCCTTCGGCGTACTGTAGCAGCAAGAGTGACCGCAACTCAGCTGGACACGCCGTCTTTCGGCGCAGCATTGTAGGATGGCCACACCAGTGCGGCAACTTGCTGGACACCACCTCGGTGCCATCCGGATCTCGGCGTGTTCGAGTCACTGTACCGCAAGAGCGGGAGAAACTCAGCTGGACACGCCGTCTTTCGGCGCAGCATTGTAGGATGGCCACACCAGTGCGGCAACTTGCTGGACACCAACTCGGTGCCATCCGGATCTTGGCGCGTTGTGCTGCCTTCGGCCTATTCGCACATCGGTCCGCTACCGACGCCGCCTCATGGGCCAACGGATTTTGTACGCTTTTTATAGCCCAAAGCCGCATAACAGGTCATGTGACTTGTTTATAAAACTTTTCATTGGTTCATTTTACTTTTGGTTTCCTAATGATGGAAGGCTTGATCATATGACCTAAAAATAACACTTTTCATTGGATTAAAAGATTTTTTTTTCCCAAACGATGAAAGGCCCACCTTTTTTTTTCTCACTCGGCAATCAAAAAAGGTTCCGTTAGATGACAACAGAGGGGACAGGCAACAAGAACCATCACTCAAAAAAGGGGAGGGCAAGTTCTTCCCTACCGGGTCACGTTGGGGCTCCACCGGAACTCATCGAATTGATAGTCTACAGTGTTTCTGGATGTTTCAGACTGAAGCTGGCGTCAGCATGAGAGCACCACCATCTCGTAGCTCCGTCGTGGCCATTCCGCAAGCAATCATGGCAGCCGCTCCCCACCGGAAGCCTGCGGGAGTCGGGCCCCCAAGACTTTTGTAGAATCTTCAAGGCTGAGGGGACGCTTTCGAGAATGGAGCCCAAGCCCTAGCAGACAAGCGTCCGAGTTCCAAGGTGTCCCAGGGCCATTTTAGTGGACCAGGCCCAAATCCGAAGAGCCGGGCGCCATTTTAAGAGTCCTGTGGCAGCCGCCTATCGCTGCACCGCAAGAGTAGGCACAACTCAACTACATGGTGAGCGAGACGCTGTAGCCGCAAGAGCGGGCGATAAACAGCTGAATGGCGGATGAGGCACAGTGTAGCAAAAGCGGGCGGAATGGCAACTGAAACGGTAAAGGGGCGCCCCACTACAGCAGACGAGCCTCCACCTGGGGAGGCCCGTTCACGCCGCCTCCCCCCCCCCCCCCCCCCGGAGCGCCCCATGCCGTTTTTTGGAGCAGCATTGTAGGATACCAAAACCAGTGCGACAACTTAATGGACATCACCTGGGTGCCATCCAGATCTCAGCGCGTTCTGCTGCCTTGGGACTATTCGCACAACAGACCGCTACTGACGAGGCACCCCCCCCCCCCCCCCCGGGGCGCCCCACGCCGTTTTTCGGAGCAGCATTGTAGGATACCAAAACCAGTGCGGCACCCAGGTGACATCACCTGGGTGCCGTCCAGAACTCAGCACGTTGTGCTGCCTTGGGACTATTCGCACAAAAGACAGCTACTGACCATTGTTGCTTCTGTTTTAAAAAATTTTTTAAATGTGTTTACTGTTTTTGTTGCGTTGTATATATTTATAAGTTATTAAAGTTTTATAATCCTACTACTTTGTTGAAGTGCTATATATTTTTAATGGGACACATAATTGTAAAAACTTTGATGTACAAAGAGGCATCCCTGGAATCTTCCGCTTCAGGCTCGGTCCCACACACCCTCCCAGTGAGAATCCCCTCCCCAATCACAATACAGGATGGTTATCAGATAGTAGGAACGCGTGTGGTGTGACGGATCTCATCGGGTGGGGGCCTTGATCTACTGTAACTCCTTTGAAGAGGGGTGATTCTTTACAGTTGAGGCCATAAACTACATCCGCAGGGCTACGTGATAGCCTGGGACCGGCCTGGACAATCAGACACAAAGGAAGAGGAATGTCAGAGGGTGCGGCATTGAATAGGGTGAAAGGGTGGTGTCGGGCGGGCACAGGGTGTGATTCTCAGGGAAGAGCAGCGCAGATGGGGGGAGGTTTATGGCCCATGCATAAGACAGAGAGCGGGGGTGACCAGTGCGTGGGGGAGATGCTTGCGAGGGTGGTGAGCCATGCTGAGGATCGGCGGCGTGCAGAGAGTAGGTCTGGTCAAGGCATCTAAAATGGCTGCCGTGCACGACAAAAGTGTGGCATTGGAAAAAAAGCAAGATGGCGCAGACAATGTTTATTAATACGAATTATTTTATAACAATTATTTTTAACAATATATTTACTCGCAGTGCCAAAATGGCGGTCAACACTTCCTGATTTCCTTCGAATCGAACGTTAACAGACGTCACGATCGGCGGCGTGCAGAGAGTGGGACTGGTCAAGGCATCTAAAATGGCTGCCGTGCACGACAAAAGTGTGGCATTGGAAAAAAAGCAAGATGGCGCAGAAAATGTTTATCAATACGGATTAATTTATAACAATTATTTTTAACAATATATTTACTCGCAGTGTCAAAATGGCGGTCAACACTTCCTGATTTCCTTCGAATCGAACGTTAACAGACGTCACGCAGCAAAAAAAAAAAAAAAACGCTCACGCGCAGCCGCTGGAAGACAAGTATCAACATATATGAGCCTCCTCAGCCACCCTCAGAAAACATAGGGGGTCAGGATACGTCTCCCGTACCCCCTTATACCCATTTCTCACATTGTTTTTCCTCCATCTTGTAATTTAATTAAATCGAAATACAAAATGGCGAATTCCCGTTTCGCGTCCCGGTTCGCGAACCGGAAAGCGCTTCTACCGCAAAAAAATCAATATTTTTTTATTTGCCCCACGGGACCCTTTAATAACCCCAACATCATTCCTAGGGGGTCAAGAAGGGTCTACCTTGCCCCCTTTTATTAAATTCCCCCTTCGTTTTTCTCCTCCTCTTGTCTCTCGATCCTATCAAGAGACAAGATGGCGGCCGCTCCGGACTGTTTAGAATGTTGACAGACACCGGAGAGCCAATCAGCATCGCTACGCAAAGTTCCGTTACGCGAAAAGAACGCGAACTGGTGCGCTACCCGGGACGCTGTCACAGATATATCTTGTTTTTAAACGTTAATTTCTCAAAATCCACTGGAGCACATATATTGAGACCCAGCAAAGGCACATCAGGCTAACAGTCCCTACAATTTTGCCAAGTTTCGTGCAAATCCATTCAGCCGTTCAAGCTAAAAGTGAGGCCAAACGCCCTATGGAAAAATGAATGGGAAAAACGCGTTTTGGGACCCCCCTTTTTTCTCGGCCCCCCCTTGATGAAACCCCCCCAAATTTTCAGGGGCTGCTCAGAAACACAATGTGCCATTTTCCTAAAAATCTCAGCCGATTCCATCCACAAACGCCAAAGTTATTAGACATAGAATTTTCAAAAGTCCCATAGAGGAAAAATCCTAACTATATATACCTACTGGCGACCGCCAGTAGGTAATACATACATATATAAACATATATATATTCTGCATATCTATATAAATAGAAAAATAAATGCATGCATGCATACATATACATATATGCATACATATGCATGGTATATGCATGAAAGTTTGAAAAACACTAATAAAAGCAAAGCTAAAAAGCCACCTAAATACAAACAGAATTGCTTTAACTTAAAAGGGAAAAAGACCTATTACATTTTCAATGCTTGTTTACTTTGATTCCATCAAGAGGGCATTCGGATGTGTCACACATTTGTCATAAATTCTGAATGTTAGCACTCTAGTTGCTCATTAGATCACTGTAGTAAAGCTACTGCTCACCAGGGAAGTCTGATGCTGGTATTCAAAGTGCATGTTTCAGTCTGCATGTTAGAATTTCTTTAATGAAATAGAAGGGGATTTGAGAAGTCAAAATGTGCCCTAATTTGTCTTTCTGCAGCACTAATCATAATTTCTATGGCAAAATGAAGCCCCTCATTTTGTTCCTTTGCAAATGAAATATTTTAAGTGTTACCACTTTATTCCAATCAAGATGCCTTCAGGTGTTCTATACTTTTGTCATAAGTAAGACTGTTAGCGCTCTAGTTCTTTAGAGCACTCTGGGACATTCTGTCATTGGGCTATACTTGGGCTACATCTGGGTGATATTTGAGCTACATTTGGGTCTTTTGTCTCTGGTGGACATCTTGGGAGACTTATTTGTGTAAAGTTTCCTAATTTCCTCATTTACTACAGTCTCCTCAGTAAGAAATACTTCCAGTGAAATGCATTATTGTCCATATATTATCGAAGTATTCAAATACCCCAATTTTTAACAACTACTGGTACAACCCCAAATGACCATGCCAGTTTACCATTCTACCACCTATGGGCTATCATTTTCGTAGTTTTAACACATCGCCAACATATGTAAATATATATTCATACGTGTGAATTAGAAAGCACAGGCCTGTCATAACAAAGATCACCATTTCATTAAGAGTAGTTTACTGTGAAAATTGCCAACACCACTCTAAAATTTGACCATATGATTAAAATTGCACTTAATGCTCTTAGAAAATGGCAGCTATAGGTTGCCGATTCACAAATGTTTTTTAAATGGGTGAGTGGTCTAGTCTATTTTTTTAGAAACAAGCAAGGGATCAATTACACTTGCCCCTGTAAATAGACTTCCTAGACGGTGGGACTCTATGGTCCAGTTGAAGGCATCAGCTGAAACGAGTCGACCGTCCTCTTGTGTTGCACATGGTGTTAGAGAAGGAAAATAAAATTACCTTGAAGGAAAACTGCTGTGCTGTGGACATTCTCTATGCTGTGGATACTCCGTGGGGTTCTGCTGAGTTGTTCTGCTAATATATATATATATATTCACTGAAAAAACCATAGGTTATAGACCATATATAGTTAGGAATTCGCATTTACAAAACCTTATTTTACTCACACAAAACCATTGAAATTCCATATATAGTTAGTTGCACTAACTATATATCGCGCACCCGCAATCCACTGCTGATGATGTCACATATTACATCATTCATGACATGGTCAGTGACATCACTGATGACATCACTGATGACATCTCAAATGACATCACTGATGACATCACTGATGACATCTCATTTGACATTACTGATCACATCACTGATGATATCATTCATGTGATAATACGATGAACCTCTTCAGACTCTAATATAACCTTAGATACAATCAGTGTAAACAGACACTCACAGACTGTCACTCATCCATGGAGTTACTCACACACCTAGTCAGTCATGCAAAGAATCAATCACACCTCCATTTCCTCAACTATACAGTTATACAAACTTTACTTATTCAAACATATACTAACACATATTTACTCTCTTATACAATCCCTGATACAAGTTCACAATGATCCATACAGCCACTCACACATTCACTGGCTCTTATGCACAGTTATTTATATATGTCAACTCTCACATGTACTGTGTTTTACATATGTACTTACTTTGACATGTAGCACTGAGATATCCATTCACTCACCAATACACTCATGCACACAGTCAACCGCCTATACAGCTGTTTCCACATGCACTTTTGAAACCATACATCTAGTGAATCAACTGCTCACACATCTATGCACAGAGTCATACACCTCCCAGCCACCCACACACACACTCAGTCTCCCATACAAATACTTGGGCAACCAATCAATAACCCATATAGTTACTCATATAGCTACTTATCAACACATGCAACAGTTTACAGAACAACAGACATAATGATGCACAAATTAAGACAGTTTAGTCACTAACCCATGCACTCAGTGAGAAACATTTAATCACTCACTCATACAGTCAGTCATGCACCTACTAAATCCTTCATCCAGACACTTATACATCCACTCATTCTTCAATATGTAAGACATATTTTAACTTTACAGAAACATACAGTCACTGGATGTTGTCATCAGTGATGTCATCAGTGATGTCATTTGAGATGTCATCAGTGATGTCATCAGTGATGTCACTGACCATGTCATGAATGATGTAATATGTGACATCATCAGCAGTGGATTGCGGGTGCGCGATATATAGTTAGTGCAACTAACTATATATGGAATTTCAATGGTTTTGTGTGAGTAAAATAAGGTTTTGTAAATGCGAATTCCTAACTATATATGGTCTATAACCTATGGTTTTTTCAGTGAATTTTCAAGGTTTTGTAAATGCTAATTCCTAACTATATATGGTCTATAGCCTATGGTTTTTTCAGTGAATATATATATATACATACATATATAAACATATATCATCTGTATATCTATATAAATACAAACATAAATGCAAGCATACATATACTTATATGCATACAGATGCATGTTATTTACATGAAAGTTGAAAAAACACTAATAAAAGCAAAGCTAAAAAGCCACCTCATTACAAACAGAATGGCTTTAACTTAAACGAGGGCGAGATCTATTGCATTTTCAATGCTTGTTTACTTTGGTTCCATCAAGAAGGCATTCAGATGTGTCACACATTTGCCATAAATTCTGAATGTTAGCACTCTAGTTGCACATTAGATCACTGTAGTAAAGCTACTGCTCACCAGGGACGTCTGCTGCTGGTATTCAAAGTGCATGTTTCAGTCTGCATGTCAGAATTTTTTTAATGAAATAGAAGAGGATTTGAGAAGTCACTCAAAATGATCCCTAATTTTTCTTTCTGAAGCACTAATCATACTTTCTATGGCAAAATTAACCCCCTCATGTTGTTCCTTTTTAAATTGAGTGTTTTCAGACTTACCACTTCATTCCAATCAAGATGGCTTCTGGTGTGCCATACTTTTGTCATAAGTAAGACTGTTAGCGCTCTAGTTGTTCTTTAGAACACTCTGGGACATTCTGTCATTGGGCTATACTTGGGGTACATCTGGGTGATATTTGGGCTACATTTAGGCTCTTTTGTCTCTGGTGGCCATCTTGGGAGACTGTATGTCAGAATGTTTTAATGAAATTGAAGAGGGTTTGAGAAGTCACTCAAAATGTGCCCTAATTTTTCTTTCTGCAGCACTAATCATAATTCATATGGCAAAATATACCCCCTCATTTTGTTCCTTTTTAAATTAAATGTTTTAAGAGTTACCACTTTATTCCAATCAAGATGGCTTCAGGTGTGCCATACCTTTGTAATAAGTAGGACTGTTAGCGCTCTAGTTGTTCTTTAGAACACTCTGGGACATTCTGTCATTGGGCTATACTTGGGCTACATCTGGGTGATATTTGGGCTACATTTGGGCTCTTTTGTCTCTGGTGGCCATTTTGGGAGACTGCATGTCAGAATTTTTTAATGAAATAGAAGAGGATTTGAAAAGTCACTCAAAATGTGCCCTCATTTTTCTTTCTGCAGCACTAATAATACCTTCTATTGCATAATATACCCCCTCATTTTGTTCCTTTTTAAATTAAATGTTTTAAGAGTTACCACTTTATTCCCATCACGATGGCTCCAGGTGTGCTATACCTTTGTAATAAGTAGGACTGTTAGCGCTCTAGTTGTTCTTTAGAACACTCTGGGACATTCTGTCATTGAGCTATACTTGGGCTACATCTGGGTGATATTTGGGCTACATTTGGGCTCTTTTGTCTCTGGTGGCCATTTTGGGAGACTGCATGTCAGAATGTTTTAATGAAATAGAAAAGGATTTGAGAAGTCACTCAAAATGTGCCCTAATTTTTCATTCTGCAGCACTAATCATACTTTCTATGGAAAAATATACCCCCTCATGTTGTTTCTTTTTAAATTAAATGTTTTAAGAGTTACCACTTTATTCCAATCAAGATGGCTTCAGGTGTGTCATACCTTTGTAATAAGTAGGACTGTTAGCACTCTAGTTGTTCCTTAGAACACTCTGGGACATTCTGTCATTGGGCTATACTTGGGCTACATCTGGGTGATATTTGGGCTACATTTGGGCTCTTTTGTCTCTGGTGGCCATTTTGGGAGACTGCATGTCAGAATGTTTTAATGAAATAGAAAAGGATATGAGAAGTCACTCAAAATGTGCCCTAATTTTTCATTCTGCAGCACTAATCATACTTTCTATGGCAAAATATACCCCCTCATGTTGTTTCTTTTTAAATTAAATGTTTTAAGAGTTACCACTTTATTCCAATCAAGATGGCTTCAGGTGTGCCATACCTTTGTAATAAGTAGGACTGTTAGCGCTCTAATTGTTCTTTAGAACACTCTAGGAGGCTGCAGTAGAACACAAAGGAATCAACTGACAGTCTCTGTCCTTGTTGGATGTACATGTTTTACTGAGAATGTCAGACTTCATTTTCACATGACTGAGAAAGATAATGTGAATTTACAGAAAATATGCTTTCAGTTTAGCTTATAGATCCCCTTCCAAACCACTGTGGGAAAATCATGAGATATTAGTTTTCTTTCAAACAATATTCATGATATCACAGCAGAAGGTTTTTTCACATGGTAAAATCACCTTAGAACCCACCACAATTCCTAAAACGAGTATGGTACCATCAACAAATGATTTATAATGTAACTAAAGTCCTAAAACCCTCTATTAACTACAATGCTTTTTAATGAGGTGCTATCATGTATATTGGTCCCAAGATGGCTGCCAACACTTCTTGGATGAAGTGCTGACAGCCAATCAGATCAGATGTGTGGTTAGGCTCCGCCCAGATATATATCTTTTTTTGAACCTAAATTACTCAAAATCCACTGGAGCACATATATTGAGACCTAGCAAAGGCACATCGGGCTAACAGTCCCTACAATTTTGCCAAGTTTCGTGCAAATCCATTCAGCCGTTCGAGCTAAAAGTGAGGCCAACCGCCCTATGGAAATTAACATGGGAAAAACGCGTTTTGGGACCCCCCTTTTTTCTCGGCCCCCCCTTGATGAAACCCCCCCAAATTGTCAGGGGCTGCTCAGAAACAAAATGTTCCATTTTCCTGAAAATTTCAGCCGATTCTTCCACAAACGCCAAAGTTATTAGACATAGAATTTTCAAAAATCCCATAGAGAAAAAATCCTAACTATATATACCTACTGGCGACCGCCAGTAGGTAATATATATATATAAGAAAGAAAACATCCCAAATCTGTTGAAAACCGGGAAGACCCACTGAAGGGCATGTTGACATTTACTCCTTGGACTACAACAACCAGCAACCCTGGTTGTGTTAGATCTTGTAGCCACGCCCACTTAGGGCGTCATCATTCAAACGTAATAAAGTTGAATATTTTCGAAGGAGCAAACACAGCCTGTTTTTTCACGTCAGCCCCAAGAAGAAGAGGCGTGGGCCTCGAAACGCGTAGGGCGCATGATGGATGTGGCAAGAAATAGGAGAAGTGGGGACTCCAGGGCACGAGGCAAGTGATAGCTGGAAGGCACGGCGTGCTTTGTGTGCCTGCTGAAAGCACAGGTGTGCTTTTGCTCGATTTGTATTTACACGGCTGCCCCTGGCCGTGCAGCAGAGCACCATCCCTGGCTGAAAACGAATGGGAGAGACAGTACAGAGAGGCCTGAGCGTTGCACGCAGCTGCGCTACAGAAGGCATGGCGCTCCGAAATTAATGGCTGTCCTGAATCCTTACATTCTCCCCCTACTCAAGGGATTAAAGAAAACAAAAGAAAACATCCCAAATCTGTTGAAAACCGGGAAGACCCACTGAAGGGCATGTTGACATTTACTCCTTGGACTACAACAACCAGCAACCCTGGTTGTGTTAGATCTTGTAGCCACGCCCACTTAGGGCGTCATCATTCAAACGTAATAAAGTTGAATATTTTCGAAGGAGCAAACACAGCCTGTTTTTTCACGTCAGCCCCAAGAAGAAGAGGCGTGGGCCTCGAAACGCGTAGGGCGCATGATGGATGTGGCAAGAAATAGGAGAAGTGGGGACTCCAGGGCACGAGGCAAGTGATAGCTGGAAGGCACGGCGTGCTTTGTGTGCCTGCTGAAAGCACAGGTGTGCTTTTGCTCGATTTGTATTTACACGGCTGCCCCTGGCCGTGCAGCAGAGCACCATCCCTGGCTGAAAACGAATGGGAGAGACAGTACAGAGAGGCCTGAGCGTTGCACGCAGCTGCGCTACAGAAGGCATGGCGCTCCGTAATTAATGGCTGTCCTGAATCCCTACATTCTCCCCCTACTCAAGGGATTAAAGAAAATAAAAGAAAACATCCCAAATCTGTTGAAAACCGGGAAGACCCACTGAAGGGCATGTTGACATTTACTCCTTGGACTACAACAACCAGCAACCCTGGTTGTGTTAGATCTTGTAGCCACGCCCACTTAGGGCGTCATCATTCAAACGTAATAAAGTTGAATATTTTCGAAGGAGCAAACACAGCCTGTTTTTTCACGTCAGCCCCAAGAAGAAGAGGCGTGGGCCTCGAAACGCGTAGGGCGCATGATGGATGTGGCAAGAAATAGGAGAAGTGGGGACTCCAGGGCACGAGGCAAGTGATAGCTGGAAGGCACGGCGTGCTTTGTGTGCCTGCTGAAAGCACAGGTGTGCTTTTGCTCGATTTGTATTTACACGGCTGCCCCTGGCCGTGCAGCAGAGCACCATCCCTGGCTGAAAACGAATGGGAGAGACAGTACAGAGAGGCCTGAGCGTTGCACGCAGCTGCGCTACAGAAGGCATGGCGCTCCGAAATTAATGGCTGTCCTGAATCCCTACATTCTCCCCCTACTCAAGGGATTAAAGAAAACAAAAGAAAACATCCCAAATCTGTTGAAAACCGGGAAGACCCACTGAAGGGCATGTTGACATTTACTCCTTGGACTACAACAACCAGCAACCCTGGTTGTGTTAGATCTTGTAGCCACGCCCACTTAGGGCGTCATCATTCAAACGTAATAAAGTTGAATATTTTCGAAGGAGCAAACACAGCCTGTTTTTTCACGTCAGCCCCAAGAAGAAGAGGCGTGGGCCTCGAAACGCGTAGGGCGCATGATGGATGTGGCAAGAAATAGGAGAAGTGGGGACTCCAGGGCACGAGGCAAGTGATAGCTGGAAGGCACGGCGTGCTTTGTGTGCCTGCTGAAAGCACAGGTGTGCTTTTGCTCGATTTGTATTTACACGGCTGCCCCTGGCCGTGCAGCAGAGCACCATCCCTGGCTGAAAACGAATGGGAGAGACAGTACAGAGAGGCCTGAGCGTTGCACGCAGCTGCGCTACAGAAGGCATGGCGCTCCGAAATTAATGGCTGTCCTGAATCCCTACATTCTCCCCCTACTCAAGGGATTAAAGAAAACAAAAGAAAACATCCCAAATCTGTTGAAAACCGGGAAGACCCACTGAAGGGCATGTTGACATTTACTCCTTGGACTACAACAACCAGCAACCCTGGTTGTGTTAGATCTTGTAGCCACGCCCACTTAGGGCGTCATCATTCAAACGTAATAAAGTTGAATATTTTCGAAGGAGCAAACACAGCCTGTTTTTTCACGTCAGCCCCAAGAAGAAGAGGCGTGGGCCTCGAAACGCGTAGGGCGCATGATGGATGTGGCAAGAAATAGGAGAAGTGGGGACTCCAGGGCACGAGGCAAGTGATAGCTGGAAGGCACGGCGTGCTTTGTGTGCCTGCTGAAAGCACAGGTGTGCTTTTGCTCGATATATATATATATATATATATATATATATATATATATATATATATATGTATATATATATATATATATATATATATATATATATATATATATAAATATATATATATTCAGCTCAGCCTCGGAAATGTAATATCCAAAGAACCGCACTCGTGGAAACCAAAAGATTGCAGTGCTCACACCAAAAGTTTAATCACACTTGTTGACAGACGCGTTTCAGCAATACGCCTTCCCCAGTGTCAGTTACACTGTGAGGACCTGCCTGGGATATAGCATCAACATAATCATCAACATGGTAGATGGACTACCTCAGTCTAACGGGCGCGCCATCTTGGAACATGTTAATACAGTTCACAGTAAGGTGCATATTACCCAAAGGGAAACAAATTAAATCAAGCCGTGGATCGGCATGAAACCCCGTGTATCCACATCCGGGGTGATGCGGGGGGCTCTAAGATAAGGCCCCTGGTGAACGTTTCCAAAGTCCATCCTGCCATGTATTGGCAAGTACTCCAGTGTCTAATATGTACAGTGTCCCCATACGTCCTTAACCCATCAATGAACTTAGTAAGCTAAACTATAATAAACAATTAATGAACAGTTCATAAACTACATCGCTGTTGATTTCACCAAGTCTCTGTACATCAGTTCATGAAGAAGTGTCGGGAAAATCTCATATTACTTATTTCCCCAAATGAACCGCCAATTCCTCCCCATGATTTAGCCCACCTGGACTTTTAGTCATGAGGTCGATTATGTACCTTGATTCTAGGCGTCTCAAAGTTTTTAGCCTATCTCCTCCTCTGGGGTTTTCAGGTACAAAATCTATGCCAAAGTACCGTAGTTTAGTCCTGTCCCTTTGATGAACCAAATCAAAATGTCTCGCGACTGGATATGCCGGATCCGCCTTGTCTATTGCCCTTTGGTGTTCGAGTACCCTGATTTTAAGTTGGTGGATCGTACTCCCGATATATCTCAGTCCACACGGGCAAATTA
The DNA here is from genome assembly GCF_964263255.1 of Lissotriton vulgaris. Classification (NCBI taxonomy): domain Eukaryota; kingdom Metazoa; phylum Chordata; class Amphibia; order Caudata; family Salamandridae; genus Lissotriton; species Lissotriton vulgaris. Next base: position 1,436,288,083 of record NC_141687.1, on the reverse strand, counting down.
GGCAATAGACCGCGTAGTTAGTACTGCAGGTTAAGAATTTCTTGATGGGTTTCGTGATATTTGCGATATTACCTACTGGCGTCTCGCCAGTAGGTATATATAGTTAGGATTATTTGTCTATGGAACTTTTGAAAATTCTATGTCTAATAACTTTGGCGTTTGTGGACGGAATCGGCTGAAATTTTCAGGAAAATGGCACATTTTGTTTCTGAGCAGCCCCCGAAAATTTGGGGGGGTTTCGTCAAGGGGGGGCCGAGAAAAAAGGGGGATCCCAAAACGCGTTTTTCCCATGTTAATTTCCATAGGGCCTTTGGTCTCACTTTTAGCTCGAACGGCTGAATGGATTTGCACGAAACTTGGCAAAATTGTAGGGACTGTTAGCCCGATGTGCCTTTGCTAGGTCTCAATATATGTGCTCCAGTGGATTTTGAGAAATTAACGTTCAAAACAAGATATATATCTGTAACAGCGCTCCGGGCTGCGCTCCGGTCCGCTTACTTTTCGCGAAACGGAACTTTGCGCGCAGAAAGCTGATTGGCTCTCCGGTGTCTGTCAACATTCTAAACAGTCCGGAGCGGCCGCCATCTTATCTCTCGGTAGGATCGAGAGAGAAGAAGAGGTGAAAAACGAAGGGGGAATTTAATGAAAGGGGGCAAGGTATACGTCTCTTGACCCTCTAGGAATGATGTTGGGGTTATTAAAGGGTCCCGTGGGGAAAATAAAAAAATATATATTTTTCACGGTAGAAGCGCTTCCCGGGCCGCGAACTGGGCCGTAAACTGGTAGCGAAACGGGAATTCGCCATTTTGTGTTTCGTTTTAATTAAATTACTAGGTATAAGGGGGTGCGGGAGACATATCCTGACCCCTTATGTTTTCTGAGGGTGGCTGAGGAGGCTCATATATGTTGATACATGTCTTCCAGCAGCTGTGGGTGAGCTTTTTTTTTTTTTTTTTGCTGCGTGACGTCTGTTAACGTTCGATTCGATGGAAATCAGGAAGTGTTGACCACCATTTTGTCACTGCGAGTAAATATTTTGTTATAAATGAATCCTTATTGATAAACATTGTCTGCGCCATCTTGCCTTTTTTTCCAATGCCACAATTTTGTCGTGCACGGCAGCCATTTTAGATGCCTTGACCAGACCCACTCTCTGCACGCCGTCGATTCTCAGCACGGCTCCCCACCCTCGCAAGCATCTCCCCCACGCACTGGTCACCCCCGCTCTCTCTCTCATGCATGGGCCATATACTTCCCCCCATCTGCGCTGCTCTTCCCTGAGAATCACACCCTGTGCCCGCCCGACACCTCCCTTTCACCCTATTCACTACCGCACCCTCTGACACTCCTCTTCCTCTGTGTCCGATTGTCCAGGCCGGACCCAGGCTATCACCTAGCCCTGCGGATGTAGTTTATGGCCCCAGCTGTAGAGAATCCAGACATACCAATCCTCCCGATTCAGGCGTGAGACTACTGATTTCAGTGCTAGTCTTCCGCCTCCCGATTCCTGCAAGGAAAAACCCGGGGGCATATTACCAACAACTAGCGATAATTTTTGTCTCTAACTTGTTTAGAGACAAAAATTATCGCCGCACATCGGCGAATTTTATCGCAGATAAACCTTGCTATTAGCAAGGTTTATCGCAAATGCGATAAAAAACGGCCGCAATGCATGAATATCGCTGAAAAGTCAGCGATATTCATGCATTATCCAGCAAATGCTCTTAGCCATGTTATCCACCTTCCATTGGATAACATGGCTAAAAACTGCTCAGGGCAGGTGTTAGCTTTTGGAGATATTCGCGCTTAGCGCGAATATCTCCAAAAGTTTGTAATAGGAGATTGTGATGGTTAGGGACTGTTTCCAGTCACTAACATCTTGGCACGCCCACTTTGCATGTCATTAGTGATAAATATCACTGACATGCAAAGCGGGGCCCAAGATGGTCGCTATCTCCTTTTAGCTGTCACTAACTGGTGTTAGCGACAGCTTGGTAATAGGGAGATAATTTTATCTCCTTTTTTTGGCTTTTAAAGCCAAAAAAGCGGAAATAAACCCCCTTGATAATATGCCCTGATTCCTCGGGGGTTTCAGCTGACAGGGCTTGGTATTGTGTTACGTGCTAATTCTTCCAGGAAACGTCATAGGGTCGATGTAGGGGTTCTAGAAGGGGTGATAAACCATTTAAGCCTCATGAACAAGCGCATGGTCTTTTAAAGATTTGTGAAGTACTCTGGGCGGCGGTGTGTGTGTGCCCTCTTTCAGGAGCGGGCGGGGGGGCACTGCCAGCAACTTTCCAGGCTATGCAGTGTTCAACACGTGCATCACCCTTTCTCTGCCTGCTATTGCGCTCCATGCTTCGGAAAGGTAAGAAAAAGAACGTGCATTTGAGTTTGAAATGTCCGATCCTGTAGCAGTACACTTGCAAAGCCCACACATGACAATAACCCGATTCAAGGCCCCATTCACCCGATTTTTTAAAAAAATATAGTACTCCAAGAAAGTTGGATTATAAAACTTTATTAACTTTTAAATATAACGAACGCAACAAAAACTGTAAATATATTTAAACATTTTTTGATAAAAAAAACAACAATGGTCAGAAGCTGTCTTTTGTGCGAATAGTCCCAAGGCAGCACAACGTGCTGAGTTGTGGAAGGCACCCAGGTGAAGAACCATCCCTTCTTTAAACCCCATGGTGACCAACTATAGTTTCAATGAGTGCTATGTCCCAGGTTTTACATAAAGTAGTGTTTACCTAGAGTGGTGCTGTGTAGGACACTCTGAATGGAAATTAACCAGAACTATAACGATAACAACAACAACAACAATAATATAACTTTTATGCCCAAATTATGCAAACATTTAGCTAATCTGCTAAAGGGCGGTGTCGCCATTTCTTTACAATAATCAATAATGAAAAATCAACATCAATAGGGTTGTCCGTATTCCCGATGCAGCACTATAGTGCAACATACACAGCACCTGGGGTGTCAAGAGTGAACAGGTCCTAGCTGTTTAACCAATGACTGACAAATGCTATATTAAACACTTACTATGTATAATACTTGCGTTCACAATAGTTTTACTTTAGAAAACAGAACAAAAGATGTCCCCTGTAAGTAAACCCATATTAGCTGTTTCAGTTATTGAACATCCTAAGGTTTTATGACATGGGGAACAGTGGTGATATCCTGGGCCACCCATCCGTAGCCTCTCTAATCTCCATTACAATGTGTTTCTTGTTAAAATTAGCCAGAACTATAACCATAACAACAACAACAACAATAATATAACTTTAACGTCCAAATTACGCAAAGATTTAGCTAATCTGGTAAAGGGGGGGAGTCGCCATTTCTTTGGATAATTTATTCATCCATCCGTAACCTCTCTAATCTCCATTACAATATGTTTCTTGCTGTCGCTAGCTGATGAAAAAACTAAAGTGATAACTTCCTCATCCTTATTTTGTCTTTCTTTGTTCCTTAAGATGTTATCTGTGTCAACCTCTTCCGAGAATGCTGATGCGTTAGGGATTTCCTTGTGTTTCTTAATAGCATTGGTGTCTGCACACTTCTTTGTCAATTCTGTGAACATGATAACTGCTTCATAAACAGACAATATCCTTGTTAAGTCATTAGTGTTAAGTGTGTCTGAAACTACAGTGCCCTTCTGTTTTTCTTTCTTCAGGCTCTACAGAGTTTTGTGTGTTGTTCCTTTGAGCGACAATTATTCCAGAGGTTTCAGGTTCACTTGTTTTGTCCTGCAGTGAGTTAACAGCTTTAGAGATTTCATGTTTATTTGCTATGTCCTGCTGTGCGTCAACTGCTTCAGAGACGTCAGCCTCATTTGTTATGTTTGACTAGATCCTGGACCTGCCCGGCCGCGCCCAAAATGGCGCCGGTGTAAATGGGACTCGTAACTGCTTGTTGTGTACTGGTTGCCCAACCTTGATATCACGAGATACGTATGCAGTTTTGAAGCACATGGTGGAGTCTCGTCTGCTGTAGTGGGGCGCCCCTTTATCGTTTCAGTCGCCATTCCGCCCGCTTTTGCTACACTGTGCCTTTTCCGCCATTTAGCTGTTTACCGCCCGCTCTTACGGCTACAGCGTCTCGCTCACCATGTAGTTGAGTTGCTCCCACTCTTGCGGTGCAGCGATAGGCGGCTGCCACAGGACTCTTAAAATGGCGGCCGGCTCTTCGGATTTGGGCCTGGTCCAGTAAAATGGCCCTGGGACACCTTGGAACTCGGACGCTTGTCTGCCAGGGCTTGGGTCCCATTCTCGAAAGCGTCCCCTCAGCCTTGAAGATTGTACAAAAGTCTTGGGGGCCCTCGACTCCCGCAGGCTTCCGGTGGGGAGCGGCTGCCATGATTGCTTGCGGAATGGTCACGACGGAGCTACGAGATGGTGGTGCTCTCATGGTGACGCCAGCTTCAGTCTGAAACATCCAGAAACAAGGTGGGGCTTTCATCGTTTGGGAAAAAAAATGTTTTAATCCAATGAAAAGTGTTATTTTTAGGTCACATGACCTAGTCTTACATCATTAGGAAAACAAAAGTAAAATGAACCAATGAAAAGTTTTATTAACAAGTCACATGACCTGTTATGCTTACGTTACGCGCTGCGCGGCGCGCTCTGGATCGTTTCCGGGAAGCTGCGCCTTGCGCACCGGAGCACTTCCGGGTGCGCTAACGCGGCGCGTCATATGACGCATTACGCGACAACGCAGGTCCAGAATATAGTCAAAATGTCTTCACCAACCAGCGGTCGGAATACAACCGCTTTCAGCAGTCCAAAAAGTTCTGTTAAATCTTAAGAGCGGGAGCAACTCAACTACATGGTGAGCGAGACGCTGTAGTCGCAAGAGCGGGCGGTAAACAGCTGAATGGCGGAAGAGGCAAAGAGTACCAAAAGCGGGCGGAATGGCAACTAAAACGGTAAAGGGGCGCCCCACTACAGCGTGTCTTCAGGTCAAACGGATTGTGGGACAAGGTCCAGAATGGAAGAGTCATCAAAAGGCAAAAAATTCCGCCGGACCCCGGGAGCCGGCCGCCTATGTTGGGGGCGATCTCAGGCCACACCAGGGCAACACGACTTGGGGAGGGGGCAGGAGCCAAGCGCCCCCTCCCAGTCCGCGCCATCTCACCGCCCCTCGGGGGCCTCCGTCAAGCGGTTTAGGGAGGCACTGTATCACATTGTTTTCCAATGCAGTCAGGTTCACAAACGGACCCCACTTACTTTGAATAGTGAAGCTGCAGCAGGTGCAAATAAGGTTTAGACAGTGTTACAAGCGCTGCTTAGAACTCTGAAGTATGGCACTCAACATCCAGAACTTATGCCATTTGTGTAAGGCAGTGACATCGAAGTAACTCAGGGACCAAAAGCATGAACGAACACTCACGTATGAAAATCTTATTTGGGGAAAGGGCAGGATCCGAACGCCCCCTCCCAGTTCGCGCCACTACACCGTATGTAGAAAATCTGAAGCCTTCGTTCTACAAACTCTCAACGCTTGCTATCAGTGCATGAGTTTCATGCTCGATCGATTGAGCTAGCCGGATCGGGCAACAAAAAGTATAAAATAGTTATGTAAAAAGTTATTTAATAAAATGTTTTACCCTGTTTCTTTGCTGGTGTGTTGTCTATATTTATAATATTTGCATAGGGTTTGTCGTTATTTTGGGCGGGGTGGGTGACGGAGCCGAGCTGTCTTGCAGCCCTCATGGTGTGGAGCTCAGTTCATTTCACTATTTTCGTATTTCTCATGAAGGGTTGTTCCTAATGTTTGTATTTTAGCGAGGTCAAAAAGAGATCCAATTAGTGGTCTACTGATTTTGCACGATTACTTTTATTTTTTTACACGATTTTTCACTATCTGCAAAGACTAAACAGAGTATTGCGACTTTGTGCTTGTTTGTAAATAGAGAATGATCCAAAGAGAACCAATTCTAAAACAGTAAATGCTTGGATAACAATCAATCAAATGGAGAGACAAGCAGGTACGACGGATTACAACGGGGGTAAAGGTCTGCGTTAACTACCCTTCACTATCTGCAAAGAGAGAGTACTACTAAGAGAAAAGAGGGGAGTGGGGGGGGGGAAGCGTTCAAAGCACATGAGCGTGCATAAAAACGAAAAAGTTTTTACCTATCACGTACTTGACATTTGACAGCTTTTGATATTTGCTATTAAAAAACCATTGAAATTCACAGAAAAAACCATAGGTTATAGACCATATATAGTTAGGAATTTGCATTTACAAAACCTTGAAAATTCAATGAAAAAACCATTGGTTATAGAACATATATAGTTAGGAATTTGCATTTACAAAACCTTATTTTACTCGCATAAAACCATTGAAATTCCATATATAGTTAGATGCGCTAACTATATATCGCGCACCCGCAATCCACTGCTGATGATGTCACATATTACATCATTCATGACATGGTTAGTGACATCACTGATGACATCACTGATGACATCTCAAATGACATCACTGATAAAATCACTGATAACATCTCATTTGACATGACTGATCACATCACTGATGATATCATTCATGTGATAATACCATGAACCTCTTCAGACTCTAATATAACCTTAGATACAATCAGTGTAAACAGACAGTCATAGACTGTCACTCATCCATGGAGTTACTCACACACCTAGTCAGTTATGCAAAAGATCAATCACACCTCCATTTTCTCAACTATACAGTTATACACACCTTACTTATTCAAACATATACTAACACATATTTACTTTACTCTCTTATACAATCCCTGATACATGTTCACAATGATCCATACAGCCACTCACACATTCACTGGCTCTTATGCACAGTTATTTATAGATGTCAACTCTCACATGTACTGTGTTTTACATATGTACTTACTTTGACATGTAGCACTGAGATATCCATTCACTCACTAATACACTCATGCACAGTCAACCGCCCATACAGCTGTTTCCACATGCACTTTTGAACCCATACATATAGTGAATCAACTACTCACACATCTATGTACAGAGTCACACACCTCCCAGCCACCCATACACACACACTCAGTTTCCCATACAAATACTTGGACAACCAATGAATAACCCATACATTTACTCATATAGCTACTGATCAACATATGCAGCAGTTTGTAGAACAACAGATATAATGATGCACAAATTAAAACAGTTTAGTCACTAACCCATGCACTCAGTGAGACACATTTAATCACTCACTCATACAGTCAGTCATGCACCTACTAAATCCTTCATCCAGACACCTATACATCCACTCATTCTTCAATATGTAAGACATATTTTAACTTTACAGAAACAAACAGTCACTGGATGTTGTGATCAGTGATGTCATCAGTCATGTCAAATGAGATGTTATCAGTGATTTTATCAGTGATGTCATTTGAGATGTCATCAGTGATGTCATCAGTGATGTCACTAACCATGTCATGAATGATGTAATATGTGACATCATCAGCAGTGGATTGCGGGTGCGCGATATATAGTTAGCGCATCTAACTATATATGGAATATATATATATATATAAGAAAACAGTCCTAGTCCCGTCCGATGATGGCGGAACCAAACAGGTCAAGACCTCAGAAGCCTCACGCCCAGCAAGATGAAATAGCCACAAATAATGCCAGGAATCCAAGAATGGAAAGCAGGGAAGACGGTTTATTTAAATAAGGATGGCGCGTTTCGCTCCACACGAGAGCTTGTTCACACTATATATATATATATATATATATATTACCTACTGGCGGTAGTTATAGTTAGGATTTTTTTCAATGCAAAATCTCAAAATTCTGTTGTGAATAACTTTGGCGCCGGTTGACGAATCTGCCTGAAAATGTCCTCAAATTTGCCTCGCAGAGCTCCGGTCCTTCCTTAAAAGTTTGGGGGGGATTCGTCAAGCGGGGGCCGAGATAAAAGGGGGGTCCCAAAACATGTTTTCCCCATGTTAATTTCCATAGGGCGGTCAACTTCACTTTTAGCCCGAACGGCTGAATGGATTTCCACCAAACCTGGCAAAATTGTAGGGACTGGTACCCCGATGTGCCTTTGCTATGTCTCAAGATATATGCTCCAGTGGTTTTTACGAAAATGAACTTTGAAAAAATATATATTGGGCTACATTGGGCTATATATATGTTAGATCCCAAATGTAGCCCAATGTAGCCCAATGTAGCCCAATGTAGCCCAAAGATGGCCACCAGAGACAAAAAAAAACAAATGTAGCCCAAATATCAGCCAGATGTAGCCCAACTATAGCCCAATGACAGAATGTCCCAGAGTGTTCTAAAGAACAACTAGAGCGCTAACAGTCTTACTTATGACAAAAGTATGGCACACCTGAAGTCATCTTGATTGGAATAAAGTGTTAACACTTAAAACATTTAATTTGAAAAGGAACAAAATGAGGGGTTTCCAAAAACCATAGGTTATAGACCATATATAGTTAGGAATTAGCATTTACAAAACCTTATTTTACTCACACAAAACCATTGAAATTCGCATATATAGTTAGTTGCACTACCTATATATCGCGCACCCGCAATCCACTGCTGATCATGTCACATATTACATCATCCATGACATGGTCAGTGACATCACTGATGACATCACTGATGGCATCTCAAATGACATCACTGATGACATCAATGATGACATCTCAAATGACATCACTGATGACATCTCATTTGACATTACTGATCACATCACTGATGACATCATTCATGTGATTATACGATGAACCTCTTCAGACTCTAATATAACCTTAGATACACTCAGTGTAAACAGACACTCACAGACTGTCACTCATCCATGGAGTTACTCACACACCTAGTCAGTCATGCAAAGAATCAATCGCACCTCAATTTCCTCAACTATACAGTTATACACACCTTACTTATTCAAACATATACTAACACATATTTACTCTCTTATACAATCCCTGATACAAGTTCACAATGATCCATACAGCCACTCACACATTCACTGGCTCTTATGCACAGTTATTTATATATGTCAACTCTCACATGTACTGTGTTTTACATATGTACTTACTTTGACATGTAGCACTGAGATATCCATTCACTCACCAATACACTCATGCACACAGTCAACCGCCCATACAGCTGTTTCCACATGCACTTTTGAACCCATACATCTAGTGAATCAACTGCTCACACATCTATGCACAGAGTCATACACCTCCCAGCCACCCACACACACACTCAGTCTCCCATACAAATACTTGGGCAACCAATTAATAACCCATATAGTTACTCATATAGCTACTGATCAACACATGCAGCAGTTTAAAGAACAACAGACATAATGATGCATAAATTAAGACAGTTTAGTCACTAACCCATGCACTCAGTGAGACACATTTAATTACTCACTCATACAGTCAGTCAGTCATTCACCTACTAAATCCTTCATCCAGACACGTATACATCCACTCATTCTTCAATATGTAAGAAGACATATTTTAACTTTACAGAAACATACAGTCACTGGATGCTGTCATCAGTGATGTCATCAGTGATGTCATTTGAGATGTCATCAGTGATGTCATCAGTGATGTCACTGACCATGTCATGAATGATGTAATATGTGACATGATCAGCAGTGGATTGCGGGTGCGCGATATATAGTTAGTGCAACTAACTATATATGCGAATTTCAATGGTTTTGTGTGAGTAAAATAAGGTTTTATAAATGCTAATTCCTAACTATATATTGTCTATCACCTATGGTTTTTCAGTGAATTTTCAAGATTTTGTAAATGCTAATTCCTAACTATATATGGTCTATAACCTATGGTTTTTTCAGTGAATATATATATATATATATATATATATATATATATACATACACATATATATATATACATATATATATATATATATATATACATATATATAGCAACTGTAGTCCTTCACAACGCCACCACCAGGAAAGCAGGGACACGAAAGACTACGCAAATCCAAACGTGTTATCGGCAAAGATTTATTTAAAAGAGAGTCACCAAATCTGACGCGTTTCGGGCATCCGCCCTTGCTCACACATATATATATATATATATATATATATATATATATATATATATATATATATATATATATATATATATATATATATATATATATATATATATATATATATATATATATATATATATATATATACATATATATATATATATATATTCACTGAAAAAACCATAGGTTTCGGGATGTTATAGTTAGAAATTAGCATTTAAAAAACCTTAAAAATTTACTGAAAAAACAACACGTTGAATTGTACCAAGCTGTAGTTACATTAGTCCTTACTAGATGTACCTCACGAGTCAAATGCAAAAGCATTGAAATTATTACATCAAGCTGCAGTTCAACTAGTCGTTACTAGATGTCCCTCACAAGTCAAATGCAAAAGCATTGAAACCCTGAGCTGAGAGCTGAGAGCTAATACTATAAATTCTACAAAGAGCTGAACTGCAGCTTCATGAAAGGGTTTCAATGCTTTTGTATTTGACTCCTGAGGGACATCTAGTAATGACTAGTGGAACTGCAGCTTGATTCGTTGAATTGTAGCTCTTTGTAGAATTATTTTGATAATGGGTACTATAATATTCACTGCCCACTGCTAATCTCACCCCATAATGCTTTGCAGGGCCTTTGGTTGGGATTGTATTTTTGCCCATAATAACTGTGCTTGGGGTGGCCCTAAGAGGATTTGACCCCCACTGAATCGATCAGCATGATATGCTCTTTGTGTTCAAGGCATCTGCTTGGTCCTCCCCCTAGGTTAGGAGGGACCTCAAAATCATCACCTCTCTCATTGCCTGATATTTTTCAATTTCAAAGTTCACTTTTGTGAATTTGTTATATGGTTTTTCACATGTAAAGTTGCTTTTTCAAAGCATCTGTGGGTGCTGTTTAAAGCTCAGTTTGCTACATGGTTAAGCAGATTTTTTCCCTGACTACGTGTTTGACATGGAATGCGTAGTTAACAAATCTCTGCAAACTCCGAGAGTGGAGCGTAGTTCATTGCCCAGGGTTAGTATTTGGGTGTCTATGGATTCAAGAATGGCAGTCTGTATTTTAGAGTGGGTGTATCAAAGGTTATATTGGGCTGTGAGGAGGTACATCAGAGGATCACATGGATGATGTCATCAGTGAGGTCATCAGTGATGTCACTGACCATGTCATGAGTGATGTAATATGTGATGAGCAGTGCCTTGCGGGGGCGAGAATTATACTTAGCCCAACTAACTCAAACCCTAACTAACATCAAATCCAGGATAGCTCACCCTAAGCATACTACTCCTACTACACAATCAGTCACCAGAGATTGGAAGAACATCGACTTCTCCCGCCTTAAGGATACACTGAGTAATTCCCTCAATATCACTGAATCAAACCCTGAAAATAGCATCTAACAACTATCTCGACCTCCTAGACACGTCTTTCAACTCCTTGGTACCCCCTAAATCGACATTACGAAATAGAAGGATGCCGTCTGCCCCTTGGTTCACTGAATCCCTCCGGCTGAAAGGACAATATTGCAGAAACCTGGAAAGACATTGGCGGAAACATTACAACCTCCAAGATAAGCAAGCCTACAAGAATGCTCAGACCAGATATAAACAACTTATATCCTCCGAAAAGAGCAGATATTATACCAGCCAAATTGGCAAAAAGCTCAGCCAAAAAACTCTTTCAGGTAGTCGACCACCTGTCTAACCCACCTAATCCCCCTCCTGACACCTCTCAATCACTCTGTAATTCCTTGGCAGCATTCTTTTCGGATAAAGTCACATCCATCTTCTCTGATTTTTTCTCCGCAATTGGGCCTTGACATCAACCCCTCTCTTGATCACAAAACATCTGATTCTCCTACCTTCTCAGAATTTCATCAGGCCCCCCTGAACTATTCGCTCATTTGATTTCCACCATTAAATCTGGCTCACCTATGGACCCATGCCCACCGGCCATCCTCAACATTATTCCAGAGCTGATCACACCGGCCATAGCCAATATATGTAATACCATGTTCCATGCTGGTATTTATCCTGCAGTATGGAAAAATGCCATTATCAGGCCCCTCTTAAAAAAAAACACCCTAGACCCTTCTTTACAATCCAGCTATAGACACATTTCGTGCCTCCCTTTCCCTGCAAAGATCTTTGAGAGCATAATGAATAGACAGCTGTCTGAATTTTTTCATACCAACCACCTGCTGGATGATTCCCAGTTCGGTTTTAGACAGGGGCACGGAACTGAGACGGCCCTCATAAAGGCGGCCGATGATATCAGAATGACCTTGGATAATGGAGGTGCAGCAGTCTTGATACTGCTTGACCTGTCTGCAGCATTTGACACAGTCGATCATACTATTCTGATCGACCGTGTCTCAGCTGTTGGCATCAGACATAAGGCCAAAGATCTCCTCACCTCCTTCCTTATGAATCGTACCCAGGCAGTGAAATTGGGCTCATTTACCTCCCCCCCTTTTCCCACCCATGTGGACTGCCACAGGGGTCCTCGCTAAGTCGGACCTTATTCAAAATATATGTTACGGACTTAGAGAGGGTGATCAAAGCACACGGCATTACCCTTACAACTTAGGCTGATGATACCCAGTTGGTCTTGTCAGTTCACCATGATGGTATCAAAGTGGCAGACAATTTTCAAGAAGGAATGCGGGCCATTAGTGTCTTGATGTCCTCCAACTGCCTAAAGTTAAACTCGTCAAAGACGGAGATTATGGCATTTGGAAAACTTCAACCCAGCTGGTCCCCTCAATGGGCTTTGATGACAGACTACTTTTTAACTACCACGTCAACTCAGTGGTATCTACCTCATTCTTTACATTGAGGAAAATTAAAAAGCTACTCCCTTATCTCCCCCCTCTGCAGGAAAAACCTTAATTTCCACCCTTATCTTTTCACGCACTGATTATTGTAATGCTCTCCTCCTCAATGGGCAAGAGAAGGTCCTTAACCGGCTCCAATTGGTGCAAAATGCCTCAGCTAGACTCCTACTGGGCATTCCTAAATTCTGCTCCATTTCCCCTCATATCCGCCAACTACACTGGCCACCAATTAAGAGCCGTATTAGGTTTAAGGCGCTGTGTATTCCCTACAAGGCCATTAACAACTCTGGCCCACAGTTTCTTAAACAGGCCTTCAGACCGTATGCAACACCCAGAACTCTTCGCTCAAACTCTGCTCACCTTCTCAATGTACCACGAACAAGAAGGGCCAACTGGGGTGACAGGTGTTTCACCATTTCAACTGCTAAATTGTGGAATGCTCTCCCCCTCAGCATCAAAACTAGTACCTCCCTCATTACTTTTAGAAAACAACTGAAAACCTGGTTATTCACATGCTAATTGCCCTCTGTTCGTCTACTGCCCAATCCACAGCGCCGAGACACCCCCGGGTATTTGAGCGCTTTACAAATCGCACAAACATAAACATAAACATAAACATAACTATAACGGCCGAATTTCTCTGGTTGTGTACTAGTGAATTGTCCAACTGACTATAACGTCCCTGAAATTTGTTGTTTTTTCAGTGAATTTCTAAGGTTTTTTAAATGCCAATTTCTAACTTTAACGTCCCTGAGACCTATGTTTTTTTCAGTGAATTTCAAACGTTTTTTAAGTGCTAATTTCTAACTATAACGTCCCTGAAACCTGTGTTTTTTTCAGTGAATTTCATAGGTTTTTTAAATGCTAATTTCTAACTATGCCTAAAGAGGTAGGACATGTGCAGCAAAAGGAAGAAAGGTGCAGAAAGAAGCAAGAGAAATGCAGAAAGAGGCAACATAAGTCTAGAAAGACGAAGAAAAGTGCAGAAAGAAGCAAGAGATATGCAGAAAGAACCAACAGAGGTGCAGAAAGAAGCCTTATTGCAAAGTCATCCTGTGCCCCCAACTTTTTGCTGACTGGTACTGGTAGTAACTGACTCTGACTAAAAAGGTCTGGAGCCAGTGCTATGCTGAAAGACACTTGGAATACAGTTAGAACACCTACATACACTAGGGTACACTATGGGTTGGGGTACCCCTGTGATTGGCATGACCTCCCCTGTAAGGCCCTAGTACATAATAGGGCAGGGAGATTAAAAGTACCTCTAACTCAGAGGTACAGAAAGAGGCAAGAGAAGTGCAGAAAGAAGCAACAGAGCTGCAAAAAGAGGCAAGAGAAGTGCAGAAAGAAGCAAGTGAGGTACAGAATGTAGTAGGAGCAGTGTAGAAAGAACCAACAGAGGTACAAAAAGAGGCAAGAGGGGTACAGAAAGAGGTAGGAGAGGTACACAAAGAGGCAAGACAAGTACAGAAAGAGGCAGGAGGGGTGTAGAAAGAAGGAAGAGAAGTGCAGAAAAAAGCAACAGAGGTACAGAAAGACTCAAGAGAGGTGCAGAAACAGGCAGAGAAGGTGCAGAAAGAGGGAACAGGGGTGCAGAAAGATGCAAGAGACGTGCAGAAAGAAAAAAGGGGTTCAAAATAGGCAAATGAGGTACAGAAAGAAGCAAGTGAGGTGCAGAAATAGGCAACAGAGGTACAGAAAGATGCAAGAGAGGTGCAGAAACAAGCAAGAGAAGTGCAAAAAGAGGCAAGAGAATTGCTGAAAGAAGCAACAGAGATGTAGAAAGAAGCAAGAGAAGTACAGAAATAGGCATGTGAGGTGCAGAAAAAGGCAAGAGAGGTGCAGAAAATGCCAAGAGATCAGCAGAAAGAGGCAAGAGGGATGCAAAAAAGGGAAGAAGGGTACAGAAAGAAGCAAGAGAGGTGCCGAAAGAAGCAAGAGAAGTGCAAAAAGAAGCAAGCGGGGTACAGAAAGAGGGAAGACAAGTGCAGAATGAGACGAGAGGGTTGTAGAAAGAGACAACAGGGGTGCAGAAAGAACCAAGAGAGGTGCAGAAAAAGGCAATAGAAGTGCGAAAAGAGGCAAGTGAGGTGCAGAAGGAGGCAAAAGCACAGCAGAAAAAGGCAAGAGAGTTGCAGAAACAGGCAAAATGAGTGCAAAAAGAGGGAACAGGGGTGAAGATAGAGACAAGAGAGGTGCAGAAAGAGGGAAGCGGGGTACAGAAAGAAAAGTGTGAGGTTCAGGAAGAGGCAAGAGAGGTGCAGAAAGAGGTAATACAAGTACAGAAAGAGGCAAGTGGGGTACAGAAGGAGGCAAGAGAACTACAGAAAGAGGCAAACGAGTTGCAGAAACAGGCAAAAGGTGTGCATTACGAACCAACAGAGGTGCAAAATGAGACAAGAGGGGTGCAGAAAGAAGGCAGTGAGGTGCAGAAAGAGGAAGAAAGGTACAGAAAGATGCAAGAAAAATGCAGAGAGAGGCAAGAGAGGCACAGAAAGAAGAGCGGTTTGTGCACTATTAGTACCAATTTAACACCCACATTTAGCAATAAGTAACACATGACCATTCCAGCTTTGCAAAGGGTCCTCCACCACGCTGTAACGCGTGCAGCTGTATTTTGGGAACATTTGAGCTAGAAACATGGCTTTTTTTGTTCAAATCTGCAGATTAGGCAGCAGATGATGGAGTATTTGGCAAATGCGGAAAATGTTTAATTATGTGACTATTTGTATAGCTGAACAGTCACATAATGCCAGTACCCTGCTCATACCTCCAACTAGGTCCAGAAGTGCTCCTCAGTTCTTCCTTCTTTTTTTGTGTCTCATTGAATTTCTACTTTAGTTTCTTTGGAAACAAGGAAGACTAAACCTGAGGTTATCACTCCACAACACAGACTACAATCCTACATAATTATTCTTCATAACACATAATCCAACTCTCGTTAATCCCTATACACTAAATACCACATACTTTCTATCCACATAATGTCACTGCACAACATACCACATAATTCCACTACACACAATGTACATCCACTCTAGACCAAAACACATTAATAAAAAACATTTACATGTACAACGTCAATAGATCTAAGTCTCTCAAATACAAACCTATTACATTGCAAATGCTTCTTTCACTACTAATTGTGTTTGCAGAGTGGTGGAGGAAGGGGGCTGGGCCTCCAACCAGCGCTTAGGAATTCTGTTACGTAGAAGTTACAGGAGGTACCAGGAGGGCTGCTTGGCCCCAAACGTCCCTTAGGTGTAAAGTGGACTTCATCCCCAATCCCGTAGTCTGCCAGGAGGCACGTTTGCAGAGTGGTGAAGAAAGGGGGCATGACCTCTGAAGAAGTCTTAGCAGTCCTACTGTGTGGGACTTACTGGAGGTAACAAGGGGGGTAGTTGGCCCCCAAGGACTCCTTGGGGGCCAACTACCCCATCTATTACCTTCAGTAAATACCACACAGCAGGATTGTTAAGTTCTCATAACAGGCCACACCCCCTTTGACCACCTCTCTGCAAGCACGCTCCCTGGTGTGCTCTTGGATGGGGATTGAAGTCCCTTTCGCTGCTGGGGGCCCTTAGGGGCCAACTAGCCTACCTCTTATATCCAGTAAGCCCCACACAGTGGGATTGCTGAGAGATAGACACAGGCCACCGACCAGAATTCCTGAGCACTGGTTGGAGGCCCAGCACCCTTTCTCCACAACTCTGCAAACGCAACTACTATTTAAATAAGTGTTTGCAATGTAAGAGGTTTCTCATTTGTGAGAATTAGAGCTATTGGCGTTATAAATGCAAAAGTTTTTTACTAATGATTTTTGGAGTGGAGTGGATGTACGTTGTGTGTAGTGGAATTATGTGGTATGTTTTGCAGTGAAATGATGTGGATAGAAAGTATGTAGTATTTAGTGTATAGGAATCATGTAGAGTGGGATTATGTGTTATGGAGAGTAATTATGTGGTATGGTAGTGTGTGTTGTGGAGTGGCAACCTCAGGTTTAGTCTTCCTCATTTCCATAGAAGCTCAATTATGAACTCAGTGAGACAAAAAAGATGGAATCACTGAAGAGCACTTGTGGACCCAGTCAGCGGTATTAGCAGGGCCACTGGAATTATGTGACTGTGTGGCTGCACCAACTTTCGCTCAATTATAAAGTTTCTGCATTAGCCACACAATACATCATCTGCACCCTAATCTGCAGATTTGAACAAAAAAGCCTTGTTTTTGGCTCAAACGGCTCAAAAGTTACCAAAAATGCAGCAACAAGTGTTACAGCGTGGTTGAAGGCCCTTTGCAAACCTAGAATGGTCACTGGTTACTTATTGCTAAATGTGGGTGTTAAATTGGTACTAATGGTGTGCAAGTCACGCTTGCCTCCGTCTGCGCCTCTCTTGCCTCTTTCTGCATATCTGTTGCTACTTTCTGCACGTTTCTTTCTTTTTCTGCACTTCTCTTGACCTCATTCTGCAAATCTCTTGTACTTTCTGCACCTCTCTCCTTTCTTTCTACACATCTGTTGCCTCAGTATGCCCACCTGTTCCCTCTTTCTGTGCCTTATTTGCCTGTTTCTGCAACTGCCTTACCTCTTTCTACAGTTCCCTTGCCTCCTTCTGTACCTCAGTTGCCTCTTTTTGCACACTTGTTGGTTGTTTTGCACTGATCTTGTCCTTTCAGTAGCCCTCTTGCCTCTTTCTGCATCCCTTTTACCTGTTTCTGCACCTCTTTTGCCTCTGTCGGCACCTCTGTTCCATTTTTCTGATCCTCTATTGCCTGTTTCTGCAACTCTCTTGCCTCTTTCTGCCATTCTTTTGCCTCCTCCAGGCCCTCTGTTGCTTATTTCAGCATTTCTCTTGTCTCTTTCTGCACCCATGTTGCTTCATTTTGCACTTTCCATGCTTCTTTCTGCACCTGTCTTGCTTCTTTCTGCACCCCTGTTGTCTCTTACCACACTCGTCTTCCCTCTTTCTGTACCATCCTTGCCTGTTTCTACATCTCAGTGGCCTCTTTCTGTACTTTTCTTGCTTGTTTCTACATCTCTGTGGCTTCTTTCCGCAATTCTCTTGCCTCTTTTTGAAGATATCTTACCTGTTTCTGCCCCCTTGCCTTTTTCTGCACCCCTCTTGCCTATTTGTCCAACTCATTTGCCTCTTTCTATACCTCTCTTCCCTCTTTCTGTACCACTCTTGCTTCTTTCTGTACCTCTGTTGCTTGTTTCAGCACTTCTCTTGACTCTTTCTGCACCCTTTGTGCCTCTTTAGCACCTCTGTTGCTTCTTTCTGCACTTCTCTTCCTTCTTTCTGCAACACTTGTGCCTCCTTCTGCACCTCTGTTGCCTCTTTCAGCACATCTGTTGGTTCTTACTGCATTGGTGTTGCTTCTTTCTGCACCTCACTTGCCTCTTTCTGCACTTCTCTTGCTTCTTTCTAAACCTCTGTTGCTTCTTTCAGCAATTCTCTTGCCTCTTTTTGCACTTCTCTTGCTTGTTTCTGCATCTCTCTTGCATCTCTCTGCACCTCTTCTGCCTCTTTCTGCACTTCACTTGCTTCTTTCTGCACCTCTCTTGCGTCTTTCGGCACCTCTGTTACTTCTTTCTGTGCCCATCTTCCATATTTGTGCAACTCTCATGCCTCTTTCTACACCTCTCTTTCCTCTTTCTGCACCACTCTTCCTCTTTCTGTACCCCTGCTGCTTCTTTCTGTACTTTTCTTACATCTTTCTGCACCCTTTGTGCCTCTTTCAGCACCTCTGTTGCTTCTTTCTGCACTCCTATTACTTCTTTCTGCACCCCTCATGCCTCTTTCAGCACCTCTGTTGCTTCTTTCTTTAATCCTTTCCATTCTTTCTGCACCCCTTGTGCTTCCTTCTGCACCCCTGTTGCCTCTTTCACACCTCTGTTACTTCTTTCTGTACCTCACTTGCCTCTTTCTGCACTTCTCTTGCTTCTTTCTATACATCTTTTACTTTTTTCAGAAATTCTCTTCCCTCTTTCTGTACTTCTCTTCCTTCTTTTGGCACCCCTCCTGCCTCTTTCTGTACCTTTCTTGCCTCTTTGTGCACCTCTCCTACCTCTTTCTTTACCATTCTTGCCTCTTTTTGCACCTCGGTTGGTTCTTTCTGCACTGCTCTTGCTTTTTCTGCATCTCACTTGCCTCTTTCTGCACTTCTCTTGCTTCTTTTTAAACCCCTGTTACTTCTTTCAGCATTTATCTTTCATCTTTCTGCACAACTCCTGCCTCTTTCTGTACCTATCTTGCCTCTTTGTGCACCTCTCCTACCTCTTTCTTTACCACTCTTGCCTCTTTTTACACCTTTTTACACCTCTGCACTGCTCTTGCTTCTTCTGCACCTAACTTGCCTCTTTCTGCACGTCTCTTGCTTCTTTTTAAACCTCTGTTACTTATTTCGGCACTGTTCTTACTCCTTTCCTTCAAAAAACAGGGGTAACCCGGTAAACCAATGGCATCTGGGTAAATAAAGACTTTTATAAAGCAAAATGATGCCTTGGACTCAGCTAGCACAATATTACTCAAAAATGGGACCACTTGATTATCTCATCCTATACCCAATATATTGTATTTAGATGAATCAAAGTCTTACATTTCATTTCCTCAGGTAACCCAACCCTATATAGAGAACAGCAAATGCTTTTCTTATGTGTTTGATTTTCAATTTAATTGAAACACAACCTAAAGTTAGACTTCTTGTTCTTTTGAGTCTATTTTTACCACATTTAGACAAACAAATATATATATACACATCACTTTTTACACATATACATACACAATATATACAAACAGTGATAAACTGGTATTGCGATATATTCTGATAGCCCAATTTTTTACACAGGATGCTTGCTCCCAGTACAGCCTCAGCATTCCTTAGACAGTAAGCTCCTCCAGACCTATTTACAAAGAGTATACCAGATCGTTTTTTAATTTTTGGATCTGTCTAATGTCCTTTTTACTCCTTGTGAAACCAATTATTTCATTTATAGTTTTCCAATATTTTGGCTGGGGTCTTCTCTCAAACAAAGGTGTCGACGCGTTTCAGCCCTCTTATTATGGGCCTCATCAGGACTTGGGCTAATGCAATAGTCCGTCTACAAAATCATACAAAAAATCACCAATTACTGAATGCATTCGTTACTATGTCAATTCAAAGACAGGGTTCTATGTACACTATGTACAACTATATACACCTTCTAACTATTTTCCAAAACCTAGGAATGGTCAGACTAACTAGGCATATCACCCCTCTTCCACTACCAAAAACCATTTGTGCCTGTGTCAAAGCGCGGAGACCAATCCGACTGGCTCCTTAATGCAAGCCTCGAACTGAACCAAGTGCAGAAAATACACCCTGTGTGTTACCTCGGCGCACCCCGATGGAATATACCCTTATTCCCATTTGTGCTTTAGTGCTGGCCAAAAGCGTTATTTCTGTGCACTTCTTTATCAAAGTACTTACTCTATTCAGGCTTCCCTGAGCTTCCCAGAAGTTGTTCACGTGGGTGTTTGCCCTCTAAAAGTATCCGGCATCCCCGCGTTTCTAGGGACCTTAAGGGATAATAAAGCAGCGTGTTAAAAAATCGGCTCGCGCTGTTCTATATAAAGCACTAACTCTCGTGTTGTTGTACGCCTTGTCTCCCGCCTATACACACTTACTTTCCGAGTATAATCATCCGTTCAAACTCGCTTCTCTCAGAGCGGGCGGCTTTCACTGCCTCTCTTTCCTCCCAACAGCAATTCTACCGACCGGATCCTGTTTCCAAGCCGGTCACGTGATCAAGCACCCTCGTTATTTCCAGACACTAAAAATGGACTAACGGACCCATTCCTATCATAGAAATGGAGGAAATATACTGCCATCCCCACTGATTTTTCATAAATGTATAAATCTTGATAGGGGATAGCGACGATATTCTAAATCCAAGGGAGATGGCAAGAATGGCTAAAGATAACTCCTATTGCTCGAGAGAGTACCACTGGGAGGTACAACACGTGAACCCTTGCTGTAGGCAAAACCATCTGTTCAAGGGTGGAGGCGATATAGCCCCTAGTCTGCCACTCCGCACAATCTTTCCAGTTGTATTACTATATAAACACATCACATATATACAAATCAATATATTTTTTCATTAAATTAAAAATACTTTCACCACATACTGCATATCGTTTTTTCTCATTAATATATGGAGTCCAAACTCTATCTAGTGTGCAGACCTATAACAGTCAGATTTTTTCTCAAGTCATATTTACACAGTTCAATTATTCAAGTAAGTGCTCAAGTTTCAACTCCGCCCTTAAATCAAATTAATGCCCAAATTTCATCTCTGTTGTTTTAGCCCAGTATTGGCCGTCTTGTACTTCTCAATCAACCTTGCCTCCAGTCTGTCCAACCTCATCTTTATGTCATCCTGTTTCCTTTTACCTAGAACACATAGGACTGTCCATATAATGTAATTTTCTGTGTGTTGGTGCGTTTCATAATGGTGTACCAGTGGAGCTCCATGTACTTTGCATTTCACCCTCGATTTATGTTGAAGAATACGTTTCTTTACAGCTTGTGTTGTCTGGCCAATATAAAATCTATTGCACGGGCATTTAATGCAATATATTGTATTCTTTGTGTTGCAGTTCGAAAAGCTCTTTTGATAATGCCTCTGTCCATTAATATCAAAGTATTTTGTGTCTGCTGTTTGTGTTGCGTGTGATCAAACAGCAGACACAAAAGACACTAGTGAGGCAGGCATTCACTCACTAACTCACTTATATACACACTCATCCACCCATACAGTCCTGCACATATGCTGTCTTCAAAACACATACAAACAGTGAGTCAGTCACCAACCCATGCAGCCACTTATACACAAAGTGAAACACTGATAAATATATTTAAATATTTAAAAATTACTTGCTAATATATGTATTCACTAAGATACACTTAATAAGCCAGTTAAACAATCAATTTTTTTATTATCATTTTTTTACGTTTATTTTTTGCAAGCAATACAGGATTAATTCAGTAATATTAACCAATCGAATCAAAAATTTATAAAGCCAAAATAATGCCCAGACTACCATCAGTAAGCACAGAGTATATCCCAGTCGAGTTTATCAGGAACTAAATATAATAACAAATTATAATTATCAAATCAGCTCCCCCTGAATCCATTGCCGAATTGGGTCCCAGATCTTCATTCCCAGCATTCTTTTCTTTTTACCCTTTGTGCTATATATAGCTGTCTCTATATTATATGCCGCTAATAGACGAGCTCTCCATGCTTCAAATGGAGGGGGGGAGGAGCTAATCCATTCTTGAGTAATACATGCTCTCATTATAGCCATAGATATGAATATGAGCCCTTTGTGCCCCTCGAGTAGGACTTCAGAGGTTACTCCCATTAGGACATGTTCCCCCGTTAACCTAAGAGAATAGCCTAACACTTTAGTCAAAAAGGTCTGATTTGCCTCTATAAAGGGGACTAGCAGCGGACATACAAAAAACATATGCAGTGAATCAGCAGCATGTAACCCACACCTATTACATGTTATGCCCACCGTCGCACCCCATTTTGAAATTTTTAGCGGTGTATAATATAAGTCATAAAGAGCCATGTAGTGCTGTGTGCAGGTTCTGCCAGTGATCAACACAGTATTAGCAAGTGCAATTGATTCTTCTAGACAAATAGTTGCTACCCCTAACTTCTCTGCCCACCCTGAGGCGTGGATTTCTAAATCGTCAGGGCATAATGTCAGAAGAGCTCTATAATAATGTCCAATCCTTTTTTTGATAAACAGGTCATCAATCAATGAAAATCTGGTAATACCTGATACTTCCACAAGTGACAGGGAGTTAAAAAAGCTATGTATTTGTAGATATTTAAAGTAGTCCTGATTTGAGAGGTTATATCTAGTTGTAAGCTCCAGGAAAGTAAAAAGCTGATTATTCTGCCATAGATCTTTCATCCCGTGTATTCCTTTATTTCGCCATCGAACCATTGCCAGATCTTGAAACACAGATGGAAATATTTTATGAGCATTAAAGGGTGTATAAATCGAGAGTTTCCTAATTCCCAAAAGTTGCCTGACTATCTTCCAAACTCGGAAGGCTGCTTTCAGCGTCTTAAATTTAGTTTTTTTGTAATAACTTGGCTCTATATTTTTTAGGAAGCATCCACGACATTCTTCGCCCATTATAAGTTCATAGATGGAGGGAGATTGACTCTGTGGGATCCTTACTTTTTCACCAATAATCAGAGGGGAAATAAACTGTAAAACCGACGCAGCATAATAGTACAGAAAGTGTGGGATGCCCCACCCCCCCCTAGATTTGGGTAGAACCATCTTTTTATAGGATCTACGAGGTTTCTTATAGCTCCATATAAACTTAGATGTCATCCTTTCCAATTGTTTAAAGAACATCAGGGGGAATTCAAGTGGGATAGAACGAAACATGTAAAGAAACTTAGGAAGTATTGTCATTTTCAATACATTATTTCGGCCAAATAAGGATAAATGAAAATGGTCAATCCGTTCAAGTGTAGCATTTGCTTTTTGAAAAATCAGGTTAAAATTCATAGCTGGAATATCTGAAATAGGAGAGGTGATTTTAATACCCAAATACGTTGCTACCGAAACCACTGGGATCGATGAAGGGGGTGTCTGGCCTACAAATAAGTTTTGAGTCTTAGCTATATTCAACTTGTAGCCAGAGAATACTCCAAAGCGAGTAGCAAGATCTTCTATAACTGGCAGGGCTTCCTGAAGATTGGTTGTGAGCACCACTATATCGTCAGCGTATGCAAGCGCCCTATAATTTGTATTCGCTACTATGACAGGTGGGATCCCCGGTGCTGAGTTCAGTTTATTTAAAAATATGTCTAAATACAATGCAAACAAAAGTGGAGAAGCAGGGCAACCCTGGCGGGTGCCTCTAGAAATGGAAAAAAAATCAGATTTTTTTAAACTCAGTTTTATGCAAGATGTAGGTGATACATATAGCGCTTTTATGGCCGAGATGATCCGGGGACCAAAACCTTTAATTGCTAGCATCTCCCACAGATATGGCCAGGCTACCCTGTCGAATGCCTTCTCGGCATCCAACAGGGTAATACCAAGGTCACTGTTCGTTGCCTCAGCTCTGTCCATTAAAGTGATTACACGCCTAACGTGATCTGAGGTGTCCCGACCAGGAATAAAGCCAACCGGCAAGACTATTGTAGAAATTACCCTTGATATACGAGAGGCTAAGATCTTCGAGAAGATCTTGCTATCCGCATTTATAAGCAAAAGCGGTCTAAACGACGAGGGAAGAAGAGGAGGTTTGTCTTTCTTTAAGAATGCCATTATTATAGAATACCTCCATGATGGAGGTGCTACTGCATTTTGTGCTTCTACACATGTTTGCAATAAATCTTGTTTTAAAAGGGCTCTAAACACTCTATAAAATTCTAAGGGTATACCATCTGGCCCTGTAGCTTTCCCAGTAGCCAGAGAGAGAATAGCCATTTCTATTTCCTCCCATGAAATTTCGGCCTCTAAAGCTATAGCTTGAATATCAGTTAATTTTGAGATATTATCCGACTCGCAGAAATTTAGCAATGTCTCTGAAGAATATGAAATATCTTCCTCCCTGTAAAGTTTACTATAAAATACGCGAAAGATCTCCAAAATATCTTCAGGTTGACTATAAATCTGACCCGAATCATCTTGAATCTCCTTCACATTATTGAATGTTTCCTGCTGTCTGAGTCTCTTAGCCAATATCCTTCCTGTCGTTTCCCCCATCGCATAAATTTGTGAGCGAGATACTGCAAACTGTTCAGCAAGTTTCCTTGCATAGATCTCATACAGCCTGGACTTATGAATAGCCAATCTTGCTTTAATATGCTCCGTATCCTGAGCTGTACTAATAGCGGATATTAATTTAGCTTCCCACTCTTGTACTGCCCTGTAATAGGTGGCAAGTTTAGCTCGGGAGGACTTTTGTTTATTAATAGAGTAGGACAAAGTTTCTCCCCGGACCGCAGCCTTAAAAGAGCCCCAGACCATTTGAGTGGTAGCTGTGCCACGATTAACATCAAAGAATTCCTTAATCCATGTGGACATATGCTCAATATACACAGAGTCTGCCAAAAGTTTACATTCGAATGTCCAGGAGTTTCTCTCACGGGGTAAGCCATGACCATATTTGATCTCTATTAATATAGGATTATGGTCCGAGATTATTCTCGGGAAAATCTCAAAAAGGATATTGTTTAATAATGTCATGGAGCTGAAAAAATAGTCTAAACGTACCAGCTTCTGATGTGGGGCAGAGTAATATGTATATCCAGGTGACCCATCTCTCGAAATAAAGCCTACATCCACCAACCCAAACTCTGTAACTAAACCTCTTAGTGCCTTGTAGGTCTTACTCTTGAGGCCAGTATAAGGATTTTTTGAGGTTAAATCAAAGTCCCTATCTATATGAATATTAAAATCCCCACACAGTACTAAAGGAGTAGGCCACGCAGCAAGTTCTATACTTAAAAAGTTAAGGAGGTCGGAGTCGTCAACATTTGGGCCATAAATTGAGCAAATAGTTAAAGGTTTGCCGTCAATATATAATTCTAATATGACCCATCTTCCATACTGATCAGTTTTGATTTGGTTGCAAGACCCTAACCTAACCCTGTGAAACCTATGGTTTTTACAGTGAATATATATATATATATTACCTACTGGCGGTCGCCAGTAGGTATATATAGTTAGGATTTTTTCTCTATGGAACTTTTGAAAATTCTATGTCTAATAACTTTGGCGTTTGTGGACGGAATCGGCTGAAATTTTCAGGAAAATGGCATATTTTGTTTCTGAGCAGAGCCTGAAAATTTGGGGGGGTTCCGTCAAGGATGGGCCGAGAAAAAAGGGGGGTCCCAAAACGCGTTTTTCCCATTCATTTTTCCATAGGGCGTTTGGCCTCACTTTTAGCTCGAACGGCTGAATGGATTTACACGAAACTTGGCAAAATTGTAGGGACTGTTAGCCCAATGTGCCTTTGCTGGGTCTCAATATATGTGCTCCAGTGGATTTTGAGATATTAACGTTTAAAAAAACAGATATATCTGTGACAGCGTCCCGGATAGCGCTCCAGATCGCGTACTTTTCGCGTAACGGAGCTTTGCGAAGCGAAGCTGATTGGCTCTCCGGTGTCTGTCAACATTCTAAACAGTCCGGTGCGGCCGCCATCTTGTCTCTCGGTAGGATCGAGAGACAAGAGGAGGAGAAAAACGAAGGGGGAATTTAATGAAAGGGGGCAAGGTAGACTCCTCTTGACCCCCTAGGAATGATGTTGGGGTTATTAAAGGGTCCCGTGGGGCAAATAAAAAAAATTTGATTTTTCGCGGTAGAAGCGCTTCTCGGTTCGCGAACCGGGCCGCAAACTGGTAGCGAAACGGGAATTTTGCCATTTTGTGTTTCGATTTAATAATAAATTACAAGATGGAGGAAAAGCAAAGTGAGAAATGGGTATAAGGGGGTATGGGAGACGTATCCTGACCCCCTATGTTTTCTGAGGGTGGTTGAGGAGGCTCATATATGTTGATACTTGTCTTCCAGCGGCTGCGCGTGAGCGTTTTTTTTTTTTTTTTTGCCGCTTGACTTCTGTTAACGTTCGATTCGAAGGAAATCAGGAAGTGTTGACCGCCATTTTGACACTGCGAGTAAATGTATTGTTAAAAATAATTGTTATAAATTAATTTGTATTGATAAACATTGGCTGCGCCATCTTGCTTTTTTTCCAATGCCACACTTTTGTCGTGCACGGCAGCCATTTTAGATGCCTTGACCAGACCCACTCTCTGCACGCCGCCGATCCTCAGCATGGCTCCCCACCCTCGCAAGCATCTCCCCCACGCACTGGTCACCCTTGCTCTCTCTCTCATGCATGGGCCATAAACCTCCCCCCATCTGCGCTGCTCTTCCCTGAGTATCACACCCTGTGCCAGCCCGACACCTCCCTTTCACCCTATTCACTACCGCACCCTCTGACACTCCTCTTCCTCTGTGTCTGATTGTCCAGGCCGGTCCCAGGCTATCACCTAGCCCTGCGGATGTAGTTTATGGCCCCAACTGTAAAGAATCACCCCTGTTCAAAGGAGTTACAGTAGATCAAGGCTCCCACCTCATGAGATCCGTCACACCACACGCGTTCCTACTATCTGATAACGATCCTGTATTGTGATTGGGGAGGGGATTCTCACTGTAAGGGTGTGTGGGACCGAGCCTGAAGCGGAAGATTCCAGGCATGCCTTTTTGTACTTCAAAGTCTTCACAATTATGTGTCACATTAAAAATATATAGCACTCCAACAAAGTAGTAGGATTATAACACTTTAATAACTTATAAATATATACAACGCTCCAACAAAGTAAACACGTTAAAAAAATACTTTTTAAACAACTATTTACATGACATTGCTTTAACCAGGATAGACAAAGAAATGACACAGTGATGTAAAAGTTTCTGAAAGAAATGCCAAGAACGTCCCATGTGAAAGTGAATTTTATCTGGCAATTTTTTTCTTTTCCTTCTCATGAAAAGAAAGTTAAAGCCAGGTTCGTTACCTGCCTCATCTGCAAAAAAAAAACTCTCTTGAGGGACCGAAACAAAATATAGCTATGGTAATCATACCATGCATCGGCACATGGACAGGTGGCACCCTCTTAATTATTCTAAAGCACAACTTCGAGATTTGGTGGATAACCCCCGACCGGCAAAAACATCCACCAATGACTTAGCAATAAGTGAGTCAGAGGCAAGGGAAACGGTCCCAAATCTGCAAAAGAACTTTGGGCAGATGAGATTGACTTGTGTAGCATGTGGAAAATTAATTTCATGCGGAGAGATGAGTATTACTTTAATAAATAGATCATATGAAAATCATCAATGTCCAAAACGTCCTAGAAAGTAATTTTTGTCATTTTTGAGGAAGAGAGATAACCTACAGTGGTACGGGGTCGTTTTCGTTTGTACTAGGGGGGCCAGGTGACATTCCTTCGGGGTGGCTTAGGGGCATTTAAAACAACTTTCCTGATACAGGTAGCATATAAAGTAGAGGCTAAATACCAGGATCTTTATCGATTGCTTTATGCTGTATAAAAATGAAAAACACATACAACAAATCTGGACCATTCATATTTTCAATTTTTCTGCATACTATACTTTTTAACCCTTAACTAATTGAGCTGCTTCATTTCACCTGCTTTTTAAAAAAAAAAAAAAAAAAAATCGGAAACAGTGGCCTATTTATTCGAAACTTACCAATCTACGCGTTACAACTACGTTTGCTTTTTCAAAAACCTTTAATAAAAATGTTGGTGCCCAAATACGGGCCTACAACCCCGTGGGCCGGCCACGGAGCAGGCTGGAACTGTAAATGGGGGGGGGGGGGTATTTATTTGTGGAAAACATAACAGAGAGTCAGTGGTCGTTGATTTCATAGTAAAAAGTGCGACAAGTGCATCAAAATCATATCGATAATTCATTGTGAGCAAGTACCAAAAGTGTCGACAATTCGAACCTTCAATAATAAATACAGTAATCAATGATGCATTAGAACTTAATATCAATTCATTGTTCGAACGTGTAATCAGTACCCGTCCCATGTCAATTCATTGTTCGAACGTATAATCAATACCCATCCTGGATCAATTCATTGTCCGAACATATAATCAGTCTTATCCCATATTAATTCATGTGCTAAAAACTGCATACATATCTCATGATATCAAGGCTGAGCAATCGGGGCACAACAAGGAGTTGAGAGTTTCATTTGTACCGGCGCCATTTTGGGTGAGGTCAGGAAGGTCCAAGTATAGTCAAAATGTCTCCACCAACTCGTGGTTGGACCGGGACCTCTTTCGACAGTCCAAAAGTTTTCGTTGAAGGGTAGCAGAGGGGACTGCCGACATGAACCATCAGTCAAAATGGGGTGGGAGGCAACAATCTCTCCTACCAGGTCATACTGGTGTCCCACCGGAACTGATCAAGTTGGTAGTCTTGCAGGATTTTGGTCATTTCAAGACTGAGGCCGGCACCGGCATGAGCGCGCCGACGTCCCGCGGCTACGTCGTGGTCGTTCCGTGGGTGATCATGGCAGTCATTCCCCATCGGGGGTCGGGGGCCCCCGTGGCTCTTATAGAATCTTCAAAGTTGAGGAGAACGTTTCTGGACGCAGGACTCATTTTCTAGTTGAACTCAGAAGCGCAGTTGCACCGCAACAGTGGACGAGACCCCCGCTGGGTGAGCGGAGCATCATTGCCTCGCAATAGTGGACGAGACCTTTTGTCGGGTGAGTGCAGCGCCGCTGCATCGCAAGTGTGGAGGAACCCTTGTCGAGTGAGTGGAGCGTTGGGGGTGCAGCTGAGGGGCCCCCACCTGGGGGGGTGGGAGAGGCTCGTTCGCGCCGCCTCTCCCTCCCAGCGCACCCCACGCCGACACCTGGCGTTGATATCCGTGATGTCCGGACCAGGCGATAAGAGGGGGGGGGTCGGAGGCAGAGGCAAGACATCCCCCCCCGTGGCCTGCAGGGCGCCGCTTCAGGACCGAACGGCGAGCTCATACCAAGCCGGGGCCAGACCAGGAGATAAGAGGGGGGGGGGGGTCAGTGGCATGTGCAAGACATCCCCCCCAGTGTTGTCGCAGCCATTATTGAAGAAAGAAGAAGATACCGTCGGCCTCGGCTCCTCTCCTGGTGCACCTTACGCGAAGACCCTTTTGTTGGGTGAGTGGAGCGTTGGGGGTGCAGCTGAGGGGGGGGGTCGGAGGCAGAGGCAAGACATCCCCCCCCACCCCGTGGCCTGCAAGGCGGCAGAAGAAGGGAATCGGGAGACCAGTACATTTCGGGCCATGCACCCCACGGCTGATGGCGGTTAGCTGGGCCCCGCCCTGCACGTGTCGAGGCCTCATCTTCCGGATGGGCGTAACCGTGGCCGTGTTGCACTTCGGGAGTTTCCGGAATGGGGGTAGGTATCTGCTGATTTGTATCTATTTCATGTTACCGTTAATGGGCGTGGCGGGCGGTGGGACAGACATGCTTGGAGCAGTGGGGGGGTGGCTGAGCCTAGCTACCTCGTGGCTGCCGTAACGTCAAGCTTGGCTTCTTTCACCACTTCCATGTTTCTTATTTCTAGCGAAGTCAAAAACTCATCAGTGGCCTACTGATTTTGTTCGATTTCTTTCCCTTCCTTTTCAAGTGTGTTTCATGCTAAAGTTTCTGTTTAACAGGATACAGTGATTACTTCGTATTTTACATATGTCTTCTTTATTAGGGGTACTCTCCGGTTGAGCCAGATTTATGTACCTCTAATAAATGTTCCGGGTGGAACTAGTTTCTCAATCAGTGGGGAGTAGATGGGCATGACAGATTACAACGGGGGACAAAGGTCCGCATTACCCACCCTTCACTACTTGCAAAGACTAGACAGAATATTTCTATTCCACGTTATTTGTAAACAGAGAATACCTCGAAAGAACTATTCCTTGAACAATAAATGTCCAGCCAATCAATCAATCAGTGGGGAGAAAAACAGGCATGACGGATTACAACGGGGGACAAAAGTCCGCATTACCTATCCTTCACTATCTGCAAAGGGAGACAGAATATTGCTATTCTTCTCTGTTTGTAGACAGGGAATATCTCAAAGAGCAATAATCGATAAAAAATTAGTAGGATTATAACACTTTAATAACTTATAAATATATACATCGCAACAAAAACAGTAAACACCTTAAAACATTTTTTATTAAAACAGAAGCAACAATGACAACTAACAGTAGTGATATCCTGGGCGGGTGATGGAACTGGGATTGTTAATGGAAAAAGATCTACAGAGAAAGCTATTGGTGAATTATATTTCTCCGGAAATTTAAAACTCACAAATGTTTTATTTGTGTAATTGTTTCAGGTCAAACGGATTGTTGAAAAATGTTCAGAATGGAAGAGTCACCAAAAGGCAAAAAGTACACTCGTGTATGAAAATCTTACTATTAATGCTTGACTGAGGCCAAGGAGATCAGAGCGCATGAGTCTCATGCTCGATCGATTGAGCTAGCCGGATCGGGCAACAAAAAGTATAAAATAGTTATGTAAATAGTTATTTAATAAAATGTTTTACCCTGTTACTTTGCTGGTGTGTTGTATATATTTATAATATTTGCATAGGGTTTGTCGTTATTTTGGGTGGGGTGGGTGGTGGAGCCGAGCTGTCTTGCAGCCATCATGGTGTGGAGCTCAGTTCATCTCACTAGTTTCATATTTCTCATGAGGGGTTGTTCTTAATGTTTCTATTTTAGCGAGGTCAAAAAGAGATCCCATTAGTGGCCTACTGATTTTGCTCGATTCCTTTTGTTTTTTAAAACGATTTTTCACTATCTGCAAAGACTAAACAGAGTATTGCGACTCTGTGCTTGTTTGAAAATAGAGAATGAACCAAAGAGAACCAATTCTAAAACAGTAAATGCTTGGATAACAATCAATCAAATAGAGAGAAAAGCAAGCACGACGGATTACAACGGGGGCAAAGGCCTGCGTTAACTACCCTTCACTATCTGCAAAGAGAGAGTACTCCTAAGAGAAAAGAGGGGGGGGAGGGGGGGGCAGCTTTCAAAGCACATCAGCGTGCATGAACACGAAAATGTTTTTACCTATCACGTACTTGACATTTGACAGCTTTTGATATTTGCTGTTAAAAAACCATTGAAATTCACTGAAAAAACCATAGGTTATAGACCATATATAGTTAGGAATTAGCATTTGCAAAACCTTGAAAATTCACTGAAAAAAACATAGGTTATAGACCATATATAGTTAGGGATTAGCATTTTCAAAACCTTATTTTACTCGCACAAAACCATTGAAATTCGCATATATAGTTAGATGCACTAACTATATATCGCGCACCCGCAATCCACTGCTGATGATGTCACATATTACATCATTCATGACATGCTCAGTGACATCACTGATGACATCACTGATGACATCTCAAATGACATCACTGATGACATCACTGATGACATCTCAAATGACATCACTGATGACATCACTGAAGACATCTCAAATGACATCACTGATGACATCTCATTTGACATTACTGAGCACATCACTGATGACATCATTCATGTGATAATACGATGAACCTCTTCAGACTCTAATATAACCTTAGATACACTCAGTGTAAACAGACACTCACAGACTGTTACTCATCCATGGAGTTACTCACACACCTAGTCAGTCATGCAAAGAATCAATCACACCTCCATTTCCTCAACTATACAGTTATACACACCTTACTTATTCAAACATATACTAACACATATTTACTCTCTTATACAATCCCTGATACAAGTTCACAATGGTCCATACAGCCACTCACACATTCACTGGCTCTTATGCACAGTTATTTATATATGTCAACTCTCACATGTACTGTGTTTTACATATGTACTTACTTTGACATGTAGCACTGAGATATCCATTCACTCACCAATACACTCATGCACACAGTCAACCGCCCATACAGCTGTTTCCACATGCACTTTTGAACCCATACATCTAGTGAATCAACTGCTCACACATCTATGCACAGAGTCATACACCTCCCAGTCACCCACACACACTCAGTCTCCCATACAAATACTTGGGCAACCAATCAATAACCCATATAGTTACTCATATAGCTACTGATCAACACATGCAGCAGTTTACAGAACAACAGACATAATGATGCACAAATTAAGACAGTTTAGTCACTAACCCATTCACTCAGTGAGACACATTTAATCACTCACTCATACAGTCAGTCATGCACCTACTAAATCCTTCATCCAGACACTTATACATCCACTCATTCTTCAATATGTAAGACATATTTTAACTTTACAGAAACATACAGTCACTGGATGTTGTCATCAGTGATGTCATCAGTGATGTCATTTGAGATGTCATCAGTGATGTCATCAGTGATGTCATTTGAGATGTCATCAGTGATGTCACTGAGCATGTCATGAATGATGTAATATGTGGCATCATCAGCAGTGGATTGCGGGTGCGCGATTTATAGTTAGTGCATCTAACTATATATGCGAATTTCAATGGTTTTGTGCGAGTAAAATAAGGTTTTGAAAATGCTAATCCCTAACTATATATGGTCTATAACCTATGGTTTTTTCAGTGAATATATATATATATATATATATATATATATATATATATATATATATATATATATATTACCTACTGGCAGTCGCCAGTAGGTAGTTATAGTTAGGATAATTTTCAATGTTAAATCTCAACATTCTATTTTGAATAACTTTGGCGCCGGTTGACGAATCTGCCTGAAATTTTCAGGAAAATGGTCTCATGGCGGTCCGGTCCTTCCCTGAAAGTTTGGGGGGGATTCGTCAAGCGGGGGCCGAGATAAAAGGGGGGTCCCAAAACGCGTTTTCCCCATGTTAATTTCCATAGGGCGGTCGATTTCACTTTTAGCCCGAACGGCTGAATGGATTTCCACCAAACTTGGCAAAATTGTAGGGACTGGTAGCCCGATGTGCCTTTGCTATGTCTCAAGATATGTGCTCCAGTGGATTTTGAGTAATTTAGGTTCAAAAAAATATATATATCTATAGGCGCTCTCCCGTGCGCGCACCCGTGAGCGCTCCCGGCGCGACACGCGACTTGCGCGCAGGAAGCTGATTGGCTCTCAGTTGTCTGTAAACATTCTAAACAGTCCGGAGCGGCCGCCATCTTGTGTCTCGGTAAAATCGAGACACAAGGGGTTTGAAAAAAAAAGGGGCAAATGACCATAAGGGGGAAGAGTAGACCCCCTCTGACCCCCTAGGTTTGATGTAGGGACTAAAATAGGGTCCTGCAGGGCATTAAAATTTTTTTTTCGTTTTGCGCGGGGGAAGCGCATGGTACGCGCACCGGCGAAGCACGGGGAAAATCCAGGATTATATTTATGAAGGCCTTGCGCTGTTAGTTTTGCGCTTCCTGTGCGTCAATTTTTGTGACGCACCAGCGGTGTAAAAAAATGCGCATTGTTATGCAATATTTAAAAAGTGACGCATCTATCTAGATGCGTCACTTTTTAAATATAGTGCAACGAGGTACATTTTATTACACTGCTGGTGTTATGCGTCACTTTTCTGTGCGCACTCCTTATGACATTCCAGATGTGTCATATTTAATGTATGACGAATCATGTTGCAGATACAATATGGCGCAGAGTTTTAAAAAGTGACCCATGTACCTAGATGCGTCACTTTTTAAAAATAGCGTCAGGTATAATGCATGCAGAGGGGGTGTTCTCCCGCAAAAAGCTTTGTAATAGCGACGCAGTGAAATCTTTCAGATTTCACTGCGTCAGTTTTAGGATGCTGTTGCGTCAAAATCTTGTGCCTGCTTTACAGCAGGTGTTAGACTGAGGCAAGACCTTTCATATGCTGCTTTCCCCATTTGAAAGGACACATTACTGGAGTTGCGTCACTTTTGTGACGCACTCCAGCAATGCGTTACTTGGAATGTCATAAGGAGTGCGCACAGAAAAGTGACGCATTGCACCAGTAGTGTAAAAAAATGTGCCGCGTTGCGTTATATTTAAAAAGTGAGGTATCTAGGTAGATGGGTCACTTTTTAAAATCAAGCGCCACATTATATCTGCGTGAGGTATAATGCATGCAGAGGGGGTGTTCTCCCACTAAAAGCTTTGTAATAGCGACGCAGTGAAATGTTTGAGATTTCACTGCGTCACTTTTAGGATGCTGTTGCATCCTTTAAATATAGTGCAACGAGGCACATTTTATTACACTGCTGGTGTGATGCGTCACTTTTCTGTCCACAGTCCTTATGACATTCCAGATGTGTCATATTTAATGTATGACGAATCATGTTGCAAGGAGCTACAGATACGTCAGTATTTCTGACATATGTGTAAACATAAAAGTGATGCGAGGCCGGCGCAAAATTTTGACGCAATAGCATCCTAAAAGTGACGCAGGGAAATCTCATAGATTTCAGTACGTTGTTATTACCAAGCTTTTTGCGCGGGATTGCCCCTCTGCATACAATATACCTGATGCAGATACAATATGGCGCAGAGTTTTAAAAAGTGACCCATGTACCTAGATGCGTCACTTTTTAAAAAATAGTGTCAGGTATAATGCATGCAGAGGGGGTGTTCCTTGCAAAAAGCTTGGTAATAATGACGCAGTGCGTCACTTTTAGGATGCAGTTGCGCCAAAATCTTGCGCCTGCTTCACAGCAAACCTTTCACATGGTGCTTTTTCCATGTGAAAGGACACATTACTGGAGTTGCGTCACTTTTGTGACGCACTCCTGCAATGCGTTACTTTTGTGTTTACAGATATGTCAGAAATACTCCAGTTTATTCACTGTGTCATAACTTTCTTTTCTAACACTCACCTTCTTTCATTCCTCCTACTTCACTTCCTTTCACCTCTCATACCTTTCTGTTCTTTCTTACTCATTCTCCTTTCAATTATCAATGCACTATATTTCACTTACTCTTCATTTTTTAAGATTATAGCTCTTTGATGAGAATTGGAGGTAGTTCTGAAAAGAACTTTTGGTTTTCTTCTTTTAACTGAAGAGGAACAAAAACAGGGAATAGAAACTGCTCAACAGGAGCAAAAAGAAAAGAAAAAAATTAGGGGTGGGAAGGGCAGTGATGGTTCTCTAATGCCCGAACCATGAGCTGGACACTTTGCTCCCCATAGGTGAGGAGTTGATTGCAGTATCTGCATCTGACGAGCCCATGGTTGAATGCAGGTTGGATGTTGGCTACCTGCCCCTGAGATTGGTCTCTTCCAGAAGAAGTTGCTCCTCCTGTTGATGTAGAGGCCCCATCTCTGGGAACCTCCTGTGCCAGAGCCCTGACACTTTCCCGGGCAAAATTCTGGGGGTGCCTCCTCTCCACATGTCGGATCATCGTAAAGTTCCCAAAAGAGTATTTTTTTTGGGGGTTACCCCGTGACAGGACCTGTTTGCAGATCCTGCACTCTACTTTTGGTGCATTCACCTTCTTCTGGCCTTCTGGAAACTTAAAAAATTTCCAAATGAAATGTTCCTTCACCTTTGGGGTAGGAGGCTCTTCATCAATGAAGTCATCTTCACTGCTGGATGGTCTGGCAGCCATGATGAATCCAGGAATATGGAGCAGCAAAAAAGGCAGGTCTTTCAGTCACAAAAGTGAAAGAAGAAGTGAAGGAAATGGGTGGGGATTTCATTCATTGTAAAAAAAAACTGTTAGCAACCAATGAAAAGTGTTATTTGAGGGTCACATGACCCGACGCGTTTACGCTGCGCGCTCCGGAGCACTTCCGGGTGCGTTTACGCAGCGCGATCGTAGGCGCTTCCGGGGCGCAAACGTGGCGCGATCGTAGGCGCTTTTCCGTGCGTTTATGCGCCGCGCACGTATGCGCTTCCGAGGGCACTTACGTTGCGCGCCGAAGTGACGTCATCAATCTTTTATAGAAATGCATAATCATTTTCCATATTAAAAAAAACTAATTTTATTTGTATGGTACGAAATGTTTTGCATTATTATTAACTTTTCATTCATATTTTTTTTTCACGAACGACAGTTGCGCTCTGGGTGCGCTTTCAGATGAGCTCTCGGAGAAGCTTACAGGAGAGCTTAGCTGAAAGCTTCCCGGAGCGCGCACCCAGAGCGCAAAAGAAAAAAATTATAAGAAAAAATGAATACTTAAAAAAAAACAGCAAATTGTAAAAAAAAAAAAGGTTAGAAACTCGATATACAAAGGAATTAGCATTTAAAAAACCTATGAAATTCACTGAAAAAACCATAGGTTTCACACCAGTTATAGTTAGGAATTAGCATTTAAAAAACCTATGAAATTCACTGAAAAAACCATAGGTTTCACACCAGTTATAGTTAGGAATTAGCATTTAAAAAACCTATTAAATTCACTGAAAAAACCATAGGTTTCACACCAGTTATAGTTAGCTGGAAATTTTACTGATATAAAACCATTGAAATTCCCACGTTATAGTTAGTCGGACTCACTATAACTTGCGCGTGCAATGCACTGCTGATGACATCACATATTACATCACTCATGACATGGTCAGTGACATCACTCATGACATCACTGATGACACCATCCTTGTGACACAGTGACAGACCTCCTTTCAGTGTAATGTAACCCATGAAACACATATTCAAAAATAGAAACTAATATTTTCAAAAAAGTGGATATACCCATACCAGTTACAACAACCAATTCAGTAATATCACCATCTAATACACATCCACTCATGTGTATGTATATGGGTTATTAGATATTTTTATTAGTATCAGTATGAGTGTCTATATGGTTTGGTGGGGGTATTACTTAGCACATAGATGCATGAGTGACTGACTCTTTGTTTGTATGTGTTTTGAAGACAACATATGTACAGGACTGTATGGGTGGATGAGTGTCTATATGTGTTTGTTAGTGAGTGAATGACTGTCTCACTAGTGTCTTTATCAGTAACTACATATGTTTTAATCTAGTATATATGAATATTGATGTATATAAGTGAGTATATGTGAGAGTAAGAGATTGTAAGAGTTCCTGTTTAAATAAGTATGTGTTTCTATAAGTGATTGTTTAAGAGAATAAATATGTGTAATTTTAAATAGAAGTAAGGTGGAAGTGTGTGTATAACTCTATATTCAAATAAATGGATGTCCAATAGTTTATTTGCACGTGTGAATATGTGTGTGAGTAACTTTTGGATGAATGTCGGTGTGTAACAGGATGTATAGGTGTATCACTTCATATGATGAGTGAGTATATGTATGAGTGACTATATAGAACTATTGGTGAATGAGTGGATGTGTATATAGATAGTGGAATTACTGAATTGCTTGTTGTAACTGATATAGGTATCTCCATTTTTTAAAAAATTTCAGTTTCTATTTTTGAATATGTGTCTCAAGGGTTACATTATAGTGAAAGGAGGTCTGTCACTATGTCACAAGGATGGTGTCATGAGTGATGTCACTGACCATGTCATGAGTGATGTAATATGTGATGTCATCAGCAGTGCATTGCACGCGCAAGTTATAGTGAGTCCGACTAACTATAACGTGGGAATTTCAATGGTTTTATATCAGTAAAATTTCCAGCTAACTATAACTGGTGTGAAACCTATGGTTTTTTCAGTGAATATATATATATATATATATTACCTACTGGCGGTCGCCAGTAGGTATATATAGTTAGGATTTTTTCTCTATGGAACTTTTGAAAATTCTATGTCTAATACCTTTGGCGTTTGTGGACGGAATCGGCTGAAATGTTCAGGAAAATGGCACATTTTGTTTCTGAGCAGCCCCTGAAAATTTGGGGGGGTTTCGTCAAGGGGGGCCGAGAAAAAAGGGGGGTCCCAAAACGCGTTTTTCCCATTCATTTTTCCATAGGGCGTTTGGCCTCACTTTTAGCTCGAACGGCTGAATGGATTTACACGAAACTTGGCAAAATTGTAGGGACTGTTAGCCCGATGTGCCTTTGCTGGGTCTCAATATATGTGCTCCAGTGGATTTTGAGAAATTAACGTTTAAAAAAACTGATATATCTGTGACAGCGTCCCGGATAGCGCTCCAGATCGCGTACTTTTCGCGTAACGGAGCTTTGCGAAGCGAAGCTGATTGGCTCTCCGGTGTCTGTCAACATTCTAAACAGCCCGGTGCGGCCGCCATCTTGTCTCTCGGTAGGATCGAGAGACAAGAGGAGGAGAAAAACGAAGGGGGAATTTAATGAAAGGGGGCAAGGTAGACTCCTCTTGACCCCCTAGGAATGATGTTGGGGTTCTTAAAGGATCCCGTGGGGCAAATAAAAAAATTTGATTTTTCGCGGTAGAAGCGCTTCTCGGTTCGCGAACCGGGTCGCAAACTGGTAGTGAAACGGGAATTTTGTCATTTTGTGTTTCGATTTAATTAAATTACAAGATGGAGGAAAAGCAATGTGAGTATTGGGTATAAGGGGGTATGGGAGACGTATCCTGATCCCCTATGTTATCTGAGGGGGGGTGAGGAGGCTCATATATGTTGATACTTGTCTTCCGGCGGTTGCGCGTGAGCGTTTTTTTTTTTTTTTTGCCGCTTGACTTCTGTTAACGTTCGATTCGAAGGAAATCAGGAAGTGTTGAAAACCATTTTGACACTGCGAGTAAATATATTGTTAAAAATAATTGTTATAAATTAATCCGTATTGATAAACATTGTCTGCGCCATCTTGCTTTTTTTCCAATGCCACACTTTTGTCGTGCACGGCAGCCATTTTAGATGCCTTGACCAGACCCACTCTCTGTACGCCGCCGATCCTCATCATGGCTCCCCACCCTCGCAAGCATCTCCCCCACGCACTGGTTACCCCCGCTCTCTGTCTTATGCATGGGCCATAAACCTCCCCCCATCTGCGCTGCTCTTCCCTGAGAATCACACCCTGTGCCTGCCCGACACCACCCTTTCACCCTATTCACTACCGCACCCTCTGATACTCCTCTTCCTCTGTGTCCGATTGTCCAGGCCGGTCCCAGGCTATCACCTAGCCCTGCGGATGTAGTTTATGGCCCCAACTGTAAAGAATCACCCCTGTTCAAAGGAGTTACAGTAGATCAAGGCCCCCACCTCATGAGATCCGTCACACCACACGCGTTCCTACTATCTGATAACGATCCTGTATTGTGATTGGGGAGGGGATTCTCACTGTAAGGGTGTGTGGGACCGAGCCTGAAGCGGAAGATTCCAGGGATGCCTTTTTGTACATCAAAGTCTTCACAATTATGTGTCACATTAAAAATATATAGCACTCCAACAAAGTAGTAGTATTATAACACTTTAATAACTTATAAATATATACAACGCTCCAACAAAGTAAACACGTTAAAAAAAAACTTTTTAAAGAACTATTTACATGACATTGCTTTAACCAGGATAAACAAAGAAATGACACAGTGATGTAAAAGTTTCTGAAAGAAATGCCAAGAACGTCCCATGTGAAAGTGAATTTTATCTGGCAATTTTTTTCTTTTCCTTCTCATGAAAAGAAAGTTAATGCCAGGTTCGTTACCTGCCTCATCTGCAAAAAAAAAACTCTCGAGAGGGACCGAAAAAAAATATAGCTATGGTAATCATTCCATGCATCGGCACATGGAGAGGTGGCACCCTCTTAATTATTCTAAAGCACAACTTCGAGATTTGGTGGATAATCCCCGACCGGCAAAAACATCCACCAATGACTTAGCAATAAGTGAGTCAGAGGCAAGGGAAACGGTCCCAAATCTGTAAAAGAACTTTAGGCAGATGAGATTGACTTGTGTAACATGTGGAAAATTAATTTCATGCGGAGAGATGAGTATTACTTTAATAAATAGATCATATGAAAATCATCAATGTCCAAAACGTCCTAGAAAGTAATTTTTGTCATTT
Source organism: Lissotriton vulgaris (assembly GCF_964263255.1). Classification (NCBI taxonomy): domain Eukaryota; kingdom Metazoa; phylum Chordata; class Amphibia; order Caudata; family Salamandridae; genus Lissotriton; species Lissotriton vulgaris. Next base: position 1,436,247,663 of record NC_141687.1, on the reverse strand, counting down.
TTGAGGAAGAGAGATAACCTACAGTGGTACGGGGTCGTTTTCGTTCGTACTAGGGGGGCCAGGTGACATTCGTTCGGGGTGGCTTAGGGGCATTTAAAACAACTTCCCTGATACAGGTAGCATATAAAGTAGAGGCTAAATACCAGGATCTTTATCGATTGCTTTATGCTGTACAAAAATGAAAAACACACAACAAACCTGGACCATTCATATTTTCAATGTTTCTGCGTACTATACTTTTTAACCCTTAACTAATTGAGCTGCTTCATTTCACCTGCTTTTAAAAAAAAAAAAAAAAAAATCGGAAACAGTGGCCATTTATTCGAAACTTACCAATCTATGCGTTACAACTACGTTTGCTTTTTCAAAAACCTTTAATAAAAATGTTGGTGCCCAAATACGGGCCTACAACCCTGTGGGCCGGCCACGGAGCAGGCTGGAACTTTAAATGGGGGGGGGGGGTATTTATTTGTGGAAAACATAACAGAGAGTCAGTGGTCGTTGATTTCATATTAAAAAGTGCGACAAGTGCAACAAAATCATATCGATAATTCATTGTGAGCAAGTACCAAAAGTGTCGACAATTCGAACCTTCAATAATAAATACAGTAATCAATGATGCATTAGAACTTAATATCAATTCATTGTTCGAACGTGTAATCAGTACCCGTCCCATGTCAATTCATTGTTCGAACATATAATCAATACCCATCCTGGATCAATTCATTGTCCGAACATATAATCAGTCTTATCCCATATCAATTCATGTGCTAAAAACTGCATACATATCTCATGATATCAAGGCTGAGCAATCGGGGCACAACAAGGAGTTGAGAGTTTCATTTGTACCGGCGCCATTTTGGGTGAGGTCAGGAAGGTCCAAGTATAGTCAAAATGTCTCCACCAACTCGTGGTTGGACCGGGACCTCTTTCGGCAGTCCAAAAGTTTTCGTTGAAGGGTAGCAGAGGGGACTGCCGACATGAACCATCAGTCAAAGTGGGGTGGGAGGCAACAATCTCTCCTACCGGGTCATACTGGTGTCCCACCGGAACTGATCAAGTTGGTAGTCTTGCAGGATTTTGGTGATTTCAAGACTGAGGCCGGCGCCGGCATGAGCGCGCCGACGTCCCGCGGCTACGTCGTGGTCGTTCCGTGGGTGATCATGGCAGTCATTCCCCATCGGGGGTCGGGGGCCCCCGTGGCTCTTATAGAATCTTCAAAGTTGAGGAGAACGTTTCTGGACGCAGGAAACTAGAAGCATCGTTGCACCGCAACAGTGGACGAGACCCCCGCTGGGTGAGCGGAGCATCATTGCCTCGCAATAGTGGACGAGACCTTTTGTCGGGTGAGTGCAGCGCCGCTGCATCGCAAGAGTGGAGGAACCCTTTTGTTGGGTGAGTGGAGCGTTGGGGGTGCAGCTGAGGGGCCCCCACCTGGGGGGGTGGGAGAGGCTCGTTCGCGCCGCCTCTCCCTCCCAGTGCACCCCACGCCGACACCTGGCGTTGATATCCGTGATGTCCGGACCAGGCGATAAGAGGGGGGGGTCGGAGGCAGAGGCAAGACATCCCCCCCCGTGGCCTGCAGGGCGCCGATTCAGGACCGAACGGGGAGCTCATATCAAGCCGGGGCCAGACCAGGAGATACGAGGGGAGGGGGGGGGTCGGTGGCATGTGCAAGACATCCCCCCCAGTGTTGTCGCAGCCATTATTGAAAAAAGAAGAAGATACCGTCAGCCTCGGCTCCTCTCCTGGTCCACCTATGCGACGACCCTTTTGTTGGGTGAGTGGAGCGTTGGGGGTGCAGCTGAGGGGCCCCCACCTGGGGGTGTGGGAGAGGCTCGTTCGCGCCGCCTCTCCCTCCCAGCGCACCCCACGCCGACACCTGGCGTTGATATCTGTGATGTCCGGACCAGGCGATAAGAGGGGGGGGTCGGAGGCAGAGGCAAGACATCCCCCCCCGTAGCCTGCAAGGCGGCAGAAGAAGGGAATCGGGAGACCAGTACATTTCGGGCCATCCACCCCACGGCTGATGGCGGTTAGCCGGGCCCCGCCCTGCACGTGTCGAGGCCTCATCTTCCGGATGGGCGTAACCGTGGCCTTGTTGCACTTCGGGAGTTTCCGGAATGGGGGTAGGTATCTGCTGATTTGTATCTATTTCATGTTACCGTTATTGGGCATGGCGGGCGGTGGGACAGACATGCTTGGAGCAGTGGGGGGGGTGGCGGAGCCTAGCTACCTCATGGCTGCCGTAACGTCAAGCTTGGCTTCTTTCACCACTTCCATGTTTCTTATTTCTAGCGAAGTCAAAAACTCATCAGTGGCCTACTGATTTTGTTCGATTTCTTTCCCTTCCTTTTCAAGTGTGTTTCATGCTAAGGTTTCTGTTCAACAGGATACAGTGATTACTTCGTATTTTACATATGTCTTCTTTATTAGGGGTACTCTCCGGTTGAGCCAGATGATGTACCTCTAATAAATGGTCCGGGTGGAACTAGTTTCTCAATCAGTGGGGAGTAGATGGGCATGACAGATTACAACGGGGGACAAAGGTCCGCATTACCCACCCTTCACTACTTGCAAAGACTAGACAGAATATTTCTATTCCACGTTATTTGCAAACAGAGAATACCTCGAGAGAACTATTCCTTGAACAATAAATGTCCAGCCAATCATTCATTCAGTGGGGAGAAAAACAGGCATGACAGATTACAACGGGGGACAAAAGTCCGCATTACCTATCCTTCACTATCTGCAAAGGGAGACAGAATATTCCTATTCTTCTCTGTTTGTAGACAGTGTCCGATTATTGCTCTTTGAGATATTCCATGTGACAGGGAATATCTCAAAGAGCAATAATCGATAAAAAATTAGTAGGATTATAACACTTTAATAACTTATAAATATATACATCGCAACAAAAACAGTAAACACCTTAAAACATTTTTTATTAAAACAGAAGCAAAAATGACAACTAACAGTAGTGATATCCTGGGCGGGTGATGGAACTGGGATTGTTAATGGAAAAAGATCTACAGAGAAAGGTATTGGTGAATTATACTTCTCCGGAAATGTAAAACTGACAAATGTTTTATTTGTGTAATCGTTTCAGGTCAAACGGATTGTGGGACAATGTTCAGAATGGAAGAGTCACCAAAAGGCAAAAAGTTCCGCTTGACCCCGGGAGCCGGCTGCCTATGTCGGGTGCGATCTCAGGCCACACCAGGGCAACAAGACTTGGGGAGGGGGTCGGAGCCAAGCGTCTTCTCCGAGTCCGCGCCATCACACCGCCCCTCGGGGGCCTCCGTCAAGCGGTTTAGGGAGGTACCGTATCACATTGTTTTCAAATGCAGTCAGGTCCACAAACGGCCCCCACTTACTTTGAGAATAGTGAAGCTGCAGCAGGTGCAAATAAGCTTTAGACAGTGTTACAAGCGCTGCTCAGAACTCTGAACTATGGCACCCAACATCCAGGACTTATGCCATTTGTGCAAGGCAGTGACATCGAAGCAACTCAGGGACCAAAACCATGAACGTACACTCATGTATGAAAATCTTACTATTGATGCTTGACTGAGGCCAAGGAGATCAGAGTGCATGAGTCTCATGCTCGATCGATTGAGCTAGCCGGATCGGGCAACTAAAAGTATAAAATAGTTATGTAAATAGTTATTTAATAAAATGTTTTACCCTGTTACTTTGCTGGTGTGTTGTATATATTTATAATATTTGCATAGGGTTTGTCGTTATTTTGGGTGGGGTGGGTGGCGGAGCCGAGCTGTCTTGCAGCCATCATCGTGTGGAGCTCAGTTCATCTCACTAGTTTCGTATTTCTCATGAGGGGTTGTTCTTAATGTTTCTATTTTAGCGAGGTCAAAAAGAGATCCCATTAGTGGCCTACTGATTTTGCTCGATTCCTTTTGTTTTTTTAAACGATTTTTCACTATCTGCAAAGACTAAACAGAGTATTGCGACTCTGTGCTTGTTTGTAAATAGAGAATGAACCAAAGAGAACCAATTCTAAAACAGTAAATGCTTGGATAACAATCAATCAAATGGAGAGAGAAGCAGGCACGACGGATTACAACGGGGGCAAAGGCCTGCGTTAACTACCCTTCACTATCTGCAAAGAGAGAGTACTCCTAAGAGAAAAGCGGGGGGGAGAGGGGGGGCAGCGTTCAAAGCACATCAGCGTGCATAAACACGAAAATGTTTTTACCTATCACGTACTTGACATTTGACAGCTTTTGATATTTGCTATTAAAAAACCATTGAAATTCACTGAAAAAACCATAGGTTATAGACCATATATAGTTAGGGATTAGCATTTACAAAACCAAGAAAATTCACTGAAAAAACCATTGGTTATAGACCATATATAGTTAGGAATTAGCATTTTCAAAACCTTAATTTACTCGCACAAAACCATAGAAATTCGAATATATAGTTAGTTGCAATAACTATATATCGCGCACCCGCAATCCACTGCTGATGATGTCACATATTACATCATTCATGACATGGTCAGTGACATCACTGATGACATCACTGATGACATCTCACATGACATCACTGATGACATCACTGATGACATCTCAAATGACATCACTGATGACATCACTGATGACATCACTGATGACATCATTCATGTGATAATACGATGAAGCTCTTCAGACTCTAATATAACCTTAGATCCACTCAGTGTAAACAGACACTCACAGACTGTCACTCATCCATGGAGTTACTCACACACCTAGTCAGTCATGCAAAGTATCAATCACACCTCCATTTCCTCAACTATACAGTTATACACACCTTACTAATTCAAACATATTCTAACACATATTTACTCTCTTATACAATCTCTCATACAAGTTCACAATGATTCATAAAGCCACTCTCACATTCACTGGCTCTTATGCTCAGTTATTTATATATGTCAACTCTCACATGGACTGTGTTTTACATATGTACTTACTTTGACATGTAGCACTGAGATATCCATTCACTCACCAATACACTCATGCACACAGTCAACCGCCCATGCAGCTGTTTCCACATGCACTTTTGAACCCATACATCTAGTGAATCAACTGCTCACACATCTTTGCACAGAGTCATACACCTCCCAGCCACTCATACACATACTCAGTCTCCCATACAAATACTTGGGCAACCAATGAATATCCCATATAGTTACTCATATAGCTACTGATTAACACATTCAGCAGTTTACAGAACAACAGACATAATGATGCACAAATTAAGACAGTTTAGTCACTAACCCATGCACTCAGTGAGACACATTTAATCACTCTCTCATACAGTCAGTCATGCACCCACTAAATTCTTCATCCAGACACTTATACATACACTCATTCTTCAATATGTAAAACATATTTAAACACACAGTCACTGGATGATGTCATCAGTGATGTCATCAGTGATGTCACTGACCATGTCATGAATGATGTAATATGTGACATCATCAGCAGTGGATTGCGGGTGCGCGATATATAGTTATTGCAACTAACTATATATTCGAATTTCTATGGTTTTGTGCGATTAAATTAAGGTTTTGAAAATGCTAATTCCTAACTATATATGGTCTATAACCAATGGTTTTTTCAGTGAATTTTCTTGGTTTTGTAAATGCTAATCCCTAACTATATATGGTCTATAACCTATGGTTTTTTCAGTGAATATATATATATATATATATATATATATATATATATATATATATATATATATATATATATATATATATTCACTAAAAAAACATAGGTTTCACACCAGTTATAGTTAGGAATTAGCATTTAAAAAACCTATTAAATTCACTGAAAAAACCATAGGTTTCACACCAGTTATAGTTAGGAATTAGCATTTAAAAAACCTATTAAATTCACTGAAAAAACCATAGGTTTCACACCAGTTATAGTTACCTGGAAATTTTACTGACATAAAACCATTGAAATTCCCACGTTATAGTTAGTTGGACTCACTATAACTTGCGTGCCTGCAATGCACTGCTGATGACGTCACATATTACATCACTCATGACATGGTCAGTGACATCACTCATGACATCACTGATGACACCATCCAGTGAATGTGTGTCTTTCTGAAAAATATATATATTTTTTTATATGTATTTGTAAAGTACGATGCAAGAATAAATGGTTAAATAAGTGTGTAAATGGATGTTTGTTTTTAAAAGAATTGATTGGTTAACTGCCTTATTAAGTGTATCTTAGTGAATACATATATTAGCAAGTAACTTTTATATATTGAAATGTATGTATCAGTGTTTCACTTTGTGTATAAGTGGCTGTATGGGTTGGTGACTGACTCACTGTTTGTATGTGTTTTGAAGACAGCATATGTACAGGACTGTATGGATGTATGAGTGTGTATATGTGTATGTTAGTGAGTAAACGACTGTCTCACTATTGTCTTTTTCTGTAACGACATATGTTTTAATCTAGTATATGTGAGTGTTGATTTATAAAACTGAGTATATGTGAGAGTGAGAGATTATAAGAGTTCCTGTTTAAATTAGTATGTGTTTATATAAGTGATTGTTTAAGAGAGTAAGTATGTGTAAGTATTCTTAGAAGTAAAGTGGTAGTGTGTGTATAGCTGTATATGCAAATAAATGAATGTTCATTAGTTTTTTTGCATGTGTGAATATGTGTGTGAGTAACTTTTGGATGACTGTCAGTGTGTAACAGGATGTATAGGTGTATCACTACATATAATGAGTGAGTATAGGTATGACTGACTATATAGAACTGTTTGTGAATGAGTGGATGTGTATATAGATGGTGGAATTACTGAATTGTTTGTTGTAACTGGTATGGGTATCTCCACTTTTTTGAAAATGTTAAATTCTATTCTTGAATATGGATCACTGAAAAAATATCGAGGGACAAAATATCGACTTGCAAAAATATTGTGGAAAAAATATCGACAGACAAAATATCGAGTTTGTATCTACAAACAGGTAAGTACAAAAATATTGAGTAGTAAATATCGTTTACAAAAATATAGTTTTAAAAAATATCGACTTTATTAAAAACAGTGTTAAATTAAATTAATATTAAAATTTAATTACTAAAATATACTTAAAAATACTTAATTTAACTTATAATAATTAAATAATAAATAAAAATAATAAAATAAAATTTTTACAATCATATTTGTTAAAACATATATATATATATATATATTAACATACTATAATTAAATAAGATACTATTATATTACCGTACAATAGCAGAAGTGTAAAAAATACTATTCCCACTCCAAAGAGTGCAAGCGTAGGGAAACCATTGGATAGCGTAGGGGTTAAAATTACTATTCCCACTCCAGTGGGTGCAACAGTAGGGAAAGCGTTGGATAGCGTAGGGGTTAAAATTAGTATTCCCACTCCAGTGAGTGCAACAGTAGGGAAAGGGTTGGATAGCGTAGGGGTTTAAATTACTATTCCCACTCCAGTGGGTGCAACAGTAGGGAAAGCGTTGGATAGCGTAGGGGTTAAAATTACTATTCCCACTCCAAAGAGTGCAACAGTAGGGAAAGCGTTGGATAGCGTAGGGATAAAAATTACTATTCCCACTCCAGTGGGTGCAACAGTAGGGAAAGCGTTGGATAGCGTAGGGGTAAAAATTACTATTCCCACTCCAGTGGGTGCAACAGTAGGGAAAGCGTTGGATAGCGTAGGGGTTAAAATTACTATTCCCACTCCAGTGGGTGCAACAGTAGGGAAAGCGTTGGATAGCGTAGGGGTTAAAATTACTATTCCCACTCCAGTGGGTGCAATAGTAGGGAAAGTGTTGGATAGCGTAGGGGTTAAAATTACTATTCCCACTCCAGTGGGTGCAACAGTAGGGAAAAAGTTGGATAGCGTAGGGGTTAAAATTACTATTCCCACTCCAGTGGGTGCAACAGTAGGGAAAGCGTTGGATAGCGTAGGGGTTAAAATTACTATTCCCACTCCAGTGGGTGCAACAGTAGGGAAAGCGTTGGATAGCGTAGGGGTTAAAATTACTATTCCCACTCCAGTGGGTGCAATAGTAGGGAAAGTGTTGGATAGCGTAGGGGTTAAAATTACTATTCCCACTCCAGTGGGTGCAACAGTAGGGAAAAAGTTGGATAGCATAGGGGTTAAAATTACTATTCCCACTCCAGTGGGTGCAACAGTAGGGAAAGCATTGGATAGCGTAGGGGTTAAAATTACTATTCCCACTCCAGTGGATGCAATAGTAGGGAAAGTGTTGGATAGCCTAGGGGTTAAAATTACTATTCCCACTCCAGTGGGTGCAACAGTAGGGAAAAAGTTGGATAGCGTGGGGGTTAAAATTACTATTCCAACTCCAGAGAATAGAACTTTAGGGAAAGTAAATACTTCATAAATAAATATAAAATGTATTATTGAATATCTATTAATAATTATTTAAAAATAAATAATATTTGTATAAAATTTAATAATTAATATATATAATTTACTAATTAACAATAATTAATTCTATTGATCACCTATTAATACTAATTAATGAAAATATTTACTATTAATTATTTAATAATGAAAAATTATTTAACAATTATTTGAAATTAGATAAATATAAATAAATGTAATTAATTAATTATTTATTATTTAATCACTTCCCAGCCAATTCCCCTATAAACTCACAGCCCGCTACAAAAATGATTTAGTAAAATTTACATAATTACCAATTATTCAATTAATTATAATTAATTACCAATTAAAATTTAATTAATTAACTATTATAAATGTATTAACTATTAATTTAAATTTACTATCAATAAATAAATTTATATATTTAATTAATTATAATTAAAATACTTTCCATCCTATTCCCCTATAATCCCACAACCCGCTACAGAATTAAATTACGCAATAATTATAACAACACAAATCATTAATAAAAATTAATTATAACATAAATACACACTTTTCACACATATTATACCATAAAAATACACTATAAAAAATTTAATATTATTAAAAAAACGATATTTTTTACTATCTATATTTTTAACAGTCGATATTATATCACTTACCTTAAAATCGATATTTTGGTCATCTATATTCTGTCCTGTCGATATTTTGTCCAGTCTATATTTAAAAGTCGATATTATGTCCTGTCGATATTTTTGAGTCGATATTAGGGAAACCTTTGCCTAAACCCTGCAAGCAGTAAGCTCTACAAACTCACCGCCAAACCGCCAGAGCAAGACAGGACTACCCCCGCCTCCCGCCGCACGACTCCCGCTGATCCAGGGAGACTGCCGCCGAGAGGAGAGCGGGGGCTGGGGAACTACATCCCCCAACAAGCCCTGCGCCAGCACCACCTGGAAGGAGCCACAGGAGGCGCATAAAGTCGCGCTTCCCCTGCAGAGCGGGGGAAACCTTTGCCTAAACCCTGCAAGCAGTAAGCTCTACAAACTCACCGCCAAACCGCCGGAGCAAGACAGGACTACCCCTGCCTCCCGCCGCACGACTCCCGCTGATGCAGGGAGACTGCCGCCGAGAGGAGAGCGGGGGCTGGGGAACTACATCCCCCAACAAGCCCTGCGCCAGCACCACCTGGAAGGAGCCACAGGAGGCGCATAAAGTCGCGCTTCCCCTGCAGAGCGGGGGAAACCTTTGCCTAAACCCTGCAAGCAGTAAGCTCTACAAACTCACCGCCAAACCGCCGGAGCAAGACAGGACTACCCCCGCCTCCCGCCGCACGACTCCCGCTGATCCAGGGAGACTGCCGCCGAGAGGAGAGTGGGGGCTGGGGAACTACATCCCCCGACAAGCCCTGCGCCAGCACCACCTGTAAGGAGCCACAGGAGGCGCATAAAGTCGCGCTTCCCCTCCCTCGCGGGACGCCGGGCGAAGCCCGAGCCAAGGGCGGGCCCGTTTCAGCTCGTTCCAGACTGAACCAGGCTGGGCCCTTCCCCTTGGTTTGTTATCGTCAGGCGATCCTCCCTACAGCTAAAGGTACTCTCTCCTTTTGTTTATCAGATTTTGGATTTAGTTCCGGGAGCTTGCACTTCGTCATTATGTCTGTAACAAGGGGATCCAGAAGTAAGACTGCTCTCAGAACTGCGCAGTTTACAGGTCCTATTGACAAATTTATATCTACTACCACCGAGGCTATTAACTTAAATATTTCCCTCTTAGAGCGCAGGGTATCCCAGGACCTTGCGTTCGCTAAGAGATCTTCATTGGGCCTCATAGCTACGGCTTTAACCCCGCTCCCAACAGCTACATCCATGCCTATTCTTTCTCAGCCTGGAAATGTAACAGCACAAGTCCACTCCATTCCTAATGCTGTAAATTTGTCGGCCACAAATCTGTCATTGGAACTGGACTCCACTGGGAATCTTGAGATCACCCCGGACCTAGAGCGGATTACAGTTGAAGACCCGACTCAAGGTGTCCGGTTCATGGGGGTGAGAGAAGGCGCTATACCCAAGCAGTCAATACCTTCAAATAAAGGGAATAAGGCCAATCAATACCCTAAAAACAAGAAAAAGAAAGGTTCTACTACTGCTTCAGTCACGAACATTACAACCGGTACTAACTCTGCATCATCTGCTTTGCCTAATTTAAATTGTCTTTCCATGGGTAACATTCAGGGGGGTGCCCCTTGTCTGTCTGATCATGATTTTTCCCAGTTGTTTGAAAGATTCAGGGACCTACTTAAACACCACCTCCAGCCTCTGGAACGGAGTATTATGGCAATTGAAAAACAGCTTGCCATACTCCTCGATAAATCTTCTAACCAGTCCAGGGCAGGAACAGCCAAACCCGGGGGGGTTTCATCTGTGTCCTGTCCGGGGGTCCCCCCAGCTAACATAGACAGACCATCTGTTACGTTTAACACTCAACCCAAAACAAAGGACCCTACAATTTCAACATCTTCTGCTTCTATTACCTGTGCAAATTGCACAAAACCCAAGCCTAAAGATAAATTAGTACCCCAGACACCATCATCCAGTCAGCAAATTCCCGCTGTTCAGACCCCACTAGTTACGTCAATTGACGCTAACCGCACTTTGACCAACGAGCCTTTACAGCAATCTAACAGTAAAAATAAGGCTACTAAAACTAATTCCCATTTAGGTAAAAAGGGGCCCAGACCTAAACGCCCATTTCATCTGGCTCCCGAGGTATCTCCATTTATTGTAATTTTAACAGGAGTACCGGAACTTACAGCAGGAACTGATGAACCCCACTGGTCCCTCCGGAATAAAATCCTCCAGTGGCTAAGCATCAACAGGCCTCTGAAGCAAGCCCCCACCATTTGTAGAATATCTTCGGTACGTAGGGTACCATGGGTGGGGAAGAGCCCCAAGAGTATTCAAGGGGATTGCGTCATCGTTACATGCGAGGATGCCTCTACTGTGAACCATATTTGTTCATGGCCAGATTTAGAGAAGAAAGGGGGAATCGATACCCACCGACTCTCCTTTTTCTACCCTCCTACATTTAACTACCATTACCCAATTCCACCGCCAAACTGGGCCATGACCCAAGAACACCAATGGGATTATGGTGACCCATGGCAAATTCAACAGAACAGGGGCAGGGATTGGGTACCCCGCCCCTGGTATCCCAACAATAACCGTTTTGTAGATGGCGGGTGGCAAGGTATTCAAACATCCAACAGATTTGACTGCCTGGAGATGGTTGACTGACTTCATGTCCTACCACCATCAAATCAACCAGTCAACAGGCAGTCGGGATCTGGTGTGGTTGCGCGATTCGACCTTGCCAGTTTAAAATCTGTCCCTACTGTGGCCCCCGTGTCTCCTAGTTGTCATACGGTTTTACAGAGGGTTCCCGTACCTGAAAGTTCTCCCACCCAATCCCCTTCTCTCAGACACCATCTTCCTAATACCCAATCCCCCACCTGCAGGTCAGTAATTGGACCCTCCAGGATATCAGCTCAGGCAACTAAGTCTGCCGATCTTACACTGATTTCCTGGAATATCGCTGGTATTGCAGGGAAACTAAACACCCCTTTTTGGTTTAGGTTCATAGGAGAAGGGTTTGATATAGTCCTCCTCCAGGAGACCTGGAGTCAGGAGGATATTAATGTAGAAGGTTATTCTTCCTATTGCCTTAATGCCACTAAATCCAACTCAGGCAGGGCAAAGGGGGGGTCTCCTGATACTTCTTTCTAATAGATTGGAAAACCATAAAGTCAGAAGTAGCTCAAACGTGGGAGCTCATAGCCAGGTATTAAGGATCGAATGTGGCAAGGGAAAGGACTTGGTCCTTGTTAATTTTTATAATAACATCTTTGATGCCTCTAGAGGGAATATTCTGTACCCCTTGGAAAAAGAAATCGCCAAGGCTATGGGCATTTCAAATAAGCAGTCGGACATCCTATGGGCTGGGGACTTTAATTTGCAGCCATGCCAGCTATCCAAGGGGAATCCATGCGGCTTTGGGGTGGAGCAGGATAATTTCAGCGGGAGCGTGGGCAGGAGCGAGGATTTCCCTCATTTTTCACATTGCCATTATGGCTCTATTTTAAATAAATTGTTATCCAAATGTAGTATGGTTGTAGATAAAATAAAGATGGAAATCCAGATAGAAAGGTTGACACAGGTGGTTTATTCAAGCTGAGTAAATCAACCCACGACCAGTAAAGTTGAATATCAGGTTTGCAATGGTCAAGACATACAATCAAAGCATTCTAAGAACATGGAATAAGAACCTAAGAAGAACATTCCTTAAAGAGCAAGTATAACTATTATGAAGTACATACTACACATCCTTCCCCTAATAAATAAAGAAGAAAAGCAGATGAAGGAAAACACAGTAAAGTAACCAAATGCATACATGGAAAAAAAAACAAGATTAATCCAAAACATAATCATGGAGTCTCACAGGAACAGATCTGATTCTGCGACTGAGATCCCTACCATCCCCAGCACCAATGGAATTGGAAACAGGCTGCAAAGTGGGAGGAGGCGTGAGATCGTTTGAATCACCATGTGCTAACAGGGAAGCATCAAGGCCAGGACGATTGACGGGAACAGAAGGAACAGATGGAGAGATAGAGGATTCACCAACACCAAACCAGTCAGAACAGCGATCATCAGATAAATCTGAGGTCTGCTTGTTGGAAGAAATAATCTTTGCTTGTTGATCAGAGATCTTAATAAGAGCATTCTTGTTCCACCAACCCCTTTCAAATAAAAGAGCTGCAGAACGAGAAACTTTCAACACTTTAACAGGAGCAGAAAATTTGGATTGCCCCTTGGTTATCTTAACAGGTTTCTTAATGATGACCCAATCACCAGAAATAAGAGGTTTTTCTGTGACATGCATGCGTTTGTCATAATTATTTTTGTAACTCTCCTGTTTGCTCTTGACATGTTCACGAACTTTAGCTAAATCCACATTGATAAGAGAACTTTTCATCAACCAAGAAGGGTTCAACCTAGAAGTGGGAATTCTACCCCGCAGTAAAACAAAAGGGGACACTCCTGTGGTACTGTGCGGGGTACAATTATAGTTCCAAATTTTCTCGCTAAGAAATTCAGCAACATTAAGTTTATTAGCACAGGCTGTTTGAATAGATTCCTTCAATAAACGGTTAGCTCTTTCTACAAGGCCATTCGAAGCAGGACTGTAAAGAGGAACTAACATGTGCTTAATGTCTAAATTGTTTAAAAACAAATTCATCTCCTGTGAGACAAAGTGCGAACCGTTATCGGAAACAATTTCATGTGGAGTACCATCGATGACAAACAAACCCTTTAAAAATGAAACTACAGCAACAGAATTAGGGTTCTTGACTAAAGAAAAATAGATCCATTTAGAAAAGTAATCAATTGCCACAATTAAGAATTTGAAGTCATCACTAAAAACAGAAAATGGACCAGAAAAATCTATGGCAATTTTCTGCCAAGGGGACTCAGGCCACTCTACAGGAACAAGAGGTGAATTGGACAGCTTCCAATGTTTATCAGAGCATAGACACTGTGGACATTGGTTGACAAAGGATCTAACCTGGTTATCGATACCAGGCCACCAATAAGTGGTTTTAATCTTATTGGTGGTACCGGTGATACCAGGATGAGTTTCATGCGCCAGAGAAATAATGGATTGTCTGATGCCAACGGGTGGGACAAATTTGTCTTGCCTGAACAAAATGTCACCTGACACCGACAATTCAGATGCAACCTGTACATAATGTTTTTCCTCCGTTGACATGCTTCTATCCCTGGGCCAACCTTTAATCAAAAATTTCTTAACATTGAGTAAGCAAAAATCGTTATCCATACCCTTTAACCAGTCTTGTTTAGTAATTTTTGTACCTTGAAGGGCATCATCAACAGCAAACACATACTCTAAGTCAGAGTTGACTAAATTACATGTGGATAAAGGAATGCGTGACAAACAATCCGCACGAATGTTTTTGCCACCAGGTAAGTATTTTATCTCAAAATTAAATTCTTGAAGACGTGCCAATAGTCTAACTAAGCGAGAAGAAGCTCTATTGGAGGAACTCTCGCCAAGCATGTAAATTAACGGCTTGTGGTCCGTGTATAAAAGAAATCTGGTGCCCCAAATGTACATTTTAAATTTTTCAACAGACCATGAACAAGCTAAGGCTTCTCGCTCTATGGTACTGTAATTTGCTTCAGCTGAAGTTAACGAATGAGAAGCGAATGCAATGGTGCATTCCTCACCCTTAATCATTTGACTAAGAACAGCTCCTAGGCCACGGGAACTAGCATCAACGGTAATGATGCTTTGAACACCATGGGAAAAGGGCTTGATGGCAGGAGCAGAGAGTATCAAATCTTTGACGGAGTCAAAAGCAGATTGAGATTCAGAGGACCACACAAATTTAGCATGTTTTTTTAACAGATCTCTAAGAGGTTGAACTACAAGAGCATAGCTCCTAACAAAACGAGCGTAATATTCACTCAACCCCAAAAATGCTCTGAGCGAGTCTTTATCTAGAGGAGGAGGAGCATTTTTAATAGCTTCCAACAAAGAAGATTTGGGTTTAATGCCATCTTTTGAGAGGTTGTGGCCTAAGTAATCAACCTCATTAGCCAAAAATTTACATTTCTTCTTGTTGACGGTAAGACCATTGTTTTGTAGAGATTTTAAAACATACTCCATCAATATGTAATGTTGATCCAGGGATTCAGAATGAACCAAAATGTCATCCTGGAACGCCTGAATTCCAGGACAATTATAAAAAATGGAGTCCATTAATCTTTGAAATATACTGGCTGCAGAAGCAAGCCCAAATGGTAACCTTTTATACATATACACACCAAAAGGTGTAACAAATGTTGTGAGGGGTTGAGATTCTAAAGATAAAGGAATTTGGTGGTACGCTGAGCGCAAATCGATAGTGGAAAAATATTTGCTACTACCGATATTGGCCAGCATATCATGGATTTTAGGCAAGGGATGTACATCAATGACAATGTTGCGATTGAGTACTCGCAGGTCTGCACATAAACGAATTTCCCCAGAAGGTTTTCGTGCTACGACGGCAGCAGAAACCCATTCTGAAGACTCAATTGGACAAATAATGTCTTGAGCAATAAGAGATTCAATGTGCTTTCTTAAGTCCTCTCTAACAGACAGAGGAACAGGCCGTACCTTTTGAATCACAGGACAAGCGTTGTCTTTTAACTTAATACTATGCTCGAAATTCTTTACCAACCCAATCTTATCTTCAAAAACAACCTTGTATTTTTCTAAAACATTGCAAAGAATGGGGTCATTACAATAATCAAAAACAGACAGTATAGGAAGATCACCCAAAGCAACAGGTTCAGGATGACCGGGTTTTAAAATAATGCCAAGTCTGGCCTGGTCTTGCCAGCCTATAATATCACGGCCATTGTGTGCAACATAAATTTTAGTATAAATAACACGACCTTTAAAATCAATGTTGTCGGGAAAATATCCACGCATGGTTATGTCAAAACCCCCGAAAGCCTTCGGATTAACATCAGTAGTAAATAATTCTTTGTCATTCCAAGAGCACTGAAAAGTAGTTTCATCCAAGATGGTAATAGGGGATCCGGAGTCAGCCATAACCTGTATGGTCTGAATCCCAATTGAAATGGTGCAAATAGGACCCTTGATACTGAAATCACATAAAGCATTAACCTGAATAAATGAAATAGAAGAAAGATTTAACGCATCACAAATTTCTTCCTCAGAATAAACCATATTAACTTTAGACTTATCTTTAGGTAAACGACACGATGCAGCAAAGTGACCTACACGTTTACAATTAGAACACCTTTTACCTTGTGCAGGACACTTTGGATTATTAGCAACATGAAACTTTGAACCGCACCTGTAACAAAATACATTAGCTTTAGATTCAAAAACTTTTTTCCCAGTATTGCGGTTAGAAACAACATTAACATTACAATTGTCACCAGATGCCTGTGAAATATTGCAAACACTTGAAGAAGCGGCATGTTCAGCTAAAATTTTTGAGGAAACAACAGAACACTCAATACTTTTCGCAATTACAATAACTTCATCTAAAGTTGGATTTTTACAAGTCAAAATCCGCTCTTGGATTTTCTTATTAAAGCAATTAAAGACTAACTGATCACGTAGAGCAGTCTCCAGGTAGGTACCAAATTCGCATTTTGATGCAAGAACTCGTAGAGTAGCTACATAGTCTTCTATAGACTCTTCTTGTAACTGTTTCCTTTTGAAGAACATATGTCTCTCAACCATGACTGATGGATCATCTTTAAATTGTTTGCCCAGACGTGTTAATGCCTCGGTATATACATTCCATGAGTCATCATCAGCAGGAGCTTGAACAACTGCTAAATTGTCAAATAATTGTTGGCCAGCATCTCCTAAGTGATTGAAAAGGATAGCTCTTTTTCTGGATGCAGGGTAATCTAGAGCATCTATAGCTTCCAAATAGTTTGTAAACACATGTAGCCATTTGTGCCATGGTGTAGGAGGTTTGCCAGGAACAATTAAAAACGATGGAGGTGCTACAATCCCATTGTTGTTATTACCTGAAGTAGCCATGGTAAATTCACAAAAAATATATATATATTATAATAAATTCTTACTTGTCAGCCTTTGAAAGAGAACTGTCCGGTAAAACGATCTTTTAAAAGTAGACAGAAAACGACCAAAACCTCAAAGATAAGATCGCGTTGACAAGAGGTTCAGATGAGCAATGCCTGTCAGCGTTTTATCAAGCAGACGCTGAGCGCTGAAAGTGACGTTTTATTTTTAGAAGTTGACGTCGAGCGCTGAGCACGTAAACCAAGCTGGAGCGCATTCAGATTACAGCATACGCTGGGCGTATTCCAGAGTGACGCCGTAGACGTGCAGCGCGCGTACCAGAAGCGCGTTAGAAAACAAATGCACAGCTTGCCTCTCGAGCGTAGAATGCTTCACGCATTTGAAAAAAAACGGAATGAAGCAGGCAGCGTTTAAAGGCGGCTTTCAGGTAATAAATATTAAAACAATAACTCACAGTTTTTGTGAAGATGGTCTCAAATGATGAGAACGAAATTCCAAAATTAAAATCCGATTTTGTAAGAAACGTTGGAGCCAGTGACCTTAAAGTTCATGGTCGAACTGCTCATGTCGGTGGGTTTGATTCCTACCAGCTTCCGATCGTCGCCAATAAATGTAGTATGGTTGTAGATAAAATAAAGATGGAAATCCAGATAGAAAGGTTGACACAGGTGGTTTATTCAAGCTGAGTAAATCAACCCACGACCAGTAAAGTTGAATATCAGGTTTGCAATGGTCAAGACATACAATCAAAGCATTCTAAGAACATGGAATAAGAACCTAAGAAGAACATTCCTTAAAGAGCAAGTATAACTATTATGAAGTACATACTACACCAAATTAGATCTATTCCTGTTAAATTGCAACAAAAACAATCAGAATGCCATTTGCCCCACCTTTACAGGGAGGGAAGCTGGGACATTCATCGATCACATCCTGTTCTCAAGTAATGGTGACTACTCAAACTTGTATGTGAGAGAAGAAAGTCTTAGTGACCACAACAGCATTTGCGTCACCCTTCCTACAAGGGGCGTCACACAAAATGCCGGAGAAACCTGTACCACTGATATTGTTTCCTGCAGACCTAACGGCCCGAGGATCAAATGGACAGGGGTCAACTCTGCGGCCAAACAAAGGGAGGTCATAGTTAGCTGTAAAACTGAGATTAGTTATTGCCTAAATGATGTCATTAACCCCGATCTTCTGTTATTACAATTTATTAATATCAATATTGTCATCGAGGGTATCTTTACCAAGAAACCATCAGCTAATAAAACTGTAAAATTGGGATGGTTTGATAAGTCCTGTACTGTAGCCTTACGGGAATTGAAGCTTGCCTTAGGGTTCAAACCCCGAAATGGCAACAGAATTAAACAAACAAGGGCTAACTACAAATTGGCCATCTCTAACAGGAAAAAGGTCTTACAGAGAGAAGCATGGGATAAGTTGAATGAAGCAGTCGAGACTAAAAATAGTAAACTCTACTGGGAAATAGTCAACAGCCCATTTTTAAATACAGAAGGCATTCCGGAAATCACTTCCTATGTCGCATGTGAGGAGTGGATCACCCACTTCACTAATATCTTCAACCCAGAAGGGTTATCACTAACCCTACCCCTTGCTGACTCGTGAATATGGACACCTACACCCTTGGAGATTACCCTGGAAGAGGGATTCGAAGGCCTTGCTAATAGCAAGGGGGGGAAGGCCCCGGGACCCGATGGGGTGCCTATAGATTTATTAAAAGCTGAACCTAATCTGTGGGCCCCCATTTTGGTTAGGACCTTCAACTGTGCAGCGGAAGGTAACATTCCCCCCTCTTGGGGCCAATCGGTTATCATCCCCTTATTCAAAAAAGGCAGTAAATCCGAGGCCTCCAATTATCGACCAATTTCTTTATTGGACGCCTCAGTAAAGGTTATGAGCAGAATTCTGCTCAAAAGACTAGAAACCTGGGCCGAAGATATGAACATTTTAACTAAAGTGCAATACGGCTTTAGGAAAGGCATGGGCACATTAGAGCAATGCGTAAATTTGGATCTTTTAATTAACAAATATACAGTAGCCAAAAAGGGCAACTTATTTTTATGTTTTGCTGACCTGAGCAGCGCATTCGATTTAGTTGATCACGGTATTCTTTGGCAGGTTGTATTGGAGTTAGGGGCACCGAAAGAAATAGTACACTTTTTGGCAAGGCTCTACCAGAAACTTTCTTGTAAAGTCCGATACGGTACCTTAGGTGAATGTACACCATTCTTTAAGGTATCCCGGGGCATCCGTCAAGGATGCGTACTAGCTCCTCTTTTATTTTCCCTTTTTATTAACTGTGTTGATCGCACTTTAGCTACTATACCGGCAGACGCTCCGCTGATTGGAGGCAATCCTGTCTCAATCTTATTATATGCGGATGACGCCGTTCTTTTATCCCGCACTCAGATAGGTTTACAGCGCCTTATCGATAGTTTTATGTTGTTTATACAAAACAGGAGACTCTGTGTAAACAAATCCAAGACCTATGTTATGTTGTGTGGTCAGTCAGCCAATACATTGAAGTCCAACTTCTATCTAGACAGCGATAAAATGTTACAAGTTAAAACATTCTGTTACCTAGGAATTACCTATGCCAATGATGGGTCATGGAAATCCGAGCTTGATAATATCAGGTTGAAAATGACGCGAACTACAAGCAGCGTATTTCGATTTGCTTCCAAGCTCGGATCGAGAAGCATTCGAGATATGATTAATATCTACAACATTCGCTGTGTCCCCTCGGCATTGTACGGGGCGGGTGTGTGGGGTCACATAGATGGCACCCCTCTACAAAAAGATGAAAATAAGTTTTTAAGAAGAGTGCTATGTGTCCCCCATTCCGCTTCCGTTCAACTAATTCACGACGAGGTTGGGGTCGAGTTTATTTCGGACTTAGCAGCCGTTCGTCCACTCTTATTGTGGCGTTCTATTTGGGCTAAGTCAGAGACTCGATTCACTCAAGAAATTATTCTTGATTGTGTAGGACTGGACTTTTCCTCACGCATTCTTTGGTTGAAATATATCCACTTCTGGTACAAAACTTTGTTTGATATTGATGTTCTCCTTGACCCCGAACTGGCGGTAGAAATCCCAAAAAAAGAAATCAAACAAACTTTTCTAATGCACAAAAAGAAAGGGCGTGATGAGGTATATGGTAAGCTAGCTACTGTGAAGTTCTACAGAGAACTTAATTTACCATCAGGGTTCCAAGCTTATCTCTTAAATGTCAGCCGTCCATCCCATCAATATGTCCTAACTCGCGTCAGGTTGGGTATTGTACATCACCTTGTTGCGTTCCCAGTACAGAAACTTAAATCAGAAACCCCCTGCCCTTGTGACAACGTTTCACGTCAGAGTTGCTGCCATTTTTTACTTTTCTGCAAATTTTATCACTTTTTAAGATTAAGGTACTTAAAACCTATTTTTATCAAATACAACACACGGTCATTTAAGAATGCCCTTGCGTTACTATCAGCCCTTGAAAATGTGGACATCTGTTTTTTTGTTGCTACCTTTATTTTGAAATGTACAGCTGCCAGGAAAAGTATTGTATTGCCATGATTTATACATTCCTGTCTGTACTTATCTAAATGTACAGCTGCCAGGATGTGCACATTGTGCGATAACTACCCTCAATCCTGTCTGTACATGTTTGCTCCCTTGATTTTTCGCATCTATTATGGTACAGCTGCCAGGAAACGTTTAGTGCTGCTATATTTTTACACCGTCCTGTCTGTACCTACCTGTCTCTTAAAAAAAATTTAATTTTAAATTTTAATCTAAAATTACAATGTCCCATGTTCTAGGCTTTGGGTTTGCCATTCAATGTACAGCTGCCAGGATAAGCATTTCATGCGATAATTTCTTTATTCCTGTCTGTACGATTATGATTCCCGCACCCTTTAGTTATTTTTATATCTTCAATCATGATTCAATGTTTAGCGCTTGTTAGTATGTGTCTTTTGCCCATATGAAATATTCCGGATTTCCCTTGTATAAACCTTGTATTTTATAACAATTTTAATGAAATGAATTGATTTATTTGTTTTGCTTGTATGATTTGTATTTACAAATCGAATAAAAGCTTTGAAATTGAATTGAGTCGATATTATGTCTGTGCACCCTTGAATATGTGTTTCAAGACTTACATTACACTGAAAGGAGGACTCTCACTCTGTCACAAGGATGGTGTCATCAGTGATGTCATGAGTGATGTCACTGACCATGTCATGAGTGATGTAATATGTGACGTCATCAGCAGTGCATTGCAGGCGCGCAAGTTATAGTGAGTCCAACTAACTATAACGTGGGAATTTCAATGGTTTTATGTCAGTAAAATTTCCAGGTAAAAATAACTGGTGTGAAACCTATGGTTTTTTCAGTGAATTTAATAGGTTTTTTAAATGCTAATTCCTAACTATAACTGGTGTGAAACCTATGGTTTTTTCAGTGAATTTCATAGGTTTTTTAAATGCTAATTCCTTTCTATATCGAGTTTCTAACCTATTTTTTTTTTACAATTTGCTGTTTTGTGTAAGTATTAATTTTTGAGGTTTTTTTTATATCATTTTTTCCAGGGGCGCTCTGGGTGCGCGCTCTGGTTAGCTCTCCGGTAAGCTCTCCGGTAAGCTTTCCGGTAAGCTCACCGGTAAGCTCGCCGGAAAGCGCACCCAGAGCGCTACTTTCGTTTGTGAAAAAAAATATGAATGAAAAGTTAATAATAATGCAAAACATTTCGTACCATACAAATAAAATCAGTCTTTTTTTATAAGGAAAATGATTATGCATTTCTGTAAAAGTATGATGACGTCACTTCGGCGCGCAACTTAAGCGCCCTCGGAAGCGCCTACGTTCGCGCCGCGTATACGCCCCCGGAATCGCCTACGTTCGCGCCACATATGCACCCCGGAAGCGCCTACGTTCGCGCCATGTGTGCGCACCCGGAAGCGCTCCGGAGCGCGTAGCGTAAGCGCGTCGGGTCATGTGACCTTAAAATAACACTTTTCATTGGTTACTAACAGTTTTTTTTACAAAGAATGAAATCCCCACCCATTTCCTTCACTTCTTCTTTCACTTTTGTGACTGCAAGACCTGCCTTTTTGCTCCTGGATATTTCTTGGTTTTACAATGGCTGCCAGACAATCCAGCAGTGAGGATGAACCAGAATTCATCAATGAAGAGCCTCCTCTACGAAAAGTTAAGGAACATTTCATGTGGAATTTTTTTTAAATCCCACCTGACCAAAAAAAGGTGAATGCTCCAAAAGTGGAGTGCAGGATCTGCAAAGAAGTGCTGTCGCGGGGTAACCCCTTAAAAAAGTACTCATTTGGCAACTTCACGATGCTGCACCATGTCCAGAGGAAGCACCCCCAGAATTTTGCCCGGGAAAGTGTCAGGGCTCTGGCACAAGAGGTTCCCAGTGATGGGGCCTCTACATCAACCGGAGGAGCAACTTCTTCTGGGAGGGGGCAATCGCAGGAGCAGGTGCCAAACATTCAACCTGCATTTAACCATGGTGTCCTCAGATGCAGATACTGCAATCAACTCCTCACCTATGGGGAGCAAAGTGTCCAGCTCATGGTTCGAGCATTGGAGAACCATCGCTGCCCTTCCCACCCCTAATTTTTTTGTTTTTTTTGCTCCTGTTGAGCAGTTTCCATTCCCTGTTTTTGTTCCTGTTTAGAAAAAAGAAGAAAACAAAAATTTCTTTTCAGAACTACCTCCAATTCTCATCAAAGAGCTATATTCTTAAAAAAATGAAAAAAGAGTAAGTGAAATAGAGTGCATTGAGGGACAACTTCCACAATCATGGAAGGAAGCGGTAGTGAACCCCATACGCAAAAACTCCACCTTGCCCTGGTCAGAACTCTCCAACCTTCGCCCGATTTCTCTCCTTCCTTTCATCAGCAAACTGGCAGAGAAACACGTTAATACCATCCTCTCCAGCTTTATCGAGGCGACAGGGGGCCTGGACCAATCTCAATCTGGGTTCAGGCCCAACCACAGCACTGAATCAGCCCTCCTCTCTGTGACAGATAAGATCAAACTGTCACAGGACAGAGGTGGCTCTATGATTCTAGTGCTGTTGGACCTGTCTGCAGCCTTTGATACCGTGTCCCATGACATCCTTCTCAGCCGCTTGCAGGGAGTAGGAATTCAAGGCTCTGCACTATCATGGTTGGAGAGTTTTCTTTCCGGGAGATCACAATCTATCAGCCTGGGCCCCTTTCGTTCCATCTCAAGGGCGCTCACAAAGGGGGTGCCACAGGGCTCATGCCTCAGTCCAACATTGTTCAATGTGTATGTGGCCCCCCTTGCTGAGATTGTGCGGAAATATGGGTTCATACCGGTCTCCTACGCAGATGACACCCAGCTCCTCTACCCTTTTAGCTCCCTTGGCCCCAAAGTCAAGGAGAACTTTGCTGAGGGTATGAGGGCAGTGTCACATTGGATGGCTGTGAACTGCCTCCAATGTTACGTGACCAAAACAGAGGTCATGCTCTTTGGCAAGGCGAGTCTTCTTTGGTCCCCAGACTGGTGGCCAATAGATCTGGGCCCAGTACCTACATCCAAACCCCACGTAAAAAATCTAGGGGTAAAGTTAGACCAAAAGCTGACCATGAAGGAATACACCAACTACTTGCAGGGTTGTGTTTCCACACTATCGTCCTACTTAGACGTGTCTTCCCGTATCTCCATGCCACCTATAGGAAGACACTTGTACAGGCCCTGGTGACCAGTCGTCTGGACTACTGTAACGGCCTGCTGACATTAGCAAACGCAGATGCTGTAGGTCGTCTGCAGGTAGTCCAGAACACAGCAGCAAGACTGGTCATGAGTGCACCAGCCAGGACTCCCTCTAAACCACTGCTGAAGGAACTGCACTGGCTTCCCATACGGCAGCGTATCAATTTTAAGATATGCTGCACGGTTCACAAATGTCTCTACGGAGCAAGCCCTAAATATCTGTCTCAATCCCTTGAGCTGTATCAGCCCAGCAGGTCTCTCCGCTCTAGCAACCAAGCCCTTCTAAAGCCCCCTGCAACTAAGAAATACAGAGAAGGAGATCGTGCTTTCTCCGCAGTTGGACCTGCTTTATGGAACAAACTTCCCACCGATGTAAGAATGACTACCAACCACCTGTCTTTTAGAAAGACACTAAAGACCATTCTGTATCAAGAAGCCTTCCTGTCTAGTTAACTTCTATAATACACTACCTGTCGTCCTATAGCTGGCAAAGCGCGGAGATACCCTTACGGGATTGATTCCTGCGCTATAGAAGAAATTAAAATAAATAAAAATAAATTGATAATGGAAAGGAGAATGAGTAAGAAAGAACAGAAAGGTATGAGAGGAGAAAGGAAGTGAAGTAGGAGGACTGAAAGAAGGTGAGTGTTAGGAAAGAAAGCAAGGAGAAGAAGAGTGAATATGGGGAATGTTGATATTCAAAGAAAATGTTGAAAAGGAACAGGGGTGTGGAAGGATAAGAAAAGATGCATTGCTGGAGTTGAAGGCAGAAGGCCTCATTTATGAAGCCATGCGTCACTTTAACACCACCAAAGCATCACTTTTTGTGACGCATCAGTCCAATAAAAAATGCACCTTATTTATTCATATTTACAAAGTGGCGTTTCTAGGTAAATACGTCACTTTGTAAACCCCTGTGCCACATTATTCCAACGTCAGGTGTAATGTATGCAAAAGGGACGTATTGACGCAAGAAAGGGTCGTAGAGGTGACACAGTGAATAAACTGGAGGCCTCATTTCAGAAACGTGACGCATCGCTACGTGAAAACAGCGATGCGTCACTTTTCTGTGCGCACTCCTTGCGACATTCCAGATGTGTCATATTTAATGTATGACGAATCATGTCGCAAGGAGTTACAGATACGTCAGTATTTCTGACGTATCTGTAAACACAAAAGTGACGCATTACTGGAGTGCGTCACAAAAGTGACGCAACTCCAATAATGCGTCCTTTCACATGGGGAAAGCACCATGTGAAAGGTCTTGCGTCAGTCTTACACCTGCTGTGAGGCAGGCGCAAGATTTTGACGCAACAGCATCCTAAAAGTGACGCAGTGAAATCTCATAGATTTCACTGCGTCGCTATTACGAAGCTTTTTGCGGGGGAACGCCCCCTCTGCATACATTATACCTGACGCAGGTATAATGTGGCGCAGGGTTTTAAAAAGTGACCCATCTACCTAGATGCGTCACTTTTGAAATATAGCGTAACGATGCGCATTTGTTTACACCGCTGGTGCGTCACAAAAAGTAACGCACAGGCGGCGCAAAACTGTCCCAAGGCCTTCATAAATATGGTCCTGGATTTTCCCCGTGCTTCGCTCCCCGGTGCGCTTCCCGGTGCGCGTACCGGGCGCTTCCCCCGCGCAAATCAAAAAAAAATATTTTTTTAAAATGCCCCGCGGGACCCTATTTTAGCACCCACATTAAACCTAGGGGGTCAGGAGGGGGTCTACCCTGCCCCCTTATTGTCAATTCCCCCCTTTGTTTTTGCCATCTCTTATGTCTCGATTTTACCGAGACACAAGATGGCGGCCGCTCCAGACTGTTTAGAATGTTTACAGACACCCAAGAGCCAATCAGCTTTATGTGCGCAAGTCGCGTGGCGCGCCCGGAGCGCTCCCCGGAGCGCGTACCGGGGAGCGCCTATAGATATATATATATTTTTTAACCTAAATTACTCAAAATCCACTGGAGCACATATCTTGAGACATAGCAAAGGCACATCGGGCTACCAGTCCCTACAATTTTGCCAAGTTTGGTGTAAATCCATTCAGCCGTTCGAGCTAAAAGTGAAATCGACCGCCCTATGGAAATTAACATGGGGAAAACGCGTTTTGGGACCCCCTTTTATCTCAGACCCCGCTTGACAAATCCCTCCCAAACTTTCAGGGAAGGACCGGGGCGCCACGAGGCCATTTTGAGGAAATTTTCAGGCAGATTCGTCAACCGGCGCCAAAGTTATTCCAAATAGAATTTTGAGATTTAACATTGAAAAAAATCCTAACTATAACTACCTACTGGCGACCGCCAGTAGGTTATATATATATATATATATATATATATATATATATATATATATATATATACATATATATATATATATATATAACCTACTGGCGGTCGCCAGTAGGTATATATAGTTAGGATTTTTTCTCTATGGGATTTTTGAAAATTCTATGTCTAATAACTTTGGCGTTTGTGGACGGAATTGGCTGAAATTTTCAGGAAAATGGAAAATTTTGTTTCTGAGCAGCCGCTGACAATTTGGGGGGGTTTCATCAAGGGGGGGCCGAGAAAAAAGGGGGGTCCCAAAACGCGTTTTTCCCATGTTAATTTCCATAGGGCGGTTGGCCTCAGTTTTAGCTCGAACGGCTGAATGGATTTGCACGAAACTTGGCAAAATTGTAGGGACTGTTAGCCCGATGTGCCTTTGCTAGGTCTCAATATATGTGCTCCAGTGGATTTTGAGTAATTTAGGTTCAAAAAAAGATATATATCTGGGCGGAGCCTAACCACACATCTGATCTGATTGGCTGTCAGCACTTCATCCAAGAAGTGTTGGCAGCCATCTTGGGACCAATATACATGATAGCACCTCATTAAAAAGCATTGTAGTTAATAGAGGGTTTTAGGACTTTAGTTACATTATAAATCATTTGTTGATGGTACCATACTCGTTTTAGGAATTGTGGTGGGTTCTAAGGTGATTTTACCATGTGAAAAAACCTTCTGCTGTGATATCATGAATATTGTTTGAAAGAAAACTAATATCTCATGATTTTCCCACAGTGGGTTGGAAGGGGATCTATAAGCTAAACTGAAAGCATATTTTCTGTAAATTCACATTATCTTTCTCAGTCATGTGAAAATGAAGTCTGACATTCTCAGTAAAACATGTACATCCAACAAGGACAGAGACTGTCAGTTGATTCCTTTGTGTTCTACTGCAGCCTCCTAGAGTGTTCTAAAGAACAACTAGAGCGCTAACAGTCCTACTTATTACAAAGGTATGGCACACCTGAAGCCATCTTGATTGGAATAAAGTGGTAACTCTTAAAACATTTAATTTAAAAAGAAACAACATGAGGGGGTATATTTTGCCATAGAAAGTATGATTAGTGCTGCAGAATGAAAAATTAGGGCACATTTTGAGTGACTTCTCAAATCCTTTTCTATTTCATTAAAACATTCTGACATGCAGTCTCCCAAAATGGCCACCAGAGACAAAAGAGCCCAAATGTAGCCCAAATATCACCCAGATGTAGCCCAAGTATAGCCCAATGACAGAATGTCCCAGAGTGTTCTAAAGAACAACTAGAGCGCTAACAGTCCTACTTATTACAAAGGTATGGCACACCTGAAGCCATCTTGATTGGAATAAAGTGGTAACTCTTAAAACATTTAATTTAAAAAGAAACAACATGAGGGGGTATATTTTGCCATAGAAAGTATGATTAGTGCTGCAGAATGAAAAATTAGGGCACATTTTGAGTGACTTCTCAAATCCTTTTCTATTTCATTAAAACATTCTGACATGCAGTCTCCCAAAATGGCCACCAGAGACAAAAGAGCCCAAATGTAGCCCAAATATCACCCAGATGTAGCCCAAGTATAGCCCAATGACAGAATGTCCCAGAGTGTTCTAAAGAACAACTAGAGCGCTAACAGTCCTACTTATTACAAAGGTATGGCACACCTGAAGCCATCTTGATTGGAATAAAGTGGTAACTCTTAAAACATTTAATTTAAAAAGGAACAAAATGAGGGGGTATATTTTGCCATATGAATTATGATTAGTGCTGCAGAAAGAAAAATTAGGGCACATTTTGAGTGACTTCTCAAACCCTCTTCAATTTCATTAAAAAATTCTGACATACAGTCTCCCAAGATGGCCACCAGAGACAAAAGAGCCTAAATGTAGCCCAAATAGCACCCAGATGTACCCCAAGTATAGCCCAATGACAGAATGTCCCAGAATGTTCTAAAGAACAACTAGAGCGCTAACAGTCTTACTTATGACAAAAGTATGGCACACCAGAAGCCATCTTGATTGGAATGAAGTGGTAAGTCTGAAAACACTCAATTTAAAAAGGAACAACATGAGGGGGTTAATTTTGCCATAGAAAGTATGATTAGTGCTTCAGAAAGAAAAATTAGGGATCATTTTGAGTGACTTCTCAAATCCTCTTCTATTTCAATAAAAAAATTCTGACATGCAGACTGAAACATGCACTTTGAATACCAGCAGCAGACGTCCCTGGTGAGCAGTAGCTTTACTACAGTGATCTAATGTGCAACTAGAGTGCTAACATTCAGAATTTATGGCAAATGTGTGACACATCTGAATGCCTTCTTGATGGAACCAAAGTAAACAAGCATTGAAAATGCAATAGATCTCGCCCTCGTTTAAGTTAAAGCCATTCTGTTTGTAATGAAGTGGCTTTTTAGCTTTGCTTTTATTAGTGTTTTTTCAACTTTCATGTAAATGTAAATGTATAGGCATTTATATAGCGCACTACTTACCCATAGGGTCCCAAGGCGCTTCGACCGCTGCGAAACCCTTCCTGGCTTCCCTGAGAGATGGTCCCTTAATGGGTATCTCCAGGGTGAGACCAGGCATCCCCGGCGGTCTGGTGGGGCCGTTAGTGAAGATGAGGCAAGCTAATGCCCAGAGTTGCCGAGTGTGATCGCTGATTAGAGTGGGCACCGAGGCGAGAGAATTATCGAGTCCGCTGACCCTGGTCCAGAAACCTGCCGCGCCGGGAATCGAACCCTGGTCCCGGGCCGTCCTCTGCTCTCGGGTCTGCCGCCTCTAACCAGTGAGCCACACTACTTCACAATGTAAATAACATGCATCTGTAGGCATATAAGTATATGTATGCATGCATTTATGTTTGTATTTATATAGATATACAGATGATATATGTTTATATATGTATGTATATATATATATTCACTGAAAAAACCATAGGCTATAGACCATATATAGTTAGGAATTAGCATTTACAAAACCTTGAAAATTCACTGAAAAAACCATAGGTTATAGACCATATATAGTTAGGAATTAGCATTTACAAAACCTTGAAAATTCACTGAAAAAACCATAGGTTATAGACCATATATAGTTAGGAATTCGCATTTACAAAACCTTATTTTACTCACACAAAACCATTGAAATTCCATATATAGTTAGTTGCACTAACTATATATCGCGCACCCGCAATCCACTGCTGATGATGTCACATATTACATCATTCATGACATGGTCAGTGACATCACTGATGACATCACTGATGACATCTCAAATGACATCACTGATGACATCACTGATGACAACATCCAGTGACTGTATGTTTCTGTAAAGTTAAAATATGTCTTACATATTGAAGAATGAGTGGATGTATAAGTGTCTGGATGAAGGATTTAGTAGGTGCATGACTAACTGTATGAGTGAGTGATTAAATGTGTCTCACTGAGTGCATGGGTTAGTGACTAAACTGTCTTAATTTGTGCATCATTATGTCTGTTGTTCTGTAAACTGTTGCATGTGTTGATAAGTAGCTATATGAGTAACTATATGGGTTATTGATTGGTTGCCCAAGTATTTGTATGGGAGACTGAGTGTGTGTGTGGGTGGCTGGGAGGTGTATGACTCTGTGCATAGATGTGTGAGCAGTTGATTCACTAGATGTATGGTTTCAAAAGTGCATGTGGAAACAGCTGTATGGGCGGTTGACTGTGTGCATGAGTGTATTGGTGAGTGAATGGATATCTCAGTGCTACATGTCAAAGTAAGTGCATATGTAAAACACAGTACATGTGAGAGTTGACATATATAAATAACTGTGCATAAGAGCCAGTGAATGTGTGAGTGGCTGTATGGATCATTGTGAACTTGTATCAGGGATTGTATAAGAGAGTAAATATGTGTTAGTATATGTTTGAATAAGTAAAGTTTGTATAACTGTATAGTTGAGGAAATGGAGGTGTGATTGATTCTTTGCATGACTGACTAGGTGTGTGAGTAACTCCATGGATGAGTGACAGTCTGTGAGTGTCTGTTTACACTGATTGTATCTAAGGTTATATTAGAGTCTGAAGAGGTTCATCGTATTATCACATGAATGATATCATCAGTGATGTGATCAGTAATGTCAAATGAGATGTCATCAGTGATGTCATCAGTGATGTCATTTGAGATGTCATCAGTGATGTCATTTGAGATGTCATCAGTGATGTCATCAGTGATGTCACTGACCATGTCATGAATGATGTAATATGTGACATCATCAGCAGTGGATTGCGGGTGCGCGATATATAGTTAGTGCAACTAACTATATATGGAATTTCAATGGTTTTGTGTGAGTAAAATAAGGTTTTGTAAATGCGAATTCCTAACTATATATGGTCTATAACCTATGGTTTTTTCAGTGAATTTTCAAGGTTTTGTAAATGCTAATTCCTAACTATATATGGTCTATAACCTATGGTTTTTTCAGTGAATATATATATATATATATATATATATTGCAGCTCAGAAAACACCAAAGCGCCGCACTCCCAGGCGGGTGCTCCCGTTGCGAGAGTGCACTCGCAAATCCAGTACTGCTCCACCTCCCAAAGCGTAATTCTCCCGCAGGAAGAAGGAAGCACTCACGGAGGTACGTTCTTGCAAATTTAATTACACCACAGCAAACTGACGTGTTTTGGTCGGAACCTTTCTCGAAGTTTACCGAACCGGCAGAGGCGTCTTCATTTTAAACATAAGGGTCATGAAAATAAACATAGGACATACCTATGGGGAGGGGAGAAAAGCATAAGCGCCATCTTGGAGTGTCTAAGTACAACAGTTGATTACGTGACTTAAACATTCAAATTGCGCCCTGAATGGGCAGATATATCGAACACATCAATATAAATAAAATGAAACACAGTTACTGTATATCTATACAGAAATTAATCAGGTCAAGGTACATATGTACAAACGGCTAGAATACATTTGCTTTACCCACTCACTCCCCCACCAAAATCTAGATAATGGAAATCTCAATCAATCAAGCCCTGGATGGGCCAATGCGTTGATGATTCAACCATAGAATCAAGGAGGACCCTACCTCCTATCATTTCATTAATTAGGCAAACTCAAAACATAATCTCATATTGGCTGACATATGAGGCACGAAGTATGCCTATCCAAGTGAAGCTACTGTACAAAAGGTTGAACGACTATAAAAAAAAGTCCATATGTCGCAAATCATACCTAATGACAAGGAACCAAGTCTAAGTAATGTACAACAAAAGCAAAATCAAGTTAATACCGATCAAATGGACAATACATGTCTCTAGCTCCCTATACCAGAGGGGGTACCAAGTCGTATACACATCCAGCTGAAAATTCATAGTCGACAAAAACACATATAAAACATATTTATTTTTCAGAAAGACACACATTCACTGGATGGTGTCATCAGTGATGTCATGAGTGATGTCACTGACCATGTCATGAGTGATGTAATATGTGACGTCATCAGCAGTGCATTGCAGGCGCGCAAGTTATAGTGAGTCCAACTAACTATAACATGGGAATTTCAATGGTTTTATGTCAGTAAAATTTTCAGCTAACTATAACTGGTGTGAAACCTATGGTTTTTACAGTGAATATATATATATATATATTTATATATATATATATATATATATATATTACCTACTGGCGGTCGCCAGTAGGTATATATAGTTAGGATTTTTTCTCTATGGGATTTTTGAAAATTCTATGTCTAATAACTTTGGCGTTTGTGGACGGAATTGGCTGAAATTTTCAGGAAAATGGAACATTTTGTTTCTGAGCAGCCCCTGACAATTTGGGGGGGTTTCATCAAGGGGGGGCCGAGAAAAAAGGGGGGTCCCAAAACGCGTTTTTCCCATGTTAATTTCCATAGGGCGGTTGGCCTCACTTTTAGCTCGAACGGCTGAATGGATTTGCACGAAACTTGGCAAAATTGTAGGGACTGTTAGCCCGATGTGCCTTTGCTAGGTCTCAATATATGTGCTCCAGTGGATTTTGAGTAATTTAGGTTCAAAAAAAGATATATATCTGGGCGGAGCCTAACCACACATCTGATCTGATTGGCTGTCAGCACTTCATCCAAGAAGTGTTGGCAGCCATCTTGGGACCAATATACATGATAGCACCTCATTAAAAAGCATTGTAGTTTATAGAGGGTTTTAGGACTTTAGTTACATTATAAATCATTTGTTGATGGTACCATACTCGTTTTAGGAATTGTGGTGGGTTCTAAGGTGATTTTACCATGTGAAAAAACCTTCTGCTGTGATATCATGAATATTGTTTGAAAGAAAACTAATATCTCATGATTTTCCCACAGTGGTTTGGAAGGGGATCTATAAGCTAAACTGAAAGCATATTTTCTGTAAATTCACATTATCTTTCTCAGTCATGTGAAAATGAAGTCTGACATTCTCAGTAAAACATGTACATCCAACAAGGACAGAGACTGTCAGTTGATTCCTTTGTGTTCTACTGCAGCCTCCTAGAGTGTTCTAAAGAACAACTAGAGCGCTAACAGTCCTACTTATTACAAAGGTATGGCACACCTGAAGCCATCTTGATTGGAATAAAGTGGTAACTCTTAAAACATTTAATTTAAAAAGAAACAACATGAGGGGGTATATTTTACCATAGAAAGTATGATTAGTGCTGCAGAATGAAAAATTAGGGCACATTTTGAGTGACTTCTCAAATCCTTTTCTATTTCATTAAAACATTCTGACATGCAGTCTCCCAAAATGGCCACCAGAGACAAAAGAGCCCAAATGTAGCCCAAATAACACCCAGATGTAGCCCAAGTATAGCCCAATGACAGAATGTCCCAGAGTGTTCTAAAGAACAACTAGAGCGCTAACAGTCCTACTTATTACAAAGGTATAGCACACCTGGAGCCATCGTGATGGGAATAAAGTGGTAACTCTTAAGACATTTAATTTAAAAAGGAACAAAATGAGGGGGTATATTATGCAATAGAAGGTATTATTAGTGCTGCCGAAAGAAAAATTAGGGCACATTTTGAGTGACTTTTCAAATCCTCTTCTATTTCATTAAAAAAGTTCTGACATGCAGTCTCCCAAAATGGCCACCAGAGACAAAAGAGCCCAAATGTAGCCCAAATATCACCTAGATGTAGCCCAAGTATAGCCCAATGACAGAATGTCCCAGAGTGTTCTAAAGAACAACTAGAGCGCTAACAGTCCTACTTATTACAAAGGTATGGCACACCTGAAGCCATCTTGATTGGAATAAAGTGGTAACTCTTAAAACATTTAATTTAAAAAGGAACAAAATGAGGGGGTATATTTTGCCATATGAATTATGATTAGTGCTGCAGAAAGAAAAATTAGGGCACATTTTGAGTGACTTCTCAAACCCTCTTCAATTTCATTAAAAAATTCTGACATAGTCTCCCAAGATGGCCACCAGAGACAAAAGAGCCTAAATGTAGCCCAAATATCACCCAGATGTACCCCAAGTATAGCCCAATGACAGAATGTCCCAGAGTGTTCTAAAGAACAACTAGAGCGCTAACAGTCTTACTTATGACAAAAGTATGGCACACCAGAAGCCATCTTGATTGGAATGAAGTGGTAAGTCTGAAAACACTCAATTTAAAAAGGAACAGCATGAGGGGGTTAATTTTGCCATAGAAAGTATGATTAGTGCTTCAGAAAGAAAAATTAGGGATCATTTTGAGTGACTTCTCAAATCCTCTTCTATTTCATTAAAAAAATTCTGACATGCAGACTGAAACATGCACTTTGAATACCAGCAGCAGACGTCCCTGGTGAGCAGTAGCATTACTACAGTGATCTAATGTGCAACTAGAGTGCTAACATTCAGAATTTATGGCAAATGTGTGACACATCTGAATGCCTTCTTGATGGAACCAAAGTAAACAAGCATTGAAAATGCAATAGATCTCGCCCTCGTTTAAGTTAAAGCCATTCTGTTTGTAATGAGGTGGCTTTTTAGCTTTGCTTTTATTAGTGTTTTTTCAACTTTCATGTAAATAACGCACCGTTTTCACCAAATCGACTTTGCCCAAGCACACCCTTCCCTTCGGCCAACAAATCCCAAAAATTCGGCACACCTGCCGATCCACTCTCCCTACAGCTCACCCAAGCCCCGTCCCTCTAGCGCAACTGGAACACCCCAAATTCACCTTCTCCATGCGCACCAAAAACTCCCATTGAATAACATGGCAATTCGCTACTCCGCACAAAAATTGCTCTTTAAAGCACTTCCACTGCTCCGATCCGCTTCAAACTTGGCTGGACACTAGTTCCAGCGATTCCCTAACATCTCACTAAAAATCAGCCCAATCCATCCACTGGAACGGGGACGAATTTCAACCCGAATACGCGCCCCCGCAAACACAAAAAAAAGCCATAAAACGGCCAAATCTCGACCAAAAACCGCCAAAATCCCTCAAAACCTTGCCAACACCAATACGCACGAAACTGAACCGGCCCCTCAGCCCTAGGCTCCGGGAACCCTACTTAATTGACCCAAAAGCCCTAAAAAAGCAACATAATACACACGAAAACGCCCTAACAACCCTAAAATGCATATAAGTATATGTATGCATGCATTTATGTTTGTATTTATATAGATATACCGATGATATATGTTTATATATGTATGTATATATATATATTCACTGAAAAAACCATAGGCTATAGACCATATATAGTTAGGAATTAGCATTTACAAAACCTTGAAAATTCACTGAAAAAACCATAGGTTATAGACCATATATAGTTAGGAATTAGCATTTACAAAACCTTGAAAATTCACTGAAAAAACCATAGGTTATAGACCATATATAGTTAGGAATTCGCATTTACAAAACCTTATTTTACTCACACAAAACCATTGAAATTCCATATATAGTTAGTTGCACTAACTATATATCGCGCACCCGCAATCCACTGCTGATGATGTCACATATTACATCATTCATGACATGGTCAGTGACATCACTGATGACATCACTGATGACATCTCAAATGACATCACTGATGACATCACTGATGACAACATCCAGTGACTGTATGTTTCTGTAAAGTTAAAATATGTCTTACATATTGAAGAATGAGTGGATGTATAAGTGTCTGGATGAAGGATTTAGTAGGTGCATGACTGACTGTATGAGTGAGTGATTAAATGTGTCTCACTGAGTGCATGGGTTAGTGACTAAACTGTCTTAATTTGTGCATCATTATGTCTGTTGTTCTGTAAACTGTTGCATGTGTTGATAAGTAGCTATATGAGTAACTATATGGGTTATTGATTGGTTGCCCAAGTATTTGTATGGGAGACTGAGTGTGTGTGTGGGTGGCTGGGAGGTGTATGACTCTGTGCATAGATGTGTGAGCAGTTGATTCACTAGATGTATGGTTTCAAAAGTGCATGTGGAAACAGCTGTATGGGCGGTTGACTGTGTGCATGAGTGTATTGGTGAGTGAATGGATATCTCAGTGCTACATGTCAAAGTATGTACATATGTAAAACACAGTACATGTGAGAGTTGACATATATAAATAACTGTGCATAAGAGCCAGTGAATGTGTGAGTGGCTGTATGGATCATTGTGAACTTGTATCAGGGAATGTATAAGAGAGTAAATATGTGTTAGTATATGTTTGAATAAGTAAAGTTTGTATAACTGTATAGTTGAGGAAATGGAGGTGTGATTGATTCTTTGCATGACTGACTAGGTGTGTGAGTAACTCCATGGATGAGTGACAGTCTGTGAGTGTCTGTTTACACTGATTGTATCTAAGGTTATATTAGAGTCTGAAGAGGTTCATCGTATTATCACATGAATGATATCATCAGTGATGTGATCAGTAATGTCAAATGAGATGTCATCAGTGATGTCATTTGAGATGTCATCAGTGATGTCATTTGAGATGTCATCAGTGATGTCATCAGTGATGTCACTGACCATGTCATGAATGATGTAATATGTGACATCATCAGCAGTGGATTGCGGGTGCGCGATATATAGTTAGTGCAACTAACTATATATGGAATTTCAATGGTTTTGTGTGAGTAAAATAAGGTTTTGTAAATGCGAATTCCTAACTATATATGGTCTATAACGTATGGTTTTTTCAGTGAATATATATATATATATATATATATATATATATATATATATAATTATATATATATATATATATATATATATATATATATATATATATATATATATATATATATTCACTGAAAAAACCATAGGTTATAGACCATATATAGTTAGGAATTCGCATTTACAAAACCTTATTTTACTCACACAAAACCATTGAAATTCCATATATAGTTAGTTGCACTAACTATATATCGCGCACCCGCAATCCACTGCTGATGATGTCACATATTACATCATTCATGACATGGTCAGTGACATCACTGATGACATCACTGATGACATCTCAAATGACATCACTGATGACATCTCAAATGACATCACTGATGACATCTCATTTGACATTACTGATCACATCACTGATGATATCATTCATGTGATAATACGATGAACCTCTTCAGACTCTAATATAACCTTAGATACAATCAGTGTAAACAGACACTCACAGACTGTCACTCATCCATGGAGTTACTCACACACCTAGTCAGTCATGCAAAGAATCAATCACACCTCCATTTCCTCAACTATACAGTTATACAAACTTTACTTATTCAAACATATACTAACACATATTTACTCTCTTATACATTCCCTGATACAAGTTCACAATGATCCATACAGCCACTCACACATTCACTGGCTCTTATGCACAGTTATTTATATATGTCAACTCTCACATGTACTGTGTTTTACATATGTACATACTTTGACATGTAGCACTGAGATATCCATTCACTCACCAATACACTCATGCACACAGTCAACCGCCCATACAGCTGTTTCCACATGCACTTTTGAAACCATACATCTAGTGAATCAACTGCTCACACATCTATGCACAGAGTCATACACCTCCCAGCCACCCACACACACACTCAGTCTCCCATACAAATACTTGGGCAACCAATCAATAACCCATATAGTTACTCATATAGCTACTTATCAACACATGCAACAGTTTACAGAACAACAGACATAATGATGCACAAATTAAGACAGTTTAGTCACTAACCCATGCACTCAGTGAGACACATTTAATCACTCACTCATACAGTCAGTCATGCACCTACTAAATCCTTCATCCAGACACTTATACATCCACTCATTCTTCAATATGTAAGACATATTTTAACTTTACAGAAACATACAGTCACTGGATGTTGTCATCAGTGATGTCATCAGTGATGTCATTTGAGATGTCATCAGTGATGTCATCAGTGATGTCACTGACCATGTCATGAATGATGTAATATGTGACATCATCAGCAGTGGATTGCGGGTGCGCGATATATAGTTAGTGCAACTAACTATATATGGAATTTCAATGGTTTTGTGTGAGTAAAATAAGGTTTTGTAAATGCGAATTCCTAACTATATATGGTCTATAACCTATGGTTTTTTCAGTGAATTTTCAAGGTTTTGTAAATGCTAATTCCTAACTATATATGGTCTATAACCTATGGTTTTTTCAGTGAATTTTCAAGGTTTTGTAAATGCTAATTCCTAACTATATATGGTCTATAGCCTATGGTTTTTTCAGTGAATATATATATATACATACATATATAAACATATATCATCGGTATATCTATATAAATACAAACATAAATGCATGCATACATATACTTATATGCATTTTAGGGTTGTTAGGGCGTTTTCGTGTGTATTATGTTGCTTTTTTAGGGCTTTTGGGTCAATTAAGTAGGGTTCCCGGAGCCTAGGGCTGAGGGGCCGGTTCAGTTTCGTGCGTATTGGTGTTGGCAAGGTTTTGAGGGATTTTGGCGGTTTTTGGTCGAGATTTGGCCGTTTTATGGCTTTTTTTTGTGTTTGCGGGGGCGCGTATTCGGGTTGAAATTCGTCCCCGTTCCAGTGGATGGATTGGGCTGATTTTTAGTGAGATGTTAGGGAATCGCTGGAACTAGTGTCCAGCCAAGTTTGAAGCGGATCGGAGCAGTGGAAGTGCTTTAAAGAGCAATTTTTGTGCGGAGTAGCGAATTGCCATGTTATTCAATGGGAGTTTTTGGTGCGCATGGAGAAGGTGAATTTGGGGTGTTCCAGTTGCGCTAGAGGGACGGGGCTTGGGTGAGCTGTAGGGAGAGTGGATCGGCAGGTGTGCCGAATTTTTGGGATTTGTTGGCCGAAGGGAAGGGTGTGCTTGGGCAAAGTCGATTTGGTGAAAACGGTGCGTTATTTACATGAAAGTTGAAAAAACACTAATAAAAGCAAAGCTAAAAAGCCACCTCATTACAAACAGAATGGCTTTAACTTAAACGAGGGCGAGATCTATTGCATTTTCAATGCTTGTTTACTTTGGTTCCATCAAGAAGGCATTCAGATGTGTCACACATTTGCCATAAATTCTGAATGTTAGCACTCTAGTTGCACATTAGATCACTGTAGTAATGCTACTGCTCACCAGGGACGTCTGCTGCTGGTATTCAAAGTGCATGTTTCAGTCTGCATGTCAGAATTTTTTTAATGAAATAGAAGAGGATTTGAGAAGTCACTCAAAATGATCCCTAATTTTTCTTTCTGAAGCACTAATCATACTTTCTATGGCAAAATTAACCCCCTCATGCTGTTCCTTTTTAAATTGAGTGTTTTCAGACTTACCACTTCATTCCAATCAAGATGGCTTCTGGTGTGCCATACTTTTGTCATAAGTAAGACTGTTAGCGCTCTAGTTGTTCTTTAGAACACTCTGGGACATTCTGTCATTGGGCTATACTTGGGGTACATCTGGGTGATATTTGGGCTACATTTAGGCTCTTTTGTCTCTGGTGGCCATCTTGGGAGACTATGTCAGAATTTTTTAATGAAATTGAAGAGGGTTTGAGAAGTCACTCAAAATGTGCCCTAATTTTTCTTTCTGCAGCACTAATCATAATTCATATGGCAAAATATACCCCCTCATTTTGTTCCTTTTTAAATTAAATGTTTTAAGAGTTACCACTTTATTCCAATCAAGATGGCTTCAGGTGTGCCATACCTTTGTAATAAGTAGGACTGTTAGCGCTCTAGTTGTTCTTTAGAACACTCTGGGACATTCTGTCATTGGGCTATACTTGGGCTACATCTAGGTGATATTTGGGCTACATTTGGGCTCTTTTGTCTCTGGTGGCCATTTTGGGAGACTGCATGTCAGAACTTTTTTAATGAAATAGAAGAGGATTTGAAAAGTCACTCAAAATGTGCCCTAATTTTTCTTTCGGCAGCACTAATAATACCTTCTATTGCATAATATACCCCCTCATTTTGTTCCTTTTTAAATTAAATGTCTTAAGAGTTACCACTTTATTCCCATCACGATGGCTCCAGGTGTGCTATACCTTTGTAATAAGTAGGACTGTTAGCGCTCTAGTTGTTCTTTAGAACACTCTGGGACATTCTGTCATTGGGCTATACTTGGGCTACATCTGGGTGTTATTTGGGCTACATTTGGGCTCTTTTGTCTCTGGTGGCCATTTTGGGAGACTGCATGTCAGAATGTTTTAATGAAATAGAAAAGGATTTGAGAAGTCACTCAAAATGTGCCCTAATTTTTCATTCTGCAGCACTAATCATACTTTCTATGGTAAAATATACCCCCTCATGTTGTTTCTTTTTAAATTAAATGTTTTAAGAGTTACCACTTTATTCCAATCAAGATGGCTTC
This sequence comes from Lissotriton vulgaris, assembly GCF_964263255.1. Lineage (NCBI taxonomy): Eukaryota > Metazoa > Chordata > Amphibia > Caudata > Salamandridae > Lissotriton > Lissotriton vulgaris. The sequence goes on along the minus strand of NC_141687.1, from coordinate 1,436,207,647 downwards.
AGGTGTGCCATACCTTTGTAATAAGTAGGACTGTTAGCGCTCTAGTTGTTCTTTAGAACACTCTAGGAGGCTGCAGTAGAACACAAAGGAATCAACTGACAGTCTCTGTCCTTGTTGGATGTACATGTTTTACTGAGAATGTCAGACTTCATTTTCACATGACTGAGAAAGATAATGTGAATTTACAGAAAATATGCTTTCAGTTTAGCTTATAGATCCCCTTCCAAACCACTGTGGGAAAATCATGAGATATTAGTTTTCTTTCAAACAATATTCATGATATCACAGCAGAAGGTTTTTTCACATGGTAAAATCACCTTAGAACCCACCACAATTCCTAAAACGAGTATGGTACCATCAACAAATGATTTATAATGTAACTAAAGTCCTAAAACCCTCTATAAACTACAATGCTTTTTAATGAGGTGCTATCATGTATATTGGTCCCAAGATGGCTGCCAACACTTCTTGGATGAAGTGCTGACAGCCAATCAGATCAGATGTGTGGTTAGGCTCCGCCCAGATATATATCTTTTTTTGAACCTTAATTACTCAAAATCCACTGGAGCACATATATTGAGACCTAGCAAAGGCACATCGGGCTAACAGTCCCTACAATTTTGCCAAGTTTCGTGCAAATCCATTCAGCCGTTCGAGCTAAAAGTGAGGCCAACCGCCCTATGGAAATTAACATGGGAAAAACGCGTTTTGGGACCCCCCTTTTTTCTCGGCCCCCCCTTGATGAAACCCCCCCAAATTGTCAGGGGCTGCTCAGAAACAAAATGTTCCATTTTCCTGAAAATTTCAGCCAATTCCGTCCACAAACGCCAAAGTTATTAGACATAGAATTTTCAAAAATCCCATAGAGAAAAAATCCTAACTATATATACCTACTGGCGACCGCCAGTAGGTAATATATATATATATATATATATATATATATTTTGTTATACCAAAGATCCTCGATTTGGAAGTGCACACAAGCCGGATTAGTGTGAGCAAACAGACATTGCATCCTTCGGAAATAATTTACTTGCCTTACGCGTTTCTGAGTATTTGAACTCCTTGTTCACAGGCATTGCATTGAATCAGCGCAGATTTCACAGAAAAACAACTTACTCCAGTCTCTTGGTTTTTTTTATATCATGCTTTTTAATTGGCAGCAGGTTATTTCAATTTACACTGCACGCTGGGAGTTGTAGTGTTAAGTTATTTTCGTCCTCTTAAACCTTGGAGTGTTTCTTCTGGATTCTTTTCATTAATCATTTTCTGTGCTTTCATACAAAATATCATTGCTATTTACTGCCATTAGTGGGCCTCCGGGAAATGAAATGTCACTTTTTCTCCTCTCATCCGGTTTCCATTTGGAGACTTGAAGCAGTTCTGTGTCTCCATGGCCCCCTCCTTTGGGACGGTGCAACTTCCACGGCTGGATTGCCGTAAATAATTTTGTTATACCAAAGATCCTCGATTTGGAAGTGCACACAAGCCGGATTAGTGTGAGCAAACAGACATTGCATCCTTCGGAAATAATTTACTTGCCTTACGCGTTTCTGAGTATTTGAACTCCTTGTTCACAGGCATTGCATTGCATCAGCGCAGATTTCACAGAAAAACAACTTCCTCCAGTCTCTTGGTTTTTTTTATATCATGCTTTTTAATTGGCAGCAGGTTATTTCAATTTACACTGCACGCTGGGAGTTGTAGTGTTAAGTTATTTTCGTCCTCTTAAACCTTGGAGTGTTTCTTCTGGATTCTTTTCATTAATCATTTTCTGTGCTTTCATA